>NC_140593.1:1139160777-1140438277 GCF_964204655.1 Triturus cristatus | reverse complement strand
GCCCCGGCGGGCGGGCTTGGGTGCTACCTTCCCCCGTCTCAGAATCGCCAGACCTCACGGAGGTCTGACCGAGCAAACTCGGAGAAAAAGGACCATCGGGAAGGGGCTGAGAGGCAGGTGCGTACCCGGGCCCCTGGGGGCCCCGTCGGGCGGGCCCGGGTGCTGCCTTCCCCTGTTTCCGAATCGCCGGACCTCACGGAGGTCTGACTGACCCTCTCCCTAGTAATCCGGAGGAAAATTACCCCCCTTTCTTGTAATCCGTGCACACAAGGTGACAGAGGGGACCCAAGGCATGAATGTACCCGACCTCCTGGAGCCCTCGCTGGGATCGGGGAGGCAAATGAGCCCTCATCGGGACTTCCAGGCAAGCCCGGCCATCTGGTCGCCCCATTGGAAAGCTTTGCGCGCAACCAGATGGCCGAGGGGATAGGCGTGACCAGATGGCAGAAGGGATAGGTGCTACCAGATGACCGAGGGGATAGGCGCAACCAGATGGCCGAGGGGAAAGGTGCGACCAGATGGCCAGGCTCAAAAGGGAAGCCATCTGGTCGCTCTGTGCCCCAACGAAAGAGTGAGCGGGTGCCGGGGCATGGGGGACCGGAGGCCCAGGGCCCCAGCTGGGCCCCAGCCATGGAGGCTGCGAGGGGGACCCGACGGGCCCTCGACCCGGGGCCTGCGGACACCTTGACAAGCAGGGGAGGCCTGCACGGGACCGCAGACCCCTGTCCTGGGCCCTTGGTGGAACAGCAGGCCGGGGGACGGGGCCCAGGGCCGGAGCCCACTACCCGGGGCCCGGCGGGCCCCTGGACCCAGCTGGGGCTCCCAGGCCCGGAGGCGCAGGGGAAGCCTCCCTGGGCCCACCGGACGCCGTCCCGGGCACCAGGTCAGAGCACGGGATGGGGAAGCCCCCCTCCCCGGGGCCCTCAGGGGCCACGGCCGGAGCTCCTTAACCCAGCAAAGCAAGGGGAGGCTCCCCTGGCACAACGGAACCCCGTCCCGGGCCTTTGGCAGTGCCGCAGGCCGGGGACCCAGCCGGGGCTCCCAGGCCTAGAGGCACAGGGGAAGCCTCCCCGGGCCCGCTGGTGTCACGATGCCTGACCGGGTGTTACGCTAGCTGTACGCGCGTATTGCCGGCCAGGAACTACATTCCCCAGAATGCCCAGAGGGACGCGACGTGCGCCAGCAAGGGCGGAGCCGGAACCAAGAAGCAGGATACAAAGCGGCAGAGCCCCGGGCGGCGTTGCCGATTATTCCTCCATTGTGGTCTGTTCCAGTGGCAGTGAGGAAAGTCTTCGCCTCCGTGGTAGCGGTAAGAGGGTTCTGGAGTCTTTACTCTCGGAACCGTCATTTTATAGCCTTGGTCCGTCATTCGGACAACCCAAGTCCTGGGATCTCCTCTGTTGGCCGTAACGTGCTTCCCAGCCGTTACATGCAGAGGGGAGTCGTCGCCCGTAGTGGCGCGTGGGTTACCTGCTCCCTGTTGGAAAAAGGCAGACTCGTGGTCCTTTATTGCAGGGAGGGTATAGTGCCCGCGAGCTAACTTTCAGTCACGTCTAAACAGTTGTTGAAGAGCGTGTAGTGTGCAGTGTCTTTCGTACTTTTGAAAGAGACACGCAGTCACGCATAAGCAGTTGTTGGAGAGCGTGCAGTGTGCAGTGTCTTTCGTACTTTTGAAAGAGACACGCAGTCAAGTATAAGCAGTGGTTGGAGAGCGTGCAGTGTGCGGTGCCTTTCGTACTTTGGGAAGTGCAGTACACAACAGAGCGTCCGCTCATCGCAGTGAGTGTGGGTGTGTGAATTGACTTATGAAGGGAGGATTAAACACACCTCCATATTTTTCCGTCCTCCTCACTTTGAATTTGAGTATGTAGAAAGAGTGTGTGTGGTCGTTAACCACGCAACTATTGTGTTCTGAGGAGGCAACCTCAGAGTTCACTTATTTATCTGCTGCTCCAGGTGGGGCAATATACAGGCAACCAGCGTGATCCGATATGTGTTCCATGGTGCAGCACTTTATTGTGCAGTAGTTTTGTTTTCTCATTTTCTTCATTTGCTCAGGAACTAACAAGAAAGCCTTGTAGGGAACCCTGATTTCCTGGTCCTGATCTACGTCTGGCTGGTCTCCTACCATGACACTTTTTGATGCCTATGTGTATGTGTTGCACGTTGCCTTTCTTTTCTTTACAGGTCTCCCTCCCCGCAGTCCCCATCCTTTCCTTCCGCCGCTCAATTGCCCCAAGAGTCTGTGTATTCTACATGCGCCAGACTTGGGTCGATTCAGAGGTGGGCCCCCATAGAGCATCGACACAGCCCTGAGGACTCGGATTTGGAAGGCACGACAGAATAATCGGCCCACGAATTAGTCTCCTCCCAGTTGTGTTGAAAGTAGGGATGGCCACATTAGAAGATGTAGTGGCCGCCTTAGCGCAGGTCCAAGCAGAATTAGTCACATCACGGCAGGACACCGCAGCACTCCACGCCAGACTAGACAGAATGCAAAAGAACCCATTTGATGCAGGGGGTACCTCGCACCCACAGTCGGTGGTAGTTGAAATGCCGGCACAAATTCCCCTAGCGCCCCCTGAGAGATTCTATGGGGATATAAAGAAAGTTCAAGTATTCCTCACGCAGGTGCTTCTACATTTCTCATGCAAACCAAAGATGTTTCTTACAAACCAAGCTCGGGTGGCATTTCTAATCTCATACCTAGTGGGAGAAGCAGCTCAGTGGGCGGTCCCCATAGTAAGAAGAGATGACCCGAAGTTGTATGATTGGGATGAGTTCAGCGAGTGTTTTGAAAAGACATTTGATAGAAGAGCCGAAACCTTCTCGGCGGATAGAGATTCGTTGGGACTACGACAGGGGTCTTCCGAACTGATCAGTTATTTAAACAGCTTTCGTCGTTTAGTCGCCGAAACCGATTGGCCAGAAGCAAAACAGTCGGCGATATTTTATCAAGGCCTCTCGGCCGACCTAAAGGATGTGTTGGCACAAATAGATCCTCAACCCCGAACATGTTCCGCGCTCATAGACCTCACCCTGAGGTTGGATCACAGGCTGCGAGAACGTCGGGGAGACCATAAGAAAAAAGATCGCCATCCACCCACTGGTGATCGAGTTTCCCCTATGGAAAAACCGACTACTTCGGCGGAACCAATGGAAATAGGGACCGTAAGGGCTTCCCTAACGGTCAGTGAGAGAGACTATCGCAGGAAACAAGGATTATGTCTGTACTGTGGGAAGAAGGGCCATTTTCTGAGGGAATGTCCGGTTAAACCCAAGCTCAGTAGACCCCGACAAGGACAGGTGGTAGCTCTAGCCACTGAAAAAGAGGAGGGAAACTTCAAAGCTTGAGCACTCAAGAAGGGAGGGTCTCAAGCGGTCAGTCCATCCCTTCTATGGATACCTTTGTTTTTACCAATACAGACCACTTCTTTATTTCAATGACTCTGGAAATAAATCAAACCAGCAATCCTGTACTGGATAAAGGAGAGGCTCATAGATTAGGAATTCACTTGGTACCTAAACCAAGACCAGAACGAGTATATGCAGTGGATGGTAAAGAATTAGACTCGGGCCCCATCACCCATAACACACCGGATTGCGAATTGGTATCCGAAGGTTACCACAGAGAAATTGTGTCGTTTGGAATCATACAAGCACCACACTACAGGATCATATTAGGTCTTCCATGGCTTCAGCAACATGATCCGAATATCCGATGGGCCACCAAGACGCTGACATTTGACTCAGAATACTGTCAAACCCATTGTGTTACGAATGGTGCTCAGCCTGCTCGAATTCTTTCTACTATTCACCATGTTGCAACAGCGGCAGAAAAAGAGGTGGAACTGCCCACTTGCTACGCTGATTTTGTTGATGTATTCAGCGACACCAAGGCAGAAGAGCTACCACCCCACAGGGAGTATGATTGTCGGATAGACCTGATACCCGGTGCGGTCGTCCCCTGCGAGAGAGTGTATGCCCTTACGGTGCCCGAAACGACGTATCTTCAAACCTACCTAGACAAATACTTAGCATTGGGCTTCATTCGACCTTCACGTTCGCCTGCAGCGTCCCCACTGTTTTTCATTCCGAAGGCTAACGGAGATTTACGCTGTTGCAGCGATTACAGGGCGCTGAATGACATCACGGTGAAAAACCAGTATCCGCTTCCCCTAATACCGGTGCTTCTGGAGCAAGTACGAACGGCAGGGATATACACCAAATTGGACCTCCGTGGAGCGTACCACTTGGTCCGAATAAAGAAAGGGGATGAATGGAAGACAGCATTTAAAACGCGGTATGGGCTTTACGAATACCTGGTAATGCCTTTCGGGTTATGTAATGCCCCCGCTGCGTTCCAGTTCTTTCTAAACGAAGTATTGCGGGAGTATCTGGATTGTTTTGTCGTCGTATATATTGACGACATCTTGATTTATTCCAACACCAATGAAGAACACGTTGATCATGTTTGTTTGGTATTACAGTCCCTTCGAGAGCATTCCTTGTACTGCAAAATCACGAAATGTAAGTTCCACGTCACCACCGTAGAGTTCCTAGGGGTCATGCTCACCCCCTCGGGTCAAATCATGGCTGAAAGAAAGGTGAAGGCCATCTTGGACTGGCCTCGTCCTAGCTCCGTGAAGGAAATCCAGAGTCTCTTAGGATTCGCCAATTTCTACCGTCGATTTATTCGTCGGTTTTCGGATTTGGTGACCCCCTTAACCCGGTTGACCAGAAAACAGGTACCATTCGAGTGGACGGCAGACACCCAAGAGGCTTTTGAAAGTCTCAAAACCGCATTCACCACAGCTCCAATCCTTTGACACGCCAACCCGTCTTTGCCGTTTGTAGTGGAGGCCGACGCTTCGGACGTGGCATTGGGCGCGGTCCTGTCACAAAGACACGAAGAGACCGGATGTATGCATCCTATAGCATTCATGTCACGAAAGTTCAATCCCGCAGAGCGGAATTACACCATCGCAGAGAAAGAACTATTGGCGATTAAAGAAGCGTTTCTTGAATGGAGACATTGGCTGATGGGGGCGAGTCATCAAGTAACGGTGTATACCGATCATCGAAATTTGCAATTTATGCGGGCAGCTCGACATCTAACCCCTCGACAACTTAGGTGGATGCTTTTCTTTGCTGAGTATCATTTCGTGGTAACCTTTCGCCCAGGGATCCAGAACAAGAAAGCAGATGCCCTGACGAGACAAGACCTCTCGCTCCCAGATACATGTCCCACTGAAAATTCCATAATTGAACCCAGTAGGGTGTTATGTGCTGTTCGCACTGATGAGTTCTTGCAAGAAATACGTCAAGGAATATGTTCCTTCAAGTGGAAAGACTGGATCAAGAGCCATCCGGAATGGCGAATGAGGCAAGGGCTCCCGGTAAAAAACCGACAAGTGCTGCTTCCTACACAGAGATTACGCAAGATCGCGTTCTCATGGTGTCACGATCTTCCCTGGGCAGGTCATCTAGGAGGCATGAAAACCCTGGAGAAAATACTACGACAGTTCTGGTGGCCAACGGTGCGCCCCGACGTTCTAACTTGGGTGCAAGAATGCGCAAAATGCGCACAGATGAAGGTAGATCATCGGAAAATGCAAGGACAACTACAAATCATGCCCACACCAAAGATCCCATGGGAAAGGATTTCGGTGGATTTCGTGGTTGGATTACCAGCAGATCAAGGCAACACAGCCATAATAGTAGTGGTCGATTTTTTGACAAAGATGGGTCACTTCATCGCCTGCAGACAAGCACCCACGGCCAGCCAATTGGCCAAGCTGTTGTTAATCAACATAGTACGTCTTCACGGCCTGCCCACAGACATTGTTTCGGACAGAGGGGCTCAATTTACCGCAGGGTTCTGGAGAACATGGTGTTCTGAGCTACAGGTATCTTCGTCCCTGTCCACCAGCTTCCATCCTCAGATGGATGGCCAAACAGAACGTCTGAATCAAACACTCAAACAATACCTCAGATGTTATGTAGCGGAAAACACAGACGAATGGGTCAATTGGCTATGGATTGCTAAGATAGCATACAATAGTGCAATACATTCATCCACAAAACACTCTCCATTCTACAGCACGTATGGGTTTCACCCCCGATTCTCCCCCTTGATCCTTCCTAGTACACAAGTCCGCTTTCCCGATGTTCGAGAGAAGTTGTTACACATGCGGAAAACGCTCATCCAGACACGAAACAACTTAATCCAAGCTAAAAAGAAGTATAAAGAACAAGCTGATAAGCACAGAAGGGCTAATCCGAGGTACAGGAAGGGGGAGTGGGTATGGCTGGCCACAAAACATATACGATTTAAGAAACACAGTATATTTCATCCTAAATACATAGGTCCGTATCAAGTTGAGAAACACATAAATCCTGTGGCAATCAAACTCAAACTTCCCTCACATATGCGCCTACATCCCGTATTCCATGTCTCCCTTCTGAAACCAGTACAGGGAAAGATACAGAAAAGGCCAGGTCCTGTGCTAATAAAAGGGGAGCCAGAATATGTAGTGCAGGGAATACGAGACGCTAAGAGGGTTTGTGGCAAACTATGGTACCTAATCGCATGGAAAGGGTATGGTCCGGAAGAAAACTCCTGGGAACCCAAGGATGCGGTTCATGCGCCCAAGTTGATTGCCGGGTTTTATAGACTCCATCCAAATGCTCCACGTGACAGCTAGCGTCTTCTGGGAAGGGGAATGTCCTGTCACGATTCCTGGCCTGGTGTTACGCTAGCTGTACGCGCGTATTGCCGGCCAGGAACTACATTCCCCAGAATGCCCAGAGGGACGCGACGTGCGCCAGAAAGGGCGGAGCCGGAACCAAGAAGCAGGATACAAAGCGGCAGAGCCCCGGGCGGCGTTGCTGATTATTCCTCCATTGTGGTCTGTTCCAGTGGCAGTGAGGAAAGTCTTCGCCTCCGTGGTAGCGGTAAGAGGGTTCTGGAGTCTTTACTCTCGGAACCGTCATTTCATAGCCTTGGTCCGTCATTCGGACAACCCAAGTCCTGGGATCTCCTCTGTTGGCCGTAACGTGCTTCCCAGCCGTTACATGCAGAGGGGAGTCGTCGCCCGTAGTGGCGCGTGGGTTACCTGCTCCCTGTTGGAAAAAGGCCGACTCGTGGTCCTTTATTGCAGGGAGGGTACAGTGCCCGCTAGCTAACTTTCAGTCACGTCTAAACAGTTGTTGAAGAGCGTGTAGTGTGCAGTGTCTTTCGTACTTTTGAAAGAGACACGCAGTCACGCATAAGCAGTTGTTGGAGAGCGTGCAGTGTGCAGTGTCTTTCGTACTTTTGAAAGAGACACGCAGTCAAGTATAAGCAGTGGTTGGAGAGCGTGCAGTGTGCGGTGCCTTTCATACTTTGGGAAGTGCAGTACACAACAGAGCGTCCGCTCATCGCAGTGAGTGTGGGTGTGTGAATTGACTTATGAAGGGAGGATTAAACACACCTCCATATTTTTCCGTCCTCCTCACTTTGAATTTGAGTATGTAGAAAGAGTGTGTGTGGTCGTTAACCACGCAACTATTGTGTTCTGAGGAGGCGACCTCAGAGTTCACTTATTTATCTGCTGCTCCAGGTGGGGCAATATACAGGCAACCAGCGTGATCCGATATGTGTTCCATGGTGGAGCACTTTATTGTGCAGTAGTTTTGTTTTCTCATTTTCTTCATTTGCTCAGGAACTAACAAGAAAGCCTTGTAGGGAACCCTGATTTCCTGGTCCTGATCTACGTCTGGCTGGTCTCCTACCGTGACACTTTTTGATGCCTATGTGTATGTGTTGCACGTTGCCTTTCTTTTCTTTACAGGTCTCCCTCCCCGCAGTCCCCATCCTTTCCTTCCCCCGCTCAATTGCCCCAAGAGTCTGTGTATTCTACATGCGCCAGACTTGGGTCGATTCAGAGGTGGGCCCCCATAGAGCATCGACACAGCCCTGAGGACTCGGATTTGGAAGGCACGACAGCTGGACCCTGTCCCGGGCACCCTGCTACACGGCAGGACCCAGGAGGGAGACCCGGGGTGGGGAGGCTGCCCTCCCCGGGGCCCTCAGGGGCCCCGGCCGGAGCTCCTGAACCCAGACAAGCAAGGGGAGGCTCCGTGGGCACAACGGAACCCCGTCCCGGGCCTTTGTCAGTGCCGCAGGCCGGGGACCCAGCCGGGGCTCCCAGGCCTAGAGGCACAGGGGAAGCCTCCCCGGGCCCGCCGGACACCATCCCAGGCACCCTGCCACATGGCGGGACTGAGGACGGAGCCCGGGGTGGTGAGGCCACCCTCCCCGGGCCGCAGGGAGCCCCTGAACCCAGCTGAGCAAGGGGAGGCTCCCCGGGCACGATGGAACCCTGTCCCAGGCCTTTGGCGGGGCAGCAGGCCGGAGGACGGTGCCCAGGGCTGGAGCACATGAGCCGGGCCCAGCGGGGCCCCTGTGCCCAGCCGGGGCTCCTGGACCCGGAGGCGAAGGGGAAGCCTCCCCGGGCCCGCGGGTCCTTGTTCGGGCACCCTGTCATTCAGCAGGACTGAGGACGTAGCCTGGGGTGGGGGGGCCGCCCTCCCCAGGGCCCCTGGACCCAGCCCAGCACGGAGAGGCCCACCGGATCCCATCCGGGGCAGCCTGCCACGTGGCAGGCCCAGGCACGGACCCAGGGCTGGGGCGGCATCCTGGCCCATCCAGCTGCCGGCTGAGGACCGCCAGGCTGAGAGGGGTCCCAGAGTACCCTGTCCCTAGTAATCCGGAGGAAGGCTACCCCCCTTTCTGGTAACCTGTACGGACCGCAAGACGGAGGGGACCCTAGGCGCGGACGTGCCTGACCTCCTGGAGCCCTGGCTTGGATCGGGGAGGCAAATGTGCCCTCATCGGGACTTCCAGGACGGCCCGGCCATCTGGTCGCCCTTATTGGAGAGCATTGCGTGCGACCAGATGGCCGAGGGGAAAGGTGCAACCAGATGGCCGGGACCGAAAGGACTCCCATCTGCCTGCCCTGAGCCTTCGAGGAAGGGCTCCCGCCTGCCAACGCAGGGCTCGGGGGGGCTCTGCTTCCCGGGGCTCGGGGACCCCGGCTGGGCCTCAGGCACGGGGAGGCCCCTAGGCGCTCTCAGGGCCCAGAAGCCCGGCAGGGAGGACTGCCCGGGGACCAATGGAGCCCGTCCCGGGCACTTTGCCGAGCCACGGGCCGGGGCAGGGTGCCTCGGACACCTGGGAGGTGTTGACTGGGCCCAGCCCATCTGGTCCCCGGAAGAGAACTGCCAGCCCCGGAGAGGTGTTCCCGGCATACCCTGCCCCTACTAATCCGGAGGAAGGCTACCCCAATTTCTGGTAACCCGCGTGCTTCGAGTTACAGAGGGGACCCGAGGCGCGAACGCGCCCGACCTCCTGGAGCCCTGGCTGGGATCCGGGAGGCAAATGAGCCCTCATCGGGACTTCCAGGCCGGCCTGGCCATCTGGTCGCCCCATTGGAAAGCATTGGACGTGACCAGATGGCCGAGGGGAGAGGTGCCGGGACCAAAAGGACTCCCATCTGCCCACCGTGAACCTTCGCAGTAGGGTTCCCGCCTGCCCACGCAGGGCTCGGGGGCTCCGCTCCCCGGGGGCTCGGGGACCCCGGCTGGGACTCAAGCCCGGGGGAGGACCACCGGAGCTCTTGGACCCGGGGGATGACTGCCCGGGAACCATGGAGTCCGTCCCGGGCACTTGGCCATGCCGCGGGCCGGAGGAGGGAGCCCCGGAAGCCTAGGGAGGTGTTGCACGGGCATAGCCCATCTGGTCCCCAGCAGAGAACCACCAGCCCGGGAGGGGTGTCCCGGCATACCCTGCCCCTAGTAATCCAGAGGAAGACTACCCCTCTTTCTGGGAACCCGTGCGCACCACGAGGCTCAGGGGACCCTAGGCGCGAACGTGCCCGACCTCCTGGAGCCCTGGCTGGGATCTGGGAGGCAAATGAGCCCTCATCGGGACTTCCAGGCCGGCCCGGCCATCTGGTTGCCCCATTGGTAAGCACTGCACGTGACCCTATGGCCAAGGGGAGAGGTGCGACCAGATGGCCGGGACCAAAAGGACTCCCATCTGCCCGACCTGAGCCTTCGCGGTAGGGTTCCCGCCTGCCATCGCAGGGCTCGGGGGCTCCACTTCCCGGGGGCTCAGGGACCCCGGCTGGGACTCAAGCCCGGGGAAGGACCACCAGAGCTCTCGGGCCTGGATGCCCGGTGGATGACTGCCTGGGAACCATGGAGCCCGTCCCGGGCACTTTGCCACGCCGCGGGCCGGAGGAGGGAGCCCCAGACGCCTAGGGAGGTGCTACCCTGGCATAGCCCATCTAGTCCCCCGCAGAGAACCGCCAGCCCGGGTGGGGTGTCCCGGCATACCCTGCCCCTAGTAATCTGGAGGAAGGCTACCCCTCTTTCTGGGAACCCGTGCGCACCGCGAGGCTCAGCGGACCCTAGGCGCGAACGTGCCCGACCTCCTGGAGCCCTGGCTGGGATCTGGGAGGCAAATGAGCCCTCATCGGGACTTCCAGGCCGGCCCGGCCATCTAGTCGCCCCATTGGAAAGCATTGCGCGCAACCAGATGTGCGACCAGATGGCCGGGACCGAAATAACGCCAATCTGCCTGCCCCGAGCATTCGCGAGAGGGCTTCCGCCTGCCCTTGCAGGGCTCGGGGGCTGCAGGGCTCTGGGGCTGCAGGGCTCGGGGACTGCAGGGCTTGGGGGTTGCAGGGCTCAGGCTGCAGGGCTCCGGGGCTGCAGGGCTCGGGGGCTCAGAGACCTCACGCTGGGCCTCAGGCATGGGGAGGCCCGCAGGTGCTCCTGGGACCCAGACGCCTGGGGAAGGAATGCCCGGGACCCATTGAGCCTTGCAGGTCTCCGGGGCTCTGCACCAGGGACCCTTGTCCCGGGCAGATGGACACTTGGCAGGCCGCAGGACGTGGACTCCCAAACCCCAGGCCCTGACCGAAACCCAGGCCCCGGGGCCAGTCCCTGCTTCTCAACCCATCCAGGCCGGGGAGATTGGGGAGCCTGCCCAGGCACGAGGGACCCCTGTCCTAGGCACACGGACCCTCAGGACGTGCGCTCATTTTCCACACATTTTTTTCAAAATTCTGTGCACTGGCGCTACGCCAACTACGCCCAGCCCTACTCTTCACTGAGTATTAGTCTTGGATGCTGTCTACAAGGACAGTATTACACGGGCACTGATCCCTGATGCAGATGCTTTTAACATATTGTGTGTAGGGACAGGGAAGGTGGAGGCGAGCCCGCGACCCTCAGAAAGCGGCTATAGTCCTAGGCAGGAGTCTTTCTTTTAGCTCCTCACTTTAGTGGCACAAAATATGGAACTTCAGGTTCCTGGTACAATTCTCTCCTGCTGCGTTGTCTACAGTGGGTTGGCATGCAGAATGCTATAGGCACCTTTGTAAATTTTATAGTTCGAACCAAGCTGCAAACCAACGGGGTACACTACAAAAGTGATGGTATTCCAGTGGGCAGTGCAGAAGATGTGGATAGGATGATGGAGCAGCGATACAGCTGAGAGGACAGGAAATGCAAGCAAAGAGTGCTGACGTGAGGCTCACAGGGAAGGGGAGATCCACAAGGAAATGGCTGAACTGTGAGGAGAACAGAACGACTGGTGTGGTTTTGGTGTGGGTGCTCCTCCGGTTGGCCTACCAACTGGGTTGGTACGCAGTAACAAGATAGATTTTCAGCTCCTTGTGAATGAGGGAACCTGCGGATTTAGACATGAATGATGCTCCAAGTCTTCACAGTCTATCAGGAGAACATCTAGTGTCTTGTGTTCCTGTATCTCCTGTTTTTCGGTCTGTCTGTGCTACTGCTGTGTGTTGTGCAAGCTCCACAGAGGTCTTAATCTTGGCCGCCAGCTGTGGTGGGTGCCGGAGATGGCTGCCTTGCAAACGATACTGCCTGTCTTCAATGTGATGCCTTCATCGAGAGGAAGCAGGCAAAGTTCTCTGTGATATGTGTGATCCTATCAGCCTTGTGAAGGCATATGATGAAGGTGGTTGCCACATGAAGGATGCTCTTCAGTGGTGTCATGTTCATCTCAAGGACACCTCTGAGCACAGGACTGCCTCCAAGGAGCTGAAAAGGAACAGAGCATGAACAGCTGTTCTGAAGTCTCCATCTGCATTGTATGTCCAACAGGCAAATGATTTGACCGATAGACTGGACTTTTATTGAGCTCCATGTGCAAGCCTGAAAATCCAGGCTTCACAAGATTTCAATGATAAACTGACCATGTTCTTTCTAGCTGAAGTTCAAAATATCTATGCAAGCATAACAAACACCCCCGATTCTAATTTCATATTGACAGCACCTTAGCAAGCCCCTACAGAAAACTCCTGGCCCTTACTTGATCCTGTCTCTGAGATTGAGATCACTAGACTCCTGTCTACCATTGGCTCTATCTGGCCTGATGATGTTTGTCAAGTCTCAGTTTTATAATCTCTTTCGCAAACTCTCCAACTCTAGCCAAGTTGATAAACCTAGCTTTACATTCTGGTCTTGTTTTAATGAGTGTCAACCTGGGGTTATATTTTCGTTCTTGCGAAAAGACAATTTAAAGACGATGGTGATGAAGTTCTCACCCACAAGCTCCTGCTGGCTATGGGAAGGGTATTGGATGACGTGGTTGCGCGTCAACTCAGCCCTGTAAGGGGCACCGAGACTGCACTCACATTAGCAGTGGATACCTTTAGAGCCATCGCGGATGAGGGCGATCTGGTGGATTAGATATTACGGGATCTATCGCCCACGTTTGACAAAATGGACCATGCTTCCCTGATGACAAGGCTCAAGGAGACAGCTATCCCTGGAATTCTGGAAGCTTTCTTTGCTTTCTTCTATCAGGAAAGCGCTCAAGTGCTGACTCTTTCATGCTTGAGTACTAACACTTCGTGAGTCAGTCTGGGGTCACTCTGGGTTTTTCCTATCTCTTATGCTATTTAACATTTCTGTCCGGCCTGTGGCCCAGCTCATTAGGTTATACTGCTGTTATGCTGTGTTCTATGCAGCCAATACACAATTAATCATTCGGCTTGATCATCATGCACCCAGTTCCACTACCATGTTCCTGAAGTCATTTACAAATCAGTATGAACAGCTAGTGAGCTCATGGCCTCTTATATAATGCTGACGTTTCGGGCCGGGTGCGCCACTTGATGGGTCATCACCAGGACACATAAGTTGGGCAGAACGTGAAGTCAAATAAAATTTGTTGGCATGAAGGGGCTACTGAAAGGTTTAAGAGCACAGGAATTTTTACTTAAGATAACTCACGTCAATTAACTTGATCTGGAACACCACATATCTACCACCAATCTTGTGCTGAACCAGTTATGGATTAAGGAACTTCAAAAATATACACCTCAACCTAGCGGCAGCACCAGTAACCAAATGGTTGTTACAGAAATATAATCTTGGTGGGGATTCAGAGGCTTTGGGATTCAACAGATCCAGTCTGGGGCAAGAATATGGAAAAACATCTTTATTATTCCATCTGTTCATATTTTCCCAAAATCGGAAAGCAAGGTTTTGGAGCAAGGTGCACGATTGATCCTGATTTAGGGAACTGCTATGAACCTATAGTGTTGTGTTTGGCTGGCTGGCTGCCAGCTGCCAGCTAATTGAACCCAAAAGCAGTCCATGATTGAGGACGGTGCATTTAAAAGTCCAAGTGCAGTGGTCCTCTCTCTGCCTATATTCTTCTGCTGCTAGGAACAGCTTCGTAAAGGATGGTTGCATATTGACACGGGGCCCTCTTTCACTTGAAAAGGGCTTTGGCAGGAGCTGTGTCTTGAATCGGTGTCTATTTACTGTATCCAGTAGCTGTACATGGTTTTTCACTTCTTCCACAGCATAAAAATATTACTTTTCACTGATTCTCAATTGAAGTGAACAAGCATACATTATTGTGTGAGGTGAACTCTACTGTAGCATCCTCACTCTTCTACGCTGCCTACTTCTTCACTGCCTACCTTCCTGCAGGTTCAGACTGGGCGATTAAATAGACGCGAGCTCCAAAATAAGAGTCCCACATTAGAGGATCAGACATGTAAAAAAGTGGCCCACATTAGAGGATCAGACATGTAAAAAAGAGTCCCACATTTTGCAAATAGGGGTACCTTTGAACTTATATTGGCACACTGTATGGGTATTCTGCTGGGTATGGGAGGCTGTATAAATGTGTGGTTGCTGCAGGCAATGTGTGTGTGGTAATTTAATTTCACGAACATCAGTAGTAAGAACCAGCCCACCAGACCATGAACCAGGTCCACAAACAGCCAAAATAACAGCCCATACACTGACCTGTCAGACTAGCCCTTCTAGCACTGCCAGGCCGCCCACGGGCCATTCACGCCCCTGCCTTTGTGCATTGTGCATCTTTTGTAAGCCATTTCGCCAGTGCGTGTGTCCTCTAGAGAAGCACCCTAGAAAGGTCTCTGCAGAATGTAAACACACACAGGCCCATTTACATTGCTCCACTGCCTTTTGGCTAGGCTTGTGCTGTAGAAATACCATGTACATGCATACACCGAAATGTGTGATCCTGAGCATAAGCTAGCACAAAACCAGTGCATTTTTTTTATTTCGCTCCAGTCACTGGCAGAGGTAGTGACTATAACTCCCAGCTTGGCCACACCTACATCTGCCTCCTGCTTGCAGCCTCAATATACTTGGTTGCCCTACATTTTTCCTTTTTTATTTTTTTATGGTTGAACCTAGTAAGGCTCTTTTATACCAAGCACTATACCAAGTACTTTGACTTTTCCACCCTTGGAGTCATCATTATCCTTCCTGTGACTGGAATTTGAAGACTAGGGGGGATAGCAAATATTCCCATAAGTACATGTGCCGTTGCCCCCTCTCAAGGCGTGGGGAAGTCTCTACAAAAAACAGACATCTGGGAACGCTCGCTTGTGTTTCTTGCCCTGAACTGCACCCTCAGGTCAGCAGTGGGCATGACCGACATTGGAAGGACAAAATGACTATTTGAACTCCAGTCTTAGTATATTGGGGAAATGAGCAACTTCCCCCCAAATATTCCAGGAGTTTTATTTAGTATTCATACTTCAGTCCTGGAATATTTTGGTGAAAGTTATAAATTCTCCAATTATTTTTAGGCATGGTTGAAAACTAGCAATTTTAAATGGCAGAAAGTGCTGCCCTGAGCGTGTAGCTCAGGGCAAAAAACCTAGGAATACCCTTTGGGGCGCCTCTGTGATTATCTGATTGGCTGCGAAGGTTCGACCATAGAGCAGGGCCTGTCTGGTTCTGAGTTTCAGATGGAATCCAGTGCCTGGTTGGTAGTTGCGTGTTTATTTGTGGGCTCCTCAGTGGTAGTTGTAACAAGCATTGGCATAGCCAATAGGACTCGCCTTTGGGACCTTATAAGTGTTTAGCCATGCAACAGTTGCATAACTAAATACTTATAAGGTCCCAAAAGCGAGACCTATTGGCTATGCAAAGCGAAAGTGAAAGTAATCGCGGTAAAGCGCGGCGCGCGCGCCCGCGCACATGCACTGTAGCTCTAGGCTGGCCTGGTAGCACTTTTTGGAGCCCTCTCAATAAGTCTCGCCAGACCAGCTCATGCGCTGGGTCAGGCGAGACCTAAAAAGGCGAAACTTTGCACAGCTGCCCACGCTCAGCATCACGCAAGCAGGGCACAGCGCTCTGAAAACTGAAGACTGGGTGCGCAACCTGACAGGCCCACAGAGGGAGAGTGTCAGCCTCCCAAGCATGTCATTATCTCCCTGTAATAAAAACTATCGCTTTTTCAGGGCCACGGCGAGTAGTGGTTTCTGGCCAGGCAGTAATTTGGAAGCCTGACGCCCCTGAGAAGTGTAACAGTACTCAGCCTCTTCTGAGACAGGACTGGCCCAGCCCTGGAAAGGGAGAGCCTCACATGCATCTCTCACATCCACCCACACTCCTACTAATATACACACTCAGTTCTCACATTAAATTGTTCTCTTACCCCATTCCAGCTCCCAAACAGGCCTCTCACCCAACCATCCTGCCTTTACCTCATTGACTGTCTCTAAAAATGGAGTCTAACCACTCCCACGCATTTCAATGTGAACTCACCCCTTCTCTTATCCAGTCATACTCACACACTGTAATCCCCTCCCTAACTCTCCTGCTTGCCAAGACACGCCCCCTCACTTCCCCTCACACCCACAATGCTGTGTTCTCAGCCCCAGCCCAGTGCTGTGTCTGCTGCTGGCTCCTATGGTGCAGCTAGAGTTGCCTCAGCAGAGACAGTACATGCGCTGCTTATTACCCGTGAGGGTATCCGGTTGCTGGGCTTAAGGAGCCAGGTTTTAAGTCTCTTCCTGAAGTCCATCAGCGAGGGAGATGTTCGGAGGTGGAAAGGAAGGGCATTCCAGGACTTGGCAGCGAGGTGGGAGAATGAACAGTCTCCGCTGTGGCTACAGCAGATGGCGGTGTCTGTGCAAGGGCGAGGGGAGGCAGAG
Organism: Triturus cristatus; assembly: GCF_964204655.1. Lineage (NCBI taxonomy): Eukaryota > Metazoa > Chordata > Amphibia > Caudata > Salamandridae > Triturus > Triturus cristatus. The sequence continues at coordinate 1,140,421,766 of NC_140593.1, read as the reverse complement.
CGAAGGTTTCTGGATGGTTGGTGGAAGTTCAGGCTTGGGTTCATGGATGCTGGTCCTTGGTCGCGGAGGGCTTTGTAGGGGTGTGTCAGTAGTTTGAATTGGCTTATTTTCTGGACAGGGAGCCAGTGGAGGTTCCTCAGGTATTGGGTGATGTGGGTTCGTTTGGGCAGGTCGAGTATCATTCTGGCTGCTAAAATCAGTATCGTCTGAAGCCTCTTTATTATGATCAGTGGTGGTTCCTGCATAGAGTGCTTTGCCGTAGTCTAGACGGAAGATGATTAGGGCTTGTGTAACTGTTTTTCTCATGCTTATGGAGAGCCATTTGAAGATGTATTTCTTCTTGAAATACCCACTGTCCTGAAGATGGTCTCCCTGATATGTAACGACGGAGATCGAAACGTCAACGCACAATCCAACTTCTTCTTTTGGTCATTGTTAAATTTGTGTAAATATGCTATCTAGAGCCTTTTATCTTGTACTCAACAGGCTCAGTGTGTGTATATAGGAAGTGGACTTCAGGTACATAAATTCACACACGGCTTATAAATCACCATTGTCAATATTTTATGAGATCTATTTTGTGAGCCCCTGTTATTGTATCTATGAAGATGCATTTCTCTCAGTATAAAAACTATGAATATACACCTGCTTTTGAAAAAAAAGAATCAATAATCTACCTGAAAAGAACCTTCATTTAAGTTGCAATGTCAAGTTATGACATACTGAATGATTTCTGAATTCATGTATGAGTGTATGTGTTTGAACAAATCCCTTATTGGCACTCTTACCTGTTGTCCTGTCTCTGCTGAGGGCATCAACACACACATGCAACAGATCTGGATACAGAGTTTGGTATAGTCAATAGTAATACTGCAGTGTCAGAACGCCCATTCATTTGAGGCATCCGTAACTAGGAGTCTGTCCTCAGACCATTTTCTGAAACTTAAGCTTTCTTAGAAGCAACGTGCAAGCCACTTTCTTATTTACGTCTGTTCTTGAATCTTGCAGTGGGGCATCAGTACTGTGACAGCCACAGAGTTCTAACAAAATACCTCTGCCCTGATCTGCAGAATGCACTAGTATCCCAGTACTGACACATCCAGAAAGTGCTCAGGAAGCATCTTTGTTGAGACTTGCAGTGCTTGTTGGAATCACATTTGCCCGGGGTACTCGTACTGCACAATCAGGGCACTTCTAATAATTCATTTGGTTTAGTCAGTTGACAAGTGCTACACAAGTGCTTTCTGCTTCACGAGTGCACCCCAAGCACTTGATGCCGACAGGAAAGCACAAGGAGCTGAATGGTCACTGCTGGTGTCACCTGCAGCGTGGAGTTCGGTTGGAAGAACCATCCACAGCTTCCCTGTAGAAAGGGGGGATTTCGTCACTGCTCAGAGAGGACTATATTAGGCAGTGACCGCCGGTACAGGTAACAGCGGAGTGGGAAGTCAACAGAAAAAGAAAAAAAAACACTTACCGTGCGCTCGCCGCATCGCCGACTCAGCAAGGTAAGTGTTTTTCTTTTTTTTCTTTTTTCTTTATTTTCCCTCTTCATCGTCTGTCGACTCATCCCCCCACCCCACTCCACTGCTTTTACCTGCACCGGCCGTCACTGGTATTTGGGCTGCCCCAGTGTGGTAGCGTTGATGGGCCAGAGGGGCGGTTGCCCCAGGTGCAAAATTCTTAGGGGGCGCAACATTTTAAAAGAAAAACATTTCGTACTACTAATTTTGTTTCTTTTAAAACTTTGTGCCACGAAGTGCTAACGGTCAATGGGTTAGGGGGCGCAATACTTGCCTTGCCCCGGGTGCTGGCAATCCACGCTCTGCTGCTGGGTTGCCCTTATCTTCCACGATCAGAGACTGCCATCCAGTGAGGCGTAGGCTACAGTTGTTGCATCAGATTATCGAGTACAAAAATATCGTGACCAGAATATTGACTACTATATATTGTGAAGGTATGTACAGATCTACAGTTAACCCCAACTTGACATACCTTGAAAATGGGGAACAGCCATTACAACGTGGTTTTTACCACGCAGTGCAGTTACATCGCATGCGTTACAACGCATGCGATGTTACAACGCTATGCCATTACAACGCAAGTCTGTACATCGACTTGCGCTAGATGGCGTGCTAACATTACAAATAGTGTAGTTTACTATCCCAACACCTTCCCTACTGTTAAGTGGACTGGAGTTGGAATAGTAAATTACACTTTTTTAATGTTAGCACGCCATCTAGCGCAAGTCGATGTAAAGACTTGCGTTGGAATGGCATTGCATTGTAACATCGCATGCGTTGTAACGCATGCGATGTAACTGCACGCGTGGTAAAAACCCGCGTTGTAATGTCATACATCCCTTGAAAACATATATAGCTTTAACCCCTTCAGCGCAGCGTGGATTTTCGCGCTGTGCTGAGGGTTCTATTGAGCGGGCGGGGCCATGACGGAGCGGTTCCGTCAAGCGCACAGCCCAACCGACGCTCATGACGGAACCGCTCCGTCATGAGCGTCGAAGGGGTTAATGTGTATAAATGTGGAGTTCAGTTAATCTGGACTTGTTCAGATAAAGTTAGGACTCCTAACTTTAGGACTCCTAAATGCCTTCTGCGAATACTGAAAGTCTTAAAGTTAGGATTTTTCTCAGTTTAGGAGTAGTAAAGTTAGGACTCCTAACTTTAGGACTCCTAAATGCCTTTTGCGAATACCGAAAGTCTTAAAGTTAGGATTTTTCTCATTTTAGGAGTAGTAAAGTTAGGACTCCTAACTTTAGGACTCCTAAACTGAGAAAAATCCTAACTTTAAGACTTTCGGTATTCACAGAAGGCATTTAGGAGTCAGAAAGTTAGGAGTCCTAACTTCTGTGAATACCGAAATGAGTAAGTGCCTTCTGTGAATACCAAAATGAGTAAGTGCCTTTTGTGAATACCAAAATGGTAGTAAGTTTAGGATTTTGTCTTAAGTTAGTTCTGTGAAGCGTCCGAAGATGATAATATAACCAGAGGCCACACTTTTTATTGTCTATGTTTTTGGAAAAATGAAACGCGATTCAGACCTGCTACAAGTCGAGCCTTTGACATGCATCCTACATGCAAATTGTAGCAGCGAAACCTAAAACTCTGAGCTATCCCACACTTTAGATGAAACACTCTATATCAGCCATTCCAGTGGCGTAGCAAGGGTGACATGAGCCCAATGCAATCATGGAAAGTGGTCCTCCTGTCCCTTTCGGGAAGTAAAATACTGCCCTAATATACCAAATGATTCATCCAGCAGACTTACATCTTTCATTTTATTTTCAGTTTGAATTTGTGAAATTATAAGTGCCAGGGCCCTGATCATGAGGTCACTGCAGCTTGCACCACCCATTACCTCTGCCAGCGCTGCCAATGGCAGTGCCAACACAACTACTAACTGTCAAACTCCTACAAGTGTGACAAATCAGGCTATTTCTGGCCCCAACAACTATGAATATGGCTTTGGCGGAATTAATAGTCATTTTTGATGTACATTGAATTCATAAACAACTGTTGTTGTGCCCATTTCATAAATTGCACAAACAGCGCCACCTTGTGGCAGACTGTCATAAGTGCCAGTGTTGACAATTACGTAAACCACCGGCTCAAATTATGCCTGGGTCTGGACCACCATAAACTGGAGAAAAAAACCTGTACTCCCGGCCCTGTAAAAAAAAGTGCCAGTGTTGAGCACCGGAAACTACCACCTCAATTTAAGCACTGCCTGGCACTACCCCATATAAGAGTTTGCGTCTGTGGGTAGAGGGTCAGAGGCTGGCTGAAGAATGGATTCAGGTTGTCAGACACCAGTTAAGCAGTGCAGGAACATAGCCTGTGTTGCTGACCCCGACCCATGCCAGAGGCTTCTCATGCAAGTGATATTAGGCTCAGCGATCCCCATTAATAGTCACAGTGCTTTAAATGGGCCGGTACTGTCCGGTATGGAGGACCGGCACTTTTGAGAGGGAGAGTACCGGCACTTCTCAAGACAGGTGTAATGCTTTTAATTGGAGAGTACCGGCACTTCTCAGAAACAAGCAGGTATTCTGATACGGAGTACCTGCACTTTTATTTTCCAATGTCAAGCACTGGTCAAGAACATGTGTGTTTTCTGGGCTACAGATCTGAACGTGACCTTCCAAAGTGGCGACATTGTGTGGGGAACCTCTATCGTATGAGTCAATTTCATATAGTGATACTGTTCATCTTGCCTAAATCCTACCCCGGGGTGAGGACATCTCCTATCAATTTTAAGTTAGAGAATAATAAACCCGCAAAGTCCGACTCCCGACCATCCCTCGTGGCTGCATTGTGTGAAGAATATCCTGGTGGACTGGTGTGTGGTGTCAACTGATGAACCCCAGAGCCATTTATATATCAAATTCTTCTTGTTTGACTCCCTTTTAGGGCCAGTGTCATATTGAAGATTCTGTACCTGACATACATGTTTTAAGCGAATTCATCTGCTGTATTTTCTGTAGGAAAATGTTCCTTTGTGTTCTTGTAGTTCTCTGCACTCATCTAAACCAGAGCCCCGGTGTACTTAGGTTAATTCACAAACCAGTATCTGCAAAGTGCACACCAGCTGGTTGGCGAATGGCCCTTTGATTTTGCACAGTGACTGAAGTACTAATTAGTTACACGTATAATCGTAGAAGATAGCAAAAACTTATGACTATTAACTAGATGTTCGCATTTTTAGACCATTTATGAATTGGCTGGAGGCCTGCGGGTGGCGCTTAATTTGAGCCTGTAGTTTCTGGTGCGCAGCACTGGCACTTAATTGTCAACACCTCCCTTAGGACAGTCTGCCACATGGTGGCGCTGCTCATCTAATTTAAAGATGAGCAGAACAAAGGTTGTTTATGAATACAATATACATAAAAAATGACTAATACCCGCCTCCCCAGCCATTCCTTTAGATTTTGGGACCTGGAATAATCTGAACTGTCGTACTTGCATGCGAGAGAGATGGTTGGTAGTTGTTTTGGAAGCGATGACAGGGGCGATGGGTGGTGCAAACTGCAGTGGCCTCCTGGTGAGAGCTCTGGCACTTAATATTTTACAAATTAAGCACTGCCTGCGGGTCAAAACAGACTTCTGTTCATATGGTTGCCCTAAACCAAAGAAAATGATGGACGGAGTTTTGAACATTGCAAGCACTCACCCCCAGTCAACTGATCTGGGTTTAATCCATCACCGTTCTTTAGCCCACTCTGCCACCCCAGTTCAGACATGGCCATATGCAAATCAGTCTGACCCTGTGCCTCATGGGAACAGTCCAGCCTGAACTGCCAAGCCATGTCTTCCCTGGACCGGAAATAAGCTTCCCAGGACCGGTTTCTGGCATTTCAGCCGTCTTCAGCCAGGCTTGCTCGAATCCAGTGGCAAGGTGAGCAAGGGACTCAGGTCTGAGCATACCATGCCAACTTATGGCGAACAAAGCAAAAACCAAAGAAAATGATGGACGGAGTGTTGAACATTGCAAGCACTCACCCCCAGTCAACTGATCTGGGTTTAATCCATCACCGTTCTTTAGCCCACTCTGCCACCCCAGTTCAGACATGGCCATATGCAAATCAGTCTGACCCTGTGCCTCATGGGAACAGTCCAGCCCGAACTGCCAAGCCATGTCTTCCCTGGACCGGAAATAAGCTTCCCAGGACCGGTTTCTGGCATTTCAGCCGTCTTCAGCCAGGCTTGCATGAATCCAGTGGCAAAGTGAGCAAGGGACTTATGTCTGAGCATACCCTGCCAACTTATGGCGAACAAAGCAAAAACCGGTCCTAGGAAGCTTGTTTCCGGTCCAGGGAAGACATGGCTTGGCAGTTCGGCATGGACTGTTCCCATGAGGCACAGGATCAGACTGATTTGCATATGGCCATGTTTGAACTGGGGTGGCAGAGTGGGCTAAAGAATGGTGATGGATTAAACCCAGATCAGTTGACTGGGGGTGAGTGTTTGCAATGTTCAACACTCCGTCCATCATTTCCTTTGGTTTTTGCTTTGTTCGCCATAAGTTGGCAGGGTATGCTCAGACGTGAGTCCCTTGCTCACTTTGCCACTGGATTCAAGCAAGCCTGGCTGAAGACGGCTGAAATGCCATAAACCGGTCCTAGGAAGCTTGTTTCCGGTCCAGGGAAGACATGGCTTGGCAGTTCGGGCTGGACTGTTCCCATGAGGCACAGGGTCAGACTGATTTGCATATGGCCATATTTGAACTGGGGTGGCAGAGTGGGCTAAAGAATGGTGATGGATTAAACCCAGATCAGTTGACTGGGGGTGAGTGTTTGCAATGTTCAACACTCCGTCCATCATTTCCTTTGGTTTTTGCTTTGTTCGCCATAAGTTGGCAGGGTATGCTCAGACGTGAGTCCCTTGCTCACTTTGCCACTGGATTCAAGCAAGCCTGGCTGAAGACAGCTGAAATGCCAGAAACCGGTCCTAGGAAGCTTGTTTCCGGTCCAGGGAAGACATGGCTTGGCAGTTCGGGCTGGACTGTTCCCATGAGGCACAGGGTCAGACTTATTTGCATATGGCCATGTTTGAACTGGGGTGGCAGAGTGGGCTAAAGAATGGTGATGGATTAAACCCAGATCAGTTGACTGGGGGTGAGTGTTTGCAATGTTCAACACTCCGTCCATCATTTCCTTTGGTTTTTGCATATGGTTGCCCTCCCTGCATGCCAACATTTTTTTAAGAGCACCTTGTGCCCTTTTTAGAAGGGTAGGTGCTGCTTTTTGAAGAAAGAAAATTGCCAAGGTGGGAATACTTGGTGGAACACTCTCAGTGGTCCCCTGACCAGCCGTGGCCCGTGCAGGTAAGAGCGGTGGGGTGGTGGGGCCGGGCTGGGGGGATTCGAAAGACGACCACGAGGGAAAAAATTAATAATTAATTTTCTCTTGTGGTTGTCTGTCAAAATCTACCCGGCCCCACCTCTCCACCGCTCTTACCTGCACGGGCCGCGGCTGCCCCTGACCGCTGTATGATCCCCCAAAGCTGCCTGCTGTGGCTTCCAAATTGGAGGCTGTCCCAGTAAGATAGCTTTCCCTTTGTGAATCAGTTACCACCCCAACTCGAGAGCCACAAAGCATTTCGACGTGACTCGCGATTGGGACAGGACACTCCTTTCATGCCACCTCCTGTTAGCGATTCTGAAAGGGATGCAGAACCCCTTTTATGATTCAAAATGACTTTCCAACTCGCAAAATGGGGTTTAGCATCTTACAAAACGCTCTTTTGTAGTCGCAAACCCTTTCAAGCTTTTCTTTCTGTCTTGAACTTCAGAAAATCGAAAGAGAGCGTCTCGCTTTTGTGACCTATTGATCTCTTTGAGCTCAACAACCGACTCTGGTCTTGAATAATTGATTAGCTGTAAAAGCAATTGAATTTCATTGTTGACTAATATACATTTGAAAAAACTGCCCAATCCATTCTTTTCCAGTCGGTGAAACCTATATTCAAGGGTATTAAACCTTACCAACTTTTAGCATCTGAGAGTGATCAGTACTTCACTAAACTCTGATGCAATTGCATCACAGATAGTGTTTGAGTTCACTAGTAGTAAAGAACAGCTAAGATCACAACACAATGGCCTATTGTTAAGGTTCCTAGATGCTCCAAGCAGACATGTTTTAAGGTATGGGCAAAGTGGGCAATTTTGCCCAGGGCCCACACCTTTCAAGTTGGCCCCTGTGAAAGGGATCTTTCTGTCACCTCTATTTGTTTACTTACCACTCTTATGCTAACTGCCTATCTCTACCTCGCAACACTTTTTCTTTCTACCCAGTGTCATTCTAAGGATTGTAGGACACCAGGCAAGATATGTTTCAGCTGTTTTGTGGGTCTTTGGGTAAGCAAAGTTTACTATACTTAACTCCGCATACGTGTATCTTGACGATATATATCTCCAAGGTAAATAGATGTGGAGTTAAGAATAGAAAATCTATACTTACCTATTTGCACTTACCTTCTCGATATTTTGATCCTCAATATTTTTGACACAATTTTCTGTCCAAACGACATTGTCAGCATCGATATTCAATCGTTTTTGTGTGCCCCGAGTTCAAATAAAAATGTCTGGGATCATGAGCCTGAATTAGCAGAAAATGTGAAATAAACGTCAACATTGTCCGAATAGGGTTCCCCAAAATATGTCTGCCCAGAGGCCCAAAAATCCTTAAAGCAACACTAGCTCTAAGGGACAGCGTGTTCCAGTCCCGAGGTCTCCTTTTCAAGATCATTGTTTTCATGCTCCTGAATGAGCTTTGGTTCAGTATAGATTAACTTAGACTACAACTCCAGTAGTACAATAAGGGCCTCAAGAGGAGACCAGACCTGAAGAAACGTGCCCCTGACGAGAAGTGCCGGATTAAACCCTTTGGAGGGCCTTTGGCAGTCGAAGTTCGGGGCCCCCCTCACAACTTATCTCCTAATACGTTTTTAATTTTACCAACCAACAATTCTAATAAACCAATTTGTTTACACAAAACGAAACATTAACAATTCTTAATGTTATTAAAAAATATATATTTTCTTAAATTTTAATAAACCAACAAAACTTTAATTATTCAATGTTTACATTACATTCATGCAGTATTTTCTCTATTGAATCTTTAATGTAAAGTTTTCGTTTGTTTGAGTTGATTCGTTTTTTTCTATCGTTTGGAAACAATTTAAGAAAGCTTGATTGTAATTTTGTCTCAAGATCAAATCAATATTATTTTGGTCCATTGTCACGGGGCCCCTAAAAGGAGTGGGGCCCATAGGCCGGTGCCTACTTTGCCTATTTGGTAAATCGTACCTGCTGAAGAGCTGGAGACATCGGTAACCTTCAGTAATGGCTGCTTTGTGTTATGTTATTGTGTCGTGTCCTGTAACTGCTGTGCTCGGCATTTACTTTATAGATGGGTGATTAGTGTGCTATGCAAATCAATATAACATAACATAACAACAAAACATAACTGTGAGAAGCTGGCTTGGTATATGCTGCACACAAATGTAAGTGGGCACCCTGCACCAGTCCAAACAACCCTTATGGTGATTTTAGTAGTCTGAGACAACCTTAGAAAGCTATCTAAGTGGTAGCTGTGGAGAGCAGCCTTCATGCTTAGACCAGAAGGAGTGTGTGACAGGCCGCGCTCGCCAGACACCAGGTGGTACCCCGGGGGCTCCGCTGAGATGGCCCAGACTATGGAGGAAGGGCGGACCTCGGGTCCGGACATAAGCCCGGAAGTGATTCCGAAGGAGGAGGAGAGAGAAGGAGACAACGGGGCGAGAGAAGACGATAGACGGCGACGAGGAACGGGAGAAACGGTTTTGGAGAGGGATGACGGGACGAGGCAAGGGAGACAGAGGACACCGCAGCCTGTAGCTGTGAGCGAATGGTCACAGCTACAGGCAAGTGATCCACATGACCGGGTGCAGGCTAGGAGCGTGGGTTAGAGTACAAGCCAGCTTCACGGGTCTGTAGGACAGAGGGTCATTGGGGCGATAAAGGGAGGGAGAGGTATCCCTCTGGGAGCCCCCAGGTAGTGGTACCATTACCCAAACAAACAGGATAATAGACCAAGAAAGAGAGGTTCTGGGTAGCCGGAGGTTACGGGGTCACCTGAAATGAAGGGTCCCTATATATATATTTGGAAGCACCCAGGGGTTATTTACCTCACTGGAAACCATTGGTTATACCCTGAACCACTACTCGCACAGTGTGAAGGAACACCGTGCCCATATTCCCAGCCGATCTGTTCGTGGGGAGAGCATTGGAGGGTTAACCAGGGCAAGGGCTCATAGTGGGACTGATTGCCTCTTCTTTTGTTTCTTTTTCCCGAGGGGAAGATGGTAAGGAAGGTCAGCGCAGAAGAGAAAGGCACCAGAAACCGCAATAAGCAGGGAGGAGCCCTATCCCGGACAGACGAAAAGGAACTCCTCTACCGTGCTACAAAGAACAGTCTTTATAAAACTACTTTCATATCCACCGTAGTCTTCGGGTACTACTTAGTGTGTGACACGTGGTGTCAGAAGTGGGATTTACCGGGGACCCGCCCACTCACATCTGGTTGCCATCATGACTCAGACAGTCCGCATAGACGAAATGATTAAACAGCTGGCTAAAGGACAGCGTCATCTCCAGCTGGTGGTGGAGGGACAGACGTCTGAAGCACAAAAGGATCACGAACATTTACAGGAGGACCTCCAGACACAAGCCCAGAACCAGGTGGTCCAGGGCTCCACCATCCAACGACTGACGGACACTATTGTGAGTAGCAAAGTGCATCTTAATGTGCCTAGCTCTGTGCTGCAGAAATACCACCCAGGGGAGGACACCGATTTTTAATTCACAAACTTCGAACAGGTGGCCAGCACCGCCCAGTGGAGCGATGGGGCCAGTACATCGCCCCCATGTTAACCGGTGAGCTACAGATGACCTACCAGGCGGCCAACCCGGCAGGAACCATGGAGTGTAGTGAGATAAAGAAAGCCATGTTTAAAAGGTTGGGCTATGACCAGGAGCACTACCGGGTTAAATTCGGGAAGGAAAGGTGGTTGAACCAAGACAATCCCCTGGCGCTGTTCTATCGGATCCAGGATCGGGGTACCCGCTGGTTGAAACCCCATAAAACAACCATGGATGAGATGATAAACAAAATATTCTTCGAACAATATCTGGAGAGCCTCCTGAGTGCAACCACGACATGGGTAAGACAACACCCAAACGTCACGGTCTCTAGCGCCATTGAATAGGCTTGTGCCCATCAGAGGTTTCCGGAGGTATGGACTTACACACCACATATGCTAACCCCACTGGCAGGGAAATGGAGGTTCTCGGCTTCAGGCACCTCAACACCACCGCCGTGTTCCCTGCTGGATCCAAGGCTACCTCCACAGACGGCTGTTAGGGAAGGAGGCCAAGGACCACAATGTTATTAGTGTGCCGAGTGGGGGCACATTCCGCGCAACTGTCCCCAGTGAAGCTCTCCGTCTGAGCCCATGGATGTGGGTTATGCAAGAGGCCGTGTGCTCTGGACTGGAGACGGAAAGGAGGTCTATCATCTACCATTTCCGGTAAACGGAAAAGCGATCAAGGTCCTCATTGACTCAGGGTGCCGGCATTCCGTGATCACCCACTCACGCATACTACACCATCAATGGCAAGAAGGTGAAAGAGTAGCCATTACCTGCGTACACGGGGAACAGAAGACCTATCCAATTGCAGTAGTTGTGGTAGGGGAAAAAGAGGAGGAACAGCCCATTTGGGTTGGAGGCATTCCCCAGTTGGTGGAGGAGATGATAATCGGTACCGAATACTTTGATTTCCCATCACTGTTAAAAAGGGCTATTAAGGCTAAGGAAGAGTCGGTGTGGTTAAAAGAGACTCAATTCGTCACAGAAGACCTAACAGGGGGTAGATACAAGGAGAAGATGTCCCGCAATAGGAAAAGAGCACACAACCAGGCAATGGTGTTGAACGGGCTGGCTAACGAACCTTCTACTTCCTTGGCTGTAGGTGGGTTGCAAGGGAGAGAGCAGGGGAGAGAGCAGGAGACTCCGCACAGTTTCAGGGCAGCACAGAAGGAAGATCCTACACTAGGGAACGCCTGGGCCCAAACGGTGAATGAGGAAGATGACCAGGTAGGCCCTTGTTTTTATGTTTCAAAGGGTTTGTTATAAAGAAGGATTAAGAAACCCACTGAAACAGTAGTGCATCTTCTGTTACCCTCACCCTTCTGTAACCAGGTCCTCCACTTAGCACACAACCAGGCAGGGGGGGCCATTATGGTTGGGAAAAGACAGAGGAGTATCTCTTGGGCCGGTTTTATTGGCCAGGGGTCTTCTCGCATATCCGGTGCTTTTGTGCCGCCTGTCCGCTATGTCAACGCCACAACCCTTCCCAAGGGCGCTATCGTGTCCCCTTCCCATCATTGAGGTGCCCTTCTCTAGAGTTCGTATGGACTTGGTAGGACCTTTGTTGACCTCTACGAGGGGGTACCAGTATATACTGGTGCTGGTTGACTACGCAACTAGATACCCTGAAGCCATACCCCTCACTAGCATGACTACCTGTAGTGTTGCCCACGCCATGATAGGCTTCTTTAGTCGGGTGGGATTCCCTCAGGAGTTGTTAACTGACCAAGGCACCCCTTTCGTATCCAGCCTTATGGCCCAGATCTGCAAATTGTTAGGGGTGAGACAGATACGCACCTCAGTATACCATCCCGAGATGGATGGCCTGGTGGAGCGGTATAACCACACCATTAAGAACATACTGAGGAAAACAGTATCGTCTACCGGGAGGGATTGAGACAAACAACTACCCCTTACCCTGTTCGCCATCAGAACCCACACACAGTCCTCTACTGGCTACAGCCCCTTTGAGCTAATGTTTGGGAGGAGACCCCAAACCCTATTAGACATGGCGGCTGAGCAATAGGTGGAAGAAGAAGAAAAAGGGACGGGTCTTCTAGACCATGCAGCCCATCTCAAGGACAGGCTTACTACCCTGTGGGGGGAGGTTCATCAGAACTTAGAAGAAGTCCAAGAGAGACAAAAGAAAGGTTACGACTGCCAAACAGTGTTACATACCTTTCATGTTGGTGATAAAGTTCTGTTACTCCTCCCCTCGTCAGTTAACAAACTATTGGCCAAATGGCAGGGCCCCTTCTCAGTGCTAGCACAGGTCACCTCAGTCACCTATAAGGTGTCGGTCCCACACACGGGACGGGCAGGCCAGATATACCACGTCAATCTTCTTAAAGAGTGGGTGGAGGGCCCAGACAGGGCAGAGAAACCCCCCACTAACCTACTGATAACCAACGACCAGCCCCTGGGTATCCCTTTTCCTCGGAACGCTGAGGGAGCATCTCCACACAGTGTCCCCATGGGTTCTCAGTTACTCCCCGAACAGACAGACTGTTATATCCTAAGTATTACATTTACATGTAATCAGCCTAGGTCCTCCTAGCTGCTCAGCCAAAGTGAGAGATGGCAACGGAATGTTGGTGTGACTGTGATGAATGGAATGCCTGGGTGCCTGTGTGGATGAGTGGTGACAGTTGGAGATGGGCTGAGCAGCAAGGCAGGCTGCTCCTGGTGGGGCTGGTGTAGGAGATGTAGGAGCTGGTACAAGGCTCAACTGAGATTGATACTACCCTGAACTGGAACCAATAAAGAATACTTTGAATAATACTACTAGGCTACCAGTGTCTCAATGCGCAGGGTACAACACAGACGCGCTTCTCTTGGTCATAGGCGACTATCAGGACGTCTTCTCGGCCAAACCAGGCAGGGACCCTTGGTTCAGCACAAGATCAGAACCGAGGGAGCAAGACCTGTCAGACAAAGGCCATACCAAATACCAGAAGTAAGGTGAAAAGTGGTCGAAGGGGAAGTCAAGGAAATGTTGCGAGAAGGAATCATAGAACAGTTCCACAGTCCCTGGTGTTCTGCAATCGTATTGGTGCCTAAACCCAATGGTTCTCTCCGGTCTGTGTGGACTTCAGACAGTTGAATGCGGTCTCCCGATTTGATTCGTACAACATGCCCATGGTCGACGAAATGATAGACAAACTGGGCACAGCCCGGTATTTGACCACTCTTGATCTGACAAAAGGCTACTGACAGATATCCCTGTCCCCAGCAGATCGGCAAGAAGACCGCTTTTTCCACCCCCTCAGGACTGTATCATTTCAAGGTGTTGCCCTTCGGCCTCCACGGAGCGCCAGCCACCTTTCAACGATTAATGGATGTTGTACTGAGGGCCTACCACACCTAAGCAGCCACCTATCTTGATGATATTGTGATCTTCAGCCGGACCGGGCAGCAACATATTACCCACCTAAAGGTGGTCCTGAACAGCCTCCATCAGGCAGGACTCACAGCAAACCCGGACAAATGCATGCTAGCCACCAATGCCATCCGGTACCTGGGATACCACATTAAGGGAGGACAGATACGTCCTCAGGTGAACAAGTTAGAAGCCATCAGAACCCTGGAGCCACCCACCACGAAGAGAGGTCTAAGGGCTTTCCTGGGGCTGGTTGGCTACTACCGGAGATTTATACCCCTGTTTTTCGGAGATGGCTGCTCCCCTCACGGACATGTTGACAAAGGCATATCCGAATACCATCAAGGAGTGGTCTTCCAGTCAGCTACAGAGCTTTAATACTCTAAAGGAACAGCTGTGTCACAATCCGGTCCTTTCCTGCCCGGACTTTGCCACACCCTTCACCCTACAGACAGATGCCTCGGACAGGGGGCTGGGTGCGGTTTTGTCCCAACCCGATGGGTCGGGCGATCTACACCCTGTGGTTTACCTGAGCCGTAAACTGTTGCTGCGTGAATCCCACTACTCCACGGTGGAAAAAGAGTGTTTGGTGATCAAGTGGGCAGTCCATTCCGTGCAATACTATCTGTTGGGGCACCCCTTTAATCTCTTCACCGACCATGCCCCTCTGGTGTCACTGTCTCAGAACAAGGACTCTAATGCCTGCGTCCTGCGATGTTTTGGGATTTACAACCTTTTTCATTTCAGATCTTCCATCGGCCAGGGTCTCAGCAAGTGAATGTGGACTTCCTCTCCCGTTCTGCTGCTGTCTCATGCCTGGTGGGGATGCTGTGTGAGAGGCCGTGCTCACCAGACACCAGGTGGTACCCCGGGGGCTCCGCTGAGATGGCCCAGACTATGGAGGAAGGGCAGAGCTCAGGTCCGGACATAAGCCCAGAAGTGATTCCGAAGGAGCCGGAGAGCGAAGGAGACAACGGGGCGAAAGAAGACCAGAGACGCCGAGGAGGAACGAGAGAAATGGTTTGGTAGAGGGACGACGGGACAGAGGACGAGGCAAGGGAGATGGAGGACACTGCAGGGTTGGAGGGAGAGAGCGCGAGCAACCGTCCGAAGATAGAGAACTCCTCGGAGGAAGGCGCTAAGGACGAGGCAGCCGTGACTCTGGAGGAGCCCTATGACAAGAAGCTCCTCTACCGTGCTACAAAGAACAGTGTTAATAAAACTACTTTCATACCCACCTTAGTCTACGGGTACTACTTGGTGTGTGACAGAGTGTAAAGCAGCTTGTTTCACCGGAACATAATCTTATGTATAGATTAAGCCAGTGGTTCCCAAACCTTTTTGACCTGTGGCTCCCGTGACCCATTGGCCATTGTCCGTGACTCCCCACTGTTAATTTTTTTGGAAGGTGGGGTGGATGTAAGCTCGGCCTCAGGAGTACTTGCATTTTTCTCCCTGAAAATAATTGGGATGAAGGTGATGAAGCAGGGTGTTTCGTATTACTAAGATGGTGCCTCTAATAAATTGTTCGTTTTTTAGAGTACACTCTCAAACATTTTTATCCCAGTTACAGTGCTAGATAGCACCCCTATGCATGTAGGCCCCATTGCCAAAGTCTTTCTGCGCTTGAAGAATATTTGCATGCACTTCCATTTCTACCCATGTCATACGTGCTAACACACCTCCCTCAGCAAGGTGACTCATGATTTTTTAAACCACATACAGCTTTATTTTTGCTGTCTCCTCCCTAAAATAGGCTCCAAATCAATACAAGTAAAATAAATTCCTGTCTAAACGTCCCTCTTTCTTGCTTCCAAATGTTGGCATTATGCCGTATCTGGTGTTTTACTTCCCTGTGCTCAAGGAGAGAGCAGGCCTGTCTGGAAATGTGTGTGTACAGAAAGAAATGTGTACTGGAAGTACCTATGATTCAAGTACAACTGCCAATACTTAATAATACTTAGTGTGTTTAATAGAAAGGACAACTTTACTTTCCTGATCACTTGCATTGGTGTAAAATGCATTTTGAAAAAACCGAAACTAGTAACGAGTCTAACAAAATAAATCAGGCATCTGTCGCTTACTTTGGGAGTGTTGGAACATGGGGATCCAGTAAAATAAGGTGGTCATCTCCCTCGACATGCCATCAATTAAGCACTATGTTTACAGCTTTAGGCATGTCACTTACAAATCATCGACATCATATGTTTAAGTCTAACTAGTTTAACTGAAGCCAACAAACCGTTCAACATTAAATGCATTAAAGTGTTTGGTGAGCTGCTCCCCTGTCTAGGTCTGACGGCTCCCCAAGGAGCCATAGGGCACAGTTTGGGAACCACTGGATTAAGTGAAAAAGAACCACACATTGTATTTATAAAAAATATGTATATATTTTAAGACACTCACTAACACATACAGATATCTCCTTGCTGGAGATATACACAATGCACACAATACTTATCAATAGAAACAGGTAAGTCGCACGAAATACACAGTGGTCACCAGAGGGAGACTAAACCATATACTAAAATAGTGGAATGCGAACCACGACTCGAATCAAGACTGTGCCCAGAAGATGCAGAAATGCCGGGTATCCATGGAACCACCCGAGGTAAGTAACCAGGAACTCCACGGAGGCCGTGTGCAGAGTGGGAACACGACCCCGGGATCAATGCAAGTCAAAGGATAAGTCACGGTTGCAATTTAAAAGAAGAAGGATCCTTCCCAGTGGACCCTGAAAAAACCCCATGGAAGACAGAAGATTGGAGAGCCACCCCACCCATAGATACTCTAGGAACCAGGATACCTACACCAGGGAAGCCATGTGCATAGGTGTGACGTGGCATTGGAAACCACAGTCAAACGCAATTGAGGACTTCAGGAAGATGCCGCTGCTGCGGAAGGTTAAAGATTCCGGTGGAACCCAAAGGGGGATTCAAGCTAACAAGTACCTGCAAGCAGAGGGGACAGAGTCTAGGCCACTCAGGATTGACCAGGAGGCACGGTAGACAAATGCCCATCAATGTCGAGTGTTGCAGGAGAGGTGACGGTGACCTTGGAACTGCAGCTCTGAGGACCAGGCGATGCTGAGGAAGACCAGGAGCCATTCACAAGCTGCCCCACGTCGGATGTCGAGAGTGGAGGGGTCAGTGTCCGTCGGGAGCACCAACAAGCTTGGCAACTGCAAACAACATGGAAAGCGATGAAGGTGCAGTGTTGGGACCAGCAAGGTCCAGGGGACTCACCACAAGCAGGGGAGTCAGGGGAGGTCCCGAGCAATCAGGGGAGCCCACAGGATTCAAAGTGGACCCTCACAGGCCGGAGGCACTGGAGTCACTAGAGGACCTCGAGCAGCTCACCAATGATGCAAGCCCAGGATGCAAGTGATGTGGTGAGGAGATGCTTGAGGTTGGGGCTACTTGGAGCCCGAAGATCTTGGTGAAAGGAAGCAAACTGCAAACTTTGCAACTGCAAGTCGACGCGGTGCACAGGGGTTTGGTTCCTGCGGCTTCAACGAGGGATACTGGCTTCAAACTTGGTGAGAGGACAGGGCAGGCCTCGAGGGATGTGAAGAACCACCACCAGTTTTGCTGTGCCTTTTGGAGTCTGTGGGAGCCCCGGATCAGCAGACCGATCCGCTTAGTTGCGGTGCCTGCAGATGCAGGCGAGTGACTCCTTCCCTCCAAGGGATATTCCTTCAGGAGTCTTGGATGTCCACAGGCCTTGGACGGTTCCTGTATGGTGCAAAGGCACAGACGTTGCAGCAGACGAGCAGGACGATGAAATCAGGAGCAGCAGGAGTCTTTCCAGTTGCAGCCTTGATGCCCAGAGTGAAGTCCAGCGCAGTCCAGAGTGCCCAGACGGTCGAAGAAGAAGTGGTGTCTGAAATGAATCTCGTCCCACGACGAATATAGGGACCCACCCTCAGGTAAGCCCTTAAATACCCTAAGGAAAGGGTTGAGATGATTCAGGGTTTTCTCCCAGGGGAGGGGTCAGACAGTGGGGAGGATACTCCCATGTCCTTTGTCCAGTTTCGTGCCAGAGTGGGAGCCAACAGGTCCCTGAGCTGGTTTGAACTGGACTATGCAAGCAGGGCACCAAATGTGCCCTTCAAGCAGACTGAGAGGCGCTGGAAAGCGCTCCCACCCGGCCTAACACACGTAGCACTGTCTGGGAGTAGGTCACAGGACAGGATACCTATTGTTCTGCCTTTCCCTGCTCGAGCTTGGCTCAGCAGCAGGAGGGCAGAATCGTTTCTCTGGTCGGCAGCAGCCATGTTGTGCTGTTCGGGGCTAGAAGACTGGTACCGGGAGCACTGAGGGCCTTCCGGAGGAGCTTTACAGTACATTACGGTGTGCGGGTATGATTCCAGCATGTTTTATACTAAACATGATATGGTTCGTTACAGCCAGTTTAGGGATGGTCATAGCGTAATGATGCATGAGCACTCTATGTATCTTAATGTCTAATGCACTTACAACCCGGGAGAATGGATTCCGAACGTTGTAGGGGTATCTCCCTCATGTAGGGACACCCTCACACTTAGAACCGAGCACCCTACCTTCAGGGTTGAAAGGCCTGCTTTAGGGGTGACATAGGTTTCAAGTTCAATTCCCCTATATCTTTTGTAAGTGGTGCCAGCACCAGCTTACACAGGCTGCAATGGCAGGCCTGGAGTTACAGTTTGAGTGATCCCCCAAGGGTGGTAAAATGCATGCTTCAGCCCATGGGGGACCCCTGGTGTACCTATGCCCTGGGTACCTTAGTACAATATACTAGGGACTAACAAGGGTAGACCAGTGTCCAATCTGGAGTGTACCTAAGTACTTACCATACCAATTTAGGGGAGAAAGCACAGAGAATGGGGTCCTGATTAGCAGGATCCCAGTCGGACTAGTCAGAAATAGCATAGCACCAGCAAAAAATTGTGGGTAACCATAAAAGCAGATCCTGCTTTCCTACAATAACATAATTGCGTTATTTCCAGCCAGAAGCAGCACATTTCTTTACAGTTCTAGTAACAAAAAGGCTTTTTATGCCTGTGTAGGGTGGAAATGTGGCACTGCTCCTGCTCTTCTGCTATTTTAGACTGGAATGAGGCCGGAACTGTGGCAGAGGCTGACCCTATGGAAGCACTTCCGGAGGTCATGTTAAATGATAAAGTCCATGGAGTGAAAACGAAAGCCTTTGCTAGTCGTCCTCTCTTGGGTAACTGAGAAGCTGTGAGGATTCAGTCCACACAGCCCAGCTCTGACTTCAAGTGGCAGAGGGGCGCGGCCACTGGGCTGGTCACTGCCACTTACAAATGCACGTGATAAAAACAACAAAAAACAAAACTGAACAAGTTATTGAAGCTAAAAAGCAATCAGCTGCTAATTGCAGAAAGCTGGCTTTCTAGGGAGAGATGCATCGTGCACTGAAACTGGTGATCACCAGTGGGCTCCTTGCAATATTAGATGTTTACTAGAAAAATGTCATGGGAGGACTCAGAAGGGTATGAACTCACAGAAGAGTGCAATTACAAGAAATAGAAGCTCATAAAAGTAATCAAGTAGGGAGCTATTCCTGGAAGTGCCACATCTGAACTGCAGATCTTTGATGAAAGACGCGCAAAGGTCTGGGAATAGAAAATGAAGCATCGTACAGTTGTTTGTTTTTTCCTCATACACAAAGAAACCGAGAACTCACAGTTAAAAAGAAGCACGAATTCTTGCTAAAAAAGTATTTGAGCAGCTTACTTTATTATCCAGTGCATAATTTGTAAAAAAAAAAAAACATAAGTGCCAGTGACCTAGTCAGGGGCAGTGGGGAATGCTGTGAGTGGAAAGTAAATGGTTGAGACCATTTAGATGCACCCTAGCTCCTGAGGAGGACAAGCAGAGCGGCTGCTATTTAACGGCAGTTGGGGGGGGTCGCAGGGGGATAGGAATAAAAAAAAAAAACAATCACATACCTGTGTGCCGCTGCTGCCTCTCGGTCCGCTTCACCCACTTCCAGGACTCCAGGGCAGGAAGCAGAAACAGGACGCAACCAGGCTTCCAGGCTCAGCCTAAGCCAATCACAACGCTGCAATGCAGTGTTGGGATTGGTCTGAGTGCCGTGCTTCGGCACGCAGACAGGGAGCCTTGGCATGTTCCCCACCCAGGCTATAATGCAGGGTGGGTGGAGAACAAGCAAAGTGCGCATGACTGTTTGGCCAGCTCGAGGCGGCTGGCCAAACCTTCATGCGTACGTAAGAGAGTGAAAACGAGTCCTCCAGCTCCTCTATGAGAGCCCAGCCCTGCCCTGACCCAGATGAGCAACAACGAAAAATAAAATTATAATAACAATGAGTTATTATTTTATTTTTTCCTTTTTGACCTGTTCAGTGGGGTGAAGCTCGTCCGCATTAGTGGAGGAGCCGCCCCTGAGCACATGTGACATTTATAGCTAGAAAGACTACAAGGTATTATTTTAAAATAAAACAGGCATACTTAAACTGCGAAAAAAACACTTATCTGTTGTCCTGCCACCCACCCTCACCACCCTCTGCATTTATCCTCTGAACTCCCCAGACATTTTTTTTTAAAAAGTCCTGTTACCTGCCACTCACTCAAACCATCCTCTCTTCAATTCTTTCTCAAAAACATAAAAAAATCATATTAATAATAATAATAATAATAATAATAACACTTGGCCTCCTGCTATCCTCCCACACCACCCTTGCAGCGTTCATGCCCACAGCTGCGCAGTGCCACATTGACAGACTGGCTCATTGCCATGCAAACGTGGCTTGGGATTCCTTCACCTCACACTTTTGCTATGTCATGACAGTGAATAACCAGATTTACTATCCAGTGTTCATACTAATGTCTGCCTTTGAGCGCCATACCAAAAATATGTAACCGTGGAGGGCTGCAAACCGTGCAACATTCTTTTGGGAAACAGTGAAATTTGAATCCAAGAATATTTTTTTAGCATAGACTTTAAAACTGCTCCTTGTTTGATGAAATATAGTTTAAAAAAAAAGAAAAATGTGCTGCACAAAAAAGTGTATTTTGTTTATTAAAAATGGCATCAACAAAAGTTTTGGTCTTCCCTGCTTCCAAGAAAAAGTAGGATTGTAAATTAAAAAAAATTATCAACGTTTTTGGATTTTTAGAAGTTGCAGTCCTTTTGCCCAAATTTTTGTTGTTTCAACCAACTTGCTTTTTGTGGTAGAAAGAGGTGTGCTAGGTAGGGATGAACCTGAAAAGCTACACATTTCTGAAAGAAAGAGACACATTCTCAATTCATCAAAGGGTCATTTGTGTAAATTGCTCATGGTTTACGCAAAGAAACAAATCAGTGAATTAAAAAAAAATGTTAAAAAACGATAAATGAGAAATTGCTGATGTTTTCCTCTGCAATGTTTTTGTCTCGATGGCCAATTTGCATAGGTAATATATTGCTACATCTACCAGACTCCTCCGGTCACAAGGATATTTAGTGTTTGTTAGTTGTCCACAAGCTTAAGATACTCGGAACCAACAACTGAGCTGCAGTTTTAATGATTTTTATTGTGTACCGACTATGCTTGAGTTCATATTGTAAAATCTAATCAATGAAAAATATGCATAAAGGAAACTTTTGCATTTTTTTTATGTGTCCAAGATACTGATTTTAGGAGTAGTGAGCCTTGTATAACTATGAATTTCAGTTGCCCGTGCTATCATATGACACACAGAGCATTTTGCTAAACATTTTCTTTCTTTGACACTGGCTTACATTTGGAGACCAAAAATGGAGAGAAATTCAATGGATAATAACAGTTGGTCTACTATTCCGTGTTCCCAATACGTCTTCCAATAAAAGCGGTACCCCCACTTGCGTGTGTGGGTGTCGTGTTGAAAGGCCCCATAAATGATGGTTTGAAGTCCCTCTTTATCCAGAGCCCACACACCGTGATTGGCAGGAAACAAGTCTGCTCTTAACAGTAGCAATCTCTAGAATATAGAGTGCAGATAAAAGTACATAAGCCATAGAATGTACATGTGTGGTGAGCACAAGTCAAGGCTGATGATAATAATAAAAGAAACACAATACCACAGTGGGCCTATTACCCAAAACAGGGGTGCCGCTTAAAAACACAACGTGGATACATCAAATGTTCACCATCAAAATCTACCCATTTTATCAAAGTGGGTCGTAACGGAATTTGGTCCCGGGCTCAGCTACCACCCAGGGAAACTTGCTAAACCCCAGAAATTAAAAAAACTAGACATTTAGTGGAGTCCAGGGTGGTGTAAGTTGAGTGGATTCCTATTTACTTGCTTATCGAGAATCCCTGTAGACCTCAAACTTTGCATTAAAAAATGCATTTTCCTCACATTTCTGTGAGGTAGAGTTCCAACATCTACAGGGATCCACAACATTCCTTCCACCCAGTGTTCCCTTAATTCGGATAAAAATGGTACCCTACTTGTGGCTGGGCTGGCGTTTTGTGGAGCACCGAGCATTGTTGCAGGACCCTAGAAATTATTTGAAGTCGTTTATTAGGCAGACCAGGAAGAAAGAGAATCACTTTGACTCAAACGTGTTCCCATAAGGAAGGCCCGTTTACCGGGTGAGGAAGGTGCTTTCTTATAGCACTGGGGCATTGTGGACACGGCCGCTTTTATTGATTGTGCGGCAGGAGGACCACCGTTCTAGGCGTGAGTACAAGTGTGTGTACAGTCATGTATTAACCGTGTCCTGAGGAGGCAGAGGAAAGAGTAAGGCGGAAACGCGATTGTAATGATTGGACATTGCACGACAGTACTCTGAGACGGTCTACACTAACTGAAAGATTTTCAGTGTACTCGTTGGACTATCTCCCAGTGGTCCATCCAGAACTAGTAGGAGGACACTAGTGGAAATTATTTTTGGTTGTTTAGGGGTTAGCGTATATGTACAAGCTGTTTTTTGGTGTATGTCAGTCCCTGGTGTATGTACATTTCTTTGTATATATGTATTGTTGTTTCCTTCTTGATTAGATGCCATTATCTATGTAGATTGCAAACATGTTTTGATGGGATCTATCTAGATTGATAACTAGAAAGAGAGTAATTAAATGTGCTCTATCTAAAAATAATGTGTATATCAATTCCTTTATACCACCTTTGTTGATTGTATAGGGCCTTGTGCCCATGACAAGAACGGATCATGCTTCGGGACATGAGACAACCATATCGACTTTGCATGGCCACAGTTTTCATCTGCTTCAAGAGAAAAGCAAAGTTTTTCCCATGTGTCCCAACTTGTTTTTTAACAAGAAAATCCTTCTGGTGTTTGCACCAGACGGATTTACTGTAGTAGTGTGACTGTTGAGCCGCTCATGTCAGCGGCAGTAAAGAGGTAGCGTGGGGGACATGAATGGTTCGTCAGTCGCACTGAAGCAGTTAAAATACTAGGCTGGAGTAATTCACCTAATTTGGGGAATTTTGTGTTCTGCTTGTTACATGAAATTCCCGAAGTTATGGAAATATGCCAGGTTACATATTTATGGCACAGTTTGTGGCAAATGTATAGCATGGGACTGGGACATGGCGGACTGGGAACCAAAACCGGCCCTGGCATAGTGCTCGGACGATCCCCCCAAGGCTTGGGGGTGCCGCCGAGCTCTTTGCGAGGGCCGGTTTTCGGCCGATTTTGTTACAGGGCAGATTTTGCAGCTATGCTGCAAAAACGGCCCTGTAACAAAAAAGGCCCCCATGGGACCAAAACCGGCCCCCACGCATGCAGCGCACCGGGGGATTGCCCGGTGCCCGCTACGGCCAGTCCGGGCCTGGACTGGGAGCACAGGAATATTGCGAAAAACCGGAAAGCGAGCGGCCTGTAGTTTGTGGTAGTTGTTTTTTAGTGTGAAATGTGTCCTCACATCAATAATTGGCAGGAAGACACATTATTTACTACAATAAAGCCCTAAATGATGGATTTGAATTTGCATATAAGTGGTATTTTCATGTCAGTGGCGTAACGAAAGTTGAGGGCGCCCCCCTGCCACGTACACGGAGGGGCCCCCACTCCGGATCTAATCCGAGCTCTTGGGCCAGAGTATTGTGCTGTGGGGGTCCCCTGCAGCTCGGGCCCCCCCACACCGCGGGGGCTGCAGGGGCCTGTGTTACGCCCCTGTTTCATGTATTCGTCCTGAAATTTCACAATATTCTGCAAAAGCAAATCACCCAGATTTTGCACACCCCTACAATACCAAAAGCCTGCCTGGTCACACTAATGGATGGGTTTGTAACCCACACACAACAGAAAATTGTAGGTGGTTGACTGTGGTGGATGGAGAGGGTGTTCCTCACCGTTGGTTATGGATGACATTATAGACAACTCACACTCCGCTTTTACTGTCTCGTTTTTATCACTCAGAACCCTTTGGTCAAAAACATCCCTTTATTCACTGTTACCCATCTATAATTCTAACTCTTAACACAGTATTCCTGCAAATAAATGTAATGAAGGAGGGGGGGGGGGCAATTTACAAACAGAGCTTCTGTCTGTGTACAACGGAAGAGCCCTCGAGCGAGAGAGGATTTGGAAGAGACACTGGGCTCTGATCTCTTGGCTAAAGAGAATCCTGCGGTGTTGACTGAGGTCTCCAAACCCTATTAGAGCGGCGCCGCTAGTTCCATTTTCGAACCTCCTCATTGTCCTCCTGATGAAAGATTCCTTTCATGGACACATTGTCTCCAAAGACCTCTTTAGCTTTAGAACGCTTTGAATCCATTTTTTAGCTACCAAGTGAATCTATTTCAGGAAGCAGACTGGCTTATCCTCCTGGTGATGAGGTCACATTTGCTTTGTGTCACCTGCCAGGGAGTCCACAAGGGATACAGGGGAAGGGGAGTGTTTGTTCTCTTCAGGAGCCACCTTTCTCTTGAACCCATGTCCTTACACAAAGCGGCCAAGGGTATTTTAGTGATCACGCTTCATAATACAAAAAAGCCCGCTGCTATGAAAACCCCAGAGCACATAAAAGAGATTATTGGCTCACTCTTCAGTGTTCACCACGGTGATACTCCCACAGGGTTGCGTTGTTAACACATATGAAGAATGAGCCAAACTCAGTTACAGAGGATGCACGATCTTTGTCCTATTCACCGAGGATGTGGACTTGTAGGACATGTCTTGGGGTGCTCTTGTTTTGGGGACATGAACATCCAACAATAGTCCAGTTCTTGTCCACCAACCCACGTGGCCTTCTCTAAATCTAACTGTTTGTGGAGCAATTGTCATTCACGCCCTACATGGCTCTTCAAGGCGCTCTCAGCTCCCGCGCATGTGCAAGGCAAAGACCTCAGGTGGGAAGCGGTGTGAGGTCTGCAGTTCTTGAATCCGGAGGTGCTGTTGCGATTGAAGGAGAACCAGGTCAGGGTGGTGGAATGAGGGACCATGCAGTTGGGAGCCACTGTCTGGAGGAGGACGAAGATAACAACTGCTTCAGATGCAGGGCAGTCGCTCTTGGTGACGGGTATCCGTCCGGGAATCTCACCTGCCACCCTGGGTTCTGGATGTAACGCTGGGCTGACGAGCACACACCGTTGCCTAGGGGCACTATTTGAGCTGCTAGGTGTTCCTCATTTAACAAACCCAGTTGGTTATCACAGTTTTGAGACAAGAATGTCCAGTGTGGTTCCAGGATGGCCAGGTCCATGTCCTATTTAAAGGTCACCTCCTGACTACATAAATTGTATCCACTGAAATTTACTGCTTCTAAATGTATTGGTGGCTCTCCTGATCTTCGGGTATGGATCCAACCCTTTAGGACTTGTTTCACAACACAAGTTGGTACATTTTTTGCACTGTCTTAGTTATTCATTGTTATAGGTATGAGACCTAGAGGGAGAGGTGTGGCGCAGTGCCAGAGTGACCGACTCCGGTGCGTTGAGCTCACAGTTCGATCCCCAGCGCCAGCAGCAGCTCAGCTCAGCACCATGTGACTCCGGGCAATAGCCCACTTAATCTCCCCAATGCCCCCTCAGCGCCTTGATACCTTTAGGGGTGATATGTTCATGCTTTACAAATATGGATTACCCTGAGATGACCTCCTAAGCCACTGTGGGGTGTCTTCAAGAGACAGTCTGTCGTTTTATAGGGAGGCAACGCGATGAGCGATTTGTGAAGAACTTTCCAGAAAGCAGGGTGATATATTCTCATTTTGGACTGAGGGAGAAGAACTTCGAGCCAGAAAGGTGTGGCTAGGGTCATATTTCTGGTACAGTGCTTTTGAAAATATTTATTCATTTATTTTTTTATAAAAATTGACACAGCAAACTCAATCACATCGGGCACATAGCAATTGGACAAAGAGCATCGGAGTGGTAGTAACTACTATCGGGAAGTTGGATAGTTCACTGACGCCCTAATTTGTGAGCTGTACGTCCATAATCACCCCCAGATGTATCACGTGTCTGACGTGGGGAAGATGATATCCAACTAAGCGGCTGGACACCGACGCCCACCAACCACGCACGCAACCTGGGAGTTATCCTGGACTCCGCATTGTCAATGACGCAGCAAGTGAACACCGTCGCCTCCTCCTGCTTCAACACCCTCCGCGTGCTCCGCAAGATCTACAGATGGATCCCCACCGGTACCAGAAGGACTGTCACCCAGGCGCTCGTCAGCAGCTGACTGGACTACGGCAACGCTCTCTGCGCAGGAACATCAGCCAAAATCCATAAACGACTACAACGCACACAGAACGCCTCTGCAGGCCTCATCCTCGTCATCCCCCGCCACAGCCACATCACAGCCCACCTGAGAGACCTACACTGGCTCCCCGTCAATAAGAGGATCTCCTTCAAGCTACTCACCCACGCTCACAAAGCTCTCCACAACACCGGACCAGCGTACCTCAACGAATGACTCACCTTCTACATCCCGAACCGCCAGCTTCGCTCCGCTGACCTCGCTATCGCCACCGCCCCCCGCATCCATCGAGCAACCGCCGGCAGCAGATCGTTCTCTCACCTCGCCGCAAAAACCTGGAACACCCTCCCCATCCGCCTACGACAGACCCAGGACCTGCTGGCCTTCAGGAGACTCCTCAAGACCTGGCTGTTCGAGCAGTAGCAGCCCCCCTGCCCCCTCCCCCAGCGCCTTGAGACCCTCACGGGTGAGTTGTGCGCTCTACAAATGTACTGATTGATTGATTGATTTGCACTGCTAATAATAATAATAAAAATCATAATAAATACAACATTTCTGTTGCACCCGGGAGTGTTTTAAATGGGCCGGTACTGCCTGATACTGAGTACCAGCACTTCTTTATTTTGAGAGGGAAAGTACCTGCACTTCTCAAAAGAGAGGTAATACTTATAATTGGAGAGTACCGGCACTTCTCAGAAACCAGCAGGCACTCTGTTACAGCATACCTGCACTTCTATCTTTCCATTTCAAGCAGTGGCACGCGCGTCAAGCAGAATTGTCTCTGGTGCCAACAATCTGACTGTTAATATTATTTTGTTGTTAGTTGATATTAATACATTTCCTGTTCCCCGTCTTCTTTGTATTATTAATAATTATCATTCAACTCAATGCTCATTTTTACAACTTTGGAAGGATGTGAGGCTGAGCAGCTCCACCTAGAAAATTGCCTACAAGTACAAATATTTTACAAATTCTTGACGCTTTCCATCAGAGTCACCAATGGTGAAAGCAACCCTTACTTCTTCCTTTAGTGAGTAGATGTGGTCACTAAATGATTGGGGCGACCAGGGCTAAATTTATAAAAAATATAAATGCAGGGGCCTACAGATTTTCCCTGGGGTGTCCTCACTGCCCTACACTTCCTGTCTCTGTATCTGACCTCTGCAGGTTCTTATCTCTTCTTTCTTCTTTTGTCACTGTTTTCATATCTCTCTTCTTCCTTCTGTCTCCCTTTTCTGCCTTTCTAGCTCTTGCTTCGGGTCTGTCTGACAATGAAAAACGAGCCTTTTTTCATTTCTGCAGGTCCAGGTGTCTGTCGGGGGCACTGAGCTCCAGTAAGGAAGGGCCCTGGGAAATGGCTTTTGTGATGCCTTCAGGGTCGGCTTTATGGTGGTGCAACTGGTGCAGCTGCACTGGATGCTGACCTGAAAGAGGGGCACTGACCTGAAAGGGGGCGCTGTGTTTAGCAATAACTCGCTGATTTAAAAGCACCTGCTGCAGAATTCCTTGTGCGTCCAGCTTTGAGGCAGCAATAAAAATGTCAAGATAACTCTTATGATTAATGTTCCTGCCAGTGAAAGAGAGATGGGCGTTTTGTCTAGTGGCAGTATTGCCTCATCATAGAGTAGCGCAGAGGGTTAATATGCCAGCTGCAAAGAACAGATCTGTATTTTATGTGGATAGCTGAGTGGATTAGTAAAGCCAGCCTTTATCAGCAACTAATGAAATGTATGTGAGAGAGGGGCTATGGAGAGATGTGGGTCAGTTTTGCCGGGTGATAGTGAGGGAATCCGAGGAGGAGATCAGGGATGGGGGCACCAAAAAAGATTGTTGCACCTGCCGCCACCAGCTAAAGCCGCCTCTGGATGCCTTCATGTCAATATTTCGTCTAATTTGGCTTTTCCACGTGCCATCTTCTTCCCTCGCTCTGGGGATGAGCAGCAGGCGTGTGTGTGTGTGTGTGTGTGTGTGTGTGATGGCTGGTCCCCCAGGCGCACTGTGGGATGTAAATGTCTGAATGACTGGGAGGTTTGGTATTTCAAAAGTACGTACTCTTCCCCATTGTAATGTGTTTCCTTGGAAATGTCTTTCATTCTGTATTCCACTCGCCTCCTTATGCCTGAATTTCTTTTTCCCTGTAGGAGGGAGGCGGCTTTTTCTTCACAGCCGAGTGTGTGTCACAGAAGAGCTCCTGAAGCTGGCGTGGAAATGCCACGAAACCATTAGGAGTTCCTGGAGACATGTGCCTGGACTTTTTTTTCTCTATCTAGTTTATTGTTTATTGTTTGGTTAATTAAAACCGTAAAAATGATACTGGTGCAGAAACAAAATAAAAGTCAATAGGACAATTCAAGACAATGATTCTATAATAATGTAGACCCAGACATTGATTGCATACGTGGCAACGTGTGCCACATTATAAAAGATAACATCCATGTTAGACCTGGCACCTTGGCGTGAGTTTCCCTTCCACTTTTTGATGGTGTGCCTCGATTGTTTTGCTGGTGTTGTCCGCTCAGGGCACTGCGCCACGGCTAATCCGTGCCGCAGTGCAAGTGCTCCCTAAATAAAGTGTACCTGTAATTGATGTCCATGATTGGTTGATTGGATTCACTGTCAGTCCCCAGTAGAGTGCACCAGGGGTGCCAGGGCTTGTGAATGCCAATGCTGCTGGTGGGCTTGCAGCGCTGGTTGCGCCACCCACGGAAGCGGCCTTGTAAAATGTGTCTAGGGTCTGCCACCGCAGACCCTGTGCGCGGTCCGGGACCGTCGCGCTGACTGCGCAAGTGCCCCCACTTGCCAGTCCCTAAACCTTCCCTTACCTACATATTAGCCACCCCTCTGGGAGGCCCAAGGGCAGGGTGCATTGTAGGCATAAGGTAAGACATGCCCTGGTGTGTGTGGCATGTCTTAGTAGTGAATTACAGCCCTTGTCGTTTTTCACTATTGAAGGCTACCTGCTCTCCATAGGCCAGAATGGGCTGCCGGGATCACGCCAACGCTGTGACCCCAGTGGACTCAGAGAGCATGGTAGAAGTGTCAAGTTTAGTATGCCTGAACTCAGGATGATAAAATACTTCTTGTAGTCAAGTTTATTTTAATATCCTGGGTTTGTAAATACTACTTTTAGAAAGTTAGTATTTACTGACCTGACCATCTCAGTCCGCCTCTGCTGTATGTGTGTGTGTTCTGCCCAGCAACAGTAAGGAGCAGGGTTGGGGAATCCCCAGAGACAGGTTGGCTGCCAGGTGGTGGGTAGAGAGATTACACCTGGATGGGTGGGAGGAGTACACCTTGACTCTTGAATAGACCTGTGCTCTGCCACCACAAAGCCGGCGCCACCCCCTGTGGGGCGGCTGATGTCTCTGCCCTGCTGCTGAAAGGAAAGAGCAGAGTCACCATAACAAAGTGCTCCAGAACTGGACTGAGCCAGGCCTAGGCCCCCTGGCGCTAAAGAACAATAGAATCATGGTATAAAAGTAGGAGCCTGGCTCCTAAGAAAGCAGAATCCTGTTTACCACAAAGAACCTCTGCCCGACTAGAAGGAGAAGAAGACGCCGGAGGAGCTGGCCTGCTGCTTGCCTTGCTGAGAGAGGAGAGGAAGAGACTTACTGAAAAGACTTTGCTACTTTGTGCTTGAACATTCTCCAAGGGCTTGATCTGAGCTTGCCCCCTGAACTGAACCCCAGGAACAGTGGGTTCTCTGTGCTTCTTGCTCGTCCTCCAATTCGAGCCGTGTGTGCATCCCGCTGGAAAAGAGACTGCGCCCCTCATCGCCCCTCCTAGGGCCGTGACACTCAGAAGCTCGCCTGCCTCCAACCCGTGAGAGCCCCGCTCCGTCCGGAGCCGCTCTCTGTTCCCGGGCCAGGCCGCCTGCATCCCTGTCACCGCCTGCCATTGGAGTGCGCTGAACGCGCTATCACCCCTCCTG
Organism: Triturus cristatus; assembly: GCF_964204655.1. Lineage (NCBI taxonomy): Eukaryota > Metazoa > Chordata > Amphibia > Caudata > Salamandridae > Triturus > Triturus cristatus. The sequence continues at coordinate 1,140,391,375 of NC_140593.1, read as the reverse complement.
CCGGAAGCCGTCCGACGACTGTGATCTACGCCGGGTCATCCAGCTGCACTGACCGTGCCCTGTGGCCCCGCTTCGCTATCCCCGGACATCTCAGGCCGCGCCGCCCCCGCTGTGGAGACCCTCCTGCACCGCCGTGCTAAAGGGTCGCGGGCCGCGCCTGCCTACGTGCCCACACCTGCTGATTGAGGACCCAAGAACACTTCCCAAGCTGAGAGTCGCCCCGACCTGTGCCGACTCTCCACATCACGAAAGAAGTTCCAGTATCGGGCTCGGGGCCCGCAACGCCTTATTTCCCCGTTCGCAGGAACCGATCTCTGTGAGTACTGGAACCACAAGTAACATTTGCAAGAGAACTACAAAGTATCCATTTGAAGCTACGAACAACGAACATTTGCCCGCGTTACAACCTGGTGGCCTAGCGAAAACGTTATTGGTCTTGTGATAAGTCTGCTGAGATATATATACCTTATTTTTACATAAAGAATCGTATTTTTATATATATCCAAGTCTGGTGTCCGTTTCTGGGGGGATTGATGTATTTACTGTGTGTATGATTGTAAGTGCTTAACCAACAACGCCTGAGGAATCGCCTTGGCTGCTCACGCCACGCACCTAGAGGGTGAGCAAGGGTCATTCGCGAGGGGTTATCCTGCGCCCTGACGTGGAGGAGAGGGTTCCTGCTTGACACAAGGGCAACCTTGCGCCAACCAGAGGTCCCCGACTCTAACAATCCACAATTTAAGTGCAATTAAATCATCACCACACACACATCTAGTTTGTGTGGGGTTACTAATTGACTTGCACGGATGAGTAACATTCATTGTCAAACATACAAGGGCAGGATGGTGAGGATGCTAATAAAATCAGCTATAAAAATGTTGTTAAAAAGGGTGGACTCGGCCTACAATTGTGCTATCTTCATAAAACATATATCCCAGGTGTAGGTTTGAGGCTTTAAAACAAACCCATCTGGTTAGTGTGTTATTACTAAGAAATTTGCAGAAACAAATATACAGAGTAGAGTCAACCGATGAGTGTAGTTGTACCAATGGGTTATGTCTCGACTCAAGACCTGGCTTTTCGACCAGCAGCAGCAGCACCATCCCCCCCCCCCCCCCCCCCTCAGCGCCTTGAAACCCTTGCGGGTAAGTAGTGCGCTTTACAAATTAACTGATTGATTGATTGATTGATGTCTGTGCACAACAAATTGTCCCCAATCTCCTTTGATTCTCAGTTCTTGGTCATTTGTATCGCTTCTTCATGTAGCTGTAGATATTTGATCAGTTTGGAGTTTATTTGAGGGTCTAAAGGGTCCAAGCTTTTTATTATTGCAGCCGTGAAAGTGTGTATGCCTTCACTGTTGAAGTGTTTTTTTTTAGCAAGGTGACACAAGATTTTTGCAGGTGGGCAGATGCAAACCACGTGAATGAAGTCCTCCTTCGTTGATCCGCAAAGTCTGCATGCTATAGAGCCACTGTTTTTCCAAGGTGGTTGATCCGCCAATGAAGGGAGTTGGCCGGCGCGAATTGCCGTCAACTTTCTCTTTATGTGCACCGAATACGTTAGACTTAAATTTGGCGCTGGTTTCAAGCAGTCATAATATTTAAGCACCATCCATGCGTGTGACGACTGCTGAAGATGTTTTTATCGGCCATATATGAATGCATTTTTGTTATTTTGTTTATCACTTGCCTGAAGCTTGGGAGAGGCAGGTGCTTATTCCAACGCTCGACTCTGCTCATCAGATTTAGGGCCTCATGTAGGTAGCATACAAGTTACCACTTCTTAAATACCGAACGTTACCGAATTGGTATTTAAGAAGTGGTAACTCGTATGTAGGTAATCATTCGGGAAATATTACCGAATCGGTAAAATTCGGTAATTACCGAATCGGTATTTACCGATTCGGTAATGAGGCATACCTTCCCATTGATGGGAAGGTATGCCTCATTACCGAATCGGTAAATACCGATTCGGTAATGGGGGGAACACATGCAAGGGTGGCAGGGTGTCACATTGACACCCTGTTGCACCCCTGAAGCGGCCATGTGTGCACATGTGGCACACATACATGCCCTAAGGGCATGTATGTCTGCCACATTGCACACTTGTAGGCGCTTTGAAATGCATTCACACATCCATTCTTCATTTACCACCAACTATTAGTTGGTGGTAAATACCGACTCATAACAACACCCACACACTCCCCCTACATCTCATTTCTGGATTCGGAATTTACCGAATCGGTAAAATTACCGATTCGGTAATTTTACCGATTCGGTAAATTCCGAATCCAGAAATTGTCCCCCTACATACCAAAAGCCAAAATACCGGTCGGTAACGGTATAATTACCGAAAATCGGCCGTTACCGACCGGTATTTGGCTACCTACATGAGGCCATTAGTGTTTGATGGAGAGATTTGTGGTACGTCAAGCGTGGATCATTTTCCATGGCCATCCATAATGCGTTGTTTAATGTTGAGCTTTCTTTGTTCGATCTTCTTTTATACCAGTTTTTAGGGCTCGCGCCCTAGCGTTGCAGTCCGCAGAACTGCTCACGCAGGCGAGAGCCCTTTTGTATAGGGTTTTGAAAGCTGACTACACGCTTGTGCGTGTGATCAGCTTTCAAAAATCAGGCATTGGCTTTCGCATGCTTTTTTTTACAAAAAAAGGCACGCGATTGGGCAAAGGAAGGACAGTGTCCCGCCTTTGAAACGCCCATTCCCGATGGTGGCCAGCACGTGCAGCAGCACACGTTCCCCTTGCTGTCACTGCCGCACTCCCTCCCCCCTCCTCTGTGGTGCACGCGCACCACTAGTTGTTGACACTAGTTTTTATTATGTTATACCTCCTCCCAGTGACTTCATTATTGATCCCAAATTCCAAAGGAACTTGCGCCGGAGAGGCATTTTGCAGGAGGCCAAACACCAGGTTGAAGACCCTCACTTGCAAACAATTCAAAAGGGAAGCATCTTTGCCGTGCAGGGAGACGCTTCCATAAGCCATGGGAGGTAGCAGTTTGGCCACTATTACCAGCATCTAACTTCTTGCGAGTGTGCAGAGTGCAAATGTCAAGGCGCATCATTTTAATGTCACATATTGCAACTGGTTCTGTTGATTTACTCTGCTGTCGATATGGACGCCCAAGTTCTTATAAGTATGGACTACCTCTAATGTTGTCGCATCCAGACAGAACTTAAGGTGAGGCCCTAATCCCTTTGTGATCATTTTTTTCTTTTGGTTATATTAATTTCAATCTGATTATCATTTGTATAACGTGTCAGTTCGGTCACTAATCTTTGTAGCCCAACTTTTGTTAAACTTAGTAGTACGCAAGATGTGATATGCTTAGCGGTCCCAAATGCGGTGGGTAAATGCTGAGACAGTAGGTTTTCAGCAACCAGGCCCCTCCAGAATATTTTGAATAGGAGCCTGCAGTACCAGATTGTATGAAGGAACCCGTTGGATACGTCTTTCCCACAAGAAATATGGTGGTCCAACCTTTCCTTAGCAAACCTTGGACTTGTTCTGGTCTTAACTTAGGATAAGCCAGGCTCTCCCTCTGCAACCGGGCCTCTGCGCTATGTGAGCAGGCTCTTTTCTGCCTCTGTAGCTATTCACACACAGGGGCGGAGCACAAAGCATTTATGAGCACAGCAAGCAGTGCACATGAGTACTTTGTTACATGCTGTTGGTTGCCTTTGTGAACACACACAGGTCTCCCAAACAAGGCCCGGCTAGCGCTGCAAGGTGCCTGGACACCTCGAAGGCTCTCACACTGACGCTACGGACGCCTCCAGTTCCAGCGCTTCCAGATTGGTGCATCTTTAGATCTCCTCAGCCTCCCACACTTGGCATTCCCTCTGCTTCAGGTCCACCCTGGTCACCAGTGCAATGACCCGGGTTCGAAGGGTAAATGAACACGCTGTAAGAAGCAGATCTACAGGAGTAGAGGGCAGGCAACACCTCCGACCACTGCTCCAGCTGCTGTCTCTCATGGAACCCACCTCCCATTCATTCCATGTTCAAATAGGTGGGTTCCATGTTCCGAGACCATGGCTTTCCGTAGAACCCTGGAGGGTCACATTGGATGGACTCCAGCTCTGTGGAATTAAGAGGTGGAGCGTTTCAACAGTGGACAGAGAATGACCTCTCATTGTGGTACTCACACACTTCATCCTTCTGTGTCACGACCAGATGAAGACTCTGCACAAAGAAAACTGGACACGGGGGAGCTCATTGATGCATTACATATGAAATATTTAATTTTATATTGTATTGCAACATTTATATATCACTCACTACCCCTAGGTGGGGCACTGAAGCACCTTCCTATATGGGAAGCACCCTACACCATATGTGGGGTGTATATTTGGAAGTGTGTTGTCTTTGTTTTTATGCTATGTAGAAAGTTTTTGCCATGTTGTGCGTGCTGATCACCCAGGTGTAGTTATTGTGTTGTGGGACGCAGTGCTTAGCAGTTTGATGGGTGAAGAGTTGTGGGGGACGGGCGTGCAGTTTATTGTTTTCGATCAGCTGGCGGCTTTGAGCTGCACTGCAGGTCCCCGCATGGTATTTCTTGTGATCATAGTTTACTTAGTTGGCTACTGGACTAAGTTGTCCATTCTGAGATATTTGGGCCCTGATTAACCAAGGTCTTGGGTTTCCCTTGCATCATGTAAGGTGACGCAAGGCAGCGTATGCCCTTTAGTGGGATTTAATAAGCCACGCAAGGCCACCTGGCATGGCTCTGCACGGCTTAGTAAATTCAGAGTAAAGCCACGTAGCGCAAATCTCTGCCTTGCGTTCTCTGTGTTGAAAAGGTGTCCCATGGGTGGAGCATGGGCGTTCCCATGCGTCCACCCACGGATTTGGACGCAATCCCTGATTTACTAAGGTTGGTAAACGTGGAAATGCATCAAAAAGGTACGCCTTCCCAACAGAGATGAAAAGAGGAAAAATATCTTCATTTCTCCTTGTTATTTCCTCTTTCTATGCAGCACAGGGACAGATTTGGCACATTTCTCCTCTCTTACGGTCATGAAGCACAGCACAGCTAGTTTTTTTGTTGCGTGGCTTTTTTTTTCATAAATCTATCCCTTCTTTTAAATTCCTGGTCCTGCGCAGTAATCATTTCTTATTCACATATGTCTCTGACTCTAGGTTTTCGGGAGGTGTCACGGGTCCCTCGTGCAGTTCTGTGTTCTAAAACACAATCACAGATCAATGGACTCAAACTTCGATTTCCTGAGTGGAAACCGCCTGGAGCCCTTGGTTGTGTGACTTTTTGTGACCTGGTTTTGTACATTGATTACAGTCTAATGCGGCAGCTGCTGGTGACCTTTTTGCACCCTTTCCACTAAAGACAACCCTTCTCTGCTGCCCACCCATGCCTTGCCCTGAAATATCCACAGCGCTTCCTGGCACTACCTTCTTCAGCCTGTCTATGTCTTTTTAAATGTCTAGTGGCCTAACGACGAGCAGTCGACCTCAAAGCTGGGGACCGGGTTCGAGTCTCGGCAGTGACGCTCAACATCCTGTGATTCTGGGGAAATCACTTAATCTCCCTGTGCCTAACAAAAAAATGAATGTATCCATCTGTAACACAACTGGTGCTTGTGTAAAGCGCTCTGATACCCTAAGGTTGCGCTATATAAAACTCCCAAAAAATAATAGATCAATAACAGCGAAACATAGTAGCCTAAAAAAGCACAGTAGTGCTTCACGCTTCGTTTTTTTCAGATGGGGCGCTAGCCAAGACTTATTTTATATAATAAAACTTTGACACAGAGCAAGAGAGAAAAAGGCAATTAAGGGAGAAGGAGGAGGAAGAGAAATAAACATACCTAAACTGTGACAAAGGTAGAAAACTGGACTGAAAAAGAACCAGTAAGAGTGTGGTAAAGAGATGGGAAGTAGAGGGTGGTGGAAAAAGAAGCAGAAGGGGGAAGTAAGTATAAGGCAGCCTTGATTTTCGTCAACCAGGACATTCAGCCGCACAAGCGTCTGGCAGTCAGTGCTTAATTTGAGCCAGTAGTTTTGGATGCTCTGCACCGGCACTTAATTGTCAACACCCGTACTTATGACAGCATGCCACCTGGTGGCGCTGTTTCTCTAATTTGGTGATGAGCACAGTTGTTTGATAATTCAATGTACATTAAAATAACTAATACTTGCCACCCAAAGCTATAAGAATATCTTGGGCATCATATATTAGTCATGTTAATGTATCTTAAAAGTATGAATGTCACCCTTATAGCAGTGTGATGGTCAGTTGTGTTGTTAGTCAATGCCATTGCTGGCGGGGCAATAGTTGGCGCTGTAACCTGCTGTGGCCCCCTGACAAGGGCCCTGGTACTATTTTACAAATCAAGCATCGGCTGATTCCTAAGAAAAACGTTGGTTCCTTGCACTATTTTTACAAATTAGGCCTAGACAAAAGATAAGATTTACAAAGTAGACAACATGAACACAATGTCTTTTAATGGCCCGAAACTGTAAAAGAACGGTTATCATGTAATTGCAAATCTCCTCTCAATACACTGATACACTGTACGACCTTAGTCTAAAGATGGTCATTCCCAGGCACTCTCTTATTCTAAATCTGAGGGATCTCCTGAACGGTCTGCACACACACACTGTCACTCCTCTAGCACATTTTCCAAAAAGGAAAACGTATTGGTCTACAAAGAGTCGTAGCTGCTTTTTAAGGTGTGCGAATCATACCAAATGCATGATGCAGATATACCACTGGGTGCATACACATATTGATGATGAAGACACATTAATCAAATTGATGACACCATGATGGTCCACCCTGTGGCACAGTCACAACTTCAGCTGTCACACAAAATATCAGGGAGTGCAGTCCCTGACAAAGCCCGACCACTACTGTCCAAGCAAATGAAGACACGACAATCTGAGCGCTATATTTACCTTCACAATATTTTGGTAGTTGATATTCTAGGTGCAATATTTTTGTTGCACAATATTTAAAACATGATACTCTGGTGATCTCCTGTGCCAGATGGAGGACAGAAGGAGGAGAGAAATGAAAGGGTGGAACACTATGTTGTCGGCAGGCGACAGCGCGGGAACACAAATGTCCACACTTGGGGGTTCTCATGAGTTTCACAGCGCCCACTCCTGCCATTTTGCCTCCTATATTCTCTTGGACATTACCAAGAATGCAAGTCCCCCACCCCAGGTGAAGCCTGAGAAATGTTCCTGTTTCATTAGGAGTCCAAACAAGAAACTGGGGGCCTTGAAGCAGTTGCTTAGTGAAAGGAAGATCCTTCCTCCCAGAAGAACGATGCTGCATGGTGAAGCGGTGCCCCCGGCACAGACCAAGACCTACACAAATACGATGTAGTCAATATTTGAAGTTTAGTTCTCAGTGTGTGTCCACTTTACACCAACTTAGGAGACTCATGACCACAGGATCTTCATGGCCTGGCCATCTCTCCTCCAGGTGATGCTGGCAATGAGTTGGGTGCTGCAGGAAGGGGCTCCAATTTCCTAGTTGTCTCTTGAGGATCACCTCTGTCAGCCCCTTCAGGGCTGCTTCCTCTCAGCCTCACCGTGAGGGATCCGGTTCATCCTTTCAAGAAAGCATGCATTCCTCCCAGCATCCTTGGAAGTTATATGTCAACATCACAGAGTCGTCACAAGACTTGTTCTGACTACATGCATCAGCAACAGACAACTACGGTGTTTTACTCTGGGCGTATCTCCTCCTCTGGAGTTATGCCTGGCTGCAACCCAGTATACAAAGGAGTGATGGATGGAATGCTTGAATTAATCTCAGCCACTGATAATTACTCAAGCTGCATCCCAATCCACAGGCTGCAACCCAGGACAGGCCATGCATCTGTGATCAAATGGGACCCACACCAGCTGCGGGGGTTTCCTTTTGGATGAGGCAGATAATGTCCTGCGGCTGCAGAATAGCATCCTTTGAGGGAGAGCCATCAGATCTGCATCCTGTGAAGGGGACATCCCAAAGTCCATGATCTGGACTTAACTTGTGAAGCAAATAATCATACACGGTCTATGTGTACATGACTGAGGATTGATGCCTGGCTGCTCCATATTGAATCATTTACATTGGCTCAGGTGCTGTCCTCTAAGGCTGCAAGCTCTGATAAATTGCAGGACTGGGAGTGGCCAGGCAGACTGAACAACTCCCCATGATGATGGAATGGACCACTCTTCTGATGCAGACTGCCAAAGGGATGAGGTCACAGAGGCAGATGAATGTAGTGGAGGCAACTCCAGGGCAGATTCCGCGACCTGCGCATGCACGGTTACCTCCAAATCTGACCGCAGAGCGTCAGGGGCGATGGCTGCGACCTCCATGACTGACGGTGAGTGAAAGGAGATTTTCTGGCTTGATTTGTCACATGACTGATTCCATGTTATGAGCTTTTCTTTGTTTATTCTGAGAGAGTTACATAATGTAGCAGAGAATATGGGGAATGTCCCTTTCCTAGTGTGAAACACTCCACCAGAACCTCAGTAACTTCTAACAGGGGTAGAGGCTGAGGCACCCTATTCAGAGACTGTGCAGTAGGGTACGGGGGTTGTGCCACTTGAACCAAAGCAAGTCCCCTAAACCCTAAGATGACCCTGAAGGGCCCAGAGCTCTGGTGATGGGAATAGCAGAGGCAGCGAGACGATTGTCCAGACTCTATAGCACGTCTCTAGTCACAATGGTCCTTAAAAATGGTACCTCTCTTAGCACCGACCACACCTCCAGGTGAAAGGAGAGAGAAACAGTAAGTGCACTGATGAAGAGGAGGCATAGCAATAAAAAAGGAACTTGATACACCACTCACCACCTCTGCGATGTTGAAGGCTGTATCGAACCCAAGGAGGAAGGAGAGGTGGGTCTGTAACAGAGCACAGCATAGGAGCACCGAGTGCCCAAAAGTAAAGAGCCTTCCAATCTATACATGGAAACTGTGACCACCCCCTGGATAAGTCAAACATCTAATTTCACCTATAGGCTGCTGACAGCCAACTTTGTCTGAAAGTATGTTATGTTATGTTATGTTAATAAAGCTTCTAAAGCGCACTGTTACCCTAAGGTGCCCTGGCGCTGAGCACTACCAATAGAAGCAAGAGGACCCCTGAAATCAAATGTAGGTAGAGGAGCAGGGGAAAAGACAACCAAACTAGACCAAAGAGAGACTCTACCTGTATCAATTCTAAGGGTGCTTTTAGTCAGCTATTTCCGTTAACCGCTCTTGCTAAGCCACCACAATCAATAACAGTATTCAGAGAAGCATAGTCATTGACTAATTTATTATTTTCTGACTTTTCTGTACATACACGTTAATACATTCATGAGGACAAATCGTGACTATACAGTTTCAGTGAAATTCATCGGAACCCATTGACAAACAGTTCATTCATCAGCATACAATCACTTTCATACCCACAGCATACTCACGCGAAATCACCAATACATACATCGCATATATACAAAAGCAGCATAATACGCACTGAGTCCCCTCTCACTGCGTGTCCGTGGACAAAAACAATTATTTCAAATAGGGGGATAGCAGAATACACAATAAAGAGATACCAGAATACACAATGTTTTTTTCTGATTTTAGCTGGAAGTTTGGTATCACAACACAAAAATGTTTTATAAGTTGATTACTTTCAAACTAAACACAATTCCCAAATCAAAAGAAAATATTTTTTTAAAAACATAATGAATCAAAATGTAGAATAAATGGACGGAGGGGACTGATTCAGAGCGCCGATGCGCGTTTCGGTGGAACCCTTTATCCTTTTGGGGTATCACCTTCCTCAGGGCGCATATAGGGAATTTTCAATTAAAAAAGGCAATGGGACCTGGGTAACTCAAGTGGGAGAATGCTGATATAGCTGGAATTCTCCCAGTCGTAGAAACAATTGAAAGTGTTGAAAAAGGCAGACTGTGGCCAAGGAATGAAGGACGAGGTTCGACGGTCGGTGTTTAAATCCAATAGAAAAGAAAAGAACCCCAAGGAGCATAGGGCAAAAAGCTTGGCCTATAGTATTTGCTGAGGTCGTGCTAGTAAAATCTCACTGATATCACACGATTAATGGGACTGATGCCCGGATTCAACTTGGAGGATTTAGCGGAAATGATGCTCGTACAAGCAGCTTCAAGAGGCAGACTCGCGCTCCATTCCGTGGATGTTAAACTAACAAGCAGCTTAAAATAATTCCCTGAATGTGCGAATGAAAGTAACCCACGTCTGCCGAGAGGTAGAGCGTCCCGCTGATGATGTGAAACCGTCCAGCACTGCCTACATGGTTACAAGAAATGATAAGACTGTTCAGGAAAAGAGACAGGTTTTCAGCCCCTTCCTAAAGGAAAGGAGCTCGGTAGAATTTCTGAGGTACAAGGGTAAACCGTTCAAGGCTTTTATGGCACAATTGAAAAAAAGTCCCGCCACCCCAACTGGCTTTTTTTAACACGTGGAACAATCACTTGTTTTGCCTCCGAGAAGCGCAACGCTCTTCCTGGAACGTACCATTGTATGCGTTGTCTCAGATAGGCAGGACCAATGCCCTTGAGGGCCTTAAAAATGGTGCAAAGGGCCTTGAATTGTGCACGTTGTTTCACAGGGAGCCAATGAAGATCTCGAAGTCCCTTCCTCACAGAGACAAACCTGGGTGTGCCCGTTAGCAGCCTGGCTGCCGCATTTTGTACGATCTGGAGTCTGTTCAGGTGTCTCTTTTGGATGTTCAAATAGAGACTATTGCAGTAATCCAGTTGTGACAAAATGAAAAGTATCCTTGGCAGAGGACCTATCTGCCCCTGGAAGAAGTTTGAAGGGGCTACAACCCTGGATGACCCTACAGCACTTTAAACTGAACCCCTAGAAAATGTAATTCCTCCTGATCTCTTGACCCAGAAGTACGCGTATACAATCATAACTACACGCAAAAAGTATTCTCGGCTGTCATTGTTGAAACACTGAAATTCTGGGGTTTCATCCTGGATACAGATTTGAAGCTACATCGCCATATAATGCATCCATGAATGGCTTAGCAAGGACCGCCCCTCACCAAATCAGACTCCTCTGGAAGATCAACACCTTATCCCAGCTGAGGAGTTGAAGAGTTGAAGTTCAACCACCAGTCAGAGCAACATTCAATTCTGAAGCCTGATTGGTATCTCGCTTCTGAAGATGTGATCACATCTCATCAGTGCTAATTTCTCAAAGTTGGTTACCCATAGCAGTCACAAGTCAATTCCGTCTAGCTTGTACTGTCCTCAAAGCCCTACAGAGAGCTACACCAATCGACCTGGCCCACAAATGTATTATTTCAGGGAGATTACGTGATCTTTCAAGAGCAGCCTCCCTTGGACTTGAATCCTCACTCCAGCTATTCCAACCAACCGATGGCATGACTTCTTTGAGAAAGAACTTTATACGCTGCTCTTTCATCGATGCTTCCACTCATGACCCAACTCTATTCTGCTGTTTTTCGGGAAGTTGACTTTCGAAGCCGAGAACGGGAAACAAAGAAAAAGTGAGTTTTGGATCCCCTCGTTGTCGCAACGTGCACACCACGGCCGCGGCTCCCAGAGTGAATGCCTATCACCTCCCCAGTCCACTCACGTCCATGCACTGCAGCGTCCAAGAAAGGGTTAACTTTTTCACCTCCATGACTGTCACCACCCACTTTTTGCACTTTGTATGCCCTCTTCCCCCATGATTCCACGTATACACCTAATTTAATTCATGTAAAGCTCTCTAGTGGGTATACAGAACAATAAATAAATTAATAAATAAATAAATGAATAAGTAAATGAATAAATAAATCAATAAATACATAAATAAATAAATAAATAATGAGCCTGAGTGAAGCAACAATAAAAGAAAATAAAAAAGGTGAGAGGAACACCAGGGGAAGTGCCAACTAAAGCAAGAAGTGAAAAGTCAACGGAAGCATGAAATGTTGCCAGGCAGTGACCAAAGGGTAAACTATGCTTCTACACTGTCACTACCTCTGATGACCCGGAAGTGACCCCTCAAAGCGAAACTTTAGCTGCAGCTACTGGCTCTGGTGCTGCACTGTAAGTCTCAGCCCCTGTCCGCCAACTGTGACATGAGCCTTTTCCTTGAGAGAGGTTTGCCTTCCGTCAGATGTTCTTTCACAGTGAATGTGTGAAAATTCTCAACTTGCTTGGATGTCTTAGTGGAAACCACTTACAGTTCCCATGGGGAGTCACACACCGGCAAGATGCTTGGTGATTAGATGGCGCATTCTCACATGTCCTAGCACTCTCCACTTACCTGAGACACCCAACTATTGAGGGCTTCGGTGAGGAGCTGGAACTGACCTCTGTCACTGGAAGATAACCGTCCAAACTTGGCCACGTTTCCAGCAAACTCATTAATTGTCCATTTATTTCTTCGCTGACCTCTCTCATAAGCTTCAGGCTGCATTTCTCTGTTCTGAGACCTCTACATGTTTGTGCAAGTATCTACTGTCTCAAAGCCTCATTTGCCTGTCAGAGATAGTTGTAGAGATGCTCTTGCTAATAAAGTGGACGGTGGGCTATGTCTTATGAACCATCACGAACGTTTGATTGGGTCTGTTTGTTCCATATATCACACCTAGAGGCCGCCTAGGCTAAAGAATAGAAATGCTGTGAACAGATGTGCTGTAATTAGAACTTCTGGGATTTGTGCAGGGTAGATTTAGATTTGGTCAATGGAGGATCCGATGTTCATCCTTAAAACGTCAGTGTGTAATTTTTCCTCAAAGTGTAGAATGTTCTTGGGTGCCGTTTTGCTCGACTTCTCTTTTGATTCCGATCTTGTCGAAACATAGTTTTGGGAAGAAATTGAGGCTTGAGAGGATAGACCCACAGAGGATCAATTTCTTAAGATATTAGTTTGGGCAATCCATTATAGTGGCCTACTTTGGAAAGGATTCACAATCACCTAGGATATCCAGGGAACACATCTATGCCCGGTAAAGAGGTCTTGTGGCTACATTGCTGCTTAACGTACACACCAGTGCAGTCCCTTACTCCAAGAATTCCCTAAAGACACATCACCGTGGGAAGGAAAAAGGATCTCCCATTTATATATGTAGACAACTGTTTAATTCTAGCCAGAACCCTTCAATTGCCACACACTCTACTGAATGGAGTTGAGAGATGATGTGAGGTGAACAGCACCACCAGCAACAATTCATTCTACAGTGAATAAGAAACAAGAGGGAGAGAGGAACTCTTCCAGGGTCGTGATGGGTATTGCGTCCATTAAATTACAAGGGAGCGAGTATTTTTGTCTCCGCATAACCTTCTCGCCTAATAACTCATGAAGGTTTGTGCACAGAAAAAGAGAAACAAAGCAGAGGCCAAAGCGATGCTCTGGCTTTGTTTCAAGCACAGAGCTCAGATGACCCCCATGATGAATGGTATTTTACAGGTCAATGTCACCTCACCTGTGCTCCATGAAGCAGAGATCTGGGAGCTTTGACCACAAGGCGAGAAGGTTAGACATCATCTAGAGATGTTAAAAAACACCTCCTCACCTGCTAGAAGTTCGCAGTTTTCTGGTATAAATGGCTTTCCTTCACTGTATAGCAGAATTACAACGTGTGTAAGGTACTATTACCATATTATTTTGACTAGCAAACACGTTAAATATTTGGCAATCAACGTATTAAACATTTAACACAAATGTTTCTCTTCCAGTGTCTCATTTCACCCTGACCACTGAATGAAACCCAGAGACTTCAAGTGTCTTGCATTTCGTGTGAAAATAATGCACATCTATTAGAGTCAGCAGTCACACTTAGACAACCAATTCTCACAAACAATCAACATTGTGAATGCATGACATGCGTCCCAGGCGGCTAAATCGTGTCTGAGTCCTGATGTTGGCTCAGCAGATGCTAATTCGGGAACAAGAGCCCATCTGAAAGCCAGCAAGGTGCCTTCATGGGTCCATTCGGAGGCTTGGGTGGACTCGCGGCAGGGATTTGAGGGAGATGTTCTCGTTCTGCCCACCACAAGCTACATACGGCAGCTCTAGCTCATTCAGTTGTCAGGCAGAGTCCGATAAAGGTTGGGTGTGCTGCTGCCAGGTGGGTCCTGACTCGTACGTAAGGCCTACTACCGGGCCCTGACCTGACGGCAGGGACCTGGCTGCCCAGCACGAGCTCGCCTGACCCGTGCTTGTGTCGCATACTCGGTTACAGAAGCAGCACATGCTCGCTGGCCTTAGCTAGAGGCCTGGCGCTGGCGGGAACGCTGAGCTGGAACGGCTACCAGACGCAGGTGCTCGAGCGGCTCAGGGCTGTGAGCCATGCTGCCCACTCTGATGTGTACTCCAGTTATTGGGGAGTTCTGAGGAAGGCCTGGGGTGGAGGGATGTAGGTTGAGTGACCACTTCCTATGATGTCATCATTAGGCAAATTAGTTATGACGTCTAAGAATTTTGAAAACTTGAGAGCGCTGGAAATCGTCAGTAGCAGCTGTGGTCAAAAAGTGGTTTCACCAATTATAAATGCTGTCATATAAGTTTTATGTTTGATCTTCTTGGGTTAAAACAACTATGGCTCCAGTTTATAAAGGAAACTCTGAAATGTGTCCCTCATATCCTAACCTTTGTGGTATATTTTATGAATCAGAGGAGTCATCTGCAAGGCTTCCATTAAATATTTATGGAACTTTAGTGGAAATATGAGGCAGCGTTTGGACATATTTCTATGGGTGGTGTCAGATACTATAACTGCTAGAACCAAGCAGCAAGCTGCAGAGCCAGGGAGGGGCAGGAGAGGGTACCATTGGAAGACCAGCCCTTTTGTGCCACGGTGACATTGTAATTGTATTTATTTACCGCTTACTAGCCCTGACGAGGCGTTGAACCTATTTTCATTGACTCTAGATAGTGTTCATATTAGTTAGATGAGGTTTCGGATTGAATAAGAGAGAATTGCAAACCAGAGCTGCAGGCCGATGATGTCAACCAACTCCCACACACCCTAGGTGGGCATTCAATTACAGCAGGAATACTCTGTAGGAAAAATGGGGAATATCTAAATTACTGTAGGGCTAGGTAAAAATTCAGTCAGCTGTTTAAAAGCACATGTTCTCATGCAAGGATGCATTAAGGTCGAACCACCATCACACCCCACCTTAGGAAACTCCACTGGCTCCCCGCACAGGAGAGATGCACTTCAACTCACGCACTCAAGGCTCTACACAACCAAGGACCCGCCTACATTAACCACCGCCTGAACTTCCACCAACCATCCAGAAGACTACGCTCCACCTTCCTTTCATATACCCATACTCCACGCATCTGCCGAAGCAGAAGTGGGGGACGCTCCTTCGCCCACATTGCAGCAAATACCAGGAACAGCCTCCCCACGCAGTTCCGGACCATCACCTCAATTCCGAACTGCCCTCAAGACCTGACTGTTCAAATAAGCTTCCGGGGCCTGCAAGCGACCTGGATACGATATCGGGTGATTAGCCGTGCTTTATAAATCCTGGTTGATTGATCAACGATTGACCTCACTCACTCCTTATCATACACGGACATCTCCCTGTTTATTCAGTGCATGCAGATTCAAATATGTACATAAAACGATGTATACCGTCCTATCATTTCTCACTCACTGCAGTGGCGTCACGAAACTTGAAGGGCCCCCCCTGCAAGGCACATGGAGGTCCACCTGCTCTGGGTTTAAACAGGAGCTCTCAGACCAGAGTCCAGTGCTGAGGGGGCCCCCTGCAGCTTGCGGGGTCCTGTGTCACGCCACTGACTCACCGTTCGCCATATCTACCGCTCTCGCTGCCGGTTACCCACCTGTACTGCCCACGTTCTACCTGCAAGGATCTTGTTGCTATGTATATGCTTTATTGCTGAAAAGCTTTTGCTGGTCAATAAATTTATTGAAAACATGTTGTCACCTCTGGACAGTTCCACTCAACTTGTTGATACGGGGACCGGCAGGTCTATCTCTCTTTAAGTCAGGGGTCTTCAAACTGTGGGGCGCGACCCCCAGGGGGGCCGTGGAGTGATGCAAAGGGGGTCGCGCCTTCCCAGTCACACTTCTGCCCAGGCCCAAGGGCTTCAGCCCCCCCCCCCCCTTCCCCGTCCTGTGTCTCAGCCCGGGCTGCTGCAGTGAAACTTGAGCTGCTGGGGGCTCAGCTGGGCAGTGTCTGGATTCCTATCTCCGGCACCCCCGTGTTTTTTCACAGGTCTTTAAAGACCATTTAACATGCCTTTGTAAACTGCTTACAGAGGCTTAGGTTTTTTTGCTGGTTCCAGTACCCCCTGGGTCCCCACTGTGCCTATTCCTTACATTTGGATTTTACATTCACTGCCGTAGTGTGAGAATGCATTTCATGGAAAGGAATACAAAGTTGGCTTCCTGGGGGCGCCGTGAGTGAAAGTTTATTGTGCTTTTGAAGCACCTGCTGCAGCGTTTCTTTCCCCAGCAATTACCAGGCCTCACATAAATGTCAAGATAACTTGTGTGATTAATTATCTTCCTGGAGAGAGATCAGAATGTTGTATAGTTGAGGTTTTGACTTGGGTGATGTTAGTGCAGAGGGTTAATATGCCTGCTGCAAAGAACGTGTACCAAGTAGATTACAGAGTGCGTATGATGTGAAGAGATCAGCAGGTTACTGCTTTCAAAAGAGACATCCTTTTGTTACTTGCAATTTATAACTTAAAGTCCTAATAGAGAATAGTGAGCTATTAACTTTCATCCTAGAACAGCATACACACTGCAAAGAATACATTATTAGACCATTGATTAATGTTGCAAAAAGGGTTAATTTGGCTAGAAATCAATTCTTATTATTAAAGGAAACTCCCAACTATGCTGTTTCTTTTTCGACTCTGAGTTTGTGCTTCTCCACACCAAGCACTCTTAAACTATACTGCCTACCAGTATGGATGACATGTGACTCCTATACTTTTAGTCCTTTGGCTTATGTAACATTTCCTATACACTGATTTAAACACTTATGATTGATTGTCTCTGTGTAATGTGTGTGTGATGCAAAGTGCTCGGACACCCTACACTGGTATGAGTGGCACTATATAACTAATTCAATGCATCTGAGAGTGTGGGGTTATGGAGACTTGGTCACTGTTAAAGGGTGCTAGTGAGAGAATCCGTGGTGGGGGTGGTCATTGTGGGGGGCACCAACAAACATGGTCGCACAGGGCACCACCAGCACTAAAGCTGGCCCTGGGAAGTATGCACAGATAAGCGCTGAAAATACCGCTTTAGGTGACTGTTTTTTTTTGTACCGACTGGGCCACCAAAATAATCTGCTGGCAACCCTAACCATAGGACTGGAAGTTTGTTGCAGGATCAGCATATTATTTATTTCCTTCACCCTCGATCCCCGATTAATGCCGCAATAGTTTAACTTAGATCTTAAAGTCTACGCCCCGTCAATAACATGCTGAGTTACTTCATGGGTCTGGGAATGCACCCTGCATTCAGACAACTCATTCCTCATTCTCGCCCTTCATTGTCACGCTCACCCTGCACTCACAGTGATCACAATGCACTCACACTGATCACCATGCACTTGCACCATTCACCCGCTCACCTTGCACTCACAGCGATCACAATGCACTCACACTGATCACCATGCACTTGCACCATTCACCCGCTCACCTTGCACTCACAGTGATCACTCTGCTCTCAAAATGCACTTGTCCTGCTCACACTATACCTCAACCTGCAGTCACACAAGTACACTACTCAACCTGCACTCATGTGACACTTCACTCACCTGTCCCCCTCACTACTCAATATGCAACTCACTCAAACAAGCCCATCAGTAATCATACATTCATTCATCCCATTCTGAACTTGCATCCGCACCCAAAATGAGAGAGGACAGCAAGGAAGTGAGAGAATTTGATTGAAGAGGTCAGGGATGAGGACACGCAAGAAGTGAGTGTGATCCAAAGGTGAGGGCTTCTGTTAGAACAAAGGGGAGATGTGAAAGAGGAATGGGGGGACTGGAGAGGTGTAAGATACAAATAGACAAAAATTTGAATGAAGAGACGAGGTGAATGAGAAGTGCTGAGGGGCACGGGAGGTGACAGGGCCAGAGAGGCCATGAGATAAATGTGAGAGACTGTTAGAGATGAGGGCAGTGAAAGGACAGAATGGCAAGAGGTGATTAAAGGTGAAGTGAGAGGTTGAATGGGGAGAGTTCAGAAGTTGTAAAAAGGGGTGAAAGAAAATGACCTGCAAAGTGAGAGAGGGATCCGGGGTTAGGAGAGGAGAGAGGGATGGAAGGGAGGGGGTGAGAGGAAAGCTGCATGGGTAAAAGGCTTAACTCTACACAAAACCGCCAGGGTTTTAAGGGACCCCTGCTTCTTCCGGTCAGGGCCAGGTGAGCTTCTAATGTGGCAGCACGTATTGCTGCAGAGTGGAAGGCCCTTCACAAACGTTGACTTGAAATCTTTCTGATGATAATTGCTGTATTTTGGTTATAAATGGGTACTGATTGGGTGAAATCTTTCCTCAGCGTTACTGTGTGTAACAAATAACAAAATAATGAAGCAATGCTATCCCAAAATACGCGGCATCACATAACCTTATTTACATTTTCATCCCACGCAATTTAGTCAACAGGTTTAGACATTTTTGTCAAGAGGGGGTCCTTACGCCTCAAAATGTTGACAGGGGGGTCTCGGCATCCAAAAGTTTGAAGACCTCTGCTTTAAGTCCTACTCACAGGGGAAGGCTCTCTCTGTCTTTAGCATGGATCCTCCTAAAAAGAAATTGGGCAGACACCGTGTGAACGTTGATGTACAGATGTACATGATTAAATCCAGCTAATAACTTTATGAAGGCTGAAACGTTAGCTGGTGATGGGAGAGGGCGTGAGGGGTGAATGTTCGCAGGCCGGGGCACCTCATATTTGATGACCCTCTAATGCATCTGCATTTAATGAATAATTCATAACCCATTAGTGGGAAAACCATCAAAATGGTGGTATCCTTTGACCCTCCAACTCTGCCCTGTGCTGACAGCTGATTGGATGGCAAAGGGCGCCGTTCTGGGTTCTCTTCGGTGGCGTTCGGGAAGAGGTGACGTGTTAGGCTGCCAGGAGGTGACGTACTCTAAAGGATAAGTGAAGCTCAGCTTAAACTAGTCTGTGGTTAAAGCAGGACCGAGAAAGGGAACGAGAAAGAGAGGGGGAGACAGAAAAGCGAGAAAGACAATACAGGATATATATATATACACAGGGAGAGCCCATTCTGACAACCAAGTGCCAGTTGGACACTCCAAGTGTAATGGTTCTAGGATTCAGAACATACTTTCTGATATAACATTCTAAAACTGCTGGAATGTACCAACACTGCCGGGGGTAGCACACGTGC
Source organism: Triturus cristatus (assembly GCF_964204655.1). Taxonomy (NCBI): domain Eukaryota; kingdom Metazoa; phylum Chordata; class Amphibia; order Caudata; family Salamandridae; genus Triturus; species Triturus cristatus. Next base: position 1,140,371,971 of record NC_140593.1, on the reverse strand, counting down.
CAACATTTCTGAAAAGGAAAGTGGGAAGTAAAAAAAAAAAGAATGCTCTGCAGAATGTATTTCGCCCATTGACTTCTACTGAAGCAGAGGCAGTTTCAGACGGGAGACAGCCAAAAAAGGCATTCTTGGCTTCTAAAATCGTGAGTCTCCCTCCGGATTCGGGCCTATTGGCATGTATGGGGCAGGTTGAATGGAACAGTGTTGGCGGCATAGGTAAGAGCGGTGGGGTGGGGCTATCAACAGATGACGGAATAGGTAAAATTAAATAAACAAATAAAAGATCTTACCATGGCTATGTAAGTGGTTTTAATTATTTTTTCATTTACTTTTACCTATCCGGTCATCTGTCGACTTCCCACCACGCCTACCCCCGCCCCAGCACTCTTACCTGTGCCGGTGCCACTGGAATGGAACATACCACAGACAGGAGGCAGGTGTAAGGAGAGGAGAGAACGAAAGTCAGAGAGGAAAGGGAGAGACCGCCATAAGAAGAGGGAAATAGGAGGAGAGAGAGTAAGTGTGAGGCGTGAGAGCTAGTGGTGAAAGAAATAGAGAGTGAGTGAGTAAAAGTGTGTGAAGGAAAAGATTGTGTGAGGGTGTGTCTGGAAAGAACAAGATCGAAAGAGTAAAATAGATGTAAAGAAAAAAGAGAGGCACAAGGGCCTGATCTAAAAGCAAATTAAAAGAAAAATAAATTGAAAAAATAGGTAAAGATATGGGATTGAGACGCATATATGAAGTTTAGAAATAGTTGAGCTATAGAAAGAGGAAGAAAGACGCATCTACAGAAGGAGAGAGAACGAAAGAAGAAACAGAGATGGAGAGAGAAGAAATGCAAGAATAATGTGTTACTGCAATGTGTGCTAAATGAAAATGTGACACAAGAAAAAGAGAAGAAAAGTTGACACAGTATCAACGAGACTAGAACCAATGCAAAATCAAGTAAACAACATACAACCCAAGATTATGGAATGTGGTGACCCTTCTCACCCAATGCGTTGGTAGCCTCGTGTCCGCTCTACCTTCCACCGTTGTCTTCAGCAAGCTCTTCTATGGAACTGCGAAGCCTCTTACAAGCCCCACGGTTAGCCGATCATCATGGGTGATTTCAATATTGGGGAAGATCATTGACTTTAGACTGTGCCTGGGAGAGTTGATCATACAGCTGTGGATCTGAACTATATTTGGTATGTACAGGGCCGGTCATTAGCTGGATTAGTTGATCAAAGTGATCAATACCTTGGCTACTATGACAGAAAAGAAGGTGCCACTACTAACACCAGATCCCACAGCCTTCAGCTTCGGCTGAGTGCCATCTGGATTTAGGTAAATCAGAGTCCCGATCCAGTCAAGAGTTCAGGGGGCGCGAGCGATCCTATTTCTATAAGAACCGACTGATGGCGATAGTCTGTTACTTTATGCAGGCGTTTTGGTTCACATGGAAGTTGCAACCTTGAGATGTTGGCACCCAGGAGCTGTGCCCTGGCAGCGCAAGCTTCTCGGCACTTTGTGACAGCATTTCACAACTGGTGAGGAGGGCCTCAGGCTCAGTCCCCATTAACGCTCAGCCTGTCCCCTGGGAATGCCAAGACTGCCAGGTCATTCCAGTTGTCATGGTGGTTATCACAAGCACTGGAAAATGCACAGAGTTCACCAGCTTGTTTCACACGGCTCTCCGGATAAACAGCACGATTATTACTACAGTCTGTGGGGACAAAGTGGCACAAGGGGGCTCACCAGTCACTATCAAGGGGATATATTCCAACATACTATGTGTTATGAGACTACAGGAAGTCAATGAGGGATTGTGTGACCATATGGAAGAAGGAGGCTGAAGGCTTTGCTCCTCTATGAGGTCATGCAACTCTGACGTAGGGAAATTCATCCTTATGATACATGGTCACACCATCGCCCTGATCGTAACACACATGCACATCCATAAACGCAGTAACAAATCACCCCAAAGTAACCCTTCTTAAATAATTCTTAAGATCCTGCACTTTTTAATTAAAGAGATCCTCTGGTTGCTTCAATCGCGTGAAGATAAAAATGTTATTGTCCACTTTTTAATTAATAGCAGGTACATAGTTTAAGGTAAGTCACTTTCAAAACTGGCTAGAGGTTCGAATGACAACTAATAAACAAACATGCCACCAACAATGCCCACTTATCAGATACATTTCCCGAGGAAATAAGCTTAGAAGACAGATGTAAAGTTAATCCTCCCTTTATTTGTTTAAGCTGTAGATGTCATTCTACTCTTCCTACTGCATCTGGTGGCATGCCCTAAAGCAGCCCAACTGAATTGTAATAACTTCTCATGGTAGAGTAGTAGTGCCATTTTCTTATTACATTTGATCATTGATGTCACATCTAGCCAGTAGTAGTACGGGGAACAGGCGTAGGTGTGTAATATGACTGGAAGTACATGGCGATGTGTTGATCCGCAACTGGTCCAAGGCACCAAAGTTTTTCACGGAACTTTGTGGATTAGATCCAAATATACAACATAGCGCAAAAGTTTCAATACACTGCACCAAAACATGGTACTGTCCAGTCCCCAACTCCACTATGAAGCAGCGTGCTAAACCTCTTGTGTCTCTGTCCTGGAACGAGCAGCACGCTTCTTACAAGACCTAAGAAGAACGAGGGTTACCAGACATGGTTCTAGCTCCTGTTCCAATGATGTGTGTTGTGCATATTGAGCTGAGCTGCTTGCTGCTTTTTTTATGATACTGGGGTGCAGGTCGTATGCAGCCTCTGGATAAAGTGCTGGTCATTGGTGAAGTTGAGACACGTACCGGACAGCATCCTCAGTTGTAGGACGCTGCACAGTTAGAGACATTCAGATGTTCATCTTGTTTGCAGCATCCTGGTCATCAGAAGCAAGGGGTGGCTGCCATCCTTTCCTCCATTCCATGATCTTAGGCAAAGAATTAAATGCCGAAGCTTTTCAATGCCCAGGACTTGAGATCCTTCATGTTCTCCAGAGATGGTCCCTGCTGTAGAGAAATCATGGAATTTCAGGGAGGCTTTCCGTGGAAAGAACCATTCTATTGGGAATTTTCTGCTTTCCAATAGCGCCTCCTATTTCCCCTCACTTTTTTTACAGATATATTTTAACTTTAGCTCATATCTTACTTCTGTATTCTGTGACAAGGTAAACCACCCTCCTCTTTTCCTCCCTTTCCCCCAAACAAGGTAAACCACCCTCCTTTTTTCCTTCCTTTTCCCCCAAACCTTCTCAGGAGCTGCGGTTAGACCATCACATATAATACCTTAAACCTCCCACATTATCAAGTTGATGGGGCAATTTATAAACCATGGTCGACATCTCACTAATCAAAAAGGACTAACGCTTTCAGCGTTGGAAGGCATGGAACTCCTCTATAATCTTTTGACATATAATTTAGAACGAGAAACTAACTCACTGACAAGCCAAGTTTATCTTTAAGTGTTATATTGCCTCTCGATGGCCAAACTATTGCAGATTTGTGTGTGCGGAGTCCAGCCTAGGGACAGCTAATTGGTTTCAATGTTCTCTGAGATCAATGATCAGCCCTGGTTTTGTGAAAGTTCCAACCTTCAGGTCTGATTCTCATTATGGTTACTCTTGGGCAATCAGGGCTCGGGGTATCCCATAATTTCTTTTATGGCTGTGAGAACTCCCCTTATGAATGGATCAAGCTACTTCTTTCTTTGCATCCTCACCAACACTTGTCATGTACCCACCCATAATCTCAGTGGAGGATTTCTTATGAAGTAATATTTTTTGATAACACAATTTAATTAATGGATTTTTTTGCAGCCAAAACAGAAAAAATATACTGTTCCAATGTTACATCGCAAACTAACAACAGGGCTGTACATGAGGGGCACCTCAACCCGTCGGGAGCCCAAGTCCAAAGTACGCCCACCACTCCCCCCAGATCTTGTTTTGCTTCTGTGGACATCCTTGCTTTTGGTAAACTGACAGTTCCATCATGGTGCACCAGTCCACCCCCTTTTGCCACTCAGCCAGGGTGGGAGCTTGAGGCAGGTTCCACCTATGGGCGATTTCCCTTTTGGCGACCAGGGTAGCCAGACTGACCAAGGTACGCTCATGGAGCAATGATTTACTGTTTACATATGTATCCTTTAACAGGCTCTTCCAGGCACCTTGCCACACTTTCAAACTATAAATTGTCCCTTATCTCCTCAACTATGGGCAGTCAATTTGTTCTTACCAGTTTTGCCAACTTTGTTCCTCTCGTTGCTGTAGTTTTTTTTCTTGATGAATTTGTTTTCTCTTGCAGCTTTAAAGTCCATTTACCAGGTATTATTTGCCCCAACAAATTGATAAAACATATTGGCTTCTTGACCCTCGCCTTTGTTCATCATCTCGTATGACTGCAATGGCGTTGGGTGGCTATTTCGACCCTACTCTTTGGGGTCGTACTATGTAAGGCCCTGATTAATGCAGTAGACTGTCAGGAGACTAGAAGTATCCGGGCTCTCGCGCTTTGTGCGCGCTGGTGTCGCGGACGCCCTGCCATCTCGGATGCCATGGCTGCGCTTCGCACCCCAAAGCCCCACTCTATTACACTTCAGTATCTTATGCTCACTGCTATGCTATCTCTTCAGAGACTGAAAAAAAGGCAGATATGCTAAATATATTGGCACCGAGGGAGCCGTTTCCCTAACAACCTTAACCGCGTGTTAGCCCTTCTCTTCTACCCCCTCATGCCCTCCCCCGCACAGCTCCCTTCTACGTTCCATGTAATGGGCTCTGATGACAGAAGCGCAGGCTGAACTGTAATAATGCCCAAGGAAAGGAGCAAATGTATCCATAAAACACTTCCAGGCGGCATCTTTGACCTGGTAGGGCCGGGGTAAATCTCATATAATCATGTTATATTACCAGTGTATTATTGGTGTATTCCACATCATTACTACTACGGGGGAATACACTGCGCAGAAGAGCTGCTAGATTATGCTCTTTATTCTCTGCTTGAGGAGGAGGCGCTCCCTGGAGACAGGCAGTGCAGCGGGCTGCTAAAAAGAACGAGGCCGGAAGGCCCCCTCTGGCCGCGTGCAACATATGTCCCCGCCACAGTACCTACCCCCCCCCGGGCGTCGGACCGCCTCGCGGAGTTCATCCGCGACTGAAATGCGAGCGCCGCTCCGCGCATGCCCAGTGTTTTATTAATGTTATTATGAGCATTTTGTTAATGTTATCATGTGAAGGCCGGCTAAACAAACTGCAGAAATCAACAAAACAATAAAGCCTGAAATTTTCCAATTAGAGCAGGAACTTTAACCGGGACATACTAGGCGAGGGAAACATGTGGCACACTATGGCTGTTTTAGCCACTCCTACATTTGAAACAAGCATTGGCAAAGCCAATAGGTCTCACCTGTTCAAGAGCTCGTGGCTTTGTCAACAGTAGTGGCTGCTACAAACAAAGGGTGGTAGGGCGGGTGGAGGGAGCGCTGGAGGTGGAGCATGGGGGTGGAGGGGTTGATAATCAGTTAAAAAAAAAAAAATTTACCTTAAGCTGCCAGCCGCCTCCCTGAGCGTCGCGGCTCAGTGTTCTTCCTCCCACTAGATACTGGGACAGACTCCCTGTGCAATCCCCGCGCTGCTCTCATGCTAGGAGAGCAGGGTGGGGATTGGTCTGAGTGGGCTGAAAACATAGCTTGACAATCATAAAAGAGCATAGAATTCCACATGACAAACCTTTTCATTCTCAAACAGTTTTAAAATTCCCCAACTCATTCATACACATTTAATTGCATGGCTGTTCTGTTACCAGCAACTGCCATGTTCCCGTATGACATGCACAAACATGCACAAACATAAAAAATACAATAAATGCAGAACATGAAAACCAATTCAGACAAAAATATCAAAATATGTTTTTTGTATAGCACACTTTGAGAACCGAATCAGCTGAAGGCTCTTGAGTGCAATGTTCTCTATGAATGTGCCATTGGCAAAGCTGATAAAAATAGATTAGCACAGCAGATTCATAGGCAGTGGAATTAGGTAAGGGATGTGTAAATCGTTTATAATTCACATTTTGATGCATTGCCTTCTGGAAGAGGGGTTTGGGGAAGGGCAATAACTTGGTGACTAGGCAAAGCAATCTGGGCTCTTCATGGATTAACATCGCATTGCTAAATCTCCTTTACAGTGATATAATTGCAGCATAAATTCACTGAAAGTATGAATATGACAGCACTTATCTCAAGGGAATTACATAAACAAGCCCAGGAGCAGTGGTGAGATGTGAAACTACTCCAGGAAGCCGGTGATTCATTTTCCAAGTTCTAAACACCAGGCTTTAAGTGCCCACAAATGTACTTTCTGTTGTATATGAGACCTAATACGCTTGTTTTGATTATGCCAGAATTCATTTTCACCCTTAGATTACATGGCATTGGAAATGTTTTACTTTTGGAAGATATAAAGATTTTTTATTTTTATTTTTTACAAAAGGCCGATGATGCCTTACAGCACTCCTTTCGTGGTGCAGGCGTTTCTATTCTCATAATGCAACAGGTGCACCCTTAGGCTAAGATTCTGGCCTACCTGGGCATGGTTGGTAAACTCTATGGAAGGAAAGGAGGACAAAAAAGGACTGGTCTGGAAAGGCCAGGTAAGCCTATGGGAGGTGATAGAAGGGAAGCAGGGCTCACCTGGGCCTGAACTTTCTATCCATGGAAAGTGCGAAAGAGGAATAGTCTGGTTAGCCCTGATTAATATTCTGTCTGGAATGAAGCAGGGATGGCTTCCATCTCTTTTTTCTTTGCCTTCTTTCCTTATCCTTTCTCCCTTTATATTCCTTAATAATAACTTGTGTTTTTTATAGCATTACATACACCACTTGAGGGGTTTCTAATCTCTATATGTTATCATTACCCAATGTATGTTACTTGTATTCCTTTCAAGGCTTTCCTAAAATATAGGAAGGAACCGCTCTTAGCTTTTTTTGACAGCACTGAGGCCAAAGTGAGCACACTTTAGTGAGCATCTATGGCCCTGCAGGCCTGCACTCCAGCCTGTGCCTTATTTATGAGCAGTATCCCGGTGGGGACATTGTTTTGGTACAATACACTTTCTGACTTTCTCTAGGAAAGCAATTGAAATACAATTTGTTCTTTGTTTTCTTTGGATACCGAATCCTCTCTAAGAAGATAAACTAAAACGAGACTTAAATTTGGATGAGGCAAGCAATAACAGTTACAACAAGCACAGCACAGTTAACATTTCTTCCTGTACACAACTTTTATTCCAGTAATTCCATCCCTCACATCCTCCCTATATTGTAAAGCGCTCTGATATCTTTCGGAATCTTGTTCGCGCTATATACAACTTTATAAATAAATAAATAAATAAATAAATAAATAAGGTTCACTAAAGATCTATAAAACTTATGTTCAGTGATTAGAAAGTTATTGCAGTTGGAACAACCCCAGAGCTCTGCACCATATAGGGTCACGCCTAGTGCTTTAGAATTGTAAGTGTCTAATGCTGGAGCCAGCTTTCTAGATATAATTCTCTTTTGTATTTTCACAATACTTGCTGTTTGATATGTCTGGGTTAACTGTGTTTTAGCCAATTGTGGGGCCAACTCACTTTCTGGGTGAGTTTGATACCCAGATAGTCGAACTCTTTCTCCAATTCTAGTGATTCACTGCCCACATACAATTGTTTCTTACATTTGGTCTTCAGGTTGGATGAAATGAGCATACATCTTGTTTTGGAGCTGTTTAGCCCCAGCCCCGGTCCAGAACAGAATTCCTGGAAATCATCTAGCAGCTGCTGGAGCCCCTGCGGTGTCTTGGGTATGAGCAGGGTATCATCCGCGAATAGGACAGCAGGGGCCCATTGCCCTCTCATTTTTGGAGCGTCACAACCATCCCTGCTCATACGTCCAATGAGATCGTTGATAAAGAGGGTAAACAGGGTGGGTGCCAATACACACCCCTGCCTAACTCCCCTGTCAATGTGAATCACTTCTGTAAGGGCCCCATTTTCATCCCACCTTGCTTGTGCCTGAGTGTAAGCATGAATTCGTATTAGAATGTTAATGAGAGGGGCTGGCACTCCCATATTTTCTAAGACTTCCTACAGTTTTGCTTTTGGTACTATATCAAAAGCGGCACGTAAATCCACAAAGGCAACATATAGTTTGCCCTTGCAGATAGTGACTTTCCTCCTCATATCATGCTGCCTATCCATGTGGCTTTGTCTCATCTCCGTCTCCCATTTGCTCATACCCAAGGCCACTGGAATTATGCGACTCTGCGGCTGCTGATTTTTGCGCATAGTTATAGATTTGCTGGATTTTCCACATAATCTATCACCTGCTAAATAATCTGCAGATTTTAAGAAAAAAATGTATTTATAGCTCAAACGGACCAAAAGTTACTAAAAACGTGGCGACGTGTTCACATGCAGAGGAAGCCTGTTCACAAAGGTTAAGTGGTCATCTTTCAGTTGCTTAATTCTGTATTTGGTTCTTAAACTTGTACTAATGAGGTGAAATCTTTGTCCAACAAGTATTACAGTGTGTAAAAATGGCAAAATAATGGAGTAATTCTATCAAAAAATGTGCAGCATTATGCAGTATAATTTGCCTTTTCTTGCCACATAACTTAGTCAACCCTGTTGCATAATGTGTTATTTATTTGGAAGTGGAAGCAAGAGAAAAGTAGCATCCAATGATCATGTCTGTGTCACTGCACCTCTTAAATTCGATCCAAAATAAATTTGAAAACTTTTGAGAGAGCTGAGAGTGAGAAAGATAGACGTAAAGCAACTGAGTCAAGAAAGGGGTAGTAAGATGAAAACCAGCCTTTGGCGGCTGAGGAGGCAGAAGAGGAGGAGGGGCCTGGCCATAGAGAGCTAGAAGACTGATAGGAGAACAGAAGGAGCTGGGTCTACACTTCTTGGTTAGCTTAAGAAGGGTCAGTAAAGTTAAAGAAGCGTGCAACTCCTTTCGTTGTCGGGCCTTCTCCTACTGAAAGTCTGTTCACTATTTTGAAATGTCCTTGTTTTGTTCTCCTTCCCTCTGTTTAGGTTTCTTTTCCTTTTCCCATTCGTTATCCACTTTCTTAACAACTGTGCTTCCACTGTTGATTACCGATACTGTTAGCACTCTGCAGGTGCGTCAGCTGCTGGTTCTCCAGTGTCTCAGGAGGCTTCCCGGAGCTCTCCCGATCTGACAACTGCCTTTTCAGGTAAATGAGATGTGTGATCCATTACAACGGCAAATGGGCTCCAAAGGCTGTGACTAAGGGCCTGATTTAGAGCTGGGCAGACAAGTAATTTGGCACAAATGTGACGGATATTCCGTCTGCCTTATTGCAAGTGCATTATATCCTATGGTACTTCGATTAAAGTGGACGGAATATCCATCATGTTTGACCCCAAGGGGCCGGTGTATGAAATTTCCATGTGCAAAACGTGGTTGTAAATTGCACATCAACTTTTTGTGAATGGAAAGGAATGTTGCAAAGTCACCTGTGTGTTAACAGGTTGATCCAAAAATGTCTGATTCCTACTGGGTTGCAACACGACCGTTCTCATGAATATTCATGAGGCAAGTCATAAATTGTAACTCACTATGACTTGATACCATCACAGGAATGGTGGATTCCTGGGGTCAGCAGATTACTATGTCAGTGATCGCATATTTAAAAAAAAAAAAAATCTTTAAATGCAGCCCATTTTTCTTCATCAGACATTCTACAACGAATTGCTATTTGGAAGGGATGTGTGGACAAGCCACTTACAAATAGCAGTTTGTTATAGGTTTCCAAATCTATTTTGCAATTTGGGAACAAGTTACTGAATCGGAAAATGGGTTGAATAGATAAAAAAGCCATTTCACGATTGAATCTCCTATGATTCTACACACTGTAGGTTTTGTGACCGCATAACAGCTTTGTGAACCAGGCAGCAGGTGTTTATATTCCTTAAAAGCTCTCATTTGTAGTATTATCATAGTACCAGTTCTGGAATGTCATATTTTAGTTTTCTTTAGATTTACTTTAAGACTATATGCCCTGCAATGGCGCTACAATGCTGGTAAGGCCTAATCCAGGCCAATAGGAATTTGATCTTTGTCATTTGCATAACATAGGTATTGGGGTGTAGAACCTAGGAACCAAGGAAGCCTTACTCCCCTTTGTAAAACAGCATCTGACAAGTCTGTGATGTAAAGTAAGAGAAGCATGGGGGCAACAAACAGCTTTATTTAAACATTAATGGTATTTTTTCTTGTTTGTTCAGCCGTCTCACTCGCCCCACTGTATACAAATCCAGGTGTCTGCATGCAGTTCTGTAACTGTGGCCAAGAGAGATCTTTGTAACCCTGGCAACTAGACCACAGACCATGGTCAATTCTATCGATCACAGCTGAGGTATCCATGACCTTCATGCAGAAGGATCCCTAGTTGCAATTCCATGGATGCTCTCGTGGGCCGGCTATTATTAGGATTGATTGCGGTGCCCTAAAGAGCCTGTCTGCTTGCCCTATCAGTACAATTCCTTTCTGCTGGACCAGCTGCTGGAAGCTTCCTAGGAATGGGATGCAAAACATTTACCTTCTAAATTTGCAGTACTGTAGATCTATAGCTTTTTAGTTCTTCTTTCTGCCCATTTGACAGGTATCACAATGCTATCTTTCCAAGCTAGATTAATCATCTCACTGAGGCAAAGCAGCATATCTCAAAAGAAAGCTGATGGCACTCGGTTCAGAGTTTTGTCATCCGTGGCCAACCAACATGCATGTAGGTACAAAGGTTTACGCTTGTGCAGACTTTGTGGTGCTCCCAAGGAAGACATAATCCACCTAGTTTGCATTCGAACATCTCGGCTGGCAATAATTAAGAGCCTAGACGCCATGGACGCCAAGTTTAATTGCAAATTGCTGACATTTCTGATTGCACGAGAAACAAATCAAATGCACTTGATTTCCCGGAATATGATATAACTAGTGGGACGCCAAGGCTGTGCAGCCACAGAAACATTACTATCTTGAATATAATACTAACAGTGGGACGCCTAGGTTATTTAAGCTACAGGAATATTATTTGAAAATCGTAAGTCGATTGTGCGCTTCCTAGTAACAGCTTCAGACAATTACTTGGGGATAAAGTGTCCACTCACAATTATGCATGCATAATGGCACCTCCCTTACTTGATATCTGAAGGTCCAGCTTTTAACCCGTACCTTAGGCAGCCCGGGAACAATGATATTGCTACGAATGTACATGCTGCGAATATTACTAGAGACAGTAGGGCACCTAGAATGTCTTAGCGGCATAAACGGCGTAAGATATAAATAGCATGCAGATCGATCTTAGAACATTTAGCACCTTACAATACATGCTGAATAGATAACGGGTGGTACAAAATGCGGCAGCCAGATTACTCAGAAACACACCAAGACATGAATCAGCAGAAAAGGCTCTGAAAACGCTCCATTGGCTGCCAGTGCAGGCCAGGATCAAGTTTAAAGTACCGTGCATCGCACACAGCCACCAACTTTACTAAGGGCCCTGATCACACCCTATACACCAGAAAGAGCCCTAAGATCCTCTTCAGATCACCTGGCCAAAACCACTAGAATTAGGCGATCCAGATGGGGAGGAAGATTGTTTACGCATTTAGTACCAAAACATTGGAACGCCATGCCCACAGATCTAAGACTCCTTAAAGATGAGATGGCCTTCAGAAAAAAAACTGAAGACTTGGCTATTCCCAGGCTGAATTTCCGGATCATGCTCACTCCTGCTCCGTAGAGCTGGGAAGCCCCTGGGCAGCTATGCGCTCTACAAAACTCACAAACATAAACAGAAACATAATCGTCTCATCTATTGAATTATATATGTTTAATGAATTTATTGTGCGTGACATTAGTGTGATGGTTTTTATTATCTTATAACAATAAAAATATTGTGACATTCACCGAGGCAAAGCACTAGCTAATGACGCTTCTGCGAGCTAATTCTAGCCCCCACCCCCTGCATCGCCAAGTTGTATGGTCCTGTCAAGGCCTTTTATCATTGTGTACTAGTCTGCAAAATGGTTGTTTTCACAAGCAAATGATATTGCATTTAAATTTATTTTACATATATGTTAACAGCATTTTTACTAGAGTAGTCAGACACTGTATTCCACCAATAAAGATACGAGTTCTCTTGGAAGAGCAAAAATGAGTTTCAACTATAGCATTGCTGCGTGAATTTCTCTCTTCTGTATTAATTCATTGTTGTGGAGGTTTTGTAAAAACACACGCTTTTGGTGGCCAATCATCTGTTGTTTACAGACAAATAATAGCTTAAATATCTAAATTGGACACTTAAAAAAAAAAAACCTAAGCACCAAAGATGGAAGAGAACAGACAAGATCTCAAGCTTCTGTGTAATGAGCACAGGGAACAAGGAATGAGCGTCATGGAGGACACTCAGATGAGAACTCCAGATTAAACTGATTAAAAGTTTTTATTTTCTAATACCAGGCAACTGAAGTCTAATGGAAATGCTGCTCGCATGGCCATTTTTGGACAGATGTTGAAGATTCCCCCACTGAATGTTTAGCAGGCACCTGTAAACCTCAGCCTTGAGGACTCGATTTACTAATAGAGGAGTAATTCAACTATAGAATGTTTCCACCTTGCACAGGGGTTATGGTTACACATATTTAAATGTTTAACAAGGATCAATCAAACATACAATTTTTTTTCTGCAGAGAAAATATGTTTCCCTGTGAATAAACCTGTTCCTGCACACACCCACCAATTTCTGGAATGCTCGTTCTCCAATCCAACCCTCCATGGGAATTTACTTCTCCCCTTGATAGGATTACTTTTTCTGTTTTGTGTAAGTTAAAGTGATGGAGAAAGCCATCAATACCTAACATGCAGACCACCTAGAACTCCACCAATTCTTAGACAGCTCTCAATCAGGCTTCTGCACCAACCACAGCTCAGAGACAGCCCTTATTGTGGCCACCAATGACATCAGAAGCATCCTCATCGAGGGGAATTGGCCACACTCATCCTCCTTGACCTCTCCGCAGCTTTTGATATGGTCTCCCACAAGTCACTCATCAGAAAGCTTCAGCACTTGGGTATCTGCGAACTGGTCTTCAAGTGGATATCCTTCCTCACGGACAGATCTCAACGAGTTAGACTCCCCCCCTACATCTTAGAACGCAAAAAACTCATCTGTGAAGTCCCTCAGGATCGTAGCTCAGCCCAACACTCTTCAACATGTACATGACGCCCCTTGCAGACATTGTCAGAGCCTATAGCATCAACATAGTATCCTAGGCCGATGATGACACCCAGCTCATCCTCTCATTTACCAACACTACCAAAGCAAACTTTGCCAACTGCATGAGGAACATCACTGCTTGGATGAGAAAAAACTGCCTCCAGCTCAACACAGACAAAGCGAAAGTACTAATCTTCGTCAACAACCACGCCCCCTGGGATACCTCTTGGTGACCCTCCGAACTTGGCCCCCCACCTACTCCTGCAGACCATGCCAAGAACCTCAGGGTCATCCTGGACACCAACGTCCCCATGAGCAGACATATCAATGCCATCTCCACATCATGATTCCACATCCTGTGAATGCTATGCAGGATTTTCAATTGGAACCCATTGAACACCAGATGAACGGTTACCCAGGATTACAAGTAGACATGATTATGGAAACGCCCTCTATATTGGAATCCCTGCCTATGTCCTATGCTGACCCCAAACTACCCAGAATGCCGCCGCCAGACTCATCACGAACCTTCGGCGGAATAACCACATCTCAACAATCTCCACTGGCTCCGAGTCCAGGAAAGAGGGAAGTTGAAGCTACTTACCCATGCTATCAGCTCTCAACCACTGCCTCAACTTCTACCAACCCACCGGACACATTTGATCTGCATCCCGGGCAAGAGCACACCTCCCTTGCATCAAGAAGACCATAAGCGGAGGATGGTTCTTCTTATACCTTTCTGCCAACACCTGGAACAACTTCCCAAAACACCTCCCCCCCATGGACTGCCAAAGGAACCTCAAGACATAACTCTTCCAGATGAAACAGGCATGATCTCCTCCTCCTCAGGCCTGCTCTATTCAGTGCCTGGATACCTTCATGGGCGATTTGCTGCGCTCTACAAGTTCACTTAACATTACCTAATAATTGCAAGAACAAATTTGTGCTAAGTCAAGTCCTTTCCATGTGACTGTTGCACATAGGTGCATCTATAACAGAATGAATCTTGCACTGAATCTAAGTGTAGGCAGTGCTGATAGTACTTTCTGCCCCCATACATGGGATGGTTTAATAATGTAGCATCACGGTGTGAGGAATAAGAGAAGATATGAGAAGTCTCACCAGTCATGAGTGGTGGGAACGTGGGCAGGATCAGGACAACACCTGGACTGCCGAGCAGGAGTCAGTGGTTGCAGTCAGTCTGGGAAGTAATCTGAGCAAAACATAGTAGCTGCAATTGGCCAATTTTGCACATGGCTCATCATACTGTGTATCAGAACTCACTGGTCAGAATGAATCAATAGTATTTACTTCAGCCCCCAAGACTTGTGTCCTGATCTCTGAGCAAGTTTGGCGAACTACTATAGACAGGCAAACAATACAAATCTACTTTGATCAACAAACTCTCACGCTAGGTGGGATTCAGCTGAAGGTAGCGCAGAGCTATTTAATGCTCTGCCATCCCAAAGCAGTCTCTTAGCTGTCTGAGAGATGAGAAACCACGAAAATTGAGTGGCACAACATCTCCAAAAAGATGGAGGAAGTTGCACGACTCCACAACTACATCAAGCGCCAGTGAAAGTTTTGCCTTAAGTGTTTTATTGCAGGAGGCAAAACTCAGTATTGAAGGCTACAAAAAACTTTTTGAAGGTGCACTGTGGGAAGATTTAAGTTATATGCTTGGTTAAGAACAAGAAATGAGATGTAAATATGTGTTTATGTTGCATGTGTATTTTCTCTTTTTTTTTTTGACGATGTACTAGTACATGCTCCCTGAGCACCAAGTAAAATTAATTTTCTTAGGTAAAATTTTAAGGTATCGATTTTACAAAGCGCTCATGAAGGTTTTAATGTCATCAATGAAAAAATGATTGTGAATCTTTTTTTGGTGACCACGGATGGAGGTGGATAAGTAGATACATTAAAGATTCTAGGTAAAAAAGAATCCAAAGGTGTAGTCTTAACAACAAGTTCCTTTATTTTAAACACAGACAAGCACAGCAAAAAACTACGGCCACTTCCGCTACATCAACCCATCATTTGCCTTTATCTCTATATTCTACTTAGCGATGGTTCTAGAAAACAGAGGTAGAGGGTAGAGGTCAGGCACACAACAATCTGTGAGTGGGTTTGTGAGTGTCTGAATAGGTCTGGGAGTGGGTGCGTGAGTGCCTGAGTAGGTCTGTGAGTCGGTGCGTGAGGGTCAGTGTGGGTCTGTTAGCGGGTGTGAGAGTGTCTGTATGGGTGTCACAGAGGATGTGAGAGTACATATTTTTTATATATATATTTCGGTCCACGGGCGAGATCTGTGGATCCCTGGTGGATTTACCCAGGGGGCCGCTACGGGTCCACAGATCTCGCATGTAGCCCAAAAAAACATTTCTGCCATTTATTGCCCATTAAACATGCTTTCACCTTATTTATAACATGCACCGGGGGTCAGGAAAGCTCTCACCTGACCCCTTCAATTAATATACAATCAATATTTCCTACTCTGGGGCCGTTTACCAAAATATAAAATGGCGGCTGTAACTTTTCTGTTAAGTTGTGGCCAGCCAATCAGGACCTTGCTATGGTGGGTGGAGACATGGATTCATCACGGGTGGGTGCACGACGCGTTCGCATCTGTAGATATACAAACTTGGTTTTGAGTTGATATCTCCAAAACTACTGAACGGATTTACACCAAATCATAAAAAGCGTGTTTTCTGGACCAAGAGCTAGCTTTCAGCCAAATTTGGTGTAATTCCGGCCAGCAGTACCGGCTGTAGCAATTTCTAAAATCTCTATCGGAATTAACATGAGGTAAATGTGTTTTGGGACCCCCCTTTTTCTTGGCCCCTGCAGCTGAACTGAGCGTCGTACAAATTTTGAAAATTTTGTGAGGATTCGTCAAACGGCGCCAACGTTTTTGGCGAAGCAAAAAACACTTTTACTATGGAAACTAGGTCTTAAGTATAACTACCTATTGGCGACCACTAGTACATTCAGCGCTTTCAAATCTTTCTCTAGTTATGAAATTATCTTTTACACATAGCTTTTCGTTTAGATATTGCTCAAGCACTTCATTCCCAACATGTGTTGCTGCTATATCCCCTCCACTCTCATCCTTCTCACAATCTTTATCTTGTCGTTCATCCTCCAACCAACCAGGATCTTTATTATGGAGGCCAGCTTTCATTAACACCCTTTCCCCAGCTCTGCACTTCAAAAACCGACTGGCATGCCACACTGTGCCATCACTCAATTTCACTGCATAAAAAACAACAATTTCTTTACCTACTCCCTTCTTTACTAGTCCACTTTTCTGAACCCTTGTAAAGTCCAATACCACCAGTTTCGTTTTTTAACTCCACGATCTTTATCGTACCCACTCTTGCTCTCTGCCTGCAGACAAGCAAATATCCTCCTGACTTCATCTGATGACCAGTACACAATCCTTGACTTAGTCATTTATCTTTCAAAAGGTCTGTTCGACTTTTCATTAGTAAAAAAAGGCTGTAACCTGTAATTTTCACAAGGTGTGATACTCTAATCCAAAATAATGCAAGTGCTTCCCTCTCTAAAATCCACCTATTCCTGGATGCTAATTCAATGATGCACTTTATCACTCAGTTGATTCGCTCCACACATCCATTGTCTTTGGGATGATAAAACAAAGTCAACCTGTGTCTGACTTAATTTCTCTCTAGGTTGTGTTGGAAACTCATCAATGTGACTTGACTCTTGATTGGGGTGTAAATGGTGGCCTAAGGGTGAACTGAGATTTGTCTGAATTAATACATGCCATACAATTCTAGAAATTTGTCTCTCCGTCCAAATCCACTATGGGCCACCAATACACATCCTTGAACCTATGCTTAGTTTTGATTATACCTAAATGCACCTCATGGCAAAAGTCTAGAATCCTTTCTCCCTTGAACTCTGAAAGAATAACCCGTCCACCCCTCATCAACCAACCATCTTCTACAGATAACTCATTCCTCACTTCTCATAATCCTTTCAAATTTATATCTACATCCTTATTTCCTGGCTAACCCACCTTCACAAAATTAATTACCGCCAACAGTAATTTGTCTTTTCGGTGTCTGACGACATATTGGGCCATCCTATCTGTCCTTGGAAATCTCATTTACAGTAAAGGTATGAGTTTCCAAAAAATCTGCTACCTTGTTTCTCACACCAGGCAGGTGCTGCACTTCATACTTGTAATTTAGTAGCCTCATGAACATGCGAGCAGTCCTTGGTGATGCTTCCTATAATCCCTTTGTGGTGACAACCTATGTTAGAGGCTAATGATGACATCGCAACAATGCCATTAAACCCCATACAAATTGACGGATGTGATCTAGTCTGCAAATGCATCCTCGTGTCTCCCTCTCAGTGATGGTGCACTTCTCCTCTGCACACAGGAAGCAAACACTGTCACCACCTTTTCCCCCTTTCTGTCAATATGTGAAGGCACAGCACCCAGCGCATTACCACTGGCATCTGTTGTAATCACAGTCTTGCATTCAGGGCTGAAAGCCTGCAAGGGTGGAGCATTACAGATGTCATTCTTTATTTCTTCAAACACCACTTGGCATTTTTGCGTAAATTTACATCCTTGCATTAACAATTGTACAAAGTTATTTACAAATTTCATGTAGAATCCTGCAGGTCAAAGGATGGCATTATCATCAGCCTTACTCCTTGGACAAGATGCCACCTTGATTGCTTCCACCAGCCTGATCCCAGCAGCACTCAATTCATGCCCCAAGTATGTAACATTGCTCCTTGCAAATTTACATTTTGGATATTCTGCTGTCAGATCGTTCTTTTCCAGGAATTGTAAAGTGTACTCCAATTTCAACATTGTTGCGGTTGGTGCCAACCCACAAAGAACTCTTTGAAAAACAGCAACACCAAAATGGAGTAATAAGTGTGGTTAATTTTCTACTTTCTAGATGTAAAGGAACTTGATGTTATGCAGAAGCCAGATTACTAGTCGAAAACCAACACATACCCTTGGGCAAAGCTAAAAGTTCACTGATCCTCTACAGTGGGAACTAATTACCACAATGTTCTTATTAAGATCTCTTAAGTCCAGACACAATCTTATCTGGCTATTGGTCTTTCCTGCCATTACCAAGGGGGCTAACCAATCAGAATACTCTACTTACTCTAACTATCCAGAATCTGGAGAGAGGATGTGGTGTAACGGTCTGAGCTGCCAACGTTAAAACTGGGGAAACATGTTCCAGTCTCGGCGTCAGCTCAACCTCCTGTGATTCTGGGCAAATAACTTACTCTTCCCAACAAAAAAATGAATGTGTTCTTGCGAAATGTAACTGGTGCTCATGTAAAGTGCTACAATAGCTTTGGGTCAAGTTTGCGCTATATAAAACTGCAAAAAAAACCTGCTGGTCAACCTCCTCCCTCAATCTCATCGGAATGTTGCTTCTGTTATGAACACAGTGCTGTGCATCCTTCTTCGTGATAATTTGCATAAACCCATCAAGCTTCACGATTTTTATAGTAAAAAAGGCCAGGAACATCTACAAGCATATCCTTCCCCTAATTGTTCCCCCTCATCTGCCAATAAAACTGTCTGATGACTGTTAGGATTAAGTATCTTTCCCAACTACCTTGATCCGATGGTAGAACCCAAAACAGTAAGCAGGTTTTAAGTCTTCTGATGGGGGCGTGCAATCAGCAGCTTAAAATGTCAGAGGAAGAGAGTGCAGTGTGTGAGTGGTTGAGATGTGAAAGAAATTAAAATGCTTTTGCTCAAATTAGCAAATGGTAGACTGCTTAAGCCATGTTTTCTTGCTCAGGCTGACATTGTCTTCAGGAATTGGCCATCGCTGACATTGAAGCTCCTTGCGTTTTGACTCTTGCACTGAGAAATAATTGAATTACTTGCTCAGCTGAAATCTGATACATTTTGGATACTAGAGGGCCTATTAGGATGGCGGGCAGACCTGAGTCCGCCCGCCATCCTCGCTGTGTTGGGACCGGCCGCCAGACATGCGGCGGTCCCGCACCGCGAATTAGGATGTGACCGCCACCCTGGTGGTCGCATTCCGCATTTTAACATTGCGGCGGGTGCTGTTTACAGCAGCACCCGCCGCGATGTCAAAATCACATGCCTGGAATTTCCCATGGGTACCCCAAGTGCACGCCTCCACCCCCACCCCCCGGGGGTCCACAACAGGCCCCCAAAGCCAATCCCCGCCAACCCTTCCATGGCGGCATCGCCGCCATGGAAGGGCCTGTATACCACCCACATCGTAATATGGATGGTGATGCCTGCTAGGCACCACCACCATATCCCTGGTCCAGCACCACCCGGCCGGCAATCGGAACGAATGCTGATGGCAGAAAAGCGGCGGACGGACTTTGCGTCCGCCGCGATACCCCCCACCATCATAATATGGTGGGGGTATTTCTCGATCATTACGCCATCGTAATGAGCCCCTAGGTGAGGGTCGTGTCACATTCTTTGTAGCTCAGCTAGGCAATTGTCTGTATTTTTTGTATGGAACATGTTATATTATTGCCAACAGACTCCTAGTAGAGCAGTGGTTCTTAACTTTTTTACTTCTGTGGACCCCTACTGAATCACTACTGGAAGCTCCTGGAAGCCGGGGACCCCGCCTAAGCAATTTCTACAATTTGATCCTCAAAATAATATGCCAAAATACATAAACAAGTATACATTTAACAAACACATGAGTTATGAAATATTATAGTTAACTTACTAGCAAACACATCTGCAAAAAATTGAAAATGTAACTTTAATGGAAGATTGGATCTTTGTTAAATTTTTTTATTATTTTCAAAAGATGTACCATTGTGCTTAGCAGTAGCATATCACTTTGTCTTTTTTCCTCATAATCAACCACATAGAGAACTGACACAATTTCCAGAAAATAGCTCAAAATCAGGTTAACCTAATGGGAAGCCTTCCTGTTTAAGGGTGAAGACCCTCACCCAGCCGATGGGTGGCATGCTTCATCATTGGAACTCTCCTGGCATCTCTTTTCTTTCCCTTGTTTGTTAGGAGATGCTAGCACCCCGCTGCTGAGACACTGTTAGCAGGTCGGAGCCACATTTAGTTCAGCTTCGAGGATGAAGTGAAATCATGCAATTACATCGGCCTACAGCTATTAAAACTGTGGCGGATGGCTGACATCTTTGTCAACTTTACAGATGCGGGTAATATTCAATCATTGCAATTCAAACTTATCTTCCCGAGAAGATAGGGCGACTTGAGTCATGACGAATGCAGCTCACACCTCCTTTGAGAGTCGAAACGGGCAGAAACATGTCGACCTCTATCTGTGGGTAGAAGTAACCGCCACCTTTTTATTCTGCCACAGGAGATCCATTAAATGTATTTTTGACCTAGTAGGTAGTGTTATTCATTTTTACCAGTTCTTTCTTCCTCTCTGCACACCCTCACACCCCCTTAGATCAGTGCAGGGGCCTAACTAATCATTACACTCTTACCCTTAGCTCCACTATATATTGAAGTGTAGTAGCTTTCATCTCCTTCTTAGGAGAGGCCCAATGACGAAGTATGCCAGCCATCGTGTGGGTGAGGGGCTTCATCCTTAAAGAGGAAGGGTTTCACATTAGGTTTAACTGACATTTGGGTTATTTTCTAGACATGGTGGCAGTTAGCTCTCTTTGTGGCTGGTTGTAGTAAGGGAGGTTGAACTGACTGCCAATAAATCCTCCCAACCCTGATGTGTGATAATAATTTTTTTCTCATAGTGCATGGTCTCTTTTTGTCAGAGCGTCCAAGTGCTGCTTCAATAGAGCCACCAATGGTCCATAGTAGATTCCGTTTTCTTTTCCATGCACAGCTTCCACAAATCAAGATAAGAATTAAGCCTGGGCAGTGAACGCCGCTCCGCTCGCGGAGTTTGCTGAGTTTCCCGCGCTCTGCGTTACACGGAGATCCCAAAAACTCCGCTTCGCGCAGCGTAGCGGAGTTTTTTTTCTCGCTCGCGTTCACCAACGTCAAGTTGGCGAGTGCAAGCATGGAAAATCCACCTCCCGGCGAGATCTTTCCTCGTTCGCGATTGCCAACATCATGTTGGCGAGTGCGAGTGTGGAAAATAAACCTCCGGCGAGATTTCTCAACGCGGGGGGTCAGGTTTCTCATTGCGAGTGGTCGCGTATGCTCGCCACTGCTCGCGTTGAGAAACTTCTCGTTCGCGTTGAGAAAGTTGCTGTTCGAGTAAAAATCTACTTGAGCGGCAGAAAAGGTAAGCTTGCGCTGTGCATGGTGCTGTTCGCAATGATTGCACAGTGCGGACAAGCATCCAGCACTGTGCATTCACCGCTAATGGCATTTTTCTACCCTACTCTGCCACTCGCGGAGGTCCGCGTAGTGCTGCGGAGTTGTTTTTGCACTCCGCGTAGCTTCGCGTACTGCAACTCTGCGAACTCCACCCAGGGTTATTAAGAATACAACTTAGGTTATACCTTCCAATTTTGAAATTCTTCACACTTATAAAGCATTATAAAACTTTGAGTTGACAATTTTACTTTTTTATGTATAAGTACTTTATAAATCGGCTAATATTATTAAACTTTTTAAAGTTACATGGACACCTTGAGTAGGTGTCACGGACATCTCAGGGGTCCCCAGACCCCAGGTTAGGAATCACTGAAGTAGAGTATAAAACTGAGCCTTGCTTACATTTGTCAAGCTTGTCACCAGTGACCATTTTGGATTGGGAACCCCAGGCAGATTGTGATTCGCAGACTATTCATTTTTCTTTTCTCCATAAACGCTTTCAAACTTCTACTACGTGGAGCAAATTTATTTGATATAAGGAATGGTGATAGTTCTTCTGGTGAGGAGCCTCACAAACAGGCCCACATGCCTATATACGAACAGAATATGGTACCTCAGAAGATTGTCAGTACTAACCAGTAGTATTCCTCCTGGGAGTTTGTGGTTGAGAATTGCTAGATTGAGGACAATCACCTTTGAGATTGTTGAAGTACTGTTTTGCATCCTTTTTTGAAAAGTTAACTATGTTTGCTTCAGTGAAAGGAAAGTTGTTTTTCTTGCTGAGTGTATTTTTGGCTGTGTGCCTGAGGTGTGTCTTGAGGCATATGTGTTTTAGTAATGTCTTTTGATATATGCAGTGTTGTGGATTCCCGTATTCACAGTGTACTTAAATGAATCAGACTTTGAGAGGAGCACTGAAGCATTTTCCCTACATTGCATACTCTTTATGCCAAGAACAGAAATTCATCAGGCTGCGGTCATATTGAAAACTCTGGGCCAGTTTATTTGTTTACTGCAATATAAAGATCTAACAAATTGCTGGTGGTTTAGTACTATTTGTGAGAGCATAGCAGTCAACATTCCCCCATAAGATTAGGGTGACATCCAGTCCATCTAGTAATTTCAGCTTAATATGCTAAGCATGCTGGGAATTCTACTTATCATAGGAAAATTGAAGTTCCATGATGCAGCATGGTTCTGCTGGCTGAAAACCTAACTGGTTGAAATCCACCGTCCTCATGTTTGGCTTGTTGAAACTACGCGAGAGTAACTATGCTTTTATGAATTGATGTAACCATGTTCATTACATATTCTCATTTTATAATGATTGTTTGCTTTTCACTGATTTATAGTATTGTAACGTGCATCCATTTTGAGTCTTGAGTTAACTTAGCCTGCCAGAAGCCCTAAGCGGAAAATGTTCGCTTTGATTCTGCCAAGCATGCTACTTTCTATCCTCTGCAGGTTTGTTATCGTGCTTCTCTTTAGTTAGATAAATACTTATTGTTATGTATTAGACTGCTGATAGTGAGGCCTAGGAGAGATTAGTTGTACAAAAGGGGGTGGTGATGGACGGAGCATCAGAACCAATCAAACACTCACACCCAGTCAACAGATCTGGGTTTGATCCATCACCGTTCTTTAGCCCCCTCTGCCACCCCAGTTCAGACATGGCCATATGCAAATCAGTCTGACCCTGTGCCTCGTGGGAACAGTCCAGCCCGAACTGCCAAGCCATGTCTTCCCTGGACCGGAAACAAGCTTCATAGGACCGGTTTCTGGCATTTCAGCCGTCTTCAGCCAGGCTTGCTTGAATCCAGTGGCAAAGTGAGCAAGGGACTCACGTCTGAGCATACCCTGCCAACTTATGGCGAACAAAGCAAAAACCAAAGGAAATGATGGACGGAGTGTTGAACATTGCAAGCACTCACCCCCAGTCAACTGATCTGGGTTTAATCCATCACCGTTCTTTAGCCCACTCTGCCACCCCAGTTCAGACATGGCCATATGCAAATCAGTCTGACCCTGTGCCTCATGGGAACAGTCCAGCCCGAACTGCCAAGCCATGCCTTCCCTGGACCAGAAACAAGCTTCCTAGGAAAGATTAGTTAGCACCAAAAGTGAAACTATGATACTGAGAGAAAACAACCAGTTCATGGTGTGCCAGGAGGATGCAACGCTCAAGGGCAACATCGTGTGCTTCATTGTATGGAGATGGGAACTCAGGAAGTATGTCGATTTCCCTCAACTGCAGTTTCGGGATTGGCTGTCAGTGCTGGGAACAAGATTTGGATGTTCTGAAAACTGTTAGTTGTACCTTTAATGGATGTTTCATAGTTAGCTAAGCAGGCTTCATCCTGACTTTGAGAAGATCGCTCTCTCTGATAGGTTCCCCCGAGTGTAAAGGTTCATGCTGAACGCTCTCTCACTTTCTTTCGAACTTCTACTAAAGATTCGACCCATACCGACTCCCTCTATGCTTCCCCCTTAGAACTGCTTAGGAGTTTGCAGTCCTAACCTATGTTTAGACTAGACCGGGAAAGTTTCTCCATGGAGCACCTGATCGCCCCAATCTCTTTCCTCTTAGTGTGGCTGTTACTATTTTGCATCTCATTTTATTACAACTTAACTCACTGGAACAGTTTGGTCTAACAGACGGTATTATTGGATCTTTTAACCCTGTTCCTGCTTTGCACATATACTGGTTGGATAAATGTTTTAAAACTAACCTTCATGGTTGAGATAACTCATTCTTGGTTTTCATTTTGAATCTGCATTGGTTTCACAGAGATTTACATGAATTTCTGATGCCAGCTCCCTCACAAAGCTTCAAATCAATTAACAAAGGTCCATACGATCAATGAGGAAATTCGTTTGATGATTTCACTAAGAGATTGAGGTTCAATTATCCACTCTCCGACAATACAAACAGAAAGGCAGTGACCTTTCAGAGTCACCGACCTGGCTTGTGACGGACAAAATATGGCGTTTTTACTGTATTTGACCAACCACTTCCCTACTCTACCCACAAGGCACCTGTGTATCCACAAGCCGAACATGACCAGGACATTTAATTAACTCCCCATCCCACCCCAGTGGTGGGAATACTGGATACACTCAAAAGGTGATTCGGTACGCATAGCCCATTGCCCAGAAGGCGTATGTTTGTGTTTAGTATCTCGTCGAGGCATCTGCTGTTGGGCGTCTTAGTCGTGTGTTAGTTACATATTTGGGTAGTGTTCAGTGAGTGAGCGCTGTCTGTGTACAGTCTGTTGTTGGAAATGTCTGTGATGCGTGTTACTGCATATGATTGTGTGGACAATGGCAGTGCACTATGTAGTGTACCTTCGTCCTCTTGGGTGTGAAAGGAGGGTTTAGTTTGATGTGGGATGTGGAATGTTATGCTAATAGATGTTTGTTATGCTGCTGAAGATGCACTACAGGTACCCTTGGAATCCGAATGTCCATGCATGGGATGGCAACCGGCACTACTGCACTGTTGCACCCATTGCTACTTCACTGTCAGGGCATCGGAGAACCACTGTACTTTGTGGTGTTCTATGGTTCCCAAGGCTCAAAAGATGCGGTATAGGATGGGAGAGTCTCTCTCCTACACCTGTTTCCTGTCATGCTCCTTGGCTCCTGGAATGGACGTCATTTATGGGTCGCATTGGGCCACAGGTGCGACCCCTGGCTTGCCCCTTGCAACCCCTGACACTGCCTTTGAGACCCCTGGCATCAGAGTTGGCAAAATCAGTGCCACAAATTCAGTGGCAGCTTGTCCTTATGGATGTCGGTTGGGGCTCCACTCTTTGTTTTCTATTAATTTTTTTAATACACTAATAGTGGATAATGTTCAACTATTCATTATTATTGTAATAAAATGTGGAGTACAATTAGCTGGAATATGACCTTCTCTGGCAGCTGAGGTAGGTAAAAACAATTAAATATATGTTGTGTGTATGCTAGGGGGTGAGTGTGTGTTTATGTGAGAGAGTCTGTGTACAAGTATGAATGTGTGTTTATGCGTAAGCAGGTGTGGGTGGAGTGAAATTGAAGGTTAAGAGGCATGTGATGTCACTTCATCAGCCACTGGCATTTTTGTGAATTGACAATCATGGCTCCTGGCTGCTGCTCCTTCTCTCTTCAGCTCCAAAATGGCGATGACCTGCCTCAGAGTTTTCAGCTGCCTTTTAAGGCGGCTCCACAGCTACTACATTCGTTTTCTTTTCCCTTTCCATCTTGGTGTACCACCCTTGGTTTATTCCTGACTTTCTCAATCCACTTTATTTCCTGGAATGCGGTGTTTAATGTAATTTGCTTTTCCTGTTCTTTTACTACTTAAAAGCCTGAGTCTGGTTGGAGGATGTGTCGCAACAAAGCCGTGCTCCTTCACACGTTTCATTGGCTCTGTGCCCTTCCTGATCCTGACTCTTTGCTCCTGGGACTTCCTCGTCTGGATTCCTGACTCCTGGTTTTCTCCAACTCTGTGAAGACTTAATCAATAATGAGGTTTTTTATACCTTTCGCTTTTTTCTCCTGGGAAGGTGGCAGCTTCTCAAGGGCACTTGCCTACCACATATTCCACTATGCAGTGACATTGGGGCTTCCAGAAACAGTTGCCCCTACCTCGGACAATGGAAGAGGGTCCAGCCCTGAAAATCCTCCTAATATCCCTAGAAACAGCATTTCAAGGCCATGTCCCTCAGATGACAGTCCAGGGGTTCCACCACTCCTGGAATGCTCTGTCCTGCCAAATAGAATGTCGTAGCCCAATGTATGAAGCTTTTTTTTCATTTGCAAAGCTGGTGCTTGGCAAAACTGCGGGCTTTGCAACTGCCCAACGGCAAGGTACAAAAGTCACACTTATCGACCAGCATTGTAAATTGTATGACTCATACCAATTAGCAAAGAAAAGCGGGCATGTAATAGCCTGCTCCCCCTCTCCTTTGTGAGTCACTATGGAATGTATTGATGCCTTACAACTGCAATTGGATTTGCAAGCTATTGATTAGATACTGACTCCTGAAAAGGGGTGGTACCAATTTGCAAAGTGGAAGCTGGTACAGGAGCTGCGCCGAACATAATGACAGCATAGTGAGTGTGAATGTAGGGATGGACATCTGCGGTCACTCGCAAGCCTTCATGCCTACGCTCTGCAGCGATTCGCGTGGAGTCGCAAATTAACTCCTGCCTCATTCATGTTAATGAAGCGGGGGCTTCTGCAACTCTGTGGGTGGTGGTTTTGAGTTGATATTTAGTTGAACACCACAAAATGCAGGTAGAGTCACAAACCGTTGGTGAGTAAAAAACTGGCTGGTTTGCCGTGGCGGTCTATAATTTTAGCACGGCGGGGAGCAGGGGCCATACACACACAATTACACACTCGCTCACACCCATGCATTCACACATGCACACACCCCTTCACATCACATACTCAGATACATATACATACATACATACATACATTCATTCATACATACACGCACCAAACATCAAAAACATAGAACTTACCTTCACTGCAGCTCTCCAGGAGGGAAGCCTCAAAGGTCCTAGGAGGGTTGGGGCTGCTGCCTTCTCTCATTGACTGACTTGAGGTCAGCCAATGAGACAAGGCAGCAGTCCCTCACTCGTCACAGAGTGGGATAGGGTCAGTGGGATTGCTGACTCAACCCCACTTGTGACGAGGTGTCACTGATTGACACTCGGCCCCGGGCTCTTCAGGGCTTAAAACTAAAGCACCCAAGTCCGAGGCTATCAGTGATGCCCCCCCTCCTCACACGGGGGGGGGGGGGGTGGTAGGGCCTTGAGGTACTTTTGTCAGGCTGAGGAGGTCAGGCCCACAGGGCTGTGAAATCCTACGCCTTGCACAGTACAGCTCAGGCAGCCAGGCACCTGCGCATTTAATGCCTGCACAGCTCCTGGCCGCCTGACCCAAACAAGATCCGAGCTTTGCTCAGCCTGAGAGACAGTCTTGGGTCAGGGGAAAGGGTGGGGGCGTGGCCTCTCAGCCTGTACGAATGGGCTGAGACTGCTGGTTTACAATCTAACATTCGTAGCTAGGGCTCTTGGCTCTTTATGAAGACAGCCTGTATTTTGCTCGACTTTGTCAACAATGTTCTCAAGCAAACGTGCATCCATGGATGCGAACAGTAGGGGCTTGATGAACCACAACAGCAGGTTGTGCCTCCCCTCACAACGCACAGCAGAGCCTGTACTTGGCACGCAGTAGATCATGGGAAAGAAACGAGTTGCACGGGTCAGAAGGAATTCAGGATATGACCTGGAGCAACCCACATGCGCAGGGAATGAATGAACGAGTGCTGGTCATTGACAGATCACCAAAGAAGCGACAGGTTGTGACTGAAACCTCCCTGTCGCAATATACATTGGCAGTTCTCTGGATATCTCTGAGCCGAGTGAATGAACCACCCCGTTAATGTCAGAAGTAATAAAAGTTAGTCGGAATTACCTGCCTCTTCCATTCATGTTAATTGTGTATACCTGTGTTCTTTATTTAAACATTTAATTAAGATGAGGCAATTAGAAGATTGGCAATGAAGCAGTGAATGGCACAAAGAGAGGACAAAGCCATTAAAAGATGGCGGGATTCGTGCACCAGCTGCAGAAACGTGATTCCAACACAGAGCAGACTTGTCACCTGGAAGGCAGGCTGTCGGTGGAGGGCAGAGGGGACGAGAGCTACAGCTGTCAGACATGAACAAGCACAGCCTTTCTCACCTGGAAGTGTTATTGCAGGAGCGGTGTTAATCCCCTAAGAATTTTCGTGCTCCACACCTGAACCTGGTCAACAAATCAATGTATGCAATAATAAGTGAAGCACCTTGGGCTGCACAAAAAGGCCAGAGAATGTTTTAGTATCAAACCATGAAGGTTTATTAAAAGTTAATGGTTTACAGAAGGCAAAAATCAGGTTGGCAGTAATTTTCAATTAGAATGCATAAACATCAATTAATATGCAAATCAGGTTAAATCAAAGTCTTCTAACTCATAGAATGATCCCGAATGGGGTTGTCTCAAAAGGATACTAAGAATGGCAAAGAGGGATAACCTCTTTCTCCGCTAGATCACACAGAATAAAAGCAAAGAATTCGAACAGTTTGCACAAATACAAGCAGGTCTCAGGAAAACCGTCCAATCAGGTTAAAGCAAAATGATACAATTCCATACTCGAGATGTTTTCATATTTTCTCACGATACAAGCTTTGGTCTGAATCCTTCGAACTTACCCTATGTGTAACAAGGTTAGATGCATGGACGAGTCTGCACAGTGCAGGGGTCTCTTTATTTATTAAAACAGCATTCCACAACGATTGCAAAGGAAAGCAAGCATTCCTGAACACGGGAAAGAATAACATTAAACATTACCCTTAACAATATTAGAACTCCAGCCTGCCCCAAAATAGAATGTTCATGTGTCACCCAGCAAGATGGCAGCCAATCATAACTCATTTTGAGATTTAGCCCTTCATTAGCTATAATAAAATCTAAACATGAATAAACATAATGTCTCTCAACAAACACCATCACAGTGACTATGCATTAATGTTGTGTTAATGCAGACATCTAATATTTATAGAAAAGCTTCCCAACACACACTCAATATTGTGAGCCTTCCCCTCTCTTTGTCACACCCATGCATTGGCTCTGCATACATGCCCACATTCTGAAACTAGCGAAAGGGAAACTTTGAAAATAAATGGGTGAATTAATTTTTTCCATTGACGTACATCACAGCAAAGGCAATTTTAGGTGGGTGACAGCCAAAATAAAGCCATTTTTTGCTTAAGGAAATTGGGAGTCTCCCGCCTGAATCGGGTCTGTTGCATACATGGCAACTTTTGCAAAAAGCTGAAAAAATTAAGGTATATTTTCCCTAATGACTTGTATTAACGTGATGACAAATTTAGGCCGAGGAAAGCTAAATGCCATTTTTGGCATTAAAAATCAGGCATCTCCCACCTGAGTTGAGTCTGTTGTGGAGAAGTGTGGCTCAATGATTAGAGCGGCAGACCCTGATGCTGAGGTCTTGCCCGGGACCAGGGTTCAATTCCGTGCCTCGGTGGGTCTTGGGCTCAAAAATTCCATGGACCTGATAATTCTCGCCTCGGTGCCATTCCAACCATGGAGTCCCACTCTGCAACTCTGGGCAATAGCTTGCTTAATCTCCACAACGGCCCCCACAATGCTAAGGATGCCTGGCCTCCACCTTGGGGGTGCCCAGGAGTGGACGCCTCACAGGGAAAGCCAGGATGGGTTCCACAGCGGTATTCGTACAAGCGCCGAGAGGCCTCCGGGTAGTCGTGCGCTATACAAGTATCCATACATTTACATGTTGGCACGTACGCTGTGTATGCTGTTGGTTTGTATGCTATTGAGAGTGTTCGATGGCTACAGTCTTCGACAG
The DNA here is from genome assembly GCF_964204655.1 of Triturus cristatus. Lineage (NCBI taxonomy): Eukaryota > Metazoa > Chordata > Amphibia > Caudata > Salamandridae > Triturus > Triturus cristatus. The sequence continues at coordinate 1,140,341,978 of NC_140593.1, read as the reverse complement.
TGAGACTGGCGAGAGACAATGCTTACTCATGGATGTCATATAGGAATACCCAAATGAATAGCTGATACCCCTCCAGGGGATTTTTTATTTATTTATGGATTTATATCGCGCTAGAATCGACTCTTAAAACAAGAGTATCTCTGCGCTGGGATGGTGCCCCCGGGGTCTCTAAAGGCTAAGGGAAGGGGGAACACATCCCTTCCCCTTAAAAATGAATATGGTCCTGGGGATGGAGTCCCCCGGGCCTCTGAAGGCTTGGGGAGGAGTGCAACGTGCCCCCTCCCCATAAAAAATAATCCAGCCTATGGGGATGGGATCATCTGGCCTGTAAAGGCTCAGGGAGGTGTGGGCCGCATTCGCCCTCCCCTTTATATGTAGTTCGGTCTCAGGGGATGGTGCCACCAGGGCCAGTATTAGCTCAGGATGGTGGCCGCATGCCACCCTCCCCAATAGTTAAAAATAAAAGATAAAGAATTGTCAGCTCCCGCCAGCACCCAAGATGGCTGCTGACGGGTGAGCCGGTGGGGCAGTGGAGGTTCTGGGGGTCTCCTGCAGCCACCAACAAAAAATAACAATCTGGATGTCAAGGGTGGGCACTGGGGCAACCAAAATTAAAAATTAAAAAATAAAAACATATATAATGTATAAATAATAAATGAGCGGCAGGGGCCATTCATTTATTATTCACTGCTCCTTGCAAGGAGCTCCCCATAATGCCCTGCGAGGGCTTCTTTAACCATGCTTTTTCGAGTCTGGTAGTGTCCCTAGAAAGGGAGGGCACAACTAAGCATTGTTTTTAATGTTGTGTGGGGCCGCCGTGAGTGCAACAGCCCCCCCACCCGAAACATTTAAAAAAAACTGTTAGTCTCCTGGATCGTTAAATTCATGACCCCAGGAGAGATTACCATATTTTTTAAAAGCACTCCTAACTGAATCTCAATGCTCTTCAGTTGGAGGGCAGAGCCCCCTTGTGGTTGGTTCTGTGGCTGCACTTTGTAGCTTGAACAATGTTTTTAAAAAAGACCTGAAAATGTATAGAATTTTTGCAATAAAGCTTTATTAATTTTTTCAAGACAATCCCCTCTTTTAAGCATTGAACTGTGTGAATTCATAGAAAATACAATGTACATTATAATCATTGGACATTTTGTGCCAAAGACATACACGTGTTTTATATATGTTGATATCCTGACCCTTTCATAAAGCCAATAGGCCTACATTTTTTTATTTTGGTGTTCTGACCCTTTCACAAAGCCAGTAGCCCTGCCTTACCTAAAATGACACGTGGGGCTTTTGGCACCAGCAGGGGTTGAGCACAGGGCCTGGCCTATGACGAAACCCATGCCGGCGATGTCGGGTTGTCTGCCCATGGGAGTTTGGCCTCAGGGCCAGGCCACAGGCACGAGTTATAGTTACTTTGGGGCATGAGAAATAGTACCTTGAGATAACTATAACTGGTAAATGTCAGTGGTTTTGTTTATATAAACAGTATGTTTTTACTGACATTTTCATCTAACTATAGTGTCCCTTTAACCTTTAATGTTTTCAGTAAAAAAATAAAAATATATATATATATATTACCTACTGGCGGTCGCCAGTAGGTAGTTATAGTTAGGACCTAGTTACTATAGGAAAATGGCAACATTCTATTCCCAATAACATTGGCGCCGATTGACGAATCCTTTCCAAATTTTCAAAACTAATTATTTGTTAAGATCAGCTTCTATGTTGAAAGTTTGTGGGTGATTCGTGAAGGGGGGGCCGAGAAAAAAGGGAGGTTCCAAAACGTATTTTCTCCATGTTAATTTCCATAGGAAACTTTAGACAAGGCTACAGGTCAAACGGGTGAACGGAATTACCCCAAATTTGGCAAGGAGAAGAGTCTTGGTCTAGAAAGCACACTTTTGTTTATTTGGTGTAAATTCGTTCAGTAGTTTTGGGGAAGTATCGAAATTTACAGATATCGATATTTGGGAATTCTGCCATCTGATTGGCTGAGGCGTTACGAGCACAAGCTTGTTGCTGACTGGCTACGAGCAGTGCAAGCGGTTGAAATTAGGAAGTGGTGGCTGCCATTTTGTGATTCCGTTGAAGTGAGTAAGGTGAAAAAAGGGGGAAAAAAGGGGGAAAGAAGTGGGAAATGGGAGAGTAGGAGCACTGTAACCTCTGTGGGGTGTTTAGGGTGTGCTATAGAGGGGGTGCGAAGCGAAGTATTTACCCCTACCGGTGTGTAAGTGGTGGGCTACGGAAATTAAGTGAGGTATTGGGTAGAGTCTGATGCTGGTAAGGTGAGCTGGTGCAGGACATGGGGATTAAAGCGTGAGCCCAAATTGTGTGTCTTATGCTGTGAAGTCATGTGCCGTGGCCGCTGCACTACAGTTGTGGAAGTAGTGTCCGGATGTGTTTATAACCACTAGGACAAACTACTGACCCGTACTGGTATGAAAGTCCTGGGGTACGGAATATATGTGAGGTATAGTCTAGAGTCTCATGTTGCTAAGCTGAGCTGCTGCCGGAGTCGGGGATTAAAGCGTGAGCCCAAACTGTGTGTCATATGCTGTGAAGTCATGTGCTCTGGCCGCTGTGCCACTTCTGTGCAAGTAGTGTCAGCATGCAGTTATAGGTACTTGGATGAAATCAATATGGTATTTGTAGAGCGCAAACTACTCACCCCTATGGGTGAGTAGAGCTGGGGATCAAAGCGAGAGGTCTGTGCTGCAAAGTGAGATGGTCTGGCCGCTGCGCCACAGCTGTGTGGAGAATACATTTTGGTGAGGGTGGGGGGGTTGGCGTTATATGGCCCTAAAATAGGGGGCCTAAGTTGTAAGTTATAGAGTGGCTCTAAAAAGAGCCCTTGTGTTCATTAGCTGGAGCTACATATACATGCAGATGCACAGCTTCAAGTTATTCAGGAAAACTCGTTTTCCCTGATCTGTGAAGTGTACTCCATCACTTCTGTATATATCCGCCATATCAAAACGTATGTTGTTGTTGTATATGGACCCCATTTTGTGGTCTCTGAGGTATGCAGAGACAGCTTTGTTGATTTTTTTTCCGAGATTTTTCAATCTGAGCACAAAATTGTTTGGACCATTTCCACTTCTGTCTTTGGCATATATTGGAATATACAAAGACAGTTTGTGGCAAAAGTAACATCAATTATCCAAAGGTGTCCTTCATAAGCATTTCCAAATCTACCCCGGTCAATGTGCCTAGGTCGTTTCCACCACTGTGCACGATCATGAGGTCTGGGTGTTGGAGATGTAAACAGGTTGTAACTAAAGGCAACAATTAAAAATTTGCAAACATTTGTGACAAGAATTTTCAATTCTATTAAGGACACGGAGGCGAGGATTATGCTTCTCATTTTCTTTACTGAAAATCTCAGCAGCCAATCAGAAGTAGAATAAACACAACAAGTACTACAATACCCATAAACCTAGAGGGTATCACGTCATAACCATAGAGTAGTCCCCTATAAATGCATCACAAGAGAATACCACTTCCTCTTTCTTTGTGTGAAAAGTTAAGGCAAAATATAGTCACAGTCCGGAATGCGAGGAAACTGGAAAAGTCCATTCAACCAAAGGAATCCAAGGGCCAAAGGCAGCAACGAAAGTGAAGACAACTTCAAAGGAACAGCATGTCCTGGAAGACGACGAAGATCCTTCTTTAGGATGAAAAAGGCCGCAGAGCTCACTTGAGATCAGAACCTGGAAATAGAAATATAAAACCTTAATACCATAGTCCCAAGAAGGTAGATAGTAAAAAAGGGGGGGAAAGAACATGAGCATAAATATACATTGCATTATAAAACAGTGCAAATCAAACAGTACAATACTGAGTATGGGTGGGATAATCCTCGCCTCCGTGTCCTTAATAGAATTGAAAATTCTTGTCACGAATGTTTGCAAATTTTTAATTCTATGTCAGGACCGGAGGCTCCGATTATGCTTGTTCAAAGCTGTGCCACCACAACAGATGCAACATTTACAATAGGTTTATAATAGAAAGTCTTAAATGTAGATTCAGAGGACCAATCAGCAGTCTTCATAATGTCCACTAAAGTGACACCCTTAGAAAAAGCCTTGGATGCCATAGCACCACGAACAGAATGAGCACCAAATTTGGAAACCTCAATACCAGCTTCGCTCATGAGCCAACGCACCCAACGTGCCAGTGTAGGTGGGGTCACTGGACAAAAAGGTTTCTGGAGAGCAATCAACAATTGACCAGTCAAATCTTGACGAAAACCTGCAGTACTTACCTCATAATCTCGGATACATTGTACCACACATAGTTTGGGATTGTCAGGAAACGCGGGATATGTGACAGAATTCGTGTTAGTTTTTGTGCGTCTGGTGACCAAAAAAGTAACCCCCTCAGGGGAAAAACTACGACCCGCTAGATCGAGAGCGCGAATATCAGATACGCGTTTACATGATACCAAACAAAGTAGCATTGCTAGTTTGGCAGAAAGCTGTTTGCGAGATAAACTCTGATTGACAGGCCAGGAATCCAAGAAACGAAGTATAATGGAGACATCCCAGAGCTCGGAATATCGAAGACACGGAGGATTTACCAACCGGATACCCCTAAGTAATTTACACACCAAAGGATGATCACCAATCGGTTTGCCCTCAAGGGCCACATGACCTGCCGAGATGGCCGATCGAAAATTATTAACAGTACGATAAGCAAGACCTGAAGCGGCTAAGGACGCTAAGAAGTTCACTACCAAGGAGACATCTGCTGCAGAGGGATCCAAATCCTGTGAAGAGCACCAATCACACCATCGTTTCCATGCTGAAGCATAACGTTTGTGTGTGTTGGGCGACCAAGCCTCTTTGATAAATCTGGTAGCGTCTCCCGAAAGGCCAGGGACTTTCCAACGATCCCCGAAATTCGCCAAGCGACCAGCCGTAGTTGAGCTGATGTTATCAACGGATGCGGAGATTGGAGAGGGTCTAGCAACAGATTCCAACGAAGGGGAAGAAGATCCGGAACTGCACATAGCATTTCTAGAAGTACCAGGAACCATGCTTGTGCCCTCCAAAGAGGAGTGATCAGAATCAAGTCTGAGCGATAACATTTGGTTCTGGCCAGTACCCTGGGAATCATTAGAAACGGAGGGAACGCATAACACATCACTGGAGGCCATACTTGCAGAAAAGCATCCGTGGCCAGAGCCTCCGGATCCAGACGCCAGCTGAAAAAGTCCGGAAGTTGTTTGTTGAGTCATGAGGCAAACAGATCGATCTGGCAAGGGCCCGATAACCTGTCCAACAATCGAAACATTCGAGGGTGAAGCCGCCAATCGCTGAAATCTTGGAGATGTCTGGAATTCCAATCCGCAACTTGGTTGCTGCACCCTGGAAGAAAGTCCGCCACTACAAAAAGACTGTTCTGAAGGCAAAAGTGCCAAAAGTCCTTGGCAATTTCTGCCTGAAGACGGGCACGAGTCCCCCCCAGCTTGTTGACATACCGAACCGCCGACACATTGTCCATGCGGAGAAGGATGCAACAATTTGTCTGGCGGGGAGAGAGACAACGAATCACAAAGGAGCCCGCTAATAGCTCCAGACAGTTGATGTGAAGATTTAATTCTTCCGGAGACCAACGGCCGCCTGTCGACACTTGACCGCATCGGGCTACCCAACCCCACCGACTGGCGTCGGATTCGATCACTACTTCCGAAGTGGTGCCGAAAAGGGCTCGACCGTTCCAAGATTCCATATGTTCCAGCCACCATAACATCTCCCACCTCGCCTCCTCTGAAAGAGGAATCTGATCGGAGTACTTGAGGCCTTTCTGGAGATGGCGGATTTTGAGGCGTTGAAGCGCTCGGTAATGAAGAGGACCCGGAAAAATCGCTTGTATAGAAGAAGCCAACAACCCTACGACCCGGGCTACAGACCTCAAGGACACAGTCTGCTTGTTCAAAATCAACCTCAACTCTCTCTTGATCGATCTGATCTTCTGTTGGGGTAAGAGGAGTTGACAAGATAGGGAGTTGACAAGAAAACCCAGAAACTCCACCGACTGCGATGGAGTCAACACAGACTTTTGAGGGTTGATCAAGAATCCTAGATTCTGCAAGAGATCCATGGTCCAGGCAAGATGTTGTAAAAGAAGACGAGGACATTGTCGCCCCTGACCCGAAGAAACTCGACCACAGGCCTCAGAAGCTTCGTGAAGCACCAAGGGGCTGACGAGAGGCCGAAAGGAAGGACTTTGTACTCGTACCATAGACCCTGCCATTGGAATTGGAGAAAACGACGATGAGGTCCGAAGATGGGAACTGACAGATAAGCATCCTTCAGATCTAGACAGACCATCCAGTCCCCTTCCTGAAGAAGATCACGAAGAAGATGGATCCCCTCCATCTTGAAATGACGATATACGACCCATCCATTGAAGTCCTTGAGATTTAAAACAAGCCTGGATCCACCCCCCTTCTTCTGAACTAGGAAGACGTTGCTGACAAAAGCCTGAGGATGACGAACCGTCTGCTCTATGGCCCCTTTTTGGAGAAGCCAATCTATCTCGCTGGAAATGAAGACACGATCTAGATGGGAAAACACCATCGGACGGGGGGCAAGACTCTGAGAGGGGGAATGAAGAAATTCTATTCTGTATCCTTGCACCGTATCCAGGATCCACGCATCCTGCGAGATCTCTTGCTATTTGTGGAGAAAAAACTGGAGACGGCCCCCCAAGAGAACCTCTGAAAAGGGAATCAAGCTCACCTGAAGGAGTGGCATCGGGGTGACCTCCTTGGTTGCCTCCAAAACGTCCTTTTCTGCTGGAGTTACGGGATCCTCGTGTGGGGTAGAAATTGGCGGATGAAGTGGACTCCTGATATTTCCCACGGTGAGTATCGTAGCCTCGTTGGGTCCTCTTTGGAAACCTCGGCCGAACGACCGCCCCCTGTATCGCCCGGCCCTTCCAAAAACCGGGCGGAAAGCCCGCTTTAAGGAGCCTTGTGCCTTATCCAGACCACTGAAGGTAGCGACAAACTTAGTCAATTCTTTCAAAAAGGGTTGACCAAAAAGGAGATCCTGAGCCAAAGGGCCGGACTCCGAGGAAGACAATTCAGCTAGTTTGGGATCAAGCTTTGAAAGGATAGAGCGATGGCGCTCACTGGACATGGCACAGTTTGCATTGCCTAGGAAACATATTGCCCGTTGGGCCCAACCAATTAAATCATCAGGGTTGATAATCTGCCCTGAGGCTTTGGCAATATAACCCAAGTCCAAAATCTTTGTGAGGGGGCCGGATAAATCCAGCAACTTATCTTGGCAGGATCTCCATGCCCGATCCAGACCTCTCTTCGGATCCTTAGTATATTTTTTAAGATATGTAAGCATGGAAGGATCCACATCAGGAGTATCCGCTATCTTGTCTGCCAGGTCTGGGCGTGGACATTCAGAGCGCAAACGTGCTCTAACATCCTTGTCAAAAGGTTGACGTAAGTGGGAATGGACGTAGGTCGCAACTTCATCTGAGGGGAGCCATGAAGAAGAGTTCGGATGAACAATTGTAGAAGGCTCAAAGGTCAATAAAGAAGGGTGCGAGGGGGCGTCCACAAATCGCTCCTTGTGTGATTTCTTTGCTGGAGGAGGAGAAGACTCGGACTCCGACTAAGTACCAGAGGAGGTATTACCATCATCGCCGGGGGGGGAGCTAGAAGGAGTAATTTTGGACGTAGATCCATAAGAATGGTCTAAAGCCATGGTTTTAGCGAGTTTTGCAAAATCTGAAGAATGTGGGTTCTTGCGTTTTACCCCAGAAGAAGTGCGGGGCGAGGAGGCTGGAAGCCACCCCTGTTGTAAGGCATAGTTGCATAAATGGCGCTTCAAGGGTGTAATAGCCCTGACCATCGCTTTATTAACGGAGTGCTGAACTCCCACATCAAGAGCTTCAACGAGCTCATACTCCAAAGACACAGAGGGTTCCTCCTCAAAATAGTCCGCCTCATCGTAGTAATATTCGGACATTGTAAGCACTAAAAAGTGACCAAATCTACCCACAGGAGGAATTAAAGGAGTAATATGCACTGTCCGAGGTATCAAGCTGGAAAATTAATAAGGACAGTGATAAATAAGGGGAGTGGCCAAACCCTAGGCAAGCCAAACCACATAGGAATGAGGAAATTCCAATGTGAAAAATATGCAAATTTTGTTAAAATGTGGCGGGAGGGCTTGCCAAATAATGCCACTCTAGGCAAAGCCTATGCAAATTATACAGCCCAAGCCCTCTTGTGGACTTGGACGTCACTGGGGAGAAAAAACTGGCAAGTTTGTGGGTATAGAGCACTTAAGCGCTGCCCCTGCGCTCAAACACCGGTGCTGTGAGGAGAAAAACGCCGGTAATGCAAAATATGCAACTATGGCTGCCGCGCATGCGCGGACGACCAAAACAAGCCAGAAGAAGGACTGCGCTTGCAATGCGCGCGTGTCCTCACGCCCCCTGCTCCCACTCCACTTGCAAGCTTAAACGGGCGAAAAGCGCCCGTAAGCGGGAGGCGAGAGACGCGCTCCCAAGGCAACCGCGACCGCAAGCGGCAACGAAGCGGGAAGCTCCGACACTGCGCAGATGTGCGAAGGAGCGCGGAGCAAAGAGTCGGAGACAGCCGAAGTGTGTAAAACAGGAATAAACAGCAAGGCGAGCAGCGCGCGCCGCAACCACAAGGCACAATAAGTAAGCAAGCAATATTAATGACAAAATGCATAAGAAAAAGGTGAAAGTACTTAACTGGCTGCGGAGCAGCAAAGAAAGAGGAAGTGGTATTCTCTTGTGATGCATTTATAGGGGACTACTCTATGGTTATGACGTGATACCCTCTAGGTTTATGGGTACTGTAGTACTTGTTGTGTTTTTTCTACTTCTGATTGGCTGCTGAGATTTTCAGTAAAGAAAATGAGAAGCATAATCGGAGCCTCCGGTCCTGACATAGAATTGGTGCCACTTCAATCCTCTCTGTCCAAACCATTTAATGTCCACATTTTGTAAACCTAGGTCTAAGTCAATACTTCTCTGTTCTGCATTCCTCTTGCACCAGAAAACATAGCTATGTCCTACGATCCACACTAGCATTTTGAAGGTATGGCTGGAAGGTATGGAAAGGTGTCTGTAGCTCATGCAGTTCCTTCGTAGAATAAGAGATATGTTTAAAGATGGGAACTAGTTTCTTTTTGCATACAAAACGGTACCTGATTGGGAGATGAAAAGCATTGTTTTGTAAAAGAAGGGTGCACATTCGTTTTGTGGAAAAGTATGTTTGTGATTGGTTAAGAAAAAGCAGTTTGCAAGGACATATTATAGTACATATTATAGGATAAAATTTGCTCATCTCAACCACACCTGCTACTTGCATTTGGAAGGCACTGTTCGAACTTAAAACAATTGTGAACTTTAAAAAAAAAAAAATCTTTTTATTAAACCAATTCGACAGTCATACAGCAAATATTTATTGGCAGGCGTCATCGGTTACAATCGGTCACAGATTACACATCTCAATACATGTTTCAAACAGTGTTTCATAGCGGTTAGGGGGTTACATGAGCCTCATCAGCAGTTAGTCTGCTCGGTGGGGGACACACATCACCTCTATAGTGGTTCCAAGCTCCCCATACCTTATTCCACTTTCCGGGGCAACCCCTGGCTGCAAACACCAACTTTTCCCTCCACATGCACCAATCTAAGTCTTCCTTCCACTTCCCTAGACCGGGTGGCTGTGCCGTGCCCCACAATTGCGCGATGTTTCTCTTCGCTATCATGAACGCCAGCGTAGCCCACTGTTTAGTACACGCGTTGAGGTCAGTAGGCTCCCAGACATTGAGCAGGCACCTACGTGCCTCTGGGTGGATATCAACCCCCAGCACGGCCCGCATAATTCGGTGTATACCTCCCCAATACGTTTCTATCCGCTGACAGCCCCAGAGGATATGGAAGAAAGTCCCCGGTTCTCCGCACCCCCGCCTACACTCTCCGCTTTCCGCCTGCCCCATGTGAACCAGCCCGGGACCCGTTACATATGTCATATGCAAAATATTGAGCTGTACCAGCCTAAGCCGGGCCTGAGTTGTTACCACCCTAGGGGAGGAGACTGCCTCCTGCCAGTCTTCATCGTCAAGTTCGAGGCCTTCACTATTCCACCTCCCCTTAAGGCGCACCAGTGGATCTTCCATATTGTTAATCAATTTCTTATAAATAAGGGAAATGGTTTTCTCAGGGATATGCCCATCCAACACCCTAGCCTCCAATGGTGAGGCTTCTGGCAGCGACTCCCGGGATCCGCGCTAATAACGCATGCCGGACCTGTAGGTACCGGAAGCGCTCGGCGTCCGCCATGTCATATTGCTCCTTGAGGGTAGCAAACGGCAGAGCTGTGCCCTGTCCCCACATGTCTTTGATCTGTGCGATCCCTATAAGATCCCACCTATCAAAGCCCTTGGATTTCCAAAGGCTCCCTAATTTTTCGGAATTCCATAGAGGCGTAGCTAACGTCAGTTTACCGTCCCATCCCAAGTGTTTATTGGCGGCATGCCATATTTGAACTGCATGCGCAGTAGGGCCGGTCAACGGGAATCTACCTGGCCTGGCATACAGCGCCCTAGTATAGTCTCCCCCCGGGAACAGCCACCTATCCATGGCGTAACCGGGATCGTCCGGGTTGCAGTACATCCCGTGGTTAATCGCAGCCAGTTGGGCAGCCCAATAGTATTTCATGATGTCAGGGAAACTAATCCCCCCATCGTACCAGTTCAGGGTCAATTTGGTGAAGGCAATCCGAGGTCTGCCATTCCAAAGAAGTTTCCTCTGGAGGCTCTCAACCTCTTTAAAGTAGGACCCCGGGACCGGATCCATCGTGTTATGGAGTACGTACAAGAAACGCGGAAGTGCCATCATTTTAAAGAGGACCGCCCTCCCCAGCATAGAAAGAGGAAGGGACCTCCAACGTGCAACATCTGCTTTGAGTCGCTGCAAGGGTGGGTCCAGATTACAAGCAAAGCGCCGCCTCGGATCCAGGGACACATAAATCCCGAGGTATCGGAAGCCGTCAGTGGCGATTGTTATTGGGCAACCCGGCGGTATCGCCGGCGGTTCGCCTGCCAGCACATAAATTACAGACTTGAACCAATTAACTGTGTATCCGGAGTATCTACCAAATATAGCTAGGACGTCCAATAAGCAGATCAGTGACGCCTTAGGAGTGGCAACGTAAAGCAGAACATTGTCCGCGTACAGGGAGATCTTGTCCTCCCAGTCATTGGTCCACCGCAACCCCCGAATAGATTGGTCTTGCCAACCCAAGCTGCCAGCGGTTCGAGTGCCAGTGCAAAAAGAAGCGGCGACAGAGGGCAACCCTGACGCGTGCCTCTGCTCAGCTGGAAATCCTTGGGCTTCCGGTTATTCACTACTACCCGGGCCATCGGATCAGAATATAAGAGACGGATCCAGCTCAAGAACACCGGGCCAAACCCGAATTTGCTCAATACTGCAAATAAATAAGGCCACTCAACCATGTCAAATGCCATGGTGGCATCCAACGAGACCAGGGCCGCCGCTTCCTGTATTGTCGACGCTCTACTCAGCACCCCGTGAAGGCGGCGCAAGTTAAGGGCCGTATTGCGATGTGGCATAAAGCCCGATTGATCCGGGTGTACAAGAGTAGTGATCCCCTTCCTTAATCTCGTGGCCAACAGCTTTGCCAGAATTTTAGACTCCGCATTCAGGAGCGATATAGGCCTGTAGGATCCGCGGTGTGTTCCAGGTTTACCCTCTTTACGTATGACGACGATATTGGCGACCCGCTGATCGTACGGAAGCGTTCCCTTATTTCTACTGTCCTCAAACATTGCACGGACGTGTGGGGCGAGTTTATTCGCTGCCAACTTGTATAGTTCAACCGGGATACTGTTAGGACCTGTGGCCTTCCCGGAGTGCACCGGTCGGATCGCCTGCGCCACCTCCTCATCCGTCAATGGGGACTCCGTATATGCCCTGTTTTCATCCGAGATGATGGGGAGCTTTACGTTTTCCATCATTTCACTGTTGTCCTCTTCCGAATAAGTCCCGGAGGCGCTATAGATCGTGCGGTAATAGTCAGCGAAAGCGTCGGCGATGGCCTGTGGCTCAGTAATAGGCTGCATATGCTCACCCTGTAGCTCGGGCACAAGACGCGAGGCCCATTACCTCCTGCCCAGCCACGCTATCAGCTTCCCAGCCTTGTCCCCCAGTTCGTACACCCTGCTCTGGATCCTGCCGCACTGCGCCTGCGCCCTACTTTTAGCATTACTATTCAACTCTTCCTGCCTCAACTTCAACCGGTGGAGGCCATCTGGGGTCACTCCCTGAGCTATCTCTTCCTCTGACCTCAGCACCTCTTCCTCTGCTCGTACCAACTCGGCCTGCCCATCTCTCTTCTTCCCAACTATGGCCGAGACCATCTCGCCCCTGATGACTGTTTTGTATGCCTCCCACAGGGTCTGCGCAGAGCCAACTGTGCCCCCGTTTTCTCGAAAGTAGGCTTCTGTGGCCTTAATGGCAGCTTTACGGATAATTGGATCAGTCAGATACCATGGGTTTATTGGGGCTATCTTGCCAGCTGCGAAGCTACCCATTCTCATTTGAAGCCACACGGGGGAGTGATCAGAGATACCTCACCCCAAGTGACGGATCTCTTGAATGATATGGGCCTGTGACGCCGGAACTAGGATGTAATCAATGCGTGACAGACTACGATGCACGCTTGATACGTGTGTATATTGTGTCCCGTTGGGGTTGAGGGCACGCCACCCATCCACCATCCCCATTGTTTCCAGAAAGCCGGACAGCCACTTCTGAGAGGGCTGCAAGGTGCCTGTCTACCTCCCCGGCCACCACCGCGTTGAAGTCTCCCCCCATTACTAGGACACCCAACGGGAATGTTAGAAAGATGGAGCCCAGATCTTTAAAGGTATCCGCCTGCAGACCGGGCGGGACATATACGGAGATGAATGTCGCCGTTCTCCCTTCCCACTGGCCCGAAACCCCAACATACCTGCCACGGACATCGGTTCATGATGCCTCGATCGTGAAGGGGAAGGAGTTCTTCACCAGGATGCCCACCCCTCGAGACCCAGATGTGAACCCCGAGTGTGCCACCATTTTGTACCCTCCCCTATGCAGGGCAAAGCATTTATTCCCAATTAGATGTGTTTCCTGGAGGAGGACCACGTCCGGGCGTGCCTCTTGACAAATTGGCTGACCATCCCTCGCTTCAGTTTATCCCCCAGCCCATTCATGTTCCAACTGAGGACTTTGATCCCCAAATCTCGCTCATTCCCCATATCCCCAGTGTGGCCGATGTCCCTCTCGCTCCGCCCACCATTCTGACATTGTCGAAAAATACAATACAACAACAAACTCAAATACAATACCAATCATCCGCCCCCCCCAACTCCCACCCACCCTGCACCCCTGCTGACTGGGACCACCCATAACAAACTGGCAGAGCGCCTGTCGCCCTGAACCCTATCACGAACACAACTAAATGTAGTACGGAGGAGGAAGCCCACTCACCACCCCCAGGTCCCCGTCGTCTAAATGAACTCTGCCCTCAGCGTCCTTCAGCAGTCCATTACTGCGCCACCGTATTCCCACTGCCCGAGCCTCTCGTGGGGCCCACGACCCCCATACCTGACCACCAGAATAGCATCCTCAGGGCCGCCCGCCAACCTCAGGCCTGCCCCTACATCTCCTCTTCCTCGCCTCTGCGCCGTCCTCCAGGCCCACAAGCATGTCGGCCCTCGATCCAGTCTGGAGCCCCCTCGGGGGTATCGAAAAACCACACCCTCCCCTCACTCTCCACCCGCAGTCGGGCCGGGAACATCATGGCGTATTTAATCCCTTTATCCCTGAGTTAATTGTGAACTTTTAATCTGCACGTGCCGTTAAATGTTCGAGAAAATGTTGCAAAAAAATATTGTTAGGTTTAAAAAAATTTATGAACTTTTAACCTCCACATGTTGTAGAATGTTCTAGAAAGTGTGTTGATAGAATACGTTGCATTTCTGACTTCGATGTGTACTTGAATATTTAAAAAAACTATTTATATGGAAAAGTAGAAAGACAGTAATAGAGAGAATTTTTGAAAGCTAAAAGAATCAGGGAACTATTGTAATTTGTTCTTGATTACCTACTGGCAGTCGCCAGTAGGTAGTTATCACTGTTAACGGTCTGAAAGTGCGGTGTTGCTCAGAGCGGCATGGTGGTGATATGATATGGTGCTACACTCGGGTATGAAACCGAGAGTCTAAACCGTGAGGTCATTGCTGTAAAGTGATGTGGTCTGGTGTTTGTAGCATACGTGTGCAAGTAGTGTTAGTAGGCGTTAATACCATACAGGGAGTGGGAAGCGAACTACTGCCCGCTTCTGTGTGTTGATAGTATACCGGAAGCAAAGTAGTTACGCCTACCGGTGTGAAGACTTGGGGATGAAACCGAGCTGATTGCTGTAAAGTGATGGGCTCTGGGCGGTGTAGGATACTAGCCGCTGTAGTACAAGTGTTTAAGTAGTGTTGGTATGCGTTGATAGTATATAGGGAGTGGGAAGTGAACTACTCATCCCTACTGGTGTGAAGACTCGGAGATTAAACCGTGAGCCTAAATTGTGAGCTCATTGCTGTAAAGTGATGTGCTCTGGGCACTGTAGCATACTTGTGGAAGAAGTGTTAGTTTACGTTTATACAATATAGGGAGTGGGAAGCGAAAGTCTTACCCCTACCGGTGTCAAGACACGTGGATGAAACTATTCATTGCTGTAAAGTCATGTGCTCTGTGTAGTATTCCATTGTAAGTCATAGTAGAATGTTAGCATGTAATTCTACTAAAATCTAAGGGGCATATTATCAAGGAACGGCGTTAAAATTATCGCCGCTTTAGCGTCAGGAAACTGCCTCTAAACGGCGATAATGGGCTTGATAATATGCCGTAGAGAATTCCAATAGAAGCCCATGTTAACACGAGAACATGGGCTTCTATTGGAATTCTCTACGGCATATTATCAAGGCCATTATCGCCGTTTTAGCGGCAGTTTCCTGCCGCTAAAGTGGCGATAGTTTTAACGCCGTTCCTTGATAATATGACCCTCAGTATGTAATGTTAGAATGTAGGGCTGTCATGAGGGGAACATTGCGGAGTTTGTACACGGTGCTGGAATAGACGGTTGCTTTGCTGTCTGCTCCTGTTGGTGGTTGTTTCAGGTGTCTTGTTTTCTTGTAATAAATCTACTTATTGGATTCACTGCTGTCTGCCTCTTCACTACATAAATTTGGCGACGAGTGGGAGAAGGGAAAAAGAAGGCACCACTTAGCAATATTTCAAAATTACTTGCGTTGTGCTGAGGACCCGTTTTGTTCGTGTAGCTGTTTCTACTCATGCCAGGGTCGTCGGCTCATTGAACTATGTCATCCGACTTCTGGTAGGATTTTAATTTTTAGATTTTGCGCTTCCTCTGCTTCTTCACTACATTCTGGTCGCTGTACTATATGTGTGTAAGTAGTGTTAGTATGTGTTTATACTAACAAATGCATCATGGTAGTAGGGAGGGCGACCTCTCAGGTGCAGCTCATACAATGTCCCGGGGTGTGCATTCACTGGACATTTGTGTTTGCTATTAGAGGGTGGTGCATGGCTTCCACCCTGTGATAGCAAATACTTGTTCGACGCTTGAAGCGAGAGGAGGAAAACCTCGTATCGCTGTAATAGAGGGGATGTGGATGGTAAAAATGGAGAGAAAAGAACACAAAAAAAAAAAGCGGGGTCTCACCCGTTCTTTAAATGAGGCCCCTGGTGGGTGGGACGTTTTGCAGCCTAGGGGAGGGCCACCTTCCCGGGTATTGTTTACTAATTGTTCGGGGGGTTCGAGGCCAACTGAAGTCCGGGGATCGCCACACTCCGGGTCTTTATTTAAATATGCAGGGTGGGCCTCGGCAGTCCCTGAAGCCTCGGGGGTCCTAGGCAGTGCCTTATTTGTTCTGCAATCACATGGGCAGTTCTAATGGTGTTATAAAGTGATACATTCGTAGAACTCTTGCAGTTGTACAATTACCCAGGCTTCATTTGTCTAATTGTCAGTTAGATTATGTTTGGTAGGTGCACTCTAATATTAAATAATGTTGTCCTTAAAATCTCCTATAAACAGATAATTTTCACAATAAACAATAGACAAGTGTCCTCAGAAAAAGAAGACCTATACACTCAGTTATTTATTTGAAAAAATAAATAAACCTTTATTAAAACAGAAATAAATAGAAATGTAACTTTAATAGAACAGTATAATAAAAAAAATGTGGGTTGGACTCCAGTGGAAGCAGCGTAGGAAACCTGCAAGACAAAAATGAAACATAAGTATGTGTGCTATGTGGAAGAGGTAAAGAAAGGTAGTCCGAATGAAAGGACCATAGTGAGAATGGAAGGGAGGGGGAGTGGGTGGAAGGGAGAAGGGGAGGGAGAGTCAAAAGAAGAGAGGGAGGAGGAGACAGAGCGTTGGCCTATTTCACCCAGCCCTTCGTGTTTAACCTCCTTCACCCGTTTGTCTAGGACGCTGGGGTCTGCAAGAAAGAGTGTGGTTCAGCAAGACCTTAAAATTAAATACATTAGGCCAGAGATTATGGGCCATATTATGAAGGAAGGGCGATAACATTATCGCCGCTTTAGCGACAGGAAACTGCCGCTAAAGCGGCGATAAGGGGTTGATAATATGCCCTTGTGAATTCCCTTAGAAGCCCAGGTTCTGGTGTGAACCTGGGCTTCTATGGGAATTTACAAGGGCATATTATCAACCCCTTATCATCTCTTTAGTGGCAGTTTCCTGTCGCTAAAGTGGTAATAATGTTATTGTTGTTGTTTGATAATATAGTCCTACATTATTAGCTACGGGAAAATCGCTTGCATGCACCTGTGCACCCAGGGGGCTGCACCCCAACCCCTTCCCCCGCACTGTGCTCAATTGTAGGTCTTGCACACCGAGGTTTCACTGCTCACCTGCCACCACCGGTGTGTCCAATGACATGTTGGTGCAAGCTCCTAGTCCGGGGTATGTTTGTACGATACACCAGGTCTCCTGTCGGGGACGGTGTCTTGATACCACGATGGAAGGTGTCAGAATGCCAGGTCATCCTTGCGGGGTCAGCTCCCGCTCCGCCCTTCTTGTGCAATCAATGGAATGTCTGAAAAGGGAGAAATAATTTAATGGTGGAAACATCTGGAGGTAAATGAAGGGTTATTTCAAGCTTGATAGAAAATAGGAGTTGAGTGCACCCTTCGATTTTGAAGTACGATCTACCAACTGTTAGTGGTAATCGTGGTTCAAAGAGGAGTTGGAGTGCACGAGAATACACAAGGTTAAATAATAATATGTTATGCCAACGTTCACATACAAAGAAACAGAGCGCATGCTAGAAGCATAATGTGCATGTGTAATGCAGTGACGGGAGCCTGTGTGCATGTACACTTAGTAAGGAGCTCACTACAGTGTCCTAAAAGCCAACGCCACGTGTCTGTAGGGCAGCGCTGCCCGCTGGCTCAGGCCTACAGTACGGTCCTGCAGGTCCTTAAAATTAGACCAATGTGACTGAATGAGGTCAGAGATCACATTATTACGCACGGCAACATCGCTCTTCCGCATGTGCGCACTCAGGGTGATGCACCCCACCCCTCCCGCAGAACCGCCCTCAACAGGTGTCTGTAGGGCAGCACTGCCCGTAGGTTCAGGCCTACCTTACGGTATAGCAGGTCTTTAAAATGAGACAGAGATGTGACTGAATGAGGTCAAAGATCACATCATAACACATGGCAATATCGCTTATTCGCACGTGCGCAGTCTGGCTGATGCATCCCATCCCTCCCGCAGCACCCTGCTAAAGAGGTGTCTGTAGGGCAGCGCTGCCCGCTGGCTCAGGCCTGCAGTAAAGTCCAGCAGGTCTTTAAAATGAGACAGAGATGTGACTGAATTAGGTCAAAGATCACATCATAACACATGGCAATATCGTTTGTTCGGACCTGCGCAGCTAGGCTGAAGCACCCCACCCCTCACGCCGCAGCACGCTCAATTGGAGGCCCTGTGCACCCAGGTCGCTCTGCTTACCTGCTGTCATTGTTGTGTGAGAAAACACTACGGGCAGCAGTGCTCACAATTCAGATGGAGTGTTGATTGCAGTAGAGTGTACACCTCATGGATCCCTTTCGTAGACGACGGGCAATAGGGCTCACAATTTAGAGCCCGTGTTGATTGGCAGGATGTACACCTCATGGATCCATTTCTTTTTTTTTATCGTGCATTGTGATATGCGAGGTGGATGCGGTAAATCATTTGAGGTAGTGTGGAAGCAGAGGGACGTGTGTTTCGTCGTGGTTATCCTATTTATACGTACGCAAAGTGGGCTGGGCTTGCGTACGCCAGGCCAGCATAGGGATGTGAATAATTATTCCGGGGACTTGGGCGTTGTTCAGTTCCTGCCTGGCCAGGAAATGTACTTATGTGTGTTTCTTTTGTAGTTTTGACCTCGCAGAGTGTGCAATTTAGATTAGTGTAGCATGTGTCGGGAGGGCGGAGTCTATCGTTAATGAGATGGCATGTGATCTAGGATGTGCAGTCTGCCCGTGGCTGATGATACTCCTTAGAGCCGGCAATTCCCAGGCCGAAAGGCAGCACAATAATGTGCAGACACACACACCAGGGGCATCGTATAACACATATTTGTTTTTTGATGGAACGTTTGAGATGCATCGCAATCACACGTGGAAGGCTAATGTACAGAGCATGAATATTAATCAAGATGATCGTTGCATGTTGTGTGTAGTATAAGATATGTGTATACAGGAAAACACTTTTCAAAAAAGCTTTCTAAGCAGAAGAGGTGTCTCCCATCAAACGCTGTAGAGAGAATGAGTAAAATGGTGGGGTCATACAACTGATACAATAGGAAATGTTATGAACCAATCGAATGCTTTTTTTTAAGGTCACATGGCAATCACGCACCGAGCGCGCAAGGAGGCCGCACCCAACGCGATTTTGACTAAATATATTTATCATAATATCAGTTCATGACAGTTAGAAATATATAAATGTTTAAAATAATTTAGATTTTCGCGTGCTCTCATATACTGTTTAAAGTTATTTAGATATACTTTTGAGACAAAAAAAAAGGGAATGGCGTACCCGGCTCGATACTATACGTCTGTGACGTAACACAGGGCCTGACAGTGTGTACTCGTTGAATACGCAACGCGCAGCAGGCGCAACCCCATACGTACATGACGTAATGCGTGGCTTGGTACTGCGTACCCGTCGGATACCAAAGTAGTACCTGGGGTGACTTCATGCGTATATGATGTTACGCGGGACGCAGTGCCACAAACTCTTCGGATACGAAATGCGCATCATTTACGAGTTTGGCAATATGGCGGATAGGATTCGTGTGGTGATGGAGCTTGTTACGCTACCGGTATGGGAGTGCAGTTTTCGCCCCAAAAAAAATATATACATATTTTTGGGGGAAGATATAAAACATTACATGATTTTTAAAGCTAAAAACAAGAAGTATAATAGAGTTCCAAAATATTAAAAAATATAATAGAAAAAATATAGGTTTTATAAACATTAAAATATGAAATTAACATTTAAAAACCTTCGAAATTCAGTGAAAAAATCATAGGTTTTACAGATGTTATAGTTAGGAATTAGCATTTAAAAAACCTTAGAAATTCACTAAAAAAAACATAGGTTTCAGGGACGTTATAGTTAGTTGAACATTTGACTCATATAAAGCCAGAGAAATTCGCCTGTTATAGTTAGTTGAGCTTATTATAACTTGCGCGCCCGCAATGCACTGCTGATGATGTCACATATTACATCACTCATGACATGGTCAGTGACATCACTTGCTGTCCGCCTGGGTGACTTTACAGCGGACGTCCGGAAAGTTCAGTGCGGGGTCCCCCAAGGTTCTTCCCTTTCCCCCCTTTTGTTCAATTTGTATGTCGCCCCTCTTATCTTTTCCCTCCAACAGATGGAGGTCGCCGTATTCAATTACGCGGATGACCTCCAGCTTGTTTTTAATCTTTCCTCTTCCCCCTCTTCTGTTCTCAATTTTCAATCTGTCATGCTCCATATCAGGGACTGGATGAGCCACAATCATCTCAAACTTAACCCCGACAAGACCGAGCTGGTATTGACGGGTGGCTCATCCAGCCCCTGGTCTCCGCTTTTCTGGCCCCCTTCCCTTGGCCCCTCTCCTGTACCCTCTCCCTCTGTCAAAACATTAGGCATAAAAATCAATTCTCAACTCACCCTTCACTCCCAGGTCAGCTCTGTGGTATCCTCTTCCTTCCTGGCACTGCGCACTATACGCAGGGTGTCCCGTTTCTTCACTTTCTCCGCCCTCAAGCTTATTATTTTGGCCATGGTGGTGTCCCGCCTGGACTACGGCAACGCCCTATATGCTGGCATCCCCGCATATAGCCTGCGACGCCTACAACAGATACAAAACCAGGCGGCCCGCCTGGCCTTCAAACTCCCCAAATTTCATCACTCTACCCCTCTTCTGAAATCCCTACACTCGCTCCCGGTGCAAGCTAGGGTTCAATTTAAGATCGCCTCCATCACCTTTTTGGCCCGGCTTGGCCTGACACCAGCATTCATCTCGTCCGAGATCATTTCTTACGTTCCCACCAGGGAACTACGCTCGTCCTCCCAGTCCCTCCTCTCCATCCCACGCTATCGGAGAAAGAAGTGGGGAGGTTCAAAATTTGCCACCCTTGCCCCGACCCTCTGGAACTCCCTCCCCTATGAACTTCGCTCGATCACTCTGTACCCGCAATTCCGCAAGCACCTCAAGACCTTCCTGTTCAGGAAGTCTTTTGAATAATACGTCAGCAGCCCCCCCCCCAGTCTTCTAGCCCGGGACCCTGTTAACCATAGCGCCAAGAAACCGCTGGTATACGTGCGCTTTACAAGTAATTTAAATTCAATTCAAATTCATGACATCTCAAATGACATCACTGATGACATCACCCATGACATCATCCGCGTGACAATCTGATGCACATACTGATGCTCTAATATAAACTTTGATACACCCATTCTAAAATGCTGACTATTTTTGAAACCATACACAGAAGAATGCCATATACTACATAGCACTCACTATTTCCTAGGTCTACACACACATCCAGTCCCTTATACATGTAGTGACTCATCAATAGAGGACTATAATATGCACTCATACATCTATACATGCAGTCACACGCTGCCACTCTTCCATAGAGTTACTCACATGCCTAGTCAGTAGAATGAATCACATACCCATTTAATCATGTATACAGTTATACACACCAACTTCTTTATTTTTAGACATACCACATCACTTATTTATACAGATACTAACACATATTTACTGTCTTATACAATCACTGATAGAAGCAGACATTTATTTATACACCCACTCTTGAAATAACTTAGTCTCAAGTATACTCATTTATATACTCCAACACTCACATATAGTGGCTTAAAACATATGTAGTTAGTTACAGATATACCATTAAGACATTTATTCACTCACCAACACACCTATAGATACACTAACTCACCCATACAGCCCTTTCCAGATGCACCTTTTAATCCATACAACCACTGAATCACCCACTCAGACATCTATGCACAGACTCATACACCCACCCACCCACTCAGACACTCAGAGACCCAGACAACAAATCAATAACCTATGTAGACACTCATGTAGGTATTCAGCAACCCATGCAGTTGCTTACACACCAATGGAGAGACTAATACAGACTTTTACACAGTTTAGTCACTAACCCATGCATTCAGTAAGACACGTTCAATCACTCACTTATAGTCAGACACATACATATGAAATAATTCCTTAAGGCACTTGTAAATGCATTCATTCTTCAATACACCTTGGCATATATATATAAAACATATTTACATTTTATAGAAACACACATTCACTGGATGATGTCATGAGTGATGTCATGAGTGATGTCATTTGAGATGTCATCAGTGATGTCATCAGTGATGTCACTGACCATGTCATGAGTGATGTAATATGTGACATCATCAGCAGTGCATTGCGGGCGCGCGAGTTATAGTTAGTTCAACTAACTATAACAGTTGAATTTCTCTGGTTTTATATGAGTCAAATGTTCAACTAACTATAACGTTCCTGGAACATATGGGTTTTTTAGTGAATTTCTAAGGTTTTTTAAATGCTAATTCCTAACTATAACGTCTGTAGAACCTATGGTTTTTTCAGTGAATAAATATATATATATATATATGTGTAATATATATATATATATATATTACAGTGTGTGCCTCCAGAAATGCTTGGGCAATTTGAGTTGAATATTAAGTCGCGGCAGCCCTGCCGCGCTGGAGAGCACCGTCTCGTACATATGGAGAGGCCACGGGGGGAACTAATCCTTACCGACATGGCGCTGCTGATGCCAGCGAAATATGACCAGCGTTACATCCGGAACCCAATCCAGGGTATGAACATTTATCTTAAAGAAGATCGTGGAGACCCACTCAGCGGCTTGACTACATGTCCCAGTATGCCCCTGTGCACTCAGCAACACCCACTATGGGCGGGAACATTACTTAAGGCATACTGGTTCGCTCCAATCGAACTTCACTGATGCAATGGCCCAGGAAGAAGAGGACAAATCCTCGAAACGCGTCGGCCGTGAAAATTGCATTTCCGGACTATGTCAGCTAGTTGCTTTGATCTAATAAACCCTTGGTTTGCAACGGCAGTGTGTGCCTCCAGAAATGCTTGGGCAATTTGAGTTGAATATATATATATATATATATATATATATATATATATGAAAGAAAGGGTTGCCCTGCTTGAGACCGCACACTTGGTAAGTAAACCACTTTATTGAAGACTTGGCAGGTTGTACAGGCTTACAGCACAAATCCTCTCTGGGAAGCCTGACGCGTTTCGAACATCCTTGTTCTTAATCATAGGCACATCCCAAAACGGAGCCGCCACAAAGTTGCAGAGCAGTTATTTAAATTCACCAACATCCCGCCCCCATGGGCGTGTACCAAAGTGCCTGCTGGAGGTTGAAGTTCTGCAAGAAATATAAACCCAAGTGGGTGTGGCTGGCATCCAGGAAAGATAATCCCCAACAAAGAGTGCATTTTAGGCTGAAAGTCCCGAAACACTCTGCCGATATGTGTCGACAACCAGGGAACCTCACCGCTCAACCGGTAACCTTATATCGAAGTTTCCGTTGATCTGCATCCCTCGCAGCAGTGCTGTCTCGCGACTGAGCCCAGCCGCCACATATGAAAGAAAGGGTTGCCCTGCTTGAGACCGCACACTCGGTAAGTAAACCACTTTATTGAAGACTTGGCAGGTTGTACAGGCTTACAGCACAAATCCTCTCTGGGAAGCCTGACGCGTTTCGAACATCCTTGTTCTTAATCATAGGCACATCCCAAAACGGAGCCGCCACAATGTTGCAGAGCAGTTATTTAAATTCACCAACATCCCGCCCCCATGGGCGTGTACCAAAGTGCCTGCTGGAGGTTGAAGTTCTGCAAGAAATATAAACCCAAGTGGGTGTGGCTGGCATCCAGGAAAGATAATCCCCAACAAAGAGTGCATTTTAGGCTGAAAGTCCCGAAACACTCTGCCGATATGTGTCGACAACCAGGGAACCTCACCGCTCAACCGGTAACCTTATATCGAAGTTTCCGTTGATCTGCATCCCTCGCAGCAGTGCGGTCTCGCGACTGAGCCCAGCCGCCACATATGAAAGAAAGGGTTGCCCTGCTTGAGACCGCACACTCGGTAAGTAAACCACTTTATTGAAGACTTGGCAGGTTGTACAGGCTTACAGCACAAATCCTCTCTGGGAAGCCTGACGCGTTTCGAACATCCTTGTTCTTAATCATAGGCACATCCCAAAACGGAGCCGCCACAATGTTGCAGAGCAGTTATTTAAATTCACCAACATCCCGCCCCCATGGGCGTGTACCAAAGTGCCTGCTGGAGGTTGAAGTTCTGCAAGAAATATAAACCCAAGTGGGTGTGGCTGGCATCCAGGAAAGATAATCCCCAACAAAGAGTGCATTTTAGGCTGAAAGTCCCGAAACACTCTGCCGATATGTGTCGACAACCAGGGAACCTCACCGCTCAACCGGTAACCTTATATCGAAGTTTCCGTTGATCTGCATCCCTCGCAGCAGTGCGGTCTCGCGACTGAGCCCAGCCGCCACATATGAAAGAAAGGGTTGCCCTGCTTGAGACCGCACACTCGGTAAGTAAACCACTTTATTGAAGACTTGGCAGGTTGTACAGGCTTACAGCACAAATCCTCTCTGGGAAGCCTGACGCGTTTCGAACATCCTTGTTCTTAATCATAGGCACATCCCAAAACGGAGCCGCCACAATGTTGCAGAGCAGTTATTTAAATTCACCAACATCCCGCCCCCATGGGCGTGTACCAAAGTGCCTGCTGGAGGTTGAAGTTCTGCAAGAAATATAAACCCAAGTGGGTGTGGCTGGCATCCAGGAAAGATAATCCCCAACAAAGAGTGCATTTTAGGCTGAAAGTCCCGAAACACTCTGCCGATATGTGTCGACAACCAGGGAACCTCACCGCTCAACCGGTAACCTTATATCGAAGTTTCCGTTGATCTGCATCCCTCGCAGCAGTGCGGTCTCGCGACTGAGCCCAGCCGCCACATATGAAAGAAAGGGTTGCCCTGCTTGAGACCGCACACTCGGTAAGTAAACCACTTTATTGAAGACTTGGCAGGTTGTACAGGCTTACAGCACAAATCCTCTCTGGGAAGCCTGACGCGTTTCGAACATCCTTGTTCTTAATCATAGGCACATCCCAAAACGGAGCCGCCACAATGTTGCAGAGCAGTTATTTAAATTCACCAACATCCCGCCCCCATGGGCGTGTACCAAAGTGCCTGCTGGAGGTTGAAGTTCTGCAAGAAATATAAACCCAAGTGGGTGTGGCTGGCATCCAGGAAAGATAATCCCCAACAAAGAGTGCATTTTAGGCTGAAAGTCCCGAAACACTCTGCCGATATGTGTCGACAACCAGGGAACCTCACCGCTCAACCGGTAACCTTATATCGAAGTTTCCGTTGATCTGCATCCCTCGCAGCAGTGCGGTCTCGCGACTGAGCCCAGCCGCCACATATGAAAGAAAGGGTTGCCCTGCTTGAGACCGCACACTCGGTAAGTAAACCACTTTATTGAAGACTTGGCAGGTTGTACAGGCTTACAGCACAAATCCTCTCTGGGAAGCCTGACGCGTTTCGAACATCCTTGTTCTTAATCATAGGCACATCCCAAAACGGAGCCGCCACAATGTTGCAGAGCAGTTATTTAAATTCACCAACATCCCGCCCCCATGGGCGTGTACCAAAGTGCCTGCTGGAGGTTGAAGTTCTGCAAGAAATATAAACCCAAGTGGGTGTGGCTGGCATCCAGGAAAGATAATCCCCAACAAAGAGTGCATTTTAGGCTGAAAGTCCCGAAACACTCTGCCGATATGTGTCGACAACCAGGGAACCTCACCGCTCAACCGGTAACCTTATATCGAAGTTTCCGTTGATCTGCATCCCTCGCCATATATATCGGAAAGAGGGGTTACAAATGAATTTTAAAAATTGGATAAGAAAAAGGATCTTTGCTCATAGAAATCTCAATGTGCAGCAATATCAGGCAACCAGTGAACTACGAGGTGATAACTCAATAGTGATTAAGAAATCTAATAAAGGAGGGAATGTAGTAATCTGGCCACTGGAGATGTATTTAAAGGAAGGTAAAAGAGAATTGAATGATATGGAAAGTTATGAGAAGACAGATAAAGTTACCTATGAAAAATCTAATGAAAGATATAAAACAAACCTGACGATGTGGAGAGATGAGTGTCTGATTGAAGATGGTGAATATAAGCTCCTTTGTGGTAATTTTCCTAAATTACCAGTGATGTATATGTTACCTAAATTGCACAAAAACAAAAATAATCCACCAGGTAGACCAATAGTCTCCTCAAGAGGTAGCATGTATGAAAATACATCAAAATACATTGACTACTTCTTAAGACCATTTGTACAGGCCCTCCTGTCCTACATAACAGACACAGGAGATTTCCTGAGGCTTATTAATAACATAGTGTGGGGTGATAATTTGCTTTTAATGGTGTTTGATGTAAACACTGCAGTCTGTATACCTGTATACCACATGAGCTGGTTATGCTAGCATGTCGATATTTCACAAAACTAAGAAAAGAGTCTTAGAACATCTCAGAGCAATAACAAGGGAGGATAAACAGTATCCTATTGCAAGACATTGTAAGGAATATCATGAAAAAGATGGTAGGTTGCTTACGTTTTATGTGATTGACAGGATCCCTATCTCTGAGGGAGGAGGGAACAGAGTGCAGGATTTACGTCGTCTTGAATCCAGATTCATTATAAAATACGAAGCCATGCATCCAATCGGCTTAAATAAAGGGAAAGAATTATCTGTTCATTTAGGCTGAATTGTAGACACTGCTGACCTCGAAGAGGAATTATAATCTCGTATATTATCAATGCAATCTCTAAATTTCAAATTTGCTCTTTTTAATTTTAATGGGATTTATCTTAATTGATCATGTACTGTTTTTTATTGTAGGAGACTTGGCGATCATTAAATGAAAATGAGGAAGGCAAAAGAGCTGATTTATATAGATTGATCCAGGAGTGTTAGGTGATCACTATAAAGAAGTAATATTTTGTAGTGTAAATCTTTGATAGATGAACAAGGTCAAAAAGCCCACTGGAGCATAACATTTTGAAGAATGTGTATTTTGTGAACCGGATGGGACAATGACCCACTGGGGCATGTTGGAACATCCTAAGGATTATGAGATTAAAATTGTGTTACTCATATATCATAAAAAATGACCAGCAAACCTAATAGATATTTGATCATGAATATATTGTATGCTATATTTTGCAAAAAATTATCGTTTTTGAGAAAAGGCTACTTAAAGAAAAGTTATTTAAAAAGAATTGGAATATGAGATCCACTGGTCTATCCTTGTAAAATATATATTCAGATGATATAATTGAATGAATTATGCAGTCCAAATTAAGTATAATCCTGTTTGTGCACTTTGAAAAGCATTTTATTGACTCGTATTTAGTAATATAAGACCGCTTTGAAATGGCCGCCGTTTTTCATGGATATGTGAAGAAACATGTAGTCCTACGTTTATTATGTTGATCACTGCACAGATATTTATGTATGCAAAAAACAAACGTGACTGACCTGTGAGCAAGGACCAAGCTGCTCCGAAACGCATCGGGTGTTTTTGCTGCAAATAAATATTTTTATCACGCTTCAAGTTACTGGGCTGCGGCATGTGTTTTCAATATCTTTACGAGGAGGTGTTTGGGAGAAAGTATATATGGATATATATATATAAGTGTTATGGGGATCTGCAGGTGTACAGCAGCCCCGCAGAAATACTTTAACAAAATTAACCATGTGTGTTCTATATCATATGTCCCTAGGAAAAGTTGATCACTTTGATAAGCATTCCCAGAACTGGAGGTTTTGCTCTTTAGCTTGTAAATGGAGGGACCCCTTGTGGTTGGTGTTATGGCTGTATTATCTGGCTTATGGAGTATAACAGAAAGAAAGCTTTATTTAAATGTTTTTTTTTTAAACTTAGAAATTAACAGAAAAATACAATGTTATAGTTAGGTGACACTGCCAGTTGGTACATTACATTTTAAACAAACAAAACACACTGAAATTCACCAGTTCATTAACTGAAGTAATTATAACTCAAGCCCTGAGGTAACTATAACTTGCGCCCTTGCCATGCCCTGCTTATGCCCAGGACCACTGGAATTATGAGATTCTGAGGCTGTTGATTTTTTCACATAATTAAAGATGTACTGCATTGCCACATAATCCATCATCTGCTTCATAATCTGCAGATTTTATCCTAGAAAATATGCATTCTTCTAGCTCAAATGGATCAAATATTACTAAAAATGTGGTAACGTGTTCAGGCGCGTCATTGGAAGACCCTTCGAAAAGGTTAACTGGTCATCTTTCAGTTGCTTATTTATGTATTTGGTAGTGAAACTGGTACTAATGAGGTGAAAGCTTTGTCCAGACAGTCTAGCAATGTGTAAAAATGACAAAATAATGAAATAGTACTGCTGAATAATGGGCTGCATTATGCCTCATAAAATAATTTTCCTTGCCGCATAACTTTAGTCAATCCTGACATATAGGGGCCGATTCCGATCCGGGTCAAAAGCGATCCGGACGGAAAAAACACGAGCCGTACGCGTGTTTTCCGCCGGACTCGTACAGCTGTACGAGCGGGCAAGTACAATGCGAGCTACGTGAAATTCACCGACCGAGTCGTTTCCGGGTCCGAACCGCTCCGTACGTCTCGGTCGGAAGCTAACCATGGCGTGCAATGGATGCGATTTATGACCGAGCCAGTACGATGCATGCATCGGACAGCCTGTGCGAGCCGGAGTGTCCGGCTCGCAAAACGTCTGGGTGGTTGCCTTTGGGGGTCCGCGTCGGACCTCCTGTCACCCTCAGACCTACGACTCGGACACATGGGGAGACCCAACGGTCCCCCCAACACAGGCATGTACAGTGCAGATGGCACCGATGCTTACCCACTGTAGGGGGCGCCCTTGCGCAAGACGTACCCATTCAGTCAATGGGAGCCCATGTACGCGTCGTACGACCAGCTCCCATTGACCTCTATGGGAGTCCGACCGAACCGAGTCTGGCAGCATACGGCCGCATCGTACTCGTTCGGTCGGGCTGCAGGACTTTGGCTCGGTCGGAAAACACTCCGGATCCGGCTCGGTCGGAGTGCTTTCTGACCCTGATCGGAATCGGCCCCTAAATTTGGTGCTTCCTTGATGCATAATTCCAAAGGCCCTGCTTATACCCTCACATAGTACATCACTCATGACATGAACTATGACATAATTTAAAACATCACTGCTGACATCTGAAATGACATCATTGATGACAACACTGTGCATGGCAGGAGCGCTAAAGTGTGGATATTAATGATTGCATACTGTCTTTGGACCATCCTGCTTGCAGCTGAAGAGCACTGCTCCACTAAGAACTCATTGAAAGGAAACGTTTAGAATCCAGGTCACTTTAATACCAGTGCAACAAATGCCAATGAAGTAAACGGTTGGTCAGTGCAAGAAAGTTTATTTAAATATATCAATTTAGGGAGAATAATTGAACAGTGCATAAAGGGCTCTGTGCCTACAATTTTTTTTTTTTTAAAGTTTCCAAAACCTTTATTTGCAAGTAGGAGATACACTGGGCCAGCTGCCCACAGTTCACATGACAATAACTGGGCTCTGCCCATACGGGTGAGTCACCCCACCAATACTTAACACAGCCATTCAGCCGACATCCCGGAGGACCGGCGGCGTCTCGGTTGCCCGACGTGGGAGCAATACATCCTTCAGTGACTGGCCGCTGTGCGCAGCCCCGTCGCCACCAGCCTATGTAAAAGCCTGTAGATATCTCAGGGAATCAGGGACTGTCAGCCCGAACTGGCGAACCCAGCCACTCTCCCATGCACTCCACTCACAGCCCCTCCCCCCACCCCCCCACCCTCCCTTCGCACGCACAGTGTCCCGTCCGGTCATCCTTCCCCATCTGTGTGTTTCCGTCGGTACGTCAGCCCACCCCTGCCAGTCACCACACTCCGCCCCTATCATACAGTTTCCCAATCCATACCGCACTGTCACTCTTCACGTTGCCCCCGCACCAACTACTCTGCGGGTCCTGCTACAGTCTCTGTGCCTACAATTATCACACAGTAAATAAATAACCAAACAAGTGCAGTGTGTATATATAAAATAATCCAAGCAAACTAGAGCCACAAATGTTTAAACACAGCTTTATTTTTCAAATGAAAGTACACGGAATAATACAGGATAAGATCTAGTCTGCTTGATTTTAACTCTTCAACCTCATAATTATTTATGAAAGGTCATCATCAGAACAAAGTCAATTTTTATTGTGCCAACAGGGTATTATTGGGTAGAATGTGAGGTTTAGGAGTTTAGAGAAAAGTCGTCCTGGCAGATACACTATACAGATTGGCATGAACAAATCACACATAGGCAAGGCAAGAGAATCGAGGAGCTCGCGGCTCAGCAGTGGCACCGCACACTCCGGGTGAGTACTGCAGGACCATTGTTTTATATACAATTTATAATCCAGGTACCAGAAGGCCTAATGAGTTGTCTTGTTCACTTTATTGGAGGCAGAAGAGTGGCATATGTGTCTGATCTTTTGCAGTTGGTAGCCATACCCTGCAGCCAATCTTTCACCTTGGGCGCCAGCCCTATTAGACTTGACATTGCTACTCTTTGATTCACCAGAAGCAAAGCTAACACTTTCAGCTGATGAATGAGGTACTGAAGAACTTAGCCCAGTAAAATTCAGGCAAAATAAAGAGTTACAAATATCGAGACACATAAAAATCAGGTTTTTTATATCGTGATACACAAATATCGTGATGGAGGAATATGGTTGACAAAAATATTGATTTTCTAAGGTAAGTAATATCAATGGCAAAAATATTTATGTTGGTAATATCGTTTACAAAAGTATAGTTATAAAAAATATTGTTTTTCAATTATGTTTCTTTATTTTAGTATATGTTTTAATTGTATATGCTGGAAATTGTTTGTATAATTGTTGTTAATCTTTTTAAAGATAGTTTGTATATTTTTTGTTGTTTTTAAATGTAATTTAATTGCCAATTGTAATTTGTAAAGAGTCCCGGTATCTGTTTACATGACATAATTTAATGCAACTTATATTTTTAATGTCTGTGATTTGGAAAATAGTTTGCTGCAATGTTCTCGTTACAGTTGTTTAGAAGGCTTGGCTCGCACCTCAGATTTCAGATGCAATCCAGGCGCCTGGCTCTGACTTGGCACTTACTTCTCATTAATCTTTTGTTTGCCCTCCGCTAGGTAAAAGTACCACTTGCTATTTATACCACTTAGAAATGGCAAAACGGTGGAATGAAGTGCTTTTTAATTTAAAGCAATCTAATAGCTTTTGGGGTCCACAGCTGCGAAGTCTCAGACATACGTGTAACATGGACTAGCTCGGCTGTATGGACATAAACCATCATTTAATTTCGGGCTGGGAGCTGGGCAATGATTTTACTTTTTCCCTCAGGTCAATTTGGAACCCCCTTTTGGTCCATAGGAAAGCTTCACCAAGACTGCCTCTTCTGACAAGGCCGGCGCACTTTTGGTAAAGTTAAATAGCGTCTTGCAATTGCAGCATGACAGACCTGCTGGCAACTTTTTCATTTTTGAAAGATAAACCCCCAAATCATGGACTTGTTTGTTTTTGAAAATTGAAAAATCTACATCCCTAACATATTGAGTGTATTCTCATTGAGTGTGGGGCCGACATGCAGGGGTGGTGGTGATAATGTCTTTGGAAGATTCACCCTATACAGCGGGCCTTCCGATGCCACTAAATGCGGTTGTGCTGCAGGCACCACCTCACAGACAAGGTGCAGGGGTCACGGGGGGAAACGCATCCGCTGTCTCTTGACGCTGAAAAAGCGTTTGATAGAGTCTACTGGCCCTACCTCGTTGCTGCTGGGCCGTGTGTGAACACCGGTCACTCAGGGCTGCAGTGCAGGTAAACGGAGAGGGACGCGCAGCAATGCCCCTTCTCCCTGCTTCTGTTTGCTCTAAACATGGAGCCCATGGCTCAGAGGCTCTGGGCGGACCCTAATATTGTTGGGATTCGCTTCAGGGGTGTAGCAGTGTGGGCCTATATGCAAATAGCGTGATTGTAGCACTGCCTGACCCCTCGTCTTCTCTGCCTGCCCTGGTAAGGGAGCTCCAGAGCTTCAGTCAGGTGTCCGGGTTTTAGGTCAACCCAACAAAATCCCAGATTCGAAACCTAACTGTCTTATCGCCTCTCAGGGATGAGCTTAGTTCATGCTACCCACTCGCTTGGACAGAGACATCTCTCATTACCAGGGGATAACGCTAGTCCCAATAGCATCCAAAACATCAGAAATTAATTACCACACTGTGCTAAAATAAGTGAGGATAGGTTTGTCCACCTGGAAGCGGTACCAACTGTCATGTTTGGGCCACATAACTGCCCTCAAAATTACTGTCTTGCCCAAGATTCTGTTTATATTCCAAGCCCTGCCGCTCCCCCACCCCCAAACACATTGCAAGCAGTGCAGTCCGACATAAACAAGTTCATTTTGGATGGCAAAAGGCCATGCACGACCACTTTCTTATCTACAGACCAGCATTGGAGGCTGGCTTGCTTGGAAGTCCCGAGTGTTAGCCAATACTTCTAGGTGTCACAGTTGAGATTTCAGCTGGAGTGCGGCCGAGAGGCATCAGAGAAGCCCCGGTGCTTCATGGATCAGGCAGTTGTAGGGATTCATCTATAGAAGGCCCCATAGCTGGCCCACAAACAGACCGCTGAGCCTATATACCTCCCGCATAACTAAAGTCACACTGACAGTCTGGGACCACATTGCGACACAGAGAGGCCTAACGACATTACCCCCATTTTCAACAACCCCGGCTTTTTCCCAGGTCATCATTCAGATTATTCATACTGATGGGCAGAAAGATGCAAGAGACTGGGCTGCCTATTCGACCCGGGGTGGGGTAATCCCACTTGACAGGTTGAAGGGAGCTTATGGCCTCCCTGAAGCTGCACACATAACATGCTTACAAATCCAACACTGGGCGATGCACCCCACAGTCAAACCACTTGCGAGTAGGCGCTCAACCCCCTTTGAGAAATGGTCCATAGTAAAGGCGTCTCATATCCGAAATATACACTCATCTAGCACAATCACCTCAGGGTAGCAAGAGCTGAAGCCAAGCGGGAAGCTGAGCTTGGGAGAACCCTCACACTCAAAGAATGGGCAGACATCTGCCACAGATCTCGTCACACCTCATATAGCGTGTTGATCACTAAGAATGCCATCTTGATATTTCATATTGGAATAGGACCCCCCCCATGTTGCACAGTTGGGGCCACAAACGCAGCATGGAATGCTGGCGCGGGTGCGGAGGAACCCGTATACTACTCCACCTACTTAGGAACTGTCCAAAATTATCCAGATACTCGGACCAGGTCGTCAGTGACATTGACCGTTCCTTTCACACACAGATACCACGCTTCCCAGCATGCACTGTACTTGGCCTCCCTAACCAGAAGATGCTCCTGCTGGAATCACTCCACGGGCGACAGATGGCCCTGGCGTGGCGCATCAAACCGTTCTCTCGCTCTGGGGTACAGATAAGACCCCAGACTACACTACTTAGCTACACAAACTATGGTATTTGCTAGGTATGGAGAAAGTGTCACTCGGGATGGCACACAGCCTGGAAACCTACCAAAAGTTGTGGGCTCCTTTTATCAATATTTTAGCTTCAGAGGTCAACAAACTAACATGCCCTAAATACCTTAAACTGCTTCACATGCTTCTTCACCACCCGGAGAAAGGGGGAGCAACGACACCCTGAACAGGCAGACTAGGGCGGCAATGGTGGTGTGGGTTCTTTGTGAGTGAGGTGTAGTGGGGGTTGGTTCCAACTAGACTGTATACCATGTTTCATTATATTAACGCTGCCGCACAGTGGTTGTAGGTGATAAAGTTTTGTTTCCTATCCCCTCCTGTTCCATTCTATGGGTTTCTTACCTTCCTTTTGTTTCAGAAAACCAATACAACTGGATTGATCCATAAATGAGGAAGGCAAACTAAGAGTTTGGTGAATCAGGCATCTTTACATTTTTGGCACATACTCAGTTACCGCCGAGCCCCAAACAAAGCTGTGAGGCTGTACAGTCTTTCTAACCCGAGGGACAAACCTGGACATATATTAGAACATTGGACCGTTGTGGGCAACATTGAAAACAAGGGAGTGCTCTGGGCTTCTAATGGCCGGTAGAAGCCGGAAGCTCCAACATTCCAATGTTTAACAAAGGATTCACGGAGCTCCGTGAGGCCTTTATTTTACAAATTAAATTTAGAGTCCTCTGTAGTGGGCTCTACCTGCCATTGAAGGCCCACTCCCTTGTTAAAGGCCCTTGCTACAGCGGGCTCCAAGGCTATAATGGTACCTATGGAATTGCTGCCTGTGGCTTTGAGAGGTGAGTTATGATATGTGCACAGAGACAACTCTGTTTTCCAAAACACATCTGAATTAAACATCTGTATCAGTCCAAACTAAGATTAAAAATCCCCTGCTCAGAGGTGGGCTCATCATGAGGGTTCTACCAGTACCGTTCAATGGCATGTCTGTATGTCTGCTACATAATTCTGCGTTTTAATGCAAAAAAACGATGGATGTAGGCCCAGATCTCTGTACTGGGGTGAATGTATGACATTGTTCTGCATTCTGTCCATCAATTGTTGTTTTTGCATTTGTTGCCCCGAGTGGGAAGGGTATGCCCAGACGTGGGTCCCTTGCTCTCCATGCCACAGGAATCAAGCTATCCTGGCTGAAGAGGGGTGAAACCCCGAAACCGGTCCTAGGATGCTTGTTTCCAGTCCAGGGAGGACCTGGCCAGGCAGTTCGGTCTGGCTGTTCCCATGAGGCACAGGGTCAAGACTGATTTGCATATGGCTGGGTCCAAAGAGGGGTGGCGTAGTGGGCAAAAGAATGATGGATTTAACCCAGATCCTTTGACTGGGTTAGAATGTTTGCATTGTCAGCATTCCATCCATCATTTGCTTGCTGGAACACTTTTCGCCCTAAATGGGATGGGTATGCCCAGTGAAGGACTGGGCTTTTCTAAGACCCAGCGGTGCCAGGGAACAACACCTGAAACCTTCGCGGGTTACCTGTTCTGGCGTACCAAACACAGAGACACGGGACACTTCCAGCGACGTCAGAGATCAGCGTTTATTTACTGCAGGGATACAGAGGTCACAAGAAGTACACAGCGTGTAGGTTCTCGGAGACTGCTTCAATTTGCAAAAGTGGATCGCTCCTTTTATACACGCTTTTCCCATAGAACAGTATAGTGAACAAAGATTACAACTCAGTTCCCACAATAAACTTCAAAAGGGTCGCGTTCATGTTTCAGGAGGCCGGAACATTATTACAACAGTATTGCCAGTTCCCAACTGTAAAAACATATCCTCTCTGCAATAAAACACGTTCCACCCTGATCGTAAACACATTAGGGGAAGGGACAAGAACAGATGCAAGGAAGGACAAGGATGCACAACAGATTAGAGAAGAGTGTTAGGAGTAATAAAGGGAACTTGATAACGGGATCAGAGACACCGTGTCTAATGTATGCATGACTGAAACAATAGACCGGCACGGCAAGATGAGCCTTGAGCGGGGCCATCTGCCTTCGTCGTGTCATTTCCCTCGTCATAAAAGTCATACTCCAAAGAACACGTGTCCCTCGTGTAAGCTTGGGAGTCCCAGGGTCACGAAGCGGACGAAGTCCGTTCGCTGGCTACTTGAGGGCAAGAAACAAAATGGATGCCGTATCTAAAATGGAACCCGAGGGGTCAGATGAACAAACCCAAAAATCAGACGAACCATACGTGGTTGCGTAGCGAAACTGCGTACACCCACTATACTCGTCATTTGCGGTTCGTAGATACCCAACTCACCCATATTCGTCACCACCCAAAAAGTGTCGTTCCGTCCCACACGGAACCTCAGACGCTCCTTTTGCCCTCATGTAGGCAAGCACTAGTCAAGATCGGAATCTATCTCAATATTCATCAGATCATTCAGTTGCTGCTGGAACATCATTCTATTCATCAACGTCTCCTTGGTAACAGATGGTCGTCTTATACACGTTGTAGCACATAGGCCACATAAGGCAGGACCACACTATACACAAAGACAACACGTGAACAGAAACGTTACAACAACTCCTACGATCATCAGAATCTTCCAACCCCAAGTTGACATCAGGCCCCAAAACCATCCTAGAAGCGTCCAATTACCTTCGTCCACGTGTATGGACTCGGAGATCTTGTGCAACTTCGAAATGGCTTGGTAGACAGTTGGAGCATTGTCAGGAATAAAAATGCAACAACTCGAATGGATAACTTTACACACACCACCTCTATCTGCGAGAACAACATCTAGAACCATACGGTTCTGCAACGTCATGAGTCTATCCGCCTGAAGTTCAGCTGTGAGATTACCGAGGGCACTTGCAGTAATATTAGCAGTCGACTCTACTACACGTGTCAGCTGTCTTAGGTTCCTGCTATTAACCATAGGTCCCCAAAACGGCAAGAAACCCTTAAAGAAGTCTCCTGCTTCTTGACCGGCAGTATCCTCTTTGCTAATAACGCCTCTCACAACTCTAGTTTTGTGATAATCTGAGGCAACCGTGAAAGTCGGTGGTAAAAGATTCGCAATATAACAGGTACCCGAGAAATCACGGGGTAACCATGTATATGCGCGTTCATAACATACAAAATAAGTGCCCTTAGCGGTCAGAAAAACAGGGGAGGAGAGCATCGGCAGAACATACGTGTCAGTGCAAGCACTGTTCCCAAGTTGTGCTCTCGGATTTCGACCCAAACCTTTCAAGCAGAAATTACCGAGGTGTGGTACAATCCATATTGGGGACGAGCTCTTAAGCTGTCTGTCACCCACTGACGTACTATACTCAGCCTCGCTCAGATCCTTATAAGCCTGTACCTCTTCACTTGGGATAAGCGATGCATCAAAAACATCTCTATCTAAATCCGCTATCGCTATCGCCAAAGGTTTGTGATACGGCCCAGGACCAAAATTGGCAGAACGTGGCTCTCGACTGGGGTAGGAATCTAGTGCACTACGGAACATAGTTTGGAATGCTCGAGCCGAACCCTGGGAGCTGTACGGAAGGACCAAATATGGAATACCCCTATCCATGGTATGTGGCATTAACCCACACACCCAACAATTGGTAGTATTCATCACCAACTGATGCTGATGTAGAAGTTGGACGAAGGAGTTATTCATAAATTCCGCACGTCTAACCTGTTCATGTTGAGGCAGAGGATGAAAAGAATGTGGGGAAACAGTGGTGAGGGAGCTTAGTTTAGGAGAAGAGGTAGGTGAAACAGAAGGTAATAACAACTGTACTCCAAAATACACTCCACCCACCAATAACATAGATACGGTCAGGAACAATAGGAACACCTGAAACAAAAAGCATTTTGTACATACAACTCTTCTTAATTCTGATCTCTGCGCCGACATCCTTTCTACTTCCAACAGCTTAGAGAATGCCATCCTCTACAAACCGTCCGTGACGTACTTGACGCACTTCGTTCTGAGTAGCGATTATCAATCCCCAGGAGTTCCCAGGAATCGACAAAAGTAACCGACCTAGCGTCAGAAACCTGCTAAACAGAAAGGAGTACCCGCACGGCCCTACGGTGACCCGGATGGAGGGGTTTCCTCGAAAAGTTCAAATTACAAATCTCTTAGCCGTGGGACAGCACATAAAAACTCAGAAAGAAAGGATATAATTGTCCATAATGTTCATAACATCAAAAGCAAATATACAAATAATTTTTATTAGTCCTTGAACGAAGAAAGTATCGACTTCTTCCAGGTCGAGTTTTCTCTACAAACAATTGTTCAACTGGCGCAACAGTATTCGATGAAGTGGACAACGAGTCAGACCTTGGGCTCTCTGCTACCGATGACTCCACATGTGGGTTTGGCAGTGACAAATCATTCCCCACAGGTTGAGCGTCGCTAAACGGCACAAAGTGCAAAGGAGTCTCAGTTTCTGTTGCCGATATCCCAGTCCTCACCCAACCATCCGTTGGTAAGGGGATCGGTACCTTTTTCGTATGGCTGGCGTGTACCCA
The DNA here is from genome assembly GCF_964204655.1 of Triturus cristatus. Lineage (NCBI taxonomy): Eukaryota > Metazoa > Chordata > Amphibia > Caudata > Salamandridae > Triturus > Triturus cristatus. Next base: position 1,140,303,992 of record NC_140593.1, on the reverse strand, counting down.
ATTCTTCCGGCCCTCCAGTCGAACCGCAGTCCTCGTTGTCAATAAGACTTGAAAGGGTCCTACAAATCTTGGCTCCAAGTTACGCTTCCGACCAAAATTTCGGGTAACAACCCAGTCTCCTGGCCGGAGCTGGTGTCCAGGACCCTCTGTCTGCGCCGGTAGAGCTTCAAAGACCTGTTGATGGATTAACCGTAGTTTAGTGGTCAAATCATGCAGGTAATCAATTAACATTGGATACTCAAGACTATCAAAAGCCCTTGGTCTCGGGACCCCCCAAATATTCGCAGGGCGGCCGAACACAATCTCATATGGGCTAAGCCCTACTCGAGAGTGTACGGTCGCTCTGGTAGATAGGAGAGCCAGAGGCAAGGCGTCAGGCCATGATAGACCAGTCGTAGCCTGGATCTTGGCGAGTTTTAGTTTTAGGGTACCATTGTACCCTTCAACCAAACCCGCTGCCTGTGGATGATTAGCGCTATGGAATTTTTGACGAATTCCAAGACCCTTGCACACACTCTGCATTACACTTCCCACAAACTCACTTCCATTATCCGACCATACAATCCGTGGCATTCCGTACCGAGGAAAGTATTCCTTCAGCAGGATTTTTGCTGTGGACAGGGCAGTGTTATCCTTAAGAGGATAGGCCTCAATCCATCTGGAGAACGCACAAACCACAACCAAAACATACTTTAGGTTATTGCATCTCTCCATATGGATAAAGTCCAGCTGGATAACCTCAAAGGGACAAACAGGAGGAGCAAAATGACCAGGTGGAGTGGGAGTGCCCTTGCCAGGATTGTGCATCAAACACACCATACAGTTCTTAACCACTCTCTCGGCACACTTAGCAATACCCTCATTTCTCCATACAGGGGACAAAAACCTACATATTCCTTTCGCACTGATATGTGACAACCCATGAGCCATCGTCACAACAGCTAATACATACGCATCAGGTAACATCCACCTCTGACATTCCGTCAGGTCAACCCAACATCCATGTATGTCCAACTTTCCCGTACTTTCTTTCCACTTAGTCTTTTCAGCTTTAGTAGCTTCGTTCTGAATTGCTTTCACACTCTCAATAGTATTTTCACACATACCAGTCTCCATCGGCCACCTCACTGAACTCGTAACATACATTCAGGTCGCAAGATCCTTAGCCGTTTCCTTAGCAATCTCATCCGCAAACGCATTACCACGACCAACATCATCCGTCACTTTCCGATGTGCACTACATTTAACAATCGCCACTTGTTTAGGCAGTGTAAGTGCATCCAAAAGGTCATTCACAAGCTGCCCATGCTGAATCTTCATACCATGCGATGTCATAAATCCTCTTTCTCTCCACAATCTTCCAAAGTTATGCGCAACACCGAATGCATACTGACTCGGTAAACACATTCACTCGCTTTCCTTTAGACAAAACACACGCTCTTGTCAATGCAATCAACTCTGCAGCTTGCGCTGAATTCTGATTCAATCTCGCAGTTTCCACAACTGTGCTCAACGTCACTACAGCATACGCAGTCGTCACATCGCCATTCGGCAATTTAAAGCACGAGCCATCCACATACAAAGTACCATCGGGATCTGTCAAGGGAGTGTTTTTTAGGTCCACACGACCTTTTGTTTCTTCCTCAGTTCGTAAATAACAATCATGTGGTGGCACATCATCTGATTCCATATTAATCGGCAACAATGTCGCCGGATTCAGTACATTACAACGTTTGATCTGTATATGACTTGCCAAAAGGGTCAGCTCGTACCCAGACAACCTTGCACTCGTCAGATGTTGAGTCTTTGTCCGATTCAAAAGAGTATCAACTGCATGCGGAACCATCACCATGAGCATATTATCCATAACAAGACCTGCGGACTGCCGAATAGACGCCGCTGCTGCCGCTGTCGCCCTCAAGCAACTTGGCAACGCTCTAGCTACCGGGTCTAAGGTCGAGGAAAAATATGCACACGGGCGCTGCTTGTCACCAAATTGTTGCGTTAAAACACTCAACGCACAACCTTCCCTCTCGTGAACGTATAATGTGAATGGCTTGCTGTAATCAGGAGTACCTAACACAGGAGCCGAACACAGTGCATCACGTAGTTCAGAAAAACTTTTCTGACATTCCTCCGTCCATGGCAAAGGAGTCGAAACGTCCTTGCACGTGAGAGCTATCAATGGCTTCGCTAACAGTGAAAATTCGGAATCCACTGTCTGCAGTATGACGTGATACCTAAAAAGGCACGCACATCTCTCTGGGTCGTCGGCACAGTCATTCGAGCAATTGCTGCAATTCTTTCAGGGGTCAACCTTCTTCCCGCCTTTGACAATAAGTGACCTAAGTAGGTAACTTCTTGACAACAATATTGCAATTTAGAAGGTGACACTTTGTGGTGTAAGTCACAGAGATGCTGCAATAGTGACACAGTAGCAGTCTTGCAAACTTGTTCAGTATCTGCAGCTACCAACAGATCGTCAACGTACTGAATCAAAGCCGCACCAGTTGGCAGCACAAATGCATCTAGTTGACTTTTAAGAGCTTGGCTGTAGATCGATGGGCTCTCACAGTAGCCTTGAGGTGCGCGTTTGAACCGGAAACTGCGACCTCCTAACGAAAATCCGAACAAATCACGACTTTCCTCAGCAATCGGAATGCTAAAGAACGCATTCTTCAGATCGATTACCGAGAACCATGATGCAGAGGCTGGAATCAGAGTCAGTAAAGCTGTAATGTCTGGAACCACAGGAAACTGCGGGACAACAATTTTATTTACTTCCCGTAAGTCAATAACTAGACGGTACACGGGAGGCTTGGACGGATCAGTTCGTTTCAAAATAGGCAACACGGGACTATTACACACGTTACCTCGTGTCTCCTCGATAACATCTTTACCGATCAGATCATAAATGATTGCTAATAGTGCCCGTTCACCATCAAGGGAAATACGATACTGGGGTATGCGTGGTAAGCGCGCATCAACTTTCAATTGAACAACATAAGGTGGGATATCCAGCAGGCCCACATCATTGGGACCTGTCGCCCACAAAGAAACCGGAAGAGAACTCAATTCCGGCGGGAGCTTATCGATCGACAGATACATAGGGGAAATCACATTCTCACCCAATGTAAGCTCCACACCCGTAGGAGAGCAGTACAAAGTCGCATGTAACCTTTTCAACAAATCCAAGCCCAAAAGATTCTCACCACAACCAGTAGTCAAAATCAAAGGAGCTTCTAACTCATGAGACCCAATCGTAAGGGGCAAGGGGCTAGAAACTGGATTGCTAACGGGGGCGCCAGAGAATCCAACGGAAACATTCGTCAAGCCAGACAAAGGCGCGCCAGGGAGTTTCGAATGCATAATGGAACTTTTTGCTGCACCAGTGTCCAACAGAAAAGGCTCAACGACACCCAATGTGGCTACTGCAACATAAGGCCCTCTCTGATCAACCGGAACTGATACTTCTCCCTTCCTTTGTCTATTGCTGTCCTAGTAAATACCATCCGTATCAACATCACGCTCAACGTAATAGTCATCCACATGATACTGTGCAGATCTACCGGACGATTGTTCACGTCGATCGAAACAATTCTGCGAGTCTGAGGAAGTGGCAAAACGCTCGGCCTGATTCTGAGTAACTCCACGACCTCTACCACGTGAAGCTTGTTGAGGACTACCACGACCTCCTCGAGCTGACACACCATTATTCCTATCACGGAGAACCGGACAATTAAACTTCAAATGGCCCTCCCCTCGACAGTACGCACATTGATTATATCCCAACACAAAACGAGGTGCGGGAGAGTCATTTCGCGTCTGCGATCTAGAGAACTGTGATTGCGATCTATTTGGCTGTTGCGAATCATTGAAATTTGAGCGCGGAGGATACGCTTGCTGCAATAAGACCTTAGTTTTAAGATCCTTTGTCTTCTTATCTGCACGTTCACTTTCCTCCTTTTCCCTATTTTCGTAATATTGGGCCGTAGCCAATATTTGAGCAGTGGTAGAAACAGCCCATGAACTCTCAGAATTTTTCAACTTATTGCTAAATTCGGGCAACAAGTTCGATACAAACTTATCAACAAACAACCGCTGACCACCTTCTGAACCCATGTCCTGGCCACTATGATCGACAAATGCTTCCTCGAATCTCGTAAAGAAATCGGATACGCTTTCATCCCTCTTTTGCTTGCACGCGGACAACTTGTCCCAATTGACGCGCATCGCCGGCATAAGCGTTTTCATAAGGGTAATTATCCTCTGGGGTAATTCCACAATAAGCTGCTCAGGCTTAGCCCCACCAACTTGCTGAGCGTCTGCCACTGTAAGGGCAGCCCAATCACCGCCCAACTCGGCCGCGTGATTCTCGTGACGAATTTTCGCCCAAATCGGCTGAGGCACTACATTGCCAAACAACATGTCAATATCAGCAAGGTTCATAACAGTAGCATCCACCAATTGGGACAACTCCTTATAATAACCCGCTGGATTTTTACGGGGATCAGGCAAAGTTTGCTTCACCTGTAAGACTTCCGATCGTTTCCAAGGGAGGTGTATCCACACTCTCTGAAAACGGCCCGGGACAGCAGGGTTAGCAGTAGGATCACCTGGCATCCATACTGGGGGAACTTCCCGCATCGGATATTGACCAGGTTGTGCCATCCACGCTGCAGTCTCTTCCTTAAACAATGCTCGAGGTTGCACTGTACATCGAAATGATAACAGACGTTCTAGAGCTTCTCGAACCTTGTCACCCACGATCACACCAGTTGTGAACCGATGCTGGAGATCAGAAACCTCTGACGGTACATTATCTATCACATCATGATCCCACTCCTCCTTCAACGATTTACACAATTCCTCAAACACGAATCGTTGAGTGGGCGCATTAAACTGAGAAAATGTTTCAAACACTACACGCGAAGAGTATTTAACAGGATTACGTATCCATTTACGTGCCATTTTTACCAGCGATTCACGTTCCCTATCATCAGGAAGCTGACTACGCCACTGAGCGGCATCAGAAAGAGTCGAGCCGAGTATTGGCCCAAAAAGCGGGGAATAAAGAGTAGCAACAGCAGTCAGGAGACGACTACGAACAGAAGGAGAAGAGGAAGAAGATGCAGGCGCAGCAACAGTAGGGGTGGAGGCAATAGGAGTAGACGCGGCACCAGGAGTAGTGGGAACGACAGACGGAGGAGGGACTTGAAAAGGCGCAGTAGGAAGAGAAGCCGGTAAAAGAGGAGGAACGATCTGTGGCACAAGGGGATGCGGGAGAGCGGGAGGAACGGCGGGCTGACCAGCGGCCGCCAAAACAGCAGGTGGAGGAAGAGGTAGAATCACAGGGCCCAGAGTATCGGGAGCATAGGGAGGTGGTGATTTCAACAGATAAGACAATAGCGAATCCTCTACCGCTTCTTCTCCCGACTTATCGACATTAGACGGTAGCACCGGATAACATTTATCCACCGCCATATGATGAAGTCGAGCACTAACTTCCTGCTCTTTCTCATTTTTGTCTCGCTGATACTGTTCAGCATCTTGCATCACCGCAATAACACCGTCTCTTTTATTTTTCTTACTCTGTTTGATTTCTTTCTGCTTGGCCTCTTTCCGCCATAACCGGAAGGAATCAAACATGGCCGGCCTAACCTTCTTTTTAAACAGTTTAGCTTCCAAATTATCTAAAACGGCAGTTTCGAAACTACCATGAGATGGCCAACTAAGGACACCATCATTTTTAGTGTAGCGGACCCAATATTCATTATACACTATAGGACCCACGCCATGGCGACTATAGAGCTCATAAATTGGAGTTCCAACCGGAGGTATCGGACATGAATCCTCCAGCCGGGAATCCATTCTGCAACATTTGAGAAACCCAAACAAAGTACTACGGCTAGGCATCGCGCACACTAACCGAGTTTACAAACTTCAAGGGCTATCGAATTTATGATATCCTCGCAAAAAGGTTGCGAGACCCTCGGTTTTTGGCAATTGCAATCGTCAAATAAAACCCAACAACTAAGAACCACGAATGCTATGGTACCATGCAAACAACAAAGGAACACTGGGAGCGACCCACAAATACTTAACTGAAAGAACAATGGCGTCACCAGGAAGGCCCGTCTATCGTCTCGCCGTACAAAGGACTACGCCAGGCGCCAAAACAGGTCGACAGTCAGGGCATCAGTCAGTCGCAGCCGTCAGGAGGCGGGGATCTTCGCGGGAAAAGACGTCGGGCCACTTATTTCGACAACTGGATCGATGAAGCGGGGTGCACCTTCCCTCGGAGATTTCACACGAAGTTCCTCACGATCGTCGGGCTTTGGACCGGTACCATTGATGTCGCCCCACGTTGGGCGCCAACTGAAGGACTGGGCTTTTCTAAGACCCAGCGGTGCCAGGGAACAACACCTGAAACCTTCGCGGGTTACCTGTTCTGGCGTACCAAACACAGAGACACGGGACACTTCCAGCGACGTCAGAGATCAGCGTTTATTTACTGCAGGGATACAGAGGTCACAAGAAGTACACAGCGTGTAGGTTCTCGGAGACTGCTTCAATTTGCAAAAGTGGATCGCTCCTTTTATACACGCTTTTCCCATAGAACAGTATAGTGAACAAAGATTACAACTCAGTTCCCACAATAAACTTCAAAAGGGTCGCGTTCATGTTTCAGGAGGCCGGAACATAATTACAACAGTATTGCCAGTTCCCAACTGTAAAAACATATCCTCTCTGCAATAAAACACATTCCATCCTGATCGTAAACACATTAGGGGAAGGGACAAGAACAGATGCAAGGAAGGACAAGGATGCACAACAGATTAGAGAAGAGTGTTAGGAGTAATAAAGGGAACTTGATAACGGGATCAGAGACACCGTGTCTAATGTATGCATGACTGAAACAATAGACCGGCACGGCAAGATGAGCCTTGAGCGGGGCCATCTGCCTTCGTCGTGTCATTTCCCTCGTCATAAAAGTCATACTCCAAAGAACACGTGTCCCTCGTGTAAGCTTGGGAGTCCCAGGGTCACGAAGCGGACGAAGTCCGTTCGCTGGCTACTTGAGGGCAAGAAACAAAATGGATGCCGTATCTAAAATGGAACCCGAGGGGTCAGATGAACAAACCCAAAAATCAGACGAACCATACGTGGTTGCGTAGCGAAACTGCGTACACCCACTATACTCGTCATTTGCGGTTCGTAGATACCCAACTCACCCATATTCGTCACCACCCAAAAAGTGTCGTTCCGTCCCACACGGAACCTCACCAGACGTGGGTCCCTTGCTCACTGTGCCACTGGATTCAAGCTAGCCTGGCTGAAGAAGGGTGACATACCATGAAACCGGTCCCAGGATGCTTGTTTCTGGTCCAGAGAGGACCTGGCCTGGCAGTTCGGTCTGGCTGTTCCCATGAGGCACAGGGTCAAGACTGATTTGCATATGGCTGGGTCCAAAGAGGGGTGGCGTAGTGGGCAAAAGAATGATGGATTTAACCCAGATCCTTTGACTGGGTTAGAATGTTTGCATTGTCAGCATTCCATCCATCATTTGTTTGCTGGAACACTTTTCGCCCTAAGTGGGATGGGTATGCCCAGACGTGGGTCCCTTGCTCACTGTGCCACTGGATTCAAGCTAGCCTGGCTGAAGAAGGGTGACATACCATGAAACTGGTCCCAGGATGCTTGTTTCTGGTCCAGGGAGGACCTGGCCAGGCAGTTCGGTCTGGACTGTTCCCATGAGGCACAGGGTCAAGACTGATTTGCATATGGCTGGGTCCACACTAGGGTGGCGTAGTGGGCAAAAGAACGATGGATTTAACCCAGATCTCTTGACTGGGGGAGAATGTTTGCATTGTCAGCATTCCGTCATTCATTTGCTTGCTGTAACACTTTTCACCCTAAGTGGGAAGGGTATGGCCAGACGTGGGTCCCTTGCTCAATGTGCCACTGGATTCAAGCTAGCCTGGCTGAAGAAGGGTGACATACCCTGAAACCGGTCCCAGGATGTTAGTTTCCGGTCCAGGGAGGACCTGGACTGGCAGTTCGGTCTGGACTGTTCCCATGAGGCACAGGGTCAGGACTGATTTGCATATGGCTGGGTCCAAACTGGGGTGGCGTAGTGGGCAAAAGAACGATGGATTTAACCCAGATCTTTTGACTGGGGGAGAATGTTTGCATTGTCAGCATTCCGCCCATCATTTGCTTGCTGTAACACTTTTCACCCTAAGTGGGATGGGTATGCCCAGACGTGGGTCCCTTGCTCACTGTGCCACTGGATTCAAGCTAGCCTGGCTGAAGAAGGGTGACATACCCTGAAACCGGTCCCAGTATGCTTGTTTCCGGTCCATGGAGTACCTGGCCTGGCAGTTCGGTCTGGACTGTCCCCATGAGGCACAGTGTCAATACTGATTTGCATACGGCTGGGTCCAAACTGGGGTGGCATGGTGGGCAAAAGAACGATGGATTTAACCCAGATCTTTTGACTGGGGGAGAATGTTTGCATTGTCAGCATTCCGTCCATCATTTGTTTGCTGTAACACTTTTCGCCCTAAGTGGGATGGGTATGCCCAGACGTGGGTCCCTTGCTCACTGTGCCACTGGATTCAAGCTAGCCTGGCTGAAGAAGGGTGGCATACCCTGAAACCGGTCCCAGGATGCTTGTTTCCGGTCCAGGAAGGACCTGGCCTGGCAGTTCGGTCTGGACTGTTCCCATGAGTCACAGGGTCAGGACTGATTTGCATATGGCTGGGTCCAAACTGGGGTGGCGTAGTGGGCAAAAGAACGATGGATTTAACCCAGATCTTTTGACTGGGGGAGAATGTTTGCATTGTCAGCATTCCATCCATCATTTCTTTGCTGTAACACTTTTCGCCCTAAGTGGGATGGGTATGCCCAGACGTGGGTCCCTTGCTCATTGTACCACTGGATTCAAGCTAGCCTGGCTGAAGAAGGGTGATATACCCTGAAACCAGTCCCAGGATGCTTGTTTCTGGTCCAGGGAGGACCTGGCCTGGCAGTTTGGTCTGGACTGTTCCCATGAGGCACAGGGTCAAGACTGATTTGCATATGGTCTGGTCTAAACTGGGGTGACGTAGTGAGCAAAAGAATGATGGATTTAACCCAGATCTATAACAGAATGTTGTAGGAAAGCATGTTGTGCCTGTGGTAGGAGAAACTTATTAAAGAAAAGAGTGCTTACAGACTAAAAAAGACGTACCATCGAACAACCGAAGTAAAAGGGACAGTCCTCATGGGAGATTACAAATGAAGACAAGGCAGTACAAAGAAGGGACTAACAAGCCTATTAACGAATCAGAAGCCAGCATTTACGAAGGACAATGACACAAACCAATGACTAATATGGGCGGAGAGTGGGCGGGGCTTTCATTCCATACTCCAATGCTGCATGCCGCAGAGCAGCATGTGCGCTGCACAGGCTTGACCTGAAAAGGGAGAGTTTTTATCGTATGTGGTTCATCTAACTGAGAATGGCACAATTTTAGCAACTCAGAAAAGGGCTTCACACAACCTTCTGCTACTCTTCTGATGAACACCATGGAAGTTTATCCAGCCCACCGTTTTTCCATTTGCATTCTGGTACTTGTAGATGTGTTTTATCATTATAAATACAGAAGCAGAAGTCTTGGGGAAAACTCGCTGACATGAGTCAGCTTGAGGTCTCTGCTGTCTTTCGCTAATCTAATCTTTTTAGAATGGAAGCAGTCACCAGACCTTAAATGATCACAAAAGGGCTTCCAGAGGTACAACGGAAAGGGACTGGAGCTTTGGATTTGGCAAAAGTTGTGTGCTTCCATAAAAAGAGTCCTTGCCCTCCAAATAGCTGTGATTGTTGTTTTTTTATTTAGCAAGCCTTGTGAACCCATCCTCTTCACTCCTTCTCTTTACATCATCCTCAGAGGGCATGCATTTTACATACCTTACCATCACGCTCCTTGATGGAATTGTGTTTTTTCTTTTTTATTCCTAGAATGAATGTCTTTGTTTGATTTCTGACTTTAAATTTGATTTTCTGTGTGGCCTGTGGCTTGAAGTGTAACACGTGCTCTAATATATATATATATATATATATATATATATATATATATATATATATATATATTCACTGAAAAAACCATAGGTTTCAGACATGTTATAGTTAGGAATTAGCATTTAAAAAACCTTAGATATTCACTGTTAAAAACATAGGTTTCAGGGGTGTTATAGTTAGCTGGACATTTCACTCGCACAAAACCATTGACATTCCTCCATTATAGTTAGTTCTAATAACTATAACTCGCGCTCGCAATCCACAGCTGATGATGTCACATATTACATCATTCATGACATGGTCAGTGAAATATCGAACCAAAACACATTCACTGGATGATGTGATCAAAGGTTATACTAGTGTATGATGAGGTGTATCAGATTGTCACGTGGATGATGTCATCAGTGATGTCATCAGTGATGTCATTTGAGATGTTATCAGTGATGTCACTGATATATATATATATATATACTATACCGAGTTACAGCAAAACATACTTAGATAGGCATCACTTGTGTATACAGGCCTAATGAGCAATGTACTTACATGCTTAATACTATATCCACCTGCTGGTGTTAATTAATATATACCAGCAGTACAAATTTAAATGTAAAAGCCTAGCTGCGCTACGTTTTTCTTTAATTTAATATAATTTAAGCACATTTATATTATTTACTACAAATCCCACAATGCAACAGTAAAGCTGTAGTGGGTATAAATAAGGAAAGGGACAAAGGACTCACTAACCGTGAGAAAAGCCAAGGGCTGAAACGCGTTGGTGGAGGTTGCTAAATAAATTGCTTTGAATATACAGTTCCTGAGTGCCACGTCTTTTGCTTCGAATTCTATTAACACTGGGTCTGGATCCGACCCCTACGTGGAGCACCAGCTGTTGAGCGCGTCGAGCAAGGGATCACATTGTTGAAAATATATATATATATATATGAAACAAACCCCTCTCAACGAGAAGGAATGAGCCGCACACAAACACGATAATTAGGCAGATTGATTTACTCGTTTAAAAGGCACTGGCAAGTTTTAGTCCCTGATGCATTTCGGTCTGACACAGACCTTTTTCGAAGGGGAAGCCGGAAACATCCAAGAGGCTGGAAAAACACTCAGAACCTGATTGCTATATTTAAAGTCTTTGCCCCCTGGTGGGCGTCACGGTAGACGTAACTTCAAGCATTATGGTTCCTGTAGTTCATTCACAGTCCCAAACAATGAATATGCAAAATGAAATTATTTCGCTTGCTTTTAAAGAATGCCTCGTGATCCCTGCGCACACTAATTTTAGAGTGTGCTAGGGCCCAGAACCAAGGTCCAGTCCCTGGTAGCGCCGCTGCCTTAGTTGCTTTCACAGGTAATCAGGGGGGGTCCATGTTCAGGCAGTGATGGCGCTCTTCGCAGCTGGGGGTGCGTTGCTCACGGCAGGACCAAGCCGTAATACATGAAACAAACCCCTCTCAACGAGAAGGAATGAGCCGCACACAAACACGATAATTAGGCAGATTGATTTACTCGTTTAAAAGGCACTGGCAAGTTTTAGTTAGTTCTAATAACTACAACTCGCGCGCCCGCAATCCACAGCTGATGATGTCACATATTACATCATTTATGACATGGCCAGTGAAATATCGAACCAAAACACATTCACTGGATGATGTGATCAAAGGTTATACTAGTGTATGATGAGGTGTATCAGATTGTCACGTGGATGATGTCATCAGTGATGTCATCAGTGATGTCATTTGAGATGTTTTCAGTGATGTCACTGATATATATATATATATATATACATATATATTTTATTCCTTTACACTCGTGAGCAGAGGGTGCGTACAGGATGAATGGTGAATAAGTGCTGGGTAAATGGTTAGTGCCTTCTGGGTTAGAGGTGTATGAGTGGTGTGTGAGTGCAAGATGAGCCGTCAGCATGAGTGATGTTTTAGTGGTGTGTAAGTGAAGGATGACAGGTATGTGAGCAGTGTCATTGGTGTGAATATAGGGTAAATGATGAGTGCAAGGCGAGAAGTGTGGGAGTAGAGGGTGAGCGCTATATGAGGGCAGCGCAAGTAGTACCTATGTGCAGAACGAGCAGTCTTTGAGTGTACGGTGAGCTATATTGTTGCAGGGTGAGTGCGCAGAGTGAGCAGTGCGTAAGTGTGCAGGGTGAGCGATGTCTGAGTGCAGGGTGATCAGAGTGTGAGGTGAGCCCTGTGTGAGCATGCAGAGTTGCAAAGTGAGCAGTGTATGAGTGCAAGGTAACTGGTATATGTTTAAAGTGTGAGATGTGTGTGTATGCAAGTGAGTGGTGATTCTGTGCAGGGTGCACAGTATGTCTTTCTGCAGAGAGACTGGTGCGAGTACAGAGTGTTGTGTGAGTGCAGGGTGTGATGTGAGTTCAGAGTGAGAGGTCTGAGAGCAGAGTGAGAGGTGTGGTTGTGTGTGAGTGCATGGTCTGGTTTGAGAGTGCACAGTCAGTAGTTTGTAAGTGCAGTGTGAGCAGTGGGTGAGTGCAGGGTGAGCGATGGGTGACTGCAGAGTGAGAGATGTACGGATGGAGTGTGAGTGCAAGGTGAGTGGTGTATAAGTGCAGCATGAGCAGTATGTGATTGCAAAGTGAGGGTGTGTAAGTGCAGGGTGAGAGGTGTGTAAGTCCAGGGGACAGTATGAGTGCAGCGTGAGAGGTGTCTGAGGAATGTGTGAGTGGAGGGAGAGTGCTATGAGTGCAGGGTGAGAGATGTTTGAATGTAGCGTGTGCAGGATGAGAGGTGTCTGAGTGCAGGGTGAAAGCGTATTGTCACAGGGTGAGTAGTGTATGAGTGTATATGTTGAGAGGTGTACATGTGTGCAGGGTGAGAGTTGCGCAAGAGGTGTCAGTTCAGTGTCAGCAGTGTCCGTGCATGGTGAGAGGTGTGACTACAGGGTGAGAGGTGTGTGGGTGCAAGATGAGCGGTGTATGAGTGCAGCATGATCTGTGTCTGTAAGCAGACTGAGTATTGTCTGAGTGCAGGGTGAACGTTGTTGGTGCAGTGTGAGTAATCAGAGTGAGCGGTGTATCACTGTGCAGAGTGAGCCATTTCTAAGCACAGGGTAATCGTGTGGTGGGTGAGAGCGTGTGTTAGTAGACAGTGAGCAGTGTATTAGTGGTGTGCTCGTCTGATGAGAGGTGTGTGTGAGTGCAGGGTGTACTGTGTAAGTGCAGAGTGAGAGGTGTGTGAGCGAATGGTGAGTGGTATGCAAGGGCAGGGTGAACAGTTGGTGCCTACAGGGGGCAATCAGTGGGTGAGTGCATGGTGAACTGTGGGTAAGTGTATAATGAGTAGTGAGTGAGTGGTGGGTGTGAGCTGTATGACTGGTGCATGAGTGTAGAATAAGTGAGAGAGGTGAACCAGTACAGGGTTAGTATTTAGTGAGCATAGGGTGTGAGGTGTGCGAGTGCATTTTGAAAGGTGTGCGAGTGTTCAGGGTGATAGGTGCGTTAGAAATGGGTGAGCAGTGTGAGTGTACAAGATGAGTGGTGTGGGTTTGTAGGGTGAGTAGTGTGTGTGGACAGGGCGAGAGTTGTGCAAGTGCCAAAGGTGAGATGGCAGTAAGTGATGGGTGAGTTGTCCGTGTAAGTGGTGTTTTGCGGTCTTTGAGGACATAGTGAGGTGGGAGAGTGGTGCCTTGGTTTGGGGATGAGCAGTGTCTAGGTTTGAGGTGAGTGGTGGTGCCTGGGTTTGAGGAGAGCGGTGGTGTCTGGTTTTGAGGCGAGTGGTGATGACTGGGTTTTAGGTGAGCGGTGGTGCCTGGGTAAGAAGAGAGCGGTGGTGTCTGGGTTTGAGGTGAGCGGTGGTGCCTGGATGAGAGGTGAGCGGTGCTGTCTGAGTTTGAGGTGAGCGGTGGTGCCTGGATGAGAGGTGAGCAGTGCTGTCTGGGTTTGAAGCGAGCGGTGGTGTCTGGGATTGAGGCAAGCGGTGATGTCTTGGTTTGAGGTGAATAGTTGTGTCTGGGTTTGAGGTGAGCAGTGGTGTCTGGGTTTGAGGCGAGCAATGGTGTCTGGGTGAGAGGTGGATGAGTGCCAAATGAGAGATGCTTGAGTGTGAGTGTAGAGTGTGCAGTGCAAGCGTGTATTCTACAGGGTGCGACACTACAGGGTAATTACAGGATGAGTAGTGGGTGAGAGGTATATGAGGTTTATGGTAGGCGGTCTGTGTGCAGGGTGATTGTGTGCCTCTGTCGCTGCAGGGTGAGTGACATGTCAGTACAGTGCAGGGTGAGTTGTGTGCCTCTGTCGTTGCATGATGAGTGACATGTCAGTACAGTGCAGGGTGAGTTGTGTGCCTCTGTCGTTGCATGATGAGTGACATGTCAGTACAGTGCAGGGTGAGTTGTGTGCCTCTATCGTTGCAGGATGAGTGACATGTCAGTACAGTGCAGGGTGAGTTGTGCACCTCTGTCGTTGCAGGGTGAGTGACATGTCAGTACAGAGCAGGGTGAGTTGTGTGCCTCTGTCGTTGCAGGATGAGTGACATGTCAGTACAGTGCAGGGTGAGTTGTGTGCGCCTCTCCTTGCAGGATGAGTGACATGACAGTACAGTGCAGGGTGAGTTGTGTGCCCCTGTCCTTGCAGGATGAGTGACATGTCAGTACAGTGCAGGGTGAGTTGTGTGCCCCTGTCCTTGCAGGATGAGTGACATGTTAGTACAGTGCAGGGTGAGTTGTGTACCTATGTCGTTGCACGATGAGTGACATGTTAGTACAGTGCAGAGTGAGTTGTGTGCCTCTTTGATTGCAGGGTGAGCGGCATGTCAGTACAGTGCAGGGTGAGTTGTGTGCCCCTGTCCTTGCAGGATGAGTGACATGTCTGTACAGTGCAGGGTGGGTTGTGTGCCTCTGTCGCTGCAGGATGAGTGACATGTTAGTACAGTGCAGGGTGAGTTGTGTGCCCCTGTCCTTGCAGGATGAGTGATATGTTAGTACAGTGCAGGGTGAGTTGTGTACCTATGTCGTTGCACGATGAGTGGCACGTTAGTACAGTGCAGGGTGAGTTGTGTGCCTCTTTTATTGCAGGGTGAGTGACATGTCAGTACAGTGCAGGGTGAGTTGTGTGCCCCTGTCCTTGCAGGATGAGTGACATGTTAGTACAGTGCAGTGAGTTGTGCGCCTCTTTGATTGGGTGAGCGACGTGTCCGTATAGCGCAGGCTGAGAGACGTGTCCATATTACTGCAAGGGTGCAGAACATTAAATCTAGACTCATTGGCTCTGCCAGGGCTTGTTTAATAGGAATATGGGCTACATATACTGGTCCTCCAGCGACCACCGTCACTGCCAATATTTAGTCCTACTACGAGAACGTCTGTTGCCATCCCGGTTTGTGGTTCTGAAAATATGGTCACTCTAAAACGGAGGGCGCTTAGGCACATCTCTGCATAAACCCCATTACAACTTAATGGTGGCTTGAGTAGTCCCTTCGCCAATCTATCGCATAAAAAGCTTGTCAATCTAATGAGCACACTTTTGCAGAAGCGGAAAGAGCCTCTGCTCCGATGCCCCGTGTGTGGTGACGCAGCCCCTTGCGCCAGATCTGCGCGCTCTTTCACACTCCTCGCCAGCTGACTCTTCGCTTCTCGTCAGGCTGTTCGCTACCGTGAAACGCGCTCTCGCGATCCCCGTAGCGCGAGGGCACCTCAGATCAAAGGTGATCGGCTCGGTGTTTCGCGTCCCCCCTCGCGCAGGTTGCCTCTGCAGGCAGCGCGGTGGTTTCCATGACAACGCGAAATTATCCCGATTGAGAAGTTAAGGCGCCGCGCACGCGGTGCCTGTGTCTGTAATTACAAGTTTAGGGCGCACCTGGGGGCGTTGCGCTTGCCGGAGGCCCCGCCGAGGCTCTTCGAGGCGCGCGAGCCCGAAGCTGTCACCGGGGGCTGCCCTCGCGAGGCAGCTCCTAGAAGACGAGGCATCTGACAGGGGTTCCCTTGGCTGCCTCGTCACCGGTCGGTTCCCTGCTGGATACGTCTTAAGAGCTGCTTTATTGCCTTTAGACTCTAAAGGCAATAAAGCAGCTCTTTGTCACCAGTTTAAAAGATGGCTCGATGTTCCAAGGACGCAGTGCACCAGTTTTGGGCTTTTCTTTTACAATTTATTGTTTTCTGGTGTCTTCCTTTAATCGGATCGACAGAAGTGAACCGCAACTTCAATTCCCACAATGCATTCTGTTTTTAAATGAGCACGCAATACTGCAGCGCCAACTTCGCTGCGGCAAGGAATAATCTGGTAACGACCTGCTCTCAGCTAACCAGATTGGTCACAATTCACACAACTCGAAAGAAACACAGGGACAAACTTACGCCAGGCATACGTTTGGTTCGAAGGCACGCAGAAGTTATGCATGCTCACAAACGTAGAAAATACATACGTATATGGCCATAGGGGTTGTCAGTCTTTTACTAGGGAACCTGTGATGTGACTGCGGAACTTACTCAAGCTTTACTAAAAATGAGTCGGAGATGAAGGGGATTTGAGTTGTGCAAGTAAATTATGATAGTTAAAAATTCAAAATGGTAGAGTCCAAGAAGAAAAGGGAAACTAAAGAGTCTACTCTCTCTGGAGTATACAAGGAGTAGTGTGGATTCACAAAGCACCAGACACACAAGGGCAGGTGCCTTTCTTTGCAAGTTGGGGAAAGTTTACAAGGCCCATGAGCAGTGATTCCATCCCAGGTTTTTTTTTTTGCATTCTGCATCTTGTGGTCCGTTTGAACCTAGAATGAAATGATTTTGCGCCCATTGTGCAATGTCATTGGTTTCTACCCTCCCGCTTGGACTGGGTTTCAGAACTCCTAGAATTGAGGTTACAAGGTGACTCTATCAGTGACAGCGTGTGAAAAGTTTTGCCTTTCATTTAACTATCAAATGAATTCTGGGAGTTGTAGTCCTGGTTTACACGGACAAATTGTACTAAGGCTCTTGATTACATTTTTTGAAGGAACATCTGAACTGGAGCATGGTGCACCTGATGACACCGAGGCATGTGGTAAACTTACTAAGAACCGTCACCTGGCTTTCAGCCTTTTTTAAGGTTTAATGAATAATCATGTGTGCAGCGAGTGGATGCAGGTTCCGTTTTTGCACGTCATGGGGTGCTAGAGTTCTCAAGTTTCCCAGTTCTATAAACTGGTAGGCCCCCAGTCCAAGGTTTTTCCTTGCATTCTGGGATTTGTAGTCCAGTTATTTCCATTTTAAAAACAAGACTACAAGTGCCGAAATGCAAAGAAAAACCTGTACAGAATGAAAACCTCACTGCTGCACTTTGGAAATGTAAGTTCTGGGGTCACGGGGGTAGTGAAGCAAACACTGTGCCAGCTTCAGCGGGGCTTAGAATAACTTGCTCGCGATGGCTTATAATAGACTTTAATCTGTGACCCTTGGGCACAAGATTGACTCTAATAAATATTACAGAAAAGAAGATAAAATGACAAAGCTGTGGAGTGGGAGGCAAACGCGTGTGAATCCTTGACAGAATTAAACAAAAATGATGGAAATGGTATTGCCCAAAAATCAGAGGTTAATTGAGTGAGAGAAAGAATATAGGACATAAGATTGCACAGAGGTCAAAAAGAAAAGAAGCAGGATCGAAAGAAGAGGGGCCGAACAAATTGAAAGAAGGAAAGGAGAAGGGAAAGCGAGTAGAGACAGATGGAAAGTGACAAAGAATGAAGGAAGGAATGAAGGAACAAATACAAAAAAGGAAGAAGGGAAAGACAGAAGTAAAGCTTGAAAACTGAATTATATATCAAAGATGAAAAACATGGAAAGAAGGAATAAGAGATGAAGAAAGGAGAAAAAAGGCAGGAACAAATGTCAATGGAAAGAAAGAGGCAGAAATAATTAAAAGTGCAGAATAATGAAAGGAAGACGAGCAGGATGGAGAGATGTTGACAGCCTAGTTTTTAAACTGGAATCCCCCCCAGTCATCCTTCACCTGCGCTCTCTTTTATAGACCCCCCCTGCTGCATGCCTACTTTTCCCCAGGCCTTGGGAGAAATGATCTCCCACCTGGCTATCGTCCACGCCAGACTCCTTATCATAGGTGACTTCAATTACTGGCCTTTAGATGTAATGGAGAGCGTCAGCTCCATCGAACTGACGGATCTTCTGTCTGGCATGAACTGCACCCAGCACGTGCAGGCACCCACCCATACCAAGGGACACATTCTAGATCAAGTCTGGACAGCCAACATGATACCCTCGACCCTCTTGATCTCTCCGTGCACCTGGTCGGATCATCACCTTGTGTCCTTCACTCTCCCTGATGTTCAGCCCAACAAACCCAAACCGACTAAAAATTACAAGTCAAGAAACTGGAAAAACGCCAATATTGATCATTTCTGCTCTCGTCTCACCTCCACGGCCCCTATTGCCACAGAGTCAATCCACTTTCAGGTCACAAATCTTAAGTTATGGCTTGAATCAGCATGCGAGTGCGTCGCTCCTCTTAAGTACACTAAAACTATCAGACCGCATGACGCTCAGCGATGGTTCTCCGCGGACCTTAAAACTAAGAAGCTAGCACTGAGACAAGCGGAGCGTAGATGGAGACTTCACTATTACTCAGCTGACAAAAACATCTACACTAACCTACTGAAAGAATATAAAAACTCCATTCTTCAAACCAAAACTGACTTTTTCTCAAAGAAAGTCGTGGACTCAGCTAGCAAAGCCAAAGATATCTTCTCTATAGTCAGTGAGCTATCCAAACCTGATAGAATAGCACCCAAGCTAATCCCCTCTCAACCCCTTTGCAACTCATACTTCATGGATAAGATTACTGCCATCAAAGCTAGCATTTCGTCCTCTAGCACCCCTGTCAACTTTCCTAATACCGGGGACCTGTCACCCCTGATGACCTTGCTTCCCCAAATCTCCTTGGAAACCTTTCTGGGTCTACTAAAAAGAGTTGGCTCGGGGTACCCAACAGATTGCTGCCCCCCTTGTGTCCTCCAGGAGACCTTCTCCAGGTGCCCTGACCACCCTCTCTCTCTCCTAAACAAATCACTGGAAGAGGGCATAGTTCCCGACCTCTTAAAAACTGCGGAAATTATCCCCATCTTGAAGAAACCAGGAGCTGACCCCTCTATCCCTGGTAACTACCGCCCTATCTCATTACTACCGTACCTTGGAAAGGTCTTAGAAGCCTATGTCTCTACTCAACTAAGTTCCTTTGTCGAACTGCATCACATCCTGGACCCCCACCAGGCCGGCTTTCGACCCTCTCACTCCACAGAATCTGTCATCCTGACAGTCATGGACGAGCTTAGAGGGAGCGCTGATAGAGGGCTTACCCAGGCCCTGGTTCTCCTGGATCTGTCGGCAGCTTTTGACACGGTCGACCATAACATCCTTCTGGACCGTGTCAACAATGCCGGGATCCAGGGCCTGGCTCTAAAATGGCTCTCCTCCTTTCTCAGCAACCGATTTCAATCGGTTCGCCTCGCCAACCTCTCTTCAAAGAAGATGGAACTCTCCTGCTGAGTTCCTCAGGGCTCGTCCCTCTCCCCGCTTCTTTTCAATCTCTATCTCCTTCCATTAATCTCCTCTCTCCGGGACAGGAAAGTCGTAACATAAAATTATGCGGATGACCTCCAGCTGGTTTTTAATATCAATCTCCACCCTTCCTCGCTAACCCACTTCCAAGACACTATGATCATCATTAGCGAATGGATGAACGGAAACCAGTTGAAACTCAACCCTGATAAAACGGAACTAATCCTCACGGGCAGACCTGCTAATCCATGGAACTCCAACTTCTGGCCATCCTCTTTAGGCAACCCCCCTCCCCCGGCCAGCTCCGCCAAGAGCCTTGGAATAGTGGTCAGCAACGACCTATCAATGAAAGCCCAGATCCGCTCGGTGGTCTCCGCCGGCTTCTTCCAACTACGCAGAATCAAAAAATCAGCAGATTCCTGTCTCAGGAAGCCTTGACTTTAGTAATCTTGGCTCTGGTCATCTCCCAACTTGATTACTCCAACTGCCTCTACGTAGGCACCCCGGCGTACCAGCTTAGACGCCTCCAACTTGTCCAGAACCAGGCTGCCAGATTGATTTTCCATCAGCCTAGATGGCACCGTATTCAGCCTCTGATGAAAGGCTTTCACTGGCTGCCTGTGGCTGCAGCCCAGCCTTCATCTCATCTAAAATTATACGTTACGTTCCCAATCGCAACCTTCGATCCGCCCACCTGAATTTGCTAGTCACCCCCACATCCAAACGCAAAAAATTGGGCGGTGCTCGCTTTGGAGTATTGGCCCCGCAGTTCTGGAACTCGCTCCCGCTGGAGTTAAGGACAACCACCTCCTATGCTTCGTTCAGAAAACTGCTGAAGACCTGGCTATTCTCTCAGGCCTACGACAACTAGCTCTCTCCTCTTCTGCTGCCTCATGTATCTCTTAGCGCCCAGAAACCGTTGGTGAACGTGCACTTAACAAATTCCTTTTAACATAACATGTATGATAAAGAAAGAAAAAATTATAAATGAGGCGTGGGAAAAAGAAAGGGAAACTGGGAAGAATGAAAGAATGTAAAATAAGAATGTAAGGACAGAAAGACAGAAAGAAGGTGAGACAATGCAAGAAGAATAGAGACAATAAAAGCAACAAGTATTGACAGGAGAGCGGAAAGAAAGGGTGATATAAAGTTTAAGTTCAGTTTTATAGACCATGCAAAAGCCCATAGGCGTCTTGGCGCTAGTGAACTGTCAGAGGCCGAAAAAATATAAGCTGGTTAATTAGCTAATAGCCAGGTTTTAAGCCCTTTCCTAAAAAGAAACAAGTTAGACCGAGTTCTAAATGCATGGGTGGATTGTTCCATGTGTTTTCAGTAGACAGTACGAAGCACTTGCCACCCTAACATGCTTTTTTGAACTTTGGGGCTCTTATTCCAGTCCAGAGTTATGCAAAGGTTTATGGGTCACATAGAGGGCCACATGTATCCAAACGATCAGGTAATGATGCCTTCAAGGGATTCTTTTTTGGAATCAATATCAATACAAAATTCAACAAAATAAATTATCCTTAAGCCCCAATTGGTGGCTTAATACAAGCAAATGTTTAGAAATGAATTAGTTCAATAGTTTAATAGCAGCCTGGCAGCAGCATTTTGTGAAATCTGAAGTTTGTCCAACGGTTGCTGTTGGAGGCCCATCTATAAAACTTTACAGTAATCGGTTCTGGATAGCAAGAGGGCAACAATGACCATTTTTCCGAGTTCAAAAGGGATGAAGGGGAAGGTTTTCCTCAGAGTTTTCAATAGATTGAAGCATGTCAAAGTAACGTGACTGATGTGGGCTGTGAAGATAAGCTCATCGTCGAAGTAGACTCCAAGATTTTTAGCTTTCCTGGCTGGACAGGGCAAGTTTCCTAGATTAAGCGGCCACTACATGGGGGACTAAAAGAGGTGTTGTGGCCAAATAGAAGGATCTCTGTCTTCCCTGAGTTGAGTTTAAGACAACAAAAGATCAGTGGCGGCTCCTCTGCTATGGCGGAGAAGCGTCGCCCCCCCCCTGCCAGCCTCAAAACTTGAAAAATAAAAAGATAATAAAAAAAGTTTATTATGTATTTTGGAGAAGTGTGGGGGGTATAGTGGACGTGGCTGGTTGTGGTTGGAGCCGAAGGGCCTCTGTGATGCCAAGCCAAGTGATTATCACTGATTGGTTGCCATGTTGTATTTACTTTGCTGGGTTACCGCTTAGTGCCCACGTAACTGACGGGTAGACGACTCTGTGACTACATGCTCCGAGCCATCTGGCACTGACTTTGATGAGTGTAGAATACATAATGGACACTCGCGAAGCTGCCTGGCACAGTACAATTGAACGAGACCTACTAATTCGAATAGGTCTTAGCCCTGCATTATTAGGAGATTCAACCCCGCTGATACGTATTATATGTGCATATTATACGCGAGATTTTTAGAACGTGTTATACCAACAAAGAATACAGCCACATAAGATAGAGATTGTCAGTGGCTTTCTCCAATGTCAGACCTCAGTATTGACAGTACTAGTATCCCCTGGGTGTTCTTGTGTTTTTCTGGTATCTGGCTGAGGTCCTCAGGAAGGTGGAGCTACCATTCTTTATGCCACCGAAACTCATGTCGACCAATGCTGTTCAGATCCTGCTACACGCAGTCACTCTAATTGGTCATGGAGACTGTGCAATCTTTTGTCTCCCACTTTCCAGATATATGTCTTAGTGAATGTTGTATGAGTGTATATGAGGTCGAATGTTTGTGATTCAGTATGCATGAATTTTTGTTTTGTTTTCTCATTCAGAGGCCACTGATCTCAGAATGTTTTGTATTTAAATTTTATGTAACAACTTTGCCCATTTGTTTGTACATGTTTATAATAATGTTTTTACATTAAAAAAAGAATAAAAGTAAAAAAAAATTGATACACAACACAGAAGCTAAATAAACAATGTTAAAATTTAAAAGCTATTCTTTTGAATTCTGTTGTTATCATAATATAGTTGGTTAGGCCCATGCTGAATTTAATTTCAGATCTGTGAAAGAAATACAGGTCATGAGGTAGTAATTCTAGATTGTATAGTTTCTTTCCCCTCTTCTGCCTGACCTTAAATCATTCTGTCTAGAGAGGTCCCCAACTTCTGCTTAACCTCTGTGATGCCAGGCCATGTGATTATCACTGATTGGCTGCCATTTTGTATTTTCTTCCTTTTTATTCAATGTTTTTCCTCCTGCTTGTGCTTATATCCACCCTGGAACTGAGCTTCATTACCATTGTTTTGACTGGATGACTCGTATCTTACCACCGCTAACGTTAATTGAACTACTTTTTCATTTTCTATGAGGACTGCATGGTTGGGTGACCAGACATTCCCCAGATAGTCCAAGTTTCAAGAGGTCTGTCCCAGCCTCCCAACGCTTTTTAAAAATTTCAATACATGTCCAGGTTTTTGGGACAAAGGTCAAGACATTCTGCAAAGCAGAGCAGAAACAATGCTCTCCTCTCAACACCATATCTAAAATCTGAAGTGATTTAAGTTATCATCTGTATCTTTCATTCGGCACTGGAGGAGATCAGGTATGTGCTTGCAGCAGAGGAAAGAGAGTGGGGAGGAGGGTAAGGGGGCTAAGGGTGGAGGGCGTGTCACAGCTAATGCTCTATATATGTAGCCTTATACATGCGTGTATAGGTGGTATATATTAACTCTCTCTCCTTCTCTCTCTCTCTCTCTCTCTCTCATAGTCCAGACATGAGAGTAACACAAAAGGCTTTAGTCCTACTTTTATGTCTGATCTGTCCCAATTTTTGCTTCCCCAATTCTGGTCGCCCTACTCCATGGGAGTGCACGTGCATTCTTCTTCTCTCCCTTGTATGTTATTTTCTCCCCAGCCCCAACTTTACACCTCTCACACTGCAGCTCCACCCACCCATCCCCTCCACACGCTTTTTCTGCTCTTTTTTTCATTCCTACCGTTCTCCAACTCCTCCATCCTTTTTTTTTTTTTGGAAGGCCCAGCAGCTGCAATTTGCTACTGGCTTCTCCTTTCTTGATTCTTGATTTTGTTTACTTTTAAATTTTTTCATTTACAATTCCAGGAAGTGTCGGCAAAGCTAAAAGGTCAGATGACACCTTTTTTAGAGACGAAAATTATCAGCTTTGCCAACACTTTTCAAACACTATTCACTGTAATCAAGCAAGCTTACAATGAAAATATATGCAGAGTTTTTCTCTGCAACGCACCCGTTTACAGATAAATTATTATAAGCGTCGCGATTTTCATGCAAATGTACGGAATGTGTGAAACTTTGTAACTGTGTGAAGTTGCAAAGTTTTCTATAAAAATTTGTAATAGTTGTTAATTTGCGGCAAATCGTTTATGAAGTCAGGAGTTCGACACTTTATGCTTGAATTGTATGATGTTGAAACCTTACATTTCAAATACCTAGGGGTCTATTAGGATGGCGGACGGATGGCTGCCGCCGGTCCGGTGGTGACAACCGCCAGACCGGCGGCGGTCATCCGCCCACGATCACAACCCTGAAAACGCCGGTCCCATTAGCATGGCGGTGACGACCGTGGCGGTGAGAATCTCCGCCCGCCACCTTTCCGCCGGTACCAGTCTGCACGCATGCCTAGTAGGAGGAACTGGACCGCTACAATGATGATACAAAGCCAGGCTCCACTGGCATGATTATGATGCTGGCGGTAGCCAGCCTTTCCGCGGCGGTGGAACCGCCATGGAAGGCATGCAGAGAATGTCTCCGGGGGGCCATTGCGGACCCCCAATGTGTTGTAGGTGTGTGTGGGTGCACTGGGGGGGTACCATACCTACCTACATGTCCCTGTACCAGGTGGCAGGCAGTGTGCAGTGCCTGCCACGCAGTGCAGTGAAATGCATGACATGCTCCTTTTCACACCGCGGCGGTGCTGCTGGCAGCAGCAACCGCCGCAATGTTAATCGCCAGAATCCGACCGCCGCGGTCGGATTTTGACTGCGGAGCATCCTAATTGGACTGGCGGTTATGCCGCGGTCCTTGTGGGCGGTCTTTTGACGCTACCATGGCGGTCGGGGAGAATTTCTGATCGCCATCCTAATAGGCCCCCTAGTCTGAAGGCATTCGTTTTTTCATTGTCCTGGTTCTGCAGATTATGTGGGGTAGGAGAAGGCGGGAGTGTGTATGCAGGTCAAGGGTCATACACGTCTGCATTGTAGACATGGAAGCGGTGTATTGGTAGTGCCACCTGTAATCCTTGAGAGTCAGGAGGTGCCCACTTTAATGCAATCTATGGCCGTTGCTAAATACTGTGCTGCATTGCATTTCCTTGTCAGTGGCTGCTTTCAGAGAAGCAGTGGCCTCCTGGCGGCCATCTTGCATGATGTTCAGGTCTGTGCCAGGCACTGCATTGACGCAACAATCATGTGCAGCCATTTGCCACCACACTACACACCGTGAAGGACAAGCAGCTTGTGGCACCGCAGGTCACCGCCGTGGCAAAGTTCCATCTGTGCTTGAAGCTTTGAGTGCACCCAGGTGACATTATAGTAGGGTGAACAGATTTTGAGAAGGGGAAACCGGAACAGGCCAGACATAAAAGTAGGACTAATGCCTTTAGTCTTACTTTTATGTCTGGCCTGTTCCGATTTTGTGTAGCCTTGTAAATGTGTACACACAAACACATATACATACACACATATATATACATATATATACACATGCACATACATATATATGTACACGCACATATGCACACATATATACACACACACACACATAAATGCATATATATATATATATTCGTGCTCCAAACACCTTTGTCAGAGCACTCGCGGAGGGGTGCTGTCGTCGTGGGGGTGTACCCACGAAATCTATTCAAGGTCCTTTTTGTTCCTCCTTCAAAGAAAAAAGCACACGCGGGGGCGGTTGTAACCGTTGTTCATTTACAACTCACAACTTGTGCAGATGCAGCAAACAGAGGCATTTCGGCTAACGCCTTTGTCGATGGCGTTAGCCGAAATGCGTCTGTTTGTTGCGTCTGCACAAGTTGTGAATAAACAACGGTTACAACCTACCCTGCGAGCGCTTTTTTCTTTGAAAGAGGAAGAAAAAGGAGTATGAATATATATATATATATAGATATGTGTGTGTATATATATATATATATATATATATATATATCACTTAAAAAACCATAGGTTTCACGCACGTTATAGTTAGGAATTAGCATTTAAAAAACCTTGCAAATTCACTTTAAAAACCATAGGTTTCACACATGTTATAGTTAGGTGGACATTTCAGTCGTAAAAAACCAATGAAATTCCACCGTTATAGTTAGTTCAGATAACTATAACTCGCGCGCCCGCAATCCACTGCTCATGACATCACATATTACATCACTCATAACATGGTCAGTGGCATCACTCATGACATCACTGATGACATCATCCTTGTGATAGAGTAGCGGTCTCTGTGTGCTTGCTTCCCCGTGAGTGTGCATGCAGGGCACTTACTGTTATCAATTGCCCCAATCAGCTCAGTTCTTCCCGACTCCTGCGCACACACCTTAAAACCCCACTGTGCACTGTCCTTGTGGAATCTACCAAGCCAGTTTTATTTGGTAAATAGCATGAGTTTGACTTACCGATATCTGTTATTGGACTTTTATTGGAAAGTTGTCTACATTCTTTTAAATCTGACACTTCCATCTGTGCCTTAAAGTCCCCTCGGGAGGCAGTCACATTCCCACCTGCACCACCGAAACGAACAATCTTTTCAAACAAAAAGTTTTTTTTAGACAAAACTAGCCTTTCTTATCAAAACTCAATCATGTGTTGTTATTTTCATTGAGCATTCAACACATGAAATAAGGAGAATCCAACCAGAGGCATCACATGTCGTGTGCACTCGGACCCGAGCCCTTAGGGGGTTAGGGGGGTGCCTTTTGCTTTCTTCCTGAAGCAGGGTTGGGACAGTGTGCCTGTGGTGCAGGCTGCTGGTGCTCTTACCCCTTTAGAATGGCACTGCCATCCTGCAGCTGACAAAAAGGTAGTGTGCTTGGTGGGGGCCGGGGAGGGGGTGCTTGGAGGGGGCATAACACTGAAGGGATGAAGGGGAAGACCCTGGACAGACAAGGCACTGTCTGTGTGTTTTTATTTGGTATTGAGAGATGGGGCAAACATGCTTTAACTGACAGAGATGTGGGATTGGAGAAGGGGGTTTGCGAGGCCAATTGGAAGGCAAGGAAAGAGGTGTGGAGCCAGAGGTGGGAGGCGGGATGAGGGCGTGAGAGGGGACTGGAGAGAAGGGGTGGATGATGTGAGGGAACTGAGGAGAGGCAAGGTGATAGACATGGAAGAGTGAGAGGGGTGAGAGGGGAGGATGTGAGAGGGGAGAAGAGATGAGGGTGAGAGAGGTGAGGAGGGCAGCAAGGGAGTGAGAGAATTCGATCTCGGAGGCCAGGGATAAGGAGAAATGTGAAGTGGCGAAGGGAGTGCGGAAACGCAAGGGGACGGATGAATGTTAGAGAAATGTGAAGGCAGATGGGAGGGTTACTGTTAGAAATGGGGGTCTCTAGTTGGCAATGGCTGGCCACTGGCAAGTAGGGACCCTTCTTCCTAAGTCAGAGTAAGCAGCCTACACCCTTTGATAACCCCTGCTCAACCCTGTGGTAACGTAGCACGAGCAGCTAGGCTTATCTCAGAGGCAGTGTGTGAAGCATTTATGACCATACACAGTAATACAATGAGGAACACTACAAATGGACGCCACTCAAGTAGTTATAAAAAATAGGTATATTTATATAGACTTAATCACAAGACCAATAACAGTAAAAATCCACAATACTAGAAAAATATAATTACTTTAGAAACGCTGCAAAAATAGTTCAAGATGCACAAAATGATGTTCAGTTCAATGCAGTGGTCTCTGCGACCCTTTTACTCACAAAGTATCTGGTTCCTGTAGCAAAGCAACAAAAATGTCGCTAAGGAGTTGTAGCGATAAATTTCCTCACGCTAACCAGCGATGCGTTGAATCCTTACCGCAAGGGAGGATGATGCGCTGGGTTGCGGGCAGGAGAAAGCGACAAACTTCTTCACGCTAAGCCGGTGATGCGATAAAATCCTTGCCGCTAAGGGAGGATGATGCACCGAGCCTGTTGCGTGTGTGATCTTGCTGCGATTAAAGAAAATGGCGCTCCGTGAGGGCGCGACGAACCTGATGCGATGCGGGTAAAATGGCGAACGCTTGGCGTCCGCACTGCGATGAGCTTGATGCGATGATTTGGGGTTAGCGAGCGGTTTGGGGCCCGCTAACAAGCAATGCGATGATCTTCGGGATAGCGGCCGTTTTCAGGCCCGCAGACAGGTGCTGCGACGATCTTTGGGATAGTGGGCGTTTTCAAGCCCGCTGACAGTTGATGCGACGATCTTCGGGATAGCGGGCGTTTTCAGGCCCGCTGACGGATGATGCGATATTCTTCGGGGTTAGCGAGCGCTCGGCGACAGCAGAGGGACGGTTTTTCTCACGCTCACCAGCTGCAGCGGCTCGCTAACGGGGGTTAGTGACGATTTTCAGCACTCTCTTCTCAGCAGTAGAACTAGAGGCCCTGGAACTCACAGGAGCCTCACCTGCAGATAGAAATCCTCGCTGGGAGGAAACAGGAGGCTGGTGGTGGAGTCTGATGTGCCTGAGACTCCAGCAGGAGGCTAGCTCTCTTCTAGCCCTTGGGTGATTGCTGTAGCAAAAATAAAAGTTCCTTCAAAGTCCTTTTCCTCTTCTTCCAAGTCCAGTAGTAACCACTGCAGGCCAGTCCCAGAAACAGCACACCAGCACAAGGACAGTCCTTCTCCTGCAGATTCCTGTAGTCACACGGACAGAGGTTCTTCTTGTTGTCCAGGAGCAATACAAATTGTAGGGGTTTGGGCACAAATATTTATACCCCCAAAGTCTTTGTTCTTAGGGGTCACAAGTCTCTGAACCTAGCCAGAACCAGTTCTGCCCAGCCCTGGAGCACTTTGTTTACCAGGCTGCATCCTTCCTTTCAGAAAGAGGGGGTCTGCCTTCAGACGCACAGTGGCAGGTGGAGCCAGCGTTCACCTTGCCAGGCACAGCCCTATTCAAGTGCAGGAGCTACCCCTCCCCTCACTCCAAGGCACATCTCTCTATTCAACCCAGGTCTGACTCAGCCTGCCCTGTCCCTCCAAAACCAGACAGCCAATACACATAATAGCAGAGCAAACTGGAAGGCTTAGGCAAGAATGTACCTATACTCTAAAAGTGGTAGTTTCAAACACAGAATATAAAAATAACCTTCACTAAAAGATGTATTTTAATATTCTGAGCTCAGGCATACTAAATTCGTTTTTCTACCATGTTCTGTGGGTCAGTTAGGACTATAGAATGTAATAGCCCAGACCTCCCATTCTGGCCTATGGAGAACAGGTAGCCTTACAGTAGTGAAAATCGAAATTGGGTGTAATTCACTACTAGGACATGCTACACACATCAGGGCATGTCCTACCTTACACATACAATGCACCCTATCATAAGGGGGGCTTACAGGATGCCAAGGGAAGGTTTAGGGGCTGGGAAGTGGGTGCACTTCACAGCCAAGATGGCAGTTCTGGACTGCACGCAGACACTGCAGTGGCAGGTCTGAGACACACTTTACAAGCTGCTTCTGTGGGTGGCACAAACCAGTGCTGCAGGCCCACCAGCAGCATTCGGTTTACCAGCCCTGGGCACACACTGGCCACGCTACTAGGGACTAACAGGTAAACCAAATAAGCCAATCATGGATGTACCAATTCACATGTCATCTTTACAAAGGGAGCATTCGTGCTGTGGCACTGAATGGCAGTGGCACTGCGCCCAGAGCATCTATAACCAACAAAAACAGAGGAGACACAGCGAAAAATGGAAGGGAGACTCACGCCAATGGTGCCAGGTCTAACAGTTACTATTAAAGGGTGAAAGAAGATAGCTGAGAGGTGATATCTGAGGTAAAAAGAAAATTTGATGCAACATGGGTGAGAAAGAGCAGCGATAGGGGAATGGAGGGAGTACTTGAGTGGGTGCTGAGGTGATTGGAAAGAGGGACGTTGGTTCAAGAGGTGTGGAAGAACAAAGGAGAGATGTGAACGATGAATGGGGGGGCTGGAGAGGTGTAAGATACAAATAGATAAGACAGAAATCTGAAGGGAGAGACTTGAGGTGAATGGGAAGTGCTGAGGGTTGAGAGAGGAGACGGGGCCAGGGAGGCCATGAGATAAATGAGAGAGACTATTAGAGATGAGGGGGTTGAAAAGACAGAACGGCGAGAGGTGATTAAAGGTGAAGTGAGAGGTTGAATTGGGAGAGTTCAGCAGTTGTAAAAAGGGGTGAAAGAAAATGGCCTGCAAAGTGAGAGAGGAATTTGGGGTGGAGAGAGGGGAGAGGGATAGAAGGGATGGGTGGGAAGAAAGAGGTGTGGGTGAACTGCTTAATTCTGCACAAGACCACCTGGGTTTTAAGGAACCCCTGCTGCTCTTGGCCATGCCTGGGGGAGTTTCTAATGTGGCGACACTGCGAAGTGGAAGGCCCTTCAAAAAGGATGACTAGACATCTTTCTGTTGCTTATTGCTGTATTTTGGTAATAAACTGGTACCAATGAAGTGTGTAAAAATGTCAATGCCACATCACATAGCATTATTTAAAAAATTTTACCACACAAATGAATCAACCCAGCCACATAATTATTTCCTCCCCTGCCTCATAATTCCAGTAGCCCTGCCTTTAGGGTATTCTGGTAGTGCCTAAAGGGACGGTCAGTCAGGTCAGTGGTGGACTGTTTTTACTGTTGATTTCCGTGCCATGACCACAAATATTGTCTGCAACAAGCACAAATGCATGCAGTCTCCCATACCTTGCAAAACACCTATACAGCTTGGCCTTTACAAGTTTGAAACTGTGGCATAATTTGGTCGTTCTGTTGCCGCATAATTCCAGTAGCCCTGCCTATAGGGCAGTCTGGCAGTGCCCAAAGGGGTGGCCTGGCAGGTCAGTGTATGGGCTTTCTATAGGCCACTTGCTGGCTTGTTTTATGGTCTGATGGACTGTTGTTACTCTTGATTTCTGTGTAGTTAGCATGTGACCGGCCACCCACAAACCTTTGACTTGGTAAACACGGTTTAACAATATTTCCCCACCGTAAAAATTATCTGCTGTGCGAACTGGGGGAGTTTATAGTTGTCTATGATAAGGAGTACAAAATTCTGGAGATGTTTGTCAGGAGGGGGTACTTACATCTGCAAATTTTGACAGGGGGGGTCTCAGTATCCAAAAGTTTGAAGACCTCTGCTCTACACTAAGGCACACTACCACACATATCCCAAGATGTTATTAAGTACCCGATGAATGGGTGGGTCGTCTGCTCACAGTCTGGGGCATCGGAGACATGTGGGACTGTGGTAGATCATGCAGCAGTACCTCCCAGGCTGGGTGGGCGCAGGCTGGTCACATCTATATGCTGAAGACAGTGGCGGGGAAAGCTGGCTTCTGACGGTCCTCTTCTAGGCTCCGGTGATGTTGGCAGTAGATGATCCCCGTGGTTGTCGTGGGCCTCGTTCCTCCACTCTAGCAAATCTCATTGGCTGTCGTAGAGGGCCTCCCGCGGAGGCAGAGATGTTGCAATCCTCTTTCCTGGTGTGAAACTTCAGAGGAGACTTAAGAGCTTTGAGGTGGTTTGGATCACGGGCAACCAAGTCGGATCAGGCTCCCAGGTCACTAGCGCCATGGCAACCAAGCGGTGCTTCGGCACCAGGGGCTTAGCTTGGTCTGTAAGATTGGGGGTGTGAGCATCAGATTTCCCAACCATCACACTGGCATATAATGTTTAAATACATTATATGACAAGCAGGGTGCATGAGAGGGGCTGAAGAGGCCGTGGAAAGGGAGAGGAATACGGATTAACAGGAGTACTAAATGAGAGAAACACAATATTTTGTAAAATAAATATTTTTAGGGCCTTCCGAACAGACCTAAGAGATAGTGTGTGTGTGTGTTTTGTCAGTGTGTGTATGCAGAAATCACAGGTGAAATCTGACAGACCCCTCACCATACCTGACTGAAAGCACTTGTGCCCAACTATTCATCAGAATGTTTTTTTTTTGCGGGGGTGTAACGCACCAAACACCCTCGACCCCCCTGTAGCAATGCCCCAGTTCGGTGCGCCTAAAGCTCACCAGGTGTCATGCCAGACTCTCAGACCCTGTGCAGGCTGTGACCTCCATGGTAAAGTTGGGGCTCTGTGTTGCCAGCAGGATGGCGTGGTGAGTTGATGCTTGATGTGGACTTCTGAAGCTCACAAGTTGGAATCCCTGAAAGACCATCTAAGCCTTCTGAGGTCAGTAGATTGAAAATGATTAAATTACACAAATAAAAAACTACGATTTTTTTTCAGAACTTAGAAATGGCAGAAGTGCAGCATGAATCACAAAATAAAAACAAGTTGTTACACCTGCCTCGTCACCTTTCTCAGGGGGAACCTGGAGCAGAACGCACTAGGGTGTGTGCCCAGTTTCCTGAATGTGCCATCCTATTGCACTCTCGGGCAGGGGTCCCTAACTAGTCCCATAGTGAAAGCTGCTTCTGATTATTGTAAAACACCATGAGCTACTGCCTAATAGAGGAATTTGTTTAGGGTTCACACACAAAGTAACTTATTCTCCTCCACAGGAGTACCAGGTCCTGCCCCAGAGGGCAAGCAGAATGAAAGGCACAGGAGGTACATAATACTAGGTTTTCCAGTGGAGTCTCCAAGGACGAGTTTTGTTCGTGTGCACTTGAGAAAGGGAGATGGAGAAAGCAGAAAGAGGAGAGAAAGAAAGGAATACAAACATACAGATGGAGACGAAAAGGGGAACAGAAGATGTGAATGATAGAAAATAGTTGAGAAAAAGAAGCAGCAAAAGACAAAAGAGAAGAATATAACAACGAAAGGAGAATAAAGAGGAAGAAAGGAGCAAAAGGAGCAAAAGGAGAAAAGGGAGGAAAGAAAAAGAAATAAACAATGAAATGAATGGAGAGGAAGAAACAAAAAACGGAAGAGCTATGCAGAAATGACGAAAAGAGAAAGCAAGAGAGAGAAAGAAAGGGAGAAAATAGAAACATGAAAGGCAGTGAAAGGAAAATAAAGTGGAGGAAAATAGATAAGGAACTCAAAAGGGGAGAAATGGAGAAAAGCAGGTAAGTACATGAGGAATGGAGAATAAGAAAGAAAAAGTATAGAAGGAAACCAAGCAGAAAAGAGTGAAAGGTTTGTGGAAAAAAGAAGACAGAAGAAAGCAAGACTAAAGGAGAGGAAGAAGAAAAGCAGAAAAAGGGGCAGAACGTAAGAACTAGAGAAAGAAAGAGGAAGGGGAGAAAACAAGGAGAGGAGAAAGGAAAAAGCAATGGAGAAAGACTGGAAGGGGAGATAAAAAAGAGACGAAAGGAGATAGAAGAGAAGAAAGAAACGTCAAAAGGCGAGAAAACAGCATAATAAGATGAGTGGATGTAATGAGGAAAGAAAGTAGAAAAAGAAACACAGCGCAAAAGACAGAAATACAGATGCAGAGAAAAGAATAACAGAAATAAGCAGCTCTAAAGAAAAGGAAGAAAGAAATAGAAAATGAAAGAGATCGGCAGAAAGAAGGGGACAAAGCAATAATAGGAGGAAGGAAAAAAAATGGAGAAAGACTGGAAAGCGCGGCAAAAGAAAGAATAGGAGGAGAAAGAAAGAATGAGAGGAAAGCAAAGGAGATAAAAAAGAGAGAAAGAACAAAAGAGAAGATACACCGAAGGAAGGAGACAAAATGAGAGTAGTAGTGGAATAAATGAGAAAACAAAAAATAGAAACGCGCAGAAAGAAAGCAAACATTCAGATGAAGGAAAAAAGAAAAAAGCAAGAAAGAACGAGCTAGAAAGAAATAGACATTGAAAAATAGACAGAAGGAGAGAATGGGGAGAAACAAATTGAGAAAGAAGAAGTAGTAAGAAAGAAAGGAGTTAAAAAAACTGAAATCAGAAGAAAAGAAAGGGGAATGTAAAGAAAGATGTTTTTTCAGAAGTGCCTAGGCTGCCTCCACCTAGTGTCAGATGCCAAGGCCCCACCGCAATGGGTGCAGTGTTTTTAGAGTGCTGGCTTAGCTTGTAGGCAGCAACTCATTCTCAAACCAGCTGACAGTCGATTATGACGTGAGAGCTACTCAGAGGCAGCCTGCGAGCTTCCAGTTCACAATCCACCAGCCATCTGCTCCTGCTTTAGGAGCTAACAGATCTCCTTAGCAGGTTCCTGGTGCCCCTCACCTCTGTGGTCCATGCATGTTCACAGATCTTATTCTCTGCCTCTTTGCAGACGTTACTGCTTCTCAAAAATATTTACCATAGTAGGAGGGGCGGTGCCTTGGAGGGGGCTGGGCTGTGTTCAGTGCTATCAAACGTTCATAGATCCTTCACCCACATTCCCCCCTCATCACAAAAATAGAGCAGCTTCTGAGACTACTGCTCAAGTCCTGGGGAGGATTAAACACCTGTATTGGACATCGACTGTGCAGAACTTCAAAACAATGAGCTGGAAACCATTGGACGCCCACTCAGTGCGGGGGCTTCCAGGTCGCCTCCTGATCGCCATGTGCTATTGGCTGTTCACCGGGAGACCTATGAAGAGAGCTGATATCGTGTGGCACATAATGACACCGTGCGAGTTGGAAGGGCTGTCTTTGGTTGACCAGGATACCCGTTAGCATCATCCAGACTTGGTGGAGCCAGTTGAGGCTCACTCTCAAACTCCATCCTCTCAACTTTGCGCCTTGTGGGCATTTATCCAAAATTTCACACCTCTGAAACCTCTGTGAAGAACCTGATGTCTTGCAGATGACATGCTGGGGTTGACATACATCTTCTCTTCCTTCCAGCTAGGTCCAGTCCCCTGGGGGCACTGTCTACTGCTTTGTGTGAGACCCGGATTCTAGTGGCATCCTTGGAGAGTCATTTGACCCGTGTAACACACACATACCTACCACTCCCTCATGCACTGGGATCTGGCAGTAACATCTTATAAATGGACTCAGGGCCTCTTTTGTGCTCGAGACTCCCCTACAAGATGAAGAGATCTCCCAAACTGACCTAATGGGAGGTACATTTAGCATCTGCCAGTTAAGGGAATAACATATATGATCAATAGTTATCTAAGGAGCCTCTACATGCATCTTTTCATTTAAAAGTGATAAAGGCTGATTGATCTCAAAGGAGATTGGACTAGAAGGAGGAGCTGCCTGCCAACCTGTCCATTGGATCCCTCCAGACACATCATGTCAAGGTCCCACCATCAAGCAGAGATTCAACTGAGCTCCATGTCTCCTTCATGTATTAACCACACCCTCACCCCACTCTTCCCATAGCTGCTGCCTATTGCAAATGTATATATGTTATATACATTACCATTATACTACTGGTCTCTATATGTTTAGTCACTGCCGGCTACCAATGTATATACCTTTTAAATGTCCTACAAATATACTGATATCAACCATAAATGTATATAGTTCTTGCTTAGATGTATGTAGCTTTCGCTTGCCTTACTTATGTATTTATGTCATTGCTCTTCTACTTGCAGGTGCTCTACAAGTTCTTATACTTTTATTTGATCAGGGCCTCTGGAATTATGTTTTTGTGCAACTATGGCGTTTCTTCACATAATTATAGATTTGCAGCATTTCCACATAATCCCTCATCTACTGCATAATATGCAGATTTTAACAAAAATACTGTGTCTAGCTCAAACGGTTCAAAACTTACTACAAAAGCAGCAACACTTGTTGCTGTGCAGTGGAAGACCCTTTGCAAAGGTTCAAAGCTGACCTTTCTGTTGCTTATTGCTTTTTTTGAGTATTTAGTTGGTAGTAATGAGGTTAACCAATGCACAAACCGTGTTAACACGTGTAAAAGTGACAAAATAATTGAGTAATACTATTACAAATGTGCCGCGTTACACCTCATAATTTGCCTTTTCATGCTGCATAATTTACTCAGCCCTGCCACACAGTTTGGTCCCCCCCTGCCGCATAATTACAGTGGTTGACTATTAAACTTTGTTTTAACGCTCTTGGTCACATTTTGTCTAGCAGTGTTTTATCAACAACTCTAAAATAAAATAAAAAAGCTAATGTTATGTCGTTTTTTTTTAGTCATTTAGGACATTAAGATATTGGGCTTCTTTTAGACTGCGGCAATAAGAGAGGGTCTACCAAAAAACACAGAACCTCCATGCGCTCTCTTAATGGTCAAATTGTCCAATCGAGACCATTGTACATGGCTGAACTCCCATGGGCAGAGGTATCATCTCTACCACTGGTTCAGACAAGAAGTAGTGCTACCTACATCAGAGGTGGTGTGGTTCCACCACATCTACAGCGGGAGATCCACCGGTGTTTGGTAGATTCAGCATTGTAAAAGACAGATGTGTAAAAGTTGGTAGACCTTTACAAAAAGGAAGTGTGGGTACCTAGTGTGCCGAGCAATGCATAATGTCATGTTTTGGAGACATAATATTTGGCCACTGATAATGTACCCCCACTTTGCATCCTTCACAGCACTAGCAGAATTTCTGCAAGATATTCACCCCAAACTGACTTCTTTTATAGCAGAGACAGCCACTTTGGGAGAGAAACCTCCTCTCTCTACCATGCAGTGCATTCAAATTGCATCAGAATGACCACCACCAATGAGTCAGAGGACATAGACGTGCCCCAATGCCATAGATAATTTCCATCTGTCACTCTAAGAGTGAGCCTGGTTGTCTTTCAGTGACACTGTTTATCATCTGCAGCCATTCCCAGCTCAGGGCATGGCCCTCTTCCTCTTTCAGTCTGGCAGTGAGGTGGTTAAGTGGGCCTCCCACAGCTGCATTTTCTGTCCACCTGTTCTCTGCAGGATGACCTAAATCCTTTCATTTTCTCTTGTTGCATGGAGCCCCAACAAAACAAATCTTGAGTTTCAACTTGAGCAACCTCGCCAGCCACAGCATGGCATGTCCCAACTTGGTATGGAAGAAAGAGGTGATGAGGAAGAGGTGGAAGAGAAGATGGAGGCATTACAAAATAAAATAAAGAGAATGTTGAAGTGTCAAGTACTAGAGAGGACAAATGAGGAGCTAAGAGGAAGTGCTTTGAGCAAAGAAGGAGACTGGAAACAAATATGGAGACACAGAGGAAGAAGAGGTTGTGAATGATAAGTGTTTCAGAAGAGATGGACGTGAAAATGGAGCATCTTAATGTGAGGGAGAAGCGAAGAAGTCATTAGGTAAAAAATGGAAGATAAATTGTGGACATTCAGAAAGAGATGGGGAGAGATCCAGGCATTTAGAGAGCGATAAAATGAAGACGACATTGACAATGGGAAGTGATGCAATACTGAAGTTCCGAAAGCAATAAAACATCAAAACATTGGGTGTGGTGCATTATATGATCGAACAGGGGTCTCCAACCTATTCTGTAGTGAGAGCTACTTCTGATCAGTGAAAATCATTGTGAGCTACAGAAGGCGAAACAACTTGAATGTTGTTGCTAGAGAGCCCTACGCCCAGCTTTATTAACTTTAAGTCAAATGTCCATGGAGCCAGATGCTATAGTTTGAACAAAATACTTTGACTAGGGGCACTATGACAGGGCTGCCAAATGTGTCAGTGAGAGCGCGGTGTTTGGGGAAGTATAAACACGTGTGTGTTTGAATGGGATATATGTGCATGGGCGAATGAGAGCCTGTGTCGTATTTACTTTTTATACAGAATATACCTTTCACCATATGTGGCACTTTCACATGCATGACACAAACCTACAGTCATTTTTTTTAATGGGATAAATTTAAAGTGCAGAAAAATGTTCTGCTAAAAATGTTCCAAATATGGAACATTTTTGTGCACTTTAAATTTTTCCTATTTAAAATAAAGAAACTACTGTCTTTTTCAGTTACACATGAGGCACAGTGTCAAGTGGCCACTGGGAGCAAGAGGCCTGCTGCTTGTAACTGTGACACTTTGAAATGGGGGAAATTAAAAAGAAGAGTTAACTTAATCATTAAGGTAACTTTTCACTTTAATTTTCTCCCTTCAAAGCAGTCAGAAACATAATTTTGTTCTCATGCTCCAATATTGCAATGTAAAGGACTTTTATTTAAGACTGAAATACCTCATGGCTTCAGTTCTTTACTTCTGTGCCCTAACCCCAGTCTGGGTCATACATCCGACTCCAGCACTGCCCATTATCAGGCCCCGCTATCTGCAGTCTGACCATAATAATGTAAAATAAACACAGCCTTCCCTTAACTTTTAAAGAAAAATGTGACCCTGAGCTTATTTAAAAATTAATTCAAGGCTGTGATCTGCTCTGAAGGTGTCTGGGAGTTACTGGTAGCTAGTGATCGACTGGTTGGAGACACCTGTGATAGAAGAAGGAAACATAGTACTAAATACTAGGTTTCCAAATGCTTTCCTCCTTCTGTTGCTTCTATTATCATTTAAAACATTCTACATAGCAAAATAATCCTTCATTTTAAAATGCAAAATAAAGGCAGAGGTGAAGAAGCCTGTGGAATAAGATGCACCCCAAGAAGAGACCGAGTTGAGCGAGACAACGGGTCAGTTGAAGATCCACGGGACAAAGCAGAGAAAAAAAGAGAAGTAGCAAAAGATACCACTAGACTTACAAGTGTATAGAGCTAGATAATAAAAGTGATGAAGGAGACATAGAGGTAGCGGGCACGCGGGAATGAAGGTGGAAAACGAATAGGATGAAGCGCAGTGGGAGACCATACCGGGATAAAATGATGGAACAGGAGCTATGGGTGATGGGAGAGACCCCACCAGCAATTTTTCCTCTTTCCCGATTCCTAAAACATTTAAAGGCCAGGAGATGAGCATATGGTCCACAGAGGCATGCGATCCCCACTCGTTGAGGCACAGATTAGCCTTGATCTCATCAGCACCCTGTCGCCCTGCCGCGAGGCCAGCGGCGGTGCCTTCCTCCATGGACGTGTTCAGCTGCCTGACGAGAAGATGGCCTCTGGCTCAGCACGCGATGTATTGGCAGCTGGGCGCAGAGACTAATTCCGCTCTTCCATTTCAGGCGACGTCTGACCGGTCTCTCTGGGAAACGCTACTATCGTCGACGCGTGACCTTTCTATTCCTCGTTAAACATCAGCTAATCATCTAACATCTCACTACATCAAATGCCACCATGGCTGCCGCTCACCCAGAGCCCTTTGTGAAAGCTCCAGGGGGTACAGAGCTTCCAGACGAGGAGCGACCATGCCCAAGAGATATTTTAATGTATCGCTTTATTTCTCCTGTATCGCAAACTACAGCCCTTAGGGGTACTGAGCTCTTTAGAATCGACACGTTTGGGAACGTTGAGCCACTGTACAGATTTTGTTGAAGTTCACCAATAAAAATAAATTGGTGTACAGAGCTTTTCTGCATTTATTGGACTCGTGGTCGTTGATAAAGCCATACTAAATGCAAAAACTGAGCATGAACTGTGCAGAGTGTTGCATAGTTAGGAGGGTGTTCCATGGAACAAGCAATATTTAACGGTTAGATAAATGCAGCCGAGAAGATGGAAGTGGTCATAGCGTGACATGCCGAGCAATTGCTCTCCCTGTGGTGCCCCCGGGGGACACCACTGAGAGTTCCTGAGACATAAACAGAAATATTATCTCCCTGGTGCCTTCAGGGGACTTGGGGGAGAATGCGTATGCCAGCTTGGGTTTCAATTATTCTTGTTGTGAATATTGCTGTCAGACGTGGGTTGCTTCATAGTGCAGTGGTATCTTAGCACAATAAAGGTGAAATGTTTTGTAACAGTACAAGAACGGGCTGCTATGCTGTCCTGGCGAAGTTATTCATCATTTCTTTGTCAAACCCAAATTAGTGCCCATTCAATGCAACACTGCGCAGTAGCACATACGGTATGCTGGTGGCACCTGATGTATGCTGAATGCCCCGATCTGCTATTTGTGCAAAGCGATTGGGTGCAACTACCCCTGCTCTCAGAGTTTGGGACGAATTGCAAATCTATGTAAAACATGGGATAATGCGTGCAAACTGTATTTGTGCCAGTTTGGCACGCCTTAGTTCTGCTTTTCTTGTGATATGCAGAGATGTTTTAAAGCACGGACCACTAGGCACTTGCCCAGGGCCCCCATCTTATGAAGGACCCCATTGAAAAGAGAACATTGTCCCTAGCTCATCTCTGTATATTTTGGTTTTATTATATTTCACATATAATGCAATATTGTTAGGAAATATAGGGCGTAAATTTGTTAAACAATGAGTAATAAAATTCAAAGTTGTTCCACACTGGGGCTCCAAAATATTTCCTGCCCAGGTGCCCCCAAATCCTTAAGATGGCACTGCTGATGTGTGTTCAAGACAAGCCCAGAAGTAAATGTGAGTGCAAACTGCAGTCCAGAGCAATGTGCGCTCTGCCCTACGTGCCTCAATTTGAATTGCCCAGTAATTATGACTGGGCTGATTGGGTCAGATAAAGGGTCCATCGGAATCGAAGATCTGAGGCAACACAAAAGATCTGGGGCATTTCACGTCTCTGCTGCTGACAACAGCCAAAATCCCTGGGTGAAACTCAGGAGGAGAAAAGGAGACCACAGGGGCAACTGGATGCTGTATTTTGGGTTTTTACAGATAATGTTTCATTTCTTAGGGGACCCCCCCCCCCCCCCCCCCCGGATCATCAACTCCTGATCCCGCAGTATTCCTCTGAGTGTTACTGATGTCTCCAGCATTGATAGCTCCAATGCGGAACACCCGGCTAATTTCCAGCCATCTTGAAATGTGTCCCTAAGTGGGCACAAGTATACAAGAGGTGCCCACAATTGGTTTGCCCAAATATGTTTCACAGAGTGTATTAAAGCATCCTCATGGTGACATGGCGCTATAGAAAAAACAGAAGAGATTACAAACTGGCAGGGTTGTATACACTGTGCACTGTGCAGGGGGTTGCTAAAGAACCCTGTTACCTTATGCAAAATTTTTATAGAACATAATAAGTGAATCAAAACATAAATAGGTTGTTTGCATTATATTTGTTTGTCAAAATATATACATGAAATTTCCTCAATCCAAATTAACAAAACATGATAGTATCACCAGTACATGTCTGATACTCTACTGTTTCACAAACGATTAAAAAATGTATCAGCAACCGATGGGAATTACTGCAAAACGAAAAAGACTTCCACAGACTATTTCATGACAAACCCCTTTTTGCCTACACTAAAGGGAAAAATCTTCGAACGCTACTATCTCTGCCACGAACAACCCCAAAAGCCGAAAACCGATTAGGCACCAAAAAATGGAATAGCTGCATCCATTGCAACAATGTTATAGTTGGCAATACATTAACTCACCCTTTGTCAGGCATTAAAATCAGGCTTAATCACACGAGTGACTGCAATTCTTCTAATGTAATTTACTGTATTAAGTGCCCGTGCGGTAAAGCCTACGTGGGCAAAACTGTACGGAAACTCAAAGTCCGAATAACTGAACACAAAAGTAAGATTAGAACTAAAAGTACTACAGCTAGTATAGCCATCCAATGGGATGAGGCTAAACACACAATATCACAACGTTACAAAAATTTTGCTACAAAGGGAAATTTTCTGGATCAAAAAATTAAATACTATGTTCCCCGCAGGGCTCAATGATCGCTTTGACATGAGTTGCTTCTTGTAATGTATCCCTTAACAAATATCTGTTTGTATAAACACTACGCAGTTTGTAAATATCCACACTCATGGTGGTGGTCATTACTTATATTTCTTATTTTTCTCTCACATATCCAGTTCTTTCTTAATATGCCCACCTCGTGTATACACCTGCTTCTACACCCATCATTATCAGTCAGTTTTTTATGCCACTGTCCCTTGCACCTCCTCCTTGCATTTAATATGCATACCATCTGCTCGTTAGCCGTATTTTTTTCTACTCCACCTTTTATTTGTGACATTCCTCTTACATCCTCATGGCTTCTTGTTTTTTTCCAGTATTAATCTCTCGTCACTTCCTTTACCATTACTTCCCATCATCCAGGAGCGATTTATTTAATTATTCCATCTTAGTGATTTTCCGTCGGTATTTTCCACAATTTCGTATTTTTTCCTACTACTTTTTTTGTTCCGTTCGCTATGATTTAATTGATCATTTAGTACTCTTATCTGTATACAGCAATTACATTCTCTTGCATATTCATCACTAGTCCATTCTCCATTCAAAGATGGCCGCCATAGCCTTTTCCATCAGTCCTTCTTTTATTTATGTATTTTTACACGCGCATTCAAACGCACGCCCAAATGGGTCGCATGTCGGTTCAGCTGCCTCTAGTTTTCTCCGTTACCGCGTTAAGAAATTCATAATCGGTGAGTGTTTTCCCGCCTTCATTTTGTTTTTTATCCTGCTATTATGCGTACCTGACACTTTTGATTTGACGCTAGTCATTCTCAGTTTGCAGTATGAAGTGATTTGATGAGGTCATTTGCCAATAACGTTTCAGCATAGAGTACCTTTGGCCATTTCTTCACACGCCCATCGGGGTGAGTTTTCTAACATCGTAATTTTCACAGAGTCAGCGCTTTTTAGCGTTTAGTTCACC
Organism: Triturus cristatus; assembly: GCF_964204655.1. Lineage (NCBI taxonomy): Eukaryota > Metazoa > Chordata > Amphibia > Caudata > Salamandridae > Triturus > Triturus cristatus. The sequence continues at coordinate 1,140,261,732 of NC_140593.1, read as the reverse complement.
AGTTCATTTCTTTTCATTTGTTTACTTTTTAGCATCGCTTAGCCATACTATTTTCCAGTGGGAAACCACTGTTTCCCACATATGTGAGGTGAGCTCAGTTCTAATTTCTTTTCACATTGGCATCCACGTTCACATTGCAGCTATTTTATCACTTTTTTTTTTCACTTTTTCTCGTTTCCAGCATTCAGGTTGGAACCTTTTTCTAGCCTGACATCTTTGAGATCCAAGGTACAATTTTACACTTTTCGTCTCTCCAGTCTCTGACCGGTCAAGCCTTTCACACAACGTCTTATTCACAAACTTTCTTATTCACAAACTAACAGCACAATTTTCATATTTTTTTAATTCCAGTAATTTAGTACATCACTAACCACACAAGGGGGAAGCAATAACATTAGCATAACAATTAAGCACAGCTTTATTAAAGCTCTATGTGATCTTATGCATTGGTATCCACATGTTGTCTCCCCAAAAAACATAAAAAAAATCATTATTGATGTTGTTTGTAATATTGATATTTTTGTCTACAGGGCGCCCCTGACGAAGGGACGTGCCAGTCCCGAAATGCATCGGGCTTTCTCTCAAATGTCTTGTATATCAATTTATGTGACTAGCATGATGTAATGACTATATGCTATGTTTATTTAAGTAACATGACATGTACTGGTGATACTATCATGTTTTATTAATTTGGATTGAGGAAATTTCATGTATATATTTTGACAAACAAATATAATGCAAACAACCTATTTATGTTTCGATTCACTTATTATGTTCTATAACAATTTTACATAAGGTAACAGGGTTCTTTAGCAACCCCTGCACAGTGCACAGTATATACAACCCTACCGGTTTGTAATCTCTTCTTTTAATTATAGACGCTTAACCAGACAGCAAGCGTAACACTGTTGCACCATTGTGTACAATTTGAAAATTCAGTTAATTATATTAAACAGGTGTGCGCTTCCCCCATATAATTCCAGCTATAGAAAAAAAACACCACAAATAATTTAACAAATACATATAGCTCCACACAGATCTTCCCATCTACATAGAAGTGATTCCTACCAGAACCATACTTACATCTGTCTGCACTCACCAAGGCACTGTAGGAAAGTTAGAGGAACACGGCTCAGATAGCCTAGATTCGGATCGGCTATCAAATCTTATTCTGTGTAAAAAAAAAAAAATATATATATATATATATATAGATATATATATATTTTTTTTTTTGACGAAGGCGTGTAGCCGAAACGCGTCTGTCGTTTTTTTTTTGTTTTGTGGCTAAAATAAATGAATGACATACAAATCTCTCAGTGTGCGCCTCATTACGGCCAAGGGAGATGGGCCATTGTATGGGAAATATATATATATATATATATATATATATATATATACACACAGACACACACACACATATATATATATATATATATATATATATATATATATATATATATATATATATATATATATATATATAATGTGGGTATGTGGGCCATTCATATCAGCTGCCACTGCACTCTGCAAAAACATTTTGTGGTACTTGTGCTGGCTTTAGAGCATGAACTTGAGGGGAAAGGGTACATTTCTTAACCAATTAGCCCACTGACATAGGTCTAAACTGGCCGAGTTTCTAAGGAATGTTTGCGAAGTTTAAAGGCAGAAAGGTGGATATTAATCACATGACCCTTTACTTTTAGTCAAAACCTGGTAGTATTTAAACACCATTTTACAATGAGGGGAAATAAGGTCTCTATTCCCAGGGTGGCGATGAGTTGTAGGTAGGCAGGTTGCCCTCGCGTAGGCTGGTGAAATGAGTACTAGCTTACTCTAGCTGGCTACTACGCAGAATACTGACTACTACATTTAGGAGGATGAGAAGTGCCTTTGGCGTATTATTCTGTTTTGACCGAAGGGCTATAACACTCTAATGTGAATATTCTTTTTTACTAGTAGTTGAAATGTAAGCCACAGTTGCAGGATAAAACCTGTTTTTGCCTATATTCTACAATTCACTTCAAAAACATAATTTACCAGAAAGTGAATACAAATAGTTAAAACCCACTGGAGTATTAAAAAGCAGAAATCATTACATTTATAAATTTCCTCAAAAAATCTGAATTATGAAATGAGTTCAAGTTCAATTATGCTACAGACATGTATTCTGCCAATAGAACAGTACTGTTCAGGGTGAGTTCCTCCTCATGACCAACTCCGGCCCTACAACACCTCACACTCTTCTCTCTGGAAATAAAGAATTTGTTTTTGTAACTTTTTGTCTTTATTTACTTTTTGTTTTTTCCCACTCATTATTTGAGGTACATTTGCATTCTTGTACCCCTTTTCCTAGCGTTCATGTTTAATTTTCTACGTAGCAGAGTGACCTAAGAAGTTTTGCAGGAGTGAGTGTGTGCCGGGTAGGTGGGTGTGTGTATTGGGTCCAAGGGCAGAGGGTCTGTTTTGGAGTCACACGGAAGCTAGATAGTTAGAGACTAACAAAGGGCTGAACATGGTAACATGCAAGGAGAACCTTTCTAAATCATGTGATGGGAATAGTGCTGAAGAAGTGAGAAGGAGGAGGCGGCGGCATGTTTGTAGATGTTACGCTTAGATCCCTGAGAAGCTAAGTGAGCTTTCTTAATTCCTGGAAAACTGCTCCTTGGAGAGATGAGTGCTTGGTTCCTTTCTTATCTTCAGAAGTGGTGTTTGTAAATCTGATATGTGAAGAGATGTTACTCCAGGTCCAAGGCACTGGGCACATGTTGTCCCTGAGTTTTTCCTTTCTTGCATTTCTTGATTTTACGTCTTGCAGTGTCATAGCTGCATATGTTCCTCCTGAGGTGGTTTGTTTTTGGCCTGATCATCTTTTGCACGGTTGGTTGTTACTGATTTATAGATGATACCAGCCTGGCATGGTGGCCCAATCAGTTCCATGAGTATGAGACCGCCTTGATCGTACATCTTCAAAATTGATTGGCTGGTACAGCAATGAGTAGAGGGCCCATCAGTGGCATCTGTGCAAAATCTGCAATGCAATTGTAAAGGATCTTGTTACTATCTAGATGTGGGAGTGCCCAGCCTTGGGCAGGGTTACAGGGGCGGGGCCTGGTTATGCTTTCTAATATCTGTTTTGAGGGAGAGGGCAGTGTGATTCAAAGTGGTTTATTGTCCTTTGAGCGTCTGAGAATGAATCCATGTAGCACAGTGTCAGTATCCTTTTTTTCATATCAGTTCATCTGGTGGTGTGGGAGATGAGAATTACTTTGGTTTTATTGGGTTCAGTGTGCAGCTGTCGATTTAGGGTGCAGAGTTGGATCTTGGGTGGGCCGTCCTTCAGTCTGTGGGTGCCCTTGATGGGGGAGACTTTCAAGCGGATTTGTGTGTCGTTGGCATTCAGGTGAATATTGAGTCTGTGATTGGTAAGCTGGACTCTGAAAATGTCCTTGTAGAGGCTGAAGTTAACAAAAGGCCGGGTGGTTCTTTGAGGTATTCAGCGGCTCCTTTCCATCTACTTCTTCAGCAGTCTCAAAGCCAAAAAGGACCCAAGAGATGTCAGAGAAATGAGCGAGCAGCTAACAGACATGAAGGTACATCTTAGATGATGCTGCATGTGACTGGGGTGAAGGCAGAAAAGATGACTTCTAGCATTTCTCTCTGTTCTGTATAAAACAGGAAGGGTTCCAGTCCTCTTTCGAGGTAGGACTGGCCTGCAACTACAGATTACAGACATTAACCAATATTAATAAATCTCCTCAAACATGCAAATACGGACCGAGATCCTTGCAGTAGTAGTTGAGGCAGGCTGCAAGAACCTGAACATGCAAAACACAGAGAAAACTACTAACTGAAGGTGAGTCCCTCACAGCTGACTGAGGGACTGGAAGTCTATTCCTGGCATCCGAGCCATATATTGGATAAAACAAACCTGCTCAGCTGACATTGTTTACATTGTTATTACCTCTGCATTCAGGCCATCTACCTGCTATCTGCACTTGGCAATGCACCTACCTCTGTTCTTGGTGAGAAGTCAGGCTTGTGTCCGAATCCACAAACTATTTTAGTGCAGGTTAAAGTTCCATCTTGAATTCTGTCTAGGAGCTTGTCTCTATTATCGATTCCCCCGGCCAATGTGCTCACTGACTCACGGACTACTCATTTTACAATATAATAAACATTTTTCAGACTCAGGTCAAAAATGGGACCGAGTTTTGTTCAACAGCTTGCAAAAAGAATACACTCATCAATTCAATATTTCTGAACATTTTTCATATGTAAAAAACTGTATGATGCTCTGAACGTCTTTATGCGAAATTGACATATGAAGGCCTTCTCAACCAATACAACTGCATTGCATCTTAAAAAAGCATGAAACTTAATTATAAAATAAAGATATGGGGATGTTTAGGATGGCAGGGTGTCAAAAGTGGCAGCTGCACAAAACCTAAAAGGACATGGAGCTGGAAGAGGTGCTATTCTAACTTTATTGCCCACTCTGCCATACACGGTTTCCAATGTCGAAATGTTTTCTCACACACAATACCATATCACACTATCTACAATCTTTCAAATTACATATATAATTCTTTAAAAAAAAAAAACTTTATTGGCATTTTCTGAAAAACAAAGAGACTTGACATCTTATAGTATAATGACAGATAATATAAAAAAGGAAATAAGAGGATAAAGGAAATATTATTCTCAGCAGTATCCCTCACAGTTAGCACCATTCGTTCGCTCTTAGCTATGTACAGCATCGACAAATGCCTCCTGTTACAGTAATATTTTATGTTGGCAATTTCCCAACCGGATGTATCAACATCTCAATACAATGTGCCACCTGTGCCCACAATGCCCGCAGACCGAGTCCTTGCCAGTCTTCTAACATTATGCCCCCCCTCTATGTGTCAAGTAACTGAGTACGTTTCCTCCCCTCACTGCTCCCCTACATCGTCTACAGTAGCATTAGGTCCTGTGGTCGCATTTTCTTTAGCCATTTGGTATGTCTTGTATAGTGCCCAGACGTTTTTAGGGCGACTGCACGGCGGGAGTAGTTCGCTATAGTTCTCAGTTTGCGTACTGCAGTAGATCATGTCCCTGGACCACTCTGTAATGGTAGGTGTCGGGCCTCTCATCCAGCACATCGCCACCCTACGCCTAGCAATCAACATACTCATGCCTGCCAGTCTGCGAACCGCTTGGAATAGCCCAATAGGGCAAGAAGAGGGTCTGGAGTAAGTTGCATATCAATAATTTTGCCTACTTCTTTAAACACAAGCACCCAGAAGCCGGCGATTCCAGAACAAGTCCAAGCTAGGTGCAAGAAGTCCGCCAGATGTGCTCCACAGCGGTCACACACCGACGTAGCGCGCAGCCCGTTTCTGCATAGCCTTTCAGGGGTGTACTATACTCTGTTCAGCAATTTAAAATGGATTAGCCTGTGCTTCCCATTGAGTGAAATCCGCTTTGTATTAGTGCAGCAATATCGCCAGGTTTTGTCATCTAGTTCTCTATCTAAGTCAGTTTGCCACGCTAGTCTCGCCTTGGTGTAAAAGTTTTCCCGATATCCCATAGTTAATTTGTAAATTTTATGACACAATGTGGGTATGGGGTTCAGTTTTTATCACATATGTGAGAGAAGCAATGTCCGGCGGTTCCTCCATGTCACCACCCAGAATATCTGCCAAGGCATGTCTAGTTCTGTGGAATTGGAGCCTGTGCAGGAATGTAGAGTGTGTGCCTGGCGCCTCAAGTTCCTCCCACGTCCTAACCTTACCTTTCCTGAACATATCCCCAATCGTCGCTATCTCTAGAGCTCCAAGTGCTCTCGTCACTCCACTATCTCTGCACGGGGGTAGCCAACGACACCACTCCAGAGGAGCAAGGGGGGAATAAAGTAAAGCTCCAGCTTGAAGCTTGAGCAGGTGCTGCCATGCATGTCTAGCCGCATTTATTGAGGCAATAATTCCCGTCCGGTGATCCGTAGGGGTAAACAAGGCAGCAGGCAACGAGAGACGTGCCGTCGTCACACTCTCTATCTGAATATGGGGTGTGCCCGGTGGACTATGCATCCAATAGTGCGCGTGGGCTGCCTGTGCCACTCTGTAATACAGATCTAAGTCTGGGGCTCCCAGACCTCCAAGGCGTTAGGGGAGAGTCAAGACATCCCATTTAACCCTGGCCTGTTTCCCAGCCCAAGCCAGTTTGATTAGGAGCGATGTGAGAGTGCGGAAAAAGCACCCCGGGAGGACCATAGGAATATTAGAGAATAGAAACAGAAAACGGGGAAGTATCACCATTTTCATGATCGAAATATGGCCCAGCAACGAGAGAGGGAGGCGGATCCACCTTTCAATCTCGTCTTCCAGCTTATTGACAGCGACCCCTTAGTTATCGCGAAACACTACCTCTGAGTCCATGTGTATTTTTATGCCTAAGTATCTAACTGGCTCCGATGACCACTGCAATGGGTAATCAGGCTCAATCGGCCCAGTAGCCGAGGTGAGGGGGAAAATTATTGATTTTGTCCAGTTGACCCTGAGACCTGAATGCGTACCAAACTGCACAACTTCCCTCAGTATGGGGGACAGGTTAATATCTGGTTCCCTGACGTAAAGCAGTGTATCATCTGCATACGCTGAGACAATCAGGTCGTACCCTGGGAATCGTATACCTCTGTGGCTGTGGTATTGTCGTAGTGCGCATGCTAGTGGTTCCACTACCAATGCATATAATAATGGGGACAGGGGGCACCCTTGTTGCGTTCCACTAGAAATACGTATGGGGTCAGTAACTAAGTCACCGATTTTGACTCTTGCGGTAGGAGTGTTATATATGACCGCCACCATTTGAAGGAATATACCACCCAACCCCATCGGCATCAACACCTGTCACATAAAAGGCCATTCGACAGAGTCAAAAGCCTTTTCCATATCTAAAAATACCTCTATGGCTTGTACATCCGGGCAGGTATGCTGCATTGCCCCTGTGGTAAATAATTTAATTACCGGTACTTAATTTGATGCGGAAAATTAATAAGAATAGCTCAGTAAAATAAGAGGCAGAATCCGTGGTATTAGAGATTCGGAACGGGCTTTATTCCAATAACAATTCGAATTGTGGGCTTCATATTCCATCACCACGGAGGTTCAGGAAGTGAAGGACAATACATTATTGACAGGTAATCATTTTTATAGAAGAGGCATTACAGTGAAACAGATGCAGGAGGCGTAACAGTTGATAACAGAGATAAAGACATACATGCGTAACTAAAATGGGTGTAACTAGGCGTAACTAAAGAACGTCATTAGGTATGATGTCACAAATGGGTGGTTCCATGAAAGAATTTCGCAATGTCAGCAAAAATACTTGGCAGAGATGCGCGCGCAGCAGCATGACGTGTGATTTGACGTGCAACTAGGGGGAGAATGGGACTTGACATTTAGCTCTACATGTGGAGACAGAAGTCTGGGGTTATGTCAACCTAATCCCAAATCATATCTAATATCCTATGTTTAAAGAACTGTGTTATCCAAAAAGAGAGGTCTCTTAGGATAGAATCTTATTCTATACTGACTATACTGACTGTTAGTGCGTGTACAAGCGTCTAAGTGTCTACACTAGATGCGAGGGGGTAGGAATATTCCATGGTAACAGGGTTTATGAATTACTTGCATGAGGACAGCGAGGCCTGGCCCCTTTGCACGGTAGCTGGAGGAATGTTTACCTAAACTGCTAGACAGGAATGCATCGGATGAGGGGTGGAGTAAATAATCTTGAAGGTGAAATACAGTTTTCTGGCAGGCTACGGGCTGGATCAGGCACCGTTAGCCGCGCAGGGAGTAAGACAAAGTTCATGGTCACAGATGCAGGCTCAGACTGGAGCTTTCAGAGGCAGAAGGCAGGAAAAGGCTTGGTGGCAGAATCAGGGCCTACTCGCCTGGACTGTAAAATGGGATAAATGAACCATATAAAGCCGGTGGCCTTTCATACTTAGGAATAGAATATCCGGCCCATTCATGGCGGATCTGAAAGAGGACATGTTGACGGTGGACGCACATGTGTTTGCGTCTTCATAACTGGAACTGGAGGGAACATACATGTACTTGTGACTTATACATGAAACCGTTGGGGTCCAAGATAGGGGACATAACCGACCATAAAAATCCATATTTCCACATTCCCTCCTTGTCCCCTACTGGCCCTTAGGAAATATCAATCTTCATCAATCCATCAATCTGTTCATATAACATCATTTGTTCTTCTTTCTTCTTCCGGGATCTCGAACGAAAACTTGGATGTGGGATACACGAGGTGGCACACAGACCACAAATCGCTGGCCCACATTGTAGACATAAGCAGCAACTGAATAGTATGAGAAAGCCAATACCTAGGAAGGAGAGCATTCTCCATCCCCAGGCTGACAACACGCCCCAGAACCAACCGGACCAAGTCCAGGTGCCTGGACTCTGGTGTATCTGGCTTACAATCTTATGAAGGCGGGTTATGGCTTTATATACTGACGGCGAATTTTCTGGTATGAAAATGCAACAACTTGATCCGATGACCCTACAAGCTCCGCCCCTATCGGCCAGGATGACGTCAAGGACAAGACGATTTTGAAGCACAACAATCCGCATAGCAGACTGCTCTTCTGTTAAATTGCCTAAGGCGGAAATAGTTTCGTTCACTACTGCTTCAAGGGTTCTGGTTAATCTACGTATCAACTTACTATTAGTGACTGTACCTATATAGGGGAAGAAACCTTTATTGAAATCTGTGTATTTTTCCCATGCTGTTTCAGTGTAATCGACGATTGGGAGATCTCTCTGCTGTCTATTGTGTACTAAATGAGTATTTCTATGATAATCAGGAGGAGCTAGGAAAACAGGTGGTAGGAGGAATGCTATGTAACAGGTACCATCCCAATCTAGAGGTAGGCGTATATATGCGGTCTGGCCACATATAAAGTAGGAATGACGAGAAGCTCTAAATGTAGACTTGCCTTGATCACTGAATTTTATCACAGTGGTGCATTTACTATGGCCCATGTGTATGGAGCCATTCTTTCTTATACATAGTTCCCCTTTTTCTGGGAATACGGACATGGCGGGCAAGATTGGTGTAGCTTCAGATTCAACGTTCAGGATCATGAGGTTAAGTGTAAAATTACCTAATCCGTATACTTCATTTTCTAGATCAGTTCCTGTTCTTTTGGGAAGTCCCTCCTTGTTAGGGTAGCAGACTTTAAGCAAAACTAAGTTCAGGTTTCCCCATACCCAGTTGTCTTGATAAACTGCGGAATTCGAATCTAGGGAATTAATCAAACTAAACCATGCTCCACAGGAGCCAGTGTGTGTGAACGGATAGGGGAAGAGGGGCAAAACTCCCTTATAGTTCTGATAGGGAGGGAGTCGGCCACATATCCAACAATTTGTGGCATTGCTGGTTTGATGGGAATGATGTAGCATACTAATGAAAGTGTTATTGCGCAGCGCAAATCTATAGGACAACTCATGCGGGGGTAATTCACTAAAAGAATGTTCAGCAGTAACATTGTAAACATGTTTAGAAATAGGATAATATATGTGCAACAATATACTTGCAGCGATTATTAAAAGACTTAAGAAAAACAAAATTAATAACGTCACTGTGCAATGACTACGTAGTGATTTACAGTACGCATGCTTTTTCAACTGCATCTTTCGGTTTCTTTCTCTATTCAGGTCTAGGGGATACATGTCAGAGACAAATTCGACCGATTCACCTTGGAGAGGACTTAAACAATCAAATTGTCTGACTTATTAGACCGTAATTTTAGTTTGTATAGTTCCTTATCGCTTTGTTCAACCAAAGGAAGCTTTGAGTCAATCGGTGAAGACACGCGAGGTGTAACGTTTACATCGGACGGTAGTCCATGAAATTTCTTGATATGACTTGAATGTAGCCATCCTTTGCGACCTTCGATCTTCACGGCTGTCCTCGTGGTGAGTAGTACAAGTTGAGGCGATTTCCACCTAGGATCCAGCTGAGTCTTCCGGTCAAAATTCCGCACTAACACCAGGTCCCCGGGAACTACGTCATGGGGTTTCACCTCGGTGTTGTCGGGAAAGGCTGCAGCTACCTGTGAACGACAAGATTGTAGTGCAGACATCAAGGAAGCCAGGTAATCTGTCAGCATATTACAGTCAACATCAGTTATTTTGCGTGGTATAGGCGTCCCCCACATATTTGGTGGTGTGCCAAAGATCACCTCATAAGGGGATAGCCCTGTTCGAGAGTGCGCTACCATTCTCATGTAAAAGAGTGCAACTGGTAAGGCTACTACTCAATCAACACCTTTCTCTCTACATATTTTGGACAATCTAATTTTCAGAGTTTGATTATGTCGTTCCACGAGACCTGCTGCCTCGGGGTGTCGGACACAGTGAAATTTCCATTGATAGCCTAACAAAAGTGAAACGTGTTTCATTAGTTCGGATGAGAACGGCTGGCCGTTATCTGAGTAGACAACACGTGGTAAACCGTACCGTGGGAAGAATTCTCGAACCAACTGTTTGGCAGTAGTCGGGGCAGTGTAATCTGAGACTGGGTAGGCTTCTGTCCAACGGGAAAGAGCACAGACAACTACAAGAACATATTTGAATCCTCAACATCGTTCCATCTGGATATAATCCATCTGGAGGACTTCAAAAGGGTGATCAGGAGGCTGAAATCCACCCTGTTCTACGGGAATGCTTTTACCTGGGTTAAACTGACAACAGATCATACAGGTACGAACTTTTTGTTTAGCTGCTGCTCGTAAATGTTTGTTGAACCAAATGTGTTGAATGCTGTCTAGCATAGCTTTTTCTCCTAGGTGCGCTGGACTATGTATTGTATTAATCATAACTTGAACCATAGAGTCAGGAAGGAACCATACAGATTTTTCCTTCGTCATCCATCCTTGATCCGTTTGGATCCCTCCTAATTCAGTCCATTTCTTTATTTCATCTGGTGTAGCATGTGTCTGTATGTCAATTACGTCAAGAGCGGGATCCTTAACCGTCATGCAATGTGTTGGTGTCGGAACTATTGTCTTTGTCATGTCAGATGTGTGAGTTTGAGCAGTCTGTTTAGCTGTTCTGTCAGCTAGATCATTGCCTTGGGAAATGATATCAGTAACTTTCGTATGAGCTTTACATTTCATAATTGATATTGCAGTGGGTAGATGTATTGCATCTAATAAGGCATGAATGAGGGGTCCGTGCTGAATGTGGGCACCGTGAGAAGTTAAATAACCTCTCTCTCGCCACAGCACGCCGAAGTCATGTACAACTCCGAATGCATAACGTGAATCAGTGTATATGTTGACTTTCTTATTTGTGGCTTGAATACAGGCTTGTGTCAGAGCGATGAGCTCTGCTGCTTGAGCTGACAAGGTATTTATGCAATTTGTTTCAATGACTTCAGTGTCTGTTGTGACTGCATACGCGGCCACTAGCTCTCCTGTACTCGTTCTCATACATGAACCATCTACATACAACGTCAGGTCTGGATTTGACAATGGGACGTCTGTCAAGTCTTGTCTGGGTTTCGTCGTGATAGTAATAACTTCAATACAATCATGTGCTAGTGGGTCTGTTCCGTTTACTGGCAAAAGTGTGGCAGGATTCAATGTACTACAACGTCTGATTTCTATGTGTGGCTGAAACAATGTCGATTCGTAACCGGTAAGTCTTGCTATAGTCAAGTGTTGTGTTTGCGTTCGGTTCACAAGAACCTCTACTGCGTGTGGTACTTGTACTGTCAATGGATGTCCTAACACTATGGCATCGCTTTGTCTGATTGCTAAAGCTGTCGCTGCCACTGATTTCAGGCACGCAGGCAGAGCCTGAGCTACGGGATCTAATGTACTAGAAAAATAAGCACATGGTTTGTGTGATCCTGCTTGTTCCTGTGTGAGTACTGACAAGGCAGTACCTTCGCGTTCTGTAACAAAGAGCGTAAAATGTTTATTGTAACATGGTGTTGCTAAAACAGGTGCTTGACATAAAGCTTTCTTTAGGCTTTCAAAAGCTTGTGTATGTTCCTGAGTCCAAGGGAGGACAGTCGATGTGGCTGCCTCCTGTGTTGTCAACTGAATGAGTGGTTTTGCTAGAAATGCATACTGAGGGATCCACTGCCTACAATATGAAGTGAGGCCTATAAAAGCCCGCACCTCCTTTTGTGTCTTGGGTGGTGGCATGTTAGCAATTAACTGGATGCGGTCGGGTGTAAGCTGCCTTCCCTCCTTGGACAGCGAGTGCCCAAGATAAACAACTCGCTGGACACAGAATTGCAGCTTGGAAGGGGACACCTTGTGCCCCTTGTCGGCCAGAAATTTTAAAACCGTCAGTGACGCTTTTTCACATTCATGTTCGTTTCGGGCGGTGATCAGCAGATCATCGACATATTGAAGCAAGGCAGTGTTAACTGGCATGTGGATACTGTCAAGTTCTCGTTTCAATGCTTGGCTATAGATGCTGGGGCTTTCTGTGAATCCTTGAGGTGCGCGTGTGAATTTAAAGCTTCGTCCATTTAAACTAAATCCAAACAAGTATTGGCTTTCCGGATCTATTGGGACGCTGAAAAAGGCATTCTTGAGATCAATTACAGTAAAGAATGTTGCTTCGGAATCAATGGCTGTCAGTAATGAAGAAATGTCTGGGACTACGGGGTATTGTGGTACAATACATTTATTTAATTCGCGCAGATCAATAACCAATCGATATACTGGCGGGGCTTTTGGATCAGTTCGTTTAAGAATCGGAATTATCGGGGAATTACATACATTGGAGTCGGTTTCCACAACCACTCCTTGGGTAATAAGCTCATCAATGATTTGCAGTAAAGCCACTACAGCATCCGGGGGTAACTTGTATTGTCGCATTCGTGGTAGTACCACTCCTGTCTTTAGTGTGACTCGATATGGTGTAATGTTCATGCAACCAACATCTGTAGGGCCTTGTGCCCATAAATGTGTGGGTAAAGTCTGCAGTCGGTGATCCATGTCTCGGGACACATAGTGCCCTTTGAAATCACGTAAAAACAATCTTACTCCTTCCGGAGAACAACATATTATAGCTCCTAGAGCTTTCAATGTTTTTATACCTAACAGGTTTTCTGGACATGATTTAGTAAGCAATAAATCTGTAGTTCATGTCAAGGGACCAATCGTAAGTGGAAGAGGCTGTGATACTTCGTTAATGATAGGTTTTCCCGAAAAACCAAGGGAAATATTCTGTGAGCCTGAGAGGGGTGCCCCTGGAACTTCACTACGTTTTATGGTTGTTCGGCTTGCCCCTGTATCAAGTAAAAATTTTCTATCTTGGCCTAGTAGTTCACTGTGTACATAAGGTCCTTCTTGATCTACAGGGACCTCGATAAGGGGTAAGCCAACTTCCCTCTCTAGGCTGTTTCATGAGTATCGTTGATAATCAGGATAGTCATACTGTGCGGTCTGGTACATCTGTCGTGTCGTTGTTTGTGTGGCAGCAATAGGCTGCGGTGGTGGAGCTGGCATAGACTGTTGCGGAGCTGGCATGGACTGTGCATGCTGCGGGGCTCCTTGTTGGTTCTGATCCTGTCTAAGTGGCCGTGGTCTTTCTTTTGTAATACCTATGGCGATATTATGTTTTAAGACTGGACAATCGTGTATATAATGACCTGGCTGTTTACAATAGTTGCATGTCCCTTTTACAGACCCTGCTGAATCACTGGACTGTGTCATACCCTTTTTATGACCGTCAGCTGGAACTGTCTGGGAAACTAGCATTTTCATTTTCGTGTCTTTCATGCGTCTTTGTTCATGTTCTTGTTCCTCTCTAATTCTATTGTGATGGTACTGTAGCATTTGTAACATTTGTGACGGAGTGTTACCTTGCCATGTACTCTCGAATTTCAATACTCTATTCTTAACTTGGGGCAAGGAATTTTCAACTAATTTTGTCACAAACAGATGTGGATACGATTCGCTACTTGCTTTTATTCCACTATTTATACCAAAACATTTTTCGAATCGGGCATAGAAATCACTAGTGTCTTCATCTTGCTTTTGTTTACAGGCTGAGATTGCACCCCAGTCTTCCTTTTTCGTAGTTAATAAACGTGGCAGTACCTGTACTAGTAAACCTGGTAGTATTTTGGTCTTTTCCCCAAGCCCTAAACCTGGACCTCGAGCTGTTTCTTCGTTTTCTAATGCTGTCCAATCTATCTTTTGGTCTCCCACCTCCCAATCCTTTTCTTTGAGTTTTTCGTAAATGCCCGCAGGCATTAATACCTTTAATATTTTCATAATGTCGGGATAGGTATACTCTCCCATGAGCAACATGTCTTTAATTTCACGGTGGAAACCCGCTGGGTCTTTGTCATGACTGGGTACCACTTTCTTCATTTCTAATAGTTCCATTTTAGATATGGGTGTGTATACAAACACACGTTTAAACTGATTGTCATCACCTTTTATCGGATGCACTTCGCGTAAGGGATTCTGTCTATCCATATAATACGTCGTTCTTTCCTTGATGGGCAGTGAGACATGTTCGGGGCATACAAAAAGAATGTACTGCTTTCTGGATTCTAGTATTTCTCTAATTAACTCAGTACCTGAACCTCTCCATTTATTCGTGAGTAATTCAGTCAATATATCAGGTAAGGGACCAGGATCGGAGTGTTGGCTTTTATATAATATAAGGAGTTGTTGAATCATGTAGATACCAGCTAAACGCTGTTCATCTGGGGTGAGGTTCAAAAACGTGTGCGCTAGTGTATCATCACTATATTTTCCGGGACTGTCAACCCAGTGAACGGCTGACCTGGCTAATTCTTGTTCGTCCATAGAATCGAGTATATGATAACCCCTTCGTTCTCGGAGTAATTTGTCAGCGGCTTGGAACGAATGTTCGGGGGACCTTATATTTATTATAGGGGTTTGGAAATTTCTGTTATTATCTGGACGTATCGGATGTATCGGATCAGTAAAGCATCTAGTATTATTACAAGATCTTCCTCTACCTACATAGGCCATGGTTTCTAACTGTCCTGTGGGCAGTTCTAATTCTTCCTCCTCCTCGTTTTGTTCAGGCTGGTCTACCGCTAATCTTTCTTCGTGTATTCGTTCTACTTCTTTGCGGATCTTTCGGCACATAGCTACTATACTTAATAGTCTATCATGTCTCCCCTCTGATGTATTCCGACTCCATGTGGTAAGAATTCGCATTTCTTCCGGATTTACCCCTGGTCGGTCTTGATTTCTGATCACACAATTTATGAGGAAACGTAACAGTTCCCCCTGTATCTCCACTTTCTGGTACTCCATGGCTCTATTAATACTTTCAGAATCTCGCCCTGACTGGACAAAGTGATATATATTTTCTAAATGTGTAGTCATTCCTGGTAGCCTCCCTAAATATATTGCAGCTCGTCGGATACGTAATGATGCCAGCAGCATTTCGTCCTCTTTGCCGGGCACAGGGTCATATCTACAATCTACTAGAAGTTCCTTAAGCATGTCGGGAGTTACTAGTTTGGGCGTACGTTGGTGGGCTAATTCTTGAAAGGAAATTACTCTGGGTGGCGTGGAAAAAATGTTTGTTGTACCTCCTGTAGCACCGCCTGGGGTGCTGGATGTGAAAGGATTCGTTGAACGTGATATAGCAACCATAGGTGTGGGTACAGCTGTAGAAACAGATGTGCTTGCCGGAACTTGTGTCGGAGTTTGTTGTTGCGGAGGTACAGACGGAGGGTCTTGGCGTTGAACCCCCTCGGCAGGCGGTCTATGTGGTGCAGTATTAGCATACTCGGGAGCTGCGTCGTCTAAATAAGAGGAAAGGAAAACATCTTCTGCGGTTCTGGGATGCCCTTTGGGATGTGCTTTTATCGGAAACAATGGAGGTGGCAAGTCTTTTGGTATCTCCGGAGTAGCCTTAGGTAACCCTTCGGCCAGAAGAGGATACATACCATTCATAAGGGCATTTCTTTGTCTGTCTACTTGTTCTGATTTTGCTCGGGTACCTTCTTCAATTAATAGATTTTCTCGGACTTTATTTGAATTCTCCTTACTTTTCTCTTCCTGTCTGAGTGCTTTTTCTGTACGTCTATATGATTCTTTACGCCATAATTCAATGGCATCTTTCTGTGATTGTCTAGCTTTCTTTTTCCATAATTCTTCCTCTACTTTTATGATGCAATCTGCATCCCAGGTCCCAGCTGCGGGCCACCTCTGACTTTCTGGTAATTCCTTGGTGTAGTCTACCCATAAATCAAGAAATAATATGGCGTCTAGGCCATGTTTATGATACATGAAGTACCCTGGAGTGTCCCTAGGAGGAATGGGAACAGCTTCTTCGAGTACCCCTTTTCTAGTTTTGATCTGTCTTAATTTCGAAAAGAGCGGCATATTGAGAACTGATCTGATACCTAATTTTGAACACGTTTAATACAACAAAACACAATAATGAACAGTCATTCACACCACAATATGCAGAACGTATTTAAAACATTTAACATTTAACATTTAATGAACAACAATGATGGCCATTTAGGGAACTAGTCACTAAGCATAATACTCGGCACTAACTAGGTAATTCTGAATTATATACTAGACATACTAGATATACTGCTAAGCAGTACAGATACACTGCTGAAACAGTGCAGACCGGATTTGTGTACCCAAACCCGTCTTGACCGGCACAACCTATGTGCACGTCAGAACGCCTCCCCGTCAATGGTACTCACCGGGTAGCTCGGAACGGAAGGCCTCGGAACTGAACTGAACTGGACTTGGACCGGACTGGACTCGACTCGAAACTTCGGAACTTCGGAACCTGGTGGGCCTCTGTATACCTCGGATCTTGCTCTCTCAGCTAGGCTCTGGTCGGGATACTTCGCACTTCTCACCGCCTCGTCTGGGTGTTGATCGCAGCCTCAGTTACCCCCGCTCGGCAGGAGGGAGATACAGGAAATCCCGTGGGTACGCGTTGTTTGTCCGTCCAGCTGTGGCAGGAGACCGGGCCTGCAACGCACCTCCGGCGCGTGAGATGAGAAAGTGTCCCTGTTCGGGCGCCATATATGTGGTAAATAATTTAATTACCGGTACTTAATTTCATGCGGAAAATTAATAAGAATAGCTCAGTAAAATAAGAGGCAGAATCCGTGGTATTAGAGATTCGGAACGGGCTTTATTCCAATAACAATTCGAATTGTGGGCTTCATATTCCATCACCACGGAGGTTCAGGAAGTGAAGGACAATACATTATTGACAGGTAATCATTTTTATAGAAGAGGCATTACAGTGAAACAGATGCAGGAGGCGTAACAGTTGATAACAGAGATAAAGACATACATGCGTAACTAAAATGGGTGTAACTAGGCGTAACTAAAGAACGTCATTAGGTATGATGTCACAAATGGGTGGTTCCATGAAAGAATTTCGCAATGTCAGCAAAAATACTTGGCAGAGATGCGCGCGCAGCAGCATGACGTGTGATTTGACGTGCAACTAGGGGGAGAATGGGACTTGACATTTAGCTCTACATGTGGAGACAGAAGTCTGGGGTTATGTCAACCTAATCCCAAATCATATCTAATATCCTATGTTTAAAGAACTGTGTTATCCAAAAAGAGAGGTCTCTTAGGATAGAATCTTATTCTATACTGACTATACTGACTGTTAGTGCGTGTACAAGCGTCTAAGTGTCTACACTAGATGCGAGGGGGTAGGAATATTCCATGGTAACAGGGTTTATGAATTACTTGCATGAGGACAGCGAGGCCTGGCCCCTTTGCACGGTAGCTGGAGGAATGTTTACCTAAACTGCTAGACAGGAATGCATCGGATGAGGGGCGGAGGAGATAATCTTGAAGGTGAAATACAGTTTTCTGGCAGGCTACGGGCTGGATCAGGCACCGTTAGCCGCGCAGGGAGTAAGACAAAGTTCATGGTCACAGATGCAGGCTCAGACTGGAGCTTTCAGAGGCAGAAGGCAGGAAAAGGCTTGGTGGCAGAATCAGGGCCTACTCGCCTGGACTGTAAAATGGGATAAATGAACCATATAAAGCCGGTGGCCTTTCATACTTAGGAATAGAATATCCGGCCCATTCATGGCGGATCTGAAAGAGGACATGTTGACGGTGGACGCACATGTGTTTGCGTCTTCATAACTGGAACTGGAGGGAACATACATGTACTTGTGACTTATACATGAAACCGTTGGGGTCCAAGATAGGGGACATAACCGACCATAAAAATCCATATTTCCACACCCCAAACACCGTTCTCAGATTATATGACAAATTCCTACCAGGAACTAATCCAGCTTGGTCCGGAGCGACGAGTAGAGGGACCAAGTGCGCAAGCCGAGTCGCCAGAATCTTGGCATAGATTTTGGGATCTACATTTAGTAGCGACAATGGCCGGTACGAGGAGCAGTCAGAAGGTGGTTTATCTGGCTTCAGAATAGCAACAGTAATCACCTCTCACATAGAGGGCGGTATAATTCCATCCATACACATTTCTTCAAACAAAGTTGCTAGGTGAGGGACCAGCAGGCCTTTGAATTCTTTATAAAACTAACCGTTAGGCCATCTACACCTGGGGCGCTGCCAGATTTCATCCCCGCTAGTGCTGAGGAGATTTCGGCAAGCTCCAGCGGTTGCATCAAGTACTCACAGTGTTCATTGGTTAGCCAGGGTAACTTTATGTGCGACAAATAGTCTAAACTCTCAGCTTCTCCGCTCACGTGCCGTGTGTCATATAGTGTGGAAAAGTATTGCCGGAACCGAGTGGCTATCTCAGCCACTTCGGTTATAGACTCCCCCTCCGCACCCTTGATCTCAGAGATGAGAGTGGCTTCCCTACGTTTGTTCAGTAGCGAGGCCAGGACCGCCCCCCGGCGCTCTCCCTCCCCATACGTGCGCACTGTAGCATATTTGTCCAAATGTTTGATCTCCGAATCCGCAGCTTCATGGTACTCCTCTAATACTGTTTTAAACGTTGTCATGCCAGCCTCTGTAGTGCCATCCGCTAGTAGGCATTCTAGTAAATTACATATATAATTATCACACATGGAATAAATCTAAAATGTTCAGAACAAAAATGTCCAAGATCACAATGCGATATCCAATATCTATCATCTACTGCCGTGGAAGGAGCAATGTTGTATAGAGAACAATTGGTCCGAGACTTATTTATCACGCATTAAGTCAAGAGACATTTATGATTCGAAATACAATTTAGGCATGCATAAGATCAGCACAAAGTGCTAAATACATATAAAGCTTTCAAATGTGCACCTTCAAGAAGAACAACGGCACCCACTGATTCTTCAGGAAACTATCTGTTTTATTCACAGAAACATATTCAGCAGGTAAACACATTACCACGTTACACAGTAGTCGAGAGGTTGCTCCAAAGAGAGGGGAGTGAAGGAGTAGTGCTCATGTGCGAAATAGATAAAAGTGAAAACAGGTGAATACTCTACATACTATCGAAGTATACATCTGAAATGATCCCTGCCTGTGCACCACACTTCCTCGCCAGGTGTAAGTACTAAATGCATGCTGGTTGTACACCTCAAATGCTCCCTTCATATATGCCTCACTTGCTCCCCTGATGTATGGGGCACATGCTCCCCAGATGTACACTTCACGTTCTCCCTCACTGTTCACTGCAAATGCCCCTAACTGCCCATCTCATGTTCCTTTTGTGTCCATGATCTTGATGTGTACCCCTCACATACCCTCTATGTGTACATCGGACATGGCCCCTAGGTGTGCACCAGACATGGCCCCTAGGTGTATAACTCACATGGCCCCTAGGTGTACAGCTCACTTGGTCCCTAGATGTGCACCGGAAATGGTCCCTGGGTCTACAGCTCACATGGCCCCTAATTGTACAGCTCACATGGCCCCTAGGTGCACCCAGACACAGTCCCTACGTGTACACCGTACATGGCCACTAGGTGTACACCGGGCATGGTCCCTAGATGTACAGCAAACATGGCCCCTATATATACAGCTCACATGGTTCCTAGGTGTATACCAGGTATGGTCCCTATGTGTATAGCTCACATGGTTCCCTAGGTGCACAGCTCACATGGCCCCTAGGTGTGCACTGGGCATGGCCCCTAGGTTCACACCATACAGGATCCCTAGGTGTACAGCTCACATGGCCCCTAGGTGTACAGCTCACATGGTCCCTAGGTGTACACCGGACATGGTACCTAGATGTTCAGTTCTTATGTCCCCTAGGTGTGTACAGGACATGGTCCCTATGCAGCTGCGGCTCCTCCGCAATGGCGGAGGAGCAACGCCCTATTGCCAGCAAATGAAAAATAAAACGATGTTGTAGCATCGTTTTATTTTTGATTGCCAGCTGTGAGCCACCGCTGTAGAGAGGGGCCGGGCCGAGGCATAGGAGGGGGCAGAGGAGTGCTATTTGCGCAAGTGTGTTTTGTCTGGACGTCTCAGGCTGACCAATACACAGGGCGCACTTAGATTTTCACCCACCAACCTAGTTGGTGGCATGCTTCATCATCGGGCCCACCCAGTGACACCTAGTATGTCCCGGGTGTGCTACGACGCCTGATTACAGCGGAGCTGGTATATTGCTGAGAGTGCAGTGAGGTTGGGTGAGGTTGGGTGAGTTGTGATTTAAAACGGCTTGGTGGTGGTCCCAGTACCCGAGGGTAAATTAAATTTTAATAACTGGGCCGTCACCAGCGGTTAAAAGTAAGGCTACAGGACGCGTGAGGGTGGTGAGTTACTGCCCCCTGCGTCCTTCAGATGGTCGACATGTTTCAGCCAGTGCCTTAGAGTATTCTGGCTTTCCTCAGGACCGTTTTTTTAAAAAAGGTGTGGTGAAATAAAACAGACTTAGTGTTGTGGTACAGACTATGTGATACACTCACTAAGGTGTTTTTCTATATGTGAGAGGGGGATTCCCTTCTCATGCATACGCTTTGGGTTATTAGCCAAGGCTTCCTGGAGGGAAGCGATAAGGGGATGACCAGTCTTTCTGGTCAGTGCCTCCTAGTTCATCATCGGGCCCACCCTGACTGGGTGGGCCCGATGATGAAGCATGCCACCAACTAGGTTGGTGGGTGAGGGCTTCATGAATACACCAACAAGGTGCCCGTGACAGAACTAATTTGAGTACTGTAACACTTTGGTCAACTTAAGCTAGTCCTCTTTGTTTAATCACATATAAACCCTCGGGGACTCGGACTAGCTAACTAGTCCTCTCTCTCCCTCTTGTTACACGCGCACTTAGGTTTTGCCAGCCTGGCTGCATTGAGCAACCGGTCTGGAGAAACCCCACAGACTCCATGACCTGAGCCTAGCGTATTTTCAGCCCACTTAGGCCAATCCGCACACTGCTCTCCTAGGAGAGCAGCGTGGGGATTGTATGGGAGTCTGTCACAGAGACTGCCGGAAGAGAAGAGGAAGCGCGACGCAGGAGGCCAGGCGGCCATGGGCTTCTGGTAAGTTCTTTTTTTATTATTCATATTTTATTACTACCCCCACTGTGCGACGCGATACCTCCCGCGTTCCCTCCCCCCCACACTTTGTTAACTGGACATGGCCTGTAGGTGTACAGTTCCCATGGCCCCTAGGTGTACACCGGACATAGTCACTAGGCAGCGGCGGCTCCTCCCCAATGGCGGAGGAACAAAGCCCCACTGCCAGCAAATGAAAAATATAACGATGTTGTTGCATCGTTTTATTTCTCATTGCCGGCTGTGAACCACCGCTTTAGGGAGAGGCAGGGCCAAGGCATCGGAGGGGGAAGAGGAGTGCTATGTGCGTATATGTGTTTTGTACGGCCTTCTCAGTTTGACCAAAACACATAGGGCACACTTAGGTTTTTCCAGCCTGACTGCATTGAGCAGCCGGGCTGGTGAAACCCCACAGACTGCCTGTGCGGAGCGTCTTTTCAGCCCGCTCAGGCCAATCCTCGCGCTGTTCTCCTAGGAGAGCAGCGCGGAGAATGGATGGGAGTCTGTCACAGAGGCTGCGAAGTGAGAGGCGAGGCGGTCATCAGCTTCAGGTAAGTTCTTTTTTTAAATTATTAATATTTTATTACTAATCCCCCCACCATGCGATGCGACCCCTCCCATGTTCCCTCCTACCATCCCACCACCCTTTTTGTGTGGTGGCCGCCACTGTCCATAGGTGTTCACCGGGCATGGCCTAAGGTTTACAGCTCAAATGGCCCCTAGTTGTACCACAAACATGGCCCTTAGGTGTACAGCTCACATGGCCCCTAGGTGTACCAAAGACATGGCCCTTAGGTGTACAGCTCACATGGCCCCTAAGTGTACCACAGACATGGTTCCTAGGTGTGCAGTTCACATGGCCCTAGGTGTGCAACGGACATGGTCTCTAGGTGTACACCGGGCATGGTTCCTAGGTGTACGGCTCACGTGCCCACTAGGTGTACATCTTACAGGGCCCCTAGGTGTACACTGAGCATGGCCCCTAGGTGTACAGGTCACATGGACATGTCCCCCCCACTGTCTGAGGTCACTACTGTGAAAAATCTGGGGGTCAAATTGGATTCTGCACTCTCTGTGAAGGTGCAAGTCCAATCAGGGGCAGGTACATGTTTTGGGACATCGAAAATTCTGAAAAACTTCCTCCCACTTTTACCAGTCTCTCACCGTAAAACAGTGGTCCAGGCCTTATTGATATCGAGACTGGATTACGTCAATTCTTTATATCTGGGACTTCCTGAGTATCCACTGGGTCGTCTACAGATCATTCAGACTACGGCAGCCAGGGCTATCTTCTTAACTAGGTCCAGAACACATACCTCTCATCTCTTGTCCTCACTGCACTGGCTTCCAGTGCAAAAAAGAATTTATTTCAAAGCTTTAGTCCTGGTCTTCAAGGCTTTCCATGGGATCGGGCCCCACATCTAAGGGAAAGATTTCAGCCTTACATGCCTCAGCGCTCTTTAAGATCTTCTACCCAGTGCCTGATCTTGACTCCAAGGGTCAGGCTCTCACGGGTAGGAGGAAGATCTTTCCAGGTAGTAGCATCCCGACTCTGGAATAACCTCCCTCCCTGGCTGCGACAGATTCCGGACCTTCTGACTTTAAGGCGGAATCTGAATTCGTGACTTTTCCAGCTATAGGATTTTCTTGTACTGTGGTTGGGGACTTTTGTTTGTCAGTAGTTATGGTGGTCTTTTCTTAGCGCCGGGACACTCTTTGTAGTAGCCGCGTGCTCTACAAATTCCAGATAACATAACACAACATGGCCCTTAGGTGTACACCAGACATGGTCCCTAGGTGTACAGCTCACATGGTTCCCTAGGTGTACAGCTCACACGGTCCCTGGGTGTACAGCTCACATGGCCCCTGGGTGTACAGCTCACATGGCCCCTAGGTGTACAGCTCACATGGCCCCTAGGTGTACACCTGATATGGTGGCTATGTGCACAGCTCACATGGCCCCTAGGTGTACACCTGATATGGTCCCTATGTGCACAGCTCCCATGGACCCTAGGTATACAGCTCACATGGCCCATAGGTGTACACTGAGCATGGCCCCTAGGGGTACAGCTCACATGGTTCCCTAGGTGTACAGCTCACATGGCCCCTAGGTGTACAGCTCACATGGCCCCTAGGTGTACACCTGATATGGTCCCTATGTGCACAGCTCACATGGCCCCTAGGTGTACACCTGATATAGTCCCTATGTGCACAGCTCACATGGTCCCTAGGTATACAGCTCACATGGCCCCTAGGTGTACACTGAGCATGGCCCCTAGGGGTACAGCTCCCATGGTTCCCTAGGTGTACAGCTCACATGGTCCCTAGGTGTACAGCTCACATTGCCCCTAGGTGTACACCTGATATGGTCCCTATGTGCACAGCTCACATGGCCCCTAGGTGTACACCTGATATGGTCCCTATGTGCACAGCTCACATGGTCCCTAGGTATACAGCTCACATGGCCCCTAGGTGTACACCGGACATGGTCCATAGTTGTACAGCTCACATGGACCCTACGTGTTTGCCTCACATCCTCCCTTAGTGTCCATGTCCTTTTTCTGTACACCTCATATGACCTCTACTCGTGCACACCACATGCTTCTTAGGTGTACAGGTCACCTCACCTTCCTGAGAGGTACCGCTGCCATGTTCACGTGCGCCCCGGATATAAACCTCCCTTCTTGTCCCTTTTCTAAGTCTGTACACTTGAAATGGCTGTAGTACGCTCTGTTCTCAGCGAAGAAGGGCTGGGCCCTGTACAGAATAGTGACCCTTCGGGATGACCCCTGGAGTGGACGGGGTCCGCGCTCCCTTCTGGACCCTCCACCGTGTGGTACAGTGCCCCGCAGCCCTCGCGCCCTCGCCTTGGCAATCAATGGGCTTTTCTCCGCATTGTGGCGCTTGACTGGAAGCCGGGCCCGGAGCGCCGCGCGCCGTGTTTATTTCCATACAGCACAATGATGACTTCCCTCAGCAGCTGTTCCCATTACAAACAAAAATGAAGCTAAACCGGGCTGGAAGCGGCGCTATTTGATAAACCGGCGCCGGCAACAAAGCCAGGCTCCGAGTCCTGAAAACCCGCTAATGG
The DNA here is from genome assembly GCF_964204655.1 of Triturus cristatus. Lineage (NCBI taxonomy): Eukaryota > Metazoa > Chordata > Amphibia > Caudata > Salamandridae > Triturus > Triturus cristatus. The sequence continues at coordinate 1,140,237,125 of NC_140593.1, read as the reverse complement.
CGGGGAAGGAAACTCATTAAGAAAAGTTAAATTGCGAATCCAATCGTCCTCCAATTGAGCTGCGTGAATGCCTAATTTACCTCTGACAAGGCTTTGTGTCTTTCGTCAGGGCTGCGCGCGGCGCTGCCAGCGACCGCGGCTCCGGGCCGCAGCTGGCAGGGCGTCGCGCACGCCGCACTTCAGAGGCGGCTGGCTTTTGTGAGCCTGGTTTAAAAAAAGACCACACACCATTATTAAAAGCGCTCCCTGGCTTTTGCTATTTTCTGCTGCAGGGTGGCAGGGAATTTCTCTTAAACCTGATACACCCATCCTTGGCTGGAATCCTTCACTACTAGACCCTACTTTCAACAACGCGCTCATACAAGCCACACCCTAGACCCTACTTTCAACAACGCGCTCATCCAAGCCTCAGACACCTGCCAGACACATTTCTAGTCACAGGACCATAGCGGCCATTTTTTTTAGACCCCATCCTATGGCATAATTCTTTCAAATGGCAAAACTCTGCCCCATGTCATAACTTCTCGCAGGGACTCGATGATTTTCTTCGTCAAACTGTTTTGGATAGTGCAACCAGTTCTATTCCTTCATTTCAATTCCTCCTGCCTCTTTTTGATCACTCTTGTCCTAGCCATCTCTTCCCAAGCAACCAAATTCCTCCAAATGACACAAGTTCTTCACATCTCTTAGCTCCTCTAATTGCCCAAACCCAGAGGCGCAACTAGAGCCAAATTTCGGGGGGCTGATAAAAAATTCGGGGGGGCGGTGGCTGATTCTTCCAGCCATAGGCAGAGTGGAGATGCGGGGGCTCTAAGAAGACTGGTTAACAAGTGAATGGTCTTTTAAAGAGCTGTGAAGTACTTGGGTGTGGCTGGCAGCTCAAAAACTGTTGGCGTGTGTGCCCGGGAAGCTGTCTCAGCCTGGGCTGACACAGCGGGGGGAGGGGTGCTGAAGCCCGTTGAGCCCAATGGGCACGCCTGACCAAACCCCAACTACCAAACCCCAACTAACGAAATTACTCCTCTAAATGACCAAAGTCCCACCAATAAAAACACTCATCTAAGTGACCAAAGTCCCATCAATGAAAACACCCCTCAGAATGACCAAACTCCCACCAATGAAAACACTCCTCTAATTGACCAAACTCTCACCAATGAAAACACTCCTCAGAATGACCAAACTCCACCAATGAAAAAACCCTCAAAATGACCAAACTCCCACCAATGAAAACACTCCTCCAAATGACCAAACCCTCACCAATGAAAAACACTCACCTAAATGACCAAAGTCCCACTAATGAAAAACTCCTCTAATTGACCAAACTCCCACCAATGAAAACACTCCTCAAAATGACCAAACTCCCACCAATGAAAAACCCCCTCTAAATGACCAAACTTCAACCAATGAAAACACTCTTCCAAATGACCAAACCCCAACCAATGAAAAAACTCCCCACCAAAGGCCAAAGTTTATCCAGTGAGAAAACTCCTCCCATTTACCCAACAATTCCAAAACTCCTCCACATGACCACTTTCCCACACCGAAAACACTTCTTTCAATGATCGAACACCTGACTGTCACACTCTGTCAATTATTCCAAACGACCCAACACCACCAAAAGGGTAAACAAACTCTTTCCATGTCTCATACTTTTATTATTTACCCAGCAGCTTCCTATCTCTCAGCTCTTTCCAAGGGTAAAAATCCTTCAGACAACCGAATTATTTTGCGTTACACATTTTCGTGCATCTCTTTCGAACATTCTACCCCTTTTTAATGACCAGAAATCCATCAGTTGCAAAAATCATTTATTCTTAGATGACCCAACTCTTCCACATGTTTCTACATCTCCAAATACCCCAACTCTAATCTCTTCCAAATTACTCAACTCTTCCCAATGTCCCCACATCTCCAAATACCCCTACTCTAGTCTTTTCAAAATATCCCAACTTTTCCAATTATACCCACATCTCCAAATACCCCAATTCTAATCTCTTCCAAATTACCCAACTCTTCCCAATGTCCCTACATCTTCAAATACCCCTACTCTAGTCTTTTCAAAATATCCCACCTTTTCCATTTGTACCCACATCTCCAAATACTCTCATCTCTAATCTATTCCAAATGACACAACTCCTCCAAATGACATTATTCCCCCAATTCTCAAACGGCCCCAATGTCTAAACTCCCCTGAAACTGCCAATCCTTAAAGTGAACAGATGCCTCTAAATGAATCAAATCCTTCAATAGCCGCACTCTTCTGAATGACTCAACTCTTTGAAATTGCCTCACTCTTTCCAGTACTAAACTATGCACAATTATACAATTTCTCTTAGTGTGCTACTGCTTTGCAAGGACCCAACTCTTTGCATTTAGCCACTCATTTCAGTGGCCTGTCTCTTTTTATTGACTGAACTCTTTCTAAGATCTCAGCTTCTCCCAATGACCATCTATTCCCAAATATCCAAAATGCCCTGCGATGAAACTCCTCTAAACCATCCAACGGCTCCAAATTATTCATCCCCGTCAATGACCCAGGACTTCTCAATTATTCAACGTCTCCCAGCGGTCCAAAATCATAGACATTACCCAACTCCCCCCCAGGGTAAACAACGTTTACCGCAAAACTTTGTCCCCGCAGGGAATCACAACGAGGCCACGACCGCGTTGTGATTCCGCGTACCATTACTCCGCAAGTCGGAACAACGACTTGCGGGGGGGGGGTGGAGAGTCCCTTTGGGGGATATAATGATGGAGCTTCTTTGCTAAATAGAAGGGTCCTGTTCCCCATATTGCCTTGAGTGTCAGGCAGCAGATCTTAAACTTCACCTGTTTCCGCACAGGTAACCAGTGTAGTTGTTGTAGGAGAGGGAGGAAAGCTGATCTGTAAGGTGCATTTAAAACTAAACAGGCTGCAGTGTTTTGTACCACCTGAAGGCGATTTAGAGCGGACTCGTTATCCGCGATCAGTATAGCATTGCAGTAATCTAGTTTATTCAACACCAGAGTCTGAATAAGAGTCTTTCGCACGGAGTCAGGGAGATAGGGGAAAGCTCTTCTCAGCAGGCCCAACATATGACAGTGTGGGCTATGAATCAGTCTCGTCACGGAAAGGTTGGGTGTATGTGTAGAGGTCACGATAAAATGGGTTTAGGGTGATGCGCAAGCAGCGTGCACACACACACACACATGCCCACCTGAGAGTGGGAGAATGTGAGATGTTACTTTTGAGTTAAAAAAAGTAAAAATCTGATATACTAAATCTAGTAGCATATACTTGCATCCTGGGACCCACTGAGGGTGACAAATAATTTTAAAATTGATGGAAACATAGGGTAACAATGTGACTAAGATTTACTACAAGTCCCAGTATGCATTCAATAGTTGAACTCACCTGAGAGGCCCACTGGGGGCCAACGTCAATCATCGGCATGCAGACGGTGGTGTAATTAGTGCTACCGTGAAGGTTCCTTAAAAGCCTATGAGTAAGAGGCTTGTGCCTCGAAACGCGTCAGGCAAAGGAAATGCCGGGTATGCAAATGCTGGTTTGTGTCCCCAATAAAGAACCAGAAGGTTTTATTTGAAGTCGAGTGCGTCCTCAATGCTTTTGGACACTTTGTTGAGAAAAAATAATAATAAATAACAAGCGAACATTCTAGAATGCCTCTTGGTGATAGTTTGAGATGCTGCACTGGAAGGACACTTTAACCCTCCCAGGGTAGAAGGTGCAGGAGTTACTATTTAATTTTAGAACCCGGCTAGGTGGTTTTGATCAAAGAAAATATATGACCATATTTATTACAATTAATTCTGTTGATTGCCTTTCTAGAGTTACGTAACAATATAAAAATAGAGATGTGGAAGACACACATGGTGGCTGCAACCTGTCGATGCCATCAGCTGAGGAGATGCCAGGATAATATATTCAAGGGTGTTTTGTAAAATCAATACAAATTGTTTAAAAAAAAATATATATATCCTAAGGTTACTCTATGGGGTGAACATACAGCTCAATGTTAGTCTATGGGGTTGGTTTTAAGAACACTGTACATAGGGCACGGTCCTTGTGTAACTAATGTATAGGTTTTCGGGATACACAGCAGGAAGCCACCCCCACACACAGCACAGTGCTTTTGGTTTATTTTGATAGAAAGTAGCTCAGCGGGTTTGGCTCCTACTAGTAAGCAAGAGAGAGAAGTTAGACAGGTCCACAACTGGAGGTGCCAAACTTAGTAGGGGACTGCGCCTTTTCATCATGTTTTTCAAGGCAGTGTTCTCAAGAGCCTGTATCGTGGGACTACTTGACTGGTCAAGGGTAAATTTTTCTGAGGGCCCCAGGGTGCTTGATTTTCACACGTTCCAAACTCAAAAGGACCCAACTGCGATGGAGATCTTTCATAGCGGGCAAAATTCAAAGCCTGATACCTCAGAAACCACTGGTCACCATGGAAGGAATATTTCAGTGGTGAGCCCTGAGAGGCTTGGGGCTTCATGAGAGGATTTTGAGATCGATGGCTAGAGAACATGGAACGACCAAAAAGAGGGCGAGACACCAAAAGAACACCTCTGCTGCATGACCCGGGGATGAGAAAAGTGTTCCCCCGTCACCTTGAGCCTTAGTTCAATCCCCAACCAAGGTTTATTCGGCAGTTCATTCTTCTAAGATAGATAAAGTGAGTACCAATTTCAATGTGTAAACTACTGTGTCAACTTAAAGCTCATAGATACTTACACTTAAATATGAAGCACTATATAAATAAAAGGAAAAGAAACAGGCCTCATGTTCTGCGCAGAATGTATCGAAACAAAGGATGGACTGGGGCTAATTAAGGTCCCGCGCACGCGCCCCTAAATGAGCTATGAAAACAACAAGTGTGCTGTTCCTGTAAGGGAATTTAAGTCTACCAGTAGGGTAAGTCAAAGTGAGTGCTCCTTTTAGGAGCAAAGGGCCCTCAAACAGACCGGGGGATGTCATGCTTCGTCATCGAGCAGCTCCTCATTGGGCTGGTGCTGCAATGCCCAACGGGCTCCTCTAGGGGGCACTTTTCCAGAGTTCTTTTCTTTTTGTCGGTGTGAAGAGGGAGATTAAATGACTAGGTGTAAGTAGAATGGGAGTGGAGTGTGCATTAAAAATGACTATTCTAATCACTGGGTCCCTTTGTCATGGTTAAAAACATAGGTTGAGCAAGAGATAGATATAATGGTCTATTCTGGCTACAGTTAATGTGAGTTAAGGGTCACAGTCAATGTGAGTCATGGGTCAACATGTTTGATGCCTGTTACTGTCCGGAAGGATCATGGCATTTCATCAGGACCAATAAAACTTTTTCTACTCCAACAGAGATGGCCAATTAAAGTGTGTACAAACCATGCCCTGTATACATTACATAGATATGCAGTATACCTCTGGGGACAGACCCAAACTCAGTGGAACGGGGGCCCCCAATCGAACCGGTCAGGGCGGACGCTAGTGGGCGTACTGAGTACTGACAGTCAGTGGTCGGTGCACGATTCGGACTGCCAACTAACCCCTCGCTCTGGGTAGAATGTAGTCACCAGTAGATGTTGCAGGGAGTCATAGGTGTTCCACTTCTTGTGAAACACTAGAATACAAGTCCTGCATAGCAAGTAGAGAAACACACCCTTCCATGTTTAATGGACCAGGGGATCCTCAAGGGGGCCCAACTCTATTAAAGGACTGTACTGGGCAGTCAGTCGAGGACAAAGATGGAGACAGAGGCCTTTCCCTGAGTGGATCATGCCAGAAATGGTTCAGTTGATTTCACATTGGTTCCAGACAGTTGGACAACAGCCTCATTCTGAGACATAATGAGGGGGTAAGGCCTAAGAACAAAAACACAAAGGAAGTCCGCTCTAGGATATGAAGATGGTCACAAGGGACTTTCCCGGAAAGAGTATTTGTGTCTTAGTCACATCTCATGGGATGGAAGAGCCCTCCAGGGATGTTCTCTTTCTATATTTTATTATCCTCCAGGTATGCTCTCTCTATATATTTTATTATTCTTCAGGTTTGTTCTCTTTCCATATTTTTTTATCCTTTAGGTATGTTCTCTTTCTGTGTTTTATTATCCTCCAGGTATGTTCTCGTTCTATATTTTATTATCCTCCAGGTACGTTCTCTTTCTATATTTTATTAACCTTCAGGTATGTTCTCTTTCTACGCTTTATAATCCTCCTGGTATGTTCTCTTTCTGTATTTTATTATCCTCCAGATATGTTCTCTTTCCATATTTTATTACCCTTCAGGTATATTCTCTTTCTATATTTTACTATCCTCCAGGTATGTTTTCTTTCTATGTTTTATTCTCCTCCAGGTATGTTCTCGCTCTATATTGTACTGCAGCATGTGGTTCTTAAAGACACAGTTCCTGATTACGAGTTTGGCGGTGTTACAGTGGGTTCCATGTCAACGCCCCGCTGTAACACTACCAAACCCGTAGTCAGCCCAGCTGCCGTATTCCGACTGGAATACACGTAGGGCGGTCCTGCCGCGGCGGTCTCATGGCTCATAGGAAGCTTTAGAAAGGCACGGCTGTGGGAGTACCGCCGCCCGTTCCTGCATGAACTCAAATGCACCATGTGCCCCCCTGCATTTACCCCATGCACAGAGGCAAAAGGAGGCGCAGAAGGGCCCCCTTACTTTCTTCACTGCCTCCCTTTTCATGGCAGGCTCTCCGCAGTGAAAAGGATCGCAGTGAGGACACTCGTAATATGCTTGGCAATGCCGCAGCAGCACTGCTGCTGGAGCAGGATTTTCTAATGAAAATCTATAGGGTTTTTAAGCTCTGGTTTGTCTATTTGTCATAATTAACATTAATAATCATTAATTATTAGTTATTTGTTTTGTGTAAGTGTTTTACTTATCAACATGTGTGAATTAACAAGAGAGAATTACACGTGGGAACGCGTATGTGTTGCCTATTGACAATGTGCATGTTTTATTAAATAAACGTTGCTGAGTGCTGTTTATTTTAAAGCACAAAACGCTTTCGAACTAATGCTTTCCTGTGTTGCAAAAGCTAGATAATTACATACACATAAGGGTATTAGTGGGGTTAACACTGTTTAATCATTATGCTGTGGTAACGTTGTTTTGTCTCTTTTAATTAAGATGGTCCATTTTGGCCTAAGAAAAAATGGCTGCCGTTTGCAGCCTGGCCTCGAGTGAAAGATCTAATATTTAATAAAACATGCACATTGTCAATAGGCAACACATACGCGTTCCCACGTGTAATTCTCTCTTGTTAATTCACACATGTTGATAAGTAAAACACTTACACAAAACAAATAACTAATAATTAATGATTATTAATGTTAATTATGACAAATAGACAAACCAGAGCTTAAAAACCCTATAGATTTTCATTAGAAAATCCTGCTCCAGCAATCCCCCCTTTGGTGATTTTATCACCAAATAACCCAAAAAAAAAAATTTCGTGAAATTTAGTCCCATTTTAGGAGAAATTGGAAATGTTTGGTTATTCCATATGTTGGGAATAGATTGACAAGTTTGGCTGGTCCTTCAGGAGATTCAGGAAAAAGGGCAGGAAAATTTAGACATGACACATGAAGTGAAGGATTAGAGGTACAGTCTAATTCAGGACTAGATGCTGGTGAAGCTAGTTGTTCAGGGATGCCAATTTTAGAACCGCAGAAGAAAGTGGTTCCAGTGAGAAAATCTACTGAAATAACAGCTGAAGATTTGAATAAATGGATGAAAGTTCTTCAAAAGAGGGATAAAGATTCACAAGCAATTGATGTTGCTAGGTTACGTGTAGAATTAGAAGAGCTTGTTGCAGGGACAGTTCCAACAGAAATTCTAAAAAATCATCATGATGGTGAATTATTGTTTATGTGTAAAAATATCACCTGGAGAGCGAGAAATACACATGACAGATTAAGAGCAATAGCAAATGACTATGGAGTTGACATTGATAAAGTGAAAGTTTTGCAAAAGTCTTACAGGATGGATTTCACAGATAAAGATATTGAAAATTTGAATGGTACTGGTAGAACAGGACAGATTAAAGAGATGATCGCTTTATTGCGAAAATGGGGTGATGTTGAGAAGTGGAAGGATAGGTGGTACAAAAAGAGAGAAGAATCAGGGGATAGGACTTATTCAGCATTTCCTGTGAGAGAAAAGGAAAAACCAGTGGATACTTATCCTATGAGAGAAATACCTGGAGGAGGATATGTACATGTTCCATGGACCAGACAGGATATTTTATCATTTACGAATGATTTCCCTCGATTGAGAGAAAAGCCCGTCGAGTGGTATAGGCAGGTAGACAGGTTTGTGAAATTGTCAAAAGTGCTGTGGATTGACCTGAATAGTCTGTTTGATATAATTGTTCCAGCAGACTTGTGGGCTGAGTGTAAAATAGTTGTTAGTTGGCCTACTGAGGAATATCCAAGAGATCAGAGAACAGGAGCACCAGATCCAGAAGTAATGAGAAAATATGAGCAGGTGATCGTATACCTGAAAAATAAAGTACCTCCAAAAGAAACAGACTGGGTTAAAATAGATCGAACACATCAGGAAGCAAAAGAATCAGTTCATGCTTTTTACGAGAGGCTGATACTGGCGTTTAAACAATTCAGTGGAGATGAACACCTGGGTGACAAGGATTTGAGTCATTTTGTATACAGATTTGTATATGGCCTGAGACCTGAGATTAGTGAAAGAATTCGTGAGCATACTGTGGATTGGCAGAGTTAGAAAATAGATGAGATTCTGAGACATGCAAAATACTTCAGTGATGAGATTGAAGCAAAACAGAGAAAGCTGAAAGAAAAAGCAATGTGGGCACAAGTGAAAGTTGCGGAAAGACAGGAAGCACAGTTGGTGGAACAGGCGAATAATGCAGGAAATAATGCAGGGAATAGACCTAGGTATGCAGGGAAAGGAAAGGAGAATCTTGAGGAAGCTAAAAAAAAGTTCCCATGTCACAACTGTGGCCAACTGGGACATTGGAGATCTGAGTGTACCAATCCACCATTAGTGAATAATGAGGGAAAATCCTTAAATCAACAGGTGCAGAACGAGGGGAATAATCAACAGCAGCAACAACAGAAAGTTGTGAGACAGCAGAGTCAAGAGCCAAAACCGCCCTTGCCGCAGAATAGAGCATCACAAAAGTATAATCCGGATTCGGGATTCTACAATGATGAGCAGGTAAACAAACCAAGGCGTTCTAACCAGGTACAACAGTACTTGTTAAAGAATGAAGGGAGTGAGTCTGAGGGTGATTATTGACGGTGCCGAAGAGAGGAGGAAGAGTGCATACTTGGTGCAACTCTAGAAATAGACCAGGCAGGACCATTTGTGGATGGGAAAATAAATGAAGACGGTGTTACTTTTTTAGTAGACACAGGTGCGACAAGATCAACTGTCAGGTCAACAGATATTAGAAATCTTCCTCTCTCGGATGAAGCAATCCAAGTAGTTGGTGTAGCCAATACACAAATCAGAACACGTCTTACTGAACCAGTAAGAGTACAAATAGGGAAATTTTCAGACATGCACAGATTTATCGTCTGTGACACAAGTCCAGTGAACCTGTTAGGTAGGGATCTACTTTGTAAAATGAATTGTACAATTTTTTGTACACCCGATGGAAAAGCTTTTGAAACACCAGATGAGGATGTTTTGTACCGAATGACTCTAGAAAATAGAGAGAGTGAGTTAATTGGTGCATATGCTGTGTTTGATCCGGAGGATTTGCCTCAAGAGTTGAGAGATACAGTGAAAAGGACAGTTTGGGATTTTACTGGAGAGGATGTGGGATTGATGAATAATGTAGATCCTGTGAAAAGTTCAGTGAAAGAGGGAATTACTTATCCTAACATTCCTCAGTACAAAATGACACCAGAAATAATTGAGGGAATAACTCCTATAATTGAGAAAATGATTCAGCAGGGAGTTCTGAGAGAACTACTGAGTAGTCTGTGTAATTCACCGATAATGGGGCTAAAGAAGCCTAATGGGAAGTTCAGGATTGTACAGGATTTGAGAAAAGTTAACCAAATTGTGGTGGCATGTTGTCCTATTGTGCCAAATCCATCAGTGATTTTGTATCAGATTCCACATGATGCTGAGTGGTATACAGTGATTGATTTGTGTCATGCTTTCTTTTCAATTCCATTGCATCATGACAGCCAGCCGATTTTTGCATTTAGATTTGGCCAGCGTATTTTAGCATGGTGTCGTATCCCACAGGGGTATACAGAGAGTCCTTCAATATTCAATCAGTTATTGAAAAAGTCATTGGAGAGTTTGATCATGCCTGAAAACTCAGTATTAGTGCAGTATATTGATGACCTACTTGTGGCATCAAAGACACGTGAAGCTTGTGAAGTAGATACTATAGCTTTACTGAATCATCTGGCAGATGGAGGGTTAAAAGTATCTCCAGCTAAATTGCAATTCTGTAAGAAAGAGGTGCATTATCTTGGACACAATATTGGGAGGGGATCTTGAGAAAAGTGGTTGAGGAAAAGGAAGAATCTGTTGGGATCTTAAAAGTTATCCTGACTGACATTGGAGAAGAGTCAGATGCACAGGATGTTGTTGATGATCTGATACAATTTGATGTTGCTGAAGAAGAAGGAGTGAAAAGTGATGAATATCCAAATTGAGTGAACTGAAGAAATCACTTGGAGAAAGTGAAAAGGAAAAAGTCTGAAATTCAGCTGTCTGAAGTAATCCAAAGTTTGAGAAATTACAGTAGTGGAGTAGTAGAGGCTAAGTCAAAAGACAAGGTCAAAGTAATAAAATGGCTAACATAGAGAATAATCAAAGTAGATGTGTCTTCTTAAGAAGATGGTGTAGAATGTGCTGCTGCTGTACTGGATTATTAATGCTACTATGGGGTATTTTAGCTTTATTAGTTACATTTAGAGTTTCAATAGGTACATTTGAAATACATACTGAGAATGAGACAAATGTAGAAAAGAATTTGCAAAAAGTAGTTCCAACTAGAATTAGTAATACTTACATGCATAAAGATAGGTCAATTAATGATTTTTCTAGTAATGTTTTTTCAAAGTTGCTATACGAATATGTGAAAACAATGGAAGTTAGGGATTGCTACGTTTGTATGCAATTACCTGCATCCGTTTCAGAGGGTGTTACTTATCACCATTTACCAGCTACGTATGGAATTTCTTGTAGTGTATTAAGTAGTGTTTTTTATTTGTTAGGGAAAATAGATTATAAGATGTCTAACAAAGATAGTATTTTTGGGCACTTGCCAATGAACAAAGAGCTGAATCCAGCTAAAGAAGCTAACATTTTTGGTGAGATTTTTATTGAGAAAAAAGAATTAACATTAGATTATATTTTTAAGAATAATTTAACTTGTAATTTGGAAGAAGAGGAGAAAGCTTTCCTAAACATGGTGGAGGAAAGGAGATTGAGTATGCATGAAAAGGCAGGGAAATATAAAGTGAGTGAGACAATTTGGGACATTGAGATGGGAAAAGAATTGAGAAATGGAGCTAGTCCAACTTTAGCTTTAGATGCTCCACAGAAGGGTAAGCTGTGCATTACAAGAGGAAAATCCCAATATTTTGTTGGGACTAGTGAATGTCATGATACATACTTCATTGCAACAGGATGGGGTTTCAGAGGTGGAGAAGATACAATTTTTCCAGGAGTGTATTATGTTTGTGGGAACAAGGCTTATTACAAGTTGCCTGACCATTGGTATGGCACGTGTTATGTGGGCCTGGTTTTTCCAAAGGTCTTTCATATAGATAGAATAGAAGATGTAGAACATATTAATTTACTAATGCGCTTCAAGAGGGAAACTTGGTCTGAAATAGTGGGTGACATTTTTGGAGCTTTAATTCCAGCAGTGGGAATTTCTTTAAATGCTTATGGGATTCGGAAACTGTCAACAGTGGTGGATTGCTTATCGACAAATACCGCTGGAGGGTTTCTTTTGGTGAATACGGAACTAATTGCCGTACGTGCTATGTCTATGCAAAATAGACTTGCTCTTGATATTCTATTGGCTAAGGAGGGTGGAGTTTGTGGAATGCTGAAAGTTCAACATTGTTGCACTTACATTCCAGACGAAAGCAAAGATCTGAAGGTCTATATCAAAAATATTACTGATTTGCATGAAGAATTAGTACCACTTGAAGCTGAAAGTATCTGGACTAAATTAGCTAATAAGGTGATAGCTGTTAAGAGTTTTATTGCAAAAATAGGTAGTACTATTATAGGTAAGATATTGTTTCCTTTAACTTGTATAATTGTTGCTTTATTGATATTGAGATTGGTGTGTTTGTGTTGTAAAAATAGGGGAGGGAAAAAGAAATTAATTAAAAGAAATAATGAAAAGAGAAATAAAAGGTTGAAAAGAGAACCACAAGAAATTGAATTAGAAGAATTAAGGGAAAGTGTCTACTTAGAAACAAAGAGGGATGATGAAAGAGTGTCTGGTGTGTAGTGTTGTGTAAGGAGGAAAAAGACATTTCCAATTTCTCCTAAAATGGGACTAAATTTCACTAAATTTTTTTTTTTGGGTTATTTGGTGATAAAATCACCAAAGGGGAGATTGCTGGAGCAGGGTTTTCTAATGAAAATCTATAGGGTTTTTAAGCTCTGGTTTGTCTATTTGTCATAATTAACATTAATAATCATTAATTATTAGTTATTTTTTTTGTGTAAGTGTTTTACTTATCAACATGTGTGAATTAACAAGAGAGAATTACACGTGGGAACGCGTATGTGTTGCCTATTGACAATGTGCATGTTTTATTAAATAAACGTTGCTGAGTGCTGTTTATTTTAAAGCACAAAACGCTTTCGAACTAATGCTTTCCTGTGTTGCAAAAGCTAGATAATTACATACACATAAGGGTATTAGTGGGGTTAACACTGTTTAATCATTATGCTGTGGTAACGTTGTTTTGTCTCTTTTAATTAAGATGGTCCATTTTGGCCTAAGAAAAAATGGCTGCCGTTTGCAGCCTGGCCTCGAGTGAAAGATCTGTGATGAGAGGGCCTTGCTGAATATGGTCACGAGACATCTGACCACAGTCCTTGCCTGGTTAAAACTTTCCGTACCTGTCAATAAGTTGATGACAATAACTGATGACATGATTTTGGATTACTGTAAAGGCCTGGCTGACGCAGTTCATTCTGTGTTTCACCAGATTGGAGAAGAAGCTACTACACTTGAGAAGAAGCAAGCTCATGATCTGAGTCCAGGAGACTGGGTGAGGATTAAAGTTCACAGAAGAAGAAATTGCTTGGTTCCAAGGTGGGGAAGACCAAGACAAGTCATTCTAACTACGACGACTGCAGTGAAGTGTGCTGGTGTGAAAAACTGGGTGCATGCGAGTCATACTCTGAGAGTTCCAAACCCAAAGGATGGGACTGGTAGAGAGTATTTTGAAGAGTCAGATTCCAGTGATGATGAAGACCCAGAACCAGTGAGAAAAAATCAAAATTCAGGAAAAGAAGCAGAAAAGGCTTCAAGCGAACCATTGAGAATCTCAGAAAGGAGATCAGATTCTGAAAGAGAGCCTGAAGTTCCAAAAAGCAGTGGAGGAAAAAGAAAAGAAAAGAGCTGTTCCACAGAAATTACTCCTGAATCAGAAGAGGAGGAGATTGAAGAACCACTTGAGATTATATCTGAAGAAGTAGGGTCAGAAGAAGATAGAAAGGGACAGATTGCGGAAGACCCCCGAGGAGGTGTAGGGAACACTTCTAATAAGCTAGGTGAAGGGACAAGTAGACAGCAAGAAGATTGCGTGTCGGAGACCCGAGGAGGGAAAGAAGTAGGGAAGTCTCAAATAGTGGTGAAAAAGATTGTGGAGCGAAAGAAAACTGCTGAAGAACAAGAGGTGTTTGAAACAGAATCGGATGAAAGTGAGAATGGAAAATCAGAGGGTCGAGTTCTGAGAAAGAGAACTTGGATTGGAGAAAGAAATAATACAGAAACAAGACCGAAAAAGGTTGTAAGAGGAGATTTTTGGCCTAACAACAGAGTAAAGAGGCTGAGATACAGACTGATAAGAGGGAATACATCGAAAGCTGAACAAGTGAATGAAGTGTCCACCATTAGTGAATAATGAGGGAAAATCCTTAAATCAACAGGTGCAGAACGAGGGGAATAATCAACAGCAGCAACAACAGAAAGTTGTGAGACAGCAGAGTCAAGAGCCAAAACCGCCCTTGCCGCAGAATAGAGGATCACAAAAGTATAATCCGGATTCGGGATTCTACAATGATGAGCAGGTAAACAAACCAAGGCGTTCTAACCAGGTACAACAGTACTTGTTAAAGAATGAAGGGAGTGAGTCTGAGGGTGATTATTGACGGTGCCGAAGAGAGGAGGAAGAGTGCATACTTGGTGCAACTCTAGAAATAGACCAGGCAGGACCATTTGTGGATGGGAAAATAAATGAAGAAGGTGTTACTTTTTTAGTAGACACAGGTGCGACGAGATCAACTGTCAGGTCAACAGATATTAGAAATCTTCCTCTCTCGGATGAAGCAATCCAAGTAGTTGGATGGTTATTGATGATTGTCGTGATCTGATTAGATTGCTTGTACATTAGCTTATTGATTATTGATTATTGATTGATGTTGGTATATGTACTAATATTATATGTTGGAGTCGTCATGTTGAGTTATATGTAGTGCTTCTGGAACTTGGGAGCTAGTAGCAGTTCCGTAGTAGGGCAGAGGGAAGTATATGCTGCTCTTGGGAAAGACGGGATTGTTGGTCCTGTATGTATGCAGGAAAAAGAAAACGTGTGACAATCGAAGTTGCGCGTCACATTGTCTGGATTCGGAATCAGTGACATTGCTGTATGTTACTATTAGAGATATTTCTGGTATATAAGGAGTGCGTATGGTAGTGAAGGTTATCTGTGAAACTCTGGTTTTAAGTCCCAGGGATCCGTAAGGTTTGCCGTTAAAGCTTATCACGGGAGAAGTAATAGGTATTCTCTGAGCTTGTTTGAGAAACTGGGTAGAAGTAAGCTGCTTGGTTAATGTGTGTTATAATTCTGTAGTAGAGCAGATTGTTCGCTGTAATCATTATGCTGTGGTAACGTTGTTTTGTCTCTTTTAATTAAGATGGTCCATTTTGGCCTAAGAAAAAATGGCTGCCGTTTGCAGCCTGGCCTCGAGTGAAAGATCTGTGATGAGAGGGCTGCCGTTTGCAGCCTGGCCTCGAGTGAAAGATCTGTGATGAGAGGGCCTTGCTGAATATGGTCACGAGACATCTGACCACAGTCCTTGCCTGGTTAAAACTTTCCGTGAGGACAGCAGCAGTTCTGGGCGAGTTTCCAGATGTATCGGAACAGCCTTGGAGGACAAAGGAGCTGTAAAGAAAGAACTCTGAGCTCATTGTGTCATCGCCGAGGAAATGTGGATGTTAAAAGTTACTTTTTATTTTTGGTTCCTGTTCTGTCTTTTTATTTTTGTGATTTCCTGAGCGGAGATTTTCCAAATGTAGCGATGCTACATCCTTTCCTGCTCGCTCTGCTCAGCGGTTCGGCGGACGTGTAGAACATTTAATGTTTCTTTAATATTGCAAGTTTCATTATAAATATTGTTAGCCTAGAGAGGGTGAGAGGCCCCTTTGCCATTTTCTTCCCAAACCTGCGTTGGTGAGGATCGATGCTGTGAGGACGGTGACTTGGGAGATTTCTACTGAGAGACTTGTCCTGATGACCGTTATTGATGATTGTCGTGATCTGATTAGATTGCTTGTACATTAGCTTATTGATTATTGATTATTGATTGATGTTGGTATATGTACTAATATTATATGTTGGAGTCGTCATGTTGAGTTATATGTAGTGCTTCTGGAACTTGGGAGCTAGTAGCAGTTCCGTAGTAGGGCAGAGGGAAGTATATGCTGCTCTCGGGAAAGACGGGATTGTTGGTCCTGTATGTATGCAGGAAAAAGAAAACGTGTGACAATCGAACGTTGCGCGTCACATTGTCTGGATTCGGAATCAGTGACATTGCTGTATGTTACTATTAGAGATATTTCTGGTATATAAGGAGTGCGTATGGTAGTGAAGGTTATCTGTGAAACTCTGGTTTTAAGTCCCAGGGATCCGTAAGGTTTGCCGTTAAAGCTTATCACGGGAGAAGTAATAGGTATTCTCTGAGCTTGTTTGAGAAACTGGGTAGAAGTAAGCTGCTTGGTTAATGTGTGTTATAATTCTGTAGTAGAGCAGATTGTTCGCTGTTCTCGGGAAAAGCAGGATTCTGTGTGTATGTACTATAATTTTCTTGTATGAATGTGCGTGAATGTTCATATATTTAGTTGATTGTAAGACTCTTTGGACAAGTCCTAGAGGAAACAATTAAGGAATGTATGAAAGAATCCCGTTGATTCTTGTGAAATAGATTTTCTTTACTATTCTGTGGTTAGCGAAGCAGACAATGGAGATGTTTATATGTTGTAACTAATAGATTTTGTAGAAATTTGACACGGAGTCTACTGAGAAATTTTGTAAAGGAGGGGTAGACGAGTGACAAGAGACAGGAGACAGAAGCGACTGCAGCGACTGCTGACGTCAAACAGACCGCGCTCTGATTGGATATTAGATCAGAATAGTGCTCGCGCTGAGATTGGTGCGTTGGTGTGAGTCGCGCAAGGATTGGTAGAGCTATTCTAGTGACGTAAACATCCAGGATTGGTGCGTTAGTGTGAGTCGCGCTGTTATTGGTTGAAAAAAATCATATTGTGCAGTTGTATTACGGAAGGGATTAGAGAGTTTTGATAAACGTTAAAATGTATTACCAAGAAGAGAAAAAGGAAAAATCTTTGTTCAGAAGGATTAAAAATTGGTTCGACAAGGATAAAGATGTTAAAACAAGAGAGGGTGAATTGTTACCTCCATCGAAAACGCCTGCATCCTTCATGGCTGCGAGATATGGGTATCATACCTGTATATGGTTGGAAAATTGGGTTAGGTATACCAGGGAAGATGGAGTTTTAGCATTTCCAGAACATGGTTCATTTAACCTGGCCGTGTTGAAAAATTTACGGGAAAAGATGTTATGTCTTGACCCAAGACCAAGGCCGACACAGTTCGAGGCTTTAGTGGAATGGGAAGAGGAAGTGCATGAGCGAGAGAAACAGAGGTCTGGAGGCAACTATAGGTATATGTTCGGGAGGAGACATGGTCGTGAAACTCATCATGATCGAATGACGAGATGGCGAGATGCTAGTATGTCAGAGGGATTATATCCTATGAGAACAGTTGAAGAAGGAACAGAAAGGGTTCCTGAGGCAGAAGTGAGAAGATATGGAGTTAATGAATATGAGGATGAGGTTTTGAATGACATGATTTACAAAAGACCACCTCCATATAGACCGGAACCAGAAGAGAGTACACCAGTTGTTTCTCCGATAAGAGATACAGTGCGTTATCATTGAGACAGAAAATGTGACACCTGAGTTAAGAAGTGGTAATCCTTTCAGGGAAAGAGAGAATAGAAGCAGTGGCGAAAATACGAGAGAATTAGCCAGAACTACATCAGAGTTGACTGAAAAGATCAAAGAACTGACAAAGAATCTAGACGCTGTTACGGTACCCGTAACCATAGGTCCGGTTATGCCTGTTTTTGATAAGCAGAGGACGGGTGAGAATGGTTTGGTTATTCCATATGTTGGGAATAGATTGACAAGTTTGGCTGGTCCTTCAGGAGATTCAGGAAAAAGGGCAGGACAATTTAGACATGACACATGTAGTGAAGGATTAGAGGTACAGTCTAATTCAGGACTAGATGCTGGTGAAGCTAGTTGTTCAGGGATGCCAATTTTAGAACCGCAGAAGAAAGTGGTTCCAGTGAGAAAATCTACTGAAATAACAGCTGAAGATTTGAATGAATGGATGAAAGTTCTTCAAAAGAGGGATAAAGATTCACAAGCAATTGATGTTGCTAGGTTACGTGTAGAATTACAAGAGCTTGTTGCAGGGACAGTTCCAACAGAAATTCTAAAAAATCATCATGATGGTGAATTATTGTTTATGTGTAAAAATATCACCTGGAGAGCGAGAAATACAAATGACAGATTAAGAGCAATAGCAAATGACTATGGAGTTGACATTGATAAAGTGAAAGTTTTGCAAAAGTCTTACAGGATGGATTTCACAGATAAAGATATTGAAAATTTGAATGGTACTGGTAGAACAGGACAGATTAAAGAGATGATCGCTTTATTGCGAAAATGGGGTGATGTTGAGAAGTGGAAGGATAGGTGGTACAAAAAGAGAGAAGAATCAGGGGATAGGACTTATTCAGCATTTCCTGTGAGAGAAAAGGAAAAACCAGTGGATACTTATCCTATGAGAGAAATACCTGGAGGAGGATATGTACATGTTCCATGGACCAGACAGGATATTTTATCATTTACGAATGATTTCCCTCGATTGAGAGAAAAGCCCGTCGAGTGGTATAGGCAGGTAGACAGGTTTGTGAAATTGTCAAAAGTGCTGTGGATTGACCTGAATAGTCTGTTTGATATAATTGTTCCAGCAGACTTGTGGGCTGAGTGTAAAATAGTTGTGAGTTGGCCTACTGAGGAATATCAAAGAGATCAGAGAACAGGAGCACCAGATCCAGAAGTAATGAGAAAATATGAGCAGGTGATCGTATACCTGAAAAATAAAGTACCTCCAAAAGAAACAGACTGGGTTAAAATAGATCGAACACATCAGGAAGCAAAAGAATCAGTTCATGCTTTTTACGAGAGGCTGATACTGGCGTTTAAACAATTCAGTGGAGATGAACACCTGGGTGACAAGGATTTGAGTCATTTTGTATACAGATTTGTATATGGCCTGAGACCTGAGATTAGTGAAAGAATTCGTGAGCATACTGTGGATTGGCAGAGTAAGAAAATAGATGAGATTCTGAGACATGCAAAATACTTCAGTGATGAGATTGAAGCAAAACAGAGAAAGCTGAAAGAAAAAGCAATGTGGGCACAAGTGAAAGTTGCGGAAAGACAGGAAGCACAGTTGGTGGAACAGGCGAATAATGCAGGAAATAATGCAGGGAATAGACCTAGGTATGCAGGGAAAGGAAAGGGGAATCTTGAGGAAGCTAAAAAAAAGTTCCCATGTCACAACTGTGGCCAACTGGGACATTGGAGATCTGAGTGTACCAATCCACCATTAGTGAATAATGAGGGAAAATCCTTAAATCAACAGGTGCAGAACGAAGGGAATAATCAACAGCAGCAACAACAGAAAGTTGTGAGACAGCAGAGTCAAGAGCCAAAACCGCCCTTGCCGCAGAATAGAGGACCACAAAAGTATAATCAGGATTCGGGATTCTACAATGATGAGCAGGTAAACAAACCAAGGAGTTCTAACCAGGTACAACAGTACTTGTTAAAGAATGAAGGGAGTGAGTCTGAGGGTGATTATTGACGGTGCCGAAGAGAGGAGGAAGAGTGCATACTTGGTGCAACTCTAGAAATAGACCAGGCAGGACCATTTGTGGATGGGAAAATAAATGAAGAAGGTGTTACTTTTTTAGTAGACACAGGTGCGACAAGATCAACTGTCAGGTCAACAGATATTAGAAATCTTCCTCTCTCGGATGAAGCAATCAAAGTAGTTGGTGTAGCAAATACACAAATAAGAACACGTCTTACTGAACAAGTAAGAGTGCAAATAGGGAAATTTTCAGACATGCACAGATTTATCGTCGTTAGTGACACAAGTCCAGTGAACCTGTTAGGTAGGGATCTACTTTGAAAAATGAATTGTACAATTTTTTGTACACCAGATGGAATAGCTTTTGAAACACCAGATGAGGATGTTTTGTACCGAATGACTCTAGAAAATAGAGAGAGTGAGTTAATTGGTGCATATGCTGTGTTTGATCCGGAGGATTTGCCTCAAGAGTTGAGAGATACAGTGAAAAGGACAGTTTGGGATTTTACTGGAGAGGATGTGGGATTGATGAATAATGTAGATCCTGTGAAAATTTCAGTGAAAGAGGGAATTACTTATCCTAACATTCCTCAGTACAAAATGACACCAGAAATAATTGAGGGAATAACTCCTATAATTGAGAAAATGATTCAGCAGGGAGTTCTGAGAGAACTACTGAGTAGTCCGTGTAATTCACCGATAATGGGGCTAAAGAAGCCTAATGGGAAGTTCAGGATTGTACAGGATTTGAGAAAAGTTAACCAAATTGTGGTGGCATGTTGTCCTATTGTGCCAAATCGATCAGTGATTTTGTATCAGATTCCACATGATGCTGAGTGGTATAAAGTGATTGATTTGTGTCATGCGTTCTTTTCAATTCCATTGCATCATGACAGCCAGCCGATTTTTGCATTTAGATTTGGCCAGCGTATTTTAGCATGGTGTCGTATCCCACAGGGGTATACAGAGAGTCCTTCAATATTCAATCAGTTATTGAAAAAGTCATTGGAGAGTTTGATCATGCCTGAAAACTCAGTATTAGTGCAGTATATTGATGACCTACTTGTGGCATCAAAGACATGTGAAGCTTGTGAAGTAGATACTATAGCTTTACTGAATCATCTGGCAGATGGAGGGTTAAAAGTATCTCCAGCTAAATTGCAATTCTGTAAGAAAGAGGTGCATTATCTTGGACAAAATATTGAGAAAGGTCTGAGAAAAGTGACTGATGACAGGATCAAAATTATCAGGGAAATGAAGGCCCCAAAGACCCAGAGGGAAGTGAGAATGTTCCTGGGAATGGTGGGTTATTGTCGTCAGTGGATAATTAATTTTTCGCTGATAGCAAAGCCACTGATTAAGCTGACAAAAAGGTGAGATGACAGACCCATTGGAACTAGATGGAGAACAAATGGCAGCATTTGAAGAATTAAAAAGCAGAATGTGTGAAGCCCCTGCTTTGGGTATGCCAGATTATGAAAAAGAATTTGAATTGTACTGCAGTGAGAAAAATGGATGTGCACTTTCAGTGTTAATTCAGAAGCATGGATTACTGAGAAGGCCTATTGCGTACTTCTCATCGACACTTGACCCTGTAGCTGTGGGTTTACCAGGTTGTCTGAAATCTGTGGCTGCAACATGCAGAAGCCTAGAACAGAGTGAGGGAATCATAATGGGATATCCTGTAAGGGTATTCGTACCTCATAATGTGGCAATTCTTTTGACGAGAAGCAGAACTCAGTACATGTCACACAGTCGGTTGACTAAATATGAGAAAGTCATTATGGGAGCATCAAATGTGACTCTTGAGAGATGTGTGAATGTGAATCCAGCGACATTGTTGCCAGATATTGAAAATGTGGGTGTGAAAACAGAAGATGGTCACAATTGTTTGGATGTGCTTGATTACTGTACAAAACCGAGACCAGACATAAGGGATCTTCCCTTGCATGAGAGTGATCATGTGTTGTTTGTGGATGGATCATGCCTGAGGAATGATGAGGGTGTGCTATGTGCAGCATATGCAGTGTGTAAGGTTTCAGAAGTAATGGAAGCGTCATCATTGAAAGGAGTGAAATCTGCGCAAGTTGCTGAATTAGTGGCATTGACAAAAGCTTGTGAAATTGGGAAAGATTTGAGAACGACTGTGATGACTGATAGTCAGTATGGATTTGGAGTTGTGCATGACTTTGGCCAACTTTGGCTACAAAGAGGTTTCTTGACGTCGAGTGGGACTCCAATAAAGAATGCTGAAGTGATTGGGAAATTACTTGAGGCGATACAGCTGCCTAAAGAATTAGCAGTTGTAAAATGTGCTGCTCATGGACAAGGAGATGATTTTGTGACAGTGGGCAACCGTTATGCAAATGACATTGCTCAATATTGCGCCAAGAATAACCAGTCCATTAATCAGGAACGAGAAGGTGAAATGTCTTTTTGTTCTGTGATGTTTACTAATGTCTTAGAGACGTGGGATGAAGTGAAACAGTTGCAGGATGAGGCAGAGGAGGAAGAAAAGAAAGATTGGATTAAGGCAGGTTGTGCCCCAAGAGAGACAGACCATGTTTGGGTCTATAGAGATGGCAGACCAGTAATGCCGAACTCCATGCTGTCAGCAATGGCAAGGATGTATCATGGCCAGGGACATTTGGGAAGGGATTCGATGATTAGGTCTTTTAAGCAAACCTGGTACAATGCAAAGTTCAGGACAATTGCAGAGAGCATCTGTCAAAGATGTTTGATTTGCCAGCAATTTAACACTGGGAAAAAGACAGTGGTGAGTCTGGGAACAATAGGCAGAGAAGGAGGTCCTTTTACAAGAATGTAGATTGATTTCATTGAAATGCCCCAAGTGAACAGACTGAGATATGTACTAGTGGTAGTCTGTTTGTTTTCAAGATGGGTTGAGGCCTATCCGACTAGGAGAAATGATGGAGTAACAGTGGCAAAGTTACTGTTAAGAGAGTTGATTCCTAGGTACGGATTTCCGGTAACGATTGAGTCTGATAGAGGTGGACACTTCTATAATGAACTCATGAGTTTGATTTGTGAAGCATTAAGCATACAGCAGAAGCTACATTGTGCATACAGACCAGAGGCTTCTGGTGTTGTTGAGCAGATAAATGGCACAATTAAGAACAGGATTGGTAAGATGTGTTTAGCCACTGGCATGAAATGGCCGGATGTCTTGCCTCTAGTGCTAATGACTATTAGATCTACTCCAGATAGAACTACTGGTTTAAGTCCGCACGAAATCATAATGGGACGTGCAATGCGACATGCATATGTACCTGTCAATAAGTTGATGACAATAACTGATGACATGATTTTGGATTACTGTAAAGGCCTGGCTGACGCAGTTCATTCTGTGTTTCACCAGATTGGAGAAGAAGCTACTACACTTGAGAAGAAGCAAGCTCATGATCTGAGTCCAGGAGACTGGGTGAGGATTAAAGTTCACAGAAGAAGAAATTGCTTGGTTCCAAGGTGGGGAAGACCAAGACAAGTCATTCTAACTACGACGACTGCAGTGAAGTGTGCTGGTGTGAAAAACTGGGTGCATGCGAGTCATACTCTGAGAGTTCCAAACCCAAAGGATGGGACTGGTAGAGAGTATTTTGAAGAGTCAGATTCCAGTGATGATGAAGACCCAGAACCAGTGAGAAAAAATCAAAATTCAGGAAAAGAAGCAGAAAAGGCTTCAAGCGAACCATTGAGAATCTCAGAAAGGAGATCAGATTCTGAAAGAGAGCCTGAAGTTCCAAAAAGCAGTGGAGGAAAAAGAAAAGAAAAGTTATTGATGTTGGTATATGTACTAATATTATATGTTGGAGTCGTCATGTTGAGTTATATGTAGTGCTTCTGGAACTTGGGAGCTAGTAGCAGTTCCGTAGTAGGGCAGAGGGAAGTATATGCTGCTCTCGGGAAAGACGGGATTGTTGGTCCTGTATGTATGCAGGAAAAAGAAAACGTGTGACAATCGAAGTTGCGCGTCACATTGTCTGGATTCGGAATCAGTGACATTGCTGTATG
Source organism: Triturus cristatus (assembly GCF_964204655.1). Lineage (NCBI taxonomy): Eukaryota > Metazoa > Chordata > Amphibia > Caudata > Salamandridae > Triturus > Triturus cristatus. The sequence continues at coordinate 1,140,213,635 of NC_140593.1, read as the reverse complement.
TTACTATTAGAGATATTTCTGGTATATAAGGAGTGCGTATGGTAGTGAAGGTTATCTGTGAAACTCTGGTTTTAAGTCCCAGGGATCCGTAAGGTTTGCCGTTAAAGCTTATCACGGGAGAAGTAATAGGTATTCTCTGAGCTTGTTTGAGAAACTGGGTAGAAGTAAGCTGCTTGGTTAATGTGTGTTATAATTCTGTAGTAGAGCAGATTGTTCGCTGTTCTCGGGAAAAGCAGGATGTGTCTACTAAAAAAGTAACACCTTCTTCATTTATTTTCCCATCCACAAATGGTCCTGCCTGGTCTATTTCTAGAGTTGCACCAAGTATGCACTCTTCCTCCTCTCTTCGGTGCATACAGACCAGAGGCTTCTGGTGTTGTTGAGCAGATAAATGGCACAATTAAAAACAGGATTGGTAAGAAGTGTTTAGCCACTGGCATGAAATGGCCGGATGTCTTGCCTCTAGTGCTAATGACTATTAGATCTACTCCAGATAGAACTACTGGTTTAAGTCCGCACGAAATCATAATGGGACGTGCAATGCGACATGCATATGTACCTGTCAATAAGTTGATGACAATAACTGATGACATGATTTTGGATTACTGTAAAGGCCTGGCTGACGCAGTTCATTCTGTGTTTCACCAGATTGGAGAAGAAGCTACTACACTTGAGAAGAAGCAAGCTCATGATCTGAGTCCAGGAGACTGGGTGAGGATTAAAGTTCACAGAAGAAGAAATTGCTTGGTTCCAAGGTGGGGAAGACCAAGACAAGTCATTCTAACTACGACGACTGCAGTGAAGTGTGCTGGTGTGAAAAACTCAAAGGATGGGACTGGTAGAGAGTATTTTGAAGAGTAAGATTCCAGTGATGATGAAGACCCAGAACCAGTGAGAAAAAATCAAAATTCAGGAAAAGAAGCAGAAAAGGCTTCAAGCGAACCATTGAGAATCTCAGAAAGGAGATCAGAAGCAGTGGAGGAAAAAGAAAAGAAAAGAGCAGTTCCACAGAAATTACTCCTGAATCAGAAGAGGAGGAGATTGAAGAACCACTTGAGATTATATCTGAAGAAGTAGGGTCAGAAGAAGATAGAGAGGGACAGATTGCGGAAGACCCCCGAGGAGGTGTAGGGAACACTTCTAATAAGCTAGGTGAAGGGACAAGTAGACAGCAAGAAGATTGCGTGTCGGAGACCCGAGGAGGGAAAGAAGTAGGGAAGTCTCAAATAGTGGTGAAAAAGATTGTGGAGCGAAAGAAAACTGCTGAAGAACAAGAGGCATTTGAAACAGAATCGGATGAAAGTGAGAATGGAAAATCAGAGGGTCGAGTTCTGAGAAAGAGAACTTGGATTGGAGAAAGGAATAATACAGAAACAAGACCGAAAAAGGTTGTAAGAGGAGATTTTTGGCCTAACAACAGAGTAAAGAGGCTGAGATACAGACTGATAAGAGGGAATACATTGAAAGCTGAACAAGTGAATGAAGTGTCGAGTCAAAACGAAGTAAAGAGGAAGGAGCAAAAGGAGTCAAGAGAACCTGAGGAAATAAAGAGAATTAGAAGACCCAACCAAAAGTACAGATCACCGGAATGGTCTTATGTGGCACTGTCTGAAGAAGGAGAAGAAGAAACAGTGACTCGAGATAATCCGGAGGGGATCTTGAGAAAAGTGGTTGAGGAAAAGGAAGAATCTGTTGGAATCTTAAAAGTTATCCTGACTGACATTGGAGAAGAGTCAGATGCACAGGATGTTGTTGATGATCTGATACAATTTGATGTTGCTGAAGAAGAAGGAGTGAAAAGTGATGAATATCCAAATTGAGTGAACTGAAGAAATCACTTGGAGAAAGTGAAAAGGAAAAAGTCTGAAATTCAGCTGTCTGAAGTAATCCAAAGTTTGAGAAATTACAGTAGTGGAGTAGTAGAGGCTAAGTCAAAAGACAAGGTCAAAGTAGTAAAATGGCTAACATAGAGAATAATCAAAGTAGATGTGTCTTCTTAAGAAGATGGTGTAGAATGTGCTGCTGCTGTACTGGATTATTAATGCTACTATGGGGTATTTTAGCTTTATTAGTTACATTTAGAGTTTCAATAGGTACATTTGAAATACATACTGAGAATGAGACAAATGTAGAAAAGAATTTGCAAAAAGTAGTTCCAACTAGAATTAGTAATACTTACATGCATAAAGATAGGTCAATTAATGATTTTTCTAGTAATGTTTTTTCAAAGTTGCTATACGAATATGTGAAAACAATGGAAGTTAGGGATTGCTACGTTTGTATGCAATTACCTGCATCCGTTTCAGAGGGTGTTACTTATCACCATTTACCAGCTACGTATGGAATTTCTTGTAGTGTATTAAGTAGTGTTTTTTATTTGTTAGGGAAAATAGATTATAAGATGTCTAACAAAGATAGTACTTTTGGGCACTTGCCAATGAACAAAGAGCTGAATCCAGCTAAAGAAGCTAACATTTTTGGTGAGATTTTTATTGAGAAAGAAGAATTAACATTAGATTATATTTTTAAGAATAATTTAACTTGTAATTTGGAAGAAGAGGAGAAAGCTTTCCTAAACATGGTGGAGGAAAGGAGATTGAGTATGCATGAAAAGGCAGGGAAATATAAAGTGAGTGAGACAATTTGGGACATTGAGATGGGAAAAGAATTGAGAAATGGAGCTAGTCCAACTTTAGCTTTAGATGCACCACAGAAGGGTAAGCTGTGCATTACAAGAGGAAAATCCCAATATGATACATATTTTGTTGGGACTAGTGAATGTCATGATACATACTTCATTGCAACAGGATGGGGTTTCAGAGGTGGAGAAGATACAATTTTTCCAGGAGTGTATTATGTTTGTGGGAACAAGGCTTATTACAAGTTGCCTGACCATTGGTATGGCACGTGTTATGTGGGCCTGGTTTTTCCAAAGATCTTTCATATAGATAGAATAGAAGATGTAGAACATATTAATTTACTAATGCGCTTCAAGAGGGAAACTTGGTCTGAAATAGTGGGTGACATTTTTGGAGCTTTAATTCCAGCAGTGGGAATTTCTTTAAATGCTTATGGGATTCGGAAACTGTCAACAGTGGTGGATCGCTTATCGACAAATACCGCTGGAGGGTTTCTTTTGGTGAATACGGAACTAATTGCCGTACGTGCTATGTCTATGCAAAATAGACTTGCTCTTGATATTCTATTGGCTAAGGAGGGTGGAGTTTGTGGAATGCTGAAAGTTCAACATTGTTGCACTTACATTCCAGACGAAAGCAAAGATCTGAAGGTCTATATCAAAAATATTACTGATTTGCATGAAGAATTAGTACCACTTGAAGCTGAAAGTATCTGGACTAAATTAGCTAATAAGGTGATAGCTGTTAAGAGTTTTATTGCAAAAATAGGTAGTACTATTATAGGTAAGATATTGTTTCATTTAACTTGTATAATTGTTGCTTTATTGATATTGAGATTGGTGTGTTTGTGTTGTAAAAATAGGGGAGGGAAAAAGAAATTAATTAAAAGAAATAATGAAAAGAGAAATAAAAGGTTGAAAAGAGAACCACAAGAAATTGAATTAGAAGAATTAAGGGAAAGTGTCTACTTAGAAACAAAGAGGGATGATGAAAGAGTGTCTGGTGTGTAGTGTTGTGTAAGGAGGAAAAAGACATTTCCAATTTCTCCTAAAATAGGACTAAATTTCACTAAATTTTTTTTTTTGGGTTATTTGGTGATAAAATCACCAAAGGGGGGATTGCTGGAGCAGGATTTTCTAATGAAAATCTATAGGGTTTTTAAGCTCTGGTTTGTCTATTTTTCATAATTAACATTAATAATCATTAATTATTAGTTATTTGTTTTGTGTAAGTGTTTTACTTATCAACATGTGTGAATTAACAAGAGAGAATTACACGTGGGAACGCGTATGTGTTGCCTATTGACAATGTGCATGTTTTATTAAATAAACGTTGCTGAGTGCTGTTTATTTTAAAGCACAAAACGCTTTCGAACTAATGCTTTCCTGTGTTGCAAAAGCTAGATAATTACATACACATAAGGGTATTAGTGGGGTTAACACTGTTTAATCATTATGCTGTGGTAACGTTGTTTTGTCTCTTTTAATTAAGATGGTCCATTTTGGCCTAAGAAAAAATGGCTGCCGTTTGCAGCCTGGCCTCGAGTGAAAGATCTGTGATGAGAGGGCCTTGCTGAATATGGTCACGAGACATCTGACCACAGTCCTTGCCTGGTTAAAACTTTCCGTGAGGACAGCAGCAGTTCTGGGCGAGTTTCCAGATGTATCGGAACAGCCTTGGAGGACAAAGGAGCTGTAAAGAAAGAACTCTGAGCTCATTGTGTCATCGCCGAGGAAATGTGGATGTTAAAAGTTACTTTTTATTTTTGGTTCCTGTTCTGTCTTTTTATTTTTGTGATTTCCTGAGCGGAGATTTTCCAAATGTAGCGATGCTACATCCTTTCCTGCTCGCTCCGCTCAGCGGTTCGGCGGACGTGTAGAACATTTAATGTTTCTTTAATATTGCAAGTTTCATTATAAATATTGTTAGCCTAGAGAGGGTGAGAGGCCACTTTGCCATTTTCTTCCCAAACCTGCGTTGGTGAGGATCGATGCTGTGAGGACGGTGACTTGGGAGATTTCTACTGAGAGACTTGTCCTGATGACCCATTCTGACATTTAGCTAGAATAGGTAATTATGAGAAAATGATTTATTCTGATTAATTTCTTTGACTAATTTTAGATAAAGAATCATAATTTTAAATACGGTGTTGGTGATTATTTCTTGTCGATTATTGAGTACTCTATTTGATTATTGTTGTATAGATTGTTTAGATTATGACAATTACAATAACTAGGTCTTATCGACCTCAGTGCAGATGTGGGGTGTTTATGAGTTTTCTTTCCACAGGTTCAATGCTGGTGGAGTATTTGAGTGTATGTTAGTGAAATGAGCCCTAGTGTATGGTGAGTGTATGTGCGTGTAACTGTGAAATTACTCTATCCGTGGAAGTAGGGAGATTTTGTACACCCCAATCTGCATCACTGCCAGCAAACTACAGCCTCACACCGTTGCACCACTGCCCCGGGATCATGGATGGTCCCACCGCCGTAGTTGTAATACAGCAGGTGTACTGCCAGTCTGGTGGTCCAGGGACCGCCAGCACGGGTTCGAAATCGTAATTTGGCCCACAGTATTTTCCATTGAACGGTGTGGTGTGCACGGTTGTGGGGGGCAGGGGCACGTAAGTTAAGAGAATGCACTACGCATATAATTTTTTACATTACACTGTTTAAACATTACACATATTTAGTCTATGTCACAAGGAGCTCGGTTTTGCTCAGAAGCTCCAAGAGGCTCCTTTCGAGGCACTAGGCAGCCGGCTGAGTGCTTCACAGAGGCGCAGCGCGTCGTGGTGACTGATCTATTCTGAGAATGTGGTTACTGGCAGGGCATTCTGCTATAAAACACCGGCATGGCAGTGCCACTGGGCCTTCCAAGCATCCAGGCGAGGAGCCGGGGGCAGACAAGCTCTGCCGTGCGTTTGGAAAGGATGTCTGTTGTGTTTGCAAAGTGGAGCAGAGCGCGAGGCAATGTGCGCATTCGCTATTCTTCCCAGTAATAGCGGCTGGTTTGCGCTCGTTGTGCTTTTCTCCATGTGGAATCTTGTTTCAGCTCTGGGGAGTCTGGGGGAGCTGGGCTGGGCTGCTCTTTGTATTTTAAAGAGGGCAGGCTGCAGTCCCAGCCTGGCACTGCCCCTTGTGGGCTAGAAAAGTCACCCCAGGGCACGGGCGCTGTGTAGTGTAGAGAGAGGTGGTCTATAATGAAAGATCTTTGTATGCAACGATCTCCTGCCCATCAGGACTGTGGCACAGGGGGCCAGGCCCTTTGTTGTCCCGGGTGTGCTTCAATGGGGATTGGCAGACATCGCCCTCTTTGCCTGAGGCATGGCAGTGCTTTTCAGTGGATTGTGGGTTTGTTTCTGGCCGTTTTTTCTTGGTGTGCATTAATGGAAGTTGCCGCAGGTCTCTCCCTATGGTCAATTTAACTCAGTGGGGGCTGCCGCAGGTCTCTCGCTATAGTCAGTTTAACTCAGTGAGGGTTGCCACAGGTCTCTCGCTATGGTCAGTTTAACTCAGTGAGGGTTGCCACAGGTCTCTCGCTATGGTCAGTTTAACTCAGTGAGGGTTGCCACAGGTCTCTCGCTATGGTCAGTTTAACTCAGTGAGGGCTGCCACAGGTCTCTCGCTATGGTCAGTTTAACTCAGTGGGGGTTGCCGCAGGTCTCTCGCTATAGTCAGTGTAACTCAGTGGGGGCTGCCGCAGGTCTCTCGCTATGGTCAGTTTAACTCAGTGGGGGCTGCCGCAGGTCTCTCGCTATGGTCAGTTTAACTCAGTGAGGGTTGCCACAGGTCTCTCGCTATAGTCAGTGTAACTCAGTGGGGGCTGCCGCAGGTCTCTCGCTATAGTCAGTGTAACTCAGTGGGGGCTGCCGCAGGTCTCTCGCTATAGTCAGTTTAACTCAGTGAGGGTTGCCACAGGTCTCTCGCTATGGTCAGTTTAACTCAGTGAGGGTTGCCACAGGTCTCTCGCTATGGTCAGTTTAACTCAGTGGGGGCTGCTGCAGGTCTCTCGCTATAGTCAGTGTAACTCAGTGGGGGCTGCCGCAGGTCTCTCGCTATGGTCAGTTTAACTCAGTGGGGGCTGCCGCAGGTCTCTCGCTATAGTCAGTTTAACTCAGTGAGGGTTGCCACAGGTCTCTCGCTATAGTCAGTGTAACTCAGTGGGGGCTGCCGCAGGTCTCTCGCTATAGTCAGTGTAACTCAGTGGGGGCTGCCGCAGGTCTCTCGCTATAGTCAGTGTAACTCAGTGGGGGATGCTGCAGGTCTCTCGCTATAGTCAGTGTAACTCAGTGGGGGCTGCCGCAGGTCTCTCGCTATAGTCAGTTTAACTCAGTGAGGGTTGCCGCAGGTCTCTCGCTATGGTCAGTTTAACTCAGTGGGGGCTGCCGCAGGCCTCTCGCTATGGTCAGTTTAACTCAGTGAGGGTTGCCGCAGGTCTCTCGCTATAGTCAGTGTAACTCAGTGGGGGCTGCCGCAGGTCTCTCGCTATAGTCAGTTTAACTCAGTGGGGGATGCTGCAGGTCTCTCGCTATAGTCAGTGTAACTCAGTGGGGGCTGCCGCAGGTCTCTCGCTATAGTCAGTTTAACTCAGTGAGGGTTGCCGCAGGTCTCTCGCTATGGTCAGTTTAACTCAGTGGGGGATGCTGCAGGTCTCTCGCTATAGTCAGTGTAACTCAGTGGGGGCTGCCGCAGGTCTCTCGCTATAGTCAGTTTAACTCAGTGAGGGTTGCCGCAGGTCTCTCGCTATGGTCAGTTTAACTCACTGGGGGCTGCTGCAGGTTTCTCGCTATAGTCAGTTTAACTCAGTGGGGGCTGCCGCAGGTCTCTCGCTATAGTCAGTTTAACTCAGTGAGGGTTGCCGCAGGTCTCTCGCTATGGTCAGTTTAACTCAGTGAGGGCTGCCGCAGGTCTCTCGCTATAGTCAGTTTAACTCAGTGGGGGCTGCTGCAGGTCTCTCGCTATAGTCAGTGTAACTCAGTGGGGGCTACCGCAGGTCTCTCGCTATGGTCAGTTTAACTCAGTGGGGGCTGCCGCAGGTCTCTCGCTATAGTCAGTTTAACTCAGTGGGGGCTGCTGCAGGTCTCTCGCTATAGTCAGTGTAACTCAGTGGGGGCTGCCGCAGGTCTCTCGCTATAGTCAGTTTAACTCAGTGAGGGTTGCCGCAGGTCTCTCGCTATGGTCAGTTTAACTCACTGGGGGCTGCTGCAGGTTTCTCGCTATAGTCAGTTTAACTCAGTGGGGGCTGCCGCAGGTCTCTCGCTATAGTCAGTTTAACTCAGTGAGGGCTGCCGCAGGTCTCTCGCTATAGTCAGTTTAACTCAGTGGGGGCTGCTGCAGGTCTCTCGCTATAGTCAGTTTAACTCAGTGGGGGCTGCTGCAGGTCTCTCGCTATAGTCAGTTTAACTCAGTGAGGGTTGCCGCAGGTCTCTCGCTATGGTCAGTTTAACTCAGCGAGGGTTGCCGCAGGTCTCTCGCTATAGTCAGTGTAACTCAATGGGGGTTGCCGCAGGTTTCTTGCTATGGTCAGTTTAACTCAGTGGGGGCTGCCGCAGGTCTCTCGCTATGGTCAGTTTAACTCAGTGAGGGTTGCCGCAGGTCTCTCGCTGTAGTCAGTTTAACTCAGTGAGGGTTGCCACAGGTCTCTCGCTATAGTCAGTGTAACTCAGTGGGGGCTGCCGCAGGTCTCTCGCTATAGTAGAGTGTAACTCAGTGGGGGCTGCCGCAGGTCTCTCGCTATGGTCAGTTTAACTCAGTGGGGGCTGCCGCAGGTCTCTCGCTTTGGTCAGTTTAACTCAGTGAGGGTTGCTGCAGGTTTCTTGCTATAGTCAGTTTAACTCAGTGGGGGCTGCCACAGGTCTCTCGCTATGGTCAGTTTAACTCAGTGGGGGCTGCTGCAGGTCTCTCGCTATAGTCAGTGTAACTCAGTGGGGGCTGCCGCAGGTCTCTCGCTATAGTCAGTTTAACTCAGTGGGGGCTGCTGCAGGTCTCTCGCTATGGTCAGTTTAACTCAGTGGGGGCTGCTGCAGGTCTCTCGCTATGGTCAGTTTAACTCAGTGGGGGCTGCTGCAGGTCTCTCGCTATAGTCAGTTTAACTCAGTGGGGGCTGCCGCAGGTCTCTCGCTATAGTCAGTGTAACTCAGTGGGGGCTGCTGCAGGTCTCTCGCTATAGTCAGTTTAACTCAGTGGGACTTGCAGCAGGTTTCTTGCTATAGTCAGTTTAACTCAGTGGGGGTTGCGGCAGGTTTCTGGCTATGGTCAGTTTAACTCAGTGGGGGCTGCTGCAGGTCTCTCGCTATAGTCAGTTTACCTCAGTGGGGGCTGCTGCAGGTCTCTCGCTATGGTCAGTTTAACTCAGTGGGGGCTGCCGCAGGTCTCTCGCTATAGTCAGCTTAACTCAGTGGGGGCTGCCGCAGGTCTCTCGCTATAGTCAGTTTACCTCAGTGGGGGCTGCCGCAGGTCTCTCGCTATAGTCAGTTTAACTCACTGGGGGCTGCCGCAGGTCTCTCGCTATAGTCAGTTTAACTCAGTGGGGGCTGCCGCAGGTCTCTCGCTATAGTCAGTTTAACTCACTGGGGGCTGCCGCAGGTCTCTCGCTATAGTCAGTTTAACTCAGTGGGGGTTGCCGCAGGTCTCTCGCTTTGGTCAGTTTAACTCAATGGGGGCTGCCGCAGGTCTCTCGCTTTGGTCAGTTTAACTCAATGGGAGTTGCAACAGGTTTCTTGCTATAGTCAGTGTAACTCAGTGGGGGCTGCCGCAGGTCTCTCGCTATAGTCAGTTTACCTCAGTGGGGGCTGCTGCAGGTCTCTCGCTATGGTCAGTTTAACTCAGTGGGGGCTGCCGCAGGTCTCTCGCTATAGTCAGTTTAACTCACTGGGGGCTGCTGCAGGTTTCTCGCTATAGTCAGTTTAACTCAGTGGGGGCTGCCGCAGGTCTCTCGCTATAGTCAGTTTAACTCACTGGGGGCTGCCGCAGGTCTCTCGCTATAGTCAGTTTAACTCAGTGGGGGTTGCCGCAGGTCTCTCGCTTTGGTCAGTTTAACTCAATGGGGGCTGCCGCAGGTCTCTCGCTTTGGTCAGTTTAACTCAATGGGGGTTGCAACAGGTTTCTTGCTATGGTCAATTTAACTCAGTGGGGGTTGCAGCAGGTTTCTTGCTATGGTCAGTTTACCTCAAAGGGGGTTGCAGCAGGTTTCTTGCTATGGTCAGTTTAACTCAATGGAGGTTGGAGCAGGTTTCTTGCTATGGTCAGTTTAACTCAATGGAGGTTGCAGCAGGTTTCTTGCAATGGTCAGTTTAACTCAGTGGGGGTTGCCGCAGGTCTCTTGCTATGATCAGTTTAACTCAATGGGGGTTGCGGCAGGTTTCTTGCTATGGTCAGTTTAACTCAGTGGGGGCTGCAGCAAGTCTCTAGCTATGGTCAGTTTAACTCAATGGGGGCTGCAGCAGTCAGTCAGTTTAACTCAATGGGGGCTGCAGCAGGTGTCTTACTATGTTCAGTTTAACTCAATGAGGCTTTGCAAGAGGTCTTTTCTTATTGTTGGTGCTTTTCAACGGGGGTTGCACCAGGACTTTTGTTATTGTTGGTGCTTTTCAACGGGGGTTGCACTAGGTCTTTTGTTATTGTTGGGGCTTTTCAACGGGGGTTGCACCAGGACCTTTGTTATTGTTGGTGCTTTTCAACGGGGGTTGCACTAGGTCTTTTGTTATTGTTGGTGCTTTTTACGGGGGTTGCACTAGGTCTTTTGTTCTTGTTGGTGATTTTCAACAGGGGTTGCACCAGGTCTTTTGTTCTTGTTGATGCTTTCTTTTCAATGGGGGCTTCAGCAGGTCTCTAGCTATGGTCAGCCAATAGGAGTTTGCACAAGCTCTCTTGCTATGGTCGGTTTAAACTGACGGGGTCTATACCAGATCTCCTCCACTGTCGTCTACCACCTTACTCAATGCTGTCCAATGGGAAATGTGCTAAGTCCATTCCGGCTTCAAGTCTGCACATGCCCCTCTTTATAACCAAAGCGCTTCAGATCTTTGCCTGCCTGGCAGGTCGGGATGGACTGCGGCTATGAGGGGCCGGGTCAGTGCTAATTTGCATAAGGCAGGCCTCGGTCCAGAGTGGAACAGTGGGTGAAAAACGATGGATTGGAATACTATCCAGGGCTATTGCCACTGGTTTAGACTATTTACAAGCATTCCTTCATCCCATTACCTTTTGTGTGTGTTTAGTTTTACACAAAACTACCTAGTTTTGATTCCACATCATGCCTTTTACTCCTTCCTGGTACTTTATTCTTTTTCATCCCCAGTTTGTTTCTTTGTTATTCTTTTCCTATCTCTCTCTTCCTCCTTCGTTTTCTGTTTTCTGCCTTTCTCCCTATTGCTCCGGGTTAGTCTGATAATGAAACATAAGTCCCTGTACCCAACAACGAGTGACGGTTCTCACCACCTGCAACCTGCACAGTTTTACCAGAAAACAGAGATGTTTTTGGTCGGCCTCAACATCCCGAAGTGAGCAGATGTGCCTATAGATACCCAGTCCTTTAGGGGCCAGGTTAGGTGAGGTTCATAAGTGCTGTTTGCTCTGACCTGAATCTAACAGTGTTTGACTGAGAATGTCTACATACAGCTAAGGAGAAAGAACTGGTTCCAGGGGTGTAGGTACCATTGGTGCAGCAGGTGCAATTGCACCGTTGGTACAAGCCAGAAGGTGCCCACTGCTCCCTGGTAATTCCTGTATTTTACTACCACAACAGCGGTCAAAGGGGCCATTTTCCTTGCTTGCACTGGGGTCAATGACATGGCTAAGCTATTGACATTTCTAAGTCGTGCGTTAGAATGAATGAAAGGGGTGTATCTGGATTTAAAGAGGGCAGACAGAGGAGGAACAGGTCATTTGGACTTTGCTCCTTCTGAAGATGGTTTGTTAGAGAGTGAGAAAACATCTGCAGCTCAAAAGTCAAGGATATAGTTGCGTTAGTAGAAGATTAGCTTTCATGCTGAAACATGTGTGACTTCCCGAAAGCACGAGGATGGGACATACAGCTCACAGGGGTTGTTTCAGTGCTGTGGAGTTCATGTGTCCTTCATGGAGACACAGCCATATCCTCTAAAGCTGCGAGCTCCAGGGCCAAAGGTCTGAAAGCAGGCTGGCGGGAGGGTCTGGGTAGGCGGTCCCTTAGATGAGGGGGAACTTTAATAAGAATACTCCCCACATTTACCGAAGCAGAAGTGGAGGACACTCCTTCTGCCACATAGCAGCGAAGACCTGTAACAGCCTCTCCACGCACCTCTGGACCATCACCTCACTTCCGGAATTCAGAATGGCCCTCAAGACCTGGCTGTTTGCATAAGCCTCCGGGACCTGCAAGGGTCTATATACCCTATTGCAGTGGTCTTCAAACTTTTTTTTGCCGTGCCCCCCCTCATCCCTCATGGGGAAAAAAAAATCATCTGGCCCCCCTCAGAATTTTTCACAGTTATTTTATTGAATTGTATCTATTAAAAGTATCCACAGTGTGTGGCTGGGAGTTTTGAAGAATATTTGGAGTCCCGTCCCTTTTGACACATACTCCCTGCTAGGTTATAAATCACAAAATATGTTAGTGATGGTCCATTACAGAGCATAATGCTTCTTTTAGCCAGAGCCTGGCGCCCCCCTATCCCTGGACCACCTGAGGCCCCTCTAGGGGGGCCCGCCCCCCAGTTTAAAGACCCTTTCCCTATTGGGTGATTAGCTGCGCTTTATAAATCATGATTGATTGATTGCAAAGGCGTGAGGGGGCTTATGGTACAAAAAGCTGTAAGTCATTGGCCGCTACATACATAATACCCATTTAGCTCGAGTTACAAGTTTTAAACAAGAGAACTTTAGAAGCTGTTAGAATGAAAAGAGGAGACTGGCCGGCTCAGCAGGTGTTTCCATGACAATTGCTGCTCAGGAACAGAAAGTAAACACCTACAGGAAGCAATCGAGGCTGCTACCAGCACACAGCGAGGTGCTACATACGTGCAACAGCCAAGTAACTAAAATAGGTGTTTAATTTGAATAAATGTAAGATGCATAAGAAAGAGTTCAAACATGTTCCCTGTTATGGATGTCAAAGGAGCAGACAAGCCAAACAAACCAACAATGTTGCGGAATGAGAAGTCAGGGACTGCTCCAGGTTAGGCCACGATTTACCTAAATAAATTAGAAGGCACTGATGACCGTTGAAAATTTCTCTTGATAACCAAACTGGAAAAAAAAGAAAATCAAATGTTAAACATAAAAGTGATAAGGATTCCATTAACAGGTTAATAAGCAGAAATTCTACAAACTGGAATCTTTTACGTCCTTCTCTAAACAGCCTGATGTTTCTGCGCCTAGTACTTCATACGATGTTGTGAATGGACTATGAAAGCATCGAGGATATTTAGCACTCCAGGCAAAGCCGCAATTTACTTGCCGGAGTGCCCCACATAACAATAAAACAATTCAATTTTTAAGTTCCTTTGCAGTAAATTTACACTACCATTAGGTGGCGCACTGTGAATGCGGATTTATCTTTTATGGCTTTATATAAGTCTAGAGCACATGTAGGGGGAGGGTGGACTGGATCCACGCTGGATCCATGCCGGATTTTGAGGAAGCCCACATTAGATGCATTTATGTATAATTAAATTAAATGTAAATGGTATTGCCGGCGATTATCTTGGAAATCGAACATGGACTCAGACCTGGACTGATAGTGGACACCTCTGATCTATGCGCATATTGTGGAAGTTTAACCCTTTAACTGCTGCTGCTTCCCTTGTGCTGATTTTCTATTGATGTTTGGGGCACTTTGCTCTTAAGCCCTCATAACTTTTTGACCATAAAATGTATCCAAGCCAAATTGGGGTCCTTTTTTCCCCATATATTGGAAAAATAAGAAACAAAGTGCTATGCAAGTAAATTTATGATTTTTCTCCCTAATATTATGTCAACAAAATACTTGCTGTGCTAAGATTGTCTCCTTCTCAGCTTTCGATAATAGACCAAGTTTTAACAAAAACATTTTTCTAAATGATAGGCGATCTTTTCTATTTTGGGGGGTTTAAAGCAACTTTGGGATGGAAATAAGTGTGAAACCCATGGCTAAACCTAGAAAGGTATGTATTTCTGAAAAGTAAACAACATTGGGAATTCAGCAACGGTTCAATTATGTAGATCAGTTATGGTTTCCATAAAGATTTGAATCAAAATATAATTGAAATAAGTATGGGAAAATGGAAATAGATAACATTTTCATCTATAATGGCCTTGATAGTGATTTAAAAATGAAATATACCATTATGACCGTAGGACTTTTCTGGTTGCAGGCATGTATAGTGTTTATTGCATGTCTAAAAACACATGATAAATGGAGCTAACACGTTAACTACAGCTTATTTATGATTTTTCATTGTGTACCGACCATGCATCACTTTAAATAGTAAAATCCAACTAATGAAAAATGGGTATAAAGGAAACCTTGCATTTTTTTAATGTGCCTTAGATACTGTGTTTAGGAATAGTGGTTATTAGTGCAACTCTGAATTTGGGGTTAAACATACAAACATGTTCAGAGAGCATTTTGCAAAATGTGTTCTTTCTTGCACTCTGGCTTACATTTAAGCCACAAAATAAGAGAAAATCAATTGATAACTTCAAATGTTCTACTACTCTCTGTTCCCACACTGCTTGTGATAAAAATGGCACTCAAGTTTTGTCATTGTGCCTGTCGCCCATGACAGGAACAGGTCAAAACTGGGGCCGTGTGAAGTCAATGTTCTTTCCATGAGCTCTTCACATGCTTGTAGCTTTGCTCTGTTCCAATGACATGCCTTAGGTCCACCCACATATGGGAGGCAACATTTAATTGAAGTGTGGGAAAACAGGGTGATAAGACTTTTGCCATTGTGCCCCAGATTTCTGTGACATAAATATAGGGAAAGTAGCCTTTTTCGAGCCATGGTTTTGACATTCGCAGGGCATTCTTGGTAAGTAAACCTGCTGGGATCCAGGCAGGCTACACCACCATAGAGTCCCCTGGTTCTCTAGGTTTCAGAAATGCCCAGGGTTAGTGGGGTTCCTGGGCTGCCGGCTGACCCAGGGCCCGGATAGTACAGGTATTCATAGAAAATTCTGCGTTTACAAGTAATGATACAGGGATATATTTGTGTGTATGAGTGGGTAAAAGAGGGCAAAGCGAAGGGGAGTTGACTCAAATAAATACATGTAGAAAGACAGAATGATGAAGGGGAAGATGACGCGAGATATATAGATGGAGGATTTCCGAAACATGTAGGGTGAAAAAGAGTGTACTGGTCTAATACAGTGCGAGACTGCAGAGGAAAGTGGTGTGGAGAGGAGAATGGGAGTGATTGAGAAAGTCCAAAGACCCTTTATCTGATACAGCTTGCTAACAAGCACTGAGACAGCCAATAGGTCTGGCTTTCTTTAAGCGTATTTCCTTTGTTGAGTGGTATGTCTCGATGCAATAACAGAAAACAGAGAGGCACTCAATTGCCGGGCAGGTAGCACACTGTGTGAAGAACAGGATTTTAGTTTGCATGTTTTTAGCCTGGTCCTTATCTACCCAGGCCAGGCCTCTTGGGAAAGGTACCTAGTTACGCTTTTTCTCCCATGCCCCTTCCACACAATGTTTTACCCTTTTTATTCCACTTGGAGCCCTTTTTGATCAGTCACTCAGGTTGGTAGGCTGCCGAACACAGGTGGGCGAGTCACTGAAAGCTTGAAGCAAACTCGATCCAGAGCCAGGCTCTGGGGTAACTCGAGGTCCCCATCATGCAGCTTCTGCCTGCCACCAATACTCTACACTCATTCATCAAGAAATAAAGAAAAACATATGCCTTTGAGATAAAAAAGGACAGATATACAGAGATACCCATTGAGTAAGTGAATTGCACAATGTGAAACCAGAAAACCTGAGATCAATTCTGGCTTCCCTACTTCCCAAATTGTGTGATCCTAGGAAAATATTTCCTTCATTATGGCATGAGTAAACCTTCACATACATGAACTCAGGATCTGTGCTGTACAAAAGCCTTGTGTTGGATGTAATAGAGTATAATGTTGCTCTGTCCATCAGAAGGGTGTAGGCCACATGTGGGGTACACCTGGCAACTGACTTGCATCTTAGTTCACTAATAGCATTGTTGTCGTGGTAGGGGTAGGAATGTTTCTAATGTCATGTTTAAACACTATCAGTTTTAATAAATACCTCTCAATGCAGCGATACTTTCTGATGCACTATGCTGAAATTCTTCCTCTTGTTAAAGGAATACACTTTTTTGAATTTTGAAGAGGCATTATATTTTTACATGATGTTTGTTGCATGATTTGCATGCCGAATATTTTCAAGGCTCATGTCGAGCACGTCAAATCACCTCTGGCTCTACTCGCCTTTTAATTTGTTGGCTAGCCTAACTCTACAGCTGTGACCCCTGAGACTGAGTCAGTGAGCCATCACGGTGCTGACCTATGGACGTTCAAGGTAAATCCAGCTGATACCGTCCCGCGGGCAGGGACGGGCGTGCGCGCACCTACGCTTCCCCATCTACAGCTGAGCTCTGCCTTCACGCCTCACAGCCCATTCCCAACAATCAAGCTGTGGTATAGAAATCATATATGTTACAAAAACAAGAGGTAAACACAGAGGAGCAGTGGTTTCTGGATCTATGAGTGGGGAGGGCCAATTATCTCCAGAGGTGTAACGAAATGTAAGGGGCCCCCGTGCAAGGTACATGGAGGGCCAACCCCACTCCAGACTCAATCAGAAGCTGTCAGGCCAGGTACTGTGCTGAGGCAGCTCCCTGCAGCTTGGGGGCCCCCGCACTGTGGGTGCCTGTGTTACACCACTGCTTCTCTCCTGCTGGGTTTGGGGCCTTTGCTCCCAATGAACCAGAAACATATAGCAGTGCATTGGTCTTTCATAGGCTAACTCAATCAATGCATTTACAGACCTAAAATAGGTTTCTGAGAGTCTCTGGAGCAGACAGCCCATGGCTGGTTCTCCAAAAGAATGACTAGGGAAGATTTGGATTGAAGGATGCTTGGGCAAAGTAGAACATAATTCAGGCTGGACAGGCCTTTTATTCCTCTGGGCATTTCCCTGGGAAGCCAGAGCCCTTGGAGGCTGGTTGTGAAAGTCCAGGACAGTTCCTGCTGCCTCTGTCACTTTGCACAGAAGGCTTCAAGAGAGAGAGAGAAAAAAAGGGAGGGAAGGAAGGGGAATGAAGAGAGAAAGTGATCAGAGAGGGAGATGATGAGTGAGAGGGAGGAGAGAAGTAAAAAGAATGGATGGAGAGGAAGAAACTGAGTGAGTAACATGAAGAGAGAGGGGCGGGTTTGAGCATTTTTGCCTAGGCTGCTTTCGTCCGCCCCTGAAGACTGTCGGTGTGTTATGTATTTTGTGGTTATTTATGTAGCACTTTCAATACCCTTGCAATACCTAAGCACTTTTCGATCATTGAGTAAGTACTCAGTCTGTCTGATTTATAAAGTGTTTCCTTGCTCCACGGAGCCATTGGAGCACTCAGACTTTTGTTGAGTTCCTGCATGGTTGAAAGGGTGTTGTTGCAACTAACCGGGTAGGGAAAGAGCATTACAGTGTAAGCGGTTTATAAGTAAGGTACACATGATTGAGAGAGCATCATAGCACAGGAGCAGATGTGTTGCTGAACAGTGTAAGGATAGACTCAGACGATTATGTGGATACTTACTGCCTTTGGGCTCGATTCACGAATGTCACTTTAAAGAACATAAAGTAGTACTACTCACTTACTGCAAAATGTGTATTCATAAATCCATTGCCGGAGACCTCCACATCCAACTCTTCTATCTTTTCTGTGCAGAGATCCCCACCAATACGGTGGAGATGTCAGCTCACGTAGGTATAAGTTTTAGTAGTAACTGTGGGAGGAATAAGAGGGGTGGTGGGAAATATGAAATAATTACTACTAAATGGGAGGGTTCTGGGATATTTTAAGCCAAGGTTAGGGAGGGATATGATGATATAAAAACACACACTCACAAAACCTTATGCCTATTGTGTTGGAGTTGGCCCTTTCTGCAGAGTCATCCCCTAACTTTTTTTCTTCACCCTCCTGTTTTCTGAACTCATTTTTGTTGGCTTTTTGGACTAACCGGTGCTAAAGTGCCAGTGCTCTCTCCTTTAAACATGGTAACATTGGCTTACACCCAATTGGCCCATTTAATGTACTTATATTCTCTTGTAAAGTGGTACTACAGGTAACTGGGGCCTGTAAATTAAATGCTACTAGTTGACCTGCAGCACTGATTATGTCCCCTACTTAAGAACATTGCAGCCTGTGTGTGCAGTTTTAAAGTGACAATTTGACCTGAACAAATAAACCTTTTACCAGGCCTAAACCTTCCTTTTTAATACATATACCTCAACCCTCGGCTGGGACCTAAACAGCCCATAGGGCAGGCTGTAGGGTATTAAAAAAGTTGGACATATACTTTTAACTTTTACATGTCCTGGTAATAGAAACGTCTTACATTTGTTTTTCACTACTACAAGACCTACCTCGCCCATAGGATAACATTGGGTTACCTTACTACATTTAATGAGTGATAGCGTTTAATTGGGAGCAGGTAGGAATATCGAGTTTGGTGTCTAAAGAATTGTAATTTAAAACCCTCTTCAATGGTAAAGTTGGATTTTAAGTCATAAATCTGAATATGCCACTTTTAGACAGTTGCCATTTTCTTGTTCCAACCATTTTGTGTCTGCAGCCTATATCCTGGGTCACAAGACTATTGTATATTACTCTTAGACAGTTTACCACACTTGCACATCATAAAGACGCAGTCTCAGCACACTCACAAGGGTTTCACACCAGTCTATTGTGCCCACAAACAAGCTGGGGCCAGGACAGGGAGGCAGTTAATTCCAAACACCTCTGGGGATGAAACCTCCAGAACCATCTCCTACTTGAAAGCTGGCACCAAGTATTAATATTGAACCCTCAAACCCAGGTCTTCGGTACACTTCTGGAGCTATGGATACTACAGAAGGACCCCCTTCTGCTTGAGACCTGCCCTGCTTGCTGAGAAGGAAGAATGGACCTGCACCCTTCATCCCTAGAGTCAACTGACTGACCTTCTTTTCTGAGTTACAGTCACATAACAAGTTCCAGAAGCCTCTCTGTTTCTGCCCAGATGACCTGCTGCCTGGATCTACAACTGGGACTGCCTGAACCCTGCAGGCCTCGGCTGGAGTGGTTTCCTGATCCCCAAAAGATGCCCCTCTGGTCCTGGACCCTTAGTGTGGCATCAGTTGAGCTCAAGAAAAAGAGTAATCCTGATGTTTTGGGCTCTTCAGGACCCCAAACGAGCCTGTTCATGCCAAAATGATTTCTCCCGTGCCACCCACCAACGTGAAGTTTTGGTGTACCCAACTCTTTGTGATACAGCGCCCGCCCGTGACAAAAACCAACGCAAGATCTGCAGTTTGGGCTACAGCATCAACAACCTGGGGTGACTGCCAGCGCGAATCTCCAACAACTACCGTCTACGACGCCAGTGAGGATTTTCGCTCTAAAGTGACCACCATCTGCGATGCTCTACCTGCTCCTTGCAGCCCTTTCCACCGTGAACGCAACTCTTTGTGCTGAACTTTAGAAGGAAACTCTTTCCGCAGGACTAACCTGGTCCCTGTATCTGGCCTGCACTCCATTGCAGCAGGCGTGAACTTGTGACTTTCACCCGGTCTTGAGCGACTAGATAACCAGTGGCGCTTTGTGCTTTTTGATGCTATACTTATCTGAACTCTTTAAAATTGTGTATCTCCAGTGCAATTGTTTGCATATTTGTTGTTTTGGTCTCAAATAATTTATTACATATGTTTTTCACTTTATTACTGTTTGAAGTACTGCATAAATACTTTGCATATTACCTCTAAGTCAGGCCTGAGATCTTTTGTGCCAAGCTACCAGACAGTTAAGCACATGTTAATTTGGGATTGCTTTTGATTCCATCCTGACAGGAGATGAGGCTGCTGCTTGAGTACGTTTCCTAGTGGTTGCTGCTTGAGTAGGGTTTCACCCCACTCAACCAGTAACCCCATCACCACATATTGCAATTCACAAAATACACTTCTAAATTTACTACAGACCTAATACTGTCAAAACTGGCTCAAATGTGCTCCAACCCAACGTTGGAGTACATCAAGTAAACAAGCGTCCAACCACTGGTACTGCAAAACACTTTTGTGCAAAATAATGGAGGCGTGGAATTAAAATATTACCCAAAAAAATGTAATGTTAAATAAATAAATGTTATTATTTTAATTAGTTTGACATGTAAAATGCAATATATATATATACAGACATATATGTCTATAGATATATAGACACATATATGTCTATATATTTATGTATATGCATGTGTGATCAAAAAATTGTATATTATATTTCTTTAATTAGTTTGACATTTAAAATATAATAAATATATATATATATGTCTTTACATATGTCTATATATATATATATATATATATATTTATTTTTTTTGATTTGCCAAAAGTGTCCTGTGCACGAGGGAGCACTCACTCAGCAGTAAATTCTTCCGAATTATTTTGCATTCAGGGAACCAGCTAGCAACATTCCGAGTTAGTAACTTGCCTTGACGCGTTTCAGAGCCCCCGGCTCCTTTGTCAAAAGGCTGCCTGCAGTTTCAGCAACACAAAACCAAGGTTAAATCACGTTGTGCAATTCAAATTTATTACCCTTTGATGGATTTCAGGTGAGTATATTACGCAGTGGATGCTGGTATCTGTAGTTAACCTTGTTTGCTTTCATCTTTTCAATAGTTTATGTGCAGCTGCAGACACGTAATATTTAAAGCCCTCCAGTGGGCCTCAGGATGTCACATATTTAATCCATTTTAAAGCGCTGCTGTGTCGAACAAGTCAATGAATAATTCTTTGACCCCTCGCCCCATATTTCCTTTGATGGGGGGTTCTCTCCTCCACGGCCGGACTGCCGTTTTATAATGATTTGCCAAAAGTGTCCTGTGCACGAGGGAGCACTCACTCAGCAGTAAATTCTTCCGAATTATTTTGCATTCAGGGAACCAGCTAGCAACATTCCGAGTTAGTAACTTGCCTTGACGCGTTTCAGAGCCCCCGGCCAGTGGTTGCTGCTTGAGTAGGGTTTCACCCCACTCAACCAGTAACCCCATCACCACATATTGCAATTCACAAAATACACTTCTAAATTTACTACAGACCTAATACTGTCAAAACTGGCTCAAATGTGCTCCAACCCAACGTTGGAGTACATCAAGTAAACAAGCGTCCAACCACTGGTACTGCAAAACACTTTTGTGCAAAATAATGGAGGCGTGGAATTAAAATATTACCCAAAAAAATTTAATGTTAAATAAATAAATGTTATTATTTTAATTAGTTTGACATGTAAAATGCAATATATATATATACAGACATATATGTCTATAGATATATAGACACATATATGTCTATATATTTATGTATCTGCATGTGTGATCAAAAAATTGTATATTATATTTCTTTAATTAGTTTGACATTTAAAATATAATAAATATATATATTATATGTCTTTACATATGTCTATATATATATATATATATATATATATATATTATCTACTGGCGGTCGCCAGTAGATAGTTATAGTTAGGACCGTGTTTCCATAGGAAATCTGCAACATTCTATTTGGAATAACTTTGGCGCCGATTGACGAATCCTCGCGAAATTCTCAAAATAGGTGGGGCGCTCCGCTCCGCTCCTACCCTGAAAGTCTCGGGGGGATTCGTAAAGCGGGGGCTGAGAAAAAGGGGGGGTCCCAAAACGCGTTTTCCCCATGCATTTTTCCATAGGACCTTTAGTCCGAGCTACAGCCCGAACGGCTGAACAGAATTACTTGAAATTTGGCAGAGAGGTAGCCCTCAGGTCAGGGATGTGCCTTTTGAAGGTCTCGTGTAAATCTGTTCAGTATTTCCTGAGAAAATAGCATTTAAATCAATATATATATCTATGGGCGCGCTCCGAGCGCGTACCGTAAGCTTACCGTACGCGCACGCCGCCGTGCACGAGCACGAGCACGATTCTGATTGGTTGTTAGATCTCAGTAAACATTCGAATCGGTCGAAACCAGGAAGTGTCGGCCGCCATTTTGTCTCTCGCAGTCTGAGGGGGTGAAAAACAAAGGTGGAGAACGTGAAAAGGGGGCAGAGTGGACAGTTCCTGACCCCCTAGCCTTTGTCAGGGGGTCCCAGAAGGACCCCCAAGGGCAAAAATTAATTTTATTTTTTTTTCGAAAAATCGCCGAATGCGCGTAGCGTACGCGCACGGCGTAAACGGAGAAATTCCGCGAGGAAAAATTCCGCGAACTTCGCGTAACTATTACGCGTACCGTACGCGCACGGCAAAAAAATGCATTAAAAAAAATTAACCATTCCATAATGCAGGATATAGTACATATATTATTTTATACATAGGTTTACCAAAAATCTCAAAAAAAAAATTTCATTTAAAAAACCGTACAAATTCACAGAAAAAACCATAGGTTTCACACACGTTATAGTTAGGAACTAGCATTTAAAACACCTTGCAAATTCACTGAAAAAACCATAGGTTTCACACATGTTATAGTTAGCTGGACATTTCACTCGTAAAAAACCAATGAAATTCCCCCGTTATAGTTAGTGCAGGCAACTATAACTCACGCGACCGCAATCCTTTGTTGATGCTAATACTGTATCTTTAGCTATACATATATTACAAATATTTATTTTTCATAAAGACACATGTCATCAGTGATGTAATATTTGACATCATCAGCAGAGGATTGCGGTCGCGTGAGTTATAGTTGCCTGCACTAACTATAACGGGGGAATTTCATTGGTTTTTTACGAGTAAAATGTCCAGCTAACTATAACATGTGTGAAACCTATGGTTTTTTCAGTGAATATATATATATATATATACAACGTACTTGAAGTCACACTAGAGAGAACCAAGACTATCTGGAAAATCCCCATACTCATCACATGTAGCACAGACTTTGTGGTATACGCAATAGTGTGCCCCTGCCATTTGTGGTTCATCGGGTCAACCCCCTTCCCGATCAAAAAACGCATCTTAGAACACTGGCGAACGATCACAAATTGCGACCAAAGCTGCACATTTACCACACCTCCTTTCCCCTTCCATGGCCCGCCCCCACCCCTCCTGGCACACGCTGGCTCAGAGCGTGGTTGTGCCTTGTAACCCGTGCCTGGGGCCCTTGCTTTTAATGACGGTGTTCTTCTGCCCTGTGGCAAGTGCCTGGGGCCCTTGTTTTTAATGACTGTGTGGTTCTGCCCAGTAGCCAGCGTCTGCGGCCCTTGCTTTTCATGACGGTGTGGTTCTGCCCTGTAGCCACGGTCTGGGACCCTTGATTTTAATGACGGTGTGGAAATGCCCTGTAGTCAGTGTCTGGGGCCTTGCTTTTATTGACTGTCCAGTTCTGCCTTGTAACCAGTGCCTGGGGCCCTTGCTTTTAATGACGGTGTTCTTCTGCCCTGTGGCCAGTCCCTGGTGCCCTCACTTTTAATGACGGTGTGGAACTGCCCTGTAGCCTGGTTCGGGGACCCTCACTTTTAATGACGGTGTGGAACTGCCCTGTAGTCAGTGTCTGGGGCCTTGCTTTTATTGACTGTCCAGTTCTGCCTTGTAACCAGTGCCTGGGGCCCTTGCTTTTAATGACGGTGTTCTTCTGCCCTGTGGCCAGTCCCTGGTGCCCTCACTTTTAATGACGGTGCGGAACTGCCCTGAAGTCAGTGTCTGGGGCCCTTGCTTTTAATGACGGTGTGGAACTGCCCTGCAGCCTGGTTCGGGGACCCTCACTTTTAATGACGGTGTGGAACTGCCCTGAAGTCAGTGCCTGGGGCCCTTGCTTTTGACGACGGTGTTTTTCTGCCCTGTGGCCAGTGCCTGGGGCCCTTGCTTTTGATGACGGTGTTTTTCTGCCCTGTGGCCAGTGCCTGGGGCCCTTGTTTTTAATGACGGTGTTTTTCTGCCCTGTGGCCAGTGCCTGGGGCCCTTGTTTATAATGACCGTGTGGTTCTGTTCTGTAGCCGGTGTCAGTTCTGAGAGAAACGACGACACCAGACTGCCCTATAGCAGAAGCGCCCAGCCGCTTGTAACACAAAGGTGTCTCATGTATCATTTCAACACTTTTCCTGTCTTTTCAAGTCTCTATTAACTTGCGCATTTTCAAAGTTTAATATGTTAAATTCATTTCTTCCCGGCAAATGTGTTAATGTATTCATTAATTCATGAACAATTACTCAAAGTTAATTTCTTCAAACCGTTCCACTTACCTGCAATCATAGATCACAAGCAATTACCTCCTGCCTGATGCATTTTCAGGGGTAAACCAAATACATTTGTAAATATTGTTATGAACTTTGAGAACTGACAGCTAATTAATGAAAGCATTTGGCAATAAGAAGTTAATCTAAGGTATTATTTTCTGTGTGCCATTTGATCACTGCGCCCACTGACTGTCATTTTCTAGGTTTCCATCTGCTTTATTTTGAGAAGTGAATAAATCTGATCTGAGGAAACATGCACAGTCTTTGCATCAGCTCCGGTTCAAGAGGTTTGAAACTCCAGGAAACATGACATTTTGCCATTCAGACACTCCCTTTTCCCTTAAGAAATAAGGTCTTCTCGAGACCCTGTTTGCAATTTGGCCCTCTCTTAAGATCATTAGTGAGGTGTTGTGAGTCAGATGCCGGCAGTGGCCCTAATGTACCACCAGCTCTCAATTTCATACCGCCATTCAGGTTATAGGTAAACGCCTGTTTGTGTCTAAGAAGATCAGAGAAATAAAATCTAAATCAGAAGAAACGGAGAAGACGTCATCAAAAATTGCCCAGATGTGGAAATCCTGAAATAAACCTGAAACTTGAAGATAAGGAGAATTGCCAAGAATGGGGCAACTTAAGGGACTTGTGGCCAGATGTACGACGTAAAAGTGCATGCACAAAAGGGTTTGCGACCCGTTTGCGCATGCAATTTTAGTCTGGGCTGTGTACTTAGACTATTTTGCGAGTCGCAAATAATTTGCGCCTCGCAAAATAGTGTGCTGCGACTCGCTATTAGGAAGGGGCGTTCCCTTCCTAATAGCGACCGCAGAGCCATGTATGAATGTTTTTGCGGCCGCAATTGCGGTTGCAAAACACTCCCAAAATAGCGCCCTCTTCAAGAGGGTGGTAATGAAGCCGCAAATGGGAAGGGGTCCCCAAGGGACCCCTTTCCCTTTGTGACTGGCTCCAAAAATATTTTTTAAGGGCAGGCCGTGGTCCCAGGGACCACTGCCTGCCCTTAAAAAATTATACGAAAACGTTTCATTTTTATTTTTTAAATGCATCCCGTTTTTCTTTAAGGAAAACTGGCTTCATTTAAAAAAAAAAAAAAAAAAAAGATGCTCTATTTAAAAGTAATCCCAGACATGGTGGTCTGCTGAGCCCAGCAGGACACCATCCCTGGGAGGGCCTGTCATTCCCAATGGGCTCGCAAATTGCGAGAGGCTCATTAATATTCGTAAGCCTCGCACTTTGCTACCCCATTGGGAATCGCAAACAGTGTTTAACACACTGTTGTACATGCAAAATTGCGCCTCAAAAAAGACTCGCAATTTGCGAAGCACTTTTTTGCGCGTCGTACATCTGGCCCTTAACCTGCAGAAATCAATATCTTCCCAGTTTGGGCAGGATGATGTTGCCAAGAAAGTGACAGGGCCCATCACTAGTCCTTTTTTAGCCTTCGTGAGAAAGTGCCAAACCTGTATTCTGGGCTAATTTCCTCAATTTCTTTAGATGCCATTGCTGGTGAGCACTGTTTTTTGGTCATATCCTTCTTCGCTGAACCCACTGTAAATAGGTGCAGGGAACTGCATCAAATGATTCAGCCTATCAAAAAGGGCAATGCAGCACTGTTCATCCATTCGTTAACTGAATTTCATCATCAATTGTGAGATAGTCATAATAGAAAAAGAAATAACAACTGTGTGCAAGTATAGTGATATACTAGCATAATATCACACTGTTCTTTTTTAAGTATTAATGATACATGCAGGTTTTTCAAAATTGTTCAAAATACATTACCAAAACACAGAGAAAATGACATTATTATAAAGCCAATTAGAAATAATAAATATCCTAGATTGGAAAAACATCATTCTGTGGAATAATGATCAAATCCACTCAATTTGTTTGAAAATTTGTAAGATCCATTTCTATATTTCAAACTAAATTCATATTTTCTAACAATGTATTAGGTAGCTAGTTGTTCATTAAATTGGGTAAATGAGGCTGATTTAAAATTTTGTGTAATTAGTGAATGCCTGATCATGAGCGCTATAAAAGCAAATTTTCATAAGTGAATTGCTAAATTTGGAATATGCATGACGATTACAACATACTAATCTCAGGTGATGGATCTAACCTAGAATTAATGAAAGAGCTAATAAAAAAGGCAAATTCTTGGTCAATAAATTCCAGGAAAGGACAGGCTCAAGCCAAGTGAAATCAGTTCCCATGTTCCCGTTAACGGATCTTGAACACTGGTATGACTTTAGATTTTGGGATTTATGAAGGAATGTTGGTGTATGCTAAAACATCCATCTTGAGATTTGCTTTTTTGACACATGTAAATTTCAGATTGCAGATTTCTGACCCGATTATGGATATGATGTGTATTCCACTCTCTTCATCATCTCGGAAATATATTATCCTAATAGGGAGACAAACATGAGGGTAGAAATCTAAACCTGCCCCCAAATCCTCTAGATTGCCTTTTTGGGTAAAAGGACGATTATTGACTTCCAGCGACGAGGATCTGCATGTACTAGAAATTTGGAGGCAACAAAATAAATACCAAAGCATATTACCCTCTACTCCTTCCTTTTTTACTTCCCGAGTAAATATTCCAATGTGCTCTAAGTAGTGACTGTGCATCACCGTACATCATAATTTTAAAGAGTTTCTTAAAATCTATTACTGTTTAACAACTTATACAGTCTCATTCTTTTGCTGATACGCAGAGTAAACTGGGTTGAAAATACTATATTGTCCAAGTTCCCCAACCTATTCCAAGACAAGATATTGTATGTTATATGTGATCACATGATTATACCCCCTATCTCTTTGTTCATTATGGATACAAGAAACTGAGGTGAGGCTTCCACAATTGAAGCTCCTATTGATCCTGGAAGATTGGTAATTCTCTCAAATGACCCACCAGCCATTGGCAGATGCACAATGACGTTGATACAATAGATTCTCCCTGTATTCTTGCATATTGATCATTTTCTTCATTACTCTTGACATCAGTTTTTATTACAATGTACCTAAAATGTTGCCTTCCTAAAGAGTTTTGGGTTGACAATCTTCAGTATTTCAAACTTTACCTGCCCTAAATCCTCTATGGAAATAACTCATTGATATGGCTTTTCTGAGACAGAGGATACAATATTTTAGAAGTATGATCCATGCATAGCAGTTCACATTTATTAGGCTACAATATTTAGTTGCTGACGGAAATATCTACCCAATTTGATTCTCAATGCTTTCTTTTTTCATGTGAAAATATTCGAGAGGTCAACTAATCTTCATCTACCAGTCACATACTTACTCTCTCCCCAAGCCCTGCATATTTCAGATTATTATATATTTTATTTGAGCAACTATCCTGATGATTGGACATATGGTCAGAAAAATGGTCCAACTGGCTAAAATTGTCTTCCTTAGTAAACTTGTCATAATTCCTGTTTCTTCCACACTCAAGCTTGACACTATCAATCTTTATTTGATTCTCATTATGCACCATATACGTTCAAAGAATAAAAATGGTAGTGGTGGCAGACAGTCCAGAGTGTGGCTGACTCCCTATGTCTGGCATATGCTGTTCTCTCAAATTTGTTTTAGAACTGGTCTTTGCAGAACTCGGCTGGACTGTTGATGGAAAGACATTATCTGGTGTTGAGATTATTATGCTGGGCGACTAACCGGCTCCGGCCATATTTAGTAGTCCATGCAATGTCGGCTGCTTGATTAATGATTGCTTATGCTTTTCACACGAATATTCATTCTGATATAGATGAGAGGTAGGTGGAAATGCTAGATTTTTTATTTTTTTTTATAAATCAAATGATATTCTAGCAGAGCCAGTTGGGAAATGATTCCGTTGTTCTAATTATTTTACAAACCTGAAGTTGAAACATTCTGGATCTAATGTTAATTTGTTTACTTGCAAGTAAGTATTTTTTCAATTATATTAATAAATCATTTTAAATATTGCAATGCCTTTTCCTCTACCTTTAACTTAAAAAAATAAACAGAAAGATTAAACATAATAATAGAATTGAACGGCACTGAAAATGAACTCAGATGCCCCATGTTACGGGAGGCCGATAAGTAAATTGCTGTATTAACATCTGTTCACAGTGGCATCTGTTCACCAGAATGCATGGGCCACTGCAGGAACACACACGCTATCCCTGCCAGAATGTCTCCTGACAATCAGCAAACCCTGAGTTACTGGACCGGCCCCTTGAGTATGTGCTAATGAACAGTAGGAAAAAACAGCTTGTCAAAGTTATAAACTGGAACGGGATCAGGAATGCCCTCTGGGCATTTGAACAGTGGGTTTTGGTGAGACAGATAGACGTTTGTCACTGTACATGCTGCTCTTGAGTTATAAATAGGGCTCCCAGTTTTCCATTTTTACTGATTTTTACAGATAAATATAGACAGAACACAATGTGTTTCCAGTCTGAATTTATTTTTAAAAGCGGAAAAATACAGAAAATGTTGCTTTTTGTGAAAGACTCTTCATGCTGTCCTTCATGAATGCCAGGAAAAAGCTGAGTGGATAGACAGATAGGGAGTTACAAAACAGGATCAGATTTCCTTAGATACAAGCATATGTTAACATGTATTTGTAGCATAAAGCTAATATGCACCTATGGTGTAGTGTTTTGTTATATGTGTCTGCTTAATATGCTAAAACGCAACAGTCTTCCACGTATGAGTGCACGTCTAAGAGTTAAATAAATGTGAAAATGTATCATTTTACGACTCCATTTATTCTCAAAACACAAAATAAATATGGATATATTCCAATAAGGTGGCCAAAAAAAAAATATGGCTAAATACAGATGGAAATAGTAAACAAATAAATGCCATAAAAGCTGGAGCCCTAACTATCAAGCACACTTACCCGGACTGCTCCATTCCTATATTGTGCAGTCTCCAGAGACAACTATTAGAGGTTCCCAATCCAAGATGGAGAATCTTACCACTTCCAGGTTCACAGATGATGTCAGCCCTTGCAGTGCATCAAGGGGAAAGTGGGGACAGAGAGCGACCCTTGACCCTGTTTCCAGGCAGGTCGCTCCCCACGCCGCGCAGCTCCACCTGTCTGCGCCCGTGCTCTGTGCCCAGCTGCAGCTGCTGCTGACCTATTTCAAGGCCCGCCTCCACCTGCAGGCCACCACCTGCGCCTCATCCCTGGTGGCCAGTGGTAGGCCGTAAGTTTGCTTTTTTGTATCTGCACTGTTCATGTGTAATTGCTTCTGTCATTAGTACTGTATTTTGTTATTGTGTTGTTCTGTGATCGTTTTTCCTTTCTTTTTTTGTTTTGTTGAGTTTTATATAGCGTGAACTAGACCCAAGAAATCGGGTATCAGAGCGCTTTACATGAGCACCAGTTCCGTTACAGATGGGCACATTCATTTTTGTTTGGCACTGGGAGATTAAGTGATTTGCCCAGAATCACAGGATGTTGAGCGTCGTTGCTGAGATTCGAACCCAGTTCTCCAGCTCCAAAGTCGACTGCTCTAGCCGTAAGGCTACATCCTCTCCCTCTTCTTGAGGGGTTCTCCTCAGGACACAGAACACTTGAAGATCTCTGTCTTTCGTAGAACTTCAAAAGATTCTTGCTTTTTTGTCCACTGTTCACAATACAGTGACATCTTATGGCAATGACGCGCTATAAAGTCAATAAAATGTCAAAAGAAAAATGTCAAAATAAAAGATGTTAGGTTGAGATCCTGTGTTATGTTTTCAAAGCAATTGAATGTATCGGTTTTCAGGACAGCACTTCTGTGAAGGAATTCGAAGCTTCTGGATCGCCTTTCTTTAATGTGCGATTGTCCAACGATTTGATTGATTTTGTGGTAGCCTAAAAAGGTCCGCCAAAGTTGGAAGTCCGAATTTCATCCCCATTACTCTGTGCCTTTTTGCCTTCTGTTTCCCTTCGCCGTTCCCCCTCCCATTTTTCCCGCCGCTGCATCCCCTGTGGCCCCGCACCCCCGCTCGCCCATTCGTCTGCTCCCCCCTCCTAGTTGCTCCTCCCTACCACCTCCCCTTCTTATGGTGGCCGCTGCACAGTGAAGAGAGCGAGCCTTGACCCTATTTCCAGGCAGGTCGCTGCCCACGCCATGCAGCTCCACCTGTCTGCGCCCGTGGTCTGTGCCCAGCTGCCGCTGCTGCTGACCAACTTCGAGGCCCGCCTCCACCCGCAGGCTACCACCTGTGCCTCATCCTTGGTGGCCAGTGGTAGGCCGTAAGTTTGCTTTTTTGTATCTGCGCTGTTCGTGTGTAATTGCTTCTGTCATTAGTACTGTATTCTGTTATTGTGTTGTTCTGTGATCGTTTTTTCTTTCCTCCCCATTACTCTGTGCCTTTTTGCCTTCTGTTTCCCTTCGCCGTTCCCCCATCCCATTTTTCCCGCTGCTGCGTCCTCTGCGACCCCGCCCCCCCGCTCGCCCCTTCGTCTGCTCCCCCCTCCCAGCTGCTCCTCCCTCCCACCTCCCCTTCTAATGGCGGCCGCTGTGCGACCGCGAGCAGCTGGCGTGCCGCTGGCTCGCCAAAGGCGCACCTAAGGCAAGCTCGTCTGTACCCATCTGCGCCTGGACCGCGCCCAGCGCCAGAACCCCTGGCCCCCGTGACTGCCTTCTGTTTCCCTTTGCCGTTCCCCCCTCCCATTTTTCCCGCCGCTGAATCCCCTGCGGCCCCGCCCCCCGCTCGCCCCTTTGTCCGCTCCCCCCTCCCAGCTGCTCCTCCCTCCCACCTCCCCTTCTTATGGCGACCGCTGTGCGGCTGCGCGTAGCGGGCGCGCCGCTGGCACGCCTAAGGCAAGCTCGTCTGCACCCATCTGCGCCTGGACAGCGCTCAGCGCCAGAACCCCTGGCCCCCGTGACCGCCACAACACCAGACACCGCTACAATGCCAGCACCCTCCTCGCACTCAACACCGGACGATCACGCACCTGCTGCCTGGCCACCCCGAAGCGCCCCCAAGGACCTTTCTCTTGCCGGAATTGCAGCTTCACCAGCATCCGGCCTGCCAGCCCACCAACCAGGAAAGAACCCAACTACCTCGGTTGCATTCTTCTCATCACCCGCTCCGCCCGCAAACACGCCATTGAACTCTGGGACCTACTCGACTCAACCTCCCCAGATGTCGCCTTCCTGACAGAGACCTGGCTGAACCCCTCCTCGGCACCTGACATCGCCATAGCCATCCTGGAAGGCTACAAGATCTCCCGCAGGGACCGCACCAACGGCATAGGAGGAGGAATCACCATCGTCCACAGGAACACTCTCAGAGTCTCGACCAACACCGATGAGACCCTCAGCACCGCCGAACACCTGCACTTCCAGATCCACACCGACCCCAACACCACCCTCAGAGGAACCCTCGTCTACAGACCCCCAGACCCCTGCCACAGTTCAGTAACTCCACCGCCGACTTCGTCAGCACACACGCCCTCGCCTCCACGGACTACATCCTCCTCGGGGACCTGAACTTCCACCTCGAGAACAACAACAACACCAACTCCACCACCCTGATCGACAACCTCGCCAACCTCAGACAACTCGTCACAACACCCACCCACTCCGCCGGCCACACGCTTGACCCCATCTTCTCCGCAAGCTCCCACATCACCTTCAGCCACACCACCGAACTCCACTGGACCGTCCATCGCTGCATCCACTTCACCTTCCGGAAGCCCACCACACACCACCGCACCCAACAGATCCCCCGCCATTGCTGGAGCAAAGTCACCGAAGACCAGCTAACCACCACCCTCGCCTGGAGCCCAACCGCCGTCCCCACCGGCCCCCACACCGCTGCCCGCAACCTCAGACAGTGGATCAGCGACTGCGCCAGCACCCTCACCCCGCTCAAGAAACCCTCCAACAGCCACACCAGAAAGAAAGCCAGCTGGTTCAACTGAGGACCTCCAGGCCTCCAAGCAAACCTGCCGAAAGCTAGAGAAGAACTGGAAACGTGAACGAACACCAGACAGCTACGCAGCCCACAAGAACGCCACCCGCAGACACCATCACCTCATCAGATCCGCCAAGAGGGCCTCCTTCAAAGACCGCCTAGACAACAATGCACACAACAGCAAAGAGCTCTTCAACATCGTGAAGGAACTCTCCAACCCCAGCTCCAACACCAACGACCACCTTCGCAAGACCTGTGCAACTCGCTGGCCACCTTCTTCCATCGCAAGATCACAGACATCCACGACAGCTTCAATGCCACAACCGCCCCGACAACCACTCAGACCTCCGCCCCCATGACCACCATCCGCATCAACCACCTGCTCTCCTGGACCAACATAAACGACGACGACACCAAGATCATGGACACCATCCACTCCTATCCCCATCAGACCCATGCCCACACCACATCTTCAACAAAGCCAGCACCACCATCGCACCCCATCTTCGGAAAGCCATCAACATTTTCTACGAGCCAGCAACCTTTCCAGAAGGCTGGAAGCACGCCGAGATCAATGCCTTACTCAAGAAACCCAAGGCGGACCCCAAGGACCTTAAGAACTTCCGGCCCATCTCCCTGCTCCCGTTCCCGGCGAAAGTCATTGAGAACACTGTCAACAAACAACTGACCCACTGCCTCGAGGAGAACAGCATCCTGGAGTTGTCCCAGTCCAGGTTCCGCAGCAACCACAGGACCGAAACTGCCCTCATCGCCCCCACCGATGACATCAGGACCCTGCTAGACAACGGAGAGACTGCGGCCCTCATCCTCCTGGACCTGTCAGCCGCCTTTGACACGGTCTGCCACCACACACTATGCACACGTCTCCACGACGCCGGGATCCAAGAGAAGGCCCTGGACTGGACCACCTCCTTCCTCTCCGGTAGAACACAGAGCGTCCGCCTCCCCCCCTTCCGCTCCAAAGCCACCGAGATTATCTGCGGCGTAACCCAGGGCTCATCCCTCAGCCCAATGCTGTACATGGCACCGTTCGCCCACATCGCCCGACTGCATGACCTCAACTTCATCTCCTACGCCAATGACACCCAGCTGATCCTCTCCCTCACCAAGGACCCCCACACCGCCAAAACCAACCTCCATGAAGGAATGAAGGCCGTCGCCGAATGGATGAGGAACAGCCGACTGAAGCTGAACTCGGACAAGACGGAGGTCCTCATCCTCGGGTCCACCCCCTCGGCCTGGGATGACTCCTGGTGGCCGACCGCACTGGAAACAGCTCCAACACCCACCGACAACGCACGCAACCTCGGGGTCATCCTCAACTCCACCCTCTCCATGACTAAGCAGGTCAACGCCGTCTCTTCCTCCTGCTTCAACACCTTTGCATGCTCCGCAAGATCTACAAGTGGATCCCCACCGAAACAAGATGAACAGTCACCCAGGCCCTCGTCAGCAGCAGGTTGGACTACGGAAACGCCCTCTACGCTGGAGCATCGGCCAAACTCCTGAAACGGCTTCAACGCATCCAGAACGCCTCTGCACGCCTGATCCTCGACATCCCTCGCTGCAGCCACATCACACCCTACCTGAGAGACCTGCACTGGCTCCCCGTCAACAAGAGGAAAACCTTCAAGCTCCTCACCCACGCTCACAAGGCACTCCACAACACCGGACCTGCGTACCTCAACAGACGACTAAGCTTCTACACCCCCACCTATCAGCTCCGCTCCACTGACCTCTCCCTCACCACAGTCCCCCGCATCGGAAGAGCGACCTCCGGCGGCAGATCTTTCTCCCACCTCGCCGCCAAGACCTGGAACACCCTCCCCATCCACCTACGGCAGACCCAAGACCTGCTGACCTACAGAAGACTCCTCAAGACGTGGCTCTTCAAGCAGTAGCAGCACTCCCCCCCCCCCCCCCAGCGCCTTGAGAACCTCACGGGTAAGTAGTGCGCTTTACAAATGCTATGATTTCTTTTTTTTTTTTTTAAAGAAACCTTTATTATACAATAAAATACATACAAGGGCCTACAACCACCAAGGCCGGCCGCTACAGAGCCCGAGGGCCCGCAATGCAACGCCACACAGTCAAATGAACCAGAGGCGAAGCTCCCGGCAGTCCGTAAGTAGATGCAACAAGCCGTGGCCATAGGCCGAGAGCAAAAAAAAAAAACAGTTTCATTTTTTATTAAAAACAAAACACCCTCAAGGCAATGAGAGTCAGAAATAGCAGCGTGCGCTTCCCAGGACGGGGGACAACGGACAGTGTCGAAAGCAGTTCTTGACAGGAAGTGGAAGCGGGGGGCAGCGGGAAGACAAAGCATGGAACACACCTCACACAATCCCGCAGAATGTGTGGCTAGGGGGACAAAGCAATATCGACCTCTAACAGCAGAGGCGGGGTGCAGATATGCCCACGATATAAATTCCATGGACCCCATACCTTAGTCCATTTCCCAGGCTTACCTCTCGCCACATACACCGTCTTTTCCCTAAACATACACCAGTCTATGTTCTCCTTCCATACCGCGACCGTGGGCGGCATCGGGGAACCCCACAGCTGTGCAATGTTACGCTTAGCCACCATGTACCCCAAAGTCACCCACTGCGTCTGTGCCACATTATAGTCATTCGGTTCCCAGACATTCAACAAACACCTCCTAGCCTCAGGCAACAGAGCAACGTGCGTGACCTCCTCCATTACAGCGTGGATACCATTCCAAAATCACACAACCTCCAAACATTCCCATAGGATATGAAGAAAGGTACCCGACAGGCCACATCCACGCTTACACATTCCATCCATCGAGTAACCCATACGTAGCAAACCGGGCCCCGTGACATACACTCTGTGGAGGATCTTCAGCTGTACGAATCGTAAGCGGGCCGGGATCGCCACCTCTTTCGGGGAGGCCACCGCCGCTACCCAGTCCTCATCGTCCAGTTCCAAGCCGTCGCCCGTCCATGCCTCCCGCAGACGGGTTAGCAAGTCCGCGCGATCATTAATAAGTTTTTTGTAGATCAGAGAAATAGTGCTGTCGGGCACTAGCCATCCAACACTCTATCCTCCAGCGGGGAATATTCGGGGATAGCAGCAACGTCCGGAAAGACCGAACACAGCGCATGGTAGACTTGTGCATACCGGAAGTACTCTCTATCATTTTATTTGTATTCAGTTTTAAGCATTTCAAACGTTTTAAAAGACCCCTTCGTCCAAAGGTCACCCACCTTACATATACCAATCATATCCCATTTCTCAAAGCCTTTCGTTTTCCACAAACAACCCAGCCGCTCGGAGGCATACAACGGCGTCGCCCGAGTCAAGCGACCCCTCCACCCCATCGCAGCACTCACCGCATGCCACACACGTACCGCAACCTGCGTGGGTCCTGTCAACCGTGCATCCGGGGTCACCGAATACAGCGCCCTATTATAATCCCCACCCGGGAGTAGTAATTTATCCATCTCGAAGGCCGGATTCAAGGCGGGACCGTATATCCCGTGGTTCACCGCCGCCAATTGAGACGCCCAATAGTATCTTTTAATATCGGGGAGGGCAACCCCCCCATCATACCAAGGGAGCGTCAACTTGGCGAGAGCGATCCGCGGCCGCCCGTCCCAAAACAGTTGGCGCTGAAGACCCTCCACCTCACGGAAATAACGGGCTGGCACGACATCTAGAGTATTTTGCAAAGCGTACAAGAAGGTAGCGACATCATTTTAAACAATGCCGCCCGTCCGAGCGGCGAGAGCGGAAGTCGTCGCCACCTCGCGACGTCGGCCTTCAATCGCTGGAGGGGAGGGAGAAGATTCCGCTCGTAGCGGACCGCGGGATCCAGAGAGATAAAGATTCCCAAATATTTGAACCCCAATGTAGCAATCGGGATAGGGCAATCCCGCGGCAGACGGGGGGCCTCACCCGAGAGGACGTAAACACATGACTTGGCCCAGTTGATGACCAGGCCAGAGTTGCAACCGAAGGAATTCAATACATCCACCAATACAATTAGCGACTGTCGGGGAGAGGTAAGATACAGAAGGATGTCATCCGCGTAAAGGGAGACACGGTCCTCAAACTCCGGCGTCCATCTAATGCCCCGCAGCGACGGCTCCCAACGCAACCAGGCGGCGAGGGGCTCCAAGGAAAGTGCAAAGAGAAGGGGTGATAACGGACAACCCTGTCGCGTACCTCTCCCTAGTGCGAGGGGAGCCGACACCCTACCATTCACCACAACCTGAGCCAGTGGGTCAGCATATAGTAATTTTACCCAACCAATAAACTCAGGGCCGAACCCGAATTTCGCCAACACGGCCCAAATATACGGCCACTCCAAAGTGTCAAACGCCATAGTAGCATCTAAAGATGCCAAGATGGCCGGCTCACGTATGTACTCCGCTCTAGCAAGCACACCGTGCAACCGCCTCAAATTCAGGGCGGTATTCCGATGGGGTATAAAACCGGACTGATCCTAATGAATCAAGTCGCCCACGACCCGGGCCAGCCGATTAGCCAATACCTTAGCCAGAATTTTGGGTTCTGCATTCAACAGCGAAATGGGCCTATAAGAGGCGCAGCGATCTTGCGGCTTCCCCTCTTTATGTATCACAACTATGGTGGCGAGACGTTGGTCAGGGGGGAGGAAGCCCGCCGCACGTGCCGCGAAAAACATGTCCCGAAGATACGGCGCTATCTTATCGGGACGCAACTTATATAGTTCAATGGGAAGACCATTAGGACCCACAGCCTTACCAGACGCGATCGAGCGAGTGGCCAAGGCGATCTCATCGGACAACAACTTCGCCTCCATCAAGATTGCATCAGCCTCCGATAGGATTGGCAATGCAATGTCTCTAAGCAACAGATGAGAATCCTCCTCCGAACGCACAGAAGCCGGAGAGTATACCCCGCGGAAATAATCCGCGAAGTAGTCAACAATCTCCACAGGGTCAGTCACACGCACTCCATCCATTCTCTCCACAACGGGCACCACCCTGCTCGCTCTCTCCTTCTTATCCAACCAAGCAATCAACTTTCCGGCCTTATCCCCCACATCGTACAGTCGTCCTTGCTGCTCTCTACTCATCTCTTTAGCGGCATCCGTGACTAGCGCTCTATAATCTGATTGTTTGAGGCTGAGAACGTGCAGTTTCTCATCAGTAACACCCCGCTCCAAGTCCTCCTCCATTTCAGCCATTTCAGTTTCCAGGCGAACCACCTCTGCTCTCCCGCACCTCTTAGCATGGGAGATAAGTGACAAGGCCTGCCCCCTGATCACCACTTTGTAACCCTCCCATAGGGAGACAGCCGACGACACCGACCCCACATTATCATTGAAGTAGTGATCGGTGGACCAGTTCCGCGCGGATCTTAGGGTTGCGCAAATACCAGGGGTTAATGGGCGCTACTCTCCCCTCCGCCCCAGGGACAACCTTCAGTTGCAACCATATAGGGGAATGGTCAGAAATACCTCGGGCCAAATGACGCACCTCCCCAATCATCCCAGCTTGGATCGCCGGCATAAGCATGTAATCAAGTCTCGAGAGACTCCCATGGGCCCCCGAGTGAAAGGTGTATTGCGCTTGTCCCGGGTGCATCAATCGCCAGCAATCTACAAGTCCCAAAGTGTCCAGAAAGCCACCCAACCAGGCCTGAGCCCTAGGGAGATCCCTGGGGGGGCGACGGTCATCCAACCCGGATACAACAGCGTTAAAGTCACCCCCCAACACCAGAACCCCCCCAGGGAGTCCCAGGACCAGACGCCCCAAATCAGCAAACGTAGCCGTCTGCAACCCCGGAGGCACATAAACAGCAACGAGCAAAACAATCCTACCCTCCCATCTCCCCACCAGTGCCACATAGCGCCCCCTATCATCGTGAAGCACCTCATCCACCTCCAATGGGAGAGAGGTACGAACCAAAATACCCACTCCCCTTGAGCCAGAAGTGAAACCAGAGTGAGCGGCAAGGCGATAGCCCCTCCTATTTAGGGCATGGAAGGAGTTCCCAATCAAATGTGTCTCCTGCAGGAAAACAATGTCGGGCGAAATCCGTTTCAGAAACTGCAACACCACCCCGCGCTTGATCCTGTCCCCCAATCCATTCACATTCCACGAAAGGATTCTCAATCCCCTACCCCCCACCCCACTCCCGTGCATGATACCCACATCCAGGAAAGCACAACCCGGACAAGTCAGCAGAGAACTTCACATTGCCTTGCGAAACAAACAAACAGTCCCCAACACCCCCCCTCCCCCACAATCCCCCAACCACAACTCCCCCCTCCCTGCACCCCTGCATGAGCCCAAACAGCCCCCCCAACTCGCAGTGTGCCTGTCGCCCTAACATATACCACAAAAAGAACCCCAAAAGGAGGAAAAGGCCCCAATAAGCTCCCCACCACCTCCAAGCGTTTGAAGGGCATAGTATCCCAAACTAGAGTCCAGTTGAGCCAAGGTACTAGACGTCACCAGTCCAGTCCATCCCCAGGAACCAAGTTCTAGTCCTGCTGCACCAAACCCTCTCCGCTCTCCGCCATCTGACCGTCCCGATCCTGTCCCCGAGGCAGGGCATCCAACCAGTCTCCAACCGCCTCCGGCCGGTCGAAGAAGTGTGAGCGACCCCGGAACTCAACCCGCAGCCTGGCCGGGAATAACATCGCATATTTCAGCTCCATGTCCCTCAAGCGCCGTTTGACGCTCAAAAATCCCAGCCATTGATTTTGGACCGCTTGCGTGAAGTCCGGGTAAAAACTGACATTAGAGTTCTCAAACTTCAGCGGCCCGGCCACCCTCGACGCCTGAAGGATAGCATCCCGATCCCGAAAGTTAAAGAGCCGGGCGATTATAGGCCGCGGGGGAGCACCCACTTTGGGCGCACCACCCGGAATCCTGTGGGCCCGCTCCACCGCGAAGAACTTGCTCAGTCCCTTGGGCGCGAGACGATTGATCACCAGATCCTCCACAAAAAGGTCGGTAGCAGAGTCCTCCGATCTTTCCGGCACTCCGATGATACGAACATTGTTGCGTCTAGCCCTGCCCTCGGAGTCCTCAAGTCGACAGTCCGTCTGGTCACTGGCTAGCCGCAACCTACGGACCTCCGTCTGCAGGGCAGCCACGTCCACAGTTAGGCTCGACGCAGCTTGAGCCAAAGAGTCGACCCGCTCGTTGGTTTTGGACAGGTCTGCCCTGACCAAATTCACATCGATCAGGACCGCGTCCAATTTATGAGCCAGGGTATCAAACTGCTGACCCACAGCAGCCTTCATCTCCTCAATGGCGCCCATAACGTCCAGCAAGGTCAATTCTGACGAAGGGCCCGAGACCTCTTTGGACCTCTCAGGCGATTTATGCGAGCCACTAGGGGATCCCTTTGTCTGCGCATAACGATCCATGTTATTGACCTGAGTATAGGCTCCCCTCCGAGTTGACTTGGGTTTCGATTTGTCTCCGTCTAGTCTAGCCGCCATCGTCCGGAAGCCACCAAAGTTGGCACCCGCCAACACCAGGAACAAAAACCAGGTAGCTACTTCAATTGAACACAGCCGTCACAGACAGGAAGCCCAAGTATAGTCCGAGAGTCAGGCCAGGCACTCCGCCATCCGTGCCCCTCTGAAGCACCAAAG
Organism: Triturus cristatus; assembly: GCF_964204655.1. NCBI lineage: Eukaryota > Metazoa > Chordata > Amphibia > Caudata > Salamandridae > Triturus > Triturus cristatus. The sequence goes on along the minus strand of NC_140593.1, from coordinate 1,140,174,037 downwards.
TCTCTCAGCCGATTTCAGAAAACAAGCTTGAAAACGAAAGTGAAAGTGCGGGGTACGTGGCAGGTCGAGCCCAGCTTGCCGCTGTTGTTCACTTCGTACCCGGGCACCTCACCAACTCGAGATCGGGACCAAGGCAAGAGCAGGCCGCAAACTTCGGAGCGCAACCATTCCGGTTCCCGGCGTCTGATCCGAACCTGGAAAACGGGTGGCACCTCAGCGCAAGTTCATCAGCAAAAGCCCGTCAAATAAATCAGGATTAAGTCAGGATAGACGTGGGAGGTTGCGGAGGCCCTCGAGAGCCGTAAGCCTACGCGGCCATCTTGGTTGCGCGCTAGGCTCCTTACAAATGCTATGATTGATTGACTGTTTCATTATCTTGAAAACTTTCTGTAGTTTAACTGGCAACTCTGTTGTCTCCTCATACCTGTTTACTTTCCTTTTGCTGCTTTAGATATATTTTTTTTTGCCTCGCTACTGGTGTATGCACACGGTTTAAGTGCTTTAAGGTTAACTATATGATAAAGTAGAGTTTACTGCATTATTGTATCCTAAATGTGCCTTTAGGGACATGGAGGGTTGTTAGAAGTGAAATTGTTAATAAAGTGTTATTTTCTTATAGGTATAGTAGGTCATTATTGGTTTCCCTGTGTGTTCACATCCTCACTTGTGGACGTGATGACTTTTCAGGCAGATTTGCCTGCAGCCTTTTCCCATTGCATGTTTGGGTTTAGCTCATTGCATTATGTTATGCCCTTGGTGTCAGCCTTACTTCTTGTGGGACCTATTGCCCTCATTACGAAGGTGGTGGGACGAATTTCCGACTGCCATCGTATAGGGATAGAGACTGCCTGACATGTAGTCGGCGTTCTTACCCATCAAATTATGATATGACTGCCATGTAGGCGGTTGGAAACATGCCATTTTCTATTGTGGCTTGTGCTGCGGCCCAGTAAAGGGCAGCAGCACAAGCTGCAGTAGAAAAAGGCATGTTTTAAACATCCAAGGCACCCTGTGCCAGGCATCTTCTGGTGCCTGGCACAGGGTGCATGGTTGTTCAGAGGGCACCACGTATGCCCTCCCCCCGGGCCACATAGGGGAGGCCCACGGGTGATGGGGGCCTTGCTGGGGGTACCCAAAGCCACTTTCTGATTGCCATTTAATGGCAGTCAGACCGCCATGAAAAGGCTATCGGAAACTGACATCCCGATCCCTCCATTGTAGGGAATTAGGCTACGACCTCTGCCCCGACGGGATCCTTGAGCCTGTCAGGGGCAGCGGTGTTTTCTCCCGGCCGATTTACTCAGATCACCTGTATCCTAAACCGGCAGTCAGACCGGTGCCTCAGATGTCAGACGGACCGCCACCATCAGGCCGCCCAACATCATAATTAGGCCCTAGGTCTTTGACCACTATTGTATGGCGTGATGCTGCAAAGAGGGCTTTTGTGCATCAGGATATCAACTATTGTATGCAGTTGCTTAAGAGAGAGTAGAGGCAGAGGCCTGGTCATAATATCAGAGTATCCCTAGGGTGGAGACAGGGTGTCTCCCACTTTGGAAATTGGGGCCCTCACACACCCGGCTGGGTGTCATGCTTCATCATTGGGCTTGCTCCTTGTCAGGCCGGCGCTGCAATGCCTGACGGGTACCCTATGAGGGGCTCTTTATTGGAGGCCTTTTAGTCCCCAGCTGTACGGTGCGGTGTGGGTATGGGGTCTCGTAGTGTAGATTTGAGTAGGAAATGTGAGGAAAATGTTCAGGGCAGGCTAAAATGAGTCACAGTGGTACTCCAAATTTCATTTAATCAGTGAGTCCACTGGTCCCAATAAAAAATTGAAAGGTGTGTCACCACTGAGGTAATGGACAGTGGTGACTCCGAAATGAAGGTCGATATGTTTCTTGCCTAATGTGTCATGGAGATTATATGGCAATTCTTCAGGACCAAATGTTTACTATTTACACAGTGGTTGGTTCCATTGTTAGTGTCAATTGTAAACCAAATACATAAGTAACATAACATTTAGGTACCTTATTAGCAAACTGACCCATCTTGGGTGGCTCACCAGCTCCTTCGAATGACTGACGGAGGATACGCTAATAATTTTAACGTTGGTTCAGCAGCTCCTGGATCGCCGGACGACCTACCTCTCTCTGCCAGCTCGGGGGGCTTCTGTGAATCAGGCCATGGCACTGCGTGTTGCTATTACTGGGCTACATTTAAAGGGCTAGCACAGTGATCAAATTCCAAGACATAACTCAGCCACTAATGTTGACGCTCTTAAGAAAAAGTGTACCTTAATGAATACCATACTCTTCCTCAGTAACAATAAACAACCACCACATTTACTTGACCTTCTTGAGGGAGAGAAAATAACTCTCAACTGGCTCCTAATATTTCTGCAGCTGCCTTAAGCATGCCAGGACGTTTATGCCTGCACATCTGCATAGAAAACTTCAACTACAAGAATCTGGTGGAAATGTCGAGACTTGCTCAAGGTCGCTATCTGTTGGTATGGGTGTGTACTGCAAGTGTTTGGGATGCACTGTTAGTCCTCTGAGGGAATGGGAGTCCTCTCTACTCCGTCTGATAAAAGAGGACCTTACATTTGTGTTTAAAATCACTAACGTTTTGGTGCAATTTTCTATGTGAACATATAGTGCTCCTTGAGCAATATTGTTCTTTGTGTCCCAATATTGGGCGGCAAAAGTGGAAAAGTGCTGTGCTTTGGTTGAAGTCCAACATATTCCCAGGAGAATTACCTTACAGAGTCAAATAAAGAATCCTGAAAAGTATCACTGCCTCAATCCTTAGTAGCGTTAGACACGGTTATCACTCACTTATCACTAACTCTCAAGATTGTGAAGGGTACAAGGATCTAACTCAATCAGTGATACAGTTAAAGAATAAATAAAGTATTGACCAACCCAGTAAAAAACTATAAAGAGAATTTTACTTTTGATACACACCTTGATCATCGTTAATCCATTATGCCCCTGAATTTTCTTGTTAGTTAAATACCTAATTTTTGATTCCTTCTTCGGCTGCCTTTGCTTAAACTTGTATTCATCCACCGATGTATATGTTCTCTCTTTTTTTTTAACATACATCATAATGTTTTCTCATGACTTAAATTCATCAACTAATAACTAATAGTATGTAATAGTAATTTGTCTATTAAATTCGCATTAAATGCTACCATTATGCTAATTGACCAATTCACATATACTTATATTGAACTTCACATATGAATTTCCTCAATTCAAATAAAACATCTAAAACTTAGGCAGGTCCTCTAATGTTAGAAATGTTTTTTTATAATGAAGTGATTCTCTTAAATAAACTGCCTTATCACAACCACATATGTGTTTGTTCATTCCACCTTAGTTTACCAGCAGGGTAAGATTTATTAAAGCCTGCCAGATTTATACAACAATATATTTAAGATATATGAGCGCAAATATAGGGTAAGTGCATTAAACTATTTAGAACATCCAAGAATTATTAAGCAAGTTAATAAAGGCTAAATCCAATATAAATGCAGATAAAAATAGCAATTGTATTAAAATATCAAATAACTAAAAAAGCGTAAAGTTAAATTATAAAATTCCTTAATATTGTTTGTCTATATTCTAGCTAGTCTTGATCAAGGATAATATATATTCTCTTTCTATGTCTAACTCTTGCATTAGCAAGTAAAACTATGAGAATTATAATGAAGACACCGGTAGGCATTATAATGTAGATCAGGGGTCTCCAAACTTTTCTGTAATTAGAGCTACTTATGGTTAATGAAAATCATCCCAAGCTACTAATATCATTAATGCTGTAATAACGACTACATCAAACAGGATTATATTAGTGGCCACCATATGCAAGATTACCAGCAATGAACACCTCTGTGCACCAGGGATGTCTACCAGCAGTAATGTAAAAAGGATTAGTGGATTTAGAATGCTTTTAGATGAGTAATATGTTGCCAGTATAGCTTAAAGGCTTTTGGCACCAAGGTAGTAATATTAGTAATCCAGACGACAATTTCTTAAACCATATTTAAAAGAAATGGGGTTCAGGCAAGCACGTGTTGCCCTTTTGCATTTGCAACTTTTACAAAACGATTGTACACTGCGTTGTTACGCATTTTTTTGTTGAAATACTAAGATCAAGGAAATCCAGATATGACTAAGATTAGGAGGGAGATTATGGACATACGCTAGGTAGATAGTATAATTACATTTATAGGAAAGATTTTATGATTGTATTTATGCGATATGAAATGCACAGAACTATTAAATGCTGATTCTATGTCCTTCTCGGAGCAATTCTAAAGATTAAGATGGTCTAGACCCCCAGGAGAATGATAGTGATTTTTGTATGATTATTGTATGTTGAAATATGTATTTTAATGAACTCGATTCTATAATTATTGTACCATCTCTTTTATGGAGGAGTTACTGCTGCATAAAGATTGTTTATTATTATTAGTAATAAGTGTCCCAGTGCTACATTATTTGTCACTCAAATATCAACTTTAAATACATTTTGGAAATGTAAACATTTTTCTCAAAATGTTGGTGTAAAAATATTAATTCGGCCAAGATGGGCTAAAAATGAATAGGTTGGGCTGCACACAGAGAGCTACTTGAAGGTAGCTGGAGAGCTACCAGTAGCTCACGACCTACTCGTTGGAGAAGCCTACGGTAGATTAAGTACCTTTTTGTAGTACACTCCACTTTAGCTTTGGTTATAAAAATGTACTAGAAGAATAAACTCATTACCAATATTTTAAAAAGAGGTGAAGACCCACAAAACCAAGTTGATTTTTAGCTAAGTGTGTAAACTTGAATTCAAATTCAGCATTCTTTTGGAAAGTCTTTGTATAATGATAAGCAGTATCAATTTACCTCCAGGTTTCAACAAAATATTTTCATCTGTGCTTGGTTAGCCATTGTCAGAAAGTGGGGCTGGAGGTATTCCTTACTGCTTGGATTTTGGTGAGCCTGGGGGATGGATATGCCTAACCTGCTCACACTGAGGGGTATATTTACTAAGATTTAGCGCTGTGTTTGTGTCACAAAAGTGACGCAAATCTATGCAAGATCTTTATTTACAAATACACTTGCTACCAAAACTATGGTGCAAAGGTGAGTGTGTGGCGTGGTGCATGGCAGCACATTTCTGTATCTGTACTAGGGAGAGGGGAGTGTCATATTTCTGTAAGCATGGCTCTCTCCTGCTTTCTCCTTCTAACACAGTGCAGCGCAGCATTTGTGGCGGCTGCATTGCGCTGCATGATAATGTAGTAAATCTGGGCCTGAGTTTCTTTCAGGGAAGGAAAGGCTGGCAGTCTCTGCAGAGTGTTGATACTGTCTGAAATGAGAATTTCTGTGTGTAAAAAATGCACTACAAATTAGTGTCCTAGTAATTATATTTTCCAGAAGGCCATGAACCTATATGTAGTATAGAGAGGTATGGTAATTGTGGATATCTGGTATAATTTCTTGCGTGGACCACAAGGTCTTTGCAAGACAATTGTGTGATATAATGGGAGGTTGCAAATCCAGGGAGGCACTACTACTTTTAGGGCCCCCTTTGTTGGCATTCTGCCACCCTTTTCATGGTGGGTTTACTGACATGTGCCATGAAAAGGGTGGTGAAATGGCAACTCAGAATATACTCGGCGGTGCTGGCTGCAGCCCAGAAAGCATTTTCCTGCTGGTAAAAGACTGCCGGCCCAGTGAGATAGTTGATCCCGGTGGTGCCAGCAGTTTCGTGGAAGTCCGATCACCGCAGTAGTAATACTTCAGGCGGTCCCGCAGTGTGGCGGTCGTCGGACCGCCACTATGGGTACAGCATTCCAATAGAACGCCTTACTCGTAATCAGGCCAAAAGTCTTTGACCATATCCAGCGCTTCACTGCCTTTTGTCGAGGTTCGGACAGTATATATACCACATGTTTACATTAAAGTTTTTAATTTTTTTTTAAAGTTATCTTGTGATGAAACAAGGATTATTTAGCCTAGACTTTTTTGCTCATGCTACATATAAATGTCAAAGCAGAAAATATTAGAGTTCTAGAATGTTGCAAAAATTGCTTAATTAGGAAACAGCAGTGCTACTGAGTCAAATAGAAAAGATACCATCTTCCGGAAGAGATTGTATAGTGATGAAGAAGCTTGAGGTGGTTATTCAAAGTCATAGCGAGAAGTGTTAGTGAACATATATTTAAGTTACTCATGCTTTGTATGTTTTGTTCCCTGGAATTACAATTTCAACATCAAATTACAGAGTTGGTCACACAAAGATATTGGTACGGTAGATTCATTCGCAATTGCAACCAAGAGCAGAACCCTATATGGCAAATTACTCAACAGATCTCATTGCCTTTAGAGATTTACTACATTCTGAAGACACTCGTTACCAACAGAAGTGACAAGTCAGAGTGCTGGAGTAGTGTGTCTCTGTTTTCTCTTGTGCACCATTCCCCTGTTCCTGTTTTTTACCACTGGTCCTCATATTCTGTAGACGTGGTTCTTGATTGAGGCGTGAGGGACAGAAGAGTGCATTGCTCCCACTGGATTCTGAGCATAAGGCTAGTGCATCCTGACAGCTGCGCCAAAAAGCCGTGAATTCGTTTATAGCTTATGGCGTAATCTCCAGCTTCGTAAAATTATCGTTTTCGATACTATGAAAATACATTGCAGCCACAGATGACTTTCTTTCCCTACCTATGACCATTTAACAGCATTGCTAAAAAGGATGCAAAATATATGTTTAGATCTAAAATTATCCTGCTTCAGATTTATTTCCACCATTCAAAACTTATATACAGTAATACAAAATATAAAAATGTGATCAGGGCCGCATGTCGGCGGCCGAAACGCGTCAAATAGATTTTTCAATGAAATAAAGTAACACGCTATTTGGAGTCTGTACCCGATCTGTTTTGTTACCTTCAAAATTCTAATATAAAAACATATGTAGATAACCCTCTATTGGTGATTTGCATATTCCACACTTTCTGATTGTTTAATAGACACACTTTTTCTGTCGTATAAGGCTTCCAAAAAATTCTCTGAAGAATTGTTTCCTGCATATGACTGTTTATGATGTAACTCATATTTTTTGTATGTTTCCTAAGTACTGTGACTAATTTCTTCCTGAAGCTGTATTGTTCAAATCAGTCTTGCAATATTTTCTGACTTTTCATGAAGAGTTGTGCCTTGTCATCAGTTGGGAGATTATAGGCCTGGTATAGAGTTTTGCATAATGTGCTATTACACTAGTAATAAGGCAAACAAGATATCTGTCATGTTTGTGATGGAGTAACCAGTTTACCAAACTCTAACTCAGGCCCTCAACATTTTGAAGCTTGATCTCTCCTTTTCTGTCTAGCCCGAGCCCAAGGCTAGAACCTAGAAACAGTTACTGCGCCTGGGTCGAAGGTCTCTCCCTCTCATATCTTTAAGACTGTTGCATAATGTTGGATAATTCCATATCTCCTCTTGGGGATGATTATGACTCATATTCAGTTCTGTGAAGGATGAGATTCAGTTCCTCCTCTATGTACATTACTGACTTGTGACTGAGTTACCCTCTATCCAGGAATTCCAGGGGATGGGTTTGTTTTGCATGCGTGTGAGGATTGTTCCTTAGAAGAACCTCAGATAAAGTCAAGTAATTCACTACAGTTCTTTTCATTTCATATTGAAACAACTGTTTCATCTCAGCCAATGGCGGTCATTTATAGTGTGATGAGCGACCCCCAGCCTGACATGTCCGCAGTGGCTCTGGCCTCCTCTCCTGTGGTCGGAGACCGTACGCCATGCTTGCTGTTACTGACTGCATGGAAGGGTTGTTGATGAAATACAAAGCACAAATGGCCCTGATGATATGTCATTTCTCTTGGTGCATCAGTGGCAGGTTTACATGTTAGTTCCTGCATCGCCATGCATAGCTGTCTGGAAAGAAAACTTTATTGCAGGAAGTCAGTCGTAGTGTGTAGTTTGGGTTGGGAGTCTGCTTGCTTTCAGAAAATCCTGACCGGGTATTCTTATAATAGCTTGTTTCTCGATGTCAGCACCATTTGGTGTCTCACTAGTATTCATTTTGGATAAATATCTTACCTTGGTAATTGGGGATAGTCAACCACTCAAAAGGTGATTGGAGGAATGCTTGCAGTTGGTCTAACCACTGCCAATCCCTCAGGGTAGCTTTGCACCCCATCATTGTTTTGTCCACTGTGCCTCCTCAGTTTGGACTCAGCCATTTTGCAAATCAGTGTTGACCCTGCTCCAATCAGAACTGCCCAACCTGAGTTACCAGGCCAGACTCTGAACTAGAATCCCAGCTGCCCAGGACCGGTCTTGCCCTGATTTTACTCCGGCTAGCCTGAAGGAAGCCAAAGTGAGCAGAGGTTGATGTCACAAGCTTCTTTAGGGCTCCCGAAGCATCCCAAAGGCGGGCAAACATGGCTTGAGCGAGCCCTAGTGAGGTCATAGGTCAGACCCCAGCTGGACGGGAACCCTGCGTCGTGGTGAGAGCTAAAGCGCTTGGGAGGTTACTGCTCCGACCGTGCAAGAATGATGAGTAGTGAATGATCTTTCAGGGTAGAAAAGAGACAATGTGGTGAAAGGAGTCTTACCCAGCTTCCGTTATTTCAGATGGCACAGTTTGGCACCGTTTTGGTAGTTCTCTATGTGTTCAGTTTTGACCCAGCTCTTCTCTGTCCGGTGACCCTTGTGAAAAACAGATTTTATATGTCCCTTCACAAGTTAACCCCCCTTCCGAGCTCCTTGGTCTGATCCGTTCTTGCTCTACCCCCTAGCCAGAGGCCTCTGAACGAAAACTAAAGTAGCCAATTGATGTCATTTCCTGTTCTGCACAACTCCTGATTGAGTCCCTCTGATTGGTGGCCTCAGACAGCAGAGCAGGTTGATTGAGACCATAGCTCTGCTCTGTCCTTGCAGGGCCTGTGCCTGCCTTGTGCACTGAAGGACTTTGGTCTTGGGCCATATAGGCACGCTGCAGGGAAACCCAGACCACCCGTTACTACTTTTAGGCTGGTCGCTATGTCTTGGGGTAGCGTCAATGATTCCTGGGCTCTTGGCAGCATCCTGCTGACTCCCCGCTTGCATTGGTATGATCCGCACTCTGCCTTTTCTACTGTTAGAAGAGATAAGAGAGCTGAGCCCTGTCGGGAAAATCAAACTACCCCCTACTACACTAGGGCCGGTCGCAATGTCCCAAGCTTGCCTTGGTGTATCCTATATGTCCTAAGCTTGCCTTGCTGTATCCTATATGTCCCGAGCTTGCCTTGCTGTATCCTATATGTCCCAAGCTTGCCTTTCTGTATCCTATATGTCCCAAGCTTGCCTTGCTGTATCCTATATGTCCCAAGCTTGCCTTGCTGTATCCTATATGTCCCGAGCTTGCCTTGCTGTATCCTATATGTCCCGAGCTTGCCTTGCTGTATCCTATATGTTCCGAGCTTGCCTTGCTGTATCCTATATGTCCCGAGCTTGCCTTGCTGTATCCTATATGTCCCGAGCTTGCCTTGCTGTATCCTATATGTCCCAAGCTTGCCTTGCTGTATCCTAGGCAATTGGTCTTGTCCCGCTAACACTTCCCATTGTAAAGAAATGGACTACAATCTGTCTTTATCGACAATAGAACATGAACGTATGCTGTGCCCTGCCTACCAGGAAAAATCAAACTACCCCTACCACATTAAGCTGGGTTGTGATGTCTCGGGCTAGCCTTGCTGGTTCCTGGGTGGGTATGCCCTGCTGCTCACCCTTGGCATTATGGAGATATGACCCTCAATCTGCCTTTATCTGCATTAGAAGATGCAAGTACAGTGAGCCCTGGGGGCACACCCTACTACATTGAGGCTACCACAATATTGTGAAGGTACCTGTGGACACAGGTACGTTTTGATCCAATATTCTTAACTCCATCTTATATACTTTGAAGATACAAAAAAAATAAAAATGAAACATGGTAGTGCAGAGGTTACCCCGATAAGGAAAAAACAAGGGAAACATAAAATAAAAATAAAATGGGTGAAGGAGAGAGGGGACAACACGCGGGAAATTGAACTGTGCTCAAAGGAAATAAAGATAAAAATGAGGATAAAAAAATCGAAGTAAAGTAAAAAGGTGAAAAAATATTTATGAGGTAAATTCCTTTACTAAATGAGAGACTATATGAATAAAGAAATAGAGACTGCATATAAATACAGACTTAATATGGTCTCGCCGATCATTGGTCTAGAATCGCGCATTCGTGATCTTTTGTTTTTGAACACATTATGCCATACAATAATTCCTTTACAGATTGTATGCCTCTGCATTGCACGTTTCATAGCAGAGGCTGCCTGCACGGTGTCCAATCAGAGAGCTGGGAGGGGGGGGGGGGGGGGGTGAGGGGGGCAAGAGGGCGGGGGGCTCTCCTCAGAGACCCTTATTTCTGCAGATGCTGCAGTAATCCAGAGTACCACCGTTATGAATTCTGCACCATATTCCTTAAAGCTCACATCCTGTTAGCACGCGCTATGGATTATTCATTGCACGTAAAACATTGACTACAACCCCTTTCCGGGGGCCTCAGCCTTTTCTGCACCCCAGCTCCGCCCAGTCCCTCCTCCCTCTGTGATGGATGCAGTCTGGACTGGACGGCATCGCTTTCCCTCATCTTATTGTCCAAACAATACACATGCTGGTGGGATAGCTCAGTGAGCTGAACGTTCACCCTTAGTGAAGTGGGCTCAGCGAGCCATGCACTGGAATCCTGGCAAGGCGACGTATTCACCCAGGTTAGTGTACTGGTACCATAAACTGGACAGCAGTGACATCTGTTATTTATAGTGTTTAGAAATGCCAAAAATGTAGCAAAAAGAGCTATAAAAAAAATCAAGTTCTTATTAGTTTTCGCTGTCTTCAAGAGAGGGATTTATACTTGAGTAATATGAATCCAGTCTGAGTAAATTCTCTCCCTGATTCAGGAATTGGGGGGCTATAGAGTAAGGAAACCCAGGTAAGTTTGGGACACGACTACATCGTAGAGTTTGTGGGCGCGAACACCTCCTGTTCCGGAAATGGTCGGATATTCACTCATGTCCAGGGAATGACTGAATATTCGCCTCATGAGCAAGAGTAAATCCCTTTCCCGGGTGGGTATGGGGTGCAAACACCCCCAAAAATGGTTGGTGTGTAAGGGGAGGGGTTCCTCCAGTAGAAAAATATTTTCCTAATGTAGGAAAAAAAGAAAGGTAAAAAAATTACAATTACACCTGTGAAGGCGTTTTTGCATGTGCTGATCTACACTTAATGCAAATCTAAGTATGTGCAAAGCTTTGCTCTTGTACATATATAACAATTCCAAAACTCTTTTCAGGAGTGCTCCTAGAAACCCTTGTGACTTCTAAAAATTCGTACATTTGGGTGCGGATTTACAAATTGTATTGCGAAAAGGGCACAGTGTGCCAAATTTCCAATTAAGCAGTGAACTGGAACCAATGATTTAATGTGTTAACTTTTGCATGTAGGCAGAGCCACTGGAATTATGCGTCAGTGGAGGGCCAAATTATGTGGCAGTGTTGACTAAATTATGCGACAAGAAAAAGCAAATTATGCGGCGTAATGCGGCACAATTTGTGATAGTATTACTTCATTATTTTATCCTTTTATACTTGTTAACACTGTCTGGGCATTGGCTGCACCTCATTAGTACCAGTTTAAAACCCAACTATAACAATAAGCCACTGAAAGGTGACCAGTCAGCCTTTGCAAAGGGCCTTTCACTGCGCAGCAACATGTGTCTCTGCGTTTTAATAACTTTTGAACTGTTTGAGCTAGAATTTTTTTGGTTAAAATCTGCAGATTATTCCGCAGATGTTGGATTATGTGGCAAATGTAGCAAATCCATAACTATGCGAAAAATGTCATGGTCTTACTATCTCATAAACCCAGTGGCCCAGAATATTGGACAACCTAGTTCAGTTTACTTCATTATTATTATTAGGAGCTTATAAAGCGCACTTATACCCGAGGGAGTCCTGGCGCTGGAATACTGAGCATTCCTGGAGAGCGAGGGCCTAGTCCCTAAATAACCAGGTCTTCAACCCCCTCCTGAAAGAGAGGAGCTCCTCAGCTTTCCTAATATGCGCCGGCAGGCTATTCCAAGCGGTGGCCGCACCATAGGAAAACATCTTTCCTCCCCAGCTGGCCTTTTTTATCCAGGGCACCGCTACCAGATTGCTTTCAGCGGAGCGCAGTGCTTTCCCTGGCACATGCCACTTGAAGCACTCCATCAAGAACTCTGGGCCACTGCCCTTCAGTGCTTTGAATACCGTGCACAGCACCTTAAATTGAGCTCGTCTGTGTACCGGCAGCCAGTGCAGTTTCCTTATTCCTTCTCGGACAGAGGCATAACTGGGTGGGCCTGTTAGAAGTCTCGCTGCTGCGTTTTGTACCATCTGCAGTCTGTACAGATTTTTTTTTTACAAATTAAGGTACAGACTATTACAGTAGTCCAAACGCGACAGAATAAGTGCTGAGACTGCTAACCGGAAACCATCCGTAGGAAGAAACATTTTTACTTTCCTCAATATCCTAAGGATGTGGAAACACGATGAAACCACTCCACTGACCTGTTCCCCAAAATCCAATTTCTGGTCCATAATCACGCACAAATTCCTTGCTTTTGGCGTAGGAACTGGTGACTTTCCCAGAGGCTCGGGCCACATATCCGGAGTCAAGATGTTCGGATTGTTCCCGAATATCATGACCTCGGTCTTCCCTGCATTTAGTTTAAGGCAGTTCGAGGCCATCCAGCTCGCAATGTCTTTCAGACAATCATGAAACCTCACAGCCATATCCACTTGGGACCCTCTCTGTATAGATAACACGATTTGCGTGTCATCTGCGTACGAGGTGAGTTGCAGGCCAAAAGATCTGATCAAGGCTGCTAGCGGGCTAACATACATGTTAAAAAGAGTGGGGCTCAGGGATGAGCCCTGAGGAACCCCACAGGGGAGGGCCAGTGTTGTATACAGGCAGAAAAGGTACTGCTGGGACCTTGAAATGGTCCAGAACTACTTAAAACTGCATCCAGAGAAGACCAATTTTAAATAAAAAAAGTTTATTGCATATTTGGTCGTCTGTCATGCAAATAAGCTTGGATGATCTCAGCCATGTGAGCTTGACCCAGTCCAGGCTAGTCATGCCAAATCTTTAGACATTAATCCAGAATTTGACTTTAACCTAAACTCACATGACCAATCAACATCCATCTAGAATTCAGAAAAGCAGAAACATCTGGCTTTCCTAAAATCAAGGCGCAAGTGGCTCTCAGGCTACAAAGCTGTCTGTTTGTAAACATTGCACGCCAAATGGAAGATGACTTTGACTAAAACATCAAATATCAGATGCTCCTAAATACCGTCACTCCGCATCTGGAGCACAATCTCCTGGGTTCATCAAGGACTTATAAATACGGTCAAACACCCTCCTCTCATCCATGCACTACAAAAGACCAACTACTTACACAACTGTACTCAACAGTGCCCTGAAGCCTTAGGGTCAGACCTGGCATCCTTGGCTTGGCTTTCCCTTAACCTTTTGCTTTGAGAGCTCCTGTTTTTGCTGACTTTATTTTAGCTGGCCTTAGGACTCTGCACACTTTACCACTGCTAACCAGTGCTAAAGTGCTTGTGCTCTCTATATTAAATTGGCCTATAACTATTTGGCATATTTAATTTACTTGTAAGTCCCTAGTAAAGTGGCCTCTGTGCCCAGGGCCTGTACATTAAATGCTACTAGTGGGCCAGCAGGACTGATTGTGCCACCCACTTAAGTAGCATTTTAAACATGTCTCAGGCCTGCCATAGCACCCTGTGAATGTGCAGTTTTAAACTGACATTTCGACCTGGCAAAATAAACCTTTTGTTCGGCCCAAACCTTTCTTTTGAATTCACATGTCACCCCTAAGGTAAGCCCTGGACAGCGCCAAGGGCATGGTACAGTCTATCTAAAAAGTTGGACATATACTTTTATGCTTTACATGTCCTGGTAGTGAAAAACTCCTAAATGTGTTTTTCACTACTGCAAGGCCTACCTCTCCCATAGGATAACATTGGAATTACCTTATTACATTGTATAAGTGTAATATCCAAATGGGAACAGGTAACCCCTCCACATTTGGTGTCTCTAATCCTCACTTATGGATTTATGGGGATATCGGATTTTAAATTACAATTCTGAAAATGTTACTTTTAGAAAGTTGGCATTTTCCTGCCATATCCATTTGGTGCCCGCAGCCTGTCTCTGGGCCACATGACTGGATGTGGGTAAAACAGTGACAGTTGGGCTTTGTGTATTCCTTCTAGACAGCCACACCAATGAAGAGCTTAGGTGTGACTGGATAGGCCATCACTAGAAGGATGGAAGGGAGGTGCTGGGTCCAGCCCCACTTGCACTAAAACCACCATGCCCTCAACTAATATCTCCCGTTCCTGGATTTTTGTTGTTTTGGTGTATTTTTTTTATAAATTGGATTATTATTGTGGTGTGTTTTTGACTTTTTAACTGTTTTGATACTTCTGAATGCGTTAAACATTTTCAATAAGTTAAGCTGCCTGCTCTGTACCGTAGCTACCAGGGGCTGAGCTCAGGTTTAAATTACTGAAACCTTTATCTGGACCTAACGTGTTTGTGACTTTACTACTTGTGGTGGACTATTATCCACTGCAATAAATAAAAAACACTTTTTTTACATGGGTGAAGAAAATTACTGTGTTTTACAATATTTTCACACATGTATGTCAGACATGGAATTCTAGTTGACCATCTCTGGCCCTATTCATTTTAACAGACAGACAAGAGATATTGTCAACTCAAATCACCACATATGGCTAACTAATAAATATAGGTTGAATGTTCAAATAAAAGTGGAAAAGGCTTAATGACAAAATGAATATTATATATGGAAAATGCAAAAAGTGAAAACACATTTAGAGAGTAATTGTCTTCATAAAATATCCATGACATTTTTATTCCTATATTATAACATGAAA
This sequence comes from Triturus cristatus, assembly GCF_964204655.1. NCBI lineage: Eukaryota > Metazoa > Chordata > Amphibia > Caudata > Salamandridae > Triturus > Triturus cristatus. Next base: position 1,140,158,964 of record NC_140593.1, on the reverse strand, counting down.
AATACCCTCCATTCCTTACTATACCTATGCTACGTAATTGGGATTTGTAAAGCACCTTGATATCCACTATGTGACATCCATGTGCTACTGATATCCTTCGGGATCTAGTTCGCGCTATATAAAACTTTATAAATAAATAAATAAAATACCAGAACGAAACGAAATAACGTGTGAGAAACCTATGGTTTTTTAAGTGAATTTGCAAGATTTTTAAAATGCTAATTCCTAACTATAACGTGTGTGAAACCTATGGTTTTTTAAGTGAATTTGTAAGGTTTTTTAAATGCTAATTTATGTATGTATTATTATATTTTTTATATATTTATTTTACAATAAACTACCTATGTATATAGTTATAGATTGACTGTATCCTGTAATATGGAATGGCTCGTTTAAATTTTATTTTTTTTTTTTAAGGGTTTTCCACGGTGCGCTCACGGTGCACGCACCCCGCGATTTAAAAAAAATAAATGTTTTTTTCACCCTTCGGGGTCCTTCAGGGACCCCCTGACAAAGGCTAGGGGGTCAGGAACTCTCTACCCTGCCCCCTTTTCACGTTCTCCACCTTTGTTTTTCACTGCCACACACAAAATGGCGTCCGACACTTCCTGATTTCGACCGATTCGAATGTTGACTGACATCTAACCACCAATCAAAATTACGCTCGCGCACGGCACCGATAGATAGATACATAGATATTTATGTACTTTTAACTGCAATTTTCTCAGAAACTACTGAACAGATTGTTACTATATATGCAAAAGGCACATCCCTGACCTGAGGACTACCTCTTTGCCAAATTCTGTTCAGCCGTTCGGGCTGTACCTTCGACTAAAGGTCCTATGGGAAAATGCATGGGGAAAACGCGTTTTGGGACCCCCCTTTTTTCTCAGCCCCCGCTTGACGAATCAACCCGAGACTTTCAGGGTAGGAGCTGAGCGGAGCACCCCATTAGTTTTGAAAATTTCGCGAGGATTCGTCAACCGGCGCCAAAGTTATTCAAAATAGAATTTTCAGATTTCCTATGGGAACTCGGTCCTAACTATAACTATCTACTGGTGACCGCCAGTAGATAATATATATATATTATATATATATATATATATATATATACACGCTCAATCCCAGTCACATCAAGAACTCGGGGAAGCACTCACGGGACACTTTAGCAGTTCTCAGGCCGTTTATTGCATAGCGAGCATGGAAAACATGACGCGTTTGGCTATGCCTTAGTCTGATGTTTTACAAATTTCGCGCCAAAGAAGCAGCACATTTCAATGCAACGTTACGTGGATCACATGACATCATTATTCATAGACATCATAGAAGGACAAACACATTAAAAGAATCACAGTTGGTAATTCATCGCCATTTTGGAATGTCAAAGCAATTAGACAATAATACTAATTTCGCCGTGTATCGGCTTTCAAAATCAAATCCAAATTAGAAGTAAGGTTAAAAACTTCATAAATATAGCCCTATATGGGCATGTGGTGTCCCTCACAAACAACTAAGATAAAGCCGTATATCGGCAAACCAATGTCACATGATAGATATCAAGGCAACGTAAGGGTCAAACGAATCACTTGACAGGTTAGATAACAGTGAGTCTGTTACGATAACATCCTGTCACTTGTCTTTCATCCGACATTCAAGTAAAGTTTAAGAAAATCACGCCATATATTGGCTAAGACCCCAACATTGTTGTTGACAGTGAAAGGTATGATGATCCACACTTACAATAACATCATTTAAAAAGATTTTTTCACAAAATGTCCAAAAGCTACCGTGCGTAGCCAACACCATAAATTCAATCACAGAATACCTTATGTTTACACTATGCTATGGATTGCATTCTTCAATTCCCTATCTAACCTATAATGTCTGGGTTATTGCTACTTTTTAATCCCCAAGGTGAACTGACAGTTCCTCCCCCACATTCATCCCCAACGGGTTCTTAGTTCCCAAATCGATAATATATCGTGATTCAAGCCTGCGAAGTCGTTTAATCCTGTCCCCTCCTCTGACATTTATTGGGACCTGGTCTAAGACATAATAGCGTAACAATTCCCTATTACTATTATGTTTCTCAGCAAAATGCCTAGCCACGGGGTAGGTGACATCGTTTTTGGCTATCGCTCGCATATGTTCTAAAATGCGAATCTTGGCACAATGAATCGTGCTGCCCACGTAGCGTAACCCACATGGGCATTCCAGGCAATAAACCACATAGTTGGTATTGCAGGTAAGGAACTTTTTGATGGGCCGGGGGCTCTTTAGACCAGTGATCATATAGGTCAATGTTCTCTTGCTGCCAACGCACGCTTTACATTTAGCACAAGGGAAGAAACCTCTAAGATCCCTTAGGGTTCCCGTCGCCTTGGGTCTAGTAGATAGGTGACTTTGTACCAAACTGTCTCTTAATGATCTGGCTTTTCTGAAGGTTACTAAGGGGGCAGAAGGGATATCAGGACCAATGGTGTGGTCCGTTTTCAGGATATGCCAATTTTTTCTCATGATCATCTTTACTTGGTTGGCATCATTAGAGTAAGTTGTTACCATCCTAAATTTATTAGTACCTGACTCGTCCATCTTGTTTCTCTTTCTGCCCTCTTTCTTCTGCTGGATGTCCCTATTCGGATCACCATCCAACAGGGTGGTTCTCGGTATATTCCTGACTTTTTGCAGTGTGGTTTCAAGAAATGATTTACCGTATCCCCTTGCAATAAATCTGAGGATACTTTCTCTTGCTGCATCCTCGAAATCATCTACTCTTGTACTGTTTCTCTTCAAACGTAAAAACTCACCATAAGGGATGTTTCTAACTAAACCAGGCAGATGATTGCTCCTGGCATGAAGAGTTGAGTTCCCAGCTGTGGGTTTCCGATATAAGGATACCGACAATTGGTTGTTGATTACTCTGATCTTCAGATCAAGGAAATTAACAGTTTCAGAGCTAACCTCCCCACTAAATTCTAGATTAACAGTATTCCTGTTCAAACTGTCAATCAAGGAAGAGGCTGTTTCAAAGGAGCCGTCCCAGATAATACAGAGATCGTCGATATATCTGTACCAACTTACGACCCTGTTAGAGTCAATCATGCCAGGTGTATTGGACACCTGCTCCTCCCACCAGCCCACGAACAAGTTCGCGTAGCTGGGGGCAAAGCAGGTGCCCATCGCAGTGCCAGATCTTTGGTGGTAAAAGTCTTCACCAAAAACAAAAATGTTGTTTTTTAAGCAAAATTCTGTAAATTGGAGAATCACAGTGTTATGTTCTGTGAATTTTAAAGGCTTCTTCTTGAGAAAATGGGCTACAGCCTCCAAACCATGTTCGTGTCTTATCCTGGTGTACAGGCTGGTGATATCTAGCACAATAAGTTTATACTCAGGATTCCATTGCTGTTTTTCAATGCGCTTTAAGAAGTCTTGCGAGTCCTTAATGTACGCAGGTAAAGTTTGGACCAATGGAAAAAGAAAAGAGTCCACAAAAATAGATAAATGTTCAGTTAGCCCGCCCTGGGAGGAAACAATGGGTCTTCCTGGCGGATGATTTTTATCCTTATGGATTTTGGGTATGTGGTAAAACGTGGGGACAACTGGATTCAGGCAACGGAGGAACAGATATTCTTCCATGCTTAGCATTGATTTGTCAAGCCATGTTTTGATCATATCATGATACCTTCGGATACTGTCCAGATAGGTATCCTTGGAAATCTTTTCATAGTTCTCCGTGTCAGATAGTTGTCTCATCGCCTCCATTTCGTAATTTTCTCTAGTTTGTAAAACCACGTTACCCCCTTTGTCCGATGGTTTACAGATCACCGTATGATCATTACCCAGGTTGCTAATCGCTACGCGTTGCTCTTTCGTTATATTTTGCTTAATATTAGAGTGTTGTAACTTTCCTCTTAGGGCCAAAAGATCTTTGTTAACTGCCTCAGCAAACACGTCGATGGCATCCATGGGTAGCTGCGGTAGGAATTGTGAGGTAGGTTTAAAAACACTTATATCTCTCACCTGATTGAATCCCAAACGCATAGTTCTTTGTATTAAGTCAGTTCCCGGTATGTTGTCTTCCTGACTTCGATCTGTGTTGTCCATATGCAATGACTCCATTGTCTCAAGGGCAGCTAAATCTTCGCCTGTCAAAATGTCAGCCACTCCTGGTCGACTTAAAGATTTTCTTGATTTTAAGGCATTAGGTTTCAACTTGAAATATTTATGAAGCTTAAATTTCCTTATCAGCTTGAAAAGGTCGATACGAGTCTGTGTATATTCCATTCTGTTCGAGGGGCAAAAAGTTAAGCCTAGACTGAGAACTTGTTGTTCTGCCGGTGTGAGGGGTCTAGGTGTTAGATTGATGATGGTAAGATTGTCTAGTTCCATTTCTTCCCCCTCCTGTTGCGAGAGGCCCTGGTAGGAGCTTTTCGTCCTTCTTCTCCAGCCGCCCCGCCTTGTCTTTCTTTTTCTTTTTCCCCCTCCGGTGGTCTGCTTTTGCCCCCTCTCAGCCATGTCTGCCGCATTATCCGGAACTCCTCCTGAAAAGGTGTCGCCATAGATCTTGCATGTCCAGCGGTGTCATCCGAAGACTCACCCCCCGTAAGGTCCGATTCCGATGTTTCAATTCTGATGGTATCAGTTTCATTGCATTTGGCCCTTAATTCTTTACGTGGACCCTCGAATTTCTTGGCGAACGTCAGGACTCTTCCTAGGGCATAATCACGCTCGTCACGTTCGAACTTTTCTTGTTTCCTTAATTTTATTTTAGCTTCATATTTAACAAGTCGTTTTTTCATTTGTTCTTTAAGTTCTTCTATCTTTTTTTTGTCCTCCTCCTTATCGATTTCCATTTCCATTTTCTCAATTTCAAGTAGGGCTTTATCTCTGTCGCTCCAAGCGAATTTGACCAATATTATTAGCATCCCTTTGCTCGATTCCGCTGAGTGTGCAGCCCATTCATCTAGCAACTTAGGATCCGGGTTTTCATAGGCCGGAATGGTGTAAATTCGCAGCCCCCTGGGGATGCGGTCAACGTCGATGTAACTCTGCAGGGAGGTGGCTTCCCACCATTTACGTTGTTCCCGCTCGTAGAGTCTTTCAAGTGCCATGAATTTCGTGGTCAAATTCGTAACTAGAGGGAGCGCTTTGTTGCCCCGCTGCGTGGTGTCGGTGGAAGCACTGCTCTTGAACATGTCCTGAGCCGCTTCGCGGCGTTCGGATATGTTAAACATGCTCGCATAGGAAAATATTTCCTAAGGCCAAACTGCCCGGTCCCTCGTCTGCCCAAATGGTATCAGGGAGTGGAAAACGAGTAAACGTTGGTAGCTCGCTTACCGGTCGCCGCCTTTCGTTTGCTGTAGATACTTCACAAACTTTCCGGACTCGATAATCTCGTCCTCGCGGTCGATTCCAATTTCTTCTTCCCTTTTACACCTCGACGGTGTCGCTGGTAAATCCAATCATCGCTCCCACTGCACCTCCGAACCAGCGAAGCGGCTCAGGACATGTTCAAGAGCAGTGCTTCCACCGACACCACGCAGCGGGGCAACAAAGCGCTCCCTCTAGTTACGAATTTGACCACGAAATTCATGGCACTTGAAAGACTTTACGAGCGGGAACAACGTAAATGGTGGGAAGCCACCTCCCTGCAGAGTTACATCGACGTTGACCGCATCCCCAGGGGGCTGCGAATTTACACCATTCCGGCCTATGAAAACCCGGATCCTAAGTTGCTAGATGAATGGGCTGCACACTCAGCGGAATCGAGCAAAGGGATGCTAATAATATTGGTCAAATTCGCTTGGAGCGACAGAGATAAAGCCCTACTTGAAATTGAGAAAATGGAAATGGAAATCGATAAGGAGGAGGACAAAAAAAAGATAGAAGAACTTAAAGAACAAATGAAAAAACGACTTGTTAAATATGAAGCTAAAATAAAATTAAGGAAACAAGAAAAGTTCGAACGTGACGAGCGTGATTATGCCCTAGGAAGAGTCCTGACGTTCGCCAAGAAATTCGAGGGTCCACGTAAAGAATTAAGGGCCAAATGCAATGAAACTGATACCATCAGAATTGAAACATCGGAATCGGACCTTACGGGGGGTGAGTCTTCGGATGACACCGCTGGACATGCAAGATCTATGGCGACACCTTTTCAGGAGGAGTTCCGGATAATGCGGCAGACATGGCTGAGAGGGGGCAAAAGCAGACCACCGGAGGGGGAAAAAGAAAAAGAAAGACAAGGCGGGGCGGCTGGAGAAGAAGGACGAAAAGCTCCTACCAGGGCCTCTCGCAACAGGAGGGGGAAGAAATGGAACTAGACAATCTTACCATCATCAATCTAACACCTAGACCCCTCACACCGGCAGAACAACAAGTTCTCAGTCTAGGCTTAACTTTTTGCCCCTCGAACAGAATGGAATATACACAGACTCGTATCGACCTTTTCAAGCTGATAAGGAAATTTAAGCTTCATAAATATTTCAAGTTGAAACCTAATGCCTTAAAATCAAGAAAATCTTTAAGTCGACCAGGAGTGGCTGACATTTTGACAGGCGAAGATTTAGCTGCCCTTGAGACAATGGAGTCATTGCATATGGACAACACAGATCGAAGTCAGGAAGACAACATACCGGGAACTGACTTAATACAAAGAACTATGCGTTTGGGATTCAATCAGGTGAGAGATATAAGTGTTTTTAAACCTACCTCACAATTCCTACCGCAGCTACCCATGGATGCCATCGACGTGTTTGCTGAGGCAGTTAACAAAGATCTTTTGGCCCTAAGAGGAAAGTTACAACACTCTAATATTAAGCAAAATATAACGAAAGAGCAACGCGTAGCGATTAGCAACCTGGGTAATGATCATACGGTGATCTGTAAACCATCGGACAAAGGGGGTAACGTGGTTTTACAAACTAGAGAAAATTACGAAATGGAGGCGATGAGACAACTATCTGACACGGAGAACTATGAAAAGATTTCCAAGGATACCTATCTGGACAGTATCCGAAGGTATCATGATATGATCAAAACATGGCTTGACAAATCAATGCTAAGCATGGAAGAATATCTGTTCCTCCGTTGCCTGAATCCAGTTGTCCCCGCGTTTTACCACATACCCAAAATCCATAAGGATAAAAATCATCCGCCAGGAAGACCCATTGTTTCCTCCCAGGGCGGGCTAACTGAACATTTATCTATTTTTGTGGACTCTTTTCTTTTTCCATTGGTCCAAACTTTACCTGCGTACATTAAGGACTCGCAAGACTTCTTAAAGCGCATTGAAAAACAGCAATGGAATCCTGAGTATAAACTTATTGTGCTAGATATCACCAGCCTGTACACCAGGATAAGACACGAACATGGTTTGGAGGCTGTAGCCCATTTTCTCAAGAAGAAGCCTTTAAAATTCACAGAACATAACACTATGATTCTCCAATTTACTGAATTTTGCTTAAAAAACAACATTTTTGTTTTTGGTGAAGACTTTTACCACCAAAGATCTGGCACTGCGATGGGCACCTGCTTTGCCCCCAGCTACGCGAACTTGTTCGTGGGCTGGTGGGAGGAGCAGGTGTCCAATACACCTGGCATGATTGACTCTAACAGGGTCGTAAGTTGGTACAGATATATCGACGATCTCTGTATTATCTGGGACGGCTCCTTTGAAACAGCCTCTTCCTTGATTGACAGTTTGAACAGGAATACTGTTAATCTAGAATTTAGTGGGGAGGTTAGCTCTGAAACTGTTAATTTCCTTGATCTGAAGATCAGAGTAATCAACAACCAATTGTCGGTATCCTTATATCGGAAACCCACAGCTGGGAACTCAACTCTTCATGCCAGGAGCAATCATCTGCCTGGTTTAGTTAGAAACATCCCTTATGGTGAGTTTTTACGTTTGAAGAGAAACAGTACAAGAGTAGATGATTTCGAGGATGCAGCAAGAGAAAGTATCCTCAGATTTATTGCAAGGGGATACGGTAAATCATTTCTTGAAACCACACTGCAAAAAGTCAGGAATATACCGAGAACCACCCTGTTGGATGGTGATCCGAATAGGGACATCCAGCAGAAGAAAGAGGGCAGAAAGAGAAACAAGATGGACGAGTCAGGTACTAATAAATTTAGGATGGTAACAACTTACTCTAATGATGCCAACCAAGTAAAGATGATCATGAGAAAAAATTGGCATATCCTGAAAACGGACCACACCATTGGTCCTGATATCCCTTCTGCCCCCTTAGTAACCTTCAGAAAAGCCAGATCATTAAGAGACAGTTTGGTACAAAGTCACCTATCTACTAGACCCAAGGCGACGGGAACCCTAAGGGATCTTAGAGGTTTCTTCCCTTGTGCTAAATGTAAAGCGTGCGTTGGCAGCAAGAGAACATTGACCTATATGATCACTGGTCTAAAGAGCCCCCGGCCCATCAAAAAGTTCCTTACCTGCAATACCAACTATGTGGTTTATTGCCTGGAATGCCCATGTGGGTTACGCTACGTGGGCAGCACGATTCATTGTGCCAAGATTCGCATTTTAGAACATATGCGAGCGATAGCCAAAAACGATGTCACCTACCCCGTGGCTAGGCATTTTGCTGAGAAACATAATAGTAATAGGGAATTGTTACGCTATTATGTCTTAGACCAGGTCCCAATAAATGTCAGAGGAGGGGACAGGATTAAACGACTTCGCAGGCTTGAATCACGATATATTATCGATTTGGGAACTAAGAACCCGTTGGGGATGAATGTGGGGGAGGAACTGTCAGTTCACCTTGGGGATTAAAAAGTAGCAATAACCCAGACATTATAGGTTAGATAGGGAATTGAAGAATGCAATCCATAGCATAGTGTAAACATAAGGTATTCTGTGATTGAATTTATGGTGTTGGCTACGCACGGTAGCTTTTGGACATTTTGTGAAAAAATCTTTTTAAATGATGTTATTGTAAGTGTGGATCATCATACCTTTCACTGTCAACAACAATGTTGGGGTCTTAGCCAATATATGGCGTGATTTTCTCAAACTTTACTTGAATGTCGGATGAAAGACAAGTGACAGGATGTTATCGTAACAGACTCACTGTTATCTAACATGTCAAGTGATTCGTTTGACCCTTACGTTGCCTTGATATCTATCATGTGACATTGGTTTGCCGATATACGGCTTTATCTTAGTTGTTTGTGAGGGACACCACATGCCCATATAGGGCTATATTTATGAAGTTTTTAACCTTACTTCTAATTTGGATTTGATTTTGAAAGCCGATACACGGCGAAATTAGTATTATTGTCTAATTGTTTTGACATTCCAAAATGGCGATGAATTACCAACTGTGATTCTTTTAATGTGTTTGTCCTTCTATGATGTCTATGAATAATGATGTCATGTGATCCACGTAACGTTGCATTGAAATGTGCTGCTTCTTTGGCGCGAAATTTGTAAAACATCAGACTAAGGCATAGCCGAAACGCGTCATGTTTTCCATGCTCGCTATGCAATAAACGGCCTGAGAACTGCTAAAGTGTCCCGTGAGTGCTTCCCCGAGTTCTTGATGTGACTGGGATTGAGCGTTTATTTATTAACGCGAACGCACCTTCGCGTTTCGAAGCACCCGTCTTTTGAGTGCGCTGGTTCGGAGGTGCAGTGGGAGCGATGATATATATATATATATATATATATATATATATATATATATATATTTATATATATATATATTTTTTTAACCCTTCACTATAGAAAAGCCAAAAGTCAATGACTGTTCGAAATGGTATATGACGTTCTTTTTATACAATATTTTAATGTTAAAATAAAAAGAGTCAATACACACATACAATAGAATGGCAAAACACATTTTTGAGAAAACAAGATAATGGGAAATATTTGTAACAATATCATAGCAAGATAAAGTACTTAAACATCAATGACCTAACAACTGGTCTATAGACCAAAGATTATTCTGATTTAGAGATTGACGGACAGGGTACTCCATCACAAACTTGACTTTTCTGCCAAACCCTCAGTCTGCTCGCTCTATACGGCCTGACAGTTTTTCAAGTGGCGGTGCCCCCACTGGCTATACCATCAGGAAACGTACACTACCGGGCCTTCCGAGGAAGGACATTCGAACTCTGCCGCTATTTAGAGTGGACGGTCTGATGCCTTTTTTTTTTGTCTGTCACCCCCAGGAAAATCCTAACGGCTACAGACAAACAAATAATGACCCAAACTTCCTGCGAGAAAACTCCCAGGGTAGGGGGGTCCATTAGTTTTGTGTTTTCCACAAACAAACTTCAGCCCTTCTTTGGGAGTTTGTTTGTGAAAAACAAAAAAAGTTCAGTGTGGGACTGACTAAAAGTGTCCGTGCATCAAACTTTCAGTGCATTAGGCAAGAGTAATTTGGCAGGCAGTAGCAAGGCGGGGATGGCGGAGGAGCTAACCTCTTCCACCCACACGGATGGCAGGCCCTCTGCCATGGTCAAAATGAGGTACAAAAGATAGTATATAACAATTGGAAAGAAAATGGTGACCACGCTATCAGCTGCGGCTCCTCCGCTATAGCGGAGGAACGTCCCCCCCCAAAAAAAGGCAGGAAAGGAAAAATAAAACAACACTTGTTTTATTTCTCCTTTCCTGCCGAGTCTTGGGGGCAGTGCCTGGGACGTGATGGCACTGAAGGGAGTGGTAGTGCACTCCCATTACTGCGCATGATGGTTTGGCCGGCCGTCACAGGCTGGGCAAACCATCATGTGCAGTGAAAGCTCTCTCCAAGCTCTCTTCAAGCTCTCTCCAACCAGCAAGCTGGGTTGAACCGAGCAGGCACAGACTCAGAGTCTGTCCTGGAGTGCAAATCAAGGGCACTCCTGAAGCTGCTCTCATGCGAGAGAGCAGCTTCAGGATTGAGAGCAGCTTCAGGATTGGCCGCAGGGCATTCTGAGAGCCTGTTCCTTCCTGATGAGGCGAAGAGGAGCAAAATAGTGCAACGGGGACGGTTGCAGGCAAGTAAAAAAAAAAAAAAGCTTTTGCAATGCAATAGGTCTCGCATTTACATGAGTTTAAGCTATTGGCATTGTAAATGACGATGCCTTTTATTTCGGTTTTAAAAACTAAAACAAAAATAAAAGGCATTGTTATTTACAATGTCAAAAGCTCAAGCTCGCGTAAATGCGAGACCTATTGCATTGCAAATGCTTGTTTAACATGGAGATTGGAATTATTGTTCTTTGTCTGTTTTGGAAGTTAGACGATTTTGGAATCTATGTGGCAATCTTGCTGGCCTACAGGGTGCGTGAAAGGAAAGGTTGTAGGATGTGTATTTTTCCTACCACACATGTAAATACCTATAAATGAACTGTAGAAATAATGCAAAATATTTCAGCAGTTGGGAAAGCACAAATTAAGCACACTTTATTGTAATTCTGAAGTTGACGGAAACAAAGAGTTTAATATGATCAAAGCAAATCAAGACATTTTACTTGATGCACAAATTATAAATATTCGCTAAATCCTATACGTTATCTATCATTAGTGATTTATTTAGCTTCACCAGTAAAACTGCAAGTCTGTGCACATTTTGTGGCAAATTACATGGAAAATGTGCTATCTGTATATGACTGCGTTATCACACCATGCTTTAGTAGTATATTTGCAACAGTGCGCTCCAAAATGCTTCAACGGCTACATACAACCCCCTTACCCCTCTCTTGCTGATTTGATTTGGCCCATTCGCCATACCTGTTCTTTGCCTGCACTTGCATTTGTCACACTCCCTATGACTTCAGTCATGTAACATTGATGGCAGCACCCCCACTCTGAAAATTGTTCCATCACAACAGCGTATCCAATCATCTGGGTGGCTTGAAAGAGTTGGAAGATTACATGAGTGATTGTGAGTGGTTCTCAGTTGCACAAGGGAGTGCTGTGTAATTGACAGGTGTGGTGTGGGGCTGACAATGTTTACTGACAGATGACAAGTTGGATGTACAATTGACTGGGTGTGTGGCCTGGTGTGTATATGATGGGAAACGGCCACTACAACGCGGCCGTTTCCACGCATAACAGTAATCATGCATGCATTACAACACATGCGTGGTTACCACTATTGCCTTTACCACGCATACCTTTACTATGAGATACGTAGTAAAGGCATGTGTGCTAAAGGTAATATTAAAAAAAGGAGGGTTGGGGGGGTATCCCCCCCACAAAAAACCCCAAACCTGATTCCATCGATGTGGAGGCAATCGGCGTCGTACCGTCGTTAGAGGAAATGGAAAGACACTTCCGCTTCCTCTTTACGACGTGCAACGCAGATCGGAAGAGCTTCCAGAGGAGAGGACGTAGCGAGGTAAGGGGGAATTTAGTTTAAGGAATTAATGAGGTGTAGCGAAGGGATAAATTTAAGGGTTTGTGGGTGGGGGGCACAGGGAAACATTTTTAAAGTTGAGGGGAGGGGAATTTATTAGAAGAAAAAGGGGCGGGGGTCGCACAGGGGTATTATTTAAAAAAAAAAAAAGAACATTTACCACGAAAATGCCTTAACCGATATGTGCGGTAAATGCATTTTCGTGGTAAATGTTATTCGTGGTAACGGCATTCGCGTTGTAACGCATGCGTAGTAAAGGCATGTGTTGCAACGGAATGCGTTGTAATGACATACAACCGTATATGACAGGGTATGTAGTGAAGAAATTGCCATGTTTTACACGTGAGGCGTGTTCTGGTGGCACCTTATGTAGATGAGTGACACGCAGCTCTAACTCTTTACAGGTGTGGCGTATGTGGCTTGCAGGCCAGGCAGGTTTGCTTCTGGCATCGGAGTTAACCTGTAACCCGGTACACCCCGGCATTGTACTTGCCTTGGATGGCAGGAGATAAGGGCCACAAAGTCTTTTTTATTCAATGACGCATCAACACCATGGCAAGGCATTCACGCCAAAAATATGCCCCTGTCGATAACCGCAGAGTTTCATTTCATAAATCACACGGCTCTTTTCTATAACAGAAAGGCGAGTCCAAGTGAAAACACAGAAGTGAATTTCCTTTCATCGGGGCAGGTTGTGGCTCATTCTCCTCTTAGGGTCACTTCATTTTGCACAGTTTACAGATTCTTTCAGTTGTTCTAGGCCTAACCCGCAGTGTTTCCTGGTACAGTTTTGGTTTAAAATATGTGTGGCAAAGGTCACTGGTAGTTGTTTCCGTGAGAGGCGCCTGCGAAAGAATCACTGAAACAAGAAGGGCATGTTACTTAATTAATGAGAGGATGTGGCGTAAGGGTCACAGCTGCCGACTGGGGAACCAGGTTCGAGTCTCGGGGTCGACTCTACATCCTGTGATCCTGGGCAGGTGATCACTTAATCTCCCCTTGCCTCCCAAAAATGAACACGTGTATTATGTAAAAATGAAACGTGTAATGTAACTTGTGCTCCTGTACAGCGCTCTCAAACTTTCGGGTCGAGTTCGTGCCACATAGAATGGTAATGGTCTTTGATTGTGTGCAGTCAGTTGACACCTGGGACGTATGACAACTGAAAGGAGCAGCGACTCTTTTCAGAAAAAGTATTTCACTAACATTAGGGCTTATAAATTAAGTTGGATATCAGAATAAGTTAAGTTGGATATCAGAAGCCTTCTTTCCTTCCTTAAGTACTCTATGGCCTTTCACTCGGCCAGAACAGGAAGCACGTTGATGCGAGTCATTTAAACAACTCTTTTAAAGAACTATTTTGTTGGTTTCTTCGAAAACAAAACGGCTCAAACAGGTACTTGCTTGCCACAGTCTATCATGTCACAGTAAAGATTAACGTCTCATTTTTAACAGCTCTATTTAGGTTTCTGGATTTTCAGTCGAAAATTAAGTGCCACAAAACATATTGTAACAAGCATTGGCCGCGCAACGCGGGAAGCTTGTAGTAATGTAAAAAAAAAAACACGCTAGTGATGCGCACGTGTGCGCGCGCAGCAGCACTAAAAAGTGAAAGTGATCGCTGGAAGGTAGGCAGATGGCGGCTGCACGCGTGCACGCTCGCGTGAACGCAAGCGCTAGGCCACCAAAAGCCTGTGGCAGCACTTTGGAAACCCCAATACTAAATGTCTCGCAGGGCAGCGCATGCGCTAGCTCAGCGAGACCTAAAAATTACCCCTAGTGCCCCTTCACCCCCTCCTCCCCGCCTCTCCCCCCCCCCTCCGCTGCTCCAGCATACCGGCCACTCCTGCACGCTATAGTTTAATTACATGTGCATCACACACCAGAAAGCTGAAAAAAATGAATTCAGTAACTGCTTGGATTCTTTTTTATGGTCGCCTTGAAAATTGGAATTTCTAGGGTCATGACCTTGGAGAGAGTGGGAAGGAAAGCATAGTACTCAGGAGCTGCTCTCTCTCTCCAGTGCCTGACACCTTAATGAAACTGCTCCGGGTATTAGCTGTAAGCCATGGCAACGAGCCCTCCCTGATGCCACACCAGGCCTGTGCGCACGGCACCGTGGTGCTGCCTGTGGGGGCGGCACGTCTTCCGCCCACTCACAGCCTCCCTCAGGGATTAGCCCAGGGTCACACACTTCCGCACTGAGGCTCGTTATCAGCACTTGTAAGATTTAGCTAAGAAAGACAGACATTTAGGTCTCACTTTTCGAACCTCGGACAGTCTAAGCCCTCTCAAACTCCATAAAAGGCATCTTAACCTATGACTGTCTGTCGATCTCTCTATTTCTCTCTGCCATTCTCTCTTGTCTCCCATTCTGAATTCTCTCTGATTCTGCTCCTCGTTATGTAAGTGTACTGCGATTCTGATGAGAAGTGCTGGTACTCTTCCTTTAACACTATCACACCTCCGATGAGATGTGCTGGTACTCCTCGTTTTAGAGTAGCAGACCTCTGATGAGAAGTGCCAACACTCTTTCATTAAGAGTATTGCACCTCTGATGAGAAGTGCTGGTACTCTTTCTTTAATACTATCGCACCTTCGATGAGAAGTGCTGGCACTCTTTCTTTAAGAGTATCGCCCCTCCAATGAGAAGTGCTGGTGCTCTTTCTTTAAGAGTATCGCCTCTCCAATAAGAAGTGCTGGTACGCTTTCCTTAAGAGTATCGCACCTCCGATGAGAAGTGCTGGTACTCTTCATTTAAGAGTAGCACAACTCTAATGAGAAGTGCCAGCACTCTTTCATTAAGAGTATCGCCTCGATGAGAAGTGCTGGTACTCTTTCTTTAAGAGTATCGCCTCTCCAATGAGAAGTGCTGGTACTCTTCCTTTAACACTATTGCATCTCTGATCAGAAGTGCCGGTACTCTTTCTTTAAGAGTATCACCCCTCCAATGTGAAGTGCTGGTACTCTTTCTTTAAGAGTATCGCCCTCTGCTGAGAAGTGCTGGTACTCTTTCTTTAAGAGTCTTGCACCTCTGATGAGAAGTGTGGGTACTATTCCTTTAACACTATCGCATCTTTGATGAGAAGTGCTGGTACTCTTTTTTTAAGAGTATCACCCCTCTGATGAGAAGTACTGATACTCTTTCTTTAAGAATATCGCACCTCCATTGAGAAGTGCTGGTAGTCTTTCTTTGAGAGTATCACACCTCCAATGAGAAGTGCTGGTTACTATTCATTTGGGAGTAGCACACCGAGAAGTGCCAGCACAATTTCTTTAAGAGTATTGCACGTCCAATGAGAAGTGCTTGTACTCTTTCTTTGAGTATTGCACCTCTGATGAGAAGTGCTGGTACTGTTCCTTTAACACTATTGCATCTCCCATGAGAAGTGCTGGTCCTGTTTCTTTAAGATTATCACCCATTTGATGAGAAGTACTGGTACTCTTTCTTTAAGAATATCGCAGCTCCATTGAGAAGTGCTGGTACTCTTTCTTTAGGAGTTTAACACCTCCAATAAGAAGTGCTGGTTACTATTCATTTGAGAGTACTGCACACCGATGATGAGAAGTGCCAGCACACTTTCTTTAAGAGTATTGCACCTCTGATGAGAAGTGCTGGTACTCTTTCTTTAAGAGTATTGTCCATCCAGTGAGAAGTGCTGGTAGTCTTCTCTTTCTTTAAGTCTATCACACCTCCAACGAGGAGTAGTTGTATATGCAGCTCCTCTCTGTATACTGTATGTACCTCCAATGAGAAACACTGTACTTTTCCTTTAAGAATGTCGCACCTAGCATCGGCCTACTGCTTTTAAGCAGTGCAAAGTAAAGGAAACATAAAATGACAATAACTTTGAGCTATTATCATATTATGTTTCTGTGCTTCTTAGCGGGCCGGCGGGTGAGCGGGGCTGCCCTCCTCTCGGAGCAAGGCAGGGGAGGAGCGGTTTGCCCACTCCTAAGTGCACATGACTGTTCTCCATGTAGGGTGCAGTTCAGCCTGCGTGGAGAACATTCCTAGATCCCCATTCCCTGGTTGAGCATCGCAGCAGGATGCTCAGACCAATCACAACGTTGCATTGCAGCATTGTGATTGGTCAAGGGAGCCTGGCTGTGCTTCCTGTTCCTCAAGTCCGACGAGGAGAGCAGGAGCAGAGACGTGGGACCCGGTGGCAAGGTAAGTGTTGTATATGCTAGTTTTCTCTCTTTAGGAGTACTGTACGCCCCCACCCCGACCGCTACCCGCAAGCCAATGCTGGCCGCCACAGCGCACCTCCAATGAGAAGTGCCAGTACTGTTCCTTTATGAGTATTGTACCTCCAATGAGAGGTGCTGGTACTCTTTCTTTAAGAGTATTGCACCTCTGATGAGATTAACCACTGCTCTTTTCTTTTAGAATATCGCCCCTCCAGTGAGAAGTGCTGATACTCTTCCTTTAAGAGTATTGCACCTACGATAAAAAGTGCTGGCACATGCTGGTTCTTTCTCTTGAAGAGTACTGTACCGCCAGTGAGAAGGTCCGCTATTCTTCCTTTAAAGAATATCACACCTCCGATGAGCAGTGCCAGTACTCTACCTTTGAGAGTATTGTACCTTCGATGAGAATTGCTGGTACTCTTCCTTTAAGGGTATTGCCTATAGTGAGAAGTGCCTGTATTCTTCCTTTAAGAGTATCGTCCCTCAAGTGAGAAGTGCTGATATTCTTCCTTAAAAAGTATCGCCCCTCCAGTGAGAAGTACTGATGCTCTTCGTTTGAAATTTTGGCCCTTCGGGGTGAAGAGCTGACACTATTTCTTTAAGAGTATTTAAGAGAATTGCACCTATGATGAGAAATTAGGGTATACGCTGGTTGTCTCTCTTTAGGAGTACTGTACCTCCAATGAGAAGGTATTCTATTCTCCCTTTAAGAGTATTTCACCTCAGATGAGAAGTGACAGTACTCTTACTTTAAGAGTACTGTACCTCTGATGAGAAGCGCTGCTACTCTTCCTTGAAAGAGTATTGAATCTCTGGAGAGAAGTACTGGTAATCTTCCTTTAAGCGTACTGCACTTCTCAGGAGAAGTGCTGGTACTCTTCCTTTAGCACTATCGCACCTCCTGCAAGACGTACTGGTACTCCTCATTTCAGAGTAGCACACCCCTGATGAAAAGTGTCAGCACTCTTTCATTAAGAGTATCGCACCTCTGATGAGAAGTAATGGTACACTTTCTTTAAGAGTATTGCCCCTCAAGTGAGAAGTACAGGGGCTCTTTCTTTAAGAGAATTGCCACTCCAGTGAGAAGTGCTGGTACTCTCCCTTTAAAAATTAATGCACCACTGATGAAAAGTACTGGTATTCTTCCTTTAAGCGTACTGCACGTCTGATGAGAAGTGCTGGCACTCTTTCTTTAGTACTACTCCCCCTCCAATGCAAAGTGCTGGTACTCTTCATTTTAGAGTAGCACACCCCTGATAAGAAGTGTCAACACTCTTTCCTTAGGAGCATCACACCTCCAATGAGAAGCGCTGACACTCTTTCTTTCAGAGTATCGCACCTCGTTGAGATGTGCTGGTACTCTTTCTTTAAGAGTTTAACACCTCCAATAAGAAGTGCTGGTTACTATTCATTTGAGAGTACTGCACACCGATGATGAGAAGTGCCAGCACACTTTCTTTAAGAGTATTGCACCTCTTATGAGAAGTGCTGGTACTCTTTCTTTAAGAGTATTGCCCCTCAAGTGAGAAGTACAGGGGCTCTTTCTTTAAGAGAATTGCCACTCCAGTGAGAAGTGCTGGTACTCTCCCTTTAAAAAGTAATGCACCACTGATGAAAAGTACTGGTATTCTTCCTTTAAGCGTACTGCGCTTCTGATGAGAAGTGCTGGCACTCTTTCTTTAGTACTACTCCACCTCCAATGCAAAGTGCTGGTACTCTTCATTTTAGAGTAGCACACCCCTGATAAGAAGTGTCAACACTCTTTCATTAGGAACATCACACCTCCAATGAGAAGCGCTGACACTCTTTCTTTCAGAGTATCGCACCTCGTTGAGATGTGCTGGTACTCTTTCTTTAGGAGTTTAACACCTCCAATAAGAAGTGCTGGTTACTATTCATTTGAGAGTACTGCACACCGATGATGAGAAGTGCCAGCACACTTTCTTTAAGAGTATTGCACCTCTGATGAGAAGTGCTGGTACTCTTTCTTTAAGAGTATTGTCCATCCAGTGAGAAGTGCTGGTACTCTTCTCTCTCTTTAAGTCTATCACACCTCCAACGAGAAGTCGTTGTATATGCAGCTTCTCTCTGTTTACTGTATGTACCTCCAATGAGAAACACTGTACTTTTCCTTTAAGAATGTCGCACCTAGCATCGGCCCACTGCTTTTAAGCAGTGCAAAGTAAAGGAAACATAAAATGATAATAACTTTGAGCTATTATCATATTATGTTTCTGTGCTTCTTAGCGGGCCGGCGGGTGGGCGGGGCTCCCCTCCTCTCGGAGCAAGGCAGGGGAGGGGTGGTTTGCCCACTCCTAAGTGCACATGACTGTTCTCCATGCAGGGTGCAGTTCAGCCTGCGCGGAGAACATTCCTAGATCCCCATTCCCTGGTTGAGCATCAAACCAGGATACTCAGACCAATCACAACGTTGCATTGCAGCATTGTGATTGGTCAAGGGAGCCTGGCTGTGCTTCCTGTTCCTCAAGTCCGACGAGGAGAGCAGGAGCAGAGACGTGGGACCCGGTGGCAAGGTAAGTGTTGTATATGCTAGTTCTCTCTCTTTAGGAGTACTGTACGCCCCCACCCCGCCCACTACCCGCAAGCTAATGCTGGCCGCCACAGCGCACCTCCAATGAGAAGTGCCAGTACTGTTCCTTTATGAGTATTGTACCTCCAATGAGAGGTGCTGGTACTCTTTCTTTAAGAGTATTGCACCTCTGATGAGATTGGCCACTGCTTTTTTCTTTTAGAATATCGCCCCTCCAGTGAGAAGTGCTGATACTCTTCCTTTAAGAGTATTGCACCTATGATAAAAAGTGCTGGCACATGCTGGTTCTTTCTCTTTAAGAGTACTGTACCGCCAGTGAGAAGGTTCGCTATTCTTCCTTTTAAGAATATCACACTTCCGATGAGAAGTGCCAGTACTCTACCTTTGAGAGTATTGTACCTTCAATGAGAATTGCTGGTACTCTTCCATTAAGGGTATTGCCTATAGTGAGAAGTGCCTGTATTCTTCCTTTAAGAGTATCGTCCCTCAAGTGAGAAGTGCTGATATTCTTCCTTTAAAAGTATCGCCCCTCCAGTGAGAAGTACTGATGCACTTCGTTTGAAATTTTGGCCCTTCGGGTGAAGTGCTGACACTATTTCTTTAAGAGTATTTAAGAGAATTGCACCTATGATGAGAAATTAGGGTATACGCTGGTTGTCTCTCTTTAAGAGTACTGTACCTCCAATGAGAAGGTATTCTATTCTCCCTTTAAGAGTATTGCACCTCCGATGAGAAGTGACAGTACTCTTACTTTAAGAGTACTGTGCCTCTGATGAGAAGCGCTGCTAATCTTCCTATAAAGAGTATTGAATCTCTGGAGAGAAGTACTGGTAATCTTCCTTTAAGCGTACTGCACACTCTTCCTTTAAAACTATTGCACATCCTGCAAGACATAGTGGTACTCCTCATTTTAGAGTAGCACACCCCTGATGAAAAGTGTCAGCACTCTTTCATTAAGAGTATCGCACCTCTGATGAGAAGTAATGGTACACTTTCTTTAAGAGTATTGCCCCTCAAGTGAGAAGTACAGGGGCTCTTTCTTTAAGAGAATTACCCCTCCAGTGAGAAGTGCTGGTACTCTCCCTTTAAAAAGTAATGCACCACTGATGAAAAGTACTGGTATTCTTCCTTTAAGCGTACTGCGCTTCTGATGAGAAGTGCTGGCACTTTTTATTTAGTACCACTCCACCTCCAATGCAAAGTGCTGGTACTCTTCGTTTTAGAGTAGCACGCCCTGATAAGAAGTGTCAACACTCTTTCATTAGGAGCATCACACCTCCAATGAGAAGCGCTGACACTCTTTCTTTCAGAGTATCGCACCTCGTTGAGATGTGCTGGTACTCTTTCGTTGAGAGTATTACACCTCTGATGAGAAGTGCTAGTACTCTTTCTTTAAGAGTATTGCCCCTCCAGTGAGAAGTGATAATACTTTTCTGTTCCTTTAAGTCTATCGCACCTCCAATGAGAAGCAGATGTATACGCGGGATCTCTCTCTTTAAGAGTACTATACCTCCAATGAAAAGTGCTGGTAATCTTCCTTTAAGAGTATCACCTCTCCAGTGAGAAATGCTGGAACTCTTCCTTTAAGAGTATCACACCTCCGATGAGATGTACCAGTACTCTTCCTTGAAGAATACTCCACCTACCATGAGAAGTGCTGGTATTCTTCTTTTAAGAACGTTGTACCACCAATCAGAAGCGCTGGCGCTCTTCCTTTAAGAGCATTGCCGCTCCAGTGGAAAATGCTGGTACTCTTCCTTTAAGAGTACTGCACCTCTGCTGGGAAGTGCTGGTATATGCTGGTTTTCTCCCTTCAAAAGTACTATACCTCTGGTGAGGATTCCTAGAACTCTTCCTTTAAGAACATTGTACCACCAATGAGATGTTCCTGTACTGTTCGTTTGAACGGACAGTAGTATTGAGCTAGGTGAAACGGCGCCACTCAGGAACAACGCACATAAATCAGTTTCAATAGATCGTAAATTCTGGACGGTGCTGTAAGGTGAGGAGAACCTCCAACCTCCCCCAAAATTGCGGCCAAGCCCACTGAATACACAAAGGATATCCTTAGCACATGTCTGTGGTGTATCTAAACATTAATCTGCACATTGTATGCATAAATATTGACACAGTATTTTGAGTTTCTTGTTATTCTTTCTTTATTCTTATAGTTTCTCTTCAGCCGACACATGTTTTGTCGCATACACTGGGAAATCGTCCCGTGACTTTCATCAACGTAGCCCACAACCGTGACGTTCTCGCACTCGAGAGTCACGGTTGTGGGCTACGTTGTTGACGGAGCTGTCCTTATGACCTTGTGGATTGTTCAGACGGAGACCTTTCCTGAATGAGGAACCAATTTTAAAGCAGAAGACAGATATTTTACACATTGTGGGTTGGAATTATCACCACATAAGAAAGGAATATACCAAAGAGCCTTGAGAAAGTCGCGGGCCGATTTTCCAGTGTATGTGACGAAACACGTGTCGGCTGAAGGGAATCTATAAGAATAAAGAAAGAAAGACATGAAACTCAAAATACTGTGTTAATATTTATGCATACAATGTGCAGATAAATGTTTAGATACACTACAGACGTGTGCTGAGGATTTCCTTCCTGTGCTGTTCGGTTAACAATATCACCCTTTCAGTGAGAAGTACTGATACTCCTCCTTTAAGAGTATCACCCTTCCAGTGAGAAGTGCTGATACTCCTTCTTTAAGAGTAGCACCGCTCCAATGAGAAGTGCTGGTACTTTTCCTTTAATAGTATTGCACCTACGATGAGAAGTGCTGCTATAGGCTGGTTCTTTCCCTTTAAGAGTATGGTACCTCTGCTGAGAAGTACTGGTGTTTGTTGGCTCTCTCCCTTTAAGAGTACTGTATCTTTGATTGCTAGTACACTTCCTTTAAGAACGTTATACCACTGGTGATAAGTGCTGGCACTCTTCAGTAAAGAGTATCGCCCCTCCAGTAATAAGCCCTGATACTCTTCCTTTAAGAGTATCACTACTCCGGTGAGAAGTGCTTATACTTTTCCTTTCAGAGTATTGAACCTGGGACAAGACATGCCGGTCTTCTTCCTTAAGAGTCACCCCACCAGTGAGAAGTGCTGATACTCCTCTTATAAGTGTATAGTACCTCCAATGAGAAGTGCTGATACTCCTCTATTAAGTGTATAGTACCTCCAATGAGGAGTGCTGATACTCCTCCTTTTAAGAGCATAGTACCTCCAATGAGAAGTGCTGATACTCCTCTTTTAAGAGTAAAGTACCTCCAATGAGAAGTGCTGATACTCCACTTTTAAGAGTATAGTTCCTCCAATGAAAGGTGCTGATACTCTTCTTTTAAGTATATAGTAGCTCCAATGAGAAGTGCTGATACTCCTCTTTTAAGAGTATAGTACCTCCAATGAGAAGTGCTGATGATACTCCTCTTTTAAGTGTATTGTACCTCCAATGAGAAGTGCTGATGATACTCCTCTTTTAAGTGTATAGTACCTCCAATGAGAAGTGATGATACTCCTCTTTTAAGTCTATAGTACCTACAATGAGAAGTGATGATACTCCTCTATTTTTTTGGGGGATTTTTTTTTTATTGATAGAACATTCATCATGTACAGAATTGTGATATACAATTCGTCATTGTAAATGAGAAATGCTGTATAATATTCAACAATACAATTAGGTATTACAGTTTCATGAATTTCCTTTGTGTCATTTCAAGTTCTACAGTTGGTGAGATGCATATTTCCCCCCTTATACCCCTCTTTTAAGAGTATAGTACCTCCAATGAAAAGTGCTGATACTCCACTTTTAAGTGTATAGTACCTCCGATGAGAAGTGCTGATACTCCTCTTTTAAGAGTTTAGTACCTCCAATGAGAAGTGCTGATACTCCTCCTTTAAGAGTATCACCCCTGCAGTGAGAAGTGCTGATACTCCTCTTTTAAGAGTGTCACCTCTCCAGTGAGAGGTGCTGATACTCCTCTTTGAAGTGTATAGTACCTCCAATGAGAAGTGATGATACTCCTCTATTTTTTTTATTGATAATTAGAACATTCGTCATGTACAGAATTGTCATATACAATTCTTCATTGAAAAGGAGAAATGCTGTATAATATTCAACAATACAATCAGGGAAGGGAGGAGCCTAGCGCTTGACCAAGATGGCCGCGTGAGCTTAGAGTTCCCGAGACCCTCGTGCCCTCCGTCGACTATCCTGTCTCTAATCCTGATGGTATGCATGGCATTGTGTTGCTGAGTTGTCAGGGAGGCGATTGATGCTACCCGCGGTCGGATCGCCCATCGAGAACCGGACTTACGCCTGGCGGAAGATCGCGGCCTATCTCCCGGGGATGCCAGGGGCTAGAGTTGGCAGGATGCCCGGCTCCTAGTTGATCAACAACGGACAGGCGAGGTGTGAACTGTCGGACAGAGGTCCCCGCACTTTCACTTTCGATTTCGTTCCCTTTGTCTGCCCGGACACTGGAGAGCTCTGGGGGCTTTATTACCCCAAGGACGCTCGGCGAGCTACTCTGGCAGCTTAAGATAGAACTGCTCACTCCTTATTCCTCTCTCTGAGAGGGACCAGTCTTAACTACACTGGACGGCCTGGAGTCCATTATGTCGGGCAAAGCAGAAGGGGATCGGCTGAAGACTAAGTCTACCAGGCGGGGAACGTATACCCAAATCAACAGCATGGACCGCTACGCTCTCCAGAAAGTATCACCGAGTGGATCGAGCCAGGCGCCGGATGCCCAGAAGGAGGACTCGCCTGTGGCACCGGAGCTCTCCCTACAGGATGTCATGGGCGCGCTCGACGGGATGCAGACCTCGATGGGGAGACAGTTCGAGGCCCTGGCGCATAAGGTGGACGCCATCCTGGTGGATGTCAATCTGATCCGCTCGGACCTGGGCAAGACGAACGAACGCGTTAAGAACCTGGACCTCAGGACCACGGGCCTCACTGATGATGTTGTGGAACTGCAGACCGAGGTCCGTAAGCTGAGGGCCGAGAGTGACCTCGTCGCCTGCCGGCTGGAGGACTTCGAGAGCCGGGCCAGGCGCAACAACGTGCGCGTCATCGGGGTCCCGGAGTCCTCGGATGAGGCTTCGGCGGACCTGCTGGTTGAGGATTTGGTCCTTAATCATCTGAAGCCTAAGGGCCTTGGGAAGTTTTTTGCGGTGGAAAGGGCCCATAGGGTGCCGGGCGGGCGGCCCAAGGCGGGTGCCCCGCCGCGGCCGATTGTCGCCCGGCTCTTTCATTTCCGAGATCGGGACGCCATCCTGCAAGCATCGAGGGTGACGGGCCCAGTTCCCTTCCAGAATGCGTCGGTGAATTTTTACCCGGACTTCACCCAGCAGGTGCAGAGACAGAGACAGAGCTTCCTGGGGGTGAAGCGGAGGCTTCGGGAACTGGATCTGAAGTATGCCATGCTTTTCCCTGCCAGACTACGGGTGGTGCACGAAGATCGAACATTCTTTTTTGACTCTCCTGTTATGGCCAACGAATGGCTGGACGCTTTGCCCCGGCGACGGACGGGGGACGACACTGCCGAGCATGGAGATTGTGGCCGGGATGGACAGGGCTGATATCTCACAGACGGCCTGACTTGATTTGACTATACTTGAGAAATTGAACAGAATGCAGTAACTGTGGAGGGTTGCGGGAGGACGAGGGGTGCTCTTTTCCTCCCTTAGGGTACTTTTTGTAGACTTTTGGTCTTTAGGGCGACAGGCACACTGCAAGTTGGGGGGGCTTTGTAAGCTGCAGCAGGGGTGCAGGGTGGGGGGAGTTTCGGGGATTTGGACTTTGTTGTTGGGGGGTTTATTTCTGCAAGGCATGATGATTATCCTCAGGGCTGTTCCATGGTGGCTCCTCGGGTGTGGGGTGGGCCTCTTTCCGTTTGAGGATGGGGGGTAGAGGCTTAAGTGTTATAAGCTGGAATGTTAATGGTTTGGGGGATCGCATCAAGAGGGGGATTGTTTTGCAATTTTTGAAACGCTCAATGCCAGATGTTGCCCTGCTGCAGGAGACGCATCTCATAGGTAATACGTGCTATGCCCTGAATAGGAAGGGGTATAAATTCATTGCACACTCTGGATTCTCTTCTGGGTCCAGGTGAGTGGGCATCCTAGTTAGAGCATCGTTGCCTTTTGAGGTGGACTCCACCATTGTTGACGATAGGGGGAGGTTTGTGGCGGTGGCGGGGCGGTGGGAAGGAAGGATTTTGGTTTTGGTTTTGGTTTATGTCCCGCCGGCCCTGCAGGCCTCCACATTTGCTGATCTGGGCAGGGCTTTGTTGACTCTCCCGGGGGGTATGCTGGTAGTGGGAGGGGATTTCAACGCTGTGGGCTCCGGACTGTTGGATAGATACCCGCCCAGGGACACAGGGGGGGCTCAGAAATGGCTTCCAGATTTCCTAGACACGTTTGGTCTGATAGACTGCTGGAGACTCCGGCACCCCACACAGAGTCAATACACGTTCCACTCCGGGGCGCATGGTAGCCTCTCCAGGATTGACTACCTGCTCACTCTGGCCGCACATGCCTCGTTGGTATCCGAGGCGAGGCACATGGCACGCGGCATCTCTGACCACTCGCCAGTGTGGATCCGGCTGGATCTAGGTCGGGAGGGAGGAGGGAGGGTGGCCCCCATCAACCCGTGGTATTTCCGAGACCCCAAGATGCGCAGCGCCCTGGTAAAGAAGGTAGATAATTACTTCAAGGACAATCTGGGAACTGTGGACTCGGCGGTGTCGCTGTGGGAAGCTTTTAAGACCGTGCTTCGGGGGGAAGCCCTCTCCCTGGTGGTGGCTGCCAAGAATCGGAGGGATGGCGAGGTACGGCAGGTAGAGGAGGAGATTGCGGCCCTTGAGGGGGCTATGGAGGAGGGGGTTACAGAGTCCTCACTGCATGAGCTTTGCTTGAAGCAGACGGAATATAGGGACCTGGTGACGAACGCCGCTAAGACCCTCAGTAGGGAACAACAGGGCCGCCTGTATGATGTTGGCGATAAGGCAGGGAAACTCCTGGCGTGGTTGGACAGGAAAGAACGGGTCAATAGAGTGGTGCCAGAGTTGACGGGAGTGAGGGGAGAGGCGATTGCGGAACCTGAGGGGATTGTGAAGTGTTTCGCGGAGTATTTGCATGGGGTTTATTCCTCTGTGTCGGACAGGCCGCCCGAGGACTCGTCGGATCTCCTCCGTGATATCGAGTTGCCCTGCCTCTCTGACATAGATAGGGACGATTTGGATGGTGACATAACGGTTGACGAGGTGGCGGGGGCTATTCGCGCGTTAAACTCGGGTAAGGCCTCTGGACCGAACGGATTGCCGATCGATCTGTACAAGCTGTTCCCGGATAGGGTCGCCCCTCACCTGCGCGCCATGTTTTTGGAGGCGCGGGAGGATGGGATCCTTCCGTTGGACCAGCGGCTGGCGTCGATCGTGGTCATACATAAAGAGGGCAAACCCCGAGATAGGTGCGCCTCCTATCGGCCCATTTCACTCCTCAACGCTGAGCCGAAAATTCTGGCTAAACTCCTGGCGACACGTTTGATTAGGGTACTTGGCGACCTGGTTCACCCGGATCAATCCGGATTCATCCCGCACCGAAACACAGCATTAAACCTTAGGCGTCTTCATGGCGTCATCGCCAGGGCGGGCACGCTGCGTGAACCGGCTATTGTGGCGTCTCTTGATGCCGCGATGGCCTTTGACTCGGTGGAGTGGGCATACCTATGGGCCGTGCTGGCCAAGTTTGGTTTTGGTCGCGGTTTTGTGAGTTGGGTTAGGTTGCTGTACGAGGGGCCGCTAGCGAATGTTGTGGTGAATGGTCGGGCCTCTACTCCGTTTCGACTTGGTAGGGGTACTCGGCAGGGTTGCCCCCTGTCACCTCTGTTGTTCGCCCTCGCCCTTGAGCCGTTGGCTGCGTGGATACGTTGGCACCCGGATATACGGGGCCTTCGGTGGTCGCCTGATCACGAGGACCGTATCTCGCTTTATGCCGATGATATCCTGTTGTACCTTGCCTCACCTAAGAAGTCACTTATAGTGGTCTGTGACGTACTCGCATCGTTGGGTAGGAACTCGGGGCTCGTTATTAATTGGGGCAAATCGTACTTGTACGTTCTTAGTGGCGAGGTCCCACCGATCCCTAGAACATGTTCGATACAGGTCGCCCAGCAGGGTTTCGTGTATTTGGGGATCTTTATATCCATGGACCCTGCTGTGCGCTACGAGAAGAATCTGCTCCCCCCCCTGGCACGTTTGAGGCGAGATGTTGAAGGTTGGCGGAAGTTGCCGCTCTCCCTTGTTGGGCGTGCGGCCCTGTTCAAAATGATGTCTCTTCCCCGCTTCCTCTACGCCCTCCAGAACACTTTGGACTGGGTCCCGGCCAAATACTTTCGGGAGGTCGAAGGCCTCCAACGGACGTTGCTGTGGGATGGGCGGCCGCGAATAGCTATTGCAAAGTTGACGCTCCCGTGGTACGATGGGGGCATAGCGCTTCCAGACATCCGACGGTACTATTGGGCCACGCAGCTGAGCGCGATCAACCATGGATTTTATGGCCCCGCCCTCACCCCTGGGTATGCCATGGACAGGTGGTTGCTGCGTGGTGGCAACTACTACAGGGCGTTGTATTCGCGGTCCCTAGACTCGTCCCTCACGGGGCCCACAGGTGTGGCGGTGCGTGTGTGGAAGATGGCGACTGACTCGTTGGGCTGGAAGGATAGGCTCACCCTCGCTACCCCATTGTTTGAATCGGAGAGATTGGGAAGGCTCTGGCATACGAAGGGCTTTGATAAGTGGGACCTGATAGGTATATCCAAGGTGGGAGATATGCTGCATAAGGGGAGAGTGAAGTCCTTCGAGGAGTTGCAGACAGAGTATGAGCTGAGGCCCTCCGAGTATTTCAGGTATATCCAGCTGCGCCACGCCCTTCGATCAGTCCTCGTGGAGGGTGAGAAGGTGCCGGAGTCCTCTCCCCTTGAGGACCGGGTCCTTGATGGTCATATGCCCGAGAGCACGATCTCGCTCATATATAAGAAATTGATTAACGTCCGGGCAGACATGCTTTTGGGGCTGAGAGAACAGTGGACTAGGGATGGCCTTGAGTTGGATAATGAGGACTGGCAGTCAGCGGTTTCTTCTCCTAAGGAGGTTGCGATCCCGTCGCGTCTGCGGCTGGTGCAGCTTAAAATACTGCACCGGGTGTATGTGACGGGGCCAAGGCTGGTCCACATGGGATTCTCGGAGGATGGCCTGTGCAGGAGGGGATGTGGTATGGTGGGCACTTTCCTGCACATCATTTGGGAATGTGGTGTCATTGTGGAGTTCTGGAGGAGAGTCCATGCAGTTATGGGGGAGGTGACGGGCATTGCTGTGAGGCCGGAGGCGCGGTGTTGCCTCCTGAACGTCTGGGGGCCCACTGACCTCGATGAGGCGCAGACCCAATGGGTGACTCTGGGTAACATGGTCGCTAAAAGGGATATCGCGCGATTGTGGGGCTCCTCGGGACCCCCTACACTGACCGCGTGGAAAGAGAACATGGACTGGAGCATGTTTAGGGAGAAGACGGTCTATTGCTCCAGAGGTCGCCCCCGGAAGTGGCATGCCATCTGGGGGCGGTGGAATCAATACAGGGGGGGATTATGTCTTGCCCCGGATCTGGAACCTCCCGAGGAACAGCTTTCCCCCTGACCTTCTTTCCAGCACAGTTGGGTTTTAGGAACTGTTTTGGGCCTCTGCCGCCCCCCTTCTTCCTCCGTACACCGTCTTGTAACTAGTAGATGAGTGGGGTCCGGCCTCCCCTGGGGGCTTTCACCATGGGCTTTCAATGTTCTTGCCTTGCTGGGGTTTGTTGTGGTTTTTTCTTTTTTTTTTTTTTTTGTGTTTACCTAAAATTGGACCTTTGCACTACTCTTTGTACTGTACTGGGGACACGCCACTGTATCTAACTCTCAATGCTGCCGAACCTTCGGGCTGTCGGCTGAATAGCTGTGTCCTGATTGTTGAAATAAAGGTTTTCCAAAAAAAAAAAAACAATACAATCAGGTATTACAGTTTCATGAATTTCCTTTGTGTCATTTCAAGATCTACAGTTGGTGAGATGCATATTTCCCCCCTTATACTCCTCTTTTAAGAGTATAGTACCTCCAGTGAGAGGTGCTGATACTCCTCTTTTAAGAGTGTCACCCCTCCAGTGAAAATGATGATACTCATCCTTTAAGAGTATCACCCCTCCATGGAGAAGTGCTGATACGCATCCTTTAAGAGTATCACCCCTCCATGGAGAAGTGCTGATACTCCTCATTTAAGAGTATCACCCCTCCAGTGAGAAGTGCTGATACTCCTCTTTTAAGAGTATGGTACCTCCAATGAGAAGTGCTGATACTCCTCCTTTAAGCGTATCACCTCTGCAGTGAGAAGTGCTGATACCCCTCCTTTAAGAGTATCACTCCTGCAGTGAGAAGTTCTCTGATACTCCTCCTTTAAGACTATCACCCCTGCAGTGAGAGGTGCTGATACTCCTCTTTTAAGAGTATCACCCTGCAGTGAGAGGTGCTGATACTCCTCTTTGAAGTGTATAGTACCTCCAATGAAAAGTGCTGATACTCCTCCTTTAAGAGTATCACCCCTGCAGTGAGAAGTGCTGATACTCCTCCTTTAAGAGTGTCACCCCTGCAGTGAGAGGTGCTGATTCTCCTCTTTTAAGAGTATCACCCCTTCAGTGAGAGGTGCTGATACTCCTCTTTTAAGTGTATAGTACCTCCAATGAGAAGTGCGGATACTCCTCTTTTAAGAGTATAGTACCTCCAATGAGAAGTGCTGATACTCCTCCTTTAAGAGTATCACCCCTTCAGTGAGAAGTGCTGATACTCCTCCTTTAAGAGTATCACCCCTGCAGTGAGAGGTGCTGATACTCCTCTTTAAAGAGTATCGCTCCTCCAGTGAGAAGTGCTGATACTCCTCTTTTGAGAGTATAGTTCCTCCAATGAGAAGTGCTGATACTCTTCTTTTAAGTATATAGTAGCTCCAATGAGAAATGCTGATACTCCTCTTTTAAGAGTATAGTACCTCCAATGAGAAGTGCTGATGATACTCCTCTTTTAAGTGTATAGTACCTCCAATGAGAAGTGCTGATACTCCTCTTTTAAGTGTATAGTACGTCCACTGAGAAGTGATGATACTCCTCTATTTTTTTGGGGGAATATTTTTTTATTGATAATTAGAACATTCGTCATGTACAGAATCGTGATATACAATTCGTCATTGAAAAGGAGAAATTTTGTAGAATATTCAACAATACAATCAGGTATTACAGTTTCATGAATTTCCTTTATGTCATTTCAAGTTTTACAGTTGGTGAGATGCATAGTTCCTCCCTTATATGCATCTTTTAAGAGTATAGTACCTCCAATGAAAAGTGCTGATACTCCTCTTTCAAGAGTGTCACCCCTCCACCGAAAATGCTGATACTCATCCTTTAAGAGTATCACCCCTCCTTGGAGAAGTGCTGATACGCATCCTTTAAGAGTATCACCCTTCCATGGAGAAGTGCTGAAACTCCTCATTTAAGAGTATCACCCCTCCAGTGAGAAGTGCTGATACTCCTCTTTTAAGAGTATAGTACCTCCAATGAGAAGTGCTGATACTCCTCCTTTAAGAGTAGAGTACCTCCAATGAGGAGTGCTGATATTCCTCCTTTTAAGAGTATCACCCATGCAGTGAGAAGTGCTGATACTCCTCTTTTAAGAGTGTCACCCTCCAGTGAGAGGTGCTGATACTCCTCTTTTAAGTGTATAGTACCTCCAATGAGAAGCGCTGATACTCCTCCTTTAAGAGTATCACCCCAGATGTCAGAAAGAGATAAATTCCTTTATTTGGAATTATAGAACCACTAGGCTTGCATGGAAAAAGTTGAGGAGGAGAAGAGAGAAGGGGGGGTTGGCACTCCCAGACCTAGAATATTACGCATGGGCCTTTATGTTTTCATATTCAAGGATGCTTTTAAAGTCTCCATCTAATATTTAATTGGGGTTAATGTATAACGCAATGCTAGTTGGTGCGGACCTACCATCAGATGGATTTTTGTTTAAATATGGAGACCAAAAATTCTTCAAAAAGGTGAAATTAAAAATCTTAAAATCTTTGGCTAAGGCCTGGGCATCGGTTAGGAAGAACCTGGGGCTATCTTATTACTCCAACTACACACCAATTTGGGACTCCCCAGGCCTACCGGCCTGGCTGAAAGACCGATTGGCCATACCTTTGAGGGATGCAGGAATTGTTAGGTGGGGGGAACTTTTGTTAGAAGGTGACATTATATCTTGGGACGATTTGCAGGATAAGGTCGGATCAGGATTGGCAAGATTTAAGTATATACAACTTGAAAGCTGGGTCAGGGCTCTTGGCGAAAAAGGGGCTCCTTTGGGGATTATCAGCAACTTGGAACAACTACTGGTAGAGCGGCAAAGGGGGGGTAAAGAAGTTGCCTTGTGGTACTGGAGTTTGCTCGACGACATCGATGGCGAATTCACCCTCCCCGGAGAACTTTGGGGAGAAGATCTGGACTATAACTGCAAAGAGGACTGGATTAAATCTTTTTCTATACTATATAAAATTGTGAAACCTGCATGGTTTAGACGGAATCATCTTTTCACAGTACATCGGGCCTACCTCTCCCCGTTAAGGCTTTCAAAGTACCAGCAAAATAAAAAGTGTAATAAATGCAATCTTCCCAATGCATCGGATATTCATATGTTTAAAGATTGCCCCTCTATCGCCCGGTTCTGGGATGAAGTAATAACATCGCTGAATTCCATTCTAGATGCCAACCTGATCCTTACCTTGCCATTAATAGTATTTGGCTTAGACTCCAATATTAAGGGCCAGGCCAGACTCTTTCTATTCTATGCAATACTTCTGGCTAGAAGACAGATTTGTAAAGTCTGGGTCGACTCATCCGTGCCTCAGCATGCTGGATGGCTGACGTCCTTAATTGAGACATCAAGGATGGACTTAGCCAGGTCAGGTAACAAAGGTAATCGAGCATTTTGGGACTTTTTGATTCACCGTAGATAGGGCGCCGGGTTTTTTTTTTTCCCCCGGGTCCAATGATTATGCCTAAATAAACTCCAAGGATCTAGGGTCTCCAATCCTCGGTTTCTTCTCTCCATTTAGATCCTATAGCTGGTATTTAAATCCAGTCGGGATGTGTCTCTTTTTCTGGCTTATCATCATCCACCATTATGTCATCGTGCTTAGGCTTGGTTGAGAAATTAATCATGTCTTCAACCGGAGGGCACGCTAGGTGGTCGGTGTACGCAGAGAATAAGGGATATGGCAAATGAGGACAAAAAAATAAATAAATAAAAAAAATAAAAAAAAAAGAGTATCACCCCTGCAGTGAGAAGTGCTGATACTCCTCTTTTAAGAATATCACCCCTCCAGTGAGAAGTGCTGATACTCCTCTTTTAATAGTATATTACCTCCAGTGAGAAGTGCTGATACTCCCCCTTTAAGAGTATCACCCCTGCAGTGAGAAGTGCTGATACTCCTCCTTTAAGAGTATCACCCCTGCAGTGAAAGGTGCTGATTCTCCTCTTTTAAGAGTATCACCCCTGCAGTGAGAGGTGCTGATACTCCTCTTTTTAAGTGTATAGTACCTCCAATGAGAAGTGCTGATACTCCTCTTTTAAGAGTATAGTACCTCCAATGAGAAGTGCTGATACTCCACCTTTAAGAGTATCACCCCTGCAGTGAGAAGTGCTGATACTCCTCTTTTAAGAGTGTCACCCCTCCAGTGAGAGGTGCTGATACTCCTCTTTTAAGTGTATAGTACCTCCAATGAGAAGTGCTGATACTCCTCTTTTAAGAGTATTGCTGGAGCAGAGTTTTCTGTTGAAAATCTATTGGGTTTTTAAGCTCCAGTTTTGTCTATATGTCGAAACTTAAAATACTAATTTGTAATCATTAATTATTTGTTTATGTGTGAAAACATTTACTAACTAACGTAGTTAACCAGAGAAACTATACGTGGGAATGCATATATGTTGCTTAATAATAATGTGCAGGTTTAATTAAATGTATGTTGCTAAAGTGCTGTTTGTTTTAAAGCACAAAACGCTTTTGAAATAACGTGTACTAATGCTTTATTGTATTGCAAAGAGCTAGATAATTACATACACATAAGGGTATTAGTGGGGTTAACACTGTTTAATCACTATGCTGTGGTAATGTTGTTTTTGTCTCTTTTAATTAAGATGGTCCGTTTTGGCCTATGATAAAATGGCTGCCGTTTACAGCCTGCACTCTCGAGTGATCGAATTTTGATGAGAGGGCCTTGCTGAACATGGTTGAAAGTCACCTGACCATGGCTTCTGCTGGAGTTTTGAAAGTTTCCGTGATGACAGTGACTCCAGGTAAGCGTCCAAATAACCTTGGAGGACAAGAGAGCCACAATGAACTTTGTGATTACAGTGGTGGTTCCGATGAAATGTGTGCGCGAAAGTAACATTTGCAAAACTCGAGTTTCCTTCTTCCGTCTTTTTATTTTTGTGATTTTTCTGAGCGGAGATTTTCCAAATGTACGATGCTACATCCTTTCCTGCTCGCTCTGCTCAGCGGTTTAACGGATATTCAGAACATTTTATGTTGCGTTATTTTTGTAAGATTTGCTATAAGTATTGTTAGCCTAGAGAGGGTCTGAGGCCACTTCTTCCCAAACCTGCGTTGGTGAGGATCGTTGCTGTGAGGACGGCGACTCGGGAGACTTCTACTGAGAGACCTGTCCTGACCCATTTATGACATTTAGCTAGAATAGGTAATTATGAGAATAATGATTTTGCTTTGATTGACTTTCATTTGAACTAATTTTAGATAAAGCACCATTATTTAAAATACAGTGTTGGTGGTTATTTCTTGTTGTTTATTGAGTACTCTATTTTGATTATTGTTGTTTAGATCATGACTCAGGACGGTATCAAACTGATTACATTGACCTCACTGTAGATACAGGGTTTTAGGAGTTTTCTCTCCGCAGGTTCAATGCTGATAGAGTAATCGAGCGTATGTTAGTGAAATGGGCCCAAGTGTGTGATGAGTGCATGTGCGTGTATCTGTGAAATTACTCTATCCGTGGAAGTAGGGAGAATTTGTATGCCCTGATCTGCACCAATTTCCTGGTAGTAGAATTTGATGGTTTTGATTATTGTCTTGATCTGATTAGATTGCTTGTACATTGGCTTTTTGATTCATTGATTATTGATTGATGTTGGTATATGTACTAATACTATATGTTGGAGTCATCGTATTGAGTTATATGTAGTGCTTCTGGAACTTGGGAGCTGGTAGCAGTTCCGTAGTAGGGCAGAGGGAAGTATATACTGCTCTCGGGAAAGACGGGATTGTTGGTCCTGTACGTATGCAGGAGAAACGTGTGACAATTGAAGTTGCGCGTTACATTGTCTGGGTTCGGAATCAGTGACATCGTCGGGTGTTACTATTAGGGACATATTTTCAGTATAAAAGAAGTGTGTATGGTAGCGAAGGTTATCTGTGAAACTCTGGTCTTAAGTCCCAGGGATCCGTAAGGTTCGCCGTTAAAGCTTATCGCGGGAGAAGTAATAGGTATTCTCTGAGCTTGTCTGAAGGACTGGGCAGAGGTAAACACTGCTTGGTTAACGTATGTTATAATTCTGTAGTAGAGCAGACTGTTTGCTGTTCTCGGAAAAAGCAGGATTCTGTGTGTATGTACTATATTTTCTTGAATGAATGTGCGTGAATGTATGAGCATTTAGTTGATTGTAAAACTCTTTGGAGCAGTCCTAGAGGAAACAGTTAATGGATGCATGTTAGAAGGGCAGAGTAGAGGGATGTGCTACTGTGTCAACGAGAGTATTAATTCCGTAGTGGAGCAGAAGTGAGTGCTGTTTCAGGGAAAGACGGGATTCTTGCGAAATAGATTTTCTTTACTATTCTGTGGTTAGCGAAGCAGACAATGGAGATGTTTATATGTTGTAACTAATAGATTTTGTAGAATTTGACACGAAGTCTACTGAGAAGTTTTGTAAAGGAGGGGTAGACGAGTGACAGGAGACAGAGCAGAAGCTGCAGTCAGCGGCTGCTGACGTCATAGAGACCGCGCTCTGATTGGGTAGTGGATCAGAACAGTGTTCGCGCTGGGATTGGTGCGTTGGTGTGAGCCGCGCAGGGATTGGAAGGAGTACAGGGTGACGTAGACGCTCCAGGATTGGTGCGTTGGTGTGAGTCGCGCTGTTATTGGACGAAAGATTGTATCGTACAGTTGTATTACGGAAGGGATTAGAAAGTTTTGGTAAACGCTAAAATGTATTACCAAGAAGAGAAAAAGAAGAAATCCTTGTTCGGAAAATTAAAAAGATGGTTTGACAAGGATAAGGACATTAAAACAAGAGAAGGTGAATTGTTACCTCCAACGAAAACACCTGCATCCTTCATGGCTGCGAAATATGGGTATCATACCTGTATATGGTTGGACAATTGGGTTAGGTACACTAGAGAGGATGGTATTATGGCTTTCCCGGAACATGGTTCATTTAATATGGCCGTGTTGAGAAATTTACGGGAAAAGATGTTGTGTCTTGACCCAAGACCACGGCCGACACAGTTTGAGGCATTGGTGGAATGGGAAGATGAAGTACAAGAGCGAGAAAAACAGAGGTCTGGAGGCAACTATAGGTACATGTTCGGGAGGAAATATGATCGTGAAACTCATCATGATCGAATGAGGAGATGGCGGGATGCTAGTATGTCAGAGGGATTATATCCTATGAGAACAGTTGACGAGAAGGAAGAAAGGAAGGGTACGGAAAGGGTTCCTGAGGCAGAATTGAAAAGATATAGAGTTAATGATTATGAGGATAAGGTCTTGGATGACATGATTTACAAGAGACCACCTCCATATAGACCAGAACCTGAAGAGAGCACACCAGTTGCTTCTCCGATAAGAGATACATTGCGTATCATTGAGACAGAAGTTTTGACACCTGATTTAAGAAATGGTAGTTCTTTCAGGGAAAAAGAGAAAAGATGTGGTGATGAGAATACGAGAGAATTAGCCAGAACTACATCAGAACTGACTGAAAAGATTAGAGAACTGACGAAGAATCTAGAAGCTGTTACGGTGCCTGTAACCATAGGTCCGGTTATGCCTATTTTTGATAAGCAGAGGACGGGTGAAAATGGTTTGGTGGTTCCATATGTTGGGAATAAGATAACAAGTTTGGCTGGTCCCTCAGGAGAGTCAGGAAAAAGGACAGAAAGTAGTGATTTGAGACAATCCAGACATGACACATGTAGTGAAGGATTAGAGGTACAGTCTAATTCGAGATTGGATACTAGTAATACTAGTTGTTCAGGGATGCCAATTTTAGAACCACAGAGGATGCCAGAAAAAGTGGTTCCAGTGAGAAAAACTACTGAAATAACAGCTGAAGATTTGAATGATTGGATGAGAGTCCTTCAAAAGAGGGATAAAGATTCACAGGCAATTGATGTGGCCAGGTTACGCATAGAATTAGAGGAGCTTGTTGTTGGGACAATTCCTACAGACATTCTAAAAAACCATCATGATGGAGAATTGTTATTTATGTGCAAAAAAATCACCTGGAGAGCTAAAAATACACATGACAGGTTAAGAGCAATAGCGAATGAACAAGAAGTTGACATTGATAAGGTGAAAGCATTGCAGAAGTCTTACAGAATGGATTTCACGGACAAAGATATTGAAAATTTGAATGGTGCTGGTAGAACAGGACAGATTAAGGAAATGATTGCATTATTGCGACAATGGGGTGATGTAGAAAAGTGGAAGGATAGGTGGTATAAGAAAAGGGAAGAATCAGTGGACAGGACTTATTCAGCATTTCCTGTGAGAGAAAAAGAGAAAACAGTGGATGCTTATCCTATGAGAGAAATACCTGGAGGAGGATATGTACATGTTCCATGGACCAGACAGGATATTTTATCATTTACGAATGATTTCCCTCGACTGAGAGAAAAGCCTGTCGAGTGGTATAGGCAGGTAGACAGGTTTGTGAAATTGTCAAAAGTGCTGTGGATTGACCTGAATAGTCTGTTTGATATAATTTTTCCAGCAGACTTGTGGGCTGAGTGTAAAATAGTTGTAAGTTGGCCTACTGAGGAATATCCAAGAGATCAGAGAACAGGAGCACCAGATCCAGAGGTAATGAGGAAGTATGATCAGGTGATTGTATACCTGAAAAGTAAAGTACCTCCAAAAGAGACAGACTGGGTTAAGATAGATCGAACACATCAGGAAGCAAAAGAATCAGTTCATGCTTTTTATGAGAGGCTGATACTGGCTTTTAAACAATTCAGTGGGGATGAGCACCTGGGTGACAAGGATTTGAGTCATTTTGTATACAGATTTGTATATGGCCTGAGACCTGAGATTAGTGAGAGAATTCGTGAGCATACAGTGGACTGGCAGAGTAAGAAAATAGATGAGATTCTGAGACATGCAAAGTACTTCAGTGATGAAATTGAAGCAAAACAAAGAAAGCTGAAAGAAAAGGCAATGTGGGCACAAGTGAAGGTTGCGGAAAGACAAGAAGCACAGTTGGTGGAACAGGCAAATAATCCAGGGAATAGGCCCAGATATGCAGGGAAAGGAAAGGGGAATCTTGAGGAAGCAAAGAAAAAGTTTCCTTGTCACAACTGTGGTCAACTGGGACATTGGAGATCCGAGTGTACCAATCCACCATTAGCGAATAACGAGAGTAAACCCTTAAATCAACAGGTGCAGAACGAGGGAAATAATCAACAGCAGCAACAACAGAAGGTTGTGAGACAGCAGAGCCAAGAGCCAAAACCGCCCTTGCCGCAAAATAGAGGGTCACAAAAGTACAATCAGGATTCAGGATTCTACAATGATGAGCAGGTAAACAAACCAAGGCGTTCTAACCAGGTACAACAGTATTTGTTAAAGGATGAAGGGAGTGAGTCTGAAGGTGATTATTGACGGTGCCGAGGAGAGGAGGAAGAGTGCATACTTGGTGCAACTCTAGAAATAGACCAGGCAGGACCATTTGTAGATGGGAAAATAAATGAAGAAAGTGTTACTTTTTTAGTAGACACAGGTGCGACAAGATCTTACTTTCTGCCTCTTCACCTTCAGACAGTGCCACGTACGTCCATTCCGGCGACCTATACTTCTGGTTAGGTTTTCTTATCCTTTTGATCCCCTCTGGTTCTTTTGACTCTTTTCTTTTTTCACCTTTTGCTGGATTCTGACTCGACACCTCATTCACTTGTTCAGCTTTCGAGGTATTTGCTCGTGTCAATCTACATCTCAGCCTCTTCACTCTGTTGTTAGGCCAAAGATCTCCTCTTATAACCTTTTTTGGTCTTGTTTCTTTATTATTTCTTTCTCCAATCCAAGTTCTCTTCCTCAGAACTCGACCCTCTGATTTCTCATTCTCACTTTCATCCGATTCTGTTTCAAATGCCTCTTGTTCTTCAGCAGTTTTCTTTCGCTCCACAGTCTTTTCCACCACTGTTTGAGACTTCCCTAACTCTTTCCCTCCTTGGGTCTCCGACACGCAATCTTCTTGCTGTCTACTTGTCCCTTCACCTAACTTATCAAGAATGTTCCCTACACCTCCTCGGGGGTCTTCCGCAATCTGTCCCTCTCTATCTTCTTCTGACCCTGCTTCTTCAGGTATAATCTCAAGTGGTTCTTCAATTTCCTCATCTGATTCAGGAGTAGTCTCTGCGGAATTGCTCTTTTTTCTTCTTTCTTTTCCACTGCTTATTTGTACCTCAGGCTCTCTTACAGAATCTGATCTCCCTTCTGAGACTCTCAATGGTTCTCTTGAAGCCTCCTCTGATTCTCTTTCGGAACTTCGATTCTTTCTCACTGGTTCTGTTTCTTCATCATCACTGGAATCTGACTCTTCAAAATACTCCCTACCAGTCCCATCTTTTGGATTAGGAACTCTCAGAGTATGACTTGCATGCACCCAGTTTTTCACTCCAGCACACTTTACTGCAGTTGTCGTAGTCAGAATAACTTGTCTTGGTCTTCCCCACCTTGGAACCAAGCAATTTCTTCTTCTGTGCACTTTAATCCTCACCCAGTCCCCTGGACTCAGATCATGAGCTTGCTTCTTCTCAAGTGTGGTAGCGTCTTCTCCAACCTGGTGAAACACAGAATGAACTGCGTCAGCCAGGCCTTTACAGTAATCCAAAATCATGTCATCAGTTATTGTCATCAACTTATTGACAGGCACAAATGCATGTCGCATTGCGCGTCCCATCAAAATCTCATGTGGACTCAAACCAGTAGTTCTATCTGGAGTAGATCTAATAGTCATTAGCACTAGAGGCAAGACATCAGGCCATTTCATTCCAGTGGCTAAACACATCTTACCAATCCTGTTCTTGATTGTGCCATTCATCTGCTCCACCACGCCAGAAGCCTCTGGTCTGTATGCACAATGTAGCTTCTGCTGTATGCCCAATGCTTCACAAATCAAACTCATGAGCTCATTATAGAAGTGTCCACCTCTATCAGACTCAATTGTTACTGGAAACCCGTACCTAGGAATCAACTCTCTTAACAGTAACTTTGCCACTGTTATTCCATCATTTCTCCTAGTCAAATAGGCCTCCACCCATCTTGAGAACAAACAGACTACCACTAGAACATACCTCAATCTGTTCACTTGTGGCATTTCAATGAAATCAATTTGCATTCTCGTAAAAGGACCACCTTCTCTGCCTATCGTTCCCAGACTCACCACTGTCTTTTTCCCAGTGTTAAATTGCTGGCAAATCAAACACCTTTGACAGATGCTCTCTGCAATCGTCCTGAACTTTGCATTATACCAAGTCTGCTTAAAAGACCTGATCATCGCATCCCTTCCCAAGTGTCCCTTTCCATGATACATTCTTGCCATTGTCGACAACATAGAGTTAGGCATGACTGGTCTACCATCTCTATAGACCCAAACATGATCTGTTTCTCTTGGGGCACAACCTGCCTTGATCCAGTCTTTCTTTTCTTCTTTTCCTGCCTCATCCTGCAACTGTTTCACTTCATCCCACGTCTCTAGGACATTAGTAAACATCATAGAACAAAAAGACATTTCCCCTTCTCGTTCCCTATTAATCGAGTGATTATTTTTAGCACAATACTGTGCAATGTCGTTTGCGAAGCGATTTCCAATGATCACAAAATCATCTCCTTGTCCATGAGCAGCACATTTACAACTGCTAATTCTTTAGGCAGCTGTATAGCCTCAAGTAATTTTCCAATCACTTCAGCATTTTTTATTGGAGTCCCACTCGACGTCAAGAAACCTCTCTGTAGCCAAAGCTGGCCAAAATCATGCACAACTCCAAATCCATACTGACTATCAGTCATCACAGTCACTCTCAGATCTTTCCCAATTTTGCAAGCTTTCGTCAATGCCACCAATTCAGCAACTTGTGCAGATTTCACTCCTTTCAATGGTGATGCTTCCATAACTTCTGAAACCTTGCACACTGCATATGCTGCACTCAGCACACCCTCATCATTCCTCAGACATGATCCATCCACAAACAGCACATGGTCACTTTCAGGCAATGGAAGATCTCTTATGTCTGGTCTCGGTTTTGTACAGTAATCAAGCACATCCAAACAATTGTGATCATCTTCTGTCTTCACACCCACATTTTCAATATCCGGCAACAATGTTGCTGGATTCACATTCACACATCTCTCAAGAGTCACATTTGATGCTCCCAGAATGACTTTCTCATATTTAGTCAGCCGACTATGTGACATGTACTGAGTTCTGCTTCTTGTCAAAAGAATTGCCACATTAT
This sequence comes from Triturus cristatus, assembly GCF_964204655.1. NCBI lineage: Eukaryota > Metazoa > Chordata > Amphibia > Caudata > Salamandridae > Triturus > Triturus cristatus. Next base: position 1,140,117,962 of record NC_140593.1, on the reverse strand, counting down.
GAGGTACGAATACCCTTACAGGATATCCCATTATGATTCCCTCACTCTGTTCCAGACTTCTGCATGTTGCAGCTACAGATTTCAAACAACCTGGTAAACCTACAGCTACAGGGTCAAGTGTCGATGAGAAGTATGCAATAGGCCTTCTCAGTTGTCCATGCTTCTGGATTAACACTGAAAGTGCACATCCATTTCTCTCACTGCAGTACAAACTCAAACTCTTTTTCATAGTCTGGCATACCCAAAGCAGGGGCTTCACACATTCTGCTCTTCAGCTCCTCAAATGCTGCCATTTGTTCTCCATCTAGTTCCAATGGGTCTTTTACCTCACTCTTTGTCAGCTTAATCAGTGGTCTTGCTATCAGAGAGAAGTTACTAATCCACTGACGACAATAACCCACCATTCCCAGAAACATCCTCACTTCCCTCTGGGTCCTTGGGGCCTTCATTCCCCTGATAATTTTGATCCTGTCATCAGTCACCTTTCTCAGACCCTTTTCAATATTGTGTCCAAGATAATGCACCTCTTTCTTGCAAAATTGCAATTTGGCTGGAGATACTTTTAACCCTCCATCTGCCAGATGATTCAGTAAAGCTATAGTATCTACTTCACAAGCTTCACGTGTCTTTGATGCCACAAGTAGGTCATCAATATACTGCACTAGTACTGAGTTTTCAGGCATGATCAAACTCTCCAATGATTTTTTCAACAACTGATTGAATATCGAAGGACTCTCTGTATACCCCTGTGGGATACGACACCATGCTAAAATCCGCTGGCCAAATGTAAATGCAAAAATCGGCTGGCTGTCATGATGCAATGGAATTGAAAAGAAAGCATGACACAAATCAATCACTGTGTACCACTCAGCATCATGTGGAATCTGATACAAAATCACTGACGGATTTGGCACAATAGGACAACATGCCACCACAATTTTGTTAACTTTTCTCAAATCTTGTACAATTCTGAACTTCCCATTAGGTTTCTTTAGCCCCATTATCGGTGAATTACACGGGCTACTCAGTAGTTCTCTCAAAACTCCTTGCTGAATCATTTTCTCAATTATGGGAGTTATTCCTTCAATTATTTCTGGTGTCATTTTGTATTGAGGAATGTTAGGATAAGTAATTCCCTCTTTCACTGAAATTTTCACAGGATCTACATTATTCATCAATCCCACATCCTCTCCAGTAAAATCCCAAACTGTCTTTTTCACTGTGTCTCTCAGCTCTTGAGGCAAATCCTCTGGTTTAAACACAGCATATGTACCAACCATCTCACTCTCTCTATTATCTAGAGTCATTCGGTACAAAACATCCTCATCTGGTGTTTCAAAAGCTATTCCATCCGGAGTACAAAAAATTGTACAATTCATCTTGCATAGAAGGTCCCTGCCTAACAAGTTCACTGGACTAGTGTCACAGACCACATATCTGTGCATGTCTGAAAATTTCCCTATTCTTACCCTTACTGGTTCAGTAAGACGTGTCTTGATTTGTGTATTTGCTACACCAACTACTTGGATTGCTTCATCCGAGAGAGGAAGATTTCTAACATCTGCTGACCTGACAGTTGATCTTGTCGCACCTGTGTCTACTAAAAAAGTAACACTTTCTTCATTTATTTTCCCATCTACAAATGGTACTGCCTGGTCTATTTCTAGAGTTGCACCAAGTATGCACTCTTCCTCCTCTCCTCGGCACCGTCAATAATCACCTTCAGACTCACTCTCTTCATTCTTTAACAAATACTGTTGTACCTGGTTAGAACGCCTTGGTTTGTTTACCTGCTCATCATTGTAGAATCCTGAATCCTGATTGTACTTTTGTGACCCTCTATTTTGCGGCAAGGGCGGTTTTGGCTCTTGGCTCTGCTGTCTCACAACCTTCTGTTGTTGCTGCTGTTGATTATTTCCCTCGTTCTGCACCTGTTGATTTAAGGGTTTACTCTCGTTATTCGCTAATGGTGGATTGGTACACTCGGATCTCCAATGTCCCAGTTGACCACAGTTGTGACAAGGAAACTTTTTCTTTGCTTCCTCAAGATTCCCCTTTCCTTTCCCTGCATATCTGGGCCTATTCCCTGGATTATTTGCCTGTTCCACCAACTGTGCTTCTTGTCTTTCCGCAACCTTCACTTGTGCCCACATTGCCTTTTCTTTCAGCTTTCTTTGTTTTGCTTCAATTTCATCACTGAAGTACTTTGCATGTCTCAGAATCTCATCTATTTTCTTACTCTGCCAGTCCACTGTATGCTCACGAATTCTCTCACTAATCTCAGGTCTCAGGCCATATACAAATCTGTATACAAAATGACTCAAATCCTTGTCACCCAGGTGCTCATCCCCACTGAATTGTTTAAAAGCCAGTATCAGCCTCTCATAAAAAGCGTGAACTGATTCTTTTGCTTCCTGATGTGTTCGATCTATCTTAACCCAGTCTGTCTCTTTTGGAGGTACTTTACTCTTCAGGTATACAATCACCTGTTCATACTTCCTCATTACCTCTGGATCTGGTGCTCCTGTTCTCTGATCTCTTGGATATTCCTCAGTAGGCCAACTTACAACTATTTTACACTCAGCCCACAAGTCTGCTGAAACAATTATATCAAACAGACTATTCAGGTCAATCCACAGCACTTTTGACAATTTCACAAACCTGTCTACCTGCCTATACCACTCAACAGGCTTTTCTCTCAGTCGAGGGAAATCATTCGTAAATGATAAAATATCCTGTCTGGTCCATGGAACATGTACATATCCTCCTCCAGGTATTTCTCTCATAGGATAAGCATCCACTGTTTTCTCTTTTTCTCTCACAGGAAATGCTGAATAAGTCCTGTCCACTGATTCTTCCCTTTTCTTATACCACCTATCCTTCCACTTTTCTACATCACCCCATTGTCGCAATAATGCAATCATTTCCTTAATCTGTCCTGTTCTACCAGCACCATTCAAATTTTCAATATCTTTGTCCGTGAAATCCATTCTGTAAGACTTCTGCAATGCTTTCACCTTATCAATGTCAACTCCTTGTTCATTCGCTATTGCTCTTAACCTGTCATGTGTATTTTTAGCTCTCCAGGTGATGTTTTTGCACATAAATAACAATTCTCCATCATGATGGTTTTTTAGAATGTCTGTAGGAATTGTCCCAACAACAAGCTCCTCTAATTCTATGCGTAACCTGGCCACATCAATTGCCTGTGAATCTTAATCCCTCTTTTGAAGGACTCTCATCCAATCATTCAAATCTTCAGCTGTTATTTCAGAAGTTTTTCTCACTGGAACCACTTTTTCTGGCATCCTCTGTGGTTCTAAAATTGGCATCCCTGAACAACTAGTATTACTAGTATCCAATCTCGAATTAGACTGTACCTCTAATCCTTCACTACATGTGCCATGTCTGGATTGTCTCAAATCACTACTTTCTGTCCTTTTTCCTGACTCTCCTGAGGGACCAGCCAAACTTGTTATCTTATTCCCAACATATGGAACCACTAAACCATTTTCACCCGTCCTCTGCTTATCAAAAATAGGCATAACCGGACCTATGGTTACAGGGACCGTAACAGCTTCTAGATTCTTCGTCAGTTCTCTAATCTTTTCAGTCAGTTCTGATGTAGTTCTGGCTAATTCTCTCGTATTCTCATCACCACATCTTTTCTCTTTTTCCCTGAAAGAACTACCATTTCTTAAATCAGGTGTCACAACTTCTGTCTCAATGATACGCAATGTATCTCTTATCGGAGAAGCAACTGGTGTGCTCTCTTCAGGTTCTGGTCTATATGGAGGTGGTCTCTTGTAAATCATGTCATCCAAGACCTCATCCTCATAATCATTAACTCTATATCTTTTCACTTCTGCCTCAGGAACCCTTTCCGTACCCTTCCTTTCTTCCTTCTCGTCAACTGTTCTCATAGGATATAATCCCTCTGACATACTAGCATCCCGCCATCTCCTCATTCGATCATGATGAGTTTCACGATCATATTTCCTCCCGAACATGTACCTATAGTTGCCTCCAGACCTCTGTTTTTCTCGCTCATGTACTTCATCTTCCCATTCCACCAATGCCTCAAACTGTGTCGGCCTTGGTCTTGGGTCAAGACACAACATCTTTTCCCGTAAATTTCTCAACACAGCCATATTAAATGAACCATGTTCCGGGAAAGCCATAATACCATCCTCTCTAGTGTACCTAACCCAATTGTCCAACCATATACAGGTATGATACCCATATTTCGCAGCCATGAAGGATGCAGGTGTTTTCGTTGGAGGTAACAATTCACCTTCTCTTGTTTTAATGTCCTTATCCTTGTCAAACCATCTTTTTTATTTTCCGAACAAGGATTTCTTCTTTTTCTCTTCTTGGTAATACATTTTAGCGTTTACCAAAACTTTCTAATCCCTTCCGTAATACAACTGTACGATACAATCTTTCGTCCAATAACAGCGCGACTCACACCAACGCACCAATCCTGGAGCGTCTACGTCACCCTGTACTCCTTCCAATCCCTGCGCGGCTCACACCAACACACCAATCCCAGCGCGAACACTGTTCTGATCCACTACCCAATCAGAGCGCGGTCTCTATGACGTCAGCAGCCGCTGACTGCAGCTTCTGCTCTGTCTCCTGTCACTCGTCTACCCCTCCTTTACAAAACTTCTCAGTAGACTTCGTGTCAAATTCTACAAAATCTATTAGTTACAACATATAAACATCTCCATTGTCTGCTTCGCTAACCACAGAATAGTAAAGAAAATCTATTTCACAAGAATCCCGTTGATGTCGAAGAAGTTGAAGTGAAGAATGATGAATATCCAAATTGAGTGAACTAAAGGAGTCACTTGGAGAAAAGTGAAGAGAGAGAAAGTCTGAAATTAAGCTGTTTGAAGTAATCCAAAGTTCTAGAAGTGCCAGTAGTGATATAATAGAGGCTAAGTCAAAAGACACGGTCAAAGTAGTAAAATGGCTAACATAGAGAATAATCAAAGTAGATGTGCCTTCTTAAAAAGATGGTGTAGAATGTGCTGCTGCTGTACTGGATTATTAATGCTATTATGGGGTGTACTAGCTTTATTAGTTACTTTTAGAGTTACGATAGGTACATTTGAGATACATACTGAGAATGTGACTAATGCAGAGGAGAGTTCACATAAAGTAGTTCCAACTAGAATTAGTTATGCTTACATACATAAAGATAGGTCAATTAATGATTTTGCTAGCAATGTTTTTTCAAAGTTGTTGTACGAATATGTGAAGACAATGGAAGTTAGGAATTGCTACGTATGTATGCAATTACCTGTATCCATTTCAGAGGGTGTTACTTATCACCATTTACCAGCTACGTATGGAATTTCATGTAGTGTATTGAGTAGTGTTTTTTATTTGCTAGGGAAAATAGATTATGAGATGTCTAACAAAGATAACATTTTTGGGCAATTGCCAATGAACAAAAAGCTGAATCCAGCAAAAGAAGCTAACATTTTTGGTGAGATTTTTATTGAAAAAGAAGAATTAACATTAGATTACATTTTTAAGAACAATTTAACTTGCAGTTTGAAAGAAGAGGAGAAGGCTTTCCTAAATATGGTGGAGGAAAGGAGAGTGAGCATGCATGAAAAGGCAGGGAAATATAAAGTGAGTGAGACAATTTGGGACATTGAGATGGGAAAGGAGTTGAAAAATGGGGCTAGTCCAACTTTAGCTCTAGATGCACCACAGAAGGGTAAGCTATGCATTACAAGAAAGAGATCCCAATATGATACATATTTTGTTGGGACTAGTGAGTGTCATGATACATACTTCATTGCAACAGGATGGGGTTTCAAGGGAGGAGAAGATCCAGTTTTTCCAGGACTGTATTATGTTTGTGGGAACAAGGCTTATTACAGGTTGCCTGACCATTGGTATGGCACGTGTTATGTGGGCCTGGTCTTTCCAAAGATCTTTCATATAGATACAATAGAAGATGTAGAACATATTAATTTGCTAACACGTTTTAAGAGAGAAACTTGGTCAGAAATTGTAGGTGATATTTTTGGAGCTTTAATTCCAGCAGTGGGAATTTCTTTAAATGCATATGGAATTCGGAAACTGTCAACAGTGGTGGATTGCTTATCGACAAGTACCGCTGGAGGGTTTCTTTTGGTGAATACGGAGATGATTGCCGTACGGGCCATGTCTATGCAAAATCGACTTGCCCTTGATATTTTATTGGCCAAGGAGGGTGGGGTCTGTGGAATGCTGAAAGTTCAACATTGTTGCACTTACATTCCTGACGAAAGCAAAGACCTGAAGGTCTATATCAAAAATATTACTGATTTGCATGAAGAATTGGTACCACTGGAAGCTGAAAGTATCTGGACTAAATTAGCTAATAAAGTGATAGCTGTTAAGAGTTTTATTGCTAAGATAGGTAGTACTATTATAGGTAAGATATTGTTTCCTTTGACTTGTGTGATTGTTGCTTTATTAATACTAAGATTGGTGTGTTTGTGTTGTAAAAACAGGGGAGGGAAAAAGAAATTAATCAAAAGAAATATTGAAAAGAGAAATAAAAGGTCAAAAAGAGAACCAAAAGAAATAGAATTAGAAGAATTGAGGGAGAGTGTTTACTTGGAAACGAAGAGGGATGATGAAAGGGAGTCTGGTGTGTAGTGTTGTGTAAAGAGAAAAGACATTTCCAATTTCTCCTAAAATGGGGCTACATTTTTTTTTTTGGGTTGTTTATTTGGTGATAATATCACCAAAGGGGGGATTGCTGGAGCAGAGTTTTCTGTTGAAAATCTATTGGGTTTTTAAGCTCCAGTTTTGTCTATATGTCGAAACTTAAAATACTAATTTGTAATCATTAATTATTTGTTTATGTGTGAAAACATTTACTAACTAACGTAGTTAACCAGAGAAACTATACGTGGGAATGCATATATGTTGCTTAATAATAATGTGCAGGTTTAATTAAATGTATCTTGCTAAAGTGCTGTTTGTTTTAAAGCACAAAACGCTTTTGAAATAACGTGTACTAATGCTTTATTGTGTTGCAAAGAGCTAGATAATTACATACACATAAGGGTATTAGTGGGGTAACACTGTTTAATCACTATGCTGTGGTAATGTTGTTTTTGTCTCTTTTAATTAAGATGGTCCGTTTTGGCCTATGATAAAATGGCTGCCGTTTACAGCCTGCACTAGAGTGATCGAATTTTGATGAGAGGGCCTTGCTGAACATGGTTGAAAGTCACCTGACCATGGCTTCTGCTGGAGTTTTGAAAGTTTCCGTGATGACAGTGACTCCAGGCAATAACCTTGGAGGACAAGAGAGCCACAATGAACTTTGTGATTACAGTGGTGGTTCCGAGGAAATGTGTGCGCGATAGTAACATTTGCAAAACTCGAGTTTCCTTCTTCCGTCTTTTTATTTTTGTGATTTTTCTGAGCGGAGATTTTCCAAATGTAGCGATGCTACATCCTTTCCTGCTCGCTCTGCTCAGCGGTTTAACGGATATTCAGAACATTTTATGTTGCGTTATTTTTGTAAGATTTGCTATAAGTATTGTTAGCCTAGAGAGGGTCTGAGGCCACTTCTTCCCAAACCTGCGTTGGTGAGGATCGATGCTGTGAGGACGGCGACTCGGGAGACTTCTACTGAGAGACCTGTCCTGACCCATTTATGACATTTAGCTAGAATAGGTAATTATGAGAATAATGATTTTGCTTTTGATTGACTTTCATTTGAACTAATTTTAGATAAAGCACCATTATTTTAAATACAGTGTTGGTGGTTATTTCTTGTCGTTTATTGAGTACTCTATTTTGATTATTGTTGTTTAGATCATGACTCAGGACGGTATCAAACTGATTACATTGACCTCACTGTAGATACAGGGTTTTAGGAGTTTTCTCTCCGCAGCTTCAATGCTGATAGAGTAATCGAGCGTATGTTAGTGAAATGGGCCCAAGTGTGTGATGAGTGCATGTGCGTGTATCTGTGAAATTACTCTATCCGTGGAAGTAGGGAGAATTTGTATGCCCTGATCTGCACCAGTATCACTCCTCCAATGAGATGTGCTGATACTCCTCTTTTAAGTGTATAGTACCTCCAATGAGAAGTGCTGATACTCCTCTTTTAAGAATATCACCCCTGCAGTGAGAAGTGATGATATTCGTGCTTTAAGATAAGAAGTGCTGGAACTCTCCTTTCAAATGAGATGTGTGCAGCCACTAGTACCTTCAGTATTTGCCCTTTTAAAACACTGCCAGCGTTGTAAGGGTTTTTTATCTGAGTTTTAGAGTCTTTCCTGGTGTCATGAGCTGGAGGTGGCGCCCTGCAAGGGGGTGCACTACAAAAGAATGTAAAGATTCGGCTCATTTCAAGTAAAGTCTCCAGCGTAGAGGAGCTCCTCTTATCCGGGGCAGTGTATGAGGTGAGGAAGTGTATCTCGGTTTCTACATAGTCCAGACTGCATCTCACTCACTCTGACTCTTTTATATCTCATCCTTGTGTCTCTTCCGCCCTGATTTTCTTGCATTTCCTCTCTAACCTTCCCCTGCCGGCTCCTCTTTCTCTCATGCTCTCTGAATGAGTCTTTACTTCCTGCTGCCTCTTTCCTTCTCTTGTTTCCTCTCTCCTGTTGCCTCCTCTCTCTCTCTCTCCTCCTCTACATCAGTCTTTACTTCATGCTGGCTCCTTCCTGCTCTTGTCTCCTCTCTCCTGCTGCCTCCTTTCTCTCTTTCTCTCCTTCTCTACATCAGTCTTTACTTCCTAGTGCCTCCTTCCTGCTTTTGTTTCCTCTCTCCTGCTGCCTCCTCTCTCTCTCTCTCCTTCTCTACATCAGTCTTTACTTCATGCTGCCTCCTTCCTTCTCTTGTTTACTCTCCCTGATGCCTCCTCTCTCTCTCTCCTTCTCTACATCTGTCTTTACTTCATGTTGCCTCCTTCCTTCTCTTGTTTCCTCTCCCCTGCCGCGTCCTCTTCCTCTCTCTCCTTCTCTACATCAGTCTTTACTTCCTAGTGCCTCCTTCCTGCTCTTGTTTCCTCTCTCCTGCTGCCTCGTCTTTCTCTCACTTTTACTTCATCAGTCTTTACTTCCGGCTGCCTCCTTCCCTCTCTTGTTTGCTCTCCCCTGCCGCCTCTTCTTTCTCTCATGCTCTCCACCAGTCTTTAGTTCCTTCTTCCTCCTTCCTGCTCTTGTTTCTTCTCTGTCGCCTCCTCTTTCTCTCATGTCCTGTGCATCAGTCCTTACTCCATGTAGCCTCCTTCCTACTCTTGTTTCCTCTCCTACTGCCTTCTCTCTCTCTCTCTCTCTCCTCTGCATCGGTCTTTACTCCCTTCTCCTTCCTTCCTGCTCTTGTTTCCTCTCCGCTGCCGCCTTCTTTTTCTCTCATGCTCTCTGAATCAGTCTTTACTTCCTGCTGCCTCCTTTCTGTTCTTGTTTGCTCTCCCCTGCTGCCGCCTCTTCCTTTCTCACTTTCTCTGCATCAGTCTTTACTCCCTGCTACCTCCTTCCTTCTCTTGTTTCCTCTCCTCTGCCGCCTCCTCTTTCTCTCATGTCCTGTGCATCAGTCTTTACTTCCTGGTGCCTCCTTCCTACTCTTGTTTCCTCTCCTGCCGCCTCCTCTTTCTCTCACTCCTTCTCTGCATCAGTCTTTAATTTCTGCTGCCTCCTTCCTTCTCTTGTTTCCTCTCCCCTGAAGCCGCCTCTTCCTTTTCTCACTTTCTCTGCATCCGTCTTTACTCTCTTCTGTCTCCTCTTTCTCTTTTTCCTTCTCTGCATCAGTCTTTACTTTCTGCTGCCTCCTTCCTTCTCTTGTTTCCTCTCCCCTTCTGCCTCCTATTTCTCTCCCTCCTTCTCTGCATCAGTCTTTACTTCCTTCTGCTTCCTTCCTCCTCGTGTTTCCTCTCCCCTGTTGCCGCCTCTTTCTCTTTCTCCTTCTCTGCATCAGTCTTTACTTCCTTCTGCTTCCTTCCTGCTCTTGTTTCCTCTCCCCCGCTGCCTCCTCTTTCTCTTTCTCCTTCTCTGCATCAGTCTTTACTTTCTGCTGCCTCCTTCCTTCTCTTCTTTCCTCTCCCCTTCTGCCTCCTATTTCTCTTCCTCCTTCTCTGCATCAGTCTTTACTTCCTTCTGCTTCCTTCCTCCTCGTGTTTCCTCTCCCCTGCTGCCTCCTCTTTCTCTTTCTCCTTCTCTGCATCAGTCTTTACTCCCTGCTGCCTCCTTCCTACTCTTCTTTCCTCTCTTGTCGTCTCCTCTTTTTCCTTCTCTGCATCAGTCTCTCCTCCCTTCTCCTTCCTTCCTGCTCTTGTTTCCTCTCCCCCGCTGCCTCCTCTTTCTCTTTCTCCTTCTCTGCATCAGTCTTTACTCCCTGCTGCCTCCTTCCTACTCTTCTTTCCTCTCTTGTCGTCTCCTCTTTTTCCTTCTCTGCATCAGTCTCTCCTCCCTTCTCCTTCCTTCCTGTTCTTGTTTCCTCTCCGCTGCCGCCTTTCTTTTTCTCTGATGTTCTCCGCTTCAATCTTCATTTCCTGGCCGCCTCCACCGTCTCCATGACATTTGCTCATTCAATTTAACTCCGTAAAATTAAATAAAGTGTCATTTGGGCCTGAATTACAGAATAACAAGACCTCCCTTGCACTGATCGTTACAGTTCTAGAGGGGCCTTCAGGGCAGTCTTCTACCTTGTGCAGAATTAGTCCCAGTCTTGAACGGTGACGGGTGTTTGCATCAGGTGTGGGCTGGTCTTTGGATGTCCTATTTGACTTGGTCCTTTTCTTACTCCTCTCGCTCATCCCCATAGCGCAACTCTCATTTCTTCTCTCTGACTTATTCATCTCTGTTGCTTCTTCTGATAACTTGGTCTGTTGTTTGTTTTCTTTTCCTTTGTCTCTTTTCCTTTATCTAGAACAATATTGCCTTCTTGTCTCCTACTCACTACCTCATCACTCTCTTCTCTCTAGCTCTCTATTAATTCCTCTTTCTCACTGTCAGTTCTTCAATGTCATCTAGCCCTTCTGTTCTTGCACACTTTGCACTTTAGGACCAGTACAATGAAAGGCAAACAAAGAGAACCCGGAAGGCATTAGGTACTCTTGTATTTGTGCAACACTTAGGTTTTTCACAAGCTCTATGACTTCAGTGATGTAACATTGATGGCAGCACCCCCCACTCTAAAAATGTTTCCAGCGCCACAGGATAATCAAGGCCTTGTTTACACTAGTGTTTGGGGGAGCAGGAGGCGGTGGCATCCTATGTATTGTCGGAAGAGAGGGCAATAGTGCTATTGTAGCAGAGACAAATAAACCCCTTCATCTACGGTGAGATGGACTATGGCCAGGTGTCTGCTTCAGTGCTTAATTTGTAAAAGAATAAGTGCTGGGGCCCTAGTCAGGAGGTCAGTGCAGCTTGGAAGTTTGTAGAACCCATTGCGCCTGTCAGTGCTGCCAGTCAAAATTGACATTGACAATTCAGATTATTTTGCTTATCTTCAAATTAGAGATCCAGCGCCACCATGTGGCAGACTGTCATGAGTGTCGGAGTTGACAATTAAGTACAGGTGCCAAGCACTGGAATCAACCGGCTCAAATTAAGCATGGGTCTGCTTTCTGAAAGAACTAGTAAAGGTGCTCAAATGGGAGATAGGCAAGCTATAGGCTACTAGGGAAACACCTATTGGCTGCAGTTGAAAGTCATTTTTCCGCAACAAAGCCCTTGACTGGATCACCTCCTTCCTCACCAACAGAACCCAGAGAGTACACCTTCCCCCATTCCGATCCGAAGCCACCAGGATAACCTGCGGCGTACCCCAAGGATCATCCCTCAGCCCGACCCTCTTCAACGTCTACAGGGACACCGCTCACCAACATTGTCCATTCGCACGACCTCAACATAGTCTCCTACGGCGACCACACCCAGCTGATCCTCTCCCTCACCAAAGACCCCGCCACCGCCAAAACCAACATCCACGCAGGGATGAAGGCCATCGCTGAATGGATGAAGAGCAGTCACCTGAAACTGAACTCGGACAAGACGGAGCTCCTCATCCTCGGCCCCACCCCCTCCACCTGGGACAACTCCTGGTGGCCAGCCACGCTGGGAACTGCGCCGACACCCACCGACCACGCACGCAACCTGGGGTTCATCCTGGACTCTTCTCTGTCAATGACCCAACAAGTCAACGCCGTCTTCTCCTCCTGCTTCAACACCCTCTGTATGCTTCGCAAGATCTACAGATGGATCCCCATCGAAACCACAAGGACAGTCACCCAGGCCCTCGTCACCAGCAGGCTGGACTACAGCAACGCCCTCTATGCGGAAACCACGGCCAAACTCCAGAAGAGACTCCAATGCATACAGAACGCCTCCGCATGCCTCATCCTCGACATCCCCCGCCACAGCCACATCACCGCCCACCTGAAGGGCCTGCACTGGCTTCCCGTAAACAAGAGGATCACCTTCAAGCTCCTCACCCACGCTCACAAAGCACTCCACGACCCCGGACCAGCATACCTCAACAAGCGACTCACCTTCTACACCCCCAACCGCCAACTCTGCTCGGCTGATCTTGCCCTCGCCCTCGCCACTGTCCCACACATCCACCGAACAACCACCGGCAGCAGATCCTTCTCCCACCTCGCCGCCAAGACAAGGAACACCCTCCCCATCCACCTACGACAGACCCAGGACCTCCTGACCTTCAGAGGACTCCTTAAGACCTGGCTGTTTGATCAGTAGCTGCTCCCCCCAAGCGCCTTGAGACCCTCACGGGTGAGTAGCGTGCTCTATAAATGACTGATTGATTGATTGATTGCTTTTTCAGTCTCATCTGAATGTTAAAATTTTGGGGAGTGTGAAACTTTTTTGCCCCATGGAGCTTTTCTTTCATGCTCAACGTTTAGTAAGGAGTATATCTTTCACAGATCCATTTAGTTTGCTGTAAATAAAGATATGTGCAACACAAATTGTGGCAAAAGTAATGATTTTCGCGTTGCTATGTCAAAGCAAAAATTGTCTAATCTACAAAATTGGGATGTTTTCATTGACCTTAGCAAAGGCAGCTGAAACATTTAGCAAATTAGCCACAATCAATTCTACAATCAAATCATCAGCGATATAATATGCACTCAATTGATAGACTGTACTACGGAATATCGACACAAACAATCTTGTGGCATACTATTATGGAAGACAGATTATCGAGGGACCAAATATCGAAAGGTAAGTGCATATGGGGACATAGAGATTTCCTAGTCCTAACTCCACATATGTATACCTTAAAGATATATGTACCACGTAGGTACATAAATGTGGAGTAAAATCTAGACTTACTTGCCTGTTGATACTTTATTTTCAATATTCTGTCTTGGATATTCTGTATCATGGATATTGTTGATTCGCTATTCACGGGACACACCATTTGATATGACCCCAGTATTTGCGCAGAATAAAATTCACTTTTCAAGCAAAAGCATACGCATGTTCTTAGTCTTTACTCTACTTTGGCGTCAATTCCGATCCGGATAGAAGGGCACCGAACGCGATCTGGCCGGAAAAACTACGAGCCGTACGCCTGTTTTCCGCCCGACTCGTACAGCTGTACGAGCGAGCAAGTACGATGCGAGCTACGTGAAATTCACCGACCGAGTCATTTCCGGGTCCGAACCGCTCCGCACGTCTCGGTCGTAAGCTAACCGTGGCGTACAATGGATGCGATTTACGACCGAGCCAGTACGATGCACGCGTCGGACAGCCGGTGCGAGCCGGAGTGTCTGGCTCGCAAAACGTCCGGGTGGTTGCCTTTGGTGGTCCGCGTCGGACCCCCTGTCACCCGCAGCCCTACGACTCAGACACAGGGGGAGACCCAAGGGTTCCCCCAACACAGGCATGTACGGTGCGTATGGCACCGATGCGTACCCACTGTAGGGGGCACCCTTGTGCGAAATGTACCCATTCAGTCAATGGGAGCCGATGTACGCGTCGTACGACCGGCTTCCATTGACTTCTATGGGAGTCCGACCGAACTGCAGGACTCCGGCTTGGTCGGAAAACACTCCGGATCCGGCTCGGTCAGAGTGCTTTCAGACACGGATCGGAATCGGCACCTTTGTCTAACGCTCATGTTTCTGAACTTCTCGCACTTCTGTTCTCCACCTCTCTTCCCCTAACATTATCTCTCTCACTTTTGTTCATTCTTTTAATCCATAGCTCAATTTCACTCGTTTGCTCTTTATCCCATCTTTCCTAGTTCTTTCCTCTGCGTTTTACTACATCCTTCTAACTCCAGCTCTCTTTTCCTCTCTGTTTTTTCTCCTTTCTTTCCCTTCATTTATCTCTCCTTAAGCAGTGGCATATTCTCTCTCCCACTAGGTGTGGGCAGTCTGTGTTGATAGCTACCAGTCATAGCATTGGTCCTGAAGCAGGATGAGGTGAAGGGGCATCATGGGACCGGACAACCCCCCTGCTGCTCAAATCCCTGTGTTTATGTAGGAGAGACTCTTAGAAGGAAAGCAGGGCCTACCAGTGGCTTCAGACATAGCTTTTTTCAGTCTTGTAAAATGTTCTCGTGTTTTTAGTCACTCAGTCTAGCCAATGCACTTACAAGTGATGTGTGTGTTAGATGAGCCCTTCGGTCCTATGAGACTTTTACACTTTCACAGGTTGAGAGATCATGCCACCAATGACCCTGGCTCTAAAGATGTGTGTGTCTAAACCAAGACATTGCTCATACAGCACAAACACCTTTCATCAATCTAAGGCCAGAACTATTGGCTTTGCCAATGCTTGTTTCTTTAGCCCATTCCTTATATTTCTATCCCAATTCTACCAGTCCCCTCCTTTTCTTACTACTTCCTCTTTCATCTGCCTTCACTCAGTGCCTCTTCCCTCACTCATGTCCCCTTTCTCTGCTCCTTTACCAACTTACCTTCTCTCTCAATAGCCTGTCCCTCTGTTATCGACACTTAGGGCCCGATTACAAGCCTGGGGGTCAGAGCACCGCCAAACTTGTGGTGGTGCGGCGGGGGCGGTCTTGCGACCTCCACATTACGACCCTAGTGGTCATGCCACCCTGGGACCACCAACTCTGCCAGGGAACTGCTGTTCCCTGGCGGTGGTGTGGCAGTCAAGAGGCAGCAATATGCTTGGTGGGACCGCTTATGACTTTCATCACCACCACTGATTTCATGAAGGTCTTTCCTCCATGAGAACAGTGGCAGTGAGGAAAGAAAGTGGGCCTTGCAGTGCCCCTGTGTGCCTCATGCCTTGTGGATGCACACAGGGGGCACAACATATGCCCCCCTGTGTGCATGCACAGAAGCTCCAGCATGGCATGGACTTTTCAGTCCATGCCGTCATGAAACTTCCTTTGATGTGCCCATTGTGGTGCCTATTTTATAGGCACCACCGTTGGAATGGAAGAGGAAATGCCCGCCAATGACTAAAAAAGTCATTCTACAGCTGTTGGTTCTCATGCGGGCTTGGTGGTGCGGTGGCGGGGCTGTCCCACCGCCGCACCGTCAAACACGTAATCGGGCCCCTAGCCAGAACCATCTTCTCCCTCACCACCCTTTCTCTCTCTTGGCAGGGATGTGGATTCACCACAATGCCGGAAGCGTAAGTGACAGCTGTCACATGAGTGGTGGAAGTGACAGCACACACCTTGTGACCCTCAAATACACCACAAGGTTAACCCCTCGTCCCACCATGTTTGCTGCTCGATAGCCTCCTACTTATTAAGGAGGAACTAGTAAAAAGGCTAGGAAGTGAAAGGGTAGAAAGTAAGCCCTCGTTATTTTTTGTTCTTGCTGCTAACTTAATAACTAATGAGAAGATCAGGGGTATCAAGGCAGTGCCAATGTTATCAAAGGTAGCAGAACTCCCTTCCTCTCTCTCTCGCTCTCTCTCTCTCTCCCTCCATCTGTCTCTGTCTTTCTCTCACCAATCTTTCCTCTCTCTCTTGTCCTCTCTCTCTCCCTCTCGCTCTCTCTCTCTCTCTCTCTTTTTCTCTCTCTCTGGTCAGGAGCAGTTTTCTTGCAGGAACATTACTACTTCGAAGCCCTCTTGCATTATTCACAGCTACAAATATTATATTTATGAAAATGCTGATAAAGTATTGCTGTATAATGCATGAATGCCTCACCCTCTCCTGCACTCTCATGCCTTACAAAGAGTATCCGGGGAGGACGGGTTTTTCTATTCTGCCACCTGGTAGATTTACAGTGCCCAGCCCGACTGCACGGATGTAAACTGCACCTTTTGTGCACGGGCACCGGGTCATGTGAGAGAAAATGCCTAGAAACTCCAGACATCTAAACCACACCATCCTAAACCATGATCTTGTTTTTAACAAATGTATTCAAATTTAAGATATCTCCTTTTTTTTTTTATTAAACATTTTACTGGCATTTAGTACATGTACATCCGACATCGGTTAAGACAGTGAAGTGATGTTGGTGGGATGTTTGGACAAAACGTTGAGTTCAAAATATTGGAAAAAATATGTGGGGTCAAAAATATCATGGTATAAAATATCATTGTCAAAAATATTGTTTTTTTCTAAATAATGTCATTTGCAGGAATATCGTTTTTTTATATAATTTTCAGTGATATAGTTGTGTTAAATATTTTTATGAGTTTTAGATAATATATTAATTTTATGTGTAAGTATTGGTGGTATAATTGCCATTCATTATTTAAAATATAGTTTGTAATTTGAAGTGATGAATGTTTTTTTTCATTTTTATTAGTAATTTATAGTGTTATAGCTGGTTGTTGAGTTTGTAGGGAAATAAGGGGGAATGTTATTTCAATGTGAAATATTTTTATTTTAATATTAATTTGTTTTATATTGCTGATTATTTTGTATTGATTATTAATTATGCAATTTTCTTAAATGTTAGATTATATGTCACATTTAAAATTGAATGTTAAATTTTTAGTTTAGTTTTACTATTAGTAATAGTTATATTTTAGCAGCAGGTTGTTGGGTTTGTAGGGGTATAAGGTGTGTAGTTATTGAAGCAATAAATAAAAAAAAAATATTGTTAATTAGTTTTCAATTGTTAATCAATCATTTCAATGAAAGTTAGTTATGTAAATAGTGTAATACT
This sequence comes from Triturus cristatus, assembly GCF_964204655.1. Lineage (NCBI taxonomy): Eukaryota > Metazoa > Chordata > Amphibia > Caudata > Salamandridae > Triturus > Triturus cristatus. The sequence continues at coordinate 1,140,100,858 of NC_140593.1, read as the reverse complement.
GAAGTATTAAGTTGTATTTTATTGCAGGTTGCTGGGTTTGTTGGGGAATAGATTAGGAAGTTAAATACAAATTATATGTAATTTAAATTGATGCTATTTTTTAACACTTGAATATTATTTTATTACTCATTATGTAAATTACTTAATTCATTAATGATTGTATGTTTGTGATACTGTTTTATTTATTTTCATATGCATTTTAATTTTTATAGGTTTACTTCACATTTATCTGTTAATGCTGTGTTAATGTTTTTAGGCCAGTTTGTTGGCAAGAAAATAAATATATAATATATTTTATATTCATTAATATGTATATGTAATATATAAATTGGCAATTAATTATGGATCATTTTTTAGATTATTTTGTTAAAAGTTCATTTATAGTAAGTGCTTGTGAAATTTTGTTTGTGCAATGATATATATTACTTAAATTGTATTTGATTTTTTATATTTTAATTGTAATTAAATAAATCAGTATTCATTTCATAATTTTGTTATTTTTTGGAAGTTAGGGAAGTTTTTTATATATCTTTATTTCTGTATACTGTTATTTAAGAATGTTTTATATAGTGTTTAAAAAAATTACTAGATTAATAGGACTATTCATTTATATGATGCTTTTGAAGTTAAACACTTTCCCACTTTCCCTACTGCTGCTTAGACTTGAGCGGGATAGTTAATTTAACCCCTTCGAAGTTCAACGCTTTCCCTACTGTTATTTACACTGAAGTGGGAATAGTAAATCTAACCCCTCCATAGCCCAACACTGCCTCTACTATTGCTTAAACTGGAGTGGGAATACTATAAACTTTCTAGAGCCCAACACTTTTCCTAATATTGGTGAAATGGAATTTATATTACAGTTTCTTTTTTTATATTTGATATTGTTTGTTTACACTTTTTTTTAATGTCAATATTAGTTTTAGTAAATGTGTTTTTGGGGTTCTAATATTTTACTATTGTGTATATTTTAAAAATTAAGTTAACTTTTTTCATGTTTTCAGTGGATTTCTATGATTTTTAATGTAAAGCAATCTAAAATTACCGTTTGTTAATACAACCACTGCTGTTCACGGCCTTCGTCTGTGGGGGGGAGGGGGATGCTGCAGGGCTTGGCCTGTAGCCAGACCTACAGTTAACCCCCCGCAGGAACCCAACCCGACACTGCGCTCGCGCTTTGGCTGTGTGCGGCACCGGTATGCTGTGTGAGTAGGTGAAGTTTTTTTTCCCCTATTGGGCTTTGGATCCTCTGTACCCATGGGTGCCAGCGGATTTGCTGAGGATCCCCATCCCTAGATATCTATATATTTCTTTCTTTAAAATTTTCCAAACTACTGAACAGATTTACACAAAACTACAAAAAGGTCTCTTTCTAGACCAAAATGTACCTTTCTGCAAAATTAGGTGTAATTCCGTTCAGCGGTTCGGGCTGTAGTCGTGTCTAAATACTGCAAAATCACCATAGACATTGCATGGGGAAAAAAGCATTTTGGGGCCCCCTTTTTGTCTGCCCCTGCTTGACGAATCACACTGAAACTTAGAAGACAGCAGCTGAAGTGAGTTGTACACTAGTTTTAAAAATTCCGTGTCCATTCTTCAAAAGGCGTCCAAGTTATTAGCAAAACAAAAAATGCTTTGTCTATGGGAAAAGTTGGTCCGAACTATAACTTCCAACTGGCTAAAGGGTTTTTATAATACTAAATTGAAAATATCAAAAAGAAATTGAGTAATATAATGTAATGTAAAATGAATATTTGCATTGTCATACTATATATATATATATAAATAAATATATATATGATATATAGAAATGTTTTTTCTTCCATCGTGTGAACAAGGCTTTACAGCCGAAACGCGTAGCGTGGAAATAAACGTCCTGATTATTATTCTCATTGGAGCCTGAGAGTGTATTATTATCACGTATTGCAGACGGATGGTGGATTATTTTACCGGGTGCTCTTCTGGTGTATACACCACCCTCCATGGGTCCATAGTCTCGTCTGGAGCAACTTGGATGTACAGAAATACAGGAGACTTTCATATGGACCGTCCAACAGCAATACGAGGACAATACGTCCCAGAGGTATTGAGCGAGGGTCGGGCTGACAGGGAGGAGGGTTGACGCACGGAGAGACCGGGTGCCATCCCTCATCTTTTGTTAGCCTGATTGGAGCTTCGGTATACCTCCTAGGGGGCGGAGAAATCTCTCCTCGCACAGTTGAGTGACGATTCACTCTAGCGGGAACACTACAATTAAAACGACATCGGCAGAGGGAACCTGGGAGTTCTCAGGGGGCTCCATCGACATTATGGATATACAAAATTCAGGATAGTTCTGATACCACAGATTACTTGTTATGGAGGAGGAAAGCGAGAGAAGGGCAGCCGCCCAATCACTCTTTGCTAGAGCACCAGGTATTAATGTCAAGGCAACTAAAATAGCCACAAAAGACATAACAAATGATGACAAATTAAGAAAACTGGAGAAATTATATAAATCAGAAGTCTCTAAATGGTGGGAGGCCATATCCCTGCAGGACTACATAGACAAGGATATGGTCCCCAGGGGCCTGCCGATCTACACCATCCCGTCTTATGAAAATCCAAATCCTAGGATGTTGGAAGAATGGGCTCAAAATTCAGCTTTGAGCTCAAAAAGGATGCTGGAAATCCTAGTCAAGTACGCTTGGTCTGACAGGGAAAAACTTCTGGAGGAGATCAAGAAACATGTAGAAGAACTAACAACCAATGTGGAACCTATAGCTTACAACAAAGCAATGGAAGAAATCAAAGGCAGGATCAAAAATCATGAAGCGGACATCAAGGAGCGGAAGCAGCGGAAGCTTCATAGAGACTGTGAAGATTGTGAGCATGGCCGTATTCTAACTTTCAGCAGGAAGTACGATCACATTTATAAAAATCAAATGCCGGGCACGACCTCTGATACAAGAAATTCAGAGAGTTCTGAAATAGAGGAAATATCTATTAGTGGCAATGAAACAGATAATTCTGCAACATGAAGTACTAGATCAATGGACAGAGAGGCAAGTAACCGCCCGCCACTTTTTTAGACGAGTACCGGAACCTGCGGAGAGGTCGTAAAACTCAGAGAGGACCACCAACAACGAAACCGAAATCACAAAGAAGGCGCGGAAGAGGAAGAGGCGCAACAAGGACAGACGGAAATGAATCCAACAGAGGTGGAAGAAGAGGCAGAGGAAGGGGGCACATGGGACAACAAGCAAAGAGCTCCACAACGGTAGAATGATGGACATGACTATGGTAAATAGAACTATCATCAACCTATCCAAAAGGGAGGTTAATGACACTGAGAAAAGAACATTATGTCTAGGAATGTCTTTTTGCCCCACACTTCCTTTTAATTTTGCTGAAACACGCATTGACTTGTCCAAATTCATTCGCAAACTCAAGTTGAAAAAATGGCACTTACTGAAACCGACCAGTTCCCGAAGCCATCAGAGTAGGACGGGTGCTGATAATGATGTGGACTTGAATATAAGTGATGTGGACAATCTTTAATGTTGCAACAGCTGGAACATAACGTGGAAAGTGATGACACTCTATCTAACACGGCAGCCAATTAGGTATTAGATGAAATTGACATCACACATAATCAAATGGCTATGACAGGTTTTAAACCTCGTTCAACATTCTATCCACCACTGGGACATGACAATATTGATACTTTTCACGATGTAGTCAACACGCAGCTAGTCAAATTCAGAACCATAAAATGGTTTAAAACACAGCAGAAACAGAATCTTACACCACCCCAGAAAGAAGCCATGCTCTCTCTGGTACAGGATAGCAGCATTGTCATCCGCCTAGCAGACAAGGGTGGGAATGTTGTTATACTGCCCCCTGCCCTCGGCTCGCCGCTTTGCTTTTGTGCCCCCTTTTATTCTGTACCCCTCGCCAACTTCTGTACCCCCGTGCTGACTCTTGTGCCTCTGTGCCCCTTTGATTTTGTACCCCTTTTGCTCTTCTGTGCCCCGCGCCAGTCTCCTGTCCCCCGTTCCCGCCGCTGCCTCCCCTGCATCCCGCCCTCTCTGTGCCCGTTCGTTACACCCGTCCCTCGCCTCCCGCCTCCCAGCTGCTCCTCCCTCCCCACCTCCCCATATATGGCAGCCGCTGTGTGGTGAGGAGAGCGACCCTTGACCTTCCTGGTGGTCGCTCCCCCCCGCTGCAGCTCCGCCTGCACCCCGCTGTCTCTGCTGCTGCCGCCGGTGAATCAGGGGCCTCCACCACCTGCAGGCTTCCACCTGCGCCTCATCCCTGGTGGCCAGTGGTGGCCTTAGGTTCGTTTTCCGCTTGCTGCCTGTTGCTTTGTGCCCGTAACTGTCTGTGCCCCCTGCCCCCCGCTCGCCGCTTTGCTTTTGTGCCCCTTTTTAATCTGTACCCCTCACCAACTTCTTTACCCCCATGCTGACTTTTGTGCCTCTGTGCCCCTTTGATTTTGTACCCCTTTTGCTCTTCTGTGCCGCGCGCCGGTCTCCTGTCCCCCGTCCCTGCCGCTGCCTCCCCTGCGGCCCCGCCCCCTCAGTGCCCATTCGCTACACCCGTCCCTCGCCTCCCGCCTCCCAGCTGCTCCTCCCTCCCCACCTCCCCATATATGGCGGCCGCTGTGCGGCCGCGCGCAATGGGCACGCCTAAGGCAAGCCCGTCTGTATCCGTCCGCGCCTGGACCGCGCCCAGCGCCAGAACCCCTGGCCCCTGCACCAGCCACGAAGACCGCCTCTGCTACGACGCCAAAACCCTTGTCGCTCTCAACCCAGGAAGGACCCACACCTGCTGCAAGGCCGCCCCAAGGCGCACCCACGGCCCCTTCACCTGCCGGAACTGCAGCTTCTCCTGCCGCGAAACGACAAGACACCTACCACGACGGAACTCAACCAGCTTAGTTGCATCCTGATCAACACCCGCTCCACACACAAACATGCCGTCAAACTACGGGACTTACTCAACACCACATCACCAGACGTCACCTTCCTGACCGAGACCTGGATGAACGAAGCCTCCTTGCCAGAAATCGCCATAGCCATCCCCGACGGGTACAAGATCACCCGCAGAGACCGCACCAACAGGGCCGGAGGAGGAATCGCCATCATCCACAAAAACCCCATCAGGATCTCAACAAACACCAACGACACCCTCAGCACCGCCGAACACATGCACTTCCAAATCCACACGGACCCCAAGACCACCCTAAGAGGCACCCTTGTCTACAGACCACCAGGATCCCGGTCCCAATTCTGCGACTCCATCGCCAACCTCATCAGCCCGCACGCGCTGACCTCCACCGACTACATCCTCCTCGGAGACCTGAACTATCACCTGGAGAACAACAACGACAGCAACTAATCCACCCTGATCGACAACCTCAGCAACCTCGGACTGAAACAGCTCGTCACAACGCTGACCCACATCGCCGGCCACACGCTAGATGCCATCATCTCCTCAAGCCCCCGCGTCACCTTCAACCACGCCTCCGAACTCACATGGACAGACCACCACTGTATCCACTTCTCCTTCTGAAAACCCCTCACACACCACCGCACACCACAGACCCCTCGCTGCTGCTAGGGCAAAGTCACTGAAGAACAACTACAGACAAGCCTCGCACTTGACCCTCCGACAAACCCGACAAACCCCGATGAAGGTGCGCTCACCCTCGAACGCTGGGTGAACGACTGCACCAACACCGTCGCCCCGCTGAAAAACCCCGCCAGCAGAGACACCAGCAGAAGAGTCAGCTGGTTCACCCCGGAACTCCTCGACTCAAAACGCACCTGCTGGAAACTGGAAAACATATGGCACAGCGACAAAACACCAGACAGCCGCGCTGCCGACAAAGACGCCATCTGCAACCACCACCACCTCATCAGGACCACCAAGAGGACCTCCTTCACAGACCGCCTTGACAACAACGCACACAACAGCAAGGAATTCTTCACCATTGTGAAGGAACTCTCCAACCCCAGCTCCAACGCCAACAACATCCCACCATCGCAAGCCCTGCACGACTCCCTCGCCGCCTTCTTTCACCGGAAAATCACCGACATCCACAACAGCTTCAGACCCCGAACGACCCATGCCGACCACACCGCACCGAACTCACCGCACCCCTACGCCCACGACACCCTGACAACCTGGGCCAATGTGAGCATCGAGGACACAATCAAGACCATGGGAACAATCCACTCCGGATCCCCGTCCGACCCTCTCCCGCACCACATCTTCAAAAAGCCGGCAATTCCATCGCACCCCACCTGCACAAAATCATCAACCTCTCCTTCGAGACCGCCACCTTCCCTGAGAACTGGAAGCACGCAGAGATCAACGCCCTACTGGCGGACCCGAGCGACCTCAAGAACTTCCGACCCATCTTCCTGCTTCCGTTCCCAGCTAAGGTCATCGAGAAGATAGTAAACACCCAGCTCTTCCGTCACCTCGAAGACAACAACATCCTGGATTCCGCAGCAACCACAGCACCGAGACCGCCCTCATCGCCGCCACAGACGACATCAGGATCCTACTAGACAACGGCGAAACGGCAGCCCTCATCCTCCTGGACCTCTCCGCTGCCTTCAACACCGTCTGCCACCGCGCACTATGCACGAGCCTCCACGACGCAGGGATCCGAGACAAGGCCCTGGACTGGACCACCTCCTTCCTCTCCAGCAGAACCCAGAGAGTCCGCCTCCCCCCATTCCGGTCCGAGGCCTTCGAGATCATCTGCGGCATCGCTCAAGGATCTTCCCTCAGCCCGACGCTGTTCAACGTCTACATGGCGCCACTAGCACGCATCGCCCGACAGCACGACCTCAACATAATCTCCTACCCCGACGACACTCAGCTGATCTTCTCCCTCACCAAGGACCCTCTCACCGCCAAGTCCAACCTCCCCAGGGAATGAAGGCCGTTGCAGACTGGATGGAGGACAGCCACCTCAAACTGAATACAGACAAAACGGAAATCCTCATCCTCGGGTCCAACCCCTCCGCATGGGATGACCTCTGGTGGCCCACGTCACTGGGGTCCCCCCGGCCCCCACCGACCACGCACGCAACTTGGGAGTCATCCTCGACTCGAAACTCTCCATGACCAAACAAGTCAACGCAGTCTCCTCCACCTGTTTCAACACCCTCCGCATGCTCCGCAAGATCTACAGATGGATCCCGACAAACACGAGGAAAACAGTCACCCAGGCCCTAGTCAGCAGCAGACTCGACTACGGAAACGCGCTCTACGCTGGAGCCTCGTCCAAGCTCATCAACAGACTACAGAGAATCCAGAACGCCTCGGCACGCCTGATCCTCGACGTCCCACACTGCGACCACATCACCCCCAACTGAGGAACCTGCACTGGCTCCCCGTCGACAAAAGAATCTCATTCAAGCTCCTGATCCACGCACACAAGGCACTCCACAAAACCGTCCCAACCTATCTCAACAGTCGACTATCCTTCTACGTACCCAACAGGAAACTCCGCTCCGCTGACCACGCCCTGGCCACGGTCCCACGCATCCGGAGAACTACCTCCGGAGGCAGATCCTTCTCCCATCAAGCCTCTAGGACCTGGAACACCCTCCCTCTCTACCTGCGACAAACCGAAAACCTGCTGACCTTCAGGAGACAACTCAAGACCTGGCTCTTCGACCAATAGCAGCAGCATCCCCACCCAGCACCTTGAAACCCTCACGAGTATGTAGTGCGCTTTACAAATCATTGATTGATTGATTGATTGAGAGACAAATACATTGCAGAAGCCCTACGCCAACTTCAAGACAAGAAGTTCCATATAGAAGTTAACAGGGAAATTTACTTCAACAGTGTAGAATTGGTCTGGGAGAAATGTAATAATAGGAAGGACTTAGGAATCCTGGAGTGGGAAGAATACTGCTATCTTAAACAGGACTACTCTATTTTACCTGTACTATACCTGTTACCCAAGGTACATAAAGATCTTACAAATCCCCCGGGGAGACCGATTGTTTCCTCTAAAGGAAGCATCACAGAGAACATTTCAAAATATGTCGACTTTTTTCTCAGAGACTATGTTAGTAGACTCCCTTCCCATGTCAAGGACACTAATGATTTTTTAGATGAAATTGATGGCATTGAATGGGAGGAGGATTTGTTATTGGTGACATTGGATGTTAGCTCTCTCTACACCATAATCAAGCAAGAGCATGGTGTAGAGGCATGCAAACATTACCTAAAAACTAGGCACATCAGATTCAAGGACCATACCACCATGGTCGTTGAGATGATGGAGTTCTCCCTTACCCATAACATCTTCATGTTTGATGGCACACTGTACAAACAAGTGACTGGTACAGCGATGGGGACTTGCTTTGCCCCATCGTTTGCGAATCTGTTCCTAGGCAAGTGGGAAGAAGAGACCCTAGGGGATGAATCCACCTTTCCTGAATGACAGAAGGTCAAGCTTTGGCTCCGCTACATCGATGATATTTTCTTGGTGTGGGGTGGCACGGAGCTTAAGGCTACGAGGTTTATTGAGGAATTAAACAACAATAATTACAACATTAGTCTCACCAGTACTATGAGCAAAACCTCAGTGGAATTTCTTGACACCAAGGTGGAGGTAGTAAGTAATACCATCCAAATGAAACTTTTTCGCAAGGACACGGCTGGTACTACCTTATTACATGCCCTCAGCAGTCACCCGGACCCCTTGAAATGGAGTATACCATTTGGGAAATTACTGAGGGCCAAACGTAATTGCAGCACCTTTATGGGGTAAAAGGAAGAATCTGCTATCATGATAGAAAGATTCAAAACCAGAGGTTATCCTACATGGGTCCTGAAAAAAGCTATACGTAAGTTGGAACAAATAGAGAGGACAGAAATACTAAAATCAAGAACTGATGTGGAGTCTGAAATGACTTCACAAGAGGATACAACTAGAATCATACTAACTTATAACAGAAATGCTAGGGATATCAGGAATATACTGACCAAAAATTGGGATATCCTTAAAAGTGATCCAAACATAGGTTCCATCATCAGTGAGAAACCCTGCGTTACCTACAGAAAGGGATACAGCTTTAGGGACAGGCTAGTACATAGTGATGTTACTATCTACAACACCATGAAAAACCAGGGACTTAAAGGCTTTTTTCCCTGTGGACATTGCAGGGCGTGCAGGAATAGTACCATGAAAAAAGAGTATTGAGATGGAGGGGGCAGGGTCAACCTATTACACAGTTCCTTACTTGTGGAACTCCTTTTGTAGTATATTGTCTAGAATGCCCCTGCAAATTGAGATACATAGGAAGCACAGTCCATCCAGCTAAGAAACGAGTACTGGAACACATGCGGGCTATCACTAATTGTGATAAACAGTATCTGGTAGCCCGCCATTTTCAAGAACATCATTTCTCCAACAATAGAGGTCTTATCTATTATGCCATGGAACATATCCCGAGATCCCCGAGGGGAGGCAACAGGGTATTGAAACTTAGACAACGAGAATCAAGGTTTATCATTGACCTTCAGACCAAATTCCCCGGGGAGGCTCAATCTTGACGAGGAATTACGAATACATCTGTATGAAAAGTAATGTGTAATTGATCGTCAACATGTTCCTCATAACAGTTAGAGAGAAAAAATGCTTATAGTGCTTTGGTACACATGAATGTTCCTTTGAACTGATTTTATCTAACTTTATTATTATTATTGTATTATCATATTATATATATATTTTCTTCTTATATATATATACTTCTTTTTTCTCTTTTCCTCTCTTTTTTTCTTTAACTACAGGAGGAAAGGCAGGGACCCACACCACTTGGGTGGTATCACATTCACAGGTTCCCAAACCTTTTTTCCGGAGGCACTTCACGAGTTGGTATCACGTCAGATTTATAGCTGTCACTTTCAGTTTCCTCTTTCTATATTGACATTTTGTTATGCCCATGCCCGGGTGATTATGGGCACTGGCCCACATTACATTCCCTGGAATCTCTTTGTAAATTGACTTAGCACCCATGATATTTTTGCAGATATTCTTGCAGATGATGGATGGCAGATACTGGCACCTATATAACTGGCTATTATGGACACATGTCCAGCACTCCTGTATATGTCCTGTATATGTCTTTGTTTGGACACAGTATTAATCACCTTTACGGCAGTTTAATCACGCCACAACATCACTGTGTAAATAGTTCACATTGGTCATCTTCTCCCTTCATTAGTGCAGGCAACATGACGACAACTTTCACTCCAGGTCGTAACCATACCCAAATATAAATGTACTGGCATAGATAACAGGAAGAACTCATGTCACCTATGTATGGAGGGGATTTAAGATACATATTTTGTACACTGCACACGTCACTTTGCGAGTATGAGGTACCGTGATTAGATTAATCTTTTTTCTGTGCACGGTCTCTATACGCCATTTGAAACACATTACCGGCAATCTGCCACTGCTAAGCTGCAATGGTTTGTATTACAATATTTGGTTTAACCATAGAGGTAATTAATTTAATAATTAGTAATACTCCTAATGTTTGGCTCTTGTATCACAAGTACGATAATACTTTTATACTGCCAGCGATATGGAAAGCCACAGGGCATGATTTGTATAACTGTTCCAATATGGCCGCGGCAGTTTTTCGAGCCTGAATTGGACCGCTTGTTGCACAGTCCATTATTTATGTTTATTACCTTACGGCGAGTGAGGTATGTATATAATGGTGACAAATGTTTTTTCTTCCATCGTGTGAACAAGGCTTTAGAGCCGATACGCGTAGCGTGGAAATAAACTTCCTGATTATTATTCTCTTTGGAGCCTGAGAGTGTATTATTATCACGTATCGCAGACGGATGGTGGATTATTTTTCCGGGTTCTCTTCTGGTGTACACACCACCCTCCATGGGTCTCGTCAGGAGCAACTTGGATGTACATATATATATATATATATATATATATATATATATATATATATATATGACCGTCCCTTTTGTTGTGCACTTGGTGAAGAAGAATGAAATAAAACAACATCAAACTGACCTTGCCGTGTTGTGAATTCCTTGGTGCCGTGGATGCTCTGGTGAAGGACGCTGCCGAGTTCTTTCAAATATATATATATATATCTTTATATAAACAAAGCTATGTGTGTGTTTATATAAGTATATGTTTATATATAGTAAGAAAAAGCTGGTGGAATCTATTTACTTTACATTATATTAATTTTGTATATTAAAATATTTAACATTTGCTACTTTAATCTATATTAGAAAAACAATATGTTTGTATGTTTTATGACACTATTAATATGCACAATATTTTGTTTTTGATAGTTTTGTCATTTCCATTATTAGTATAGTACACAATATTTTTTTCAACGTTATTGTTTACCCTGATAATGAGTCATTGATTCATCGGTGAAGTGAAAGTGGGTATTGATAAGAGCTGAGGGAATTTTTAAGATGTGGGTATTGATAAAAGATTGGCTACTATTTAGATGTGGTTTTGGATAAGAATTGGGGATATTATTTAGATGTGGGGTTTGTTAAGATTTGGAGGTATTATTCATTGATTAGAGCTGAGTGTGAGTATGGCTGAGAAGGTATGATTAAGTGGGGGTATTGAGAATAGCTGAAGGTATTATTTAGGTGCCGGTATCGATAAGAGCTGAAGGTATTATTTAGGTGCAGGTTTTGATAAGAGCTGGAGGCATTTTTTAGGTATCGTATATGGTAAGAGCAAGAGGTATTATTCAGGTAGGGTACTGTTAAGAGCTGGAGGTATTATTTTGGTGTGGATATTTTTAAAAACTGAAGGCATTATTTAGGTGCAGGACCTCTGGTCGCTGCGCCGCTCCTTCTGCCTGGCTTCCCGAGACTGGGACTCTGCTCCCAGTCTCGATCCTGTCATACACCCTGTTAGAAATGGGGACCCCTGGTTGGCGTTGGTAGTGCCAGAGACAAGCAGGGACCAGTCACCTCTAGTCAGGGCGTAGGATTACCCCTAAGAATAACCCCTGCTCACCCTTAAGGTTGCGTGGCGCGAGCAGACAAGGCTAATCCCCAGGCGGTATACGGTTAAGCATTTGAGAGCATCCACACAGCAAACACATCAGTTGTACCACAGAGGGACACCAGTCGGGTTTTTATAAAAATATGTAGACTTTATGAAAATAGATATATTCTTATTCAGGCTTAAGTACAAGATCGTCAATAACGTTTTTAGATGCACACAATACTGGTTTGGATCAAGAGTTCTCTTTAAGAAATGCTTCGTGTCAGGTTCTGTGCTGAGCGGGTCTCTGTGTTACGGACCCTCTGATCCGCGGTGCGCACTTTCCAGTGCAGGGGCACAAAATACCTGGCAGTGACTTGGGACGATGCGGGGCCACGAATGGACGGTCGTCGGCAGCTCACAGGCAGGTCCGGCTCTCAGCAGCGCCGCGATGCGGGGCGTTGGGGCGGGACCTCCGGAGGTGCTGCGGCGGAGTCAGGCTGCGGCAAAGTCCAGCAAAGGGGGAGATTCCTTCAGGGTTGAGGCTACTTCACCCGGGGCGGCAAGGCGGCACTTAGCGGCCGGTACGGGTCGTACAGGGCGGCTCTTTAGGTGCGGCGCGGCCTTGGGGGATGAGACACAGTGCGGAGATACGCTTGTAGGTGCACGCACAGGGTCGTCTTCTCGGACTTGCGCTGCGAGGTCGTGGCGGCTGTCGGCGGCTCAGACGTGAAGGGGAGAGCGTGTCAGGTGCAGGGCGGCCTCAGCGGGACACGGTGCGAGCTACAGCTTACTCAGCGGAGGCCCGCAGGGTCGGGCGGCACCAGCACAGACTCGAGGCACTTCAGGGCAAAACAACGGTTGCAAGGCACACTCAGCAACGGCAACAGCGGGGCACGAGCACAGGCAGTCCAGCAGCTCGTTTTTGAAGGGGGAGAGAGCCCAATGGTCCTGGGGCTCAGTTCAGGGGGCAAGTTCACAAGCAAGCCCTTGGAGATTGTTCACAAAGCACAAGTTGATTCAAAAAGTCTTTCTCAGTCTTTTCCTCTCCTTCTTGCAGCAAGGCACCCACCACAGGCCAGTCTCCCAGGTCAGAGACAGTAGTCCTCCATGTAGCTTTCCCAGGTCCTTCTCTTCGGGCAGAGGTTCTTCTTGGCGTAAACAGGATCTGATTTCTTAGGAGCAGGGCTCCTTCTTTTATACAGCAATTCTTTTGTTCTTTGTCGCCAGGGGGCCTGGGCCTGGCTCAGTCCGGTTTTGGAGCACTTTGTTGTGGTGACTCTGCTCTCTCCTTTCAGCAGCAGGGCAGAGACATCAGCCGCTCCACAGGGGGCGGAGCCGGCATTGTGGTGGCAGAGCACAGGTCTATTCAGAGTCAAGGTGTACTCCTCCCACCCATCCTGGTGTAATCTCTCTACCCACCACCTGGCAGCCAGCCTGTCTCCTGGAATTCCCCAGCCCTGCTCCCCACTGAAACTAGGCAGCACACACACACACACAGCAGAGGCGGACTGAAATGGCCAGGTCAGTAAATACTAACTTTCTAAAAGTAGTATTTACAAACACAGGATATTAAAATAAACTTTACTAAAAGAAGTATTTTATTATTCTGAATTCAGGCATACTAAACTTGACTTTCTACCATGCTCTATGAGTCCACTGGGATTACAGCGTGTAGTAATTCCAGCAACCCATTCTGGCCTATGGAGAGCAGGTAGCCTTCAATAGTGAAAAACGAAAATGGCTGTAATTCACTATTAAGACACGCCACACACATCAGGGCATGTTTTACCTTATGCCTACAATGCACCCTGCCCTTGGGCCTACCAGAGGGGTGACTAATATGTAGTTAAGGGAAGGTTTAGGGACTGGCAAGTGGGGGCACTTGTGCAGTCAGCGCGACAGTACCAGACTGCACGCAGGTTCTGCAGTGGCAGACCTTAGACACATTTTACTAGGCCGCTTCTGTGGGTGGCACAACCAGTGCTGCAAGCCCACCAGCAGCATTTGTATTTACAAGCCCTGGCACTCCTGGTGCACTTTACTAGGGGCTGATAGTAAACCAAATAAGCCAAACATGGACACCAATCAATGTATACATTTTTCATAAGGGAGCACTTGCACTGTGGCACTGATTGACAGTGGCACAGTGCTCTGAGCAGCCTACACCAACAAAACACATGAGGCACATCAGCAAAAAGTGGAAGGGAAACTCACGCCAAGGTGCCAGGTCTAACACACCCACTGCCCACTTATTGTTAAGGTAATTTGAGGTCTCTCCTGTCCTGATGGCGTTTAACTAAGTCATTTGTTTTATTTTGGCATTTTACTTATTTTGGCGTCGCTTAATGTGATTTAAGTCCTGTTTTAACTGCACCTGTGGTTGTACTGGTTGGAGCCGGCTCATCCAGACCAGCTGCACTGCTGTTTTTCCCCTGCCGTTTTCTGTTCTTCCTGACATTTGTGCCCACCCCCTCCTACCCCCAGCACTACTTATGTAGGCTGCTGCACGGCCCCACCACCGATGCGCCGAACATGTGCCAAAAGGAAGCCGTTCTGCGCCCATCCATGCCTGCACCGCACCCAGCACCAGGAACCCTGATCCTTCCACCATCTACCACTACACCACCAAGTACCTCATGGCCTAGGCCCTGGACCCTGGACGCCGCAACAACTGCTTCACGGCCTCAACAGTCATCAACCAAAGGACCTTTTGCCTGCCACCACAGCCTCTTCTCATGCCGCACAGGATCACCAGCCTTCACTGGACCGCACGCACACGGGGCTACGCACAACCCAGCCCCACCCCAAAGCATCCTGCTCAATGCCCGCTTCCTCTGCAAGCAAGCCAATAAAATTAGGACACCATCACCACCCTCCCCCCAGACGTGGGCTTCATTACCAAAATGTGGCTCAACCACACCACGAACCCCGACATAGCCACCGCCACACCCATCAGCTATAAGATGATACACAGAGACTGCGCAAACAGACACGGTTGAGGCATTACCATAATCTTCAAGGAAACCATCCGATGCACCATCACTAATGATGACCTCACACCCCTCATGGAACACCTCAACTTCAGACTACAAATCGACACCATGACCATGATAAGGGGCACCCTCTCTAACAGACAACCGGGAACGTGACCAACCATTTGAGATGCCATCTCCAACCTCATAGTCAATCTGGCCATTGACTCCAACCACTACGTCCTGCTCAGCGATCTCAATTTCCACATTGATGACACCAATGACACTAACACTGCCTCCCTCCTAGACAACCTCAACAACATCGGTATGACCCAACGAGCGACCACTTTCACCTCTAGCGACAGACTCAAATGTACCCACATCACAGAGCTCATTTGGACCAACCAAGCCATTGTCCACTCTACGATCTCTGGCGGAGCTCAACATACAACCACCAAGCACAACAGTGCCACCCACCGCAGTTGGGGAAAAGATACCAAGATGCAATGGACCCAATTCCTCAGCACCACACAACCCAAAACCTCAGCAGAATTCAACCATGCTGTCCAGAATTTCATCACCTGGATCATCAAATGCACCAACAAAGTCACTCCACCAAAACCAGTCAAAACCAACAAAGACTCAAAACAAGCCGGCTGGTTCACCCCAGAGCTCAGAACCACCAAGCGCAAATGCTACTGACTCGAGAAGCGTTGACAATCTTCCAAGGACCCCTCCAACAGATCCGCCCGCAAAGCAGTCTTTAGTGATTGCCACCGATGCATCACGGAAGCCAAGACAGCAGCCATCACCGACCACACTGACACTGCAACCAACCACACAAAGGAACTATTCAAGATTGTTAAAGAATTCACCAATCCTCCAGCAACAGAAAGCACCATTCATCCCCCCCACGAACTCTGTGGCTCCCTCTCGGACTACTTCCACAGCAAGAAAGCCACAATCTACAACAAACTTGACTCTCCATCACTCCACCCCCAGTCTTGACAACCTCAAGCCACCAACAATTATCAGCTGAATGCTAAACACCTGGTCTCCACTCACTGCACAGACCACCTCTACCATCATGTCGCCCAAACACTCTGAGGCGCCCACCGACCCCTGTCCTCACCATCTCTTAAAACTTCGAGCCAACCCCATCAGCACAGAGCTCACCAGTATCCTCAACACCTCCATTTCCACAGCAACCTTTCCAGATGGATGGAAACAAGCGGATGTCAGACCCCTCCTGAAAAAGCCCTTGGTCGACCCCAGTGACCTTGAAAACTACTGACTGATCGTTAGATCCCATGGCCTCAACATAATCTCCTACACCAATGACACTCAACTCATCCTCTCACTTACCAAGGACCCTACCAATGCCAAAACCAACTTCCACAGTGCCATGATAGACATAACCAAATGGATGAGAGACCTCAAGCTCAGCTCTGACAAAACAGAAGTACTGATCTTCAGGAAGAACACCTACGTATGGGATCACAGCTGGTCACCAGCAGAACTCGAACCAACGCCCACACCAACAGACCACTCTTGCAACCTCAGCATCATCCTCGACAGCCAACTGACAATGAAACTACAAGTCAACACAGTCACGTCCTCGTGCTTCCACACCCTCCACATGCTCCGCAGAATCTTCAGATGGATCCCTATCAACACCAGGAAGACCATCACGCAGGTCCTCGTCACCAGCCGCCTAAACTATGGTAACGCGCTCTATGCTGTAATCTCTACCCAACTCGTCAAAAGACTCCAGACCATAAGGAACACCACAGCCAGACTCATCCTTGGCCTCCCCAAATAGACCCACATCACCCCCCACCTCAGAGACCTCCACTGCCTCCTCATCCAGAAGAGATGCCAGTTCAAAATCCTAATGCACACCTACAAAGCACTACACAACCAAGTACCATCCTACATCAACCATCAAGACACCTGTGCTCCACCTCACTCACCCATGCACACACCCCCACATCCCCGCCAGCTGCAGCAGGGGCCGCTCCGTCTCCTATATTGCTGCCAAGGTCTGGAACGCCCTACCACTACACCTCCAAACAGCTCCCTCCCTGGCAGAGTTCTGAAAGAAGCTCAAGAACAACTTTTCAACAGATTCACGGCACCTCAGCGCCCAGATGACTCTAGGGTGACAGTGTGCGCTCCACAAATACTGAATGATTGATTGATTGGTTGATTGATTGATATGAGCTAAAGGTATTATTTAGGTGCTTTATCAATATGACTCGGAGATATTATTTAGGTGGGGTTATTGGTAAGACCTGAAGGTATTATTTAGGTGTGAGTATTTGTAGGAGCTTGAGGTATTATTTACGTGGGTATTGGTAAGTTCTGGGGTAATATTTATGTGTGAGTATTGATTAGAGCTGGAGGTACTATTTAAGTGGGAAATTGGTAAAAGCTGAAGGTATTATTTAGGTGGGATTATTGGTAGGAGTTGGAGGTATTATTTAGGTGCGAGTTTTGATTAGAGCTGGAGGTACTATTTTGGCGTGGGTATTGATAAGAACTGGAGGTATTATTTAGGTGGGGTATTTATAAGAGTTGGAGGTATTATTTAGGTGGGGTTATTGGTAGGATCTGGAGGTAATATTTAGGTGTGAGTATTGGTAGGAGCTGGAGGTATTATTTAGGTGAGGTTATTGGTAGGAGATGGAGGTATTGTTTAGGGGTACTGGTAAGATATTGGGGTATTATTTAGGTGTGAGTATTGGTAGGAGCTGGAGATACCATTTAGGTACGGTTATTGGTAAGAGCTGGGGCTATTATTAGGTATGAGTATTGGTAGGAGCTTGGAGTATTATTTAGGTGGGGTTTTGGTAAGAACTGCAGTATTAGTTAGGTGCGGGAATTAGAGCTGGTGGCACTATTTAGGTGTGAATATGGATAAAAAGTGGGACATGTTTTCTTTCATTCTTCTTTCTTTCTTTCTCTCTTTCTTCTTCTCTTTCCTTCGCTTTCTCTCTCCTTTTTTCTCTTACCGTCTTTCATTCTTGCCTGTCACTCTTTTTCCTTTCTCTTTACTTTTCTTTCTTTCTTTCGTTCTTGTCTGTATAAGCCAAGCCCTTTTGGTTTTATTAAACATTTGCATATAACATAGTAACTTATAGGGTTTTCATCCAGACTTCACCCATTAGTCTGTGGTTGGTGTCATTCACGTTTTTCACCCACCCACTCCAGCATGCATTAAGGACCAATGTATCAGCCCACTTCAGCCATTGGCTGGCTTCATTACAACTTACAACATGCCGTCCTTTCACAATGAACACATCCACATACAAAGCACAAAGCAGTTCCTCTTGGTGACACGGAGTACTATGGTAATGTGTGTTTTTAACACCAAACTAAAACATTTTTTGCCTATCGCATGTGTTTTTTTCTTTTAGATTGATGAGGGCTTGGCATATTCCCAAACAATAACATTTTGCAAAACCTGTGACAAAACAAAACAGGAATTGCCCAAAGGCTGGTGGCCAATGCCAGACCTTTTGGCTTTGCCAATGCTTGTTTAGCTGCGGGTATGGATAAGAGCTGGGATTATTATTAAGCTTTGGGTATGGATAAAAACTGGGGGTATTGTCTAGGTGTGGGTATTAATAACAGCTGGGCTGATTTTTGGATGTCTGGTTATAGATAAGGCGTGGGGGTAATGTGTAGGCGTGGGTATTGATAAGACATGGGGTAATATTTAGGTGTGGCGATTGATAACAGCTGTGGGAACTTTTATAGGTATATGGATGGATAAGAGCTAGAGGAATGCTTGAGAGACTATCATTCAAGTTTAGGCTCTTGAAATTTATATTTTGGAATCTCTATTAATCAGAAGGAATATTTTGCATATTACATGGGAAATACAACTGATCAATCAGAACCGATAGCTCTGGAGACCAGCAATATTTAAAGTTCTATGCTGGTAACTGTGAGCAATGGGTCTTTTTCGACTAAAATATTTTATGTGACAGCACAGACAACAAGAGCAGCACTGTCACTTTTTTATTACAGGTTGATGTTACACCGATACATTAGGAAAGTAATCAGACAGAATTGTATTAATCTCTGGTGAAATTTGAATTATGCCAGTGTTTTACTCGTTACGCAAAATTCCTGAAGTGACGCCATGATGTCACTTCATGTAATTATGTGCCATTCACTGTAACAACTTACTACAAATGTGAACTGTTGTTCACAGTGCTTTAGTTAAATGCGCCCTGGCTCAAAAAATTGATGTGAGGACACATTACCGGCTATAATATAGAGCAAAATTATGGATTTCCCTTTTGTTTAGTTACTCATAATTTGTTATATTTTGGTGATACTTTGCATGAATACGGTAAACCAAATTATGTACATTTTGCACACCCCTAGCTTTCATTCAGTTACTGCAGACTTCAAGGTACTATATTCTTTCTCAGTCAATTGATAGACTTTTATTTGGACTAATCCAATAGTAATTTACATAATCAGAAGGCGCGCTATTAACCAATGGGGGCGGTGCAGTATAACTTGGAGTATTAACTGATAGGTTCCAGGGTGTCTTTGATTACAACAGCTCCTGGGGAAAACCACAGAGATTCAGCTTGCAGTCTTCCCCAGGCAGTGCTTGTGAGATAGAAGCCAAGCCCCAGACCTGCAGGATCACATTATCCTGTTAAGCCCTGATTTGATCTGCTTAACAGAGACCTGGATGCCCCAAATCCCCAAGCACAGAAATTAATTCATTACTTCTCAGAAGGATGGAAAATAATCTTTGCAAATCTCTTCGCGAGGCAAGTTGCCGGGGACGTTCAAACAGATTGTTCGTTTGATGCACGGTCTTCAACACCTTCCTATGTTTCCTTTAAAGCAGTCTACAATGGGTGGACATCGCTCTGCATTTTCTAGTGCCAACTTTGGAATGCCCCTCTTGACCTTTATACCAAAAAAGGTCATGCATAGGAAGCTTGAATTAATCTCAGCCACTTGTAAGTCCTCATTCCATTCCATCTTTTTCCCACTATACCACTCCAGAGACCAGCCATTAACACTTCGGCATTGGTCCTCCTCCAATAGGAACAGTCAAGTCCAAAATACTAGGCCAGGTCCCACCTGAATCAGAACACAAGCAACCCAGACTTGTGTCGGCCTTTTAGGGCCTCATCTGTGAGGTCCGGCTTGACTCTAGTGACCTAGTGATCGTGGTACCTATGCCTTGCATACCTGCCGCACTAGGGCAGGTGATGACCCTGGGCTTGGGCACTGAGATCCCCCATTTCAGGTTTGGGTATTCTGAAGTACACACTTGACTTCTGATGGCCCAGCCAGTAATTCGGTACTATGTAATAGATGTCAACCTGTTACCTCTCTTATGTATTGTATTGTAATTGCATTTATATAGCGCTTGCTACCCCCTATCAGGGGTCTCCTTCACTGGTGTACTGCATGGGAAATATCCAGGAACCAAGTTTATGGGTGTACATGTTAAATCATTGAATGTATCTGATCTGCAGAGCTCTGACATATTCTACCCATTGTTTTTCGGTATTACTCAAATCAAATAAATATCGCTCTCCTGATGAAGGCCCATGAGCTGAAATGCGTGTAGACAGACATGCTAAAAGTTACCATGAATTTGGGGATAAACGTGAAGCTTATCATAGCTATCAATTGTTGATGACATTAAGAAATTGGATGATTGTTTTCATACATTGAACCAGAAACAATCATGTTAATATATATTTGAATGGTCACTATCAAGAGGAAGACCAAATTACTGCATATTTGTAATTATCTGTTTATTAGATGAGATTTATGTTCATGTATGGGTTATGACAGATGTGACTTATTGCTATGGTGGGTTTTTAGAGCTGTATTTTTGTATGTTTTTATATTTATGTATATGTTAAAAGTGCGTACAATATTTAAATATTGAAAATAAAAATAATTTTGCATTTTTTCTAATTTGGTGTGCTCACGAGCACTGTTAATTATGCAAATCTATATATGTAAACTAGTATACAGTTCTCCTGAGTATTTACAATACAATCAATGCCCTCTTTGCCACTCTATTAGTGCCCAATACCTAGGAGTCTAGTGACGTCAAGGCCCTCCTCTTTCCTGCCCATTGTGACGTCCGTGCCCTTCTCCTATTTTCTTGGGATGTAAGTTCCCTCCTGTTACCTCGCTTGTATTGTGTTGTATTTGCATTTATATATCGCTTACTACCCCTGACGAGGCATCAAAGCACCCTTTCGGCGAGTAGCATGCTACTTCGGAACCCATAAAGGATTAGTGGTGAATTAACATAGTGAAATATGAAAGTAATTTGAGTGGTGGATATGTTAGTCAGTTATTTGGATTGAGAAGGATAGTGGAAGGATAGAAGAGGGAAAAAAGGTTTGCATTTATATAGCGCTTGCTACCCCTGTTGAGGTATTGAAGCGCTTTTTTGGAGAGCAGCACGCTACTCCGGATCCCATAATTGATTAGTGGTGAATTAGTATAGTGAAATATGAAAGTAATTTGAGTGGTGGATATGTTAGTCAGTTATTTGGATTCAGAAGGATATTGGAGGGATAGAAGAGGGAACAAGGTTTGCATTTATATAGCGCTTGCTACCCCTGATGAGGTGTTGAAGCGCTTTTTTGGAGAGCAGCACGCTACTCCGGATCCCATAATTGATTAGTGGTGAATTAGTATAGTGAAATATGAAAGTAATTTGAGTGGTGGATATGTTAGTCAGTTATTTGGATTCAGAAGGATAGTGAAAGGATAGAAGAGGGAAAAAAGGTTTGCATTTATATAGTGCTTGCTACCCCTGTTGAGGTATTGAAGCGCTTTTTTGGAGAGTAGCACGCTACTCCGGATCCCATAATTGATTAGTGGTGAATTAGTATAGTGAAATATGAAAGTAATTTGAGTGGTGGATATGTTAGTCAGTTATTTGGATTCAGAAGGATAGTAGAGGGATAGAAGAAGGAAAAATGTTTGCTTTATATAGCGCTTGCTACCCGGGTGAGGTGCTGAAGGACTTTTTTGGCGAGTTACGCGCAACTACAGAACCCAGAAAGGATTAATGGTGAATTAGTATAGTGAAATCGGAAAGTAATTTGAGTGGTGGATATGTTAGTCAGTTATTTGGATTCAGAAGGATAGTGGAGGGATAGAAGAGGGAACAAGGTTTGCATTTATATAGCGCTTGCTACCCCTGATGAGGTGTTGAAGCGCTTTTTCGGTGAGTAGCACGCTACTCCAGGACCCATAAAGGATTAGTGGTGAATTAGTATAGTGAAATATGAAAGTAATTTGAGTGGTGGACATGTTAGTCTATTATTTGGATTGAAAAGGAATAGTGGAGGGATAAAAGAGGGAAGGGTCTAGAATATTGTTATGTTGAGTTTATAGCCGTGGGAGGGGGTTTGTGGTGAATAAAGGGGAGGTGATGTCCACCACCTTCTTGTCCCTTTAGATATCCGCATTCTATCCACTTAAAACAATTAAGGACACCCTTTATGCTTAGACATACAAACAATGCCACTGTGTAAACCATCAGCTTGGGCCTACCTTCCCCTATCCTGGTCAAACTATGCTCAAAAGTATGGGTGTTGTGCAGAGTAGAGTGAAATAAATAAATGGCAATTACATCACAAGGCTAAGAGAAAGGACAGGCCAATGCCAGCAGAGGTGCATCCTGGGAGGAGTACATAATAAGAATGAAGCAGTCATTTTTGCTGGTGTGATCTTTATTTTGGACTACTTACCAAAGTTGTTAAATTCCCCCTGAGAACGGGGGGAGGGGGGTGAAGCTAGATGAGGGCCACTGCAACAAATAGTCTAAAACTTGGCCTTGTTGATAGTAGAGAGAGAGCGCCCAAACGGCAAAATATCATTACACGATGAGCCTCTCAGTAGCCAAGCTTGGGGCCAATGAGACTACTTTGTTGGTGTTCTGCCGCAAGCCGCTAGGGGCACCTACGCTCCCCAGCGCCCTCTGGCTCTGTAAAGTTAGCTGGCCTCAAAGCGCTAAGTTTTATAATGATATGAGTGGTTGTTCTCCTGGGGGGTCCCAGGGATTTCACTCCCCCATGAGAAAGAATTTAATGGCGTGACCTATTTCTTTTTTGTGTGCCATCGCCAGGGGGCGCAGGCGGGGCTAGGCCCAGGCTGTGTGATTCAGATGAGAGGAGTCTCGAGGGTCCTCGTGTTCACTTTCATGTGTCCTGCGGATGTGTCTGCCGCGCTCGCTGCGTCATGCGTCACTGCGTACATATTCACGCATCTCTCTCACTGAGCCCCACCTGGAATTCACTGCAAATCAAAGCAGCCGCAGGCTAGACAAGCCGACGAGGGACCCAGCGTGCCGGATCTTTCTGCTTTAATTACTTCTTGAAGTTGTTAATTGTGGCTGGAAGTGCAGACATTAAAAACAGGTCCTCTTTACATTCTGGGAGCGTCCGAGCCTCTTGGCGCTGTACCAAACAAGGATTGAAGAGAGGAGAAGCCCCGGGGCACTACAGACAGTGTCAGGATGAATGTATTGAACTCACTGTCAGAGGGGGTCTTCCCGACACTTTATTACATTGCTCTTTGAAGTTCCTGATTTTCACTATTTTCGCCGGCTGGTCCGTGGTCCGGAGATCACACCGTCAGCAGGTGTGAGATTACACCAGCACGGGCGGCTCTAGGCTCATGGTGGCCCTGTGCAGGGAGCGTAGGTAGGGGGCCCTGGAAGAGGGGGCCGCCAAATCCCTGCCAGGGGCCGCCACGAATATGTATTGTATCCGATTCCTCGTGGCGGCCCCTGGAGTTTGGCGGCCCTGTGCAGGTGCACAGCTTGCACATGCCTAAGGCCGCCCCTGACACCAGCATTTCTCCCACCTGGAGGGAGCAGCTCCTAATGCTGCTCCCTCTGAGTGGGAGCAATCTTTTGATCTGTTTCCCCGCCCCTGTCCCAGTCTAGGCTCCCTGATACATAGATTGCGAGCCAGCCCTAGAGGATGGGGACCACGGAGCCATTAATGGCTCAGGGAGCTTGGCATGAGGTTCCGTGGCCCCGCTCCTTAAATGAACACATTTTGGCCCATGGGGTGGGGTGCCTGGGGTCTTTAGAGGCTCGGGGAGGGGGGCCACACAGCCCATCTCCCCATTTAAACAAATGTCGGCCCGGGGTGTGGGCTCCCCGAGGCCCTTAATGGCTTGGGGAGGGGTTCGCGGAGTCCCCTCTCCTCTTTATGAATACAGTAAATGCAGCGCAGCAGCCATATTTTTGGGATCCCTGTGGCCGAAATGGCCCTGGGGGGATGGGGTTCCCACTGCCTAATGAGGCTCAGGGCGGGAGGGGACATGTCCCCATCCCCTTTAGAAAAGAAGGCCCTGGGTATGGGGTCCCCAATGCCAGGCCGTGCGCAGCTTGGGGTTGGCTGCATGTAGAGGGTTGGCCGCAGGCCAGGCCCTGGGGCCAAACCCCCACCGCGTACAAGGTGGGGGTTGCATTTACGTATCGTAGTTAAATATTACTTTACTTAAAAAAAAAAAACTAGAAATTCACTGACAAAGAGAAAGGTTAACATAACATATTCAAGTGTAACTCTGTGTGCAGGTGACAGTTAACTTGTGTTCATTATGTTCCACACAAGTTTTGTGGTCCTGCAGAAATTTCAAACAGGAGAAAGATTCTACGTAGTAGATACTAACTTTTGTAAGCAGCCTTGGCGTATTAGAGAAAATCGGGCCAGCATGACAATTTCTATTTAACATAGAAGACTGTGTGCACCTGGTACTAACATATGTACATGTGCTTGTCTTGCTTCAGAAGATGGGCTATCTGTATAGTTTTTACTACAGTTTGGAGGGTGCAGGTAGTACGATCTTTGGCACCTTTAGATCTTGGTAATTTTGAGCAAATAGTGTCTTTTTTGTTGCATAGAGTGTACACTGTTCTTAGTAGATTCTTTTTAATACTGTGTTATGTGTTTATCATGAGAGTTTTACTGTTTGCAAACAGTGTGGTATAGAATAAACTCTCTCCATAGAGTAAACACTGTTTACAGTACCCCGTTCTCTACTGATATCAAATTCATTTCTCAATGCAGGTATATATTGTCATACTGACTATTGCATATATTTTGGAGAATATACACCAGCAACAGGAACCCTTTCAGGCTTTTGTCTTATTTATATACAATTCAAGTAAGAACTCATTACTGAATTGTTGAATGAATACATTGATTTATTTACTCCCCAAATAGTATATGGGTATTCCAACTTCCTAAATGAGAGCCACGGCACATTGTATACATGTCGAATACTGACCCCGGTCCCCGTGGGCGTAGAGGGGACTCATTGTGGGTTCGCCAGGTTCCGGTAATGATTCAGTGAGGGTCCTAGAAATCCAGTAATGATTCAGCAGTGGTCTACAGAAGTCAAAAGTTTAAAAACTAATGGATCAAAGATTTCAAAGAGAACGTTTGTTTGGAGCCACCTGGTTTGGAGGATCATATGGTGTTTGTATAGGAAGGCAGAATATAATGACCTGGGATGTTCTGGAGTTTGATGGGGTCTCTTTTCTCCTCAGGAATATATGACGTTACAACGCATGCAATTACAATGCATGCTTTTACAACACAGTCTTTACATCGCAACTACCATTACATTGCATGATTTTACAATGCATGCCATTAAAACACACATTTTTTAAAACTACCATTACAATGCATTCCATTACAACGCAGTCCATTACAGCGCATACCATTACAACGCATAATACTTTTAGGGCAACAGTAGGGTAAGTGTTGGATAGTGTAGGGGTAAAAATTATTATTCCCACACCAGTGAGTGCAATAGTAGGGTAAGTGTTGGATAGTGTAGGGTTAAAAACTACTATTCCTATGTACCCCAAAACCCATACCCACCCTAATACAAAAATTATCTCCATTACTTACCTTATAATGCGTTGTAATGGCATGCGCTGTAATGGTATGCATTGTAATGGCATGCATTGTAGTGACATGCGTTGTAATGGCATGCATTATGGCATGAGATGTAAAGGCAGTTGCATTGTAACAGTTGCATTGTAAAGGTAGGGCGTTGTAATAACTGCGTTTTAATGGATGTTTCTCCCCCTAAGTATATTAGAATGGGGTAACTGGTTATGGATCTAATATGTGGATGGGAGGACTGTGTCCTGATCATGTTTAAATAAGTGTGCCCCAAATAACGCATATGGAATCTAGTAAACCAGGGCCATAGAGGGAATTATTATAACAACATAGTCTGCTACCAAAGTGATACTGGTGGTTAAAAGCCCTTTTCTGTAGTAACAGACCTGGGCCTGTGTTGCAGACTATAGGAGCATTCCACCTACTGAGAGTACAATGTTCTAAATTAAAGAGGGAGACAGAAGTAGAATCGTTGGACATTTGGAGCAGATGGTCGGCACCAGCCATTACGGACTCTGAGCCACTTCACTTCTTAAATGAAGCTTTCTACATTCCGGTGTTCTAATTTATGTTACCAATGTCTAAATCCTTGCAGGTGGGTCACCTGCAGAATTGGGCTCGGTATAGGCCTCGGCGGAGTTCGCGGAGTTCTCCTCCCCGGAACCTCGCAGAGTGCCATAAAAACTCAGCTGAGTTCCGTCAGTGGCGTAGTCTATCAAGTTTCACTCCTCGCACTGATTTTAAGTGGTGGAAGTTTGTCCCGTGCTGTAAAATCAGTGTGAAAGGCACTCTACGTCACGCCAGAGGGCGTTGCTACTTTCTGTCACTTGAGTAGACACTCTACTCGAGTGTCAGCTACCTCAACGCGAGTGGTCACAACCTGCCACGACTACAGCGTTGAAAAATTTCGCTGGGAGGAGGCCTAGCATGTGATCTTTTCTCGCAAGAGCTTGCCAACTCAACGTTGGCAAGCCATGAAAGATAAAAAACTCTGCTCTGTGTCACTTCACAGAGTTTTGCGGAACTCCGTGCGGATTGGGCAAAACTCTGCAAACTCTGGTTGGCGGAGTGGAATTCTTTGCCCACCCCTAGTTCTGTTCCGAAAGCTTAATCCCCAACATGATAACACAGATGTGAGAGTCCATCTGAAAACACCAGGAGAGAACCAAGGCAAGCTTCACACATTATGTGTGAGGTGCAAGACCTTAAAACTGTATAATCCTTTAGGGAGTGAGCCAAGGGTTATTAACAAGGTATTTAAGTACCTTAGGGGGAATAAGGGTTGTGACAGAAGTGAGCATATTCTACATGAAAACGTGAGGTCGACTGTAGAGACATGATTGGAGGAGGACCAAGACAACATAAGGTACTTTTTAATCGACGGCAAAGCAGTTTCAATAAATTTTGACTTAGCAGGAATTATGAGAGCCAAGACTAACAAAACAAGTTAACGGCTTTTGTATAAATGCTGGGGTAATTGTGTTTGTATTTATTCATTGACGAGCAGTAGCATTTTTAGAAGAAATGCTGTGCCGAGATCATGGTCGCTGGGTGGTCACATAAACCCATGAGTCTCAGTCCATGGAGGATGATGAGGGGAGCCTGGACAAAACAGTACATACATTACTATGATGCAGGATTGCAGGGTGGGGAGGGGAAGGGCAGACAGAGAACAGTACTGTGATGAGCTGTCAGGGTGGGCAAGATACATAGTTCAGGAGGTTAGTGTGGAGCAAGGATTTAAAGGGATGTAGGGATGGTGGACTGCGAAAGCTTTCCAATGAAGTTTCACAAGAAGGTGGAAAGAGTGACAGAGGGATTGTGTACTGTGGATTTGAAACAGCAAGGAGGTAAGGGTTAACAGCCCACAGAGGGCAGGAGTTGAATAGTGAGAGATCCAGACAGGTGTTGGTGGTATAGGCCACAAATGACAAAGGCCAAGATGAGGGGCTTCACCTGGGCTCTACTTCTTGCCGAAAGTCAACTAATGGGTCCATGGTGGTGGAGGGCGAGACTGGTGGAGAAGTGAAGTGTACATGGGTTGAAAAGTTCAAGATTTTGTCCAGTGAAGGTAATGCATACTTTGCAAGAGTTTTGCCGAGGCTTGCAATCCTCTAGTTTCCATTAAGCCTGGGAGGAACTTGTGGAATTTCACTCCGTGGAATCAGGCGAAGTTACATAAAAACTCTGCAAGATTCCGTGGAGTTCCGTCAAAGGGCAGAAAATGAATGTATCGCAACTCGCTCTCTTATTTTAGCACTGGTATCACTTTCTTTGCTGAAAGATCAGTGCAAATGGCACCATGCTATTTTCGAGTAGAAAATCTACCTGGGAAGATCAACTACTTCTGGCCACAATCGCTCGCGACCACCCACATTTGTCAAATTTCCCTGGAAGTCTTCCTAGTGACTGGAAATCTTGCTAGGGGATGCCAAATCTCATGTGTGCACGGCAGCCTGCATTCTGAAACCTTGCGTTGTCCCGTTGCCATCATGTTGCTCAATTGGGAAAAGAATGATGCAATGTGGTTCTTGGCGGAGTTTGCCAGAAAATCCCCATTACTATAGTAAGATGGATTCTCCGATTCCGCTTACAGAATTAAACTTTCTCCTGTGCCCAGTTTGCATGTAAGACGCGCGTTTAGGTGGACACTAGTATGTTTCTGTTTCAAGGTAGGGGTTCAGATTGTCTACAGTAGGAGTCTAGCTGTAGTAGGGTGTAAGTATATCTTTGTTTAAATATCACAACACTATTTATGGCAAATCTGAAGGATGGAGGCAAAGACGGGAGAAGAGATAAGCCAAGGAAGACGACGATGGGTTAAACAAGGACATATTTGTGAATGAACAAGAAGTTGGAAAATTGTTTGATTCTATAGTACTGACAAAGTCATAAAAATAACCAGTCTGATGCGTCTATAGGACCCGACCTGCTTTATGTGTTTGTCCTACTCTATAGCTCTACTTCCTTCCCCATCATCCAGCATCAGAACCACTATGTCGTGCCTCTTTTTTGTCCAGCTTCAAGATGCAGGAGTATCAATGTTGTATGCAAAGACCTTCTGCACACATGGAGAGTCAATGTAAGGTAAGCATGTTCTTCTGTCTGAGCCTGTTGGGGCTAAGGAAGTGTCTAGGTACAGAACACCGGTGTCAATCACCTCACACCTTAGTAGACAGATTATGACTTCCAGTCCTATCACCCAGCACCATCACTATCATCTCACCCCCTTGCACATGCCACACGCTCTACAGCATCCATACATGCCCAGTACCAGAGATCGCTTATACATCCTTCTGACCACCATTCATAACAAAGCCATCTCTGAGCAACTGAAGGCACTGTGATACATACATATGTCAGGTTGTGTGCTTTGCTAATTCCAAATAACAATAAGAAAGATACCATCGAAAGCATCTGACACTTTGCAAAGATCAATGCTGGCCCTGCAGCACAATGCACAGATGTCATTCCAGGTGCTAATACATCCATTTGGCCCTCATTACGAGTCTGGCAGATCGGAATTACCTCATGGAATTCTGCTCCACCTGATTCTAAGTGGGTCGGTTTTCCCACGCCTGGTTTTTCTGGGTGTTGGAGAACCTGACCCAATTCTACCATGCGGTAATTCTGCACTGTAAAATCACATGAGACTTTGGCAGCAGCAGCCAAGTCCCTTTCTCTTGTGTTTTGTCTGATGGGGGCATACAATGCTCCCTTTGCCAGAAAACACCTTCACCTCCCCACTCTCCCTCCCTCACAGCCCCCCACCCAGAGGTCCCCTCATACATTTACCACCAGCTCAAAGAAGCTGGTAAATGAATGTGATAAATACCAAGAAACTGGGAATACCTCCGGGTTTCATGCAGTGGCGTAATGAAACTTGAGGGGTCCCCCCTGCAAAGTACATAGAGGAGGCCCCCTCCCCGGCCCACCTTCTACCACTTTCACTGAGGGGTCCCCCCACACCGCGGGGGCTTTTCTTATGCCACTTTTTCGTTTATGCAGTAATTCCAATTCCATGCTGTTTAACTTGCAATGGCAAGGTCCTGCGGCAGACTTTTTTTGCAAGGAAATGGTAAAATGACTTGCGATTGTACTGTGCCCCGGCACCACGCACATCAGAATGATGGTCTTAGTCTACAGACACTCTTCATCAGGGAGACATTGTTCTCCCCAACCTCAATGCACATTCTTGTTGTCCTTGTCCATCCAGGGTCCTCCATTGGTCACACAGACCATCCTCAGAAGGGAGTGTTGACATGACAGGCATCGGTACCCAGACCTGGCTCTGCATGGCTCACACAACAGCCTGTATCCACTCCGTCAAACTTTCCACCTGTGGGTTTCCATTATCAACAGTACAGACTATTACTTTCCAACTCATTTACAGACCTTCCGGAGCCAGTTCTACATTGCCCCCCAAAATCACCAATCGCATCTTCCTCGACTCATTCAGCCTTGCGGAGGACAGAGCCACCAAAACCATAAAGGAAGCACTCAATGACCTGCCAACCACTACTGACATCACACAAAACATCCCAGTGGAATCAAGAACAACACTGTAGACCTGATCTGCTCAAGCATGTTATCCTCCACCTGCTCCTGGACTGGCTGCCTCCTGTTGCTGTCCTGTGACCTTCAGCACCCAGACCCTACTACCACAGCCAGCATAAGCCTGCCAAGCAGCAATCCCGCCTGCCCAAAGACTTTACCACCGACACACTAGAGTAAGGCCTGAAGACCCACACATCACCCTTAGACCTGTCAATGAGGTCAACACACCCAGGGGGAATGCTACACTTGCTTCTGTGTCCCTGATCACACTCCGTACAACACTTGGAGGTGCACACCCTAAACCTACATACATACATGCATGCAAACATAACGGGTGAACCACACACAAGGGCACACCCTCAACAACCCTATAAGCAGCTATCAAACGTAGGCAACGCCCTTAAAACACAGAGGTCCCTAAAATTACTGCACTCCATAACTCTGCCAGTCATTGCTTTTTTTTATTTGTGCTGTGCTGTTAAGGTGTAAAAAAGGTTACTACTACTTGGTACAGTGGTGCTATATAAAACTGTTAAATAAAAACACTGCTTCACTACTTCTCCATGCAAACACTTACAATACATTTTACCCAAATTCCAAACATACTTACTCAACCTCCACACAAAATGCATATGCAGAAATGACCAGCACTAAAACAGTGCCGACACTCACACGTAATCCCGCATGTATAGATATGTACCACTACAAAAAAATCAGGACACACAATACCAAAAGACACACACCACACCACAAGAAACGTGCAAAGCCCCGTGCATTCAATCCAAAAGCTTAACTCCTACTCATATGTCCATAAGAGAACACATGCACACTGCCACCACCATAAATCAATACACATTCCTTTAACACCCTATACACAATAACTGCTTTCTTACACCACTTTAGAATAGAAGCACACACAAATGCAGATGCTTACTACCCAACTGAATCCGTCAGATAGGCAACCTGCCATTCACACATGCAAGAACACACCGCCTGCACCTTCTTCTTGGCTGAGTGTTGCATTGGCGTATGTAACTCCCTATCCTGTCTCCTCTTCCTCTCGAGGCTCGAGCTAGCCTGGCGTTTTTTTGACTCAGGGCTTAATTTGGGCTTAATTTGTGCCGGTGGATTCTGGTGCTCCACACCAGCACTTAATTGTCAGCACTGGTTCTAGTGACAGTCCACCACATTGTGGTGCTGCTGTTTCATTTTAAGATGAGCACAACAACCGTGTTTATTAAATCAATGTACATTGACAATGAATAATACCAGCCTCTCATGCCGTTATTGTAGCTTTGTGTGGTATGAAATAGTCTGCATTGTCCCACTTGTAGGAGTGTGATGGTTAGGTGTTATGATGGTACTGTCATTGGCAGCACTGGCAGGTTATGGGTTGTGCAGGCTACATTGGCCTTCCAAGATGCACCCTGGCACTTAATATTTTCCAAATTAAGCACTGCTTTGACTTTTGCCTGGGGCTCTGGCATGTCTCGTTATCTGTGCTGAACCTCCATTTGCAGCCCTGCTAAATACAACGCATCAGGTGTTAGACTAACACATTTCAGTGTGGTGGTCCGCATCACTGCACTGAAATGCATTGTCACACGTAATTGGCATAACATTCCGTCTGTCAAATTGTTAGCGCTTTTATGCTGACTAAACTATGCTGGAGTGGCTGGCAGCACGCTGCGGCATGCGCGCTGCTCCTGGCAGGTTTGGGGGCTGGCTGAGCTAGTAACTTCTGCTATCTCACTGGCTGCTACATTGTATCAGAAGGATAAGACTCCCACAGTGGCCCAGATTCTGACTGACGTCACGTTGAGGCAGTGCCCAATCGCTACTACCGAGACAGACATCAACCGACTCTGTTTAAGAGACACAGGCAGACATAGGCACCGCTGGACGTTACTTCATTTCCTGCTGCCAGCTGCAGTTAAGTTTGTGGGAGGCTAGTGGCTAGACTGCAGCAAATCTGCCCTCCTCGCACCGCCGCATGGATGTAAACTAAAATTAATGATGGCAACCCCATGACCGCCGTACCCAACCCCATGGGACCGCAGCAGCCGTTGAAGCCCACTGCAGCAACAGCGCCTGCTGCTGTCGAACCTGAATAAGTCTGCTGCACAGCTATGGCAGCGTACCGTGTACGTTTGCGGAGGGAGTGAGTCGACGTGCAGTGGCCAGAGGTGTCTGAGGAAGCAGGCCGCTGGCCCGTAAATCGATGCTCACCTCGTAATTAAGTGTCACTGTGAGACAGTGCCAGCGGAGTGTAATATACCTTTGCTTTTTAGCTGCAGCACCGCGTGATCAGCAGCTGCGTGCCAATTGGTGTTACTGAAGTTCAACCTGAAATACTTCACCCCCTCGGCCAGCCAACAGTGAAATTATTTATATCCAGCTCATGATTGCCAAATGTGTTCTCATCTTCCTCATACTTCCACTCTAGACACAGTGACTAAGTAGAGAACAAAACACTTTATGAGAACCCCCGCCCATTAAGCCAGCAAGCTCCAACTGTCCTTTGAGGCAGCTCGTCTGCGCCGTTGGCTGCGGGGCTGGGCAGGTAGCGGCACGCTGACCTGGGTGGACCGTTTTGGGGTCATTAGTATTAGGGTTGAGAGTGTAGTTTTTGTAATATAACACTACAGCGTCCTGACTGTCGGCTGAGACCTATGTGAGACTTTGGGCGCCTCAGCCTGAGGCTCGCCCAATGCCCAGTTCCTGTGTGCGAGTCAGCGGACTGTGTTGACTCGTAAATAATAGGCCGCTGACGATCCGTGCTGTTCAACTTGGGGCCTCGCATTAGGTCATGTGCATTGTCCATGCCGCTCAGTCTTTCCGCCAGGGAGGTGGAATGCTTCTTTCCCGCTCATCATGCCCCTTGCCACCCCTTTACTTCCTCGGGGCCCTTCCATTTCTGGTGCTTTGCAGCGGTTTTAAGATCTTCTTAGAGTTTCTCGTTGCTCAAATGAGTGTCATTTCTGATATTTATGTTTCCCTCGTCCTTGTTTGATTTTGTTTGTGAGAAAGTGTCACTCATAGTCGTTGAAATGCCACACATAATTACAATGAAATTATGAAAATGTCCCGCATAAGCAATCTGAAACCTTGGCAGCTATGTATTTGAATTACCACCACGTCCATATGGGCTCCTCAGACCCCCACATCACCAGTTCAGTTATCATCGTACACCTTTGGAGATATCTGCGTGGAGCGGCTTCAGCGAGAAAGGCTGCTTCTCAAATCCCGCCCTTCCTGGAATCCCTCCTTTCCGGGAGCAGCTTCTCTTTTGGGACACAAAGCAACTCCGCCCAGTTCTTCCAGAGGAAACACTGATGTCACTCGATCCCTTTGTGAAAGTAAACCGCAGTCTGCTCATGGGCAAGGAACTATTAAGCGGTCCCCCAGGGCGCTTCCTGCTGTGGGTCGCCACACTACTCCTGGACGCAGCAATGGCTGCTCACATGGCTCAAAATGCCATTTCTCCCAAATACCGTAATGAACATAGTGACCAGGGGAGTTTTGCCACCTACCATGGTGAGTGGGCGCCATTTTGTTCCTTCTGTAGATTTACACCTTGATCATGGTGTTTTTTGTCCACCACGAGCCCTCGGGCTTCACACCCTTCTTTACATAAAATCACACGGACTGTTGTTGCTCAACTCATGTTTAATTTTCTTTTACTTTTGTACATTTTGGTTCACCTTTATTTCCCAAGGCAGGCCTGGGGGGACATGAGATAAATGCATGGCAAAAAAAGGATATAAACAAGTGATCACATTTTTTATACAAAACCAGAATTTTTTCGTATGACTGGGTTGAAGGTCTGTGTGTGCCTGGATCAGTTTTCATGTTAGTTTGCTTTTCTCTAATTTGTCACATTCTCCTCTCATAATTGGTTGCTTTAGTATCTCTTAATTTCTTACGGTCTTTAATTGACTAGGTAATTTTGCTTATTCAATGCCCTCCACCCCTATTAAGTTACCTCCTGAGACCGGTGGCATCTCATTGTGTTGTCATCTGGTTCCTATTGTGATGTCACAATCTTACGACTGGTTCCAATAGTGATGTCACAGTGCCATACCAGCTTCTTAGCGTGATGTCATAGTCCACAGTCAGATTCCTTGACTAATGTCATAGCACTCGCTCACTTTGTCTGTACCAGACGGTGGATGCCCTCGGTGCACAGCGCTACTTTTGCATGCCGCCGCCTCATGTAGAGTGTGGTGAAAGGTGGTGTTATCAATGGTGAGCCACCACTAGCTTCGCTACCAGGAACACAATTTTGCTGCTCCTGGTGCAGATGAGTATCGGACAGGCCAACCAAATAAGCGTCACCCTTCCAACGTTGCTCTTGTCGATGACCCTTCTGTCCAGGATCACCATTGAAAATGTGGCGGACCCAGACTGAAAATCATTCAAATGTGCCCAAGAGCAAAGAAACCCCCTCCAATGTAATGGTGGGTGGGGCATTTGTTATTTGATTCTTGGAAATAGACCCTCATTTTGGGGGGTCTGGCCTCAGCAATCAACTAAGTGATGACAATGCCACATGACACCATGCTGGCTTGGTATGGTGCACCTCCCACCACATGTTCCCCTCAAAGCAGCTCATCTGAGATCTATTTTAGGTGAAAAACTCCACCATATCGGTGGTCATCGTTACATTTAGTATCCTAGCTGTTGTCAGTGTGAGGACATATTCTATCTCTACCACAACAGCAGTCTGGGAGTCAGAGTACCTAACTACTAATGCCCCTCATAGTTTTTTTATCTTCACTGTGTCTGCCGGGAGGTTGTTTCATGAACTCACTTGCCCTTCCATGAAATTAAAAGCCTGCTGGTGTCTACACTTAAAATGTGCTATGTTATTATATGGCTCCTCCCCCTCTTGAACCCCTGGATCTGAGCCCCTTTTCATCTATTCTCCAAACTGTAGCCCGATTTAGATCTTGTCGGAGTAAATGGAAATCCGCTTCCTCTGTATTATGAGTCCATTATATCCTATGACACTTGTAATACTGCGGACGAGATATCCGTCACATTTGTGCCAGATTATCCCATCCGCCTAGATCTAGATCGGGCACTATCCTTGTTGACTTTTTCGGGGCCACACACCTTCTTTGGACCAATGCTTGTGTGTCCTCAAGATATGTGACCTCCAGTCCTAGCCACTGCTTTCCAAAAGAGGTGTCTTTGACGATTCTAGAGCAGTAACGTAACCTCATGCTCTTGGGTGAGTGCAGCTCACCAGTGATCTTCTCACTCTGTGGCCTCATCCCAACATTGAGTGAGTCTTAACTCATCCAAAGTCATGAATCCCAACTTCTTCTCCCAAGTAGGCATCTCTGAGGTCTCCTCTCCCATAGCCTTCTGTTTCTTAACACGCCTATGTGTTCATTGCAACATCACACTTGGGTGCTCAGACCCTGGGCTGCACCTCTCCGATGACTGCTTCAGATCCTTATGCTCACAACTTCTGAGGCATGTCTTACTGTCCCTGATCGGAGCCACATCTTCCCAACCGCCTCCTTTTCAAGGTCACTCTTGAACACTGATGGTCTGTGGTCACACCCTTATCCTCAGAGGTACCTCCATCTTCCAACAGTTTCACCCACCTGGCACCCAGACCCTTTCTGAGTACCCCTTTCGCCCCAGAACTGGTTTACAAGACTTCGATTTGCAGAAAAATAAAGATTTTTTTAAATATAAGTAGACCACACCCATGCCTCTACCTTGATCTCACTCAAAAAAGAAAATAAGGGTTCCTACGTCTTCTGAAATGTTTATTTACTAAATAAAATCTGATTATTCACAAACTGAAGTGTGTTGAAGAGTCCACTCCAGGCATTATCATTCTTTGCGTGTTTGTATTCGTAACAGCGCCCTCCAAAGGCAAGGGAGCTGAACTGAAGGCGGATTCACAAACGTTTCCTAGGCATAATTTACCCATGCTTAATTTGTGCTTGATTCACAAAGGTAAGAATATGTAAATACGCGCTTCTGAGATTTACGGGTGCATAACGTAGGGCTAAATTCACCCAAAAACGTCTGGAAGTAGGTGTGAGTAACCCTAGGCTTACTTCTAAATTATTCATGATTTTCAAGCATAATGTCATACCGGAAGAAAAGTTTCCGAAACGTGTCAGTAGTTTGGAATTTAGATTGGACTAGTTGGCACCACCAGTGGATTGAAAGAGGGTTGTGCCCTCGGAATATCGAGGTAGGAATCTCAATGGCACCAAATATTGCTGAAACAATGTCAAAGGAAAAATGTCGAAAGGTAATTAGGTATAGATTTTCTATGGCTAACTCCACATATATGTACCTTGCGGTATATAATTTGTCAAGCTGTATTGATGTGAAGTTAAGAACTTCCTCTATATGCACTTATATTTTGAAATTTTTAGCCTTCAATATTCTGTCTACTATATTAGCGTATCTTGATATTCCTAGCCTTGATGTTCTGTAGTACAATGAGAAGAAGTCAAAAGACTCTGCTTCAAGTTAGCTGAACAGAAACACCGCCAAAAACCTCCCAAGAAATAAAAGGAAATTTGAAATCTGTTGCGCATAAATTCTTGTATTTGTGAATCAACCCCCGGAGAATAAGACACACATATTTACAGACCTAGACGTTATGTGGCTCGATACGGATAAGGTCAGTCAGTAAACCCCTTACGCATGGGGCAGGGGCAAGAAGGGTACCTCCTGCTAGAGTAAATGCACCGCTATCGAACTTGTGGTCCATCACCAGTGGTT
This sequence comes from Triturus cristatus, assembly GCF_964204655.1. Lineage (NCBI taxonomy): Eukaryota > Metazoa > Chordata > Amphibia > Caudata > Salamandridae > Triturus > Triturus cristatus. The sequence continues at coordinate 1,140,063,602 of NC_140593.1, read as the reverse complement.
CACTGATGAGGCCGGAAGACGCTAGTATCTATCTGCAACAATACTGACCTTAGGGGATTGACTACCACTATGTCTGAACGGTATGTATATATAGGACACCCATGTGGAGTTAAGGATAGTTCATCTAAGTTTATTTCTTCCAACCTATATTTTCCCTTGATAGTATAGTGGTAGTCGATGTCCTAGACTCAATATTGTTGCGATCGATATCCCGCATGCAATATTGAAGTAGAACACCCCAGGGAAGGCAGACAACAGAAGACCATCCCATCCTCTTGAGTTAGGTCGAAGGTGAATGGTAGGTGCAGTCTGTGAGCAGTAGGTGCAGGAACTATTGACTGCAGAGGATTAGTTGTCCAGGGTGAGGTTGATGTCGAACTTGGCTCCTTGGCGTCTCAGTGCCCCTAGCGTGTTAGGCATCGGCTCCTGGTAGTCAGTCAGTGGGTAGAGCACCGGAAGTCAGTGCTGCCCCAACTATTATAATCTTTGTTTATCAGAGTTTAATTTGAGCTGGTAGGTTTCAATTCACTCCCTGACCCCTCACATACTTTGTTCTGTTGATAGCGCCTCGCTTCTCATTGGCATAGGTCCTGCTTTCTGTTGGTAATAGGGGACCTATCTTCAATGCAAAGGCCTTGAATTTCTGTGTTTCTTTAGGAACCCAAGACCAATACTTATGATGTGGCTTTCTGAGTGATGTTAGGAACCCCAACACCCATGCATAGGCCATGGTTCTCCGTGTCTAGGAAACCAAACGTCCCGCCTCCCCTCAAACCAAGCATCCCAGGGGACATAAGTGGTGCAGTTGTTCAGATATCTGTTGTCCTGTCAAAAGAGAATATTATTAGGACTCATGGTGTTTCTGGTCATTGGGGTGGACCCCACTGTGCCCGTTGTTTATTTCGATGACTGATTTGAAAAACTGATACTTTCGTTTGTGGATGCCAACCCTATGTAAGGTGTGGTGGGAAGTGGGCGAGAGACAAGTCAGGGTAGTGTGAGGGGGAAGGTGATCTCTACCCTAGAGGTGGTTGACACCGGCACATAGGTTTGGGAATCCGGGGGATAATTTTCCACCAGACTTCGACTGGGGGCAAGGGCATGCCTCTCTAGTCACCTGCCATTGGTGGGTGTCACACACCATGAGAGGTCTCTCACCCACCCACCTGTGAGTTCCCCTGCCTCACCCCCCTGGCTGTCTTGCTGCTAGGTGCTGCTGCTGGGGTCAGGGGTTCTGATACTGAGCAGAGAGCTCTGGCCACATTGCCTACAGAAGAGGGACTTGTACCCAAGCAATGTAACTTTGAAAAACCCATGAGCTCGCTAGAATTGATGTTTAGTGCTTCAAATCCGCACAAATATTAAGTAGAACCAACAATACCTGTAAAAACATGTTATCAATGCCTTGTGTTCTTCAAACATAGGGCATCAAATAGGCTCAGAGAGGTAACATATGATGTGATTTCTGAATTTGTATGCACAAGGACCATATCCTGATTTCTCACCAGCCAAGCAAAGGATGAGAGGTATACAACAGTGAAAGGCAGAAATGGGGCAAGAAGAAGGAGGAAGAAAAAGGCAGGTAAACAGTGACAAAGGGAACAAGCATTGGCAAAGCCAACAGGTCTCGCTCTTGTGATCTATTGCCTTTGCTAGTAGTTTTTAGTCACGCTGTACTGCATCCCCGATGCTGTGCAGTGTGGCTAAACTTGTCAAGTGTCATTTTTTTATGTCCATGTGCACGCCTACAAACTGAAACAGAAGACTTGTTTTCCTTTTAGTTATCGATCCGATTTGGATCAGTCACTAAAAAACGTGCAAACAAATATATTTTTAAAGCAAGCAGGTGCAGAATGAGGAAACAAGTCAACACAGGGAGGGCAGGTGATTGGCCAATCAGCATGGGGTAGCTGAAAGACCAAGCAACCTAGTGGAAGATGGGGGTATCCAAAGCAACACGGGAGGGAGGAAGGGAGGAGAAAGAAAGAGACGAGAAAGAAACACAGAAGAAGTGGGTGGTGGAAGCGACAGGGAGGGTATGAGGAAGCTCCTGGGAAAAGCACCCAGGTGAGCTCAATAGGGTCAGGGTGTGGAGAAGCTCTCACGAAACAGGGAGAACACAGAGTGCATTGCGGCTAGAAGCACACAAAGGAGATGGCTAGTAAACACAAACTCTCAACACAAAAAAGTAGTGCTTGAAAAGCAAGCAGTGAAAGTAGAGATGCCAACAATCAAAGCAACAGTAAAGAGTCAGTGCTCCATGGGAGGAACCAGCACAAGATTGATAAGCTGGGACACGATTAGGAAGGAGGCAAATGAGAATCACAAAGAAAGCCAACCAATTGTGAGCAAAGGGCGGGCACCAAGCCTGTCCATGTTCTCAGTAAGCCACAATATGCCTCGCAGTGAGCAGCACACGCACTCTCTAGTAGACTCGACTTCAAAAGCAAGGTAATAAAAAACTGCAAGAATGAGATGAAGAGACAGGAAGCACAGGATGGTAGAAAAAAGAAATATGAGGCGAAATCGATAATAGGCAGCATTGATTTTAGCAGCCCCAGGCATTTTTCATGCGGGCTCCTAAGACAAATTTGGAGCTCCTGCATTCATTATTTATTTTTATTACAAATTAAACACTGGTCATGGGGTTTGTAAGTGCACTGTTTGTTCTCTAGAAGATAGGCGAGACAGTCACCTCAAACCCTGCAGCAACTGTCGGTCAACGGGGAGGACATCTTTGAAGGTGCTTTGCTGATGTGGCTCTTCTGCATGGACATCAGCTACCAAGAGCCATTTGAAGCATCTGCCTTTGGCAGTCAGGCTCCACCCTTGCTACCCCTTGTCTTGGGTACCACTGAATCATTGGCAGGATAGGAAAGAAACAAGGATCTTGGAGCCATGTTTTAATTCGTATGGTTTTCTCTCACCTATTCCCGTATCACGCCATAGGTGGCAGGCAGTAGCGAAGGGCTCAATCCAGAGATTTCACTTAGGACTAAAGGTTGTGTGACATCACTTACAGCACCACTGGGATTTTGTTGAGTTGATATTCATGCCAACCCCAAACATCTATCCTCCAGACAAGAGTCTGTGGGTTTGTTATTTTCTTCTCTCATGAACACTCACACCAGTATGCTTTGCTGGATGCTGGCTTCAATTATGTGTGCAAATTTGAAAAAAGGATCACCTTGTCTGTTGTACCCTCAAAGAGCAGGGCTCCACTCCCATAACATATCGGCGTGAGCCTCAATACTCGCTCATTTCACCCATGGCAGTTCTTGAAGGTATAACACTCTACCTGTCTCAGGGAAGACATGGCTGACAGGCTGTCACACACCTGCTAATAGTAGTGAGGCACTCTTTCCTGGGGCAGTTCCAACTTCTAGGCACACACATGATGATTTATCTCATACCTTACCTGCTGTAAGATGTTTCTATTCCTAGGTGTGCAACATTTCAAAATGTACAAAATGACACTTAAGGGGACATTCACTTGCTTTAAAAGTATTTTGTTCGCCAAGTTTTAACTTCTGTCAGATTTAAAGATGCAATACTTTTCTCATCTATGCTAGTTTTTTTACTTTTACCAACCATATTTTTCATAGGTTGTGCTCCGCTTATGATTTGCCTTCTACCTTGAAAACAGGAAATTACGTCAGAGTTTTACAGGAAATGCAGTCTGTTGCCTCCCAGGAGCTACAGAGCGCACTGTTAGTCCTGCTCTGAGAAGCGCCGCACCTTAATGGCAGGTCACAAAATGAATAACGCAATAGGTACATTTATTTCAACAAAGTAAGGAATAAGATAGATGAAAAGAGTTGTGAATTCTGGCAGAAGTTAAAACACCCATAGTAAGGAACAACACGTTTTATTTTTGTGAACAGTGTGTGTCTCCTTTAAAATATCTTTTGATTCACAACCCCTCACCCCACACCTTCCCAAATTCGAAAACCCCTGGCAGTGGAAGCTACATTGTGTAAACAATTGGGTCTGAAGCCCTCTTTGTATTTGTTCACGGACATTGTTGCCCTCCCACCCCCTAAAGGAAGCTCAAACACACAGCACCTGTTTTTTTTGTGTTCAGGTGGACTGAGACAGTTTTGCTTTGGAGACCATAGAGGACGGTGGGAGCAGCGTCACGGGTCAGCCAAGGCGGGCCAGCATCAAGAGAATCAATAGGCTTTTAGTGCAGGCTCACCTCAGCAGCTCGCCACCGCCCTCCATGTTGCATGAAGCCCACTATATGTAGGCACCTCATTTGCTAGTGACCCATCAGAGGAAGATAGAAACACAAGGCTGTGCTCCCTTCTTTATGTAACAGTAGGGTTGCTGTTTGGTGCTTTGCCTCTTGGACAGGGCTCCATGCATGGGAAGACCATCGCTATATTATTTCTCACACCACAGACATTGTACCAGTCACCACCGGCTTTCTTACACTACACATGCAAAATAACAGTTCTTTTTACAGACAGTCAAAGAATCCTGTGTCCGGCCCATAACCAGGCGTGTGCGTTGATGGGCCCCTCCTCCTTCAGGATAACAGGCACGCGGCTTCGAGCTTGGAGCCTCTTGAACCGCCAGGGTTTGCACCGCTAGCACAAAGGCGGAGAAGGGCTCGCCGGGCTGTTTTCCTCAGCACAGGGTCCACCTGGGCGTATCAGCGTCCATTACGTTCTCTAAGCCTCTCTCGCCTCTCACAGTGACTGGTTGCTTGTTTTTTAACATTGTTATTGTTTATTTTGCGGGCGAGAAGAAGCTCGTAGGCGAATTTGACTGGAAATTAGAAAATGTTGGCAGCTTTCGTGATGATTGTCATCACGGTTACTTATGGCCGGCTGGCCTTGTCCAAGGAGGACCGGTGGAGTGTCAAGACAGAGGTTCTTTAAAGGGTACATGGACAACGGCATTTTGTGTTCTATTTCCAGGGACTACCACTTCTTTGACCCTCTGTCCCAGTTCCTGCTAGCTCTAAACCAGGGCCAGGTTGAGAGGACTCAGGGTGCGCCTTTTTAACCCATAGCCTGATTTCCAGGCTTCAAATAGTCTATTCCTTAAGCCCAGCCTCAATCCCAACCTGTGCCCTGAATCACTCCCCGGGTTGAGGACTACGTCCATGGAGTGCCCTGGTTTCAGCTTCTGGCAAAATGGCCTCCTACTCCTGTCCTGTTTCTTTATCTATTTGCTAATGGAAGAATCATGGTGGAATAAAAAAAACATTTACATTTGTTTGGGTGGGAGAGGAAGACACTGGATAGGGTGCCTAGTAGCCCCTCTCTGGTTCTGCCCCATGCTGGGCCTGACTATATCACATTAACATGGATGCAGACAGCGGATCGTACCAAACTGCCGCTGGGGAAGGGGTGTTTGAAAGAAATTCGTCCGGCTTCAGACCGGGGTTGTGCGTCTATTTACTGGGTTGTTCTGCAGCGACTCCTTGAGGTCTTTGGGCAGAGAATTGTGCACCTGGAGGAAGTTGTAGTCCCTCTCAGAGTTGAGAAGCATGCCCATGGTCACCTTAGAAGGATCTCTGGACAGGGTATACAAAGAGATGTCAGTGGAAGGGATGGCGCTAAAACCTTTGCTGACAGGGGACGCATCCCTGGAGCGGGGCTCTGTGGACCGGGAGCTGGAGCGCCGACGGAAACGGTAGCGGTAGCTGGGGATGCGTGTGAAGGCTGACTTTTTGAAGAGGTCGGAGCTGGATTTGGCCCTTAGCTGCCGGTGCTTCTCGATGAACATGTGGACAGCGATGACCCCCACCATCTCGGCAATGATGAACGAGAGGGCTCCAAAGTAGAACGACCAGCCGTAGGAGTAGTTGCTCTTTTTGGAGTCGCTTTGACTTGGATCGCCGGCATTGGCTGAGATGTACACAATGATGCCTATGATGTTGCTTAACCCTGAAAGTTAGAGGAGGACAAGAAAAGGTTAATTCCCCTTAGCCAGCTCTGATACACATACAAATCATTTACCCAAGTTGAACCTGTGACAGGTGCATGGTATAATAAATGTGATGACAAGCGCATTATGGTCACAGGTGGCTACACAAGACTCTTGTATAATTCAATGGTATAGCTTAAAGCAGTCGCAGCCGGTGCAGGTAAGCGCATTGAGGCAGTGGAGCGGGGCAGGAGGGGTGAAGTCGACAGACTACGCAGTGTTTTATTTATTTATTTAATATTACCTACTCGTCGTCTGTCAACTTCCCTCCCGCCCACCCCGCCCCACCCCACGGTGCTTACCTGTGCTGGCCGCCGCTGGCTTAAAGTTATCAATATAACAATGGTCTTCTGGTAGATATTAAATGTGTTTACATGACTACATTACAGAAGTCAATATTCTGAGCAAGGATAGGGTTCCATTCTTGGACTCTAGATGACATCTGTTACACCATGGAGACACCAGCTTTAAAAATATTCTATTGGAATGGGCTTTTCGCAGGAAAGAGGGAACAACATCTCAAATCAAGTACTGGGGAGGCATTTATCATCCAAAAGAAGAGAACTTTAACTACCAGGAGGCGTCTTGCTTCACCACGATAGGTCATTTTCAATATAAGAAGAACAGTTAATAATAAAAATTTTGGTCATATCCTGTGTACAAATATTGACCCTTTTTTCCTCATATCTCTCACTCATTCTTATATGTCTGTGCTGGTATTGACATATGTGTCTTTATCTAAGGAGTGGATCAACCTGCCAGAGTCTGACGTGCAGCCTAGTTTGGTGCCTGTTTGAGGTGGCCAAAGCATGGTGTCGTAAACACGACGACAATCGACTTAAATACGTGTTAGAGCCTCCACCCAGTTCTTGCGATCCAGGGTCTCCGTATGAGGATATCCATGAAGATTCTCACACTGTAGAATTTGTTCCATAGTTGGGCTTTTATTGTGGAAGAAAATCCCTAGGGCAGATAGGCCGCGTAAACCGCATCACTAGATGCAGGTAACAATCAATAAAGGTAGTCCGAGGGAAAGACTGTAGCTATATGGATAGCCGGGCTAACCAAAAACATACAGTGGGAATCATACCTCCTTCTCTCATCCTTTCTTTGGTGCCCACCTGCCTCCACAATGAGAAGGTTGATCCTTTCATCCGTTTCCTTGGTAATGCGGTACCTCGACCCTCATAACTGTACCTATGGGGCTCACTCGCCCTTCTTGGGATGTGCTCGATACTGCAGCTTAGCAATGATAGGTGCCATGAGAGGGTGCAGCTAAGCCTCAAGTCCCTGTTGTAATCACCCCAGTTGATCCTTTCCGAGCTGTGAGCAACTTATAGGGAGGTCGTGCACTCTGCAACATGAACAAGGTCTCATCGTCTCCCTGCCTCACCCACATGGGTTAGTGGCCCTACCGTGGTCCTACCATGACGATCCTCTATGTCTCAACCAGACCAATTACTGTCTCAAACAAATTGGCGGGATGCAGTCTCCATAAGGTTACTCTTCCTCTCTCTTGCTGAGAGTCCCAGAGAGGGTCAAGAGACCCCGACCATCAAGTGAAACTACCCTTTGCCGTCCTGAGTCTATTTACTGCTGGCCCATCCTGGCCTACCGTCTAAAGGCTTCAGTCCATTCTCTCTAAAAGAGCCCTGTCTTGGACCCCCAGAGGAAGTCAGGATTCTCAGATCTGCTCACAAAACGGTAGTGCTGAAGACAGTCCTAGAGTGCCCACCCTGTGATGACCTTTTTCTATTTTCGTTGACTCATTGTTATTTTTTTTGCTGACATTATTTTTCTATATCATTCATACTTCAGGGCCATATCATGGCCCCATAGGCACCCAACCAATCAGCCTCCTGCATGCACTGCCAGTCAAACCAAGTTCTGCCAATGCAAACTGCATCATTCAGCGATTGGTTATTTACTTGAGTCTCAAAGGTTCTATCTGTCCTCATGCTGAATGACCATAATATTGATGAAAAATATCACAGTGAAACAATATTGTGTCAAAGATATTCAGTCAAAAACATCAAGGGACAGATTATACAAGGTAAGAATATCGTTTTTATGTATATAATGATGTTTTGTTTTTAAATATTGTATATAATATTGTGTACTTTAGTATAGTTCTATTAAATATTTTCTGTAATTAATCTAATACATATTAGTTGCTATATTATTTTAGGTAATAATATTATTATAGTAATTGTTTTTTAGTATGCTTTGTAAGATTTAATATGTAATTTTAAAATGTTTTACATTTATTTAGTAATTTACAGTTTAATACCAGGCTGTTGGGTTTATAGGGGAATATGGTGGGAAGTTATTTAAATTGCAAATAGTTGTTTTCATTGTAAATTCTTTATTGAGTTAATTAAAAATGCAATTTTAATTAATCATATACATTATGCAATTGATTGTTATTTTACTCATTTACCTGTGTTTTTTTATTTGCAATTTGTAATTTAATTTTCTATAGCTTAATTATTTATTTATAATTTAGTGGCAAACTTGTAGGAGTCTAGTGCAGGAAGTTATTTAACTAAAATGATTGCTTTTATAAATTATTTTGTTAATTTTATGTTTATTAAATATTTAATGTGTAATTAATAAAGTGAATCATTTAAATGATTAACTGTTGTTTCAATTACTTGTTGTATTCTAATTAATTGTTAATTCGTCCAACACTTCACTGCTGTGCTTACGTTACTGTCGGAATAGTACACTTAACCCCTCCAAAGTCCAGTGCTGTCCCTAATGTTGAATAGATTGCAGCAGGAATAGTAAATGAAGCCCCTACAAACTTCAAGATTTTCCCCTCTATTGTGTAGATTGGAGTGAGTATGGCAAAGCTGACCCCTCCATAGTCCAACACTTTACCTACTGTTGCTTAGATTGGAGTGGGAATAGTAAATCTGACCCTTACAAAGTCGGGCTCTTTCCCTACTTTTGCTTAAAGAGTAGCTAGAATAGTAAATGTGACTCCTTTGAAGACCAACACCTTTCTTAGTATTGTTTATTTTTTATTGTTTTTACTTTTTTTCGATATACTAAACCTTATTTGGTCAATATTTTGTTCCACAATAATGATGACCCAATATTTTAGTAGTTTGCATACAAAGTATGTAAACTCAATATTTTTGAAGATTATATTTTTTACACAATAAGTGTCCCTAAACACAAAGTGATCCTACTAGCTACATATATGAGACCAGATGTCATATACATGCCCTAAAGTCGAAGCCGCAGCTGGCCATGAAGTTATGCATATGCTCACCATCCATTACAGTCATGCTATAGACATCTGTGTGCAATGTTTGGCCCAACTTGCAGCCTTATGGGATGTGCTAGGTCAATCCCATGCCAGTCATCGGACCTGAATCCCATGGCGACTCCTCACCCCATAACTTCTCAGCAGTGTGCATCAGATCCAAGAAATCGGCTCTAGATACGAGCTCGATCTGGGGTTATACCACAACATTGGGGGCAAAACGTCGACACAAAGCGAAATCGGGACCGTAATACAATTCCCAAAATATTGTCACGGTCGAGTTAAGAATAGTAAATGCATGACTTACCTCGATGATAGTAGTTACGTTACGTTATTTCTGCAGGTCTATATTCAACCATGATATTGTGACTTACGACTGCAGTCACTCACCTTGCTGGACACATCAACAGCCTCACATTGGTGCAAACACTCACAAGTCCCCTCTTTTTTTATTGTTCTCCGGCACGGCTAATCCAAACCCCACAACCTCTCCGTAACTACATAAATGTGTACTCTTTATCACTTCATTGATTTTCAGCTGTTTGGGCTAAATAAATATTTGATATTTATTAGCTTATGAAGTGCCCGAATCACCCCAGCAGGGATATCTCCGCGCTGTGACTGCTACCGTCAACCAAGAAGACTCACATCGGAACAGAGAGGTAATACTAATACATATTTGCATATGGCTGGCAGTCAAATTCTGTTTTCAAGCTGATTTTCAGTCTAGCTACAGCCCAGCACTCTTGTCTTTTTCTCTCCCTGTATTATACTTGCTACTGTGGTTCCTACTTGGCCATTCACAAACCTTGCGGTACACACTGTTTGTCTGCAGTGAATGGTTTGAGTTGCCTACTGCTGTCTCGGATGAGGGCTTTCTCCACATTGTCCTCACGAGATGAATGCCATTGAACACTGCTGCATGCCAATCCCAGGCATCAAGAAAAGTGCCTTGAGGTAGGCAGTGTGAACTCACCCGCGGACACAAAGAAAATCCCAGCGCTTAGGATGACGTTGTGTCGGCTCTTGTAGAACTCACTGGCAGCAACACAAAGTCCACCAAAGAAGAGGAGCCCCACGCTCAGGATTGGGAAAATGCTGGAGGACCTCACAGCTCCTGCAGATGAAATGTGGAAAGATAAATAGTGACATTACTTATAAAAGCCCAAGCAAAAAAAGTGTGGAAATACACATAGTGAAATGACTTATTGTATCCTGAATTGAAGAAGTGTGGAAATGCTGGTATTGAAATGGATTATCAAAGCCCATGCAAATTAAGTGTATAAAACACATAGCAAAATGACCTAAAATAGCCACTGTAAAAAGTGTGGAAATACACTTAGTGAAATTATGTATCAAGGTCCTAGCAAAAGAAGTGTGGAAAAACACTCAGTGAAATTACTTGTTGTAGCTCCTAATGAAAGAAGCATGGAAATAAATGTAGTGAAATTACTTACTCTAGCACATGCAAATGACGTGCACATACACATAGTGAAATTATTCATCTCATCCCCTGCAAATGCAGTATGTAAATACATATAGTGAAATGGCTTATCACAGCCACTGCAAAAAAAGTGTGTAAGTACACACATGGGAATGATGGATCAGGTAGCATGCAAATGAGTAAAAAGCACATGGTGGAATAACATATAACAGTCCTTGAGAATAAAGCTTGCAAAAGTACATAGTAGAACATCTTATCAGCTTCACTCTCAGTTTTATTACAAGCCTCATATACATCTGTAGGGTGTGTGGCGTACATGGTAGGAGTAGGTAGTGAATATATGTAGTGGATGTTTGGCACACATTTAAGGTGGACATGCATGTTGATTGTGCATTGTGAGTGTGTCTGTGTGTGATCATGATGCATGTAAGCAAGGTGGGTTAATATATTATTTTGGTGCCTGTCTCCATAAAGAGCTGGATTGGCATCCAGATAGGATGTTGCCATTGGCATAGAGGCTTGTGGGGTTCCCTTCTCAAGCACTGTATAAAAAAGGTTTGCTTGTGATGAAAAGTTAGATGTTCTGGGGGTGCCTGAGCCCTGCTGGTAGCACAGTGTGTGACCCATGAATGATTTCATTCTACGCATCTTGTCAACATGCCTAGTGTCTGTTGATCTATGTGCAATCTGACCATCTACGTGCTGGTCCATTGCCCTCTGACCCTGTTCCGCCCTGAATATTACACTCCTAGCACTCTGAAGTGACCAAAAGAGGACACGCAGCGCTTTAAAAAAAAAAAAAACTGTATATGTAAATACACTGCATTGTGATGTGCTCTTAAAAGTCTCTGTTGCTCCCAGTGTGAGTCTCTGCCTCCTAGCCCCACCTGCAACCATCTCTGATGTCACCACCTACAAGGATGAGTCAGGTGGATGACAGATGCCTACCACTGGTTGTGATGTGATGGACGCCAGCGCCACGTTATCTGCCTGCCCATCACTGTCTTCACCTTCTCTCTCCTGGTGCTCACGCGACTGGGAGAGTACCTGCAGTCCACAAGAGCTCTCTGATCTTCGGCTTGCATCAATTCTCCCTGGTGGGTACTTTTTATCGTGACATTTGGCTTGATGATTCAACATGAGCGTGCTTCATAATCCTTGAGATACAAGTGGCGCTGAGGCAATGTCTGGTCCTAGAAGATCCTTCTCAAAAAGCATCCATTCACCTGAGGTGAGTTTTGCAATTTTTTGGTGAGGGGTGGACCCCTTAGATAAAAATTTTACTTGATGTACATCACCATTCATTCTGGCTTGGGAGTCTTTCGAATGCGAATTAAGTATTCTTGGATTCGCATAAACCTTAGTTCCGGGTCCTCACCCTGCTCTTGCCACCTTGGGTGATGGATCTGATGCCACCCATTCCTGCTGCCAGCCTTCATGCTCTACATGGGAGGAGAAACAATATGGAGGCAAGTGCGCTTGTTTTCTTTGTTGGTGATTCATCATGGGGGTCTGGGTGCGGGGGAGGTAGCTGTACCTCCTGCAACAATTATTTCTACTCTTCAATGGACTGTGAGACCCCCATGTTATTAGGAGAAGAGTCAATATCACCGACATCATCACTTGCAGGCAGATGAGCGAGTTTGGGCAGGCGGATTGGCTGCACAGATCTCCCACTCATCCAGAGTACCCTCTGACTCCTGGTGACGTGATACGTCTGAGATGAACCTCAGCTGGGACCGCCACTCCCTGCTCCCTGGCTCGCGTGGGCTGAGCTTTCTTGGACCACCTGGCACCCTGGAGGGGCCATAGGTGTCCCTGGTATGGATACAAGCTCAAAGAAACCTCACACACTTCCAGCCAGTGCCACCACGTTGAGCATGCTCTATGAGGCATCATTGATGCTGCGATCACACTGGGGGCCGGCGATACAGGTCGCGACCAGTACTGATGGCAGTAAACGTGCACCTACATGATCAGATTGTTCAAAAAGTATTTCAAGAGCGGCAGCAACGGGCAGCTCTTCCATCATGGGCTCTGTCTGGTGCTGGGCATATCAAGGTGCCAGCTATCCATCGTGGGCATTACAGGAGAGCCTTCATGTGCAGCCAGATGCCTTTCATCATAGGCAGTGCCAGGCGCTCTGCATGGACAGCGGCCATCTTTTCATCAAAGGCACTACCAAAGGATCAGCATGTTGCTAATTAATAATTGTCCAGCCCAGGTCCCTGAGTTACTGGGTTGCCCTCTATTTCTAAAAAACAAAGGTGCCCGTAGGCATGTTAGAATAGACCCTGGAGTCTAGGAAGAGACAAACCACTTCTGAGCCGCAGCACATGCACACAATAGGAGGTACATAAGGAAGTGATAGGAAAGACTCGTCTCCTCCACCTCTGTTCTACTTCCTGTCTGTTGTCTCTACATACGCCTAAGAGTTCAGCTCAAGGTACACCTTGCAGAACTTACACCCACACAAAGCACTAGCGGGTGGCAAAAACTTTTTTGTCTGTTGAAGTAAGACGAGGGAAACACCACCTTCTTCCCCACGTAGTAGAAATTCTACCCAACCTGGTAGGGAGCTGTGAAGCCTCCATAGATTTCATAAGCCTATGCCTGTCACACCCACCAGACTACATGTTTGCCACCCCCATTGTAGATAGTGGGGATAACACCAATGCACGAGTCAGCGGCAGTGCACCTAAGAACATCCCTGTCTCTAGTGGCAAAGTGAGCAAAAAACAATGGACTGGGATGCATCCCAGAGTGATCACTATTGGCTAAGATTAAGTCAATCATTCTATCCATTCCATTTTCCTTGACTCTTAAGTTGTGTGAGTGGGTCTAGACGTAGGTTGCATAGGCGGCTGTGCAGTAGGACTGAAACTGCACCTCACTGATGCTGCCCTTCGAGGCTGAAATACAGCTGAGGTGCTTATGTTTCCATAGAGAGAGGATGTGGTCAACGCGTTTCGGCTAGGTTGAACCATGGAGTTTGGGACCAAGGCTGATTTGTATATGGTTGGTTTCTGCCTGTAAAGACAGAGTGAGCAAGAAAGTGATGGACTGATTGTGGTCCAGAGTACTTACTGGTGGCTGTTTCCACCCACTACTATTGGTTCTTCGCAGTGAGTCTCCCTACGTGTGATGGGTATGCTCAGACGTGGCTGGTAGGACTCCATCTGTACCTCAACCATGAGGCACACTAGATTGAGGCAGACCTGATGGTGATATGGACTAGCAGTTTGGCTATGTTATCCCTTATGGACTAGGGCTGTGACTGTCCTAATAACACAAGGGTCTGGAATCCGGCCCACAGTGGTCCCCTCACCAGTAGCTGAGATGAATCCAAGCTTTGCTCCCATCCATCATTTTTGCATTTCTCAAGCTGTGTCAGGTGGAACCACAGACAGGGCAGTCACTAGTGCCTGAGATAAACCCCAGCTTTGCACCCATCTCTTTTTAATCTTCTCGGGTGGCGCCAGATCAGCACAGCTGGGCAGAGTGGCTGGATTGGCAGTGTTTTCGATTTAAAAATCTTTTTTTTTGCTTTGAGATTTTTATTTAGCTCCTCATACCGGCTCTGCAGCTTCCAAGCACGTACGCCTTTAGACAATCGGCTTCTCTTGACTGGCTGTATCTTCGATTTCCCAATATCTCTTCAGCATGTCTCATGAGTGAGAGTGTGACAGAGTGCCTTCTCTGCAAGTCTCTCTCCCCGGGGGTCTTAAGAGTCCTTTGAGGGTCACTGGACAGTGAGGGCCCCGAGGAGGTATCTTGAACGCTCACGGCCAATATGGTAAGTTCTGGCTTGGGTGTAAGGTGTGTGTGAAATGAAAACACACATCCCTTGTCAGTGTGAAAGAGACTGATGTTTGTAGCGCTGCGAGAATAGCTTAGGAGCTAAACGTGTAAAATCAGTTTATCCAGAGAGACGTCGTTGCTGTGTAAAGCACGTGCACGTGGAACCTGTGGAACCCCTGGGGATAGTTCTGCTGTCTAAAGCATGGCCCTGTGAAGGAAAGGTAATGTCATGGTCCGTCTCCTGAGCATGTAAACTCACTGAAATCAATAAAGTAGCTCTGCTGTGTAAAACACGAGGCTGTCTGACCCTGTGACCTGAGGGAGAGTTCTACTGTCCGGGCCCTCATCTTGTAATAGCTGTGCACCTGAGGGACAGCTCTGCTGTCTCAACCACGACCTTGTGAAAGAAAGGTAATGTGATGCCCTGAATCCTGAACATGCAAACTCTTTGAAACCAATGAAGCATCTCTGCTGTCTGAACATACTACTGTGTGATTCGTGTAACCATGCATGCCAACAGACCCGATTTAGGCGGAAGACTCACCATTTGTGTAGATTAAAGACTATTTTTTTTTTACCTGCTTAAACCTAAAATTGCCTCTGTTCAATGTATATCAATGGGGGAAATGCACTCCCCCCATTATTTTTTTTTTTAATCAACCACTTTCCAGTTGTTGGCATGTATTGTAACCGGAGGGATAGCGCTGCTGTCTGGGCCCTAATCTTGTCCTGGCCGTGCACCCGTGGGATAGCTCACCCGTCTGTGGACGGGCAGAATAAGACCTGTCTGGCTCTCCGAGGCCTGAGCATGGGGAAGCTGGGTAAAGTGGGAAATAGCTCTGCTGTACAAAACCAGACACTTTTATATATGGCTACTTTGGGGTTTGCTCGGTTTACGTACGGCATCAACCTGTAATTGCTGTGTAATCTGAGGGATAGCTATGCTGTCTAACACATGACCCTGTGCCCTCTGTACAACGCAAGGACGTCTGAGCCTTTGTTCCTAATAGCTGTGGTGCCCAAGCTGTGTTTTCACTGTAGTAGCTATCTAACTTGTGGGGCAGGTTTGTCGTTGTCTGTGACTCGAGCCTGTAAACTGTAAATGAGGAGGGACAGATTACCAATGGAAAATAAACCTGCTCCCCCCCCCCCCCATCTGAACCCTGGGTGATGGCTCTGTGTGCCTTGTACCCTGAGTAGCGGCTTTCGTCGCCAAGGCTCACAAATGTAAGAGGTGCTTTACCTGTAGGGGGCCTGGGCCAGTTGTAAGTGTGCCACTTTGGGATTAGATGTGCTGCTGAGGCCTGAGCCTGGAAGGCATGAGTACTCCAAGGACAGGTTCCACTGCCTAGAACATGACTCAGTAAAATCTATGCTACTTGTGCAATAATAGCTCTGCTGTCAAAGGCCACACAGCCTTTAGTAGCCGAGTAACAGGAGGGGTAGCTCTGCTTTTCTAAGGCTGGTTTCTGTAATATTCGTGTGCATTAGTATAACATGAGAGAAGGCCCTGCTGTCTAAGGCCTGCAACTGCACAGTGAGTGACATCTGAGGGGTAGCTATTCCTGAAGGCGGTATAAAGTGAGAGGTCGCTCTGCTGTCTCAATCCTCAGCCTGTTATAGCTATGTACCATGCGCGATAGATGTGCTACCTAAATCCTGAGTCAGTATGTGGCATAACGGTCAGAGCTGCTGACTTCAGAGCTGGGGAACCAGGTTTGAATCTTGGCGTCGGCTCAACGTCCTGTGATACTGGACAAATCACTTAATCTCCCCGTGCCTACCAAAAACATGAATGTATCCTTGTGTATTGCAACTGGGGCTCATGTACCTTCGAGTCGAGTTTGCGCTGTCTTAAAAAACTGCAAAACAATAATAATATATAACTGTGTATCCGGAGATTACCCTTGATAAATCACGATCCTGTGACAACTTTGTATCTTGAGGTTCAGCTCTCCTGAACCACAAGCCTGTATTAGTGTGTACCATGCTGCCTAAGGTGTGAAGTTCTCACCAAAGAACTCCAGGGCCTGTGCAACCCTGAATGCACACCTGGCACCTGTGCACACACGAAAGATAGAAGAAGTTCTTACGTAGTAAGTATTCCGCAGTGTCCTGCTCATAATCCGCATCTTCTGGGAAATGATCAATTTTCTTGCAGACTCCTCGGAAATTTCCTGTAAGAGGGAAAATAGATTTGTTTTTAAAGTTTAGGATTACATGAGTGGCTGTAGACCTGTTGTAAGAGGATGATAAAAGATGTTTTATTGAAGTTTTTTGTGACCGACAGGAATACAACTACATGCCAAAGATCCTTCGACCTCCTCCTCAAGCCTTTCCAACCCGTCATAGAGAAGCACGACGACCCCAACCTTTTAGCATTCCACCCAAACAACAATCCAACCCAGCACAGCAACAAATAGATAAAGACACAGAAGCCACACACTATCACACAACAGACCAGTGAAGATCACACTTAACTCGTGGACTTGTTACATGGTGCATTCGTGGTAGTTAGCAGGTTACTTCTACACACTATCCCAATCTATCAGTCACCTGCCAGTCTCACTTTCTTACACAGCCTTCTTCACCACCTTTCCACCATCATTTACTGCAAGATTCCAACACAGCACCATCCTACAGCACAATCTGAGACTGATCAACATGTTTCGACGCTTCTGAAGTTCACCAAGCATCGCTGAGACCTTCAACCACCTCATCTTGTTCAACTGAATCTCAGCACATAGGTACTCTTCTAAAAGCCCAGCACTTTCCAATCTTAGCTCACACAACATTTCTACCTACTGAATTATCATTCACTGGTTCACCGAATCTTGACTTCAGATTTACACAAAATCAAGCCTCCCTTATCTTGATCACTTTTCCTACCTCAAATTTCCTTTCCTTACCACAAGACGTGTGATCCTAAATCACTTTGCGCTCACACCACTCTTGTGCTTCCTTTGTGAACATCCACATCTTTATCTGGTCTTGTTACATTTCATAAACAGGCTTACACTACTCACCAAACTAGTTGTAATATGATACACCCATAGCTGCTGCACACTACCTTGCTCCATTGAAACCCTAGCGTTATTGGCAATGCAATACTTTCCTTCAATGAGCGATTGAAACGCTCCACTTGTCCATTACTCTTTGGATTATACAATGCTATTGTTATCTACCTGTTGCAATGATGTCTCAGATACTGTTTTATTTTTGATGTCAACATTCACACAGTGATCCATGTAGCTAAGCATGTGGTCCATTCTATGTTGAGAGATGCTATGCTATGCCAAAAGGAAAACAATTAAGTGATGCGTGGATACCTTAAATTAATTTCAGCTACTGAAAATTACTCTGGTCTGCAATCCGTTCCATGGGTGGGAATGCTACTCAGGGCGAGTGAGAGTGGTTCAGACTTTTTGCAAGCATTACCCCATCACCTTTTTGTGTTTGATGTTACATCCCAAGTGACAAAGGATCCCTTGCTCATTCTGTCACAAGATCCAAGCTATACCTCACTGAGGAAGCCTAAATAGGCAAAATCCAGACTGGAGTTGCTCGTGTTCCCTTCTGGAGGGGACTTCACCTGGCGGGTCAGGACGGATTAACCCGAGGGAGGAGCAGGGTCAGTAATGTGCATAATGTCGGCTTCTGTCTAGCACGGCGCAGTAGGTGAAAATGATGGGTTTGAATGCTACATAGAGCAGCTGCCTGTGCTTGAGACATTTACCAGCATTCCTCCCATCACCTTTGGTATGTTTGATGCTATGCCAAAAGGCATTATCTTGAAATACTGTCATCCTTCCAAGGTTATAAGCGCTGCAAAGTGGCTCAGCTAAGTATGCAGATCCGTTGACTTTATGCGGAGCACAAACCTACTTGCAAAAACACCCTTACCCCACCAAGCATGCCAACTATGTTTGCTTGGTAAGCAACTTCCATCTCATTTTTGGGCCCTGACATCCAGTGCAATCCATTTAGTAACTATACTCAAGTATATCATCTTCACACAATTTGCTCTACATCATCAGTATCAGTCATCCCTCACTGTAATTGGAACCCTATCCTGCTTACGATTGATGGACTTGGCCCGCTATGTGGGTACCAATGTCACCTTCCAAAACCGCTGGACACTGTTGCATTACATCTTTATCATCACATTCAACGACACTCTATTCCAAAAAGTCTGATCTTCCAACCTAATTCCTAGAGATATGCAGCATGGTATCCTCACATCTTCCTGTAACTTCAGCTTGCTGTTTACAATATCCTGCCAACGGTGTTGCCTGGCACTCAACCCCCTGAGACCACATACAGTGATAATCGAACACTATCTTTTTCTTCAACCATTGACTTGTGCATATTGTGTCTCATAAGTGTCACACCCACTACTGCCACTCTTTCCTCACTGCCTACACCACCCTTTTCTTCTTAACTTTCTTTTGATCTCCTCCCACCCAAGTGAAATGCTACTTATGTCCAAACTTTGACCTCGCTTTACCTACTCCAGGGTGTGCATGGATTCAAAATACATTAAAAGCTCACATCTGTAAAACTACATTCAGTCTATCATTCTTACAGTTCTTACCCAATCTACTGGACAGAATTCTGCAGACCATACGCTTCCATTTAGCTGAACCTCTACCAACCACATCCAGCACCTTGAAGGACTGCTCACTTTAGTGTTGGCAAGTATCTCATCCAGAGTGACATATCCAATGATCCATAACCTCTCCAGTAGCCTATGAATATTTATATGCACGATTATAGCATTATAGCCCGGTACTCTGGGCAACAATACTTGTTAAAAGCCCCGAACCTGTGTCATAGGCCTGTGCTGTGTGAAGATAGCCTACAGGCTATTACGATACTAGACCAACTGAGGGTAGCATGTTCTAAATTAAAAATGGAGAAGTAGAAAGACAAACATTGAAGTGTTGGAGCAGAGGGCCTCTACTACCCATCATAAACTCCGAGCCAGTCCAATGTCTTCAGTGGAGCAGTCAACTTTCCAGTGTTCTTATGTCTTATAGCACGTCATCTAGTAAGACTCTAAAATTCCTCCCCAAAGCTTAGCATTTTAATGACTCCACAAGTTTCCCACTAAATGCATGTTCCCCTGGTCTAGTGTGTAATACTGTTGCCACTATAAAACCACACATTTTCTTGCTTTAATACATACTCCCAACCTCCAAAGTTCTTCTTTAAATTCACCCAGCTCACCCCTCTTTCTGACATTAATACGAGAGAGGAATCAGGCTATTTTTGTTTGGACTCAGAATGGCAGACTGTAAGGTAGCATAGATTCTGGGGGGCTGGCTGCAAACACGGATAATCAAAGCTCGTAGTCATCACAAGCTGGGCTCAGAACTATGTTGTTGCACACACAAATGGACATTGGGTTCTCATGACATGCAAGAGCAATTGTTTAGCACATGGGGGTGCAAAGCATGACATTCCCCAGTTAGACAACAACTGAATAGAATCTTTGGATATGGCCATGCCCTCGTCTGGAAATGTTCAGGTTATTACGTTAACTTTTTAAATTAGTTTTGAATCTACGTTATTGGAAGATCTTCCTTCTTTGACTGTGCACGTATTCAAAGAAAGTGTAAAGCAGTAGTACTTTCATTAGTCCACAAAAAATGAAAAAGATAAGATTCAATGTTTGAGTCGAATATCAGAAATCAAGATTTTGATGAACATTATGGCAATGAGGTTGAGTTCAGGATCAAGTCTTAGTTTCTGAAGATCATACTACATTTATCACGCCAAGACATAGATAGACCATGGCTGAGCATCTTCTAGATGTCGTTCAGGCTTTATCATCAGTTGGCAGCTTAGAGATTCGGCCTAGTCTTCTTGCGGAGAACACATTTGAAAAAACACTCAATTCACTTGCTCTGATATACAGTGGATCACACATTGTATCTTTTAAACTTGAGAAATGTAAGTGTAGGTATTATTCAGGGCTAACCATTCTCACATTGGTTGACCGACTCAGGAGCTGATTCCCATCACGATTAGAGCTCATGCGCATAAGCAAGGGATTAGAATTGGGGGCAAAGTGTGCAAGCTTCTCCACTTTGATGAGGACATGTTGATTCTGCTTGTCCAGCCACCAGCCACACTGACTTCCCTGAAATTAATTGATTCTTTCAGATCCTTTGCAGGATACAGAAATATTTGTGCTAAGTTCAGGTTTATGGATTTGTTTGGGGGAACTTTAGGGGAAGGTGTCCATCAATGTAAATTTGGAAAACTAGGTCTCAAATCAAGTAATTAGAAATGATTTTTAAAGGAATGTCTCTGCTTTATGAAGGCTGATCTGGGACCTGTCATGGATACGTTCAGTTGAATATTACCCGTCAGACAACCTAAATCTCTCTTCGCGCACAACGATAAATATTAACATGATTGTGCTTTCACGTTTTTTTATATATGTTTAGTGACTTTCTGCTGAGATGAATTGCCAGTAAGGACAGTGGCTAAACGGAAAACAGTGGAAATAGCGGAGGAAATCGGCTGGTATGTGTTGCAATCATTCAAAAGTGAGACACAATTAACTGCTCATGTGGAAGAAGCTTTGACAATTGACTAATTTATCTAAATATCAATCAATCAATCAATTGGTTCTTGTAAAGCGCAGCTTATCACCCGTGAGGGTATCCAGGCGCTGGGCTGCGGGTCTCAGTCAAAGAGACAGATGTAGAGTCCCTTCCTGTCATTGATGGTGATGTTCGAAGGTGGAGAGGAAGGATATTCTGGGATTTGGTGGTGTTTAAACAAATAAACAGACATGATATCTTTCACAGAGGGTCACCTTTCAGTTAAATATATTACAGAGATAAAAAAGAGCTAAACATTTTAAAAAGAACATAACGTACATTTACTGAAGTAGGATTATACAACCACTTTCTGAAGATGAGATTTGTTTTTTAATGAAAAGGCTCTTCAAAAAGAGATGAAGTTGCCCTGTTTATGCCCCATGGACTTATCTCCATCCCATGTATTGCAGAGAGGAGAAATACAACTGGGTGACAATGATCCTCTGGCACTTGCTACATTTCTTAAAAGCAGTACATTTCCGTTTTTGATCTTTGAATTACAGGATCTAATGCTGCTTTTAGGTAACACTGCAACTCACTGTTA
This sequence comes from Triturus cristatus, assembly GCF_964204655.1. NCBI lineage: Eukaryota > Metazoa > Chordata > Amphibia > Caudata > Salamandridae > Triturus > Triturus cristatus. Next base: position 1,140,041,985 of record NC_140593.1, on the reverse strand, counting down.
GAAGTGGCTTCTCCAGCTCTTTGTTATGTCTTTATTTACTGTGGGACCAATCAGAAGAGAACTGGGGTGACATACCACCCCTCCAACTCCAGTCCTCATAATATCTTTAGAAGTGCAGGATAAACAGTAGCTGCTGATTTGCCTCTTCCGCTTGGTATCCATCATTCACTATGGCCATAAAATAAAATGAAGTCTGGTGACCGCCATCAACACACTCTGCCTTGATTTAAAAATACATTTTCAAAAAGCTGTTCCTTCCAGCACATGCATTCACATTAAGAGCTTCTGATAAGCATGCTCTGCACCATCTGCAATTAAAATAAACAATATTAACTTCCTATAGAGCCTTTGGACAGTCAGTATGTTGTTGCTCCAAACAGCATTACCATGCCCTTGGAAACTGACAAACCCAGGTTCAGTGCTTCTTGGCTTGCAGATCCCAATGCACAGTTTTGGTAAAGGATTCACCCAGAGAATTGTGTTTTATCTTTGCAGTTGCACTTTTAACCTCTTGCGTGCCCCGCCCTTTCCCCGCCCTGTGCCGGGCTTTCTATTAGCGGGCGGAGTTCATGACGAGATGGTCTCGTCATGGGCACAGCGCAACCGCGGCCCATGACGAGACCATCTCGTCATGGGCACTGAAGGGGTTAAGAACAGAGGAGAGGGTTCAATCTTCCTCCTTCTGAGATCTGTAAGTGCTTGTCTTGGGTGACTGTCCTTAAAGACCCTGCAGAAGGGCGGGAGATGTCTTTGCTGGTAATATCTAAGAACCTGACTGGAAGGCTCACCTCCGAGACCATCACTTGCTTGGGTTTCATGTTGATTTTCTCTGCTTCTCTTTATGATTTTCTTCTCTATTTTGTGGTTAGTAGCTAATATGATTTTCCTTTAGTTTGGAGCACACATTCCTAATTCTTTTAATTGTGTTGTATTGTATTGCATCACTTATGTAGCGCTTTTTGCCCTTATGCAGGGTGCTGAAGCGCTTGCTTCCATGTCTTTGTTATGATCTTATGTGGGAATTGTTTCCATGTCGTGTGTGATGACCGCAGAGGTGCAGTTTTCGTGTTATGAGACACAGCGCTTAGCTGTGTGGTGGATGACGAGGCGTGAGAGATAGACACCGTTTGTGATACTCACTGAGACGGCAGCTTTGAGCAGCTCGGCAGGTCCTTCATGGAGTTTCGTATTACCATAGTCCGCTTAGTTACTTTACTGGGTAACTGCTGGTTGATATTTGGTGCCCCAGAATATATGACGTTACAATGCATGCAATTACAGCGCGTGCATTTACAACGCAGTCTTTACATCGCAACTACCATTACATTACATGATTTTACAATGCATGCCATTACAACGCATTTTTAAAAACTACTATTACAACGCATTCCATTACAACGCATACCATTACAACGCATAATACTTTTAGGTCAACAGTAGGGTAAGAGTTTGATAGTGTAGGGGTAAAAATTACTATTCCCACTCCAGTTAGTGCAACAGTAGGGAAAGTGTTGGATAGTGTAGGGTTAAAAATTACTATTCCCATGTACCCCAAAACCCCCACCCTAATACTAAAAAAATCTCCATTACTTACCTTATAATGCACTGTAATGGCATGCGTTGTAATGGTATGCGTTGTAATGGCATGCGTTGTAGTGACAGGCGTTGTAATGGCATGCATTGTAATGACATGCGATGTAAAGGCAGTTGCGTTGAAACAGTTGCGTTGTAAAGGTAGGTCGTTGTAATGACTGCGTTCTAATGGATGTTTCCTGGTACCCCACACCCTTCCTTCCAACCCAACTCTGCCTGAAATGAAATCCTGAGATTGGCCAGATCCTGCAAAGAATGACTAAAGGATTCTTTTAACAAATCTTTGGTTTGCCTTGGGGTGATTGCCTTGACCAGCCTGTTGAGGGAGTTTGGCAATAAAAACGCATTCGCCTTATCTTTCCATTCTCCCGCTTCAGCCTGCCAGGTGTGTTTTTTTACACTCCCTACTGCTACCTTTCTCCAAACCCTTTCCTCTGCATCTCCTCCCACCAAAGCATGCATTGCAAGTTCTCCTCAAAGCCTTGGGTAGTCTGTCATCCTTCCCGCATCATTTGCTGCTGAAATACACACCTGCCACCGAATCCATCATTTGACAGATATCTGCCCCTGTCAGCAAAATGCAAATGCGGTTCCATCACAAGTTGTTCAAAAGTTGAAAAATGCTCTTGATGAATCTCGGCTTTCAAAGTATCCATGTAAAAACAGAGATTAATGGGCCTGTCCTCGTGGGAAGCATCAAACAACACTCAGAGGCGTGGACAGTTTAAATCATCCCTGGAAGGAACATAAGGCAGCAGCAGAGGGGGAGGGAATGTGATGTGATGTTGTTATTTTAGGCTGCTTTATAGTCCGTGGATGGCACATCCCCTGAGCTGGGCTGGGCAGTAATACTGTTTCATGCTTCCTTGCTCCTTTTAATTACCACAACAATCTGTTTTAAATAGTGTGTGTTACAGCGCACCTCTCGTGAATCTTTTCAAAGGGATCGTGCGTGTTTTGTTTTGTTTACTAATTGATTCAGGTCGCCAACATAGCCAGGACCCAGTACAGCATTCCGGTCCATGGTTTCATTTAACAACCTCATGCATTCTGGGAGATGTAGTCCTAGCTCACTTCTGTTTGACTAGCACTCTTGTCAGCAGTGTTTTGGAAAGGGCAAGCCCTGGACTGGAGCACTGCATCCAGTGGCGGCTGGCATCTATGGGAAGGGGGAGGCAGCACAGGTGCGAAAATAATATAAAAAACACATACTTGAGGATGAACATGACGCCCTCCACTCCGGGCCTCTTCTTACAGGAACTGGTTGCTGCACCTCCCTTGACCACTCCTGGCGCTACTCTCATGCAACTTGAGAGCAGGGCCCTGATTGGAGGGAGCGGCCTCACTCGGATCTCCACAGCGCTCTGGATGCCTGCACTCACTGACAGCTGGGTTAGAGATGTTTAAAGTGCACAAATGTGGCTAGCTGTCGCAAGAAAGCTGGCCAAAAAGACATGCATACTTTAAACAGTGCATAGACAGCCCACCCTCCTCCCTGCTGCTGTCCCTCAGCAGCGGCACGACCCCCGTCCTGACGCTCTGGTCGGCTTCGGGGAATGAAAAATAAAATGGTAATAAATTACCCCTTATCTTTCATCTCTGCAGCTTTGGGGGGATTTTTAATGGGGTGATGCTCCTCCGCTCCAACGGACAAGCCATCCTTGACTGCATCATTGGTGACAAGGAGTCACGTGCTAACCTTGTAAGTGATGCATCAATATTGATGATGCAAAAGGTGATCAACATAAAAACCATCATCCAACGAGCCAATAGGCAGTCACCGAACTCAGGCATCTGTCCTGGCACAGAATGAAGCCAGGAGCTGCTTTGATCCCCAGAGGACCCAACTCAAAAACCCTACTTGCAAATGACCTTGACCCAGCCCTATCAGACTGTCAGAAACCAGCTAAACTCGCGACTAAAGCTGCCTCAGCCCTAAGGGGCTTTGAGAGGCTTGTATGACTGCGTCTACCAGTGCTTAATTTGTGCTGGTGTTTTCAGGCGCTCGACACAGGCACTTATTCGTAAACACCAGCAAATCGTTTTGAGAATACACCACCTGGTGGCGCTGTGTGTGCATTTTTAAGGAAACTTCATTAGGGGTGCATTTAACTTTTTAATATATCTAAAAATAATGATAGCACTCAGCCTTAAACCTGAAGTTTTAAGTGACGTTTGGGTTGTGTCAGCTGCAGTGGGCCTGTGTTAAATGACTTGGGCCCTGGAACTTACAATTTTTACAAATTAAGCACTGGCATCTATCCCTTTAATGCTCTTCATAGTTAAATATGACCTGTGATGGGTACAGAGGTGAGTCTAGCATGTAACCGATGCTGTCCCAGCCCTTACAAGGGTGCTGGTTTTACATGTAACTGATTTTATGCAAACCACGGCAACCTTCTGTAGGGATCCCAGCGGTGCCTGCATTAGCATCTCTTTCAGCTACCTCCCCTCACCTACTTCAGCGTGTGCCAGCCTAGCATTCAACTAAGAGGCTCATTATTGGAAGGGGTGTTTGCATGTTGTGATGGAAGCCACCCTGCTGTGTAGACATTGATGCGTTTTAGAAATTTAACACACACACAATAAATGAAGCATTGCTTTGTGCTCCCTTCTCAGGGGTTTCTTTTCAGAGGGGAGTGTTGAATAAACATTGGCTTTACAGAGGGATGTTAACCCATGCCTTGCCGGGAAGAACTTGCCTCTACAAATCATAGTAAGACAGAAAAAGACACAGAAACAATCAGGGGCGTTATAGCTAGGTGAAAATTTCAGTTAAAACATATGGTCGTCAAAAAGAAAAAATGAAATTCACCAGTCATAGTTATCTCATTTAACTATAACTCGTACACAGTATGTACGGTATGGGTAGCTCACAATTTCACTTAACTATAACATCCCTTTAACCTTTGTTTTCTTCAATACATTTCTATGTGTTTTTTTAGTGTAAAATAAAATGTTGATTGCAGCCAGGCCCGCACCCAACCCGCTAATTGCGCCCAACCACCTTTTATATATATTTATTCCACAATGGCGGTCACAACTTTGTAGTTAAAGTTAGGACCTAGTTACCATAGGAAGACTGTGTTTTGGTTTGCTAATAACTTCGGTGCTGTTTGATGAATCCTAAGGAAAGTTTCCCAAAAAAGGTCATCCACCTCAGCTCCTGAGAGATACGTCACATCGAGAAAAAAAAGAGGGTCCCAAAATGCCACCATGAAATTCCCATTTCTGAGCAGCGCTACAGCCCAAATGGCTGAACGGAATTACACCAAATTTGGCAAAAGCTTGAACTTTACCCAAAAAAGGGTGGGTTTTGTTGCTTACTGTAAATTTGTTTGGTATTTTTTGAGAAATTAGGGTTCAAAATGTATGTATATCTAAACAGGTGGGATATGGGATACTCGAGGGATCGGATTGGCTGAGGGTCTTTTTTCCCCCCATCAGCTGGCTCACTCCTGAGGGAGCAAGAGGCTCCATGGAGTCCGCAGTACCACCTGCTCTGATTAGCTGGCCGCAAAATGAGGAGAAATGTTGATCCTGCCATTTCAGGACATGTGCACCTAGTCCTCATGTCCAGAAAGTAAAAAAAAAAAAAGACATATGGTATAAGGGGGCCAGGTAGAGGTACTTTGATCCTCTGTACTTTGTGTGGGGTCCCACTGGGACCACCACCCCAGGGCCAGATACAGAAAATGGGGGTTACAACGATCCTGCGGGACTAACGCGGGAGCCGCGGGGGACACCCTTGCTCCCATGGCAGTTCCACAGGAGCGCAGGGGCCACGCTGACTCCAGTGAGAGTCCCACAAGATCAGAAACCTTCAAAAAAGGGGAGAGGGGGCATATATGTCTGTGGTGGGTAGGCCACATGAGGGCAGTTGGCCGTGTGGTGATGCCACATCTCGCTCTGCCGGGGCTGTCTGACTGTGAAGATTCTGCCACCCTTCGGTCAACCCCTCACTGCACACGGGGCAAGGCCATGCATGGCAGGGAGCTGCCAGCCTAAGGGGAGTTGGGCACAGTGCCTGACCGCCTGGCCAGGCCATGTGGCAAATGCCATGTTGGCATGGGCGAAATTCACTGGTAAAATAAAGGTTAAAGTAAAGTTATAGCTTGGTGAAAATGTCAGTTTAACTGTAACTTTGAAAAAAAAACAAAAAAACACTGCAATTCACCAGTTAGAGTTATTTCAAATAATAAATACCTATAACTATATAATTCACACCCTTGCCATGCACTGCTTATCACCTCACATATGGCATGACTTATTCAACTGTATTAATGATAACATCAATAGGACATCTGAAATTAAATTATTGGCAATGACATTGTGCATGGCTCGGCATGAGTTATAGTTACTTGAAATAACTATAACTGGTAAATTTCAGTCTTTTTTTATTCTAAAATATTATGTTTCAACTGACATTTTCACCTAACTATAACATCACTTTAACCATAATTCTTTTCAGTGAATATATATGTGTATAGTTATATATATATATATCTATATAGAGAGAGAGCGCATTTGTGGGCTCCAGTGGGCAGAATAACACTACACCTGGCATGAACCTAGAACTTAGCAAAAAACATGTCTTTGTTGTAAATGTCTTCAGCATTTTTTTGAGAAATTGGTGTTTAAAAAATTGTTGGATGACCATGAAAGTGTTGAAACCGTTTCTAAGTGAACTGTCCCCAAACCCAGTTTTAAGAACTGTTCATCGACCCAAATTAAAAATATATATATGAACAAGAGAACTTTTTTACCCCGGTCCATTTTGGGGCTTGCAGAATATAAACCAGGTTTGTGTACCCAAAGGCTCTGATTGTCTGACTACAAGAGAACATTTTCTTTTGCAGTTCCCATTGCAGGATGCAGAGCACAGCACAGTAGCTGTCCTGAAAAAAATCTAAAAGCCACATAAGAGGCTAGGATGGGCACATCCTGATCCCTATGCCTTGGTTGGGGAGCCCCAAAGGACCCCCATCAAACTTTAAAATAAAGATTATATATATATTTGGAAAGGCATTGCTGGTTTTCTATTTTTCAACAGTATGTAAATCCCAGGTGTCCATTGATTTGTAATACCTGTACTGACACTGACAAAAGACCAAGAACCTCTGTTCTTGTTTCACAGAAATTGGTCATGGAAATTCATAGTGCTGTCTGCAAAACTCAGATAAATTCTGAGTGGAAACAGAGATAAGAGAGTCAGTATTTTTATTGAGGTTTTTCCTTCAGATAACTGGAAATTGATGCAGCTTACTTATAATGTCGCTCAATGGCCAATAAAACAGCAACACCAAAAAGAAAACCAGAAACTTATCAATGTGTAGACAGCAATGGACATTCATAAAAATTAAAATACAAAATCGCTTTTTCCAGCTTGACAACACTTGCAGTGCTCTTGATTGAACATTGTCCATGTTGACATTCCATCAGAGTGGTAAACCAGCCATTTGATTGGGCTGTAGTGATTTACACATTCCCTGTGTTAATCTGTCTCCCATACCAGATGAGACACATGGAACAGCTGTATCATGTATGGACCATAACTCAGTCTCATTGGTCCCTCAAATCCTGTGTCAGTATTTTGATAGGATGGTGACAGGATCCAAACAGTGGGGGGTGGAGTATTTTGATAGGATGTTGATTGTATCCGAACTGCGGGAGGTGGAAATTACTTGATCTCCAGATCCAGGATCTTTGATCACGTGGCTTCCTCACCATGTGACAACCTGGGCAAGACCCATGCAAGAAGAGACGTAAACTGCCTGGAGAAAGGAGGAACCACCAGTGAAGAGAGGGGATTGTTGTTCTGTATTCTCCAGAGGAGAAGCCTTCATTGTGGTGTCATCAGCCCAGCTACCTGCTTACTAAGGAGCAGTGAAGAGACTCGGGTCTTAATCTTGCTGGAGAAGCTACATATGGCATGAAGGAAGAGACCAAACTTGCATTGGAAATGGGGCTGTAAATGTGCATTTTGGGAGAACACCATCTGAAAAACGAGACCACCGTTGCACAGAAATGACAAAGAACTAAGTTCACCAAGTGTAAGGGGAAGCCTCTAGGTCGTGGTTCTCCAAAGTCCATCCTGGAGGGCTGGATCCATGTCAGATTTTTAAGATCATCACATTTATCTAAATCGAGATATGCTAAAATTCTGGCCTGGTTCCGGCCCTCCAGGACCGACTTTGGAGAACCCTGCGCTAGAATATAGTTGCTGGTGGCCTGACCTAACCACCAGGAAGAGAACACATGTACCCAAGATAAGGAAGGTACCCGTTCAGAGGTTCCTGCTTGGATTGAACATCAGTAAGGCCCTGGTGTGGTTGACCTTGTCATAGGATACAGAGTAGAAGGATTGCTAGGCAACCGAGGTACACCAGGATGAAGCCACAGACAACCTGTATCTCCTGGAGGGAACTATCTAGTCCAGCTGTGTTTTGCTTTTCTCTAGGGTGAGAGCTGTTTAGTAATGGTATTCTCTGGTCTGGCCAAATTATTGTCTGTCTCTCAAGCGAGGCACCAGTTGTTAATGTTTAAATGCATTAAGTGTTTCGGAAGTTTTAGGTCTGGTTTAACAAATCTGAATACATTGTCTGAGGCAGTAATCCTATTGAATTTAATTATATTAACAAAGACTGTCGGCCTTCTGTGTTCATCTTGAAGAGGTAATGTTAATGCAGAAGGCCTTGTTAGGAATAGTGTGGTCTTCCATGTCAGTGCCGGCAGGTGTGCAAGTTGTCACTAAGGGCCAGATGTACAAAGACTTTTTCCAGTTGCAAATGGCCCAATTCACACAATCAGGCCCTTTGCGACTTGATAAATGCTTTTTCAAATGTACAAAATGCAAAATGTGATTCAATAACTAGTATTAAATTACATTTGCATTTGAGATTCGGAACTTGGAATGGGGGCGTGTTTAGGGGGTCCCTCCCAAATACCGAATTGGTATGGTATCTATTACCGTTTTGCAACCGAATTCCTGTTGCAAAACAGTAATACTTTACCACCAATTCAAAACTGGTGATAAACCATTTGCAAAGGGGACGGGGTCTCAAAGGGACCCCTTCCCCTTTGAGAATGTACATAATATTTTTTAAGAGCAGGCAGTGGTCCCAAGGACTTCAAGGCTTCATTTTTTTTCTTTTTAAACACATCCCGTTTTCCTTTTTACACTGGGACAGGCAAGTCCTTCTATTTGAAATAATGCGTGCCTATGTGGTAGTCTGTGAACTGCTTTGTGGAAAACCGTTTATGCACAGCTACTGAATGTCAAACTCCTATATATTCCACTACCCGCGACTGCCAGACAAGCACCAAGAAAGGCAGCATCTAAAAGAAACAGACCTCCTCACTTGTAATATGAATGAAAGTTTAAGCCATTTTGCAAGCTGCTAATTTTTACAGAGGTACATTCTTGTGTAAAAAATAATAATAATAATTTGTATTTGTAAAGAGCAAACATATCACTCGTCTAGGGTTTTAAAGCGCTGGGGTCCGTCAGGGAGATTAATTGAGCTATTGCCCACAGTCACATGATGCTGAGCTGCCGTCATTGAGCGAACCACGAGCCCCTCGTTCTGGAAACAGCCACTCCGGCCGCTGCACCACACCTCTTAAGGTGTTCCTAGTAGTACAATTTTCACACCTCTTGCCCTCACTTGCACGCAGCGGCTCTCATGAATAGCGGAGTGTAGCACGCGGTGAGTAATGTCCCCCGCTTCCTACATCATCCTTTCAATACTCATTTAGAAGGAATGGATGTCAGCAGTGGTGGCCCGCACAGGTAAGCACGGTGGGGAGGGGCAGGGCCTGGGGGTGAAAGTGACCGTTTTCGTAGTGGGACTTTTTTCAGGATGGTTACATTTCCTGATATCAACGACTGGACAAAATACCATCCTATATGCCCATGCGATGATATCTCTAGATTGACCACAATGCTTGCACTTTATTCTGTAAATATTATGTCGCACCGAGGAACATTTTTTTACTGCCCATTTTTAGAAGATGGAACCTAAACAAATGTAGAATAGCTTTTTAATACTACAAATGTTAGAAAATGAATACATCATCGCGGCCACCTCTTCTTTCTTAAAGGCCGTCATAAGGTATCGGAACACTATGTGAAGTAATTGTGGATATTTGGTGTCCTTGTATTTCTCTGTGTAGATATATGGATTATATGATGTATCTCTGTTTTTTATATTGATTGTATTTCTCATTATTCTGCTGTTCGTATTTGAGTCTGGAAAATGGTATCTTTTTAAACAGTTTTTAATATTGTGCTTTTATGATTTTATGATATAGAATCGAATAAAGCTATTTTGAATTTGAATTTGATTTGACAAATGACGGAGTAGGTCAAATAAAATAAATAAATAAAAGCACTTACCTTGTGCTAGCCGCATTGCCAGGTCCGCAAGCACAAGGTGAGTGGTTTTAATTATTTATTTTATTTGACCTATTCTGTCGTTTGTCACTGTCACCCCCCACCCCACCGCGCTTACCTGTTCGGGCCAACACCGCGTGACAAACAGAAAAGAATGATTCACCTTTGTCAGTTGCTGCTAAAAATGTATGTGCCTTTCACACGCTGAAAAATGAAATCAGAATGAATGTAAGAAACTCATTTATGGTTAGCTTTTTTTTTATTGTTTTAACCAATATTTCATTTACCTTTCACACAATGTCAAATTCAGTTAGACTGCTCTTCCCTGAAAATGATCTCTTTCCATTACATTATGACTGATCGACGAAAGGACCTATCGGGTTTCTGGAAGCTGCGAAAGAAACATTTGAGTAACTGTGTCATTGCACGTTTATTGTGTCTTTTTTTGTGAAACAAAAACGGTGCTTTTTTGTCCTGTTAACAAACCTGTTACCTTACTTGCTGAGAACCTCACAGAGAGGTAGGGTCCTTGCACTTAGTCCATATAGATTGTTTATGGTACCAATGAATACATCTACAATATGATATTTCTGTTGATATTCCAGTTGCCAAATAATATTGTAAAGCCACATAAAGGTACATACACATGTGCATAAAAAATGGTCAACCCTGCCTTGTGAATTCAAATTCCATGGTTTCCATACAAATTATGAAAATCGTGAGTACAGAATTCAAAAGGTTAGATTTATTATGCTAAGATACCCCATTTTTAAAGAACTTTACTTGTAAATATTGAAAGAAAACTTCTAAGTGAGTTATGACCTTGTAGTGGACTCCCAAGGGGAAGGCACGATGCAGGCAGCATAAGGCACGTATGTGCCCAGCTGTCGACTGATGTGCACAAAAGCTCCAGAAAGCCATAAGCAAATGTAAAGGAAATGTTTAACTGATTTTTACACACAGACAGAAAACAATCAATTTTCTGGTATGTATTTTTTAACAAAATGAGAAACAACACACATGACGTCTTCCTTTGAGTGTCTCGTGCTCTCACACAAGGTAAACAACGTTTACCATAAAACTTTTTCCCCGCAGGGAATCACAACGCGGTCATAACAACGCGGTCGTTACAACGACCGCGTTGTGATTCCATTACTACGCAAGTCGGAACAACGACTAGCAGAGGGGGGGAGGTGTTGAATTTAAAATCCAACACCTTCCCTAGTGTCCGCACAGACTGGAGTTGGAATAGTAAATTATAATATTCCAACATCCAGCGCCCCCCTCCGCAAGTCGTTGTTCCGACTTGCGGAGTAATGGTATGCGGAATCACAACGCGGTCGTTGTAACGACTGCGTTGTGATTCCCTGCGGGGAAAAAGACGGCGGGATGACGACATAGATTCCTCACACAAGCATTGATGACCAATTTCTCCGTCCAGTAATAACACAGAGAGTTCTAAAACGTGTTAACCTTCCCTAATGAAGGTTGCACAGCTGCAGGTGTGCGTATGTGCTGGTACTACAATAGTAAGACTTTTAGATGAGTCTATTGTTTGATTGCATATGGCTGCTTAGCTCTTAATATACCGAAGGGGAACAATGTACATTCCTCATTTAAATATTTTTGGTTATATATATTGTAGTTGCAAGTACATTTTTCCATCCGCCAAAAAATAAATATGGCTAAAGAAGAGAAAAAAAGGAAAAAAATATAAGTAGAAATAGAAAAACAAAAGGAATACAGTAAAATAGCGATCACTAATTGTAAAATAATCAAAGTGTATTTACATAGATTCCGCCAATTGCCCTGTCCATTTATCAACATCCTCACACGGAGCTCGCACGGTTTAAAAGTACTTTTATGAAGCAGTTCATGGCATATGCCCAAGCGCAAAATGATTTCATTTTTAATGATACATATTTACACAAAGGGGTACCACAAGCATCGCCCCTAATGCTGCTCATGTATATGTAAATGGATTTCAAGAATCTGTTATCCAAGTGACAAGCAATCCATTCTTATCAAACAACAGCAGCATAAAAACGCTCCATTGATGGTTTTGTAGGAGCAAGAAAGACAACAACATGTAATTACCTCTGAAGGAATCCGTCAACATCTCTGCATTTTGAGCCACATGACTCACAGTAACACGCCCTATAATACTCAGAATTTACATATCTTGGATGTCAGAGGTATACTGCGTAGATATTTTTCACAGAAGTCACCCACGGCGACACTCTCTTCCATTACTTGTTGTAGCTTCTCCAGAATTCAAAATATAACCCCATTTGCTGGAGGTGTAATTGCATTTTGGAGAAAAAAATCAGACACACAGGCAATCAAAACAGGTTGTTACAAAGGCATGTCGAAGACTGGAGTATGAATCCAGGAAATCTTTTGCTGTAACTAGAATTGTATTAATTTACATGTATGTTATATATTGAAATGATTTGTATATGTTTTTTGTATAAGAAGATAAACTTTAATAAATGTCTCCATATTTTCCCATAGTTAGACCTCTGCTAAGATGGCGGAGACCACCACCTACGTGTGCAAAGTTCGTATTAGTAACTTTACACTCATAAATTCTGTTGTATGAGGCTCATAGAGAAGATTTAGGGGGTGGTGTAAATCTACATTTCAGTGTAACTCTACACTCAGAAATGAGGAATAGCAAAAAAAGTGCAGAGCTACAACTACCTGTAGTAGTATATATACACACATGACTAAAGATACTCCTGTATGTTTACGTTAGTGAGTAGGCCCCACTGTGCTTAGACTTTCACAGACGCACTTATTTTGGAGAATCACGTGAATGGACTTGGCAACCATTTCTTTGTATATCAATGTTAGAGAGTCTCTCAGGGCCAGATGTATCAAAGGGTTTTGGCCATTCTGTGTCTATGGGAAAATGTGTTCATGCACATGGCCCTCAGTGCCTTACTAAGCTGCAGATGGATCGGTCTTCATAGGGGTCTGACCCACACACACTCACCTCTTAATGCATGGGTGGGAGAGAACATGCACAGGCTTTACACATCCACATTTAACTTGGTAAGCAGCATAGGGTGGAGCCCATGGCCATGCGTCCCTGACTCTGTTCCTTCATTTGCATGTGTAAGAGGCCACGAGTAGTCTATTCAATAAGACACGTTATTACCAGCTCTGCAGTGTAAGAGGACATGATGACCTCGCACGTTGCTACTGAAATTACTCAGCACTGGTGACAGTGGCAGCTCCTCAGCTAAGGAGGAGGAGCGTAGCCCCACTGCTCTGATAATAGCAAGACGTTATTATAATTTTGTTTTTCTGAGCAGGACTCGGAGTGAGGTCGAGGCGAGGTGGGGCTGGGCTGGCCAGAGCAGGGGAGGAGTGGTTTGCACTCTAAATGTGCACATGGCAGTTTGGCCAGCCCTCTGGGGCCGGCCAAACCGTCATGCTCACTTAGCATGTTCTCCACCTTGCTGTGTTACACAGCCAGGGTGAGATCATTCCCAGGCACTCAGGCGCGGCAGGTTCATTTGTGCAGAGTGGCCACACCCCTCCACCTTTAGCCCCGTAGGAACAGTGTCTGTGAGGCTGAACAAAGGTCAGCCTGACAGACACTGTTCCCTTTCAGTTCAAGCAGCCAGGAGCCAGACATGCACATTTAGTGCTGGCTCCTGGCTGCCTGAACTGAACTTTGCTGGGCTGAGAAAGTCACAGCTCCGGTGGGCGTGACGTTCTCAGCTCAGCAAAGGTTGCTGAGGCCCGCCCCTCAGTGACGAGGGGTAAAGTCTCTGATTGCCTTGCACCTGGGCGCTTCAGTTTTGAGCCCTGAAGCGCCCAGGGTCGAGTGTCAATCACTGACACTTCATCACAAAGTGGGGTGGGGTGGGGTCAGTAGTCTCACTGACCCCATCCCTCTCTGGGATGACGTTGGGACTGCTGCCTTCCCTCATTGGCTGACCTTAGGTCAGCCAATGAGGGAAGGCAGCAGTCCCAAGCCTTCTGAACCACTGAGGCAGCATAGAGCTGGCTTAAAGTAAGTGTGTTTTTTTTTTTTTAATTGTTTGGTGCATGCATGCGTGCATGTTTGTGAAAGAGTGTTGTGAATGAATGTGTTTGTGTGTGTGTGTGTGCGCGTGTGTGAGTGCATGATTGTGAGTGTTTTCTCTGCGGACCCCCCTCAGCGTTTGGCACCCTCACGGGTGAGTAGCACTCTTACAATTTCCTGATTGATTGATTGATTTATTGTTATGTGTATGTGTGCATGTGTGTGTGTCCCATCCGCCCTCTACCTCCAAAACTTACCGGCCGCCACTGCCTGAGTGGCTAGACAGGCCACTCAGATCAATAACAAAGCTGCTGATGCGGCATCGTGATTGGCTGGGAGAGCCTGGGTGCTTCCGGTGCTGCCAGTATCGAGTGAGGATTGAGGAGAGCAGTGCTTAATTTGAGCAGGTACTTTCCGGTGCTCAGCACTGGCACCTAATCCTCAGCACCGGTGCTCATAGCACCAGTTGAGGACACACTCATTTGGAAGGCAGGTGATTTTCCACAGAATCACAGGATGTTGAACCACGCTGAGACTCGAACCCGGTTCCCCAGCTACGAAATCAGCAGCTGTAGCCATTAGGCCAAGTCCTCTCCAGAATAATAAGTGCCAGGGCTCTAGTCAGGAGGCAGTTTGCCCCAGCACATTTCTACTGTTAGCGCTGCCTCCTCAGGAGAGCCCCGGCACTTTTTATTTTACAAATTAACCACTGGAGGAGCGGCAGCGGCAGCTGCGGCATTCAAAGGTAAGTTTATTTTATTTCTTTTCTTTCATTCCCCACCACCTCTGTTCTGAGGCAGCCGCCACTGCTGGTGACATATTTTTATGGAACGTTTCTATACAGTCCACATCTAATGTCAGTAAAGTTCATAGTTTATCATGAAGTCTTGGTGGTTCATAAAGGTCTTCTTTCTCACTATGATCTCATGTAACAAATGTATTTTCCTACCTAAGTTACGCTTAGGTTCACAATTACCTTCGTTTACGAGTGTTAGCTCACATCTATAATCAATGAGTGAATTTACACTGGCCTTTGGATTTCCTTCAATATAAAATTACATCATTGTGGGGTGATTGTATGTGTGGGCACATCTGCTCACAGGTGCCCACTGTGGACAATTCAGGACGAGGACGCCTGCTAAGTAGATAGATAGATCATGTGAGTGAGCTCGCAGATATCTGCAAACCTTTTTTTAGGAGCATTCCCCATGTGAATGTGGTTGGATATGTACTGCTGAGAAGGACGGGAGTAAATCCCTCTGCAGAGTGTTCATGGTGAAAAAATACTCACAGAAATGTGCTTTGTAGAGAGGGTTGAGTTTCTCCATGAAGATAATATTTTTGACGAAGGAGGAATAAAAAACAAGTTAATGTGTACAAACCCTTTGTGTTCTATGTTTATGTATGTGTAAATTAATATTTATTACATAGGGGAGATAGCGGGAGGGACCCGACCAATGGCATACTACTCCCTATCTTGCATAAAACTCACAATTGGTACATCTGGTCATCAACTAGGAGTAAAAACACACAAACCACAATGCAAATTTATAGTGTCCTATATGTGATTGTACATTTGTAAGAGAGGGAGCTGTTAGGGGATACTTCCTTTTAGGACAACTTGACGCTTGCCAGGATGTCCTCTAAAGCCTGCACAAACTAAAGAGTTTGGCGGTGCGATGTACCCAGTGGATTGAGAATGCACAAAATTTCCCCAAATTGGAAAGATGGTTGATCCTGAATATACACAGGCCATCACCTAGCAGAGTGACAAAATTACCAGGTCCTGAAGAATGCCCCTGAACCCCGTTGGGGTCAATCATGGGCAGAAACATGTTGACCGTCTATAGGGGCTATTTGATTAAAACCCAGAGTCCTCTCCTTTTTAATTCTATCCCAGTGGAGCACTAAATAAAAATTGGTTCGGCCCCCTGGAGATAGTTTTATCCAACACTTCTTTTGCGCTCTGCCCCCCACTCCCTTTAGAACACCGCTCATCTTGAAAACACCTCAGCTCCTCCCACAAGGGAGTTGTAGCCCACACCGTGGACCTTGAGTGTGAGGAGGGAACTCATTGATGAAGCATGTCACCTCCAGGTGAGTGAGGGTTTTTGTCCTAAATGAGATGCAACAGTTGCAGTTTATAAAGAATATTGCTAGTATTCTTAATAATTCTGAAATAGTTGAAAATTTACTCAAATGTAGTTTTAAGTCTAATAGAGTGAATGTCAGGCATGCTTGTGAAGTGCACCCCCATTCAATTAGTTACTATGAGTTTTTTTATAATAAGGAATAAAGACAAACTCAGTTTAATCCATATGCCATCATTTTTTAGTACAATTTCTCTTCCAAAGTCACTCCTTATAGCATATTTCGAGCATTACGTTTTATACAACACTGACTGTATCACTGGGGAAAGCATAGAGCAATCTTTGTATAGAGTATTTCAGATGATTAGTGTTTAAGATACCTAAAGGCAATTGAAAGAGTCTGTATTTACATTCTGTTTGTCCAATTGTTCAATATATTGCGGCAAACGATTGATATGCAGTATATACTTATCACTAAAAAAATGCTCCATCAATTTCAGATCTATGAGTGGCCATCACCATTTGTAAATTGCACTAAGCAATACCAACAGCTTTGAGGGGTACAGCACAATGTCAGTCACCCAGTGCTGCTGGTACTGATCATAAGTCATAAAATATATTTAACTTTCCCACACAAATAAAAAATAAATGAAAATTATTCCACTCTGCAAAACAAGAACACTGTGCCATTCGTTTCGCAAACTGCTTGAGGTCCTAAAAGAAAATTCCTGCATCTCCTGAAAGGGCGAGACTAAGGGCCTAATTACAAGTATGGTGGTCCATAGGACCACTAAACTTGCATTTGAGGTGCAGTGGTGGGCGGGGACCACCGCACCAGTGGTCCGACCGCCATATTATAACTATGGTGGTCAGATCTCATTAGGACCACCAAAACCGCCAGGGATCTGTGATCCCTGGCACGGTGGTCTGAGGCCACAATATGCTTGGTGGTGCCTTTGTGGCACTGTCAAGCATATTACAAGTTGGCTGTTAGCCACCGTTTTCATGGTGTTGAGACCATCATGAAAGAAGTAGCGAAGAGTCAACAAAAGGGACCCTAAAGGGCCCCCTGTTGTCTCAGGGCCTTTGGGATGCATGCAGGGGGGCACATGGTGGGTCCTCATCTGCATGTACCCCCTGTTCCAACATGGCATGGCTGTTCCACGGCACTGCCTTTATAAGACTCACCTATAAGCCTTTAAAAGGCAGCGCTGTGGGCCAGCCGCTGCAGGACCACTCGCCCAGATTACAACTTGTAATTCGGCGGGTGGTGGGCAGTGGAGTTTGGTGGAGTGGGAGCAGGGCAGCGGCGTGCCGCCTCGCTACCACACTCCCAAAACTCATAATCAGGCCCTAATTCCAAGTTGATTTCGTATACAAAGGCAGCCAAAAAAGACAAGACTGAGCTAAGCACAGAATTGCAATCAGACCACAACATATTTTAACAAGGCCCCAAATGCAGATTGTACATGTATTTCCAACAGTTTAATGAAAGCTATTATTCTTTGAAAAGAAAATATATATTTGAGGCTGAGAGTTGGATCATCTGTATACTGCACATCCATTTTAAGTACCATAAGCCAAAGTAAAAACAATATTTTTTGATAGATAAAAATTGTTACAAGACAAGTAAAACAGAGGTAGAAAGTTCCCAAAGGAAAGAAAAAAAACAAAATGCGGTGGAGGATGTACTCTACTAATGATGTAAAATCATGCCTACCAGAAAATTGACAATTGTCCTGCACAACTTATGCAAAATGAACCCATATAATGGTAATTGCATCTCTGCCACCCAACCACACTTTGTAGACACTCCAATGATATCAATTTTCAAGTAGCTAACTACATTATTTTCCACAGAAGCAGCTATATCCCTAGACAATGAAGACAGTTGAAGTTATTCTGAAATCTCCAATCTTGGTAAATCAAGCTAATAACTCACTGACTGGTAGTTCCATCTTCAATTTCACAGAGTGGGAACTTTCCAAGCAATGATAACTATTAAAAAAAGTGACAGCCGATAAACGATCAGCTGTTATAAGAAGCGGAATTACCACAAATATTGAATTTCTAATTGTTTCATCTAATAGTAGAACCGGCACAAAACGCTAACCAGGAAAATAGTTAATTGTATTACATTTTGGGACGAGATTAAAAGAATGAAAACTTCATCAAGAGCAACTTCACAAAGGATTATGTATGGCAGGAAAACTACCACGAGATTATCAAAGTAAGAAAAGAGAAAATTCACACTATAAAATGGTACATTTTCCTCGTCATGTTCCAAAATATTATGAATTAAAGTAACATTTACAGGATTAAAAATATCCTTAAACTCTATTAAAACCACAGCAAGGAATGAAGGACATTTTTTATTATTGAATTTTATGAAAGGTCTGAATCTGCCATTGATGATTTAATATACACTTCTGTCTAGCAGTTTGCTTTATTGAGTTTTATAATAGTGAGATCATTAAAGGGAATGCCTATAGGACATTGTAGACAAAACAGTCACTATGGGCCATCACTACCAACAGTGTGGTAGGTAGGCAAATCTTCATGTTACTATTAATAAGTTCACTCAGTTTTGTTGAATTTATTGCAATTGTTACTTCAACTTTCCAGTCCTCTGATGTTACCTGAAAACATTCCATTGTCCTATCCAAATATCTCCCTTTTTCTATCTTAGCTATAGGTACACTTTTCAGCTAATCACCTAACTGAACATATAATTTACTTTGGTGTCTATATTTCTTTTACACCAAATAGAAAGATACAGTCCTTTACTTCATGCTTTTAATAGATATTTCCAGTTTGACAAAGGGTTTGCCATCAGAAAACAATCGTAAACATGCAACACAATAAAGATTTGAAGGTGAATAATGAAGTGTGTAATGGAATGTCAGTGTTCTAGTAATGCTCTTCAAACACTCTTCAGTTGATTTTCTCATTTCTGATATCACCAAATATACTTTGTTGGCATTATACACATGTAGTTCACGCCAAGCCGTAGATGTGGCTACATTTAAAAGATGAAGTACTTTGTCACAATGTTAAAAAAGGATGTTGATCGTGGTACAGATTTGTCTTTGTATTTCTCTAGCACTTCCCTACTCTTTATGAGGTGCAAATTGCTTTTGCATGTTTTTTTACACCAGTGTCACTGGTGTGACCGCAGTGTGTTTGAATTCCAGGAAGACTGATATTTAAAAAGATCTAGGATTCACTGGCGGCCTGTGTGTAGTGTTTTAGTGTGAGTGTGAGAATAAGTGTTTAGTTGTTAGGAGGAGTATGATTGTGGAGCACAGTAAATAAAATATTCTTGTGATAACTTTCAGATTCCTGGTCTTCAAAAATATGCTTTTCCAATAAATAACGTATAGTTATAGAAAAAGATGGATAGTTTTGTTTTAAAGATTGTTGTAGAAAAGCACCCACATTTCACATTAAAGTTAATTTCAATTGTTAAGTAAGCAGTGGCCTGCCTTATTTTTACTGTTATCTAAACCTCTTCCTTCTATTATCATTTGGGGTACTCTTGCTTCCTTTACTACAAGGCAACTCCATTTGTTGTGCACGGTTGGTAGAGTGTGTATTTGTATTTGTATGGTCAATAATTGTAGTAGGGAATATCGAATCCCAAATATCTACGGGACAAAATATCGTTACCAAAAATATCGAAAGGTAAGTGCACAGAGGTGTGTAAGGATTTATAACTCTCAACATCATATCTAAGTATCTTCATATATATATATATATATATATATATATTACCTACTGGCAGTCGCCAGTAGGTAGTTATAGTTAGGACCTATTTTCCATAGGAAATCCGCAACATTCTATTTGGAATAACGTTGGCGCCGATTGACAAATCTTCGCGAAATTTTCCAAACTTTTGGCCAGCTCCGGTCCGCTCCTATCCTGAAAATTTCACGGTGATTCGTCAAGCGGGGGCCGAGAAAAAGGGGGGTCCCAAAACACGTTTTCCCCATGCATTTTCCCATAGGACCTGTTGACGCAGCTACAGCCCGAACTGCTGAACGGAATTACACCAAATTTGGCAAAGAGGTAGTCCTCAGTTCAGACTCGTGCCTTTTGCTTAAATGGTGTAAATCCGTTCAGTAGTTCCTGAGAAAATTAGAGTTAAAAAGATAGATATATCTGGGCGGAGCCTAACCACACATCTCATCGTGAGATCTGATTGGCTGTCAGTACTTCATCCAAGAAGTGTTGGCAGCCATCTTGGGACCAATATACATGATAGCACCTCATTAAAAAGTATTGCAGTTAATAGAAGGTTTTAAGACTTTAGTTAAATTATAAATCATTTGTTGATGGTACCATACTCATTTTAGGAATTGTGGTGTGTTCTAAGGTGATTTTACCATGTGAAAAAGCCTTCTGCTGTGATATTATGAATCATGTTTGAGATAAAACTATTTTCTCATGCTTTTCTCACAGAGGTTTGGAAGGTGATCTATAAGCTAAACTGAGAGCATATTTTCTGTAAATTCACACTATCTTTCTCAGTCATGTGAGAATGAAGTCTGACATTCTCAGTAAAATATGTACATCCAACAAGGGCAGAGACTGTCAGTTGATTGCTTTGTGTTCTACTGCAGCTTCCCAGAGTGTTCTAAAGAACAACTAGAGCGCTAACAGTCCTACTTTTGACAAACGTATTGCACACCTGAAGCCATCTTGATTGGAATAAAGTGGTAACTCTTAAAACATTTAATTTAAAAAGGAACAAAATGAGGGGGTTCATTTTGCCATAGAAAGTATGATTAGTGCTGCAGAAAGAAAAATTAGGGCACATTTTGAGTGACTTCTCAAATCCTCTTCTATTTCATAAAAAAATTCTGACATGCAGACTGAAACATGCACTTTCAATACCAGCAGCAGACTTCCCTGGTGAGCAGTAGCTTTACTACAGTGATCTAATAAGCAACTAGAGTGCCAACATTCTGAATTTATGGCGAATGTGTGACACATCTGAATGCCTTCTTGATGGAATCAAAGTAAAAAACTGAAAGTATTTCCTACTGAGGAGACTGTAGTAAATGAGGAAATTAGGAAACTTCATAACAAATAAGTCTCCCAAAATGGCCACCAGAGATAAAAGAGCCCAAATGTAGCCCAAATATCACCCAGATGTAGCCCAAGTATAGTCCAATGACAGAATGTTCCAGAGTGTTCTAACGAACAACTAGAGCGCTAACAGTCTTACTTATGACAAAAGTATGGCACACCTGAAGCCATCTTGATTGGAATAAAGTGGTAACACTTAAAACATTTAATTTACAAGGGAACAAAATGAGGGTGTTCATTTTGCCATAGAAATTATGATTAGTGTTCCAGAAAGAAAAATTAGGGCACATTTTGACTTCTTAAATCCTCTTCTATTTCATAAAAAAATTCTGACATGCAGACTGAAACATGCACTTTGAATACCAGCAGCAGACTTCCCTGGTGAGCAGTAGCTTTACTACAGTGATCTAATGAGCAACTAGAGTGCTAACATTCAGAATTTATGGCAAATGTGTGACACATCTGAATGCCTTCTTGATGGAACCAAAGTAAAAAACTGAAAGTATTTCCTACTGAGGAGACTGCAGTAAGTGAGGAAATTAGGAAACTTCATAACAAATAAATCTCCCAAGATGGCCACCAGAGACAAAAGAGCCCAAATGTAGCCCAAATATCACCCAGATGTAGCCCAAGTATAGCCCAATGACAGAATGTCCCAGAGTGTTCTAAGGAACAACTAGAGCGCTAACAATCTTACTTATGGCAAAAGCATGGCACACCTGAAGCCATCTTGATTGGAATAAAGTGGTAACACTTAAAACATTTCATTTACAAAGGAACAAAATGAGGGGGTTCATTTTGCTGTGGAAATTATGATTAGTGCTGCAGAAAGAAAAATTAGGGCACATTTTGACTTCTCAAATCCTCTTCTATTTCATAAAAAAATTCTGACATGCAGACTGAAACATGCACTTTGAATATCAGCATCAGACTTCCGTGGTGAGCAGTAGCTTTACTACAGTGATCTAATGAGCAACTAGAGTGCTAACATTTAGAATTTATGACAAATGTGTGACACATCTGAATGCCTTCTTGATGGAACCAAAGTAAAAAACTGAAAGTATTTCCTACTGAGGAGACTGCAGTAAATGAGGAAATTAGGAAACTTCATAACAAATAAATCTCCCAAGATGGCCACCAGAGACAAAAGAGCCCAAATGTAGCCCAAATATTACCCAGATGTAGCCCAAGTATAGCCCAATGACAGAATGTCCCAGAGTGTTCTTAAGAACAACTAGAGCGCTTACTGTCTTACTTATGACAAAAGTATGGCACTCCTGAAGCCATCTTGATTGGAATAAACTGGTAACACTTAAAACATTTAATTTAAAAAGGAACACAATGAGGGGGTTCATTTTGCCATAGAATTTATGATTAGTGCTGAAGAAAGAAAAATTAGGGCACATTTCACCCAGATGTAGCCCACATGTAGCCCAATGACAGAAGTGTGCAAAACACTTATTTTGTGTGTATTTGCAGTGTTATATAGTGCAGACTTGTCAGGTATTGGAGTGCTTTACATGAGCATTGGTTACATCACACAAGATCAAATTCATTTTGGTTGTAGACATGGGGAGATTAAGTGATTTGACCAGAATCACAGAATGTTGAGCTGAAGCAGAAACTTCAACCTGGTTCCCCAGTTGCAAAGTCTGCAGCTCTGGAAGTAACACCACATCCTCTCCCCTAAGTGCAACATTTAATCAAGTGGTCAACTGGATAAAAAAACATAAAGATTACAAATAATTTAAAAGTTCTTTGTCGCTATTTAAAAACTCAGAAAATATGTCCTCATTTTAGGTTTTTAGAGCACTAACCATAATTCTGATGCAAATAAGACCCTCTCATATATGTAATTGCTAAAGGAAATGCTCTAGGCATTACAGTTTTGATTACATCAAGATGACATCAGGCGGTCCACTCTTTTGTAATAAATATAGAATGTTTGCAATCTAGTTGTTCATTGGGATACTGTTGAGAGGCAGAGGCCAGGGGCACGGACTCTGAAAATTGAAGGCAGGTAGGAGAGTGCAGAGGCAACAATTTGACCACACTGGGCAGGCAGGAAGGGCAGTGGCAGCACAACAGACTATGGAGGGCAGTGGAAAGGGGGGCAGGGGCAACAAACCAACAATACAGGACTGGCAAGAGAGGCTGTGGCAATATAATAAACCACTGTGGGCAGAAGGAAGAGGCAGTGGTAGTACAACCATACATGCCAACAGACCCGTTTCAGCCAGGAAACGTCCAATGTTTTTAAGCTCAAATGAGCTTTATTTGATCTGTCTCCTTTCTACAATCTCTTCTTTTTCAATGTAACTCAAAGGGGAAAATCAATACCCCAGTTTTTTTTCAAAGTCTCCCTCTTACCAAGTTCAAAATGTTAGCAAGGAAGCCCGAAACATGTTTGGTGTGATTTTCGCTGTGGGAGCGATGCTGTTTTTTTCCCTGCTACTCACCAATAAAGAAGGCTTCAAACATGCATGTGTGTGGCTCCTCAACTTTGGGCGCTTTCATTTGGAATATATATATATATATATATATATATATATATATATATATATATATATATATATATATATATATATATATATATATATATATATTCACTGAAAAAACCATAGGTTTCACACATGTTATAGTTAGCTGGACATTTTACTGATAAAAAACCAATGAAATTCCCCCGTTATAGTTACTGTAGGCAACTATAACTCACGCGACCGCAATCCTCTGCTGATGCTAATACTGTATTTAGACACTTATTTGCCCATGTCTTCTTCCATTAAATTTTAGCTATACATATATTACAAATATTTTTTTTTCATAAAGACACATATGTCATCAGCAGAGGATTACGGTCGCGTGAGTTATAGTTGCCTACAGTAACTATAACGGGGGAATTTCATTGGTTTTTTATCAGTAAAATGTCCAGCTAACTATAACATGTGTGAAACCTATGTTTTTTTCAGTGAATTTGCAAGGTTTTTTAAATGCTAATTCCTAACTATAACGTGTGTGAAACCTATGGTTTTTTCAGTGAATTTGTACGGTTTTTTAAATGCTAAGTTACTTTACGCCATTTGTGGCGTGCGCGCCCACTTAACGCAGTTCGTTCCGTGCGCGCACCGTGCGCGCACAGTGAGCACGCGGTGCGCTTCGCGCACCGCGTGCCCACGTTACGCTAGATGGGCCATGAACGCACGATGCGCTTCGCGCACCG
Organism: Triturus cristatus; assembly: GCF_964204655.1. Lineage (NCBI taxonomy): Eukaryota > Metazoa > Chordata > Amphibia > Caudata > Salamandridae > Triturus > Triturus cristatus. The sequence continues at coordinate 1,140,017,557 of NC_140593.1, read as the reverse complement.
TGCGCACATGGAGGACATATGATGAGCATCGTTGTGACAGGTAAAATATATGTTTTGCATTTGATGTAATAAGCCATGCACAAATGGTGCACTGCGGGCACCATTTGCACACGGGGTGGGAAGAATGTGGATATTTTTTTTTTTTTTATTATTTATTACCGTACGCGTACGGTAAGCGTAATCGGCGAAATTTTTGAAAAAATTAAAATTGCCTTTTTTCAATTGGGGGATCGTTGGGGACACCCTCGACATGGCTAGGTGCTTGGGAGCTGTCTAAACAGCCCCTTTATATGTTTTTGCACTTTGAATTTCATCCCCCTGTCAGATTGCGAGTGAGAAAATGGCGGCCGCCGCTTCCTGGTTTCGACCGATTCGAATGTTTACTAAGATCTAAGAGCCAATCAGAATCGCGCTCGCGCACGTCACCGTACGCGTACGGTAAGCGCACCGTAAGCGCACCGTAAGCTGGCTCAGATATATATATTGATTTAAAGGCTATTTTCTCAGAATCTACTGAACAGATTTACACCAAACCTACAAAAGGCACTTCCTTGACCTGAGGACTACCTCTTTGCCAAATTTCAAGTAATTCTGTTCAGCCGTTCGGGCTGTAGCTGTGTCTAAAGGTCCTATGGAAAAATGCATGGGAAAAACGCGTTTTGGGACCCCCCTTTTATCTCAGCCCCCGCTTGATGAATCCCCCCGAGACTTTCAGGGTAGGAGCGGAGCATAGCGCCCCACCTATTTTGAAAAATTCGCGAGGATTCGTCAACCGGCGCCAAAGTTATTCAAAATAGAATGTTGCGGATTTCCTATGGAAACGTGGTCCTAACTATAACTACCTACTGGCGACCGCCAGTAGGTAATATATATATATATATATACACACACACACACACATCCAGTTCCGGTTTGCCGAGGCAGAGTTCTCTGCTTCTTTTTTGCATTTATCTATCTATCTATATCTATATATATATAATATCTATATATCTATCTATATCTATCTATCTATCTATATATATATATATATATATATATATATATATATATATATTTATATATATATATATATATGCATTTACAAATCTCCACTTTACCGGGGGCCCCCAACTCTGCAGGGCGGGTTCAAAGCAGGAATGGAGAATCCTGTTTAGTTCAACACAAGAAAAAAGAAGAACCCACAGCTTCGGCATCCTTTCAGGCGGACAGCTTTATTGTGTCTAAAATACGTGGCAGCTTAACAACTCATTTATGTCCTAACGCGTTTCAGCGCCTCGCGCCTTGATCACAGGTGAGTTGATTTTCAAAAACCCAGTGGTCACGTGGCCTTTCCTTTAGACCACTATTCCTAGAATGCACTAGTATGCATATTTCAACCTTGGCTCGACATAGTATCTTATTTGGCATTAGTATCCTTATATTTTTGTCAAAGTCCAATCTTTTATCTTAACTTCTTGTGCTGCATTCCGGTAAAAACATTTAAGAAGCACAGTGCACTTAGCTGCCACGTAGCGAGTAATTCCCTGACAGAAAGACACGAAGACTGCTGGATAGAGGTAAGAACCTCCTTCCTCCCTTTCTCTTCAACCACGCAAATAGTCACGGAAGTCCATTTTTTGACTGCTGTGGTGAAAGAGCGAGTCATGCCCCCTCCGTTTGTTGCATTTACAAATCTCCACTTTACCGGGGGCCCCCAACTCTGCAGGGCGGGTTCAAAGCAGGAATGGAGAATCCTGTTTAGTTCAACACAAGAAAAAAGAAGAACCCACAGCTTCGGCGTCCTTTCAGGCTGACAGCTTTATTGTGTCTCAAATATGTGGCAGCTTAACAACTCATATATATTTCTTCCAAAACTGTCCCACATTCGAAGGCGCAACCGATGGCAGGTAACTCCGCTTTGTCAGCAGGGTTATCATTTATTTACAACCAGCTCCGCTCCCAAACATTTCATTTAGACCCTACGCGTTTCGGAGCTCCTGCTCCTTGCTCGCGGGTCGGCTTGCCGCTGGCAGATACGTTGGAGAGAGTCCCTCTTAACCATTATATCGCCCCCTGGTGGGCTCCTGATATCGTGGGTTTTCTGGTACTTTGAGTCCTCAACTTTAAATATTACCCTGTATGGGTTCTGCCTAGAAGCGCTTTTGTTCATGACTCTCCATAGAGCCTCTTGTCACCTCGCCAGTAAATCCACAAACTGCCATCCTGCTATACGAAGTTGGGAATCCGGCTTCAACAGTCCATTTGCATATCAAGGTGGTGCTGCCTTCTCGACCAAGAGGGGCCAATGATAATTCTTACAAAACTGTCCCACATTCGAAGGCGCAACCGATGGAAGGTAACTCCGCTTTGTCAGCAGGGTTATCATTTATTTACAACCAGCTCCGCTCCCAAACATTTAATTTAGACCCTACGCGTTTCGGAGCTCCTGCTCCTTGCTCACGGGTCAGCTTGCCGCTGGCAGATACGTAGGGGAGAGTCCCTCTTAACCATTATATTGCCCCCTGGTGGGCTCCTGATATCGTGTTTTGGGTCCGTGACCAAGGATCCATGGGCTCCGAAACGCATTGGTCTGGGTATCCCCTGATCCCCATAGGCCTGGTGGTGCGGTCCCTGACGGGGACCAAAAATATTTTTTTAGTTTTTGCCACAAAATCACGGAGGATCAGTGACTGAGCAAAAATGTAACAAATTAGGCTTGTTTTTTAATTGCTTCCTGGATGGGCCAGGTCTTTGTGGTAATTTTATTAATAAATTTGGGAGGTGGTGGTGCATGTCACTCCCCCCTCCCCAAGCACTAATCAGAAGCAGGAACTGCCACCACCAGGGCACAGTCAATATATAGAAAGAGAGGGGTCCACATGGCCCCCCTCCTAGGCCGATTTCAGCTGCAGGGACTGTAGGAGGGGGGCTGTATGGCCCACCTCCCTAGGCCACGATTGGCTTCAGGGACCCCAGGGCCTGGCAGTGCAATTGACACGCACCGCTCGTACTGATTTTTAGTGCTGGTTGTCTGTCCAGCGCGAACGGCATCTTGCACAGTGCATGAGGGCGCTGCTTCTTTCTGCCGCTCGAGTAGAAGTTCTACTCGAGTAGCAGCTTCCTCAATGTGAACGGAAGGTTCCTCAATATAAGCGGCAGCGACCATCCACGACCGCCCAGGTTGAGAAATCTCACACGGAAGTGGTCTAGCGTTGGATTTTCCTCGTCCTCGCTCGCCAACTTACCATTGGTGAGTGTGATTGAGGACAAAACTCCTCTGCGCTGTTGAGTTTTTTGGAACTCCGCGAGCTCCGCAGAGTGCGGAGTGCAAAAAATTCTGTGATCGGAGAAGAGTTCACCGCCCAGGCTTAAATAATACACAGCAGCACAAGACAGTACACACATAATTTAGAAAGTTGTGTCTGATCACCAGCTGCTGTGAGACACTAGAAATATGGATCTCCACAGTGCACACCTGACCAACAGAGGGCGCCCATCTTCATTGAGTTGTTTTCCTTACTAGGAAGAATGTGTACAACCCATGCTTATAGGCCAACTGCATCAGAGAACAGAGAGATATTTGGGAGGTGAACTGGCTGGGTAGTTAATTTAAATTTACCCACTTGTGTTTGTAGCTGAGTCCGTCTATTTTATGCACCTGATAAATTAGGATAGCCATAACTGAGTTATTTTTAGGGGTGGGCGGAATTTGCGTAGTCGTGCTACGCAAAGCTCCGCGAAACGGTAAAAAACTCTCCGCGAGCACACAAAAGTTCTGCGAACACACGGAATTGCTTGTTCCGCCTGTTCGCGACGCTTTTTTCCTGTTTGCGAACGCTGTTTGCGTGCTCAAGGAGAAATATCTCGCGAACACGCATTTTGACGGCGTGAACAAGCACAAAATTCCACGAAGCGTGGAATTTTTGGCAACTCCGTGTTCTCCGCGGAATGCAAAATTACCCAAATTCCGCAAATTCCGCAAGCGGAACGGAATTTACTTCCCTGGCCTAGTTATTATCCTTAGCAAGGAAATTATTCTTCCAGCATTCTGTAACAGTGTTAAAGAAGGGTAATACTTATAGAAACACCTCATGGGGTTCCATAGATTAGGGGCCAGAATAGAGAGGGAATAAAATGTAGACAAGACCTGAGGCTTGAAAAGGAAACATGGAAGGCAATGGAGAGAATCCCATAGATCAGTGGCTCTTTACCTGTGGTCGGGGTACACCTGAGGTCCGCAAAGCCTACGCAGGGGACCGTGACTACTTGAAATAATATTAACAGATTAATAAAGTGAGTATAAATAAAGAAGCAAAATGTACAATGGAACATTTTAAAATGTTCTGTAAATGTGTGTGTAATTTGAAATTGGAGGCTACAAATGAATCTGTCCTCAGATTGATTCTGAAGCAGAGCAAGTGCATCAGAGAGAATATAGCATGGACGGTGAGTGGCGTCAATTTAAATTAGAAAAGCTCCAACTTTCCTATTATAATTGAAATTTTAATTTCTTTATATTTGTTTGTGAATTAAATAAAATATTTCAGAATGTGTGTATCTGATCGATGAATGCTTGATTCTGTATTTTTTGTGTATTGTTTTGTAGTTCAAATCATCGAAAATGCTGGAGTCCCTGGCTTCCAAGAATGACTCAGTGGGGGTCCCCGTATTCCAATAATGAATTGGTGGGTCCCCTGTTCCAGTAATAATTAGGCGGGCCACAGCAGTCAAAAGGTTAAGACCCACTGCCACAGATAGTTGATAAGGGGTGATAACGAGAGACAGGTAAACCAATGCTAACATTCAGACACATTTGAAGGCAAAACAGAGAACATGTAGCTGGAAACGAAAAATAACTCCAAGGCAGTGAAGTTATTGCAGGTTGAGGGATACAAAAGTAGAATGAAGAAGACAAAAAATACTTTACACAGAAGAATAAATTGGCTGAAAAAGTCACAATACATAGTTAGGTCGGGAGCCGAGCAAATGGAAAGGAAGAGTGGATCAATAAAAAGAATAAATAAAAGAAAAGCAATTTCAGAAAATAAAAGAGAAAATGATCAATGGTGCTGGATAATGGGCACCTACGAGAGCGAGTGGTAGAAGTGACTTGTTCAGAGTAAGTCCAGGAATCTCTACGCCCGGGTTGTGGTGGCAGAAGAAGTAAATGTAGTGTCAGAAACAGGAAGTGTCTGTGCTAAGAAAGAGACTGGGAAGAACAGATTACAGTTTCTTGGAAGGTGATGGGTGCGAAAAGGAGAGATTAATTTGAACCAGTGGTTTCCGGTGCTCAGCACTGGCACTTAATCATCAACACTGGCTCTTTTTATGGTAGACATGAGGAGATTAAGTGATTTGCCCAGAACCACAGGATGTTGAGCCAGCGCCGATGTCAGCAGTTCTGGCCATTATGCCACATCCTCTTCCCCCTTTCATGATTAGTAGTTGGTTCTGTTTTCGACGACACTAACACGTGAAAAGGGCTGGTGCAGGCTGCCTCCTGACGAGAGCCCTGGCACTTTTTGTTTACAAATTAACCACTGGCGGGAAGTCCAACACTGGTACAGGAAGGACGCTCCAGGCCAGATTTTCTGGATAACCACTTCACATATCAGTCTATTTATGTGGCCATCTTTCTACCATGCATGCATCCGGCCCTTTTTGACTTGTGCTGGACAGCCCTTGTCTCCCATCAACGGCCAGTGCCATGCTGGGAGCCAGGGTGGGACTCTCCGGGCATGTTTTATGTGCCTAGGTGATCCTACGTGCAACACACGGGGCTTCCAGTGAGCACTCAGCCTTCCATGATTGAATACAGCCTACGAGCTGCAATGTGGGCCACTGCTCTGCCCGCGGCGGTGGCATGCCTGCTCATGTGTGATGCCATCAGCGGAAGGCAGCAGCTGAGCTCTGCCTCCTGACTTTGCATTTTAATTAAAACAACCTCATTCTCAACCTAACTTCTCCCATTTCTATTACTTTAACTATTATTTTACCCCTAGATTTCATGATTTTCACTTGTTTTGTTTACTAGTATATAATCCCCTTGGTATGGAGCATCGACCAGAAGCGGATTTGTGGAGGTGGTAAGGTGCAACCAGAATATTTGTGTATGTTCATTGTGTTGTGTTTTGCTGTGGTGCTGTAGTGTTATTGGTTTGCACTGGTGTATTTTTGTTCTGCCTTGTTTCATTGTCTTGGCCCTTGTGTTACATTCTGCTTTGATTGCTGGTTTGTCTTGTGCTCTACGTTTTTAGTGCGTTGTTATTTTGCTCGGCCTTATGTTCTGTGGTTTACTCGAGAGATGCTATCACATGCAGCTATGTTTCTAGGCGAAAAACACACGGTTTCCTGTGACAAACAGCCACAGTTTAAGAGGGTAACATACTGCTGCTGAAACCTTTCAACTACTGATGCTCTGCCAATGCTCCCTTAGTAATTATGTGGCAGCGGCTCTTCCACGCTGGCGGAGGAGCGTTGCCCCACCTGCCAGCAGCCAAAAAAAATGGAAATCAAAACGATAACGAACTGTTGTTTATTATCGTTTTATTTATTCTCTCGGAGACGGGGCTAGGGGGGATGACAGGCTGGTGCAGGAGTGTTTTGCACTGCTATTCAGTGCGCATGTTTGTCCGGCTGGCGGTCTCAGGGCGGCCAAACCGTCATGCGCCCTGAAGCTCTCTTTCAAACTCGTGCTGCGTTGCCAGGTTGGAGAAAGCAGGCACAGGCTCCCAGTCTCACTGGGAGAGCAAATCATCGGCGCGCAGTCCAATCCTGACGCTGCATTCAGCAGCATGAAAGCAGCATCAGGATTGGCTGTAGTGCACTCTGGGAGCCTGTGCCTGCAGAAGAGAGGGGCTCAATGAGCAAGTAAGTGCTTTATTTAATTTATTTTATGTGGTTCTGTCATCCATCCATCTGCCCCCCTGTCCCACCTCTGCTTCCCGCCGCTTCTCCACTCTATCCAGACACCGGCCGCTACTTCTATTATCTCCCCATAGACACAGAACGGGTAAAACCCTTTGACAGATCACAACAGTGGTTGAAGTGGGCGGGATCTTTTGGGAACTTACACTAACAGTTCCCATATTAGCATGATCCAGCCCCAATCCTTCTCTAAAGAGCACAAGAGTTCAAAGAAATGCAGCCTGTTAGACTTGGGGGTCTCTGGTTGGCGCAAGGTTGCCCTTGTGACAAGCAGGAACCCTCTCCTCTATGTCAGGGCGCAGGATAACCCCTTGTGAATGACCCTTGCTCACCCTCTAGGTGCGTGGCGTGAGCAGCCAAGGCGATTCCTCAGGTGTTGTTGGTTAAGCACTTACAATCGCACACACAGTAAATACATCAATCCCCCCAGAAACGGACACCAGACTTGGATATGTAGAAAAATACGCTTCTTTATGTAAAAATAGGTATATATGTCTCAGCAGACTTATCACAAGACCAATAACGTTTTCACTATGCCACCAGGTTGTAAAGCAGGCAAATGTTTGTTGTTCGTAGCTTCAAATGGATACTTTGTAGTCTCTCGCAAATGTTACTTGTGGTTCCAGTACTTACAGAGATCGGCTCCTGCGAACGGGGACATAAGGCGTTGCGGGCCCCGAGCCCGATACTGGAATTCTTAAGAACGTGTAGTTGCGTTTGGGAGTCGGCACGGGAGGGTGCGACTCAGCAGTGATGGGGGCACCTTTGGATCCTCTTGAGCAGGTGCGTGTAGTCAGGCAGGCGCGGCCCACGACCCTCAGCACGGCAGTGCGCGGGGTCGCCTCAGCGGGGGCGGCGCGGCCTGATCTCAGATCGAGATCACGAAGCGGGGTCACAGGGCACGGTCCGTGCAGCTGGGGACCCGGCGGGGATCACGATCATCGGACAAGAATTCCGGCGGGAGGGCGATAGCGCTTCAGCGCGCTCCAATAGCAGGCGGTGGCAGAGGTGCCGGCGGCCTAGCCCGGGGTAGAGCGACTCCGGTCGGAGCGAGGCTCTCAAGGGGGCAAAGGCAGGCAGGCTCCCGAGTGTCACGGCCCTAGGAGGGGCGATGAGGGGCGCAGTCTTCCTCAAGCGGGGTACACACACGGCTCGAGTTCAGGACGAACAAACGCACAAAGAACCCACTGGTCCTGGGGTTCTGTTCAGGGGGCAAGCTCAGATCAAGCCCTTGGAGAATGTTTAGAGCACAAAGCAGCAAAGTCTTTTCAGCAAGTCTCTTCCTCTCCTTTCTCAGCAAGGCAAGCAGCAGGCCAGTCCTTCCAGCGTCTTCTTCTCCTTCTAGTCGGGCAGAGGTTCTTTGTGGTAAAACAGGATTCTGATTTCTTAGGAGCCAGGCTCCTACTTTTATACCGTGATTCTTTTGTTCCTTAGCGCCAGGGGGCCTGGGCCTGGCCCAGTCCAGTTCGGGAGCACTTCGTTATGGTGACTCTGCTCTTTCCTTTCAGCAGCAGGGCAGAGACATCAGCCGCTCCACAGGGGGCGGCACCAGCTTTGTGGTGGCAGAGCATAGGTCTATTCAAGAGTCAAGGTGTACTCCTCCCACCCATCCTGGTGTCATCTCTCTACCCACCACCTGGCAGCCAACCTGTCTCTGGGGATTCCCCAACCCTGCTTCTTACTGTTGCTAGGCAGAACACACACACGCAGCAGAGGCGGACTGAAATGGCCAGGTCAGTAAATACTAACTTTCTAAAAGTAGTATTTACAAACCCAGGATATTAAAATAAACTTGACTACAAGAAGTATTTTATTATTCTGAGTTCAGGCATACTAAACTTGATATTCTACCATGCTCTATGAGTCCACTGGGGTCACAGCGTGTAGTGACTCCAGCAGCCCATTCTGGCCTATGGAGAGCAGGTAGCCTTCAATAGTGAAAAACGAAAATGGCTGTAATTCACTACTAAGACATGCCACACACATCAGGGCATGTCCTACCTTATGCCTACAATGCACCCTGCCCTTGGGCCTACCAGAGGGGTGGCTAATATGTAGGTAAGGGAAGGTTGAGGGACTGGCAAGTGGGGGCACTTGCGCAGTCAGCGCGATAGTCCCAGACTGCACACAGGGTCTGCGGTGGCAGACCCTAGACACATTTTACAAGGCTGCTTTCTGTGGGTGGCGCAACCAGCGCTGCAAGCCCACCAGCAGCATTGGCATTCACAAGCCCTGGCACCCCTGGTGCACTTTACTGGGGACTGACAGTAAATCCAATAAACCAATCATGAACATCAATTACAGGTACACTTTACCTAGGGAGCACTTGCACTGCGGCACGGATTAGCCGTGGCGCAGTACCCTGAGCGGACAACACCAGCAAAACATCGAGGCACACCATCAAAAAAGTGGAAGGGAAACTCACGCCAAGGTGCCAGGTCTAACACGTGTCTCCTCCAGCTGAAATGTGGGGAGAACTACCCTTGCCCAGGGGGTTCCTCGTCACTAAGGCGGAAATACCTGGACAGACCGTCAGCGTTGGCGTGATCTGTACCAGGACGGTGTTCCACCGTAAAGTCCATACCCTGTAGGGAGATGGACCACATCAACAGCTTTGGGTTTTCACCCCTCATTTGCATCAACCATCTGAGGGGCCTGTGGTCCGTCTGAACCCGGAAGTGAGACCCAAACAAGTAGGGTCTTAGCTTCTTCAGCGCCCAGACCACAGCAAATGCTTCTCGCTCAATTGCACTCCACCTACTTTCTCGTGGAAGTAACCTCCTACTGATGAAGGCTACGGGTTGGTCCCAGCCCTCCTCAGTCATCTGTGAGAGAACAGCCCCTACACCATGCTCTGAAGCGTCTGTCTGCACTAGGAATTCCTTGGAGAAGTCAGAGGCCAAGAGCACGGGCGCCGTGCACATGGCAGTCTTCAGGCTGTCGAAAGCTTTCTGACAGGTGTCAGTCCAGATCACGTTCCTGGGCTGCTTCTTGGAAGTCAGCTCTGTCAAGGGGGCAACAATCGTTCCATAGCCCTTGATAAACCTCCTGTAGTACCCAGTGAGCCCCAGGAAGGCCCTCACTGCGGTCTGCGTCTTGGGGGGTTCCCAAGCCAGGATGGTCTCAATTTTGGGTTGCAAGGGTGCCACCTTGCCACTCCCCACTTGGTGTCCCAAGTACACCACGGAACCTTGCCCGATCTGGCACTTGCTTGCCTTGATCGTGAGGCCTGCTCGGCGCAGAGCCATCAACACTTCCCAGAGGTGGCGCAGGTGTTCGGGCCAGGTGGCACTGAACACTGCGATGTCATCCAGGTAGGCGGCACTGAACGCATCCAGCCCAACCAGTACCTGGTTGACCAACCTCTGAAAGGTGGCAGGGGCATTCTTCATTCCAAATGGCATGACTCGGAACTGGAAGTGCCCATCTGGTGTAGAGAATGCTGACCTCTCTTTGGCCCTATCGGTCAAGGCGATCTGCCAGTACCCAGACGTTAAATCAAACGTGCTGAGGAACCGGGCAGCCCCCAGCCGATCAATGAGCTCATCAGCTCTGGGGATGGGGTGCGCGTCAGTCTTAGTTACTGAATTGAGTCCTCTGTAGTCTACACAGAACCGGAGTTCAGGTGTGGCTCCCGGCGCAGCAGCTTTGGGGACCAAGACCACGGGGCTGGACCAAGGACTGCTGGAGGACTCAACCACCCCTAGCGCAAGCATTTTGGAGACCTCCTCCTTGATGCAAGCTCTGACCTTGTCAGTTACCCTGTAAGCCTTGTGCTTCACAGGTAAGCTGTCTCCTGTGTCCACATCATGGACGCACCAATCCGTGACACCAGGAACCAGGGAGAACCTATCTGGAAAATGCCCCAGCAAGTGGCGGCAATCTTCCTGTTGTTCGGGCGTCAGGGTGGGTGAGAGGTTAACTCCATCCACTGACCCATCTTTCTCAGAGGCTACTAAGAGGTCCGGAAGAGGCTCGGTCTCCTCTTCCATTCCATCATCAGTGGCCAGCAGCATGCCCACTTCGGTCCTCTCTAAGTGGGGCTTAAGGCGGTTAACATGTAGGACCCTTAAAGGGTTCCTGGGAGACTGCATGTCCACCAAGTAGGTGATAGGACTTTTGCGCTCCACAACCTCAAATGGACCTGTCCACTTATCCTGAAGTGCACAAGGCTCCACTGGGGCCAAGACCCACACCTTTTGTCCAGGTTGAAGCTCTACCAGAGTGGCATTCCGGTCGTACCACCGCTTCATCTCCTCCTGGCTGGCTTCCAGATTTGCCTCAGCAAGTTGCCTGATATGCCTAGTCTGGTTTCGCAAGGCCAGCATGTAACTGTATACATTCTGGGGAGGTTTCCTGAGAGATTGCTCCCAGCCTTCTTTTACCAAACTCAGAGGTCCTCTTACCGGGTGACCATACAGGAGCTCAAAGGGGCTGAACCCTAGAGACTTCTGTGGCACCTCTCGGTAAGCGAAGAGCAGGCATGGCAAGAGGACGTCCCACTTACGCCTCATTGGACCGTCTAGGCCCATGATCATGCCTTTGAGGGTTCGGTTGAATCTCTCAACCAACCCATTTCCTTGGGGGTGGTAAGGAGTGGTGAACTTGTAAGTTACCCCACACTCCTTCCACAGGGATTTCATATATGTGGATATGAAATTGGTCCCCCTGTCGCTCACCACCTCTAGAGGGAATCCCACTCGGGAGAAAATTCCCATCAGTGCTCGTCCCACCACGGGGGCCGTCGCTGTCCTCAGAGGGATGGCTTCAGGGTACCGGGTGGCATGGTCCACCAAGACCAGGATGAACCTGTTGCCCAGGGCTGTCTTGGGGTCCAGAGGCCCCACAATATCAATACCCACTCGCTGGAATGGCGTACCGACCACGGGGAAGGGCTGCAGAGGAGCCTTGTGCTTCCCTCCGCTCTTACCACTTGCCTGGCAAGTCTGACAGGTTCGGCAGTAGGAATCTGAATTCTTGTGCATTTGGGGCCAGTAAAAGTGGGTGACAAGCCTGTCATAGGTCTTGTCCATCCCCAAATGTCCTGCTAAAGGCACATCATGAGCCAGCCCCAGTAGGAAGGTTCTGAACTTCTGGGGTACCACCAGCACACGGGCTGACCCAGGTTCAGCAGCCTTAGGCTCGGAATACAGGAGGTCACTCTCCCAGTACACGTAGTGTGTCTTGGCCTGAACACCATTGGCATGGTCTGCAGCCTGCTGCCGCATACCCACGAGAGAAGGGCATTCTTTCTGCTCCCTGCAGAATTCCTCCCTGGAGGGACCTCCTTCTTGCTGCCAATGGGTCAGCTCAGGCAGGTCTCCCAGTTCGGCAATCTGTTCCCCGGTAGGCTCCAGAGCATCCCCCTCAGGGTCTGCTTCCTCCTGGGCCGTGGGAACTTCGGGGGCAGGTTTCCCGCGCCTCCTGCGCCTTCTCCCTAAGGCCGGTTCCTGGACCTCTCCCTCAGGCTCCAGGACCCTCTCAACACCCCTACTGGCTGCCATGGACCGGGTGGTCACGCACGCCCAGTCGGGCAGACCCACCATCCTCAGATGCGTGGTCTTCTCCACCTTTTCCCAAGGGGAGCTCTCCAGGTCGTTCCCTAGCAGACAGTCTACAGGCATGTCAGTTCTCAAAGCGACTTGTAGAGTACCAGAGACCTCCCCCCACTCAAAGGGAACTTGAGCCATTGGACAACAACTCTCTATGTTGTCAGCATTGACAACCCTACAGTAGGCATTGGGTACAATCTGCTCTTGAGACACCAGGTGTTGCCTCACCGAGGTCACGCTGACTCCTGTATCTCTAAGAGCCTCAACCTTCTTTCCATTGATGGTCACTACTTGCCCGTATTTCTTAGTGTTAGAGGGTAAGTAGGTTTCAGGGACCGTCTCACTGTCTCCTAGCGAGACTAGGGTCATATGCGCGGGTCCCCCACCCCCCTGGACTGCTACCTCCTCCCCAAAATTAACATTAGCTACTTGCCGGGGTGGAGCACCAGTGGGTGCTGTCTTACCAAACAGGCGACACTTAGGATCAGAGGCAATGTGACCCGGGTCACCACACCTGTAACAATTGAAGGGCCCCTTTGGAACAGGCCTACCTGTCGGGGCCCCGTTCTGCTGCGGGGATGGGGGAGGCTGAGAACCCTTCTGCTGGTTCCCTTGGGGATTACCTTGGGGGCCTTTTTGGAACCCTTTCTGTTTACCCTTGTCCCCCCCACTCTTCTGCTGGGGACCCGGCCCACCTTTGGCGGAGTCTCCCACTTGACCCCTGTGGACCCTGGTGCTGAGCCAGTGGTCCGCCTCCTCAGCAAGCTTCCTCGGGTTGGACAGCTTGCTATCACTCAGGTGCTGGCGTAGCTCAGGAAAACATTGACTGGACAAGTGCTCCCATGCAATTAAATCAAGCAGCCCTTGATAATCATTCACTTTGCTACCCTTCACCCAACCATCCAGTGCTCAGCAGAAAAAAGTTACTTACTCCACATACGTACTCTCAGGGATCTTCTTAGTCTCCCTGAACCTCTGTCTATATAGCTCAGGAGTTAACCCATACCTGGTCATTAAAGCTTCCTTCATATGGGAGTATGAGGTCTGGACTTCTAGGGGCAAATCTAACAGTGTGTCACGCCCTTCCGCAAGGAACCTTCCCCACAACCCCGCTCCCCAGTCTTTCTCAGGGACCCGGTGTGAAGACATGGCTACCTCATAGGCTCTAAACCACTGCCCTATGTCATCCTTTCTAAAATACTCCTTAACTACATCTTTGGGGATGTACACCTTGGACTCTACCTGCACTGGTGGAGTGCTGCCACCAGAAGGAGCGGTGTCCAAACTTTTCGCCTTCAGCTCCAACTCCTTCAATCTTATATCATGATCCATTTGGCGTTGTTGTGCCTCCAAGGCCAACTTCTGTTTTTCCATTTCCATTTGTCCTGCCAACTTTGCCATCTCCATTGCATGCGCCCTGTCTGCTGCCCTGTCTGCCAGCTTCTCTGGCGACAGGACTCTGCTGGGCTCCCCAAGGTTGTCGGGTGGAACGATGTCCCCCGCATTCTGTGGGTCTCTTGACTCCTTCCAGGCTCTCAACGCCTTGGTGTACTGGACCTTCCTCTTGAATCCAGCATGGGGAACTCGGAGTTTTACACTGTAGCCTTTCAACTGCTCTACTGTGTATCCCTCCAGTTCCTCCCAATCCACCTCATCTACCTGCACCGGCGGAGTGCTGCCACCAGAAGGAGCGGTGTCCAAACTTTTCGCCTTCAGCTCCAACTCCTTCAATCTTATATCATGATCCATTTGGCGTTGTTGTGCCTCCAAGGCCAACTTCTGTTTTTCCATTTCCATTTGTCCTGCCAACTTTGCCATCTCCATTGCATGCGCCCTGTCTGCTGCCCTGTCTGCCAGCTCCTCTGGCGACAGGACTCTGCTGGGCTCCCCAAGGTTGTCGGGTGGAACGATGTCCCCCGCATTCTGTGGGTCTCTTGACTCCTTCCAGGCTCTCAACGCCTTGGTGTACTGGACCTTCCTCTTGAATCCAGCATGGGGAACTCGGAGTTTTACACTGTAGCCTTTCAACTGCTCTACTGTGTATCCCTCCAGTTCCTCCCAATCCACCTCATCTATTCCAGAAATCACAGAGAGTGCTCTTCCAGCAGGGAGTGAGCCAGGCATGGCTGTCGCAATGGTCGATGTCTCAACAAAGTTCAGAAAATAAAAACCTGTGGCTGCGTTACTTGGTCTGCTCTCACTATCTGGTGATTAATAATTCACTGTATGCAAATTACAAATGCAAATCCGAAATCCCACCCGCTGCCACCAATGTTAGACTTGGGGGTCTCTGGTTGGCGCAAGGTTGCCCTTGTGACAAGCAGGAACCCTCTCCTCTATGTCAGGGCGCAGGATAACCCCTTGTGAATGACCCTTGCTCACCCTCTAGGTGCGTAGCGTGAGCAGCCAAGGCGATTCCTCAGGCGTTGTTGGTTAAGCACTTACAATCGCACACACAGTAAATACATCAATCCCCCCAGAAACGGACACCAGACTTGGATATGTAGAAAAATACGCTTCTTTATGTAAAAATAGGTATATATGTCTCAGCAGACTTATCACAAGACCAATAACGTTTTCGCTATGCCACCAGGTTGTAAAGCAGGCAAATGTTCTTTGTTCGTAGTTTCAAATGGATACTTTGTAGTCTCTCGCAAATGTTACTTGTGGTTCCAGTACTTACAGAGATCGGCTCCTGCGAACGGGGAAATAAGGCGTTGCGGGCCCCGAGCCCGATACTGGAATTCTTAAGAACGTGTAGTTGCTTTTGGGAGTCGGCACGGGAGGGTGCGACTCAGCAGTGATGGGGGCACCTTTGGATCCTCTTGAGCAGGTGCGTGTAGTCAGGGCGCGGCCCACGACCCTCAGCACGGCAGTGCGGGGGTCTCCTCAGCGGGGGTGGCGCGGCCTGATCTCAGGTCGAGATCGCGAAGCGGGGTCACAGGGCACGGTCCGTGCAGCTGGGGACCCGGCGGGGATCACGATCGTCGGACAAGAATTCCGGCGGGAGGGCGATAGCGCTTCAGCGCGCTCCAATAGCAGGCGGTGGCAGAGGTGCCGGCGGCCTAGCCCGGGGTAGAGCGACTCCGGTCGGAGCGAGGCTCTCAAGGGGGCAAAGGCAGGCAGGCTCCCGAGTGTCACGGCCCTAGGAGGGGCGATGAGGGGCGCAGTCTTCCTCAAGCGGGGTACACACACGGCTCGAGTTCAGGACGAACAAAGGCACAAAGAACCCACTGGTCCTGGGGTTCAGTTCAGGGGGCAAGCTCAGATCAAGCCCTTGGAGAATGTTTAGAGCACAAAGCAGCAAAGTCTTTTCAGCAAGTCTCTTCCTCTCCTTTCTCAGCAAGGCAAGCAGCAGGCCAGTCCTTCCAGCGTCTTCTTCTCCTTCTAGTCGGGCAGAGGTTCTTAGTATTGACTCAGATGCTCAGTTATTTATTTTGGGAGCCGTTAAAAATATCAGTGGGGCTTTCACATCAGCGCCAGATGTTGCAATGTTTACTCGCTGGCTTCTGTGGACCGACAGAGACACTGCTGCCCTCGCTGACCTTGGCTGTGAAATGTCACCAGCTGTTGCCATGGAAGGGAGTGAACTCCCAGCCGCTGGGAAGTTAAGCAAAGGGGCTCCCTCCTACAAGCCATCACTTTTAGGGCACATTTTCAGCAGTGAATCTCCTGGCACGAAAGGCTAGCTACACGGACTGAATTTTAAGAGCTGGGCTGAAATCTTGCGTATATTCCTGAGTCTGATTTTTTTTTTTTGTGTGCAGATTTTATATAGCGCGAACTCGACCCGAAGGTATTGGAGCGCTTTACATGAGCACCGGTTACGTTACACATTCAGGTACGGGGAGATTAAGTGATTTGCCCAGAATCACAGGATGTGGACGCGACCCCGAGGCTCGAACCCTGGTTTCCAGCACCAAAGTCGGCAGTCTAGCCAACGAACCACGGGGCATATTATCAAGAAATGGCGTTAAAATTATAGCCACTTTAGCGGCAGAAAAGCGGCGATAATAGGCTTGATAATATGCTCTGGAGAATTCCAATAGAAGCCCATGTTCTGGTGTCAACATGGGCTTCTATTGGAATTCTCTGCGGCATATTATCAAGCCTGTTATCGCCACTTTAGCTGCAGTTTTCTGCCGCTATAGCGGCGATAATTTTAACGCCGTGCTTGATAATATGCCCCCACATGAGTAAAATCCTGTTTGGACAGATGGACACTTACAACCTGCAGAGTCCTAACTAAACATTGTTCCAGATTCCTAAAAGTGACAGCTCTAGGAACGTGGAAACAACAACGTTTCTAGTTTCACTGCCATATGTTTATCTTTTTTAATATTTTTTCTTCACATCAGAAATATTTCCGTCCTCTAAAATGAGCTTTTTGTGACAGTTTCCCACCAGCTTTACACCACGTACACTTGCTTGAAGTAGGCCTAAGTTGAGAAGTCAATTGACCGAGAAAAGGCATTTGCCATTTTCATGAATATTCGCAAAGTTACGACTCCGTCGATGTTTGCTATATTTGCGAAGGCATCTTGTATTTCACTCGAAGGGGGTCACCCACATTGCTTTTCACACCCGCACATATGACAGATACAGCTATCTGGAAGTTTTTTAGGTAGCAGCGAGTGCAATTGGAAACCATAGAAATAGCCAGCTCTTTATTGTTGGAACCATGATCTGTATTTTGTAGTCAATATGGCTTTGAGGAACAGAAGTTTGACGTACGCTCGCAAAATATTTTGAGAATCTGTCCCTGTGTGTTTTTGTTTGCACTCCTTAATTTTCAGAAACCAGGTGATCGCTTTAATTTCTTTAATAAAATTTTTAGGGGTGAGATGTCTTGTAGTGGTTAAGCCTCCAACTTCGAATTTAGGAAGCCTGGGCCGTGATCATGGCTTCTCAGCTTGACAACACTGTGTGATCTGTGCCAAATTACTCTATTTCCTGCACTCAGGGCTGTTTAGATTGTGCCCACGCCCAGGGCGCCGACCTCCATAGATGTCCTGAAGCTCCCTGCAACAGTCTCCATAGGGCTTATGTCCGATCAAAAGGGCGTTTAAGCATTCTCTGAAGGCTGAGGGCGTCCTTTGTAAGGTCGAGCCTATGGCAGCGCGCATGCGCTGCTTAGGAAATCGACCTCTTGGAATGACTTCAGCTTCTGTAGAAGCTTGTGCTTGTGGTGCTCACACGCTATTGGTCTTTGCGTCTGGCTTTAGTACGCAATTGGCCAAAAGCGTGTGGAGGTCCCAGCTTCTTGGGAAATGTTTACTGCCAGAGTGTTTTGCTTTCGGGAGCCAGCAGTGGCGCACAGGGGCCATGTGTTTTTAATTAGAGGTGGTCGCGCTTGTCTCTTGTTATTTTTATTGCTCCCTCAAGCCCACTGCTGTGCTCTGTTCTGCTGGCCCCACCCATGAAACCTTCCTGCCTCCGGGCACTTCTCCCGTACTGCCCTCACACTCTGGTTTGTTATTCAAAGTACGTTGTAACTTTTAAAACGCATGCCTGTAACATCGCGAAGAAACTGAAACACAAGGATTAAATTCAGCAAATGCATGACCACGAAGACACAAGCGATCTAGTTATTTATACATGCACGTATGGAGCGCTGAAATAATAGCCCAACTTCCCTTTTTGACGGAGAGACTCTTTTTATTTCTATTTATTTTAGAACATTTGTAAAATGCGTTAGCCCCGCATTTTAACTCTCCTTTACAGTAAACATTGCGAACATGTCTACTTTATATAACTTCGTCATTCCTGAATTATCTGCCTCTCCATTGCAAGTCAAAAGCCCACTTTTTCTGCCCCCCCACTTGCCCTGCTCCGGTTCTTCCCACATGTTGGCGTGCGCTTGATAGCGGTAATCTAAAACATTGCCCCTCAGAGTGCGGTGTCAGGTGCGATTCTGGTCGCGGTGCTTGGAATTAAACAATGAGGTACATTGTCGTGGCCTCTCCGTGGCTCATGTTCAAAATACAGCCCTGGCAAATGTAGCGCGGCTTCCTTTTAGAAGAGATTTGAAAGTTTACTTCTGTGGAAGAAAGTATTTGTCACTTGTCTAGGTTCCTCAACGCTCTGCCCCCCCAACATATTTGTATATCATAACTGTCTCCACTTCTGCTGTTTTTCTCTCCCCATACATATTATTTTCACCCACTCACTGGAATGCATTCGCTTTGATGCTTTTGTACTGTATCGTAGCTTCATTCGTATAGCTTTTATACGCAGTGCCGGGCATCTAAGCGCATTTTCTGACGCTACACTGTGGAAGGCATTCTCCCTCATAGCGCCCGGAGCCCTCCCCCCCTTCAAGCACACACACAGCTGTGGGTTTCTCAGGGCTAAAAGACCTTGCACTGCGACCCCCCCCCCTCTCCACTCCCAAGCACTACCCCCGCTGCCTGCCTCTCAACTCCAGCGGCGGCATTTGCAGATCGTTACCCCTTTCCCCCATGGCCGAGCTTAGCCGGTCAGCTTGATGCTGGAGTTTGGGTTCTCTATCAATTTAAAGAGGAGATTTGTGTTAAAATTAGGTTTTGTTCCAGCCTAGAGTCCTCCTTCCCGACTCTACGTTACTCACACTTAGTTTACGACCCAATTATCGCCCTTCCTTAAGACACTTTACACAGCAGTGCAAGGGACGAAGGTTAAAGTCAGTCGTTCCTCACCTCCTCAGGTCCCCCTCCTTCTCCTCAATACACTCCCTTGGGCCATCTCTCGGTTTCTTTTCCTTGGAAGCAGGGCGCTTCTGCCCATGAGTTTACCCTTCTGCGTCACAAGGCCCACTTGTAAGCTTCGATTCCTCACAGCACTCGCTGTCATACCGAGGCAGCCGGACAAATCGCGCCGAAGCAGCTGTTTAGACAGCAGCAGCCAAAGTGAGCCAAGTCCTTTCCATAGGTAGCAACTTCTGTACGGCCCTAGGTCTCGAGCCCCCATGATGTTTGAGCTGAGGGACCCACCGACCCCCAGACCCAACCCCCCCTCACTCCCCCGATTGCAGCAGCAGTGTGTCAGCTGAAGTGCAAAGAGGGCAGTGTGCAAATAAGCTGGGTGACCAAATGGCTGCATGCCACCAAGACACAAGTTTTCCAGTTTGGGCTTTTGATTTAACTTAGTAGTGCATTATGGGAGTTGTAGTCCAGGCTCATTTTGATGGCGTCAAATGGGCCAACACACCTGATAACAATAATAGGTAAAAGTTAATTACAGTAATGGAAAAGTGGTGTCCCTGTGACATGGAACCATCTTGTTACCCTACAAATGAGACATGTAGGGTAGTTTGGGAAAGGAAGGGGTACTGCACAGTAGGGGCAGAAGCCGAGAGGGCAGTGTGCGAGCAAAAGTGGCAGGAGAAGAGAGAGCAGTGTGTAGAAAATACCTGGTGCAAAAAGGACAGTGTGTAGAGTGCGACAGTCCATGGTTGAAGCTTTCAGGGCTTAACTGGGACTTGATTATCAGCAAGAAAAGTCACCCTGCATCAGCGGCAGGTACTGGTGGACAAACGTATTCTCCCCCAAAGAGGTTTTCTCAAGAAACATTGTGAGAGCGATGACAGATTTGCAGGCGAAACATCATCACATCACAAAGTCTAGCGACGTGAAAGGACCTATGAATTTTTGCTCCATTTTCTAGAGGAAATCAATGGCTCTGTCTGTCATCTGGATACACAAAAATGGGAGAGGTGCCCTATTTTTGGGAAAAGGACAGGGTCACTTATCAACAACAAATGTATCCTTTCCTTCCTTTTTGATCACTCTTATCATTCATACACATTTTTCACAAAGAATCCTTCTTAACAGTTGCCTCGTGGATAACTCACTACAAAAAACACTGATCCATGAGTTATGCCAAAGAGTCAAATTTATTACACAGTAGTTAATCTTTCAGATTTTAGCAACATCTACAATGTGAAAATTCTTCTCAGTTAAAAGGAAAACTTTAATTCTTCTCACATATTAAAACAAATACCTAGTAGATCATTAGTTGTCAAAAGATTGTTATTCCATATCGATCATTTTAGCAAAACACAACTTCATAAGACAATCAATTTATACCAATAACAATAATAAAAACAGATAAAATCACAAAACCCTCATTGGCCCCTAGGACCATGTCTGCAAATGAGGAAGCTTGGCTTGCTGACAAAATGTTTGATGCAAGCAACAGGGGGGACTGATTTAAGACAGTGGGGGATCCCGGATTTCCTGTCAAATCAGAGAGAGTGGCCAAATCATTGGGTTAAGTTGGGAGTCAACTGTCTGCTGTTGCTTTTTTTCGCCACTCTCAGAGAAGTTGGGAACCCCACAAAGAATGTGTGGGTCAAAAAGGCCATGAAGGGGTAGGAGTGTGTGTTCCCTTCCAAGCTGGATACATGGAGGCCGATAGACATGGGCAGATTA
This sequence comes from Triturus cristatus, assembly GCF_964204655.1. Taxonomy (NCBI): domain Eukaryota; kingdom Metazoa; phylum Chordata; class Amphibia; order Caudata; family Salamandridae; genus Triturus; species Triturus cristatus. The sequence continues at coordinate 1,139,996,688 of NC_140593.1, read as the reverse complement.
ACTGAGGCACTGAAGATCCTTACAGCCCTATGTTTTACCTTTCTGAGTCTTTGCACTTCTGCCCGGCTTATTGGATGGCATTTTTTGGACCTTAGGGTGTCCGAGTTTTCACCTCAAGGGGAGTCCAGATCTCCTGTTACATCAAAATGGCACACCTCTCACGCATGTTTAACTGATACGGCTGTGTACACATGCACTAGCTTAGATAGGATTCGACCAAGTGGGTTTCACATCCCACTCCTTCAGAACTGGGGCAGCCATGGCTTCTCCACAGCTGCCAATTTTCTCAAGTCCATGAAGTGCTACTTCAGTCCAAATGTTTTTCCCTTTGACTTCTGGGACTTGTAGTTCTGTTTTATAATGGCATAAGCAAGACTACAAGTCCCAGAATTCAAAGAAAAACAAGCATTGGCATAGCCAATAGGTCTCGCCTTTGGGACCTTATAAGTGTTTAGTTATCCAGCACAATATCCTTGGTGCAACAACATCAACTGTTGCATGGTTAAACACTTATAAGGTCCCAAAGGTGAGACCTATTGGCTATGCCAATGCTTGTTTGCTTTTTGTGTGTTTGTGGCATGCCCCATCAACTTCCCCCTACTCCTCCCAAATTTCCAATACATGGACAATTAAATAGGATGTGTGGAAGGGGGAGCCAAATTTAGTTTCACCCAGTGTGCTTTCTGAGGAAAGGCCACCTCTTTCAGAATTTCAGGTGCTTCATCTGTCAAAAGTCGGCCTTGGCGGTGAACTCCGCTCTGTTTGTGTGTTTGCCACACTCCGCGCTCTGCGGAGCGGCAGAGTTCTGAAAAACTCTGCTCCGCTTTCTCGCTCACCAACGTTGAGTTGATGAGTGCGAGCAAGGAAAATCCAATGCTAGACAACCTCCCATTGAGATGTCTGAACTCTGGCGGTCACGGATGGTCACGACAGCTCGCGTGAGAAAGCATCCGTTTGCGTTGAGAAAGCTGCCGCTCAAGTAGAAAATATACTTGAGGAGCGGAAAAAAACACTGCCCTCTTGGGGTGCGCAAGGTGCCGTTTGCACTGATTTTCCAGCGCAGGACAATCGCTAAAAAATCAACGCGAACTGCGTGAACTCCACATAGCGCTGCAGAGTCTTTTGTGTGAACTCCTCCAGGCCTAGTCAAAAGTCAGAGTCTTAGAAAAAGCTAAATGCTTCCACAATACATGAAATGCTGGACCAGGTACATATTAAATTAAAGCAACTACTTAATAAAATATGATTGTGCTTGCGTTCACGATGTTTCAGGGAAGAACTCTTTACCTTAGCTGCAACACTAGACTTTTACGGTAAGTTGCAGGAAACATACGTTTCAAATACAGCTCCTTCACTTAACCACAGTGTGTGGTAATGAGAAAAGTGTGTCATGTCTTTGTACCTCACTTTTTATATCTGTCAAAATGTGTGCTTAGAAACTGGTGAAATACCAATATGAAGCACTACACGAATGACTAGACCGAAGGGAATATTTAATATATTATATAGGATGAATTTATAAGTGAGTTCGGTCGCACTGATCTGGCTTTGATGCACTCTTAGATTATCAAGATGTCAAATAAAAGATGCAGATGAAATAAGAGATTTATAACTTTTTCAATAAAAAAACTTGAAAACGATATAATTTTAAACTTATTTAAATTAAATAACCTTTGTGTGACTTGTGGATACATAGCCACAGAATTAGTGTACACACAAGCATAAGTCTCAATTCTGTATTCTATTATATAGATGTCTAATTCGGTGTCTTTGTGGAGTATGTTCTAAAAGTGTTATATCCAGTGCGTAGTAACCACAAAACAGCAGTATTTAATCTCTACATAAAATCAAGTTATTATGTTAACTGCTATATCTTTTATTCTCTCTGTACATAAAAAAAACGAAAATTATATATTGCATTTCTGCTCTACTGCTCTTGCATTATACTGTTCTTTGCACACAAAAAGCCTACACCGCCCCTTAGACTAATGCATGAGTGTAAAGGTGTTTGTAGAGCACAAACTTAGCTTCAGTGAATGGGGGGCTGAGCGAGGCTGGGACCCTTCACGTTACACTCAGGATCACTTACAACCAAGCGGAATATTTGTGGGTGCTGATCAGTGGCGGCTCCTCCACTAAGGCGGAGGCGCTTCGCCCCACAGAAAAAATAAAATTATAATAATACCATGTTATTAACATTTGATTTTTCCGTACTGGCTCTGTTTAGGTGCAGGGTGGGGCGGGCTGGGCTGCCCACAGAGCAAGGGGAGGAGTGGTGGGCACTTTCTAAGTGCGCATGTCATGCGCAGTTAGCATGTTCTCCACCTGGTTGTATTGCACTGTCATGCTGCTGAGAGCAGCGTCGGGATTGGCTTAGGGGAGTCTGGGAGCCTGTGTGCTTCCTGTTGCCTGCGTCGACTGAAGAGGACGGAGGAGAGGCAGTGGCTGGCAGGTTAGTGGATTTTTCTTTTTTTTAAACCCGTCATTCCCACCCACCACTACTGCCCGTACTAGCTGCTACTAGTGCTGATTCCTATCCCATACAGGTGTAGTGTTCTCTGACCAGAGATGTTCTCTAACACATAATCCAAAAAACACATCACACAACTATCACTCTTTCCACACGTAATCTGACAAAAAACATATAAAGGTGCCGATCACGAGTCCTCGGTAATTTTTCTGTTATTTTATAACCGTCTAACTAACGATATCCTCGAGATCTCTATTTATCTAATCCGATGAATAACAAGCTTCCTGTGAAAATGGGGCATAACACAGGGAATTTTCTTCTTACTGCACCAAAATCTGCCTATCCTGTTTTTTATCAAGCTCTTTTCATCGGGCAAATTTTTTCAGGTTTGACCTGCCAAAATGTATTGGACAGATTCTAACCATACTTTACAGAATAACTCCCAACAGGGGTTTGCACAGGGGTTGGAATTTATCAAGACATACGTGTCTGAAAGCAACACACAAAGGTTATGGTTATAAACACAAGCCCAAGCCTTTCAGTTTTGTTGCCTCAATGGTTTGGCATCTTGTCCTTCTTAGGAACTGATGCCTTTTGATGGGGGGTGGGGCAGACAGTTTCTCAGTAGGGGAGGGGCTAATTGTCTGTCTAGTTCTATCCAGGCTGGATCCCACCTCGGGCCCTGAGTGTGTTCCTTGGGTTTGAGCTCAAAGCCCGCCTCTGAAGACGATGCCAGGTCATGAAAGGTTTCCTCAGCCTGGAAGAGAAATGGAGCCGGATCCTCGTTAGCAAGGATTTCCCTTCCCCCGCTTGGTTTTCTGATCTCAATCCCTGCCTCTCATATCGCTGTGGTACATCCATTGTGACAGCAGCGTGGAAGTACTCCGGTTTTCAACGTCTTCCTTGTCCCTTCGGGGGTGAGGAATAACCTCCCACCCTCATCCTCGCGAAGAAGACCAAGGAAGCCTCTCTCTCGCTCTAACTCTATCTCTCGCGTGGTCTTTCGCTCTCTCTAACACACATCCTCCCCCACACCAGCGTCGACTCTGACCGCGCACACCCCACAGCTATTCTCCATGGCTTACGCATCTTATGCTTCACTTCCTCTTGAATCAGGAAGGAGAAACGCCTCCTCAGAGGAGCTGCCGGTGCTGACTGCTGCTCGTGGCGGTCATGACGTTCTCAAAGTGACAGCCACGTCACAGCTCCTCTCTCACCTGCCATGCATCCTCTTTCAAAACGAGGCTGCGTGTGGTCACTAGAACGGTTTGACAATAAATCGACCCCCTCTCGAAATGTACATAAGCAAATCATTTTTGAAAGCTCTGAACACTGCACATAGCATCTTGCGCCTCAGCAGGGCAAGGGCCCATGAATGCCAATTATGAATAGTCCGGTACCAATGCACAATGTACATAAACTGGCAACCATCATGCATACACTTAAGAAACAAATTACAAATATTGAGAAAATACAGTTTGCAAAACAACATAAACCCCCATCAATACAGCCTAACATGAATCATCACAGTGCAAACCCCCAGAGGTTTGCAGAGTGAGCGGCCAAAGTCTTTACTACTACAGAAATCTATGAGATTACATGTAACAAAATACGTGTCTATAAGCTGTAACACAATGTGATAACAACCAACAACAACGACCATTGATTTCTATGGGAGGATGTTGCAGTACCAGTGGCTGGCAATGTGTGGTGCTGGAGTCACTTCAGCTTTGAAGTGAAGTGAATTACTGCTGTTTTGGGTCCCTTTTCGGCTGTGGTAACTTTAGAAGGGTAGTTTGTGAACAGCAATGCAAAATGCTTTTGCATTTGACTCATGAGGGACACCTAGGAACGACTAGTGGAACTGCAGCTTGATGTAATAATTACAATGCTTTTGCATTTGACTCGTGAGGGACACCTAGTAACGACTAGTTGAACTGCAGCTCTTTGTAGAATTATTTTGATATTGGATACTATAATATTCACTGTCCACTGCTAATCTCGTCCCATAATGCTTTGCAGGACCTTTGGTTGGGATTGTATTTTTGCCCATAACTGTGCTTGTGGTGGTCCTAAGAGGATTGGACCACCACCGAATCGTTCAGCAAGATGTGCTCTTTGTTTTCGAGGCATCTGCTTGGTTCTCCCCCTAGATTAGGGAAGATCTCAAAATCATCACCCCTCTCACTGCTTGCTAAATTTTAATTTTCACTATTGTGAAATGACTAAATGCATTTTAGCATGTAAAGACAAAGCTACTTCTTATTATACCAAAAGTATATGAGGTTTCTGTTTAATTGGGAGTCCAACAGTACTCCGCCAATTACCCACCCTTACATGCAGTATTATTGAACTTGAACTACATAGGACAAAAGTATATTTAAATATCTTAAAAATACCATGTCATTGTGTAAGCTTTTGACAATACTGCTAGTTCGAATCTCATCTACAAGGGATGGCTCCCTAGGTCCTGAATGCAGCTTTTATGTAATGTGCCCAGTGGTTTGCTGCAGAATAGCTCTCTGGAGCTAATCTAGTCTGTAATAGACTATTGCATTCCCAAATCTATCTAGATACTAGTCTATGGGAGAAAGCACAGGCTTGGGCATCTCACGCCGCCATCTTTAATGTGAGCAGTGCTGTGTCTCTCTAAACAACATGTGATGGTATATAATCCCTGCCCAACTGGGGCTAGGCCAGCACCATTAAAAATAAAACATAAAAAAGGAGGTGCAATTCAATGTAGCTACTCGCAGAAAGGATATCTGGAAGTGCTGCATGCGAGGAATATTATGATATAAGAAGTTGCCTCACTCCTGACAAATTGTGAGTATTCTGGTATAAAAACACGTCAGCTGCTGCAGGTGTTATTAACTACTGCATGAGCTGTCCTCTGATTTGCTGTAATTGATGTGTATTTCGATATAAGGAGTCTTCTGAGTTGCTGAAAGTGGTGTGTGTTACAAGACGTCATCACAGCTGTTGCAAGTGAGGCGTATTATATAATATAAGGTCCTCTCAGCACCTGCTAGTGATGTGTATTATAATATAAAGTCATCTCAGCAGCTGCAAGTTACGTCCAATAGAAAATAAGAAGTCATCACAGCAGCTGCAAGTGGTGTGTATTATAATATAAGAAGTCATTACAGCAGCTGCAAGTGGTGTGTATTATAATATAAGAAGTCATCTCAGCAGGTGCAAGTCGTATGTATTATAATATAAAAAGTCATCTCAGCAGCTGCAAGTGATGTGTATTATAATATAAGAAGTAATCTCAGCAGCTGCAATTGATGTGTATTATAATATAAGAAATCATCACAGCAGCTGCAAGTGATGCGTATTATAATATAAGAAGTCATCTCAGCAGCTGCAAGTGATGTGTATTATAATATAAGAAGTAATCTCAGCAGCTGCAAGTTACATGCAATAGAATATAAGAAGTCATCTCAGCACGTGCAAGTGGTATGTATTATAATATAAGAAGTCATCTCAGCAGCTGCAAGTGATGTGTATTATAATATAAGAAGTAATCTCAGCAGCTGCAATTGATGTGTATTATAATATAAGAAATCATCACAGCAGCTGCAAGTGGTGTGTATTATAATATAAGAAGTCATCACAGCAGCTGCAAGTGGTGTGTATTATAATATAAGAAGTCATCTCAGCAGGTGCAAGTGGTGTGTATTATAATATAAAAAGTCATCTCAGCAGCTGCAAGTGATGTGTATTATAATATAAGAAGTGATCTCAGCAGCTGCAAGTGATGCGTATTATAAATTTAAGAAATAATATAAGTCATCTCAGTAGCTGCTTGTGACGTGTATTATAATATAAGAAGTCATCTCAGCATCTGCAATATACGTGCATTAGAATATAAGAAGTCATCTCAGCAGATGCAAGTGGCGTGTATTAGAATATAAGAAGTCATATCAGCAGCTGCAAGTGGTGTGTACTAGAATATACGAAGTGATCTCAGCAGCTGCAAGTTGCGTTCAACAGAATATAAGAAGTCATCTCAGCAGCTGTAAGTGCTGTATAGTAGAATATAAGAAGACATCTCAGCAGCTGTAAGTGCTGTATAGTAGAATATAAGAAGACATCTTAGCAGCTGCAAGTGGTGTGTATTAGTATATAAGACGTCATCTCAGCAGCTGCAAGTTACATGCAATAGAATATAAGAAGTCATCTCAGCACGTGCAAGTGGTATGTATTATAATATAAAAAGTCATCTCAGCAGCTGCAAGTGATGTGTATTATAATGTAAGAAGTAATCTCAGCAGCTGCAAGTGGTGTGTATTATAATATAAGAAGTCATCTCAGCAGCTGCAATTGATGTGTATTATAATATAAGAAGTCATCTCAGCAGCTGCAAGTGGTGTGCAGTATACATTTATGAAATAGTATGTCATCTCAGTAGTTGCTAGTGACATGTATTATAATATAAGAAGTCATCTCAGCAGCTGCAATATACGTGCATTAGAATATAAGAAGTCATCTCAGCAGGTGCAAGTGGTGTGTATTATAATATAAAAAGTCATCTCAGCAGGTGCAAGTGGTGTGTATTATAATATAAAAAGTCATCTCAGCAGCGGCAAGTGATGCGTATTATAATATAAGAAGTGATCTCAGCAGCTGAAAGTGTTGTGCATTATAAATTTAAGAAATAATATGTCATCTCAGTAGTTGCTAGTGACGTGTATTATAATATAAGAAGTCATCTCAGCAGCTGCAATATACGTGCATTAGAATATAAGAAGTCATCTCAGCAGGTGCAAGTGGTGTGTATTATAATATAAAAAGTCATCTCAGCAGGTGCAAGTGGTGTGTATTATAATATAAAAAGTCATCTCAGCAGCGGCAAGTGATGCGTATTATAATATAAGAAGTGATCTCAGCAGCTGCAAGTGTTGTGCATTATAAATTTAAGAAATAATATGTCATCTCAGTAGTTGCTAGTGACGTGTATTATAATATAAGAAGTCATATCAGCAGCTGCAATATATGTGCATTAGAATATAAGAAGTCATCTCAGCAGGTGCAAGTGGTGTGTATTATAATATAAAAAGTCATCTCAGCAGCTGCAAGTGATGTGTATTATAATATAAGAAGTCATCTCAGCAGCTGCAAGTGATGCGTATTATAATATAAGAAGTGATCTCAGCAGCTTCAAGTGGTGTGCATTATAAATTTAAGAAATAATATAAGTCATCTCAGTAGCTACTAGTGACGTGTATTATAATATAAGAAGTCATCTCAGCATCTGCAATATACGTGCATTAGAATATAAGAAGTCATCTCAGCAGATGCAAGTGGCGTGTATTAGAATATATGAAGTCATCTCAGCAGCTGCAAGTGGCGTGCATCATTGTATAAGAAGTAATCTACTCTGCTGCAAGTGGCATGAATCACTATACAAGGAGTCATCTATGCTGCAAGTGTCATATATCATTGTTTAAGAAGTCATCTCAGCTTCTGCAAGTGGAGTGTATTATAATATTACAAGTAATCTACACTGCTGCAAGTGGTGTGTATCATTGTATAAGAAGTAATCTAAGCTGCTGCAAGTGGCGTGTATCATTGTATAAGAAGTAATCTAAGCTGCTGCAAGTGGCGTGTATCATTGTATACTAAGTAATCTATGCTGCTGCAAGTGGAGTGTATAATTGTATAAGAAGTAATCTACGCTGCTACAAGTGGCCTGTATCATTGTATACTAAGTAATCTATGCTGCTTCAAGTGGTGTGTATCATTGTATAATAAGTAACCTATGCTGCTGCAAGTGGCGTGTATCATTGTATAATAAGTAATCTACGCTGCTGCAAGTGGTGTGTATCATTGTATAATAAGTAATCTATGCTGCTGCAAGTGGCCTGTATCATTGTATAATAAGTAATCTACGCTGCTTCAAGTGGTGTGTATCATTGTATAATAAGTAATCTATGCTGCTGCAAGTGGCGTGTATCGTTGTATAAGAAGTAATCTACACTGCTGCAAGTGGCGTGTATCATTGTATAATAAGTAATCTAAGCTGCTGCAAGTGGCGTGTATCATTGTATAAGAAGTAATCTACGCTGCTGCAAGTGGCGTGTATAATTGTATAAGAAGTAATCTACGCTGCTACAAGTGGCCTGTATCATTGTATAATAAGTAATCTACGCTGCTTCAAGTGGTGTGTATCATTGTATAATAAGTAATCTACGCTGCTTCAAGTGGTGTGTATCATTGTATAATAAGTAATCTACGCTGCTGCAAGTGGCGTGTATAATTGTATAAGAAGTAATCTACGCTGCTACAAGTGGCCTGTATCATTGTATAATAAGTAATCTACGCTGCTTCAAGTGGTGTGTATCATTGTATAATAAGTAATCTACGCTGCTTCAAGTGGTGTGTATAATTGTATAATAAGTAATCTACGCTGCTGCCAGTGGCGTGTATAATTGTATAAGAAATAATGTACTCTGCTGCAAGTGACTTGTATCATTGTATAAGAAGTAAACTACGCTGCTGCAAGTGGCTTGTATCATTGTATAAGAAGTAATCTACTCTGCTGCAAGTGGAGTGTATCATTGTATAAGAAGTAATCTACTCTGCTGCAAGTGGCGTGTATCATTGTATAAGAAGTAATCTACTCTGCTGTAAGTGCTGTGTATCATTGTATAAGAAGTATTCTACTCTGCTGCAAGTAGCTTGTATCATTGTATAAGAAGTAATCTACTCTGCTGCAAGTGGCGTGTATCATTGTTTAAGAAGTAATCTACTCTTCTGTAAGTGCTGTGTATCACTGTACAAGGAGTCATCTACTCTGCTGTAAGTGCTGTGTATCATTGTATAAGAAGTAATCTACTCTGCTGTAAGTGGCATGTATCATTGTATAAGAAGTAATCTACTCTGCTGCAAGTGGAGTGTATCATTGTATAAGAAGTAATCTACTCTGCTGCAAGTGGCGTGTATCATTGTATAAGAAGTAATCTACTCTGCTGTAAGTGCTGTGTATCATTGTATAAGAAGTATTCTACTCTGCTGCAAGTAGCTTGTATCATTGTATAAGAAGTAATCTACTCTGCTGCAAGTGGCGTGTATCATTGTTTAAGAAGTAATCTACTCTTCTGTAAGTGCTGTGTATCACTGTACAAGGAGTCATCTACCTGGCTGCAAGTGACGTGCATTATGAATATGACACAAAATGACCTTGTGTGTGCATCACAGTATAAGTCACCTCAGCTGCTGTGACGTGTGTGCATCACTGAGTATCAAGTCCTGCCAAGTGCTGCAAAGGGTGTGCATCATGCCATAAGTAGCCCTATCAGCTAATGGTGAAGATGGAATGCTTAGCCCAGCTTCAGATTATACCGAACCGGGGGCCCCTAACACCCCCTTGTGACAAGAATTGATAGTTGTTCCTGAGACTTCAGCAGCCAGGCTCTACTGTAAGCTCGCTGAATGCTAAGAAGGCCACCTTGAGGCTTGAGCTCAGAGTATGTAGCAGTAGTGCTCAGACTATCATTACTTTTGGTGGGAGACGTAGGTTAGGCACGCATACACAGGCAACAAAGAGTAAACAATACATATATTGTCTAATGCAATCATATTTTTATTTTAAGTTCTAAGCCTTCTTACAAATGGAATATGTCCACAGCTAAAAACATGTTTTGCAATAGTCTGGCTTCAATGCCCCTAAAGGCCACAAAACAATGAAAGTAACTCTGGAAACAGAACAGTGTGTGTGTATATGACACAGTGGTGGCTCCTCTGCTATGGCGAAGGTGCATAGCCCCACTGCTTTCTCGCAGTGCGAAAAGCAAAAGCAAAAACAAAAAATGGTAATAACTTTTAGTTATTACCATTTTATGGTTTTTTTTTGCCAGCGGGCAGGTGGGCGGGGCTTCTCTGTTAATGGAGCAGGGCACGGGAGGAGTGCTTTGCGCACTCCTGAGTGTGCAATGACAGTTTGGTCGGCCCTGTTGGGCCGCCCAAAGCGTCATGCGCACTTTCCCCTTCTCCATACAGTGAAAACATGCCCACACCTCCAGCCCCTGGCTGAGCGCTGAGTCACAGCACTCAGACCAATCACATTGCAGCATTGTGATTGGCTTAGGGGTGGGAGCCTGGCTGCCTGCTTCCTGTTCCGACCTGGACACAGGCGAGCAGTAGAGGAGAAGCGGAATCCGGCGGCTGCAAGGTTAGTGTTGATTATTAAAGATTTTTTAATGCAGCCCGCGGCCGAATCCCCCCCCTTGCGCAAACACCTCCCTCACACGCGAGCCGCGCCGGCCGCCCATGATGTGTGTGTGCGTGCATACATGCGTGCTTCCAAATGTGCGATTTTCAGGATGTTTTGCAGCTTTTGCTGGAATGATCATGTGTCCAGGTCAGCACATGGTGATGCAGTTCCGTCAGATGCCATGCAGCCAAGGATGGCTCCTTGCTGTTTACCAGTCATATGTAGTGGGTCAGGCTGCCTGGATGTGGTGGCATCATCAAGAAGTTTGTCTTGATTTTTTCCAGAGTTGGACGCCGTGATGAGGAAATGACAACTCTGAAGGTGGCCAAGGTAGCCTTGAGACTGATGCCGCAATGAAGCAAGCATAGTGGGCAGCCATCAGCTAAAAGTATTGGCAATCCAGCGGGCTTGTGCCAGCCACAGAAGCCACTATATAGCAGGATCCTCCAGGGACGTAGCACAGAACCCTGCAACCCCTGTGGCACAGCTCTCCTCCCGCACCACCCCAACCCCACAAACACCCCACAAAATTGAGCGGGCCCTCAGCCTACGACCTATGACGCCTAAAGACTCTAATATCTTACAGAACCTATGATATTTTGTAAGATATTACAGCCTTTAGGCCCCCTCACCCCATGCTGCAGTGGGGCCCCATTCATTAGCTTTATGTCACTGGGGTCCTTCACAGGCGCCTTCAGCTCTCTCCTCACCATGCTGGTCCTGCTACACAGCGCCCTGAGGTCCCTTCTCACCATGATAGTGCTGCTGCACAGCACCTTGAGCTCTCTCCTCACCATGCTGGTCCTGCTACACAGCGCCCTGAGGTCCCTTCTCACCATGATGGTGCTGCTGCACAGCGCCTTGAGCTCTCTCCTCACCATGCTGATCCTGCTACACAGAGCCCTGAGGTCCCTTCTCACCATGATAGTGCTGCTGCACAGCGCCTAGAGCTCTCTCCTCACCATGCTGGTGCTGCTACACAGCGCCCTGAGGTCCCTTCTCACCATGATAGTGCTGCTGCACAGTGCCTAGAGCTCTCTCCTCATCATGCTGGTGCTGCTACACAGCGCCCTGAGGTCCCTTCTCACCATGATAGTGCTGCTGCACGGCGCCTAGAGCTCTCTCCTCACCATGCTTTTGCTGCTATACAGTGCCCTGAGGTCCCTTCTCACCATGATAGTGCTCCTGCACGGCGCCTAGAGCTCTCTCCTCACCATGCTGGTGCTGCTACACAGCGCCCTGAGGTCCCTTCTCACCATGATAGTGCTGCTGCACAGCGCCTAGAGCTCTCTCCTCACCATGCTGGTGCTGCTACACAGCGCCCTGAGGTCCCTTCTCACCATGATAGTGCTGCTGCACAGCCCCTAGAGCTCTCCCCTCACCATGCTGGTGCTGCTATACAGCACCCTGAGGTCCCTTCTCACCATGATAGTGCTGCTGCACTGCTCCTTGAGCTCTCTCCTCACCATGCTGGTGCTTCTACACATTGCCTTGAGCTCTCTCCTCACCATGCTGGTCCTGCTACACAGCGCCCTGAGGTCCCTTCTCACCATGATAGTGCTGCTGCACGGTGCCTAGAGCTCTCTCTTCACCATGCTTTTGCTGCTACACAGCGCCCTGAGGTCCCTTCTCACCATGATAGTGCTGCTGCACGGTGCCTAGAGCTCTCTCTTCACCATGCTTTTGCTGCTACACAGCGCCCTGAGGTCCCTTCTCACCATGATAGTGCTCCTGCACGGCGCCTAGAGCTCTCTCCTCACCATGCTGGTGCTGCTACACAGCGCCCTGAGGTCCCTTCTCACCATGATAGGGCTGCTGCACAGCGCCTAGAGCTCTCTCCTCACCATGCTGGTGCTGCTACACAGCGCCCTAAGGTCCCTTCTCACCATGATAGTGCTGCTGCACAGCACCTAGAGCTCTCTCCTCACCATGCTGGTGCTGCTACACAGCACCCTGAGGTCCCTTCTCACCATGATAGTGCTGCTGCACAGCACCTAGAGCTCTCTCCTCACCATGCTGGTGCTGCTACACAGCACCCTGAGGTCCCTTCTCACCATGATAGGGCTGCTGCACAGCGCCTAGAGCTCTCTCCTCACCATGCTGGTGCTGCTACACAGCGCCCTAAGGTCCCTTCTCACCATGATAGTGCTGCTGCACAGCACCTAGAGCTCTCTCCTCACCATGCTGGTGCTGCTACACAGCACCCTGAGGTCCCTTCTCACCATGATAGTGCTGCTGCACAGCACCTAGAGCTCTCTCCTCACCATGCTGGTGCTGCTACACAGCACCCTGAGGTCCCTTCTCACCATGATAGTGCTGCTGCACAGCGCCTAGAGCTCTCTCCTCACCATGCTGGTGCTGCTACACAGCGCCCTGAGGTCCCTTCTCACCATGATAGTGCTGCTGCACAGCACCTAGAGCTCTCTCCTCACCATGCTGGTGCTGCTACACAGCACCCTGAGGTCCCTTCTCACCATGATAGTGCTGCTGCACTGCGCCTTGAGCTCTCTCCTCACCATGCTGGTGCTTCTACACATTGCCTTGAGCTCTCTCCTCACCATGCTGGTGCTGCTACACAGCGCCCTGAGGTCCCTTCTCACCATGATAGTGCTGCTGCACAGCACCTAGAGCTCTCTCCTCACCATGCTGGTGCTGCTACACAGCGCCCTGAGGTCCCTTCTCACCATGATAGTGCTGCTGCACTGCGCCTTGAGCTCTCTCCTCACCATGCTGGTGCTGCTACACAGCGCCCTGAGGTCCCTTCTCACCATGATAGTGCTGCTGCACAGCGCCTTGAGCTCTCTCCTCACCATGCTGGTGCTGCTACACAGCGCCTTCAGCTCCCTCCTCACAACGCTGGTGCTGCTACACAGAACCTTGAGTTCCCTTCTCACCACAAAGCTGCTATACAGCGCCTTGAGCCCCCTCCTCACGACGCTGGTGCAGCTACACAGCACCTTGAGCTCTCTCCTCGCCTTGCTACTGAAGCCACACAGCTCTGAGAGGGAAAGACAAGGAAAGGGGAAAGGGAAACACACGATCATCACTTCTTTGTGATCTTGGAGAAGGGCTGGGGAGAGGAAGTCTGGTCTTCAAGCTTCTCCTGTTAGGCAAAACATTACATCAGCTGCACGGATGTCAATTCACCAAAATCCCAGAGGTAGTGGAAGTGACATCATATACCCTTTGACCTTAATGATGTCACAAGAAGTGACATCATATGACCTTTGACCCTGAATCATCCTGATGACATCACAATAATGAACACTGCTGAGGTTACATAATAATTGCACAATTAATACTCTATATTCTTCTAGGGAGAACAGCCATAGGCTCTGAAACAACACTCACTAAATATTCAAGTACTTTCATGGCATGCCTAGCTAATGAAACCTGACAGTCAACATGCGTTCACCCAATTATGTTTCTAAAATGTCCTGTGGGCGCCCCCTTATGTCAAACATTACCCCCATTTTGCTATGGTGGACCCTTTTTGCCCAAACATTACATACAATATGTAAGTGCCAGAGTGTTCCTAATACTCTTTCTCTTGCACTATGTAGGTCCCTTATGTCAAAGGTTTTGTCTAATATGGCAAGGACCACATTTTGTCATAGATGGCCCCATGACATTGCCCCTGTTGTCTTCCCCTATGCCAAGGATTTCCTCCAGTAGGCCTGTGCTGGCACTTTTTCATGGGTGACCCGGGCTAAAATGTACCTACAGTGTACCAGCACTAGCATTTTGCAAAGGGTGTCCCATATGCAAGCATTGCCTCAGGTATTCCAGTGCCAACATTTTGTCCGGGTGCTTCTATAAGCCGAGAAGCATGCCAGGTCCAACAGCAGATTTGCAAGCGTCACAACACAGGTTCGCTTACATTCACTTTCTCACACTCATTCTTTCATTAGCACTCAGTTGCACTCATTCATTTTTACCTAGTGTCTTATACTCACTCCCACCCTGAATCGCTCATTTGCACTTTCTCTGGCTGACTTATGCTTAACTCACTTATTTTGACACACACACTCCCCCACGATCTTATATGCAAACATACATGCTCACATATATACACGCTCTCTCGCACAAACTCACTCTCACCTACATGCATGCCCACGCCATGTGTTTAAATCCATTTAATTTTTTTATGTACGATGCTAGTGAAAGTCTAGATATGCTGCTCACTTTTTTATTACACTAATAGTGAATAATAAACTATTATTCACTATTAATGTAATAAAAATGAGCCGAAAACGAGGCTAGAGCCTGACTCTGATAATGTGAGACACCCCTGTGTTCTTGGCACTGATTTTGCCACCTCTGATACCGGGGTCGCAAAGGCAGAGGTAGCAAAGAGCAAGCGAGGGGCCGTAACTGCGACCCATAAGTGACGTCCACGATGAGCCTGGCTGTTCTTTGGATGAGTCCCGAAAAACTCAAAGCTCGCAGGTCAGCCTATCTCCTTCCTCTCAGCTACAAGCGACAGCTCAGCCCTGGAGTGTGGTCCAGACTCCTGCCATGGAAAAGCCACTCTTACTGTTGGAGGTGTAGTCCTTTCCCTTAACCCATATTGCTCTGAGTGTCTCTGGGTCAATATGGGCCTTCATCAAACCCTTTTTTTCAAATGAAAGTGGTGGCCACGCCCTTTGCTGCAGACAGTGTTTTTGTTAAGGTGTTGATTATTCCAGGCCCCAGGCTGACCTGTCCACACTGCTTGATACAGTGGAGTGAACACAAGTCCTCTTTCTCTCTCCATTACAAGTTTGGTTGATCAGACCAATATACAAAAAAAACTGGTTATAATGGGCTGTGCGGGAGAGGGCGGGCGGAATAGGAAGTGAAACGACACGCGGGAGGAAAGGAAAGGCAGATGCCATACACGCGTAATTGTCTAATATGGAGGCACATGTTCTTGGGCAAATTACATGCACTGGTGAGCCCCAGGCTGAAGCACTGCACATTTTAAGGCACAGCAAATAATCGCACTGCCGCCGCTACCACCACCATCACCATCACCAGCCACACCACCACTGCACCACCACCATTTCTCATGCTTTGGCAGGAGTGAGAGAGAAAGCTCCATGTACCTCAGGGCCATTGTTTTTTGTTTTTCAAAAACAAACTAATTTTAGTCTTTCTTTTTTAATAAGTGAAAGGTTTGCCACAGCCTGTGCTGACCTGGCAAAATGGCGGGCCACCCGACAAGCTCTTACTGAGCTCTTGTTGTGACAAATGTCTTATCTGAGCTATATGTATGGATAGCTGGGACGAACAACGTGTGTACCTTTGGGCCGCTTTGCTGCCACTGCGTTATAGCTGATGACTACTCTTTTAAAAATAAGAATGACTTTAGTTTTTCCTCCTTTTAGTACGGTCGCAAAGTGTCTATGCTGCAGTGCGGACCTTCTAAGTGTATTAAAAAAACAAGAGACTCTAAACTCTCTTAAGCAGCGGAAGGTTCATGATTGTCACTTCCTGTTGTAAATCAGATGTCGTTTGATGTGGTGTTACCATGTATGTGAGAGCTATTTACTTTGTTGATATTTTGTTTTGTGGCAGGAGGGGTGCGGGTGGGATAGGGCAAGCAACAATGGGTGGGAGCGGTTGGTGGTGGGTCTCGCAGGGCAAGCAACAGCGGGATGCGGACAGCTGTGGGAACAAGAACTGTGGGGGAAGCAACATAGGGTCAAGCAACAACACAGGAGAGAGGAGGTGGCACGGGCCAAGGATAAACAAGCAATGAGATGGGATGTCGAATTGGGAAGCAACAATGATGGGCAAGCACTGACGCCAGAGGGGGGATGGCACAAGCATGGACGTGGGAGGTGGGATGTGGAACAAGCAACAACAATGAAGACGGGAAAAAGAAAAAAAAGTACGTCAATCCCAGTGCAAGCAGCAGAATGCCACTAATTTAAAAAAGCAATAAGTACTTGGTCCATGCTCCATAGAAGGGACAAACTAATGAAAAGAAAGAAAAACCGGTAAAACATTGAGCTATCAGGAGCCACAAAATAGGAGTGACAATGAAGTCAACGAATGGTAAGCGATGAGTGGGTTCCAAGTCCCTTGTGGTTAACAAAATGTCTAGCAAAGGACAGCATATGTGCTGTCTCAGGCAGTACCTAAAAAATGGCCTCTCTAAAGCACTCCACTGCTCCTAGGTCTGCTCAATATCAAAACAATGTTGCCTATAGATGAATAGACGTTTCTGAATGATGTCTCTTGTAGCGTTAGGAATGTCATGCCATGCGATTTAAAAATAGTGCCAGCTTCTGTATGATGTTTCTTATTATGAAAGATGTAATCTTACACTGGTTATAAATTCATAGGCACAAAGATTGAGGCTGCTGACGATATGAAATATGCAATCTCCGTCTTGTTATAAATTATTGGGTGCTGTGAGTGATTTGTCTGACAGTGCACGGTTTTGCTCTTTCAATATGGAAAATCATAAATCGTTTTGTTGGAAACTTATTTTACTGCCCCTGGTAATGCATGATGCCTGTGATGTGTGACATTTCCAAGCAAGGAATCAGTTCTGTTTCACAGAATTTAGTCTTGGAAAAACACAGCCCAGAGTGATTTGTTCTGTGACATTAAAATATGCAGCTGATAGATTCTCATCTTCAAGGATTTGTAATCTATAATAGGAACCTTGCCTGATCAATGGCTCAGTAAACTGTAACTAATTCTTTCTCTTGATCAAAGGACAAATAATGTAACTGATTTATTTTGTTATGAATGGACCAGAAACATGTACATAGGCTGTTGATTTAATAGTCATAAAACTATAATTAGTTCTTCACAGGTCCATGGATTAATAATCTATTACTGATTCCTTCCTTGATTCAAGGATCAATACCTGTATGTACTCCTTCTTTTGTGCATAGATCAGATATCTGTAATTGATTCCTTCTCCCATCCGGAGCTCAGTAATGTAACTGAGTCTGTCTCTCATCCATGGTTCCGGAATATGTACCTGAATGAATGAATAAATGAACAATAAATGTATAGAGCGCACTTTCGCCCAGAGGCATCTTGGCTCCAGGACTGGATCAGCGACACTGCGTAGACAAAAAGAGCGACAAATAGGTTTTCAGTGCTTTGCGGAAGGATAGACGGTCGGTAGTAAGACGGAGCGAGGTGGGAAGGGAATTCCATAGTTCAGAGTCTAAGGGGGAGATTTACTAACATTTTGCACCATGTTTGCGTCACAAAAGTGACTCAAATCGGCACAAAATCTTGTTTTCACTATTTACTTTCCAGCGCTAAACTTGCTTAGTGCTGGAAATAACAGAAAAGTAATGCTAAGCAGCGCACAGCGCTGCGTCGCACTTCTTTGCGCCATGGGGGAGTAGCAAGAGTGGAGCATGGGCGTTCCCATGCAGCCACCAAAGGTTTCTCACGCTAAACTCAATTGACTAAATACAGTGGATTGGTTTAGCGTGAGAAAACTGCGCCTTTTCAAGTAGGCGCAAGGAAGGAGAAATGCTTTCATTTCTCGTTCCTTTTCCGACTTTGCATGCGCATGCAAAGTCGAAAAAACTTTGCAATGTGTTTGAGCACCGTATTTTGCACAGGAAGAGTAACCTTCCGGTACAAAACCTATGCTAGACTACTGCACACACCCTAGCGCTCTGGCGCTAAGGTGTGTGCATGTCGCACGGCAGCTGTAATCATCGCCGGCGCAAGGGAAAGGGGAGGAGACAGCCATATCTCTGCAGATATGGTGCTCTCCTGCTGCTTCCTGTCGCGCAATGCAGCGCAGCCTCGCGGGGAGCTGCGCTGCATTAGTGTTTTGTAAATCTCCGCCATGACTGCAAAAAATATGCCTCCTCATCGTGAACATCTACAACAGCGGACCATAGCTGTGAGAAGCAAAGAAGATAAAAAACGGTGTGATGGTGGGTACCTTGAAATTTTAGCCTGGATTGTGGGGGCGCCAGAGTCATGAAGAGCCCTATCAACCAGGATTGAGACTTAAATCTCATTCTTTCTTCGACAGACGACCAGCGCAATTTACGACAGGCTTCAGTCATGTTGTCGTATCTTCACTCAACATGGATTAGTCTCACCACTATATTTTGAATTATCTGGAGTTTGGAAACACTTCTAGCAGGCAGCCCTACATAACAAGCGATGGAGCAACCGAGTCTAGATAGAGGCTACCCCAACCATTATTGCATTCACTTCCTGATGAATCAAGGGGACAATCTTTCTCAGAAGCTCTTGTTTGAAAAATACAAGTAGCTGTGAATGAGCCAGTCTGCTTCTCTAAAGAAACAAATTTCTCAAGTCAGCAGCTCAAATATTTAACCATGGAAAGAGAGGAGTTCCAAGATGGCTTGAGCAAAAGCCGGCGTTCCATGGGTGATCTGGACCGCATGGTAACACCTCTGTCGTGTTGGCATTTAGCTTTAACTTCTTACAGCACAGTTGTATAAGCAGAAGGACGGTGCACCAGGATGAAGTCAGATAATTCCAAATGTATTCCAAAATATATTCTTTATTTAAATTTTTCAGTTAAAATTCGGACATCAGCCAACGTGTTTCGTTCCGAATGGAACTTCGTCAGGGCAGAATTGTCTATGTCTTGGTTCACTCAATCAGTGTCCAACAGTCAATAGATTCCAAAAGTTATTACATATCTATATATCTCGTATACCTTGAGGACCTGGATTAAAAAATCATAAGTCAGTTTTGACGTCCCACAGACTTCCAAATAGATCAATTCGTCTGAATGATAGAAACCCAGGTCCTTCGTATTCACCTTCACTAATTTCATCAAAATTTAAGAAAGTCCGAAGGCCAAGGTAATGGCCAATAGTCCTTGTCAATGTCGACGCTCGCGCTCGTCGTCCCGCATCCGGACTGTCAGTCTTCCTACCTTGGCCTTCGGACTTTCTTAAATTTTGATGCGATTAGTGAAGGTGAATACGAACGACCTGGGTTTCTATCCTCCAGACTAATTGATCTATTTGGAAGTCTGTGGGACGTCAAAACTGACTTACGATTTTTGAATCCAGGTCCTCAAGGTATACGAGATATATATATATGTAATAACTTTTGGAATCTATTAACTGTTGGACACTGATTGAGTGAACCAAGACATAGACAATTTTGCCCTGACGAAGTTTCATTTGGAACGAAACACGTTGGCTGATGTCCGAATTTTAACTGTAAAATTTAAATAAAGAATATATTTTGGAATACTTTTGGAATTATATGACTTCATCCTGGTGCACCGTCCTTCTGCTCATGAATCTTTCTATCTGGTTTCCAGTGGAGTACAAGTGCGGCATACTCCGGATGTGATTGCACAGACTATATATTAAGTTGTTCACTTAAGAAACTGAGGTGCTGAGCCTTGGTCAGCCGCATTTTGTATTTCCAATAGTTTACAGCACAGTTGTGTTCGGATGGTTAAAAGTAGGATTGAGGAGTGCGCTGAAAGTCTTCCTGAGGATGGTCCAGTCTAAAAAGAAACAGCGTGTCATCAGCATTTGACATGGAGTCCAGGCCGAAAGATCTAATGATGCTAATCTGGGGCCTCATATAGATATTAAGGAGAACAGGCAATAAAGATCATACCTTTGAAACATCATAATTAACTGGAGATGAGGTGTATCGTAAAGTGGAAAGATCAGGTGAGTGACTATCTCCTGTAAGAAAGGAAGAAAATCAAAAGAGCGCGGGCCCACCAACTCAAACCGTGGCTAGCCGGTCCGAAAAGAATGAAATGCTCAATTTATCAAATGCGGCAGAGAGATCTAATAAAATAAGTCGGGTGGCCAGTATCAATGTTCATTCTTAATTGATTTAGACCAGATAGCAGGACAGTTTCCCTACCCATACCAGGGCTGGAGATGGTCTGAACTTCATCCAGCAGCCAGTATTTTTGTAGATGATTAGACAGCCACTGAGACAGGTATTTCTCTCTCAGTTTAGCAACAGCTGGAAGGAGATAGGGAGGTCTTAGTTACTATACACTGTAGGGTCAAGGCTTGGCTCCCTCAATAAATGTTTAACAACACTCCTTCTCTAGTTACTAAGATCAATGTCTGAAGAAAAGAAGTTATTAAGAATCAAGGTAAAGGCAGGAGTTATGGAGAGTGACAGGATACACATGACCTTAGCTGGACCAATGTCATCTGAAGATCTAGATTTTATGGTTCACAGGAGTTGCTGCATTTTGGCATCTTGAATGAGAGGTATATTCTCCACTAATGTTTGATGTAACTGATTCCTTATCTAATCAATTTATCAGAAATCTGTGGCTAGAACCTTTGCGGATTCAAGGGTCATAAAACTCTCAAATAGTTTTTCTCTGATACACAGATCAGCAATCTGTGACTTAATTCCTTCTCTGTCAATGGCTCAGTAATCTGTAACTAGACCCTTCTTCTGTGATTCAATGATCGGTAATCTGTAACTAACTCCTTCTCCTATCTACGGATTGGTAATCAGCGACTGATTCCTTCGGTGCTCCACGGATCAGTAATAAGTTACAAATTCCTTTTTAATGGTCACTAATTTGCAGCTGAATCATTATTGAATCCATTAATCAGTCTGGAACTGATTCCCTCCATGATCCAAAGATCAATATTTGAAACAGATCCTGAGAAACCTTTGGAAATGTAGTTTTAAAACAAAGGACAAAAAATACGCAACAATAGGTTTTGTAGAGAAATGTAAAAATTTATTTATTTTTTGCTCAATTTCTTGCAGTAAAGTAAGCAAAATATGTATTTCACGTATTCTGCTGCGGGAACTCTGAAGATTAACCATTGCAGAAGCATTTCCCCTCAAAAATGGAAGAATTACACCATCTATGTAACTGGACAGAAAAATGAAATGCTTTACAATTTCGTAAAGCTCAAATTTAAGGATTTCACTCAGTTCTGTCCAAGAATTATAACTGTGCATAGAACTAACTGTCTTTCTTGTGCTAAAGTCTTGTTGAGAAGAAATTTACATAGTGTTGTGAGTCAAACAACTAGAGAGTGTGATTTGACATGGGCCAGTTTATGCTAAAGAATGAGGACTAGTTAGTGCCGAGTACCTGCCCTGGTGCCACTGTTAATAAATGATGTTTTTCTACCAAAACCTTCTAAAGATTGTAATATAAAAAGAGCGTAAAAGCAAATTTCTTTTCGAATATTGATTTCACCCCAAGATTGCACTGTCCTGATTTCAGCAGCTTCAATCAATAAATCAATCAGTCAATCAGGATTCTTATAAGGCGCGACTACTCATTCGTGAGGGTTTCAAGGCACCTTAAAAAGCAAATGATCAATATCATCTCCAGTGGGCCAAATACCAGTATAAAACATTCATTTTATTCCTAGTAGATTTTTATTCAATCCTTCTGCATAATTAACTTGCACAATTATAAATTTACCTGCATGGCCTTAGGGAGCGTTTTAACTCAAGACTTAGAAAATTGTTGCAGATTGTTAAATCTAGTGATGTTGTGGTTCCAGGGAACTTGATATATGTTCAATTGACTTTTTTACATTTAGATGATTTTACGCATTTGATATGTTATGGGTGAATTTGAAAACGTACAATATAAATTAGTGATTGATTGCCAAAAAAGATTCAAAATCCATCTAGATCTCCTCATCAGTTTTTTGGAACGATTATTCTTTGCACCAGAGAAGTTCTTAAACTCTAACTACTCCGCAAGTCACTTCTGATGACTGAAAACTGCATATCAGGTTGGACTACTGACGCCTCTGGACCACCGTTGAGTTGACATGAAGAAGTAAGGGATGCAGAGAGGCTCAGTTTGACTCAAGGGAGTCTGCCGGTGAGACGCTCACCTAGACGGTACCTCCCAAGTCTCTAAAACAGGGTGCAATCAAATCAAATCAAGGGGCATTTATAAAGCGCACAAATCACCCGACAGTCTCATGGCGCTTGCGGACAGCTCGGGGGTCAACTTGGAAGGGGAGGACTAGTTAGTTCTCGAACAGCCATGTCTTCAGCTCTCTGCAAAAACAGTTATGATCAGTGATGTTGCGGAGATGCGGGGCAGTTTGTTCCAGAGAGCGGGTGCGAGAAAAGAAAATGACCTTCCTCCATTTCTAATAGTACGGATTCAGAGAGGTGTAAGAAGTGATCTATTGCTGGATCTCAGAGTCCTGAGAGGCTGGTACCAGCTTAGCTTTTTGGCCCAATAACCCAGACCTCTACCGTACATATTTTTATGTGTTAAACAAAGGGTCTTAAAATGAGTTTGCTTCCTGAAAGGGAGCCAGTGGAGGAATCTCAGATTAGGGGCAGAAGGGGATCTTGACGGGAGGTTGAGAACAAGCTTGGCTGTGGTGTTCTGCAGAACCTGAAGCCTGGAGAGAAGATCTTCATTTATTGAGGACAGCAGGGCATTTCCATAATCCATACGGTTGATGATCAGTCCCTGGACTAGTGTTTTCCTGACTTCTATCGGAATCCATTTGAAGACTTTGCGTAAGTTACGCATGATGCCAAAACATGTGCCAATTATATTGTTGACCTGATTTTTCATTGATAATTGGTTATCCATTTGGATTCCTAAGTTTCTCACTGTCTGTCTTGGGACTGGGCAGGGGCCGTGATTTAAGGGCCACCAGTCACTAGACCAATGTTCGTGAGCCTTGCCAAACAGTACAATCTCTGTTTTGCCTCCGTTTAGTTGCACATGATTTGTGATCATCCACCTGTGAACATGGGACATGCAGTCTTTAAAACGCAATTTTGTTTCAGTTGGATCTGGATCAAGGGTGATCAGGATCTGAGTATCATTGGCGAATGACACAACATCAAAGCCGAAAGATCTGATCACCCTGGCCAGCGGAGTCACGTATAGATTGAAAAGCGTAGGGCTCAAAATGGAGCCCTGCGGCACTCCCATCCTAACTGGCCTACTACATGAGACGGTGTCACCTATCTGCACTGTGGTAGCTCGGTCCGTTAAATAGCTTCTGAGCCACTTCAGGGCCTTCCCTCTGACACCAATCTCCCAGAGCCGAAGTTCGAGAATGCTGTGGGAGATGGTGTCAAAGGCTGCTGATAGATCTAGCAGGACGAGAATAAATGACTGCCCAATGGCGAATCCCGAGTTGTAATACTGATAGCAAAGAGCAGTACTGCATGTTATTTCGCCTTACATAGGGAAAAACCCAACATTGATAATATATAGAAAAACTATTTCCCTCAGGCGTTTTTTGGCCCCAATTTTTCACTGATCCTTGTAAATATGCCATAATTGTTTTCTACAAAGTACATTAAATTCGGAACTATTTTGTAAGTGTTTATTGAGTGCATGTGTAACATAAATTGTTGCAAAAGTCCTCAGTTTCATGCGGTGGACAGGTTTTGCGTTGTCACTAAAGCGAAACCTTTGCAACCTTACAAGTTGCAAACTTTTCCATATCGCCTTGTGAAGGTTGCCAAAAGCAAAATCACAATTTAGCGCTGCCCTTCTTACACCATCATTGTACTTCAAACTAGAAATGGTATAATGGCCAGATCTCAACCCTTGGTACAGTGTGGTACCTATTGGGTACCCATGCATTGGATGAAGTTTGAAGGAGGGATGCATGGGTTTTCACTCACTGATGGAGGGCATCCTCTCCCTGTGTCAACGGTCTGCGCTCAATGAGGCCTTTTTACAAAGGTAGTTTTGGTCGTAAACGTACATTTTCAACTAAATGTACCTTTTCTACACCTGCCAGGGGAGAGATTCCTGGCACGGGTGAATGTGCTTACTGGTGTGGGTGAGTGGAGAAGCCACTGCAGTAAGTCCTACTCAGGGTGTGAGAAGTGGATGTTTCAATAATCGTTGATAGTTTTTGTATACCCACAAACATGTACGTGTGTAGGCTTTTGCAAACCCCAAACTGACACCTTCTTATCCTGGGAATGGTGGGAAATGTGTTCAAGGGCTGGCGTTACTCCCCTTCCAGGATGGAAAAGGGAATGGATCACCCACAGACCAACTCCAGGTTTAGGGCAAGGGCTTTCCCCACAAGGAAAATGGTTTGACCCAAGAGAAATAGATGTGCATTTACACTGGAGGGTCCACCCCTCCCCCCCCCCCTCTGGCTCTCCCCCAGCCCCTCTGCGGAGTTATGAGCTATGGAGAAGCGCGTACATGTGTTCACATGACATTCCCAGAAATACACCTGAAACCTGTGCCTTGCGCAGCTTTCCAGCTGTTCTTCATGGAAGGTTTGTGAATAGGAAAAGTGTAAAAACACATCCAGGCAGGGATTTAAATCTCCGCAAGCCTTTTTACTTTTTTAGTCAATAGGGCCCTTAAACTTTTTTTACTGGAGCCTACATATTACAATAATCCAGAATGATTCTATAACCTCTAATGACCTGCAGGGTGTTAAATGAAGAAGAAAAAAACACTTACCTGCAGGCCGGCTGGCCGGCTGCCTCTCGGTCCTCTCCGGCTCCTCGACAGCAGGAAGCACGAACCAGGAAGCACACAAGCTCCCAGACTCCCCTAGCCAATCACGACGCTGCCTTACAGAAGCGTTGTGATTGGTCTGAGCACCATGGTTCAGTGCTCAGAGAGGGAGCTGGAGCCTCTGCATGTTCTCCACCAAGCCGTGCAATACAGCTGGGTGGATAACATGCAAAGAGCGCATGAAGGCTTGGCCAGCCCAATACGGCCGACCAAACCGTCATGCACACTTTAGAGTGTGCTCACCGCTCCTCCACTTGACCCTTCTCTGGCAGCCCAACCCCGTACTTATAATTTTAGTTTCGCTGGGGAGAAAAAGCTGTTGCAAATACTTCTGTCTACAAATGAATGGCTAATGCTTTTCACTCATCACATTACACTGTTGCAGGAAGCAGCCTGACTGGTAAGGCTGTTTCTTCGACTGGTAAGACAATTTTGTCAACTAGTACACGGCATTGGGGCCTACTCACAAAACTAAATTTAGTCGTAAATAAAGGTTTAGGTGGAAAATGTACCTGACTTCCACCTGCCAGGAAATCTCAAAGGGATTCCTGGCAGACATAACCTCATTTACTTATGCCGAGATAGTTTGTAATGACGGCAGAGTTCTCCACATCTCTAAATCCCACTCACGGGTGGGAAACTCAGCATTCCAAGGCAAGGCTTGCCTTGAAAATGTGTGAACACCAACAAACATTTGTTGCCATTCACGATCTGCTCTCTCTCCCCTTTCCACTGTCGAAAGGGTCAGATTTTTACTCCAGCTGAGCACTGGTAGAAATCCCTGTTCAGAGTGAGCAGTGGAATGAATCACTCCCAGGTTAAGAGGAGTTGTAGGGGAAGGTGGAAAAGTAATTTTTCTGTTGAGACAAAAAACAAACAAAAGAACTCTTTTTGCACAGGGAATCTTATTCCCTGTGCAGAGTTGTCTGTTATCAAGAAGCCTGCACAGCAGGAGTAAGATCCATCTGGGAATGTGACATGACCATCCCGGGAATACATATGGAGACCAGCATTTGGCAGAGTTTTCCGGGTGTATTCCTGAAAATGTATGTGGACTCCAGATAGTGGCAAACCTACACTCGCATACGGGTGTGAATCTGCAAGTGCACATCTCTTTTTTTCTTTGTGAACTGTAGGAAGGTGGATATCTGACTATGGTTACCCCCAAATTTTTGCCTAGTGTCTAGCTGGTTTTTCGACTTAGTTGGCCTGAGATCCTGCTATTCAGGATCTCAGCCTGGCTGTTCTCTCTTTAAAATGGACTCCATGTACCCTAGGTACATACCCAATTGGTTGGATCACCCTGTCAGCCCCTGTACCAGTGTACACTAGGTACCCAGGGCATTGGTGTACCCAAGGCCTGCCAAGGGCTGAAGCATGTATTATGCCACCCCAGGCTTGGCCTAACAATTTGACACAACTGGCTGATCACTCAGCTGGGGTAAGTTGGTGTAATCACCTCTTACTAAGGTATAGTATACCTATACCTAACCTTAAATGGGACACCTGGTAACCTATAAGTCACTCCTATGGCAGGCCTTAACAATCCTGAAGGCAGAGTGCTTGGTTCCATGTGAGATGGTGCTCTGGCATGAGCTGAGCCTGTCTGCAGTGGTCGGAACAACTTCCTTCTACTGTTTCCAGATATCGTCATACCATATACTCTTAAGTGCATTATGAACCTCGCGGTTAAATGCTATCTTTGGTTTGGCTTTATCAAAACATGTCGAGTAAGGTGTCATACAAATTGGAATACTAACCCCTCGCCAATTCTGGCGACGGGGTTAGCATTCCACCCTTCTAGAGGGACACGACATGTACAGTACCGGAAACCCGGGTAAAATCAGACATAGCCTCAGCTCCACAAAATGGATGCTGCCACCACAGACACAAGTCTGCCCTCCTGCTGCTGGGAGTCCTTCCAGCTTGGGAGGTGTGGACAAAGGGTTTCCTGCCAGGGGAGGTGCGTGCACCACCCCAGACAGGATTTTGTGTATTGGTCAGGTAGGGCTTGAAAGAAACCAGACATGCCTGTGGCTCACAAGGAGCCTCGGTGCATATGCCAGTTCAAACCGGTCCTGGGGCACACCAGTCCCGGGCCTGGGGCGAGCTGGACAAAGGATTGGGGGTGTAACCACCCCCCTTCCTGGTCCCACCCTTAGGGAGGGACCTAGCAGGTAGTCCGGCCCCTAGAATCCGCTTAAAGGTAGGAGCTGTGTCCTAAGACTTCAGACATCCTGGAATCAACTTAACACTAAGAAGAAGACGGGAACTTCGACGCTCTGCTGCACAGAGGACTGAAGCCAATCTCCCCTGTGGTCAGGGAGTGACCACCTTGCTAACGCAAGCACCATCCAGCGAATCAACGTCTGCTTTGCCGCCGCCTCCCGCCGGAGCCCGAGCCCTGAGACTGACAAGACCTGGACCTCCAGACCTCTCACCGCCCGATCCACAGTCCCTGAAAAGAGGAGACCCGTGGAGGCACCGAGACACGTGGAGCCAGCCATCTTGGAACGACTACGACAAGCTGACAAGTGCAACAACCGAGGCTCCCTCCAAGTTGTGCTTTGGGATCTGAGAAGCCCAACACCCAAGCAGCATCTGCACCAAAGGTGAGCCCTCCAGCATCTCCACGATCTGCGTGGGGCCCCTCTGCATTTTGCCACTTGACGCGCCTAACCGGTTGCTGGCCCGCTGGCTAGTGGCCATCTTGGCGACGAACTCTATGAAATACACTGCTGGTCTGGTTGCTCCAGACTGGCCCTTGCTCCCCTCCAAAGGAGCAATCCCTCTGACCTTGCTGGTCAGAACCAACAGCTGATTTCCGAATCCTCCTACAATTGCTTTTGCCAAGGCTTGTTTGCTTCGATCAAGTCGCCGACACCGCCGACAGCGAGAGCCTGCGTGGGACAGCTCGTGAGCCGACTCCTGGACGTCGTCGACCTTCAGGGACCACGTGGCTGCAGAGACAAGCTACCCCTCATCACCTGTTTGCACCCGACATCGCCTGGTACCCACCTGGTGCCACGCTGGTCACTGGCTAGTGACTGTGAACACTGTCCCCTCTGCTTACAGGTCTTCAACATCTCCGATCCACTCTTGGATCCACTGCATCTCTCCCGGACCGACCGCCTGCAGCATCTTTGTCTTCAAGCTCCACGGAACAGATAGAAGAAACCCGACGCACTTCGAGGCCTATGCACCCGCTTCCTGTGGGTGAGGTAAAGCTGGCACACCTGTGCCCAAGTGTAGTATTACATCTCTAGTGCCTGTGTTCCAAATCTTGAGTTCCTAGTCCATCCGGAAGATCCTCTTTGCAGTAACTTTGTACTTTTTACGCACCCATTGAAACCTATGGGAGCACGCGTGTGACTATTTGCTCTGCACACGCCACCCGTGGACCTCCTGGTCACTAACTGACGTTAGCTCCTTGTAGGCCCAGCGATTCTAGAGGCCCTAGGCCTTTTCCCTTTTCTGTTCGTGGTACTTATACCACTATTTTAGTATATGGTTTGAGTGGCCACCAGGGCCTATCCATATAACGTGCAACTTCTGTGTATTCTGTGATAATCTTGTTTGACGATTTGTGCTCCTGTGCTCATAAAGAGACTAGGGGTTACTTTGAGAAATAAATACATATATATTTTGAATATATATCTGTGTGGTGTCCTTTCATTGGTATAAAAGGGGGTTACATTTGGTAAAACAGCTGGCTTAACACGCTTCACGAGTTTAGCCTCAAAGACTGCTTAGCCTACGCTACCACTAGGGCAGCTAGTCCGAAAAGGTTGACTTACAACCACACCATAAGGGTTGCTTGGCATGGTACAAGGTGATCACTTTAACTAGTGAGCATCATATACCAGGCCAACTTCTCACATTGGTGAGCAGCGGTTGGATTTGAGCTTCCTGTGTTTTACCATTGTAATCTCTTGGTTACCAATTGAAAGATCACATAGGTACCTGTAGGTACATATAAAACAAGATTAGATATACATAAGTTCTACTGAACTTAGTTGTTGTAGAGCAAAGGGAGTAGCACACCCTGACTACAACTACTAGATAGGTTTAGTAGGTAAACCCAAGTGTAGGTAGATTGCAACACATCCACCCACACTTAAGAGCAATGGCCGGGGCAGAGGGGTCCACTGTACCCATCTCTGTTGAGAGTGACCCCCAGAGGGCACCATCCAGCTTTGCTACCCTTAACCAGAATGAGCTCAGGCATTTGGCAACTCTTAGAGGCCTTAAACAGCCCAAGAACCCTACCTCTGCTGAGCTCAGAGAACTCTTACAAAATGATGAGAATCAGAGAGAACTCAAGAAAGCTTCCCAGTTAGCCCCCTTAGGGTCAGGAACAGGAGGCCCCCCTTCTGAAGATGCTACAGAGGTACCCAGTTCCAATAGCCATCCCTTAGATGAGAATCATACTACAGGGGAGGAAAGTGGTGAGGATACAGAAAGTAGTGATGATGAAGGGAGAACTAGCCCAGTGCCAAGTATTATACTTGGCCCAGCTAAACTAAGGCTATTGGGGACTGACAATGGGTTTACCCCATTGGATCTCCCCAGTGGACTTAACACAGGGCTTGGGAGGCAAAGGAATCGCTCAGGTGACTCCAATGCTTCTCATGGCTCTAGAGGCTCTCAAGGTCACTCCAGGAAAAGGATGACCACCCCTCAGAGGAGGGAACATGAGGCCAGAATGCAGGAAGCCCAGCTGAGGATCAGGAAGCAGGAGCTAGAGGTAGCCCTGATGGAAGAAAAACTGAGGAAGGCTAGGCAACCTAGAGAGAGTGGGTCTATACCCACTGGTGGCAGCATTGTCCCTAAGGGCAAAGATAGGGTCTTTGATAATAGGAACCTGTCTAAGGTTGTGCCCCCCTACAAAAGTGGGGATGACATCCACAAATGGATAACTGCTCTTGAGAGAGCCTGCAAAGTACAGCAGGTTCCTGAAGACCAGTGGGCAGCAATCCTCTGGCTCTCCTTTGAAGGAAGAGGCAGAGACAGACTCCTCACTGTTAGAGAAGAGGATGTCAGAAACTACAGAGTCCTGAAGAGTGTTCTGGTTGATGGGTTAGGCTTAACCACTGAACAGTACAGGTTAATGTTCAGAGACACCCAAAAGACACAGACTCAGGACTGGTCTGAATATGTTGAATGTGCCACTAAGGCTTTGGAGGGTTGGTTGCTGGGAAGTAAGGTATCTGATTATACAGGATTGTACAATTTGATGATGAGAGAACAGATTTTAAGTAACTGTCAAAACCAGCTCCTCCATCAACACCTGGTAGACTCAGATTTGACCTCTCCCCAAGAATTGGGAAAGAGGGCAGATAAATGGGTCAGGACCAGGATCAGGCCTAAGAATCAGGGTGGTGACCAAAAGAAAGATACCACCCAACCTCAAGAGAAGGGAGGGGATAAGGCAAAAGAGAAATCTTCCTCAGGGCCCCAAAACTCCACACAGGGTGGTGGGTCCCAAGCTCCCTCCTCTACCACAGGTAAAAAGCCTTACTGCCATGAGTGTAAAACTCCTGGGCATTGGAAAACTGACAGCAGTTGCCCAAGGGCTACAAACAAAACTGTTCCTCCAATTACTCCTGTCACACCACCTATTACTGTCAGCAGTAATCCCCCAGGTGGTGGGAGTGCCCCCAAAAATTTGGGTGGGTTTACTTGGGGAACACAGGGGGACCCTGGCTTAGCCAATTCCCCTGCAGCAGATACTCTTGTCTATGATGGTGGCATGGGGTTTGCCAACTTCACTGCCTGTCCCAACACTTTGGGTAGGTACAGACAGGAGCCCTACATCAATGGTACAAAAGCTGAGGCCTACAGAGACACTGGAGCTAGCATCACAATGGTGGCCCATTGGCTAGTTCCCTCTGAGCAGCTTTTGCCTGGTTTCTCCTACCAGGTGACCAACATTGATGGCAAACAGAACAGTCATCCCATGGCAGAGGTATGTCTCAGCTGGGGAGGTGTCACTGGCCCTAAAAGGGTGGCAGTGTCCCCAACCTTGCCTGTAGACTGCTTACTGGGGAATGACTTAGAACTCTCAGCTTGGGCTGGAGTTGAACAAGACACCCATTCTAAAATGGTAGGCCTTTCACAAAAGGGTAGTGGGGTTGTGCCATTCACAACCCCTGTCCAAATAGATTTCCTCCCTGGAAAGGTTGGAAGGGCAGTGGTAGCCACAGCCCAGGCACAGACAGACTTCCCTGTAGAAATTGGCAGAGCTGTGACAGTCACAGCTCAAACACAAACTGAGTGCCCCCCTGAAAAGGTTGGCAAGGCTGTAATGGTCTCAGCCTATACTCAGACTGACATAGGTGTAGTGAAGCCTGAAACTATGGATCACTCCACACAAACAGAGAGTAGTGGGGAGGAAGAAAAGTCTCCCTCTCCCCAGACATTAGGAAAAAGTCAGCTTCCTCAGGGAGCTGACCTCACCCCTTGTGAAGGAACTGCCCCAGAGGTAGCCAGGCCTGGCCTGGCAGAGCCTCTGATGTCAGTGGCCCCTTCCAAGGTGGGACCCAGTCTGGTGCAGGTAGCCTCCCTCTCTCTACCCCGCCTCAGTCAGCACAGGGCTGCAGAGGTCAGGGAGGCCAGTGGACCCCAAGAGGGCCCCTGTCCACAAGAACCCCCCCATCAAAAGAATGAGGATTGCCTGGCTAGTAGCCCTAGTCAGGTGATGGGTAAAAACATTCCTGAGGGATCTCCTTTACAGGTAGTTAGGGACCTCCCCCAGAGGGATTCTGTTGGGTACAGGCAACCATGGGACCTTAGGGCCCCAGACCTGACCTGTCCCTCCAGTAAGCCCACAAAAGGGACCCAGCCTCCAGCTTTAGGTAGCCAGAGGCTGACCCTGAGAGCACAGTGCAACTCAGTTAAGGAAAGAAAGGCATCCATGGTGGACGGGGATTGGAGGAAGGTGAGGCCTCACTTTGAGGACACTCACTTCAGTACTCCATCTCAACACCAGCCTTTTACTTTGCCAAGACACACCAAAGGTAGAGATTCCCTATGGTGGAGACCCTCTGATACCCTTAGGGTGAGGGATTGCCTAGTGGACCATGAGACAGGGGGTAACCATGCCAGTGCTGGTTCCTCCTTATATGGCCACTTGGGCAATATAGGCTTACCTGGTCAAGGTCAGCCTTATCTCCCTTCGTTTGGGGGGGGGGTTGTGTAGGAAGGTGGATATCTGACTATGGTTACCCCCAAATTTTTGCCTAGTGTCTAGCTGGTTTTTCGACTTAGTTGGCCTGAGATCCTGCTATTCAGGATCTCAGCCTGGCTGTTCTCTCTTTAAAATGGACTCCATGTACCCTAGGTACATACCCAATTGGTTGGATCATCCTGTCAGCCCCTGTACCAGTGTACACTAGGTACCCAGGGCATTGGTGTACCCAAGGCCTGCCAAGGGCTGAAGCATGTATTATGCCACCCCAGGCTTGGCCTAACAATTTGACACAACTGGCTGATCACTCAGCTGGGGTAAGTTGGTGTAATCACCTCTTACTAAGGTGTAGTATACCTATACCTAACCTTAAATGGGACACCTGGTAACCTATAAGTCACTCCTATGGCAGGCCTTAACAATCCTGAAGGCAGAGTGCTTGGTTCCATGTGAGATGGTGCTCTGGCATGAGCTGAGCCTGTCTGCAGTGGTCGGAACAACTTCCTTCTACTGTTTCCAGATATCGTCATACCATATACTCTTAAGTGCATTATGAACCTCGCGGTTAAATGCTATCTTTGGTTTGGCTTTATCAAAACATGTCGAGTAAGGTGTCATACAAATTGGAATACTAACCCCTCGCCAATTCTGGCGACGGGGTTAGCATTCCACCCTTCTAGAGGGACACGACATGTACAGTACCGGAAACCCGGGTAAAATCAGACATAGCCTCAGCTCCACAAAATGGATGCTGCCACCACAGACACAAGTCTGCCCTCCTGCTGCTGGGAGTCCTTCCAGCTTGGGAGGTGTGGACAAAGGGTTTCCTGCCAGGGGAGGTGCGTGCACCACCCCAGACAGGATTTTGTGTATTGGTCAGGTAGGGCTTGAAAGAAACCAGACATGCCTGTGGCTCACAAGGAGCCTCGGTGCATATGCCAGTTCAAACCGGTCCTGGGGCACACCAGTCCCGGGCCTGGGGCGAGCTGGACAAAGGATTGGGGGTGTAACCACCCCCCTTCCTGGTCCCACCCTTAGGGAGGGACCTAGCAGGTAGTCCGGCCCCTAGAATCCGCTTAAAGGTAGGAGCTGTGTCCTAAGACTTCAGACATCCTGGAATCAACTTAACACTAAGAAGAAGACGGGAACTTCGACGCTCTGCTGCACAGAGGACTGAAGCCAATCTCCCCTGTGGTCAGGGAGTGACCACCTTGCTAACGCAAGCACCATCCAGCGAATCAACGTCTGCTTTGCCGCCGCCTCCCGCCGGAGCCCGAGCCCAGAGACTGACAAGACCTGGACCTCCAGACCTCTCACCGCCCGATCCACAGTCCCTGAAAAGAGGAGACCTGTGGAGGCACCGAGACACGTGGAGCCAGCCATCTTGGAACGACTACGACAAGCTGACAAGTGCAACAACCGAGGCTCCCTCCAAGTTGTGCTTTGGGATCTGAGAAGCCCAACACCCAAGCAGCATCTGCACCAAAGGTGAGCCCTCCAGCATCTCCACGATCTGCGTGGGGCCCTTCTGCATTTTGCCACTCGACGCGCCTAACCGGTTGCTGGCCCGCTGGCTAGTGGCCATCTTGGCAACGAACTCTACAAAATACACTGCTGGTCTGGTTGCTCCAGACTGGCCCTTGCTCCCCTCCAAAGGAGCAATCCCTCTGACCTTGCTGGTCAGAACCAACAGCTGATTTCCGAATCCTCCTACAATTGCTTTTGCCAAGGCTTGTTTGCTTTGATCAAGTCGCCGACACCGCCGACAGCGAGAGCCTGCGTGGGACAGCTCGTGAGCCGACTCCTGGACGTCGTCGACCTTCAGGGACTACGTGGCTGCGGAGACAAGCTACCCCTCATCACCTGTTTGCACCCGACATCGCCTGGTACCCACCTGGTGCCACGCTGGTCACTGGCTAGTGACTGTGAACACTGTCCCCTCTGCTTACAGGTCTTCAACATCTCCGATCCACTCTTGGATCCACTGCATCTCTCCCGGACCGACCGCCTGCAGCATCTTTGTCTTCAAGCTCCACGGAACAGATAGAAGAAACCCGACGCACTTCGAGGCCTATGCACCCGCTTCCTGTGGGTGAGGTAAAGCTGGCACACCTGTGCCCAAGTGTAGTATTACATCTCTAGTGCCTGTGTTCCAAATCTTGAGTTCCTAGTCCATCCGGAAGATCCTCTTTGCAGTAACTTTGTACTTTTTACGCACCCATTGAAACCTATGGGAGCACGCGTGTGACTATTTGCTCTGCACACGCCACCCGTGGACCTCCTGGTCACTAACTGACGTTAGCTCCTTGTAGGCCCAGCGATTCTAGAGGCCCTAGGCCTTTTCCCTTTTCTGTTCGTGGTACTTATACCACTATTTTAGTATATGGTTTGAGTGGCCACCAGGGCCTATCCATATAACGTGCAACTTCTGTGTATTCTGTGATAATCTTGTTTGACGATTTGTGCTCCTGTGCTCATAAAGAGACTAGGGGTTACTTTGAGAAATAAATACATATATATTTTGAATATATATCTGTGTGGTGTCCTTTCATTGGTATAAAAGGGGGTTACATTTGGTAAAACAGCTGGCTTAACACGCTTCACGAGTTTAGCCTCAAAGACTGCTTAGCCTACGCTACCACTAGGGCAGCTAGTCCGAAAAGGTTGACTTACAACCACACCATAAGGGTTGCTTGGCATGGTACAACTAGTGAGCATCATATACCAGGCCAACTTCTCACATGAACTGAGCCCACTGCGCGTCAAATTCTAAAACACCACTCTCACTTCGAGTTCAATCCTTCCACCAATGAAGATACACATAATCTCTGACAGCTTCCAGAGGAAGCAGTAGATGGCTTACTTCATCTACATCCATTAAATATCAAGACTAGGCGTGGGCGGAGTTCGCAGCAAAGTGGCAAAAAAACTCCACCAAGCTACGCGGAGTTCTGTGACCTGTGGAGTGCGTTACCTCGTGCAGTTTGTTTAGTTTTTTAGCGCTGGGTGTTTGTCCCGTCAACGCGCAGTGCAAGAGGGCGCAGCTTCTTTCTGCCGCTCGAATCGCAGTTCTACTTGAGCAGCAGCTTCCTAAACGCAAACGGAAGGTTTCTCAACGTGAGCGTTAGCAACCATCCACGAACGCCCGCATTGAGAAATCTTCCTGGGAAGCAGTCTAGCGGTGAATTTACCTCGCTCTCGCTCGCCAACTTACCAGTGGGGAACGAGAGCGAGGAAAAAGTTCCACTATGCTACGCTGAGTTTTTTGGAACTCTGCGAGCCCCGTGGAGCGATGAGTGCGAAAAACTCCGCAAACTCCACGAACCGAGAAGAGTTCACCGCCCAGGCCTAATCAAGACATCCATAATCGGTAACTGTTTCCTTCTCTTAACTGAAACTTGCCACCTGAAATGCATAACTTTCCTGATTGAAGTATAAGGAATCTGCAGCCGATACCTGCTTCCAATTAACAATTAACCAATTTTTTCTCAGATAATAAAATCTGTCATATGTAAGTGCTTCCATCCTTGATATGGGAATCTGCAATTGATATAGTCTTTGATCTGGCGATTGGTGGTCTGTAAATGCTTCCCACTCAGATCATGGGCTCAACAACCTAGAAACTATTCCCTCTCTGGTTGGGGGGGGGTGTATTCAATCCCTCCTCTCTTTTGGGATATGCAATCTATAAGTGATTCAATCTCTGATCTTGCAGTCTTTAATCAGTGTACAATTTCATCTCTGATATGTAAATCTGAAATCTGTAAGCGAGCTGATTTCGGACACGTCAATATGAAATGCTATTAAAATGAGAGAATTTGCCAATTTGGGAATCACAGAATCTGGCTTTCTGGAAATCCCTTAATCAGTGAACAATTACTTCTCCTATTTGCAAATGTGAAATCTGTAAGAAAGTCGATTTCTGACATGAGAATATACATTTTGTGATGTAGCTAGCGGCTTTGGTTATCTGGGAATCTAAGAAGCTGGAAATCCTTAATCGGTGACCAATTACTTCCCCAGATATGCAAATCTGGAATCTGTAAACGCGTCAATTTCTGAGAACAGAATATGAAATGTGTGCTCAATCAGGAAATTTACAATGTAAATCTTGTCTGCTCTGTGCCTCTGTAATCTGTAAGGATTCCATGTCTGTTCAGGGACTCTCTAATCAGATCCCTTCTCGGAATGTAATACGCAATAAATGGCATTTCTGAAGCTGTCGCCGTGGTCTCGCCGATTCGACTCCTTTCAGGGACTGGATTAACCCCTGGGATCACGAAGGTAGGAAGTGCCGGTGAGCCCAGGAGGGCGGCGTCTGTTGTGTTATTGTCGCCGCCACCTGTTCTCCGGGGCCGCAGATTTCTAGGACAGCGGAGACATCGCTGCTAAGCTGGCGGGCTTCATTCTGACATCGCAGGACGGAGCCGGCTCTAATGAGACCCCCCCACAGCGCGCCAGAGACGGCCGGGCGGGTCACGAGGGACGAGAACAAGGAACGCGGATCGCTCGGATGAAACTTTACAATCTTTTAATCACCACGTAAAGTCTGCAGAGTTCGGCAGCAGCGCCGCCGGGGGAGGCTGTCTCGGCAAGCTGTGTGCTATGCATCAACGCAGGATCGAAGGAGCTACTCGTTTATTTGTGCGCCATAAGACAGGGCCTCGAGGCACTTGCCTATGGGTCTTCATTGTCTCAAAGCCGCCCCCACCCTCCCCCCGAAGGGACACTGGAGCCCGGATTGAATGAGCTTTACAAGCACTTACATGAAACAAATGTTTTTTAATTTATTCAGGTTTTTTGTGTGTGTTAAGTGTGATAAAGTGCCTCTGGCAGAGCTGCCGACTTCGGACCTGGGAAACCAGGTTTGAGTCCCAGCATCGATGAAACATCCTGTGATTCTAGGCAAATCACATAATCTCCCTGTGCTTAAAAAACATTGAGGCATATTTACAAAAAATGGCCGACATTTTTAAAATCGCTGGGATGAGCCGTATTCACAAGAATATGGAGCACCCCTGTGTTACACCAAGCTCTGGTGCCAAAAAAGCAGCCTAGCGCCAGTGCATGTACCCTGCCGCCATATTGCAAGGGTGCCTACGCTGTAGGGACGATTCGCCATCACCATGAATAATTGTTTATGTCACTTCCTGCACATAAACAATCATTCATGGCGATTTGCTCTTTCCAGGTGTGCTGCAGAAGCAGCACACCTGGAAAGAGCAAAAAACAAGGAGAAATGAATCATTTTCCCCATATCGCCATTGTAACGCATGGTAATCTATGGCGTTAGAATGGTACTGTTTTTGGTGTGGCCTCAGCCTTGTAAATCTGGGTCAGCGGCAAAAAGCAATGGGTGCTGCGGTTAAACGCCCACAGCAACACCCATTGCTCGCCCCATTTGCCGCAGAGGACTGCACTGGAAAGGGCCATATTTACAAGGTGGTGTTAAGTGTAAAAATGCCCCAGAATATGCCCTTGTGTAATGTAACTCGTGCTCATCTAAAGCTCTCCAATACCAATAACACTGCAAATAACACTGCAAAACCATAAAAAAGAATGAAAGACGAGAGAGTGTGTGCGTCTGAAAAGAGCAGTTGGTGTTCGCAAGTGGTTCTTTGACACAAACATTAGAACCGGAAATGACCAGAAGTGCGCATGCTCACTGTCCCCACGTCCCTGCTTCCTCCTCAAAAGTCCATGGACTCTAGACCAGACTATGGTGTGGCTTGGAAATGCCGGCCTACACTTCCGGTTGACCCCAGTGTACGGGATCAATCCGTTGATGAGACAGATCAAGGTGGTCACAAGCCGAGGAGAGGGGGAGACCCCCATGATGTCCGGAGAAAGTTGGGCGCACTGAAAGAGACATTTTAAAGGACAGGCATAGCAGATACTGAAGATACAGTTTAAATGTACTGTGAAAATACATCTACCAAATGTAATCCTCTGTATGCTTATCATTTTACATTTGGACAAATGCATAAATAAAGCTTAAAAAAAAAAAAGTTCAGCTACATTGGTAGTAATGTATCCCTCCTGAGAAGTGCTGGTCCACTCAAAGTGCTGGTATTCAGCACATGAAAGTGCATGCACATACAATTCACCGGCCGAAGCAGCGTGTGCTTCTCATGAGCCATACTAGAGTCGAATCCTGGAGGAGGCGGCCGGACTCAGGTGTGTGAAAAGGGAAAGTGGTTCATTGGGGGACGTGGTCTGACAAAAAGGCAAAGTACCAAGGACCATTCAAATGATAGATTAGCTGTACTTTCTGGCCTGCTCAGAAATTTAAGAGGTCTTTTTTCAGTCTCTAATAGTGAGAAAGTGAGCTTAGAATGGATGGACCCTGAAAGTTGTGATTGCAATGTAAATGTAAAATGTAAATCCAGTATTTGTAAAGCGCGAACAGTTACCTGAAGGCATCCCGGCGCTGGGGGCCGTCGGGAAGATTAAGCAAGCTATTGCCCAGAGTAACATGGTGCTGGGCTGACCTGCCGCCGGTGCAGGGGATCAAACATGTCAAATACATTTTAAGTCAAATATGTAAACTTTATGTATGAATACATCAATATGCACAAACCACCCTTCTTGTGAGATACTGTTATCAACAGACTCATGGCCTGACATATATTCCGGGTGACGGGATACCTTGTCACAAATATGACGGATATCCCGTTCGCCATATTGCAAGTGCCGTAGAAAGTTATGCACTTTTAATGCAGGGGCTGGGATAACGGTCAGGTTGTGACGGAGTATGCCGTCCACCGAAATATCAACCAGGCCCTCAAAGAGACGTGTGTGTCGGGGTTAGAAAGGGATTGCATAAGACTCGACCTCTCAGACTAGCTTCAGGCGGTGTCCCAGCTCTCTTTCCAAGATACTAGAAGGGAATATTGAATATCGCATATCAACGGGACAGATCATCAATACAACAATATTGAGGGACAAAATATCAAAAGGTAAATGCAGAGAGGACGGTTAAGATCTACTATTCTTAGCTCCACATCTGCATACCTTGAAGATATCAACAAGGTATATTATATATGTGGAGTTAGGTATAGAAAATGTCTGGAAACGTATTTTTCCATATTTTGTCTCTCGATATTGCTTTAATGATATTCTGTCCCATTCATATTCAGGATTCGATATTCCCAGTCGCCACTTTCCAATAACCACCATTCCACCCCTCGTGGAGGGTGCCTCAGGGCTCAATGCTAATCCACCTCCAAGATTGAGAACATAATTGACACCACTGGAAAATATAATCATTCCTTGGATCACATATCCATGACGCCCAGTTCTTATTTAAATTTGCGGCACCTTCACGTGAGGAAACCTTCTCATTCTATGTTGGCCATGAAAGGATGGATGGATGGATGAGTAAAGGTTTCCTGACGATGCATCCCACTACAATGGAAATCAGGGTGGCGGGAGCAACTCCATCCATCTTGTCTCCACAGATATTACTTGAGAGATGTGAATTTTCTCGAGCCATGGGTACCAAGAGAGAGCAATTCAGGCATCAATGACATACTCAGAATTGTTTTGGGACAGACACCCAGATTTAGAATGTAGTGTAGGGGTGGTATGAGTGCTTCTTTCATGTCTGTTCTGGCTAAAAAGGATTCCCGTTTTACAGCTGCCCACAGTGTGTCGATGCAGTGATGGTGTTACTGTCATCAAGTCTCAACCATGTGCCCTGCATTAAAGTAGGTGCACCACATCAGGATATTCGGTGACGTCAGCCAAAGTGCTGTGGTGTAACCTCTCGGCCATCGCAGACTGAAGAACCATCACTTCTCAGTAGCCATGCCTTTCATGTATATTGTCTTGCAAGCTGTGAAAAAGCGTACTCTTACTTCCACAGAAATGGAATCTCTACCATCCGGACCACCTTTTCAGCTCATCGCAAACCTG
This sequence comes from Triturus cristatus, assembly GCF_964204655.1. Classification (NCBI taxonomy): domain Eukaryota; kingdom Metazoa; phylum Chordata; class Amphibia; order Caudata; family Salamandridae; genus Triturus; species Triturus cristatus. The sequence goes on along the minus strand of NC_140593.1, from coordinate 1,139,956,427 downwards.
ATGAGTGCAATTCGCAGAGTAGGAAAGGCTGGGGCAGACGGCTGAGCCTTCTTGGGGCTGGAAGTGGTAAGTACTGGAAATTTTACCTGACTATTCGAGATATGGCATCTTGCCTTCAGAATGGCCCCTGACATACACACTTCTATCCAAATAATAGGATTATAAATCGCTGGATATGTGTTTTAGTCCTACATTGACATAAGAAAAGCTTGCTTGGTTAACACTGTATTAATAAACATTGCAGCATGACATAACACACAAACAAAACATTAAGACGAAAGAGGCTAGGAAAAGAATGTGAGAACATGCTGTGAAGGTGCCTGCAAAGATCACAGTACATCATTGCCTTCAGTCCAGATGCACCCTAAGCTGGAGGGATTTGTTTCCGGATGGAGCTGTGCATTTCCTTCTGGTTAAATATGGAGCCTGAAGGATCAAGGCCATGATCTCCAGAAAAACGAAATAAAGAATCCGGCAGGAACATATTGGGCCTTATTGAGAATTTGGCAGACGCGGGACGTCTGCAAGGAAGCAGCAGATGGGGATCCACCCTATTTTGATTGTATAGGGTAGACCGAAATTCTGAATAAGGCCTATAGTCTCAAAATGGCCTGCAATGGCATTAGTGAATCAAATACTATATAAAGCAAAGACAGCACCAGATGCGCATTACACAGTCTATGCCGATCCAAACAGTAGGATCAGGGAGCGATACACACATTTGTCTAAAATCGAGCAACAAAAGAAGACAAAAATGACTAACAACCGCTATACTTAATCCCATTTAGATTGAGATACCATCAAAATCTAAAATCCACAGAAATTACATTTTACCAACCAAAGTAATTGATTTTTAATAAAAAAGTGAGTTCTCCTTCAACAGGCTGAAATCCCATTCTCGGTCGGTGCGGGGGATTCCCTATAGAGTCCGTTCTGGACACAATAGTGTTCAAAGCCGTTCTGCTCCTGAGCCCGGCTGGGACACTCAGCATAAAATAAATAAATAAATCATCAATCCGGTATTTGTAAAGCACAAACTACTCACCCTTACGGGTTTCAAGGTGCTGGGGGCTGTCATGGAAATTAAGTGAGCTATTGCCCAGAGTCACATGGTGCTGAGCTGATCTGCCACCAGGGATCGAACCATGAGCCCTGTGCTCTGAAGACAGCTGCCCTGGCCGCTGCACCACACCTCTCCACCCATGATCCCAATCTTTCAGTCTCTGTCCTGTATTTTGGCCCAGATTGTTCTGAGGCCTCTTGGCCTCCTTTCTCTATGTATTCTGCTGGTGCCTCATTCCTGCTGGCAGATGGGCTCTGGAATAGAACCTCCCACTTCAATAGGCTCAACACTGGCGGTGCATTTTGGACATCATCACGGTGCCAGACCCGGTGGATCAGCACCGCCAACACTGGATTAAGGATCACAACCGCACATGCAGACGGCCCTTCTCCATACCCCATCCGGAGCTCTACATTTGACTGGCGTGTTGGGGAGTTCCTGGGCAAGGTGGACATCAGGAGCCTGGGGTCTCTGCTGAAGCAGAGGTACTACATCAATTTTCTGGAGCTATGGGCCTCCGATTGGCTCTGGAGGCCTTCCTACCTCCCACCGAGGGCAGGCCAGGGCAACTCCTAAACAAAAGCACAAGCCACGTGGAGAGTCACATGTGCTGGCCAGGAAGCACTTAGATCATGATGCTGGCTGGCCTTTCGGGGAATTACTTTGTCTGTCAGCCATCTGGTTATGTGAATGGGCATTTAGTAAAGAGCAAATGAATCACCCTAAAGGGGTATCTCAGCACTGTAGCAGAGTCAGTTCAAAGCGGCAAGGCAGAACAACCAAGTTTTAAGATGTTTTAATACCAGGGCAAACAAGCTCGGCAGGCACCATCCAGTTGACCTGACCACAAAGTAGCATCTGAGTCTAGGGGTGTTTAAAGGCATATTTGTCTGCGATAGATCTTTTCGCCACCTCAAAGAGCAGTCATTGTCCGGCCATTGGCACTCTAGAGTTTCCTCCTCAAAGTTCCATGGGATACACATTTTACCTACTGAAGCCCTGTAGTCTCTTGGATGCATTTCTGCTTCTGCTAAAGTCAAGAAGGGCTGGGCTCAGCATCCTAAGAGCTCCAGACTCGGCCTGAGGGTCTGGTACTCCAGCCTACTGTATCCGAGCAGCTGTCCCTGCTCCATCGACCTCCTTGGGAGGAGCTGCTCTTCCATCAACAGGACAGGTTGTGCAATCAAACCTCCACAACCTACACCCCCATGCATGGAGCAGAGTGAGCTTAGAAGATTTGATCTGCACAGTGAAGTAATGTTTTTCATCTCAGCCAGCTCACCCTCCGGCTATTCTGGACTTTGGGCTAAATGTATGATCTGGTGTCAACACTCTCTGGTTGATTCACTGCAGGCTTGAGTTCTGAAGTTCTTCTGTTTCTTCTGACTCAGGCCTGGCAAGGTCTTGCCATGGGTACCACTAAAGGAGGAGGAAAGGCTTCACTGGTTGAGTCGCAAGAGAGCATCCTTTTCTTTTACATTGATCGAACTAAGGAGCCCTAGGTGGATGACAAATTCTTTGTAGGTTTCTCTGGTGCTTAAAAGGGATGGATCTTTCTTTGCGTAAAATGTGCTGTGCCTTGGCAAGAAGGAGCCTCCTGAGGACCTTCAGGCAGATTCTACCAGCTCAGGACTGGCACTATGTCCTACTGGACGGGCATTCTGGTGCCGGCCATCTGTCAGACAGCCGCACGGGTGTCCACTCACACCTTCAGCAGGTATTGCTGCCTTAGACTTTCAGGTCTCCAGTGAGGGTCATGTTCCCCCTCAGATCTGCAGGTCATCTAATGTTTATGTCCCCTTGTCAGACCCTCCCCTGCTTGGGACATACAGCGTTGGTATTTATACAAAAGGTAAGGTGGGGAATCTTCGGTTAAAAGGAGAGCCCTTTTTGGTGGACACTCAGTCTAACCACAGATTCCTCATCGACTCACTGTCCTCCCATTCTGAGGTGTCGTCATATGGGTGTTAATAAGCATCTAAGTTGCATTTCGCAAACTTTTATGCTTGTCAATCTGTTACTGATGCTCTGCATCTAAAGGCGTGACATGTTTGTTTGTAAATCAACATCAATGTCCAGAAGTGGCACCTGCATACAGCTCCACCCGTTGCTTCCAGCAGCGGGATGAGGCTGTTACAGAATCCGAAGGCACCACCGACCAGCGTGAGGGAGCAATTGATGGAAAACATTTCCGGATCTAGTCTGGCATTTGTGGGGATTTCAAAACATGAGAAATCTGTGGTTAGCTTATCCACTAAAAAGAGAATTTTCAGGAGTTGAGTAACCTCTTCCACTTCATGTACCTGTCTCCCGTGCACACATTCATTATTAAAACAAGATAAATAAGTGTGAGTTAGAAACACAATTAAACAGTATTCTTTGTTGATGTCTTGGGGTCTTTAATACAAGTTGTATAACGCAGCCAGCCGACACGTGTTTCGTCAGGGAAACAGGTAGTCACCCGACTCTTCAGGGCTGAATGGAAATGCCAAAGCTCTGGGTAGTCCCTAAACCGGTGATAATTCCAACCCGGTAGGGCACAAGTGGCGATGCTTAAAACTTGGTAGAGGTGCAGGTAAGGGGCTGTCAGGTGACCCAGCAATTGGTGTAATCGTGATGCCGGTGGTAATTCCAACCTGGCACCACTGTACTATGTCCTATAATGTATCCGGAGTTTTTAGGTCAATCTTAATGAGTCTGTAGAGAAAACATATAACGCCAGTAAACTTGCAGGTCGAGAGCTAATATCGTATATAGAATCACAAGCGACGTTAATAAGCAGAGCGCCATACTTCCTACAACTAAAACCCTGTTCCTCTAGCATAACCTCTTCCACTTCACATTGTTACCAACCAGCTAACAAAGCCTTACCTGGCAGACCCAGCACTCATTCCAGAGAAACGCAGCAACTACTGTTTGGTTGAGAACCATCTCCACAGAGAACATTTGTGAAGCAGCGGCATGGACGTCTATTCACATCTTTACCAGGCATTACTGCCTCGATTGAGTATTGACGCTGAATACAACAGCATGACAGGCGGCTCTCAAATACCTCTTTGATTAAAGTGTCCTTGGCTGGTATTCGACAAATCTTTATTCTTTCGCCGCTTAGGTCTAAAGACCGCAGTTTGTTTTGCGGATAAGCTTGTTATCCCGCAGTCTAACAATATCTAATCTTCTCGAGCTCATCTATCAATCCCACCAACCATCTACAGGCCTCCCCATAGCTCTCAGCCCCCCACTAACGATCACAACTAAATCCTATTAATTTAATCTATTGCAAAGAAACTGGAGTTAACTCATGGAATGGTTTCCTTCAGAGCACGCGACTAATCCAAGTAACAAACAATAACCATTAACCACTGGACTCGCCAATAACCTTGGGTTCCGGAGCAATGTGCTGCCTGGTGTAAATCACTTCTGTGCCTTGTCAGGGGTTGTAAGCGCTATATAAATGGGATTCAATAAAGTTTGGTACAGAACAGACACAGAAAGGTGTGTTAGCAAATGTCTTTATTCACCGCAAATCAAATACGAAAGGCAGCACAACGGACAATACAACAGTCACACAATCCAATGAAGCCGTGGGCGCTGAAATGTAAAGAGTGTCAATATCATAATCCTTGCTAATGAATCCACCGCCTGACATGCACCCCTGCATGCATGAATCTGTAAATTCTATAATACATAGATTCCAGCATCACTAATCCCCACCCACATGCTTCTATAAAGGTCATATATACGAAGCACGAAAATGCTGAGGGCCCGCGAGAAAGGCTGAAGGACATCAGCTTCCAATCCAGTTTGACGCATACTCATGCGAGACATCAGCAGAAGGAGGAGAAACCGCAGGCTTCTCCAGACTTCCTGCAAAGGTAACCAATCATGACCACACTGACCGGTGATGTCCCCGGAGAGGCTGAGGGATCAGGGGCAGCATTAGCAATCTGCGACTTCTACGAGGCCCCACATCATGTCGCTTGGGAGTACCCACATAACTTGTCAATCAAGACAAAGCCGCTGTGGAACCACAATACTGTGCCAGTGGTTTACACCAAAGTCATCTGAGGCACAACCGGCGTGTAGGAACTATCTATTGGCAAGGCTTCACGGCAAGATATGGAAGGGCTCAAAACCCCGTACATCAAGGCACGCACCTTCTCCAGGAGACCAATACAGATGGACCTCTGAGAAATGAGGCGCTTTCAACCCACATAAAACCATTAAATCGCCCCATCTCAAAAACAAGGATCCTCATACATGTCTCTTCATTTTCTAGAATCCAAAATGTTACACCAAAGTCAACATATATTTTGTGAGTGACAAAACCAACGCTTCTCCACAGAGCGTAAACACTTCCAGGAATCCTGGCATCATGCACCCATCCTGGATGGCAGCCACATTTTGGCACATGTGCAGAGACCCAGATACAGGAAGCCTCACCATCCTGAGACCACCGCCAAGCAGAGCCGGACGTCTGTATCCCAGGGCAGAGCCGCCGACACGCGCCTAAGACTAGGAACCCTCTAAGATGGGGTACTGGAGAGCAGGAGCGCAGGGGGCTCTCTGTGGTAGAGGAGAAGCAGCTTCATGCCCCCTGGATAAGACCAGAAGAATGGCAGCCTGGTCCCCATGACTACGACTAAGCAGGCAGTGACCCTCAAAAGAGACTAGAAAGGCATCAGCCTGGTGCCCCCTCAAGTGACACAAGAAGAGAAACCCCTGGAGCCCATGAAATAAGACGAGCAGAAAACTAACGTGACATTTAATTAGCAGAAAAACTGCCTGATGCCCCCTGAAGTGCAATGACAAGAAAGGCATCCTGGTTCACCCTGCGCCCCAACTAGAAGGGCAGACTTCCGGCACCTCACAGTTTAAGGCAGAAGAGTGGGGACAGCAGATTCAACTGCAAACCTAACCTAGAGGAGAAGAGAGACTGCACGTGCACCGATGGACTCCTGAGGAGCCCGGCTTACGAAGAGTTAAAAAATAAACAAATATGCCAATCTGGCAGAATAAACCCACAAATCCCTCAAAGTCCCACTGTAGAATCTTCCCCTGACATTTATGCAGGAGTTCATTCTGCTGTTCATTAAGCACAGATCGTTCCCAAGGCAACTGGAGCATCAAATGAAAGACGCCGAGGCACCCACAACACACACAGCGACGCATCCATGAGCTCACAGACACTCATGCTGAAACAGACCGCAGTGCACCGGAAACGCACACACGCAGAGAATCTCATGCACAGAGATGTCAATGCAGGCACACGGATACACACAGGTACAGACAAAACACTCAAGAGACAAACATGCCAACACATACATAAGAACACACACACGCACAGAGTCTCATGCCCAGAGATGTCAATGCAGGCACACGGATACACACAGGTACAGACAAAACACACAGACATCAAGAGACAAAGACAGGGGCACAGACAAATACCAACACATACACAAGAACACGCACAGAAGCTCATGCACAGAGATGTCAATGCAGGCACACGGATACACACAGGTACAGACAAAACACTCAAGAGACAAACATGCCAACACATACATAAGAACACACACACGCACAGAGTCTCATGCCCAGAGATGTCAATGCAGGCACACGGATACACACAGGTACAGACAAAACACACAGACATCAAGAGACAAAGACAGGGGCACAGACAAATGCCAACACATACATAAGAACACACACAGAAGCTCATAAACAGATATGTAAATGCAGGCACACGGATACACACAGGTACAGACAAAACACACAAACATCAAGAGACAAAGACAGGGGCACAGACAAATGCCAACACATACATAAGAACACACACAGAAGCTCATAAACAGATATGTAAATGCAGGCACACGGATACACACAGGTACAGACAAAACACACAAACATCAAGAGACAAAGACAGGGGCACAGACAAATACCAACACATACACAAGAACACGCACAGAATCTCATGCACAGAGATGTCAATGCAGGCACACGGATACACACAGGTACAGACAAAACACTCAAGAGACAAACATGCCAACACATACATAAGAACACACACACGCACAGAGTCTCATGCCCAGAGATGTCAATGCAGGCACACGGATACACACAGGTACAGACAAAACACACAGACATCAAGAGACAAAGACAGGGGCACAGACAAATGCCAACACATACATAAGAACACACACAGAAGCTCATAAACAGATATGTAAATGCAGGCACACGGATACACACAGGTACAGACAAAACACACAAACATCAAGAGACAAAGACAGGGGCACAGACAAATGCCAACACATACATAAGAACACACACAGAAGCTCATAAACAGATATGTAAATGCAGGCACACGGATACACACAGGTACAGACAAAACACACAAACATCAAGAGACAAACACTAGGGCACCGACAAATGCCAACACATACACAAGAACACACACAGAATCTCATACACAGATATGTAAATGCAGGCACACGGATATACACAGGTACAGACAAAACACACAAACATCAAGAGACAAACACTAGGGCACAGACAAATGCCAACACATGCATAAGAACACACACAGAATCTCATACACAGATATGTAAATGCAGGCACACCGGATACACACATGTACAGACAAAACACACAAACATCAAGAGACAAAGACAGGGGCACAGACAAATACCAACACATACACAAGAACACGCACAGAATCTCATGCACAGAGATGTCAATGCAGGCACACGGATACACACAGGTACAGACAAAACACTCAAGAGACAAACATGCCAACACATACATAAGAACACACACACGCACAGAGTCTCATGCCCAGAGATGTCAATGCAGGCACACGGATACACACAGGTACAGACAAAACACACAGACATCAAGAGACAAAGACAGGGGCACAGACAAATGCCAACACATACATAAGAACACACACAGAAGCTCATACACAGATATGTAAATGCAGGCACACGGATACACACAGGTACAGACAAAACACACAAACATCAAGAGACAAAGACAGGGGCACAGACAAATGCCAACACATACATAAGAACACACACAGAATCTCATACACAGATATGTAAATGCAGGCACACCGGATACACACAGGTACAGACAAAACACACAAACATCAAGAGACAAACACTAGGGCACCGACAAATGCCAACACATACACAAGAACACACACAGAATCTCATACACAGATATGTAAATGCAGGCACACGGATATACACAGGTACAGACAAAACACACAAACATCAAGAGACAAACACTAGGGCACAGACAAATGCCAACACATGCATAAGAACACACACAGAATCTCATACACAGATATGTAAATGCAGGCACACCGGATACACACATGTACAGACAAAACACACAAACATCAAGAGACAAAGACAGGGGCACAGACAAATGCCAACACATACATAAGAACACACACAGAAGCTCATACACAGATATGTAAATGCAGGCACACCGGATACACACATGTACAGACAAAAAACACAAACATCAAGAGACAAACACTAGGGCACAGACAAATGCCAACACATGCATAAGAACACACACAAAATCTTATACACAGATATGTAAATGCAGGCACACGGATACACACATGTACAGACAAAACACACAAACATCAAGAGACAAACACCAGGGCACAGACAAATGCCAACACATACACAAGAACACACACAGAATCTCATACACAGATATGTAAATGCAGGCACACGGATACACACAGGTACAGACAAAACACACAAACATCAAGAGACAAAGACAGGGGCACAGACAAATACCAACACATACACAAGAACACACACAGAATCTCATACACAGATATGTAAATGCAGGCACACGGATACACACAGGTAATGACAAAACACACAAACATCAAGAGACAAAGACAGGGGCACAGACAAATGCCAACACATACATAAGAACACACACATAATCTCATACACAGATATGTAAATGCAGGCACACGGATACACACAGGTACAGACAAAACACACAAATATCAAGAGACAAAGACAGGGGCACAGACAAATGCCAACACATACACAAGAACACACACAGAAGCTCATACACAGATATGTAAATGCAGGCACACGGATACACACAGGTACAGACAAAACACACAAACATCAAGAGACAAAGACAGGGGCACAGACAAATGGCAACACATACATAAGAACACACACAGAATCTCATACACAGATATGTAAATGCAGGCACACCGGATACACACAGGTACAGACAAAACACACAAACATCAAGAGACAAACACTAGGGCACCGACAAATGCCAACACATACACAAGAACACACACAGAATCTCATACACAGATATGTAAATGCAGGCACACGGATATACACAGGTACAGACAAAACACACAAACATCAAGAGACAAACACTAGGGCACAGACAAATGCCAACACATGCATAAGAACACACACAGAATCTCATACACAGATATGTAAATGCAGGCACACCGGATACACACATGTACAGACAAAACACACAAACATCAAGAGACAAAGACAGGGGCACAGACAAATGCCAACACATACATAAGAACACACACAGAAGCTCATACACAGATATGTAAATGCAGGCACACCGGATACACACATGTACAGACAAAAAACACAAACATCAAGAGACAAACACTAGGGCACAGACAAATGCCAACACATGCATAAGAACACACACAAAATCTTATACACAGATATGTAAATGCAGGCACACGGATACACACATGTACAGACAAAACACACAAACATCAAGAGACAAACACCAGGGCACAGACAAATGCCAACACATACACAAGAACACACACAGAATCTCATACACAGATATGTAAATGCAGGCACACGGATACACACAGGTACAGACAAAACACACAAACATCAAGAGACAAACATGTCAACACATACATAAGAACACACAGAAAGGCAAACACACAGACATACATATAGGTACACACAGACGGCCACATTGACAAGTGCCAGAAGGGATAGGTGCGATTTCTCACACACCTTAAAATATGTCACCTCATGGTTCGGAATTTAACAGGCACCATAAACAACAGTTACACCGGTAAACTAATACATAGTACATATGAAAAAAATACACACATACATGTCTAAATAAAAACTGACAAAGACACCAAACAGAAACTGATTTATACATGCATACACAGGCACATGAAAAAAACTCAGCCACAAACACACCCACATACTTACATTAATGCACGCACATACTCAGTCACACATACGCACACAGATATACCAATATCTCTAAACACACAGATATGCACACAGGCATAAAAATAGACACAAATAAAAACACTGGTGCACACACACACACATACATGTAAAAATATGTTTGTACAGATACACAACACAAATATTTACAGGCATGAAGCACACTTATGTACGCAAACACTCCTACGTACACAAATCCACTAATAGACAAGCACACACAGCAACAAAAAAAGAGACTCGGGAGCAATCACACACACACACACACATGCACGCACGCACGCCCACACGCACACACACAAATGCAGACATAAACACAAACTTACATGCACAGAAAAGGCCAGATAGACTTGCAGTCACATAGAGACACAGAGATGCATACAAGGATATAGAGTTAGAAACATAACATACATAAGAGCACTCATGTAATTTAGCACATACAACATAGGGAAATTAGACACTTACACTGGTAAGCAAATATTAAACACAGAAATGCAGCCACACTTCAGCATGCCTATAGGGGGTTAGATGTCCTATTGGGTGGTATGTAAACGCATAGATGTATTCATTGTTGGCTTAGTCATGCACATACCCCCAAATAATCACAAAGATATAATACACATGAAACTATAGATAAAACAAACACTGGCAAAGCCAATAGGTCTTGCATTGAAACTGGATCCCGAGTAAAGCATTTTAAAACACCCTAAGCTGTGTAAAATTGAAGAAAACTAATTGTTTTCTGTATACAATCCATCAGTAATATTTTAAATGTAATGTGTGATGTGATTTAGGGTATACCTTTGGGACGTAAAATAGTCCTTAATACATTCCAATAGGAGGCAGAATTAGACGCCAAACAGTCAAACTAAGAGACAAATACACCCCTGGGTGGGGCCAAAGCTCACCCTATGAATTTTCTAAAGAATGAGTAACAATAGGCAATCCAGACAGCTGCAATGCCAAGCCAGACCTAAAAACATATAAACTTTTATTGCTGAATAGCTCCCAATCAAAAGCACCAGAGATAGTGGGAAATGTAGGGGTGATAGGAGGTGGTGGAAATACATTCTTGCACTCCCATCAAAATTCATCAAAGGGAATCCACCCTCTTACAACAGTCATTCCTCGTCTCCAGTTATTGTTTCATGGAATGATGGCTCAGTCGGTTTTTTTGTGTCTCCATTCTAGTGTTTCAGTTGGGTGATGATGGGTGAGAGGAATGATATTAAACTCATCCTTTGTGAACCTCTGATCACTCAGACATATTACCATGATCTAGTGGCTCTTAGACGTGGAATTTTAGGATTAGGACTTCTATGGTCTTAGTTAAGTGGTTTTAGCCGGTGTGGTCCAGATGACTGAACATCCCTCTCATATACTAAGGGATCTCTGATGTTTCCTAGGATTAGGATTCTCAAAGGATTATAGGACTTTAGCACCAAAATGTAAGAATTTATTTGGGTTTGGATCGGTAGATCCTATAACATCATTTAATTTCTACTAACTCAAGGTATAAAGCTATTTTAGCAATTATTTTAATTTTTAGCTAGTATTCTTTGTGTAAATAACCAAGTTGATCATGCTTCAAGTAGGGGTAATCAATGTTAAAAACAATTTTCGAAGAAGATATTCACTTTGAATGTGAAGTGTGTATCCATTCAGTAATTTTCAGTTAAGAAATTCAATTGAATAGGTCAAATAACCAAATAAAGCAAACAAAATAACACTGAATATCTGAAACAAACAAATTATTTTATATTCATAACTCAGGAATGAACTCACAACTGTAGCCTAAAGTGTTCTAAAATGTTCAATTATATTTTTCAGATCTTTGCACATCAACATGTTTCGACGGGTTATAGGAGTCTCTGCATCAGGACTTTGCAGCTAATGGTCCAACTTTTCAAAATGGAATAAAAGCTAGTGATATGATTCATGTTAGCCTATGCACCCTTCTATCCGAGCTTTACTGGAAGTAGCTCTATTATTTGTATTAACGCGCTAGGGCCTTAAAACTACTGAATGCTCCAAAGTGGTTATTCGTTAAGACAGAAATGACCTTTGGTGGCCAAATGTCAACTAGAAGATGCTTCAGTGAAAGGTGTATAAAGAATATATAGTAACTTTCACGAGAATCAAAAGATTTGGCAGTTTTGAAAGCCAAGTCACTTACGCTTGGACTACCTTGGCTACTTGCATATTAATTGTATAGTAATGCCATCCATAATCTATATAAATATTTTTGAGGTGGGTTGAAGCGGTTCTACCACTATCTTTGACTTCCTAAAATAAATTATGCCACTACATGCAATCTCAGGATGGCACATTTATTTCTTTGTTTTTGAATTATTATATAATGCACTAGCACCTGGGGATATTTAGGTCCTGTACAACTAGCAGATAATAGTTACAAATAATAAGATGCATGAGTGTAAAATCAGAAGTCGCGCCATCCAGACTTTGAACTAGAGATAATCGAACCATGAATTACCCTAAAATTTGGGTGATCTGAGATTGAGCCAGATTGGTCCGTCCAGGCTCACAGCCTACGTAAAGAACTCACATTGTTCTGTGATGTGTATTTGTCACAAATTGAGAAGGAAGAGATCCTACTGCATCTTCATTAAATGATTCCAGTTATCTCAAAGTTAGATGTTGTGACGTAATTAACAGACACTGTCACAGTAAATGATATTTCATGACAGTAGACTTGAATGACACTAAGTAGCTATTGTTCTGTTGCTTCCACAACTCATTGTCCCAGACTACACCATTAACCTGTCAACCATTAGTCTATCAATCCAATGTCATGTGGCTGTCTTAAGTTCCATCGTAAAACAGTGCTCTGCAACTCACAGCCTCGTGCATATATACAATGGCATTGTCAACATGGTCTCATGGTGTCCAGCTGGTAGCATATGCAAGAAACCATGTTTCCTCTATATTTGGGTGAAAGCTTCTATCACCAGGTGCACCTGACACACAGAAGGCTTACCTTCTGGTCTTTTCTGTGTTGCATGATAAACTTTGTGAGGAGGTATCACAGTTGTGTGTGTTCCCCCCTAAGGTTTTGAGATTCCCTGGTTTGTAGTTCTTAAGAATGGTCCAGGCCTAAAGAGGTTCTCGAAGGGCCAAAGTGATGCTGCCATACACTTGTTGGCTTCTGATGACTTGCACAGCTGCATCCAGGATGCTGTTTATTGGAGGCTGGGTAGATTCATGGACACTGACAGATAGGGCATTGCCACAATCCAGGTAGCGCCCATAGGGGGCAGAAGCCAGCCTTTCCCATGGCCTGGCTTTCACCTATGGTTATCACTAAAAAGAGACAATGGTGTAAAAAAATAAGCATTTGTTGTGTGTGCAGGGCTGCATTCTGCTCTGATCGCTGTAAATAAGAGGTGTCACTTTAATCCTTGTGGCCAAGATCAAGACTTTGTCCAGGGGCAGGGGTGAGAGAATACTATAATACTATATAATAATATGTTATGTTATTTAAATTTATATCTAGGCGCAACAGCTACCCGCAAAGGTTTCCCGGCGCCCAACGGAGGCAACAGCAGAATAGTAGATATGAGCTTACTGGTTAAAAAGCCAGGTTTTTAAGGATTTGTGAAATAATGTGACATTTGTCTGTGTACGAAGAGACAACGGAAGAGCGTTCCAAAGAACAGGGCCCAAATATGAAAAGGAACGGCCGCCCAAACGGGCAAGTCGAATCCTAGGCACCTGAAATTTAACCTGAGTGGCAGATCGAAGAGTGCGAGAAGGTAAGTAAAGATGGACCAAAGTTTGCACATACATAGGAGCCGTGCCAAGTTTAATTCTTAACATATAGTTCAGAGCTTTAAACTTGATCCAATTCTCAATTCTCAGCCAATAAGGATCTCTCAAAGAAGCAGAAGTAGAAGCAGTTCTATGTAATACTATCCACAATGAGGATGTTAAAGCAGCTGATCTGACCTCTGACATGGGTATTGATGAGATCTCTTGTGGTGTGCTTAGGAAGATGACGTGCAATTTTTAGAATGTTTAATGGACAGATCTGCCAACGTTCCAGTTATGTACACCGTGCAAAACATGCAATGGACAGCAATGCAGGGGCTTCACATACAAGATCAAAAAAGGTGTCTATGTGAGAGTTTCCAGCTTACTTTACTGTTTACTGTGTGATAATATGTCTTCAGAAAGTGACAGTGTGAAGAGTGTCCATACAGTGTGACCCACAGTGGTACATGTGGCATCTCATGAAGCAGTGTATGGCTCGGGAAGGTCCCATTCGAACTTAACATCAATGCCTTGTGATGACCCTGCTGTAAAGTAACTAGGCCCAAGTGAAATGTTACTTACACTCAAAAAGTTTGTGAACGTGTTGAAATTTTGCATTACACAACTTTGCAAAATTTTCCCCCATAAGAGATAGGTTAAAGAAAATAATGTCTTGATGGAATATATTTTCTGCTTGGACCTTTCTCCTATCTGTATCTTCTGTGGCTTTTTTTGTATGGGGTGTGCCTTCACCTAAATGTTTAATGGCATTTAATTGCAAAATACATTGTGCTACATACCCATAATTTTTACAAAATTCCTCCAAAGTTTACATAAAAAATCTTTTTTTCCAAACCTCTTTATATGACCCTCACCAAAATCGCTCCAAAGTTTTCTGCCCATTTGTGTAAGGAAGGCCTTGATTAAGTAGAAATGACTACCCTTGTTCAGCCTGGACCTACATCCACCATCCACCATCCACCAGTTGACTCTAAGATTCATTTGAGCAAGTTTAATACATCCAGAAATACTTCAGTAAATATTGTCTTCCTCACGCGACCTCCACGAAGACTCCGATAGCCCTCGACTCCTTTCTCCCACGCGGCAGATATTGTGAGTCCAATATTCGAAAATGAATCTACCTGTTTGCTTCTGTACTCAGTTTACGCCATTGATACCACTTTAACATATAACATTCCATTTTTAATATACATATCACTATCACTCCTATACCCCACTTTGCAGTTTAGCGTACCTTACTTCACTGATCTGGAGAATTGCGCTGCGCACCAACTTGGTGGGCATTCTCATGCAATATCACTTATTTTACTTTATCATTAAAACAAGCTCTACCCTTAGCCTAAACCCTAAAAGAAAAGAATACAAAGATTTATATTATCTTATTTTCAAGATATTAGGCAAATACTGCAACTAATCAGTACACATGCAAATCAGCCTATTTTTTTTTTTAAAAACATACCCGGCCCCCTATTCATTTAAACAATTTTTGCTACGTCATAAATAACTATGCATAGTCCTTTTTGGATTTTCAAAGATTGGTTATTACATAGGTGGACATCTGGAAGCACATCTCTAAGTCTTACCGTGTGAACTAAAAATGCTTCCGTTTCTTGGATCTCCAGAGGCTTGCGTCAATTTCACTAATTTTTTGAAGAACGGGGTGAATTACCTACTGGAGCGTTCTTCCAGGGTGGAAATTCCACTGGTGAAAACTCCTCCTGCATAATGATGACTTCGAAGAGGTAATCCCTTCTGCAGATTTTCCGAAGGTAGCATATCCTTCTAGAAGAGATTTACCCCTTCCTCCATAAATAGGCCCACTCAGTCTAAATCTGCTCATGCGGATGTTGGGTCCATCTTGATCAGCAAGATGATGGTTTCTCCCATGTGGTGCAGACTCATCTGCAGTCTGCCCACAGGGTGCCACCCTGGGCCTCAAATTACTACCCAGGCTTGGACTACTCACGAATCAGTCGATCCTTCCCCGGTAACCTCCACTCTTCAAGGCCAATTCACAAAGAACTTACAAGTACTCTTTGACATACTCTTACATGCCTTAGTGAATCTGCCCTAAGATGTCCTACACTCTTTAGTAAAAGTGCAAAGGCAGCACAGTGCTTTCTTCTTGTACTAACAGTGTGTGAATATTCCCACTTTAGATGTTTTAGGGCCAATTTACAAAGTCCTGTAGTGAGCAAGTATAGAACACTATAGAAGTTCTAATTTGCCCACAATAAAATGGATGTGTGAACAGACCTAAGTGTGTATAAGTGCATCACAGCCACTCATGAATCCAAAGGCGCTCAAAGTGCATTAGGGTCCCCTTCCGCCTACTAGCCTTGGAAAAGCCCCCATTCTTCCTGGGGACCCCACCTTTGTGTGCGCCTCCCGCAGTGCCTACGTTGCATGCAGCGCACTTGTGCCGATCTCGGCTCAGTCTTTGCTAACAGATGGTTTTAGACCCATCTCAGGCTTCCTGAAATGTCTTCTTACTTGTGCTTGTGAAGATATTTGACCTCTGAATTACAACTTGAGCAGAGAAAGCTCAAGGTCTGATACCAACTAGGAGAATCTGCTCAGACAAGCCTCCAGCAATCACCGCTAATGCTTTTGATTCCATCACCAAACGCCGGTGTTCCTTCTTCCCTATTGCCTGGTTCGGTTCAAGCACCCTCAGCCTCCTTTTGATTGCAAAACATATTCTTTGGTTCAATCAGTTAATCAGTCTGCCCGCCTCTTCAGTATTGCACATTCGTTGGATCTTTCCTCTCCCCCAATCAGCCAGGACTCAAGGTCTCAAGAAGAGCAAATACATAAGTAATGAGACTGCATTTTCCAGTTGGTATTTTTGTCAAAGTAATGAAGTTCACACCACAGATGCTAAGATTGGGGAGTTCAAGTACATCTTCATATCTAAACAGGAGGAGGTTAACCTCTTCTGTGCCCATGACGAGATAGTCTCATCATGGAGCACGGTTGCGCTGTGCCCATGACGAGACTATCTCGTCATGAACCCCGCCCGCTAATGTAACGCCCGGCACAGGAGGGGGAAAGGGTGTGGCACTGAAGGGGTTAAAAGGCCTCTCCCTTGTTTAGCTACAATCTTACAGCGTAGATTTACCCCCTACACCTCAGACGCTGCCAACCTCATCCGCAGAGTACCCCCAAGAAGCACATCTCAGCCCCACTCTGCAACACTTACATGGCACTGCTCGCCAACATCATCTGATCCCACGGAATCAACAACACCTCCTACGCTGACGACACCAAGCTCATCAATTATCCCTTCGATGAAACATCAAACATGTAGACAAATTCCACCTCACACATGTCCAAAGTTGTCTGATGGGTGAAGTCCAACTGTCTGAAACTCAACACAGACAAAAAAAACAGAAGTGGTACTCTTCGGCAAGAACACTTCTCTCGGGCCAATACCCTGCCCAGCAAATCTAGCCAAGGACCTCGGCGTAGTCTTGGACAACCAACTATTGATGACCAGGCAAGTCAATGCAGTCCTCTTTCTACACCCAAAAGATCCTCAGAAAAAAATTCAAATGGTTCCCAATAAACACATACTGAACATTCACCAGGCCCTTTGCACCAGCAAGCTGGACTAAGGCAACTCACTCTGTCGGCGTCACCGCCTAACTAGAGGTGGGCAAGTCAACAAATTAACAGGGAGAGCTGAGCCAGAGCCGAGCCAATGGTCTGGCTCGGCTCTTAAAGCCTATGCACGAGAAGAGCCCTGAACATGTTTGCTATGTAAATCATACAACAAACACCATGCAAAATATGATAAAGTCTCCACAAATTAAAAAAAACCTGCATTTCTTTAACATATGAAAGCTCTGACATTGTTACATCACATTGCAGCACTGCACTGAGGAGTATTTATTAAAAGTGATAGTTTTTAAACATGAACAAATTGTGGACTAAGAGGCAATACAGTTGTCATGTAAACTATTTACGTGATTATAGTCTATTAAATAAAAAATGTATTTTTTTTACAACTAGTATTTTGAGCTCACATATTTGGAAGTGCTTTCATACATGAAATTGAAGAAAAATGAGCTTTGCTAAAATAAAATATGTGCTGAAGATCACACAATTTAAGCGGGTAAGATGTGATTTATCCAGGTTTTCTGGTTTCACTTTGTAAAACTCAGCCACTAAATAGGTATCTGTCTATCCGTCTAATGTTAATGCTTTGTTTTAATGTCTTTCTGCTGTTTTTATATGCGCAATCTCGACCCATGTGTTTTGGAGCACTTTAGATGAGCACCAGTTACTTCACCCAAGGTCACATTCATTATTTATAGGCACAGGGAGATAAAGTGAGTAGCTGAGAATCAAAGGATGTTGAGTCAACGCAGGGACTCAAACCTGGTTCCATGGTGCTAAAGTCTGCAGCTCTGGGCCTTCACCCTTGGTAGAGAGAGGGGGGCAGGCAGTAGCCACTTGAAAGCTCGGCTCGTGATGGACTTGCATCTCCGTCAGAACCTTAAGCTGAGCCAGAACCAGTCTTTAGGTGCGAGCCTGGCTCGAGCTTTCAGTAGTTCGTCCACCTCTATGCCTAACTGACCAGAAGACTTCAGGTCATACAAAACACAGCGGCCAGACTCACACTCAGGCCCCACCCCACTCAAACATCTCCTCACACCATGAAAAGCTTCAATGTCTCCCCGTCCGTAAATGCTCACCCACACGTACAAAGCTTTGCACAATCTAGGTCTCTCGCACCTCAGCAGCCGCATGAATTTCCACACCCTGACCAGAAACCTACGATCGACCTGCATCCTGCTCATCCACATCCCCTGGATCAGCAGAGCCGGCAGCCTCGCCTTTTCCCACCTTGGACCCAAGCCCTGGAATGACAGTGCCTGTACATCAGAGCCGCCTACTCAAACCTTGAATTCCACAAGAAACTGAAGACATGGCTCTTTACGTAGACCTCCCTACACTCTACAAAAAACCAGACCAACAAACATGCCATAGCATTGAGGAAGAGCCAGTCACCTGCTTTAATTCGTCCATACACTTGTTGCTTCCCAATTCTTAGCACTATGTCAATGTCGCCAGCCTGCCAGCGCAAGGGCGTGCGATGCTTGCACCACACATGTACCTGACGATCATCATTCAATTATTTCTTGTCTTGAATGAGGAGCAGGTCCAGTCATTTGGCTTGCCCATGTTTGATCCTTTAGGGACTTTAGCTCCCCCTCCATCCTCAGTTCCGGTATAGGACATCGTTGGATGCGTGTTGCAGCAATCTTGTGTGACCTCTGCCATTGACATTCTTTGGGCGGCCGAGTGTTATCTTTCCTTAGATCCAGCCCTGGGTTTATGTATGGTGGGAGTCCAGCTTCATTCCAGATGTTTCCATATTTACGTGCTCTAATGGTCTCCCACCCAGGGTTTATATCCCTGTTAAGAGCATCCACATGCATTTGGACTTATAGTTGCTAATGCTCAGGGCAAGCCTATTGGTCTGACGGGATACGGATGCATCATCTGTTTGGACATTACATATAACATGATTTTGACTCAGCAGGATAGTGTCACCTGCATACATCAGGGACCTAGACGGCACGCTAATAATCCCAAATGGAAAGATCAAGTAAATTAAGAGGTGGCCTCACTGCATCTTCAGGGTTTGGTGATCATGCTCTTAAGCATCTAGTGAATTGTGCCAGCAAACTAACTGTCTGTAGATTTTTTAAGGCTGAAATCATGTAGGTTATATCACTTCACACTCGTGGCTACCACACTTTCATGTTAGGTGGACATCAAGTTTGTTCCCCTGTTGGAGATGACGCTGTTGGGGGTGACGCTGTTGGAGACAACACTATTAGGGATGATGCTGTTGGGGATGGTGCTATGAGGGATGACGCTGTTGGAGATTACGTTGTTGGGGATGACGTTGGGGATGACGCTGTTGTGGATGACACTGTTGGGTGATGAGGCTGTTGGAGATGACGATGTTGGGTGATGACGTTGTTGGGAATTACACTGTTGTGGATGACGCTTTTGGAGATGACATTGTTGGGGATGATGCTTTTGGGGATGACGCTGTTGGGGATGACGCTGTTGGAGATAACACTATTAGGGATGACGCTGTTGGGGATGACGCTGTTGGGGATGACGCTGTTGGGGATTACGCTGTTGGAGATAACACTATTAGGTATGATGCTGTTGGGGATGATGCTGTTAGGGATGACGCTGTTGGGTAATGATGCTGTTGGAGATGACGATGTTGGGTGATGACGCTGTTGGAGATGACATTGTTGGGGATGCAAACTGAGAAGACTGTCTGCTACTTCCTCTGGGCTTTCTTCAGGGTTAAATTGATCAAGCTGACAGTCTCCGTCAGTCATATATGGCAATCCAGCCCTGTGGGAAGGGCGACCCGTGTAGATAGAGCTAAGGAGATAGGGATAAAAGGCAGATGGCTGGAAAGCCAAGAGGGAGTGAGTTCAGGAAGGTAGTCATCGGATGCAGAAGCCTCAGTCGTGTTCAGGGGTAGCCAGGGCTGGGAAGGCCCGACAGAAGGACCTTGGGATGCAGGATAGTAATGCAGTAGTTACCAACGCTTCCACAATGATACCTTCCAGTGCCGGAGGCTGCAGGATGCTGGTTCGATATGGGGCAGTGCCTCATTGAAGCATCCTTACATTTGGCAGCTGAAGCAGACTAAGGTAGCCTGTATGAAAGAGAGTTTGATCCAGGATTAACTGGATATGGGGGGTTGAGGGGGCAGCTTCGGTGAGCAGCAGGTGGGTACCATAAGTGGCTGATGAATGCCAAAGGGTTCAAGAGCTGCGGATAACATTGAATGCCCCTGATTGCGTCACAAAAGCCTGGAGAGCAGGGCCGGACTGGCCGTGGCGGGCACCGGGTGTTTCCCCAGTGGGCCGCTAGGGTGGTGGCCGGTTTTGGGTCTCTGGGGGGCCATTTTTGTTACAGGGACGTTTTTGCAGCATATCGGCCCTGTAACAAAATCGGCCAAAACGGGCCCTGGCAAACAGCTCGGCCATTCCCCCCCCCACCCCACCCCCAGGGGAACGGCCGAGCACTTTGCCAGGGACGGTTTTGGTTCCCAGTCCGGCCCTGCTGGAGAGAAGGCGCTATGAACAGATGAGCCATGGGCATAGCTACCAATAGTGCAGAATGTGCAATGGTGTCAGGGTCTTAATTATTGATGTGTTTGCCACCAAAGTGTTGGAAGTGCAATTCTTCATGCTTGCATTAGGGCCCGTGGCGCCCTTGCTACGCTGCTGGGTGAGCGGGCCAGTGAGAACGGGTGCAGGGGCGACTGAGCCTTTGGGAGCGATCGAAGGGAGGCTGGCCAATTGGCGCTGGACTCCATGGCGAGCTATTCACTAGAAATTGCTGCTCAGCTCTGAAATGTGAACTGAAAGAGGATCAGTGCTCGTCAGAGAACATGAAAGAAACCCCATATTTGATCAAATAAAATACACGTTTCGAGTTGCTGGAAGCCGCTGCCCTGCTTTTTTTTATAGCATGAACTCAGCCCCACGGTATTGTAGCGCTTTACATGAGCATCAGCTGCACTACACAAGGTTATATTCACTTGTTTTCCTTTAGGCACGCCGAGATATGGTGATTTGCCCAGAATCATAGGATGCTGAGCAGACGCCGAGACTCGAACCTTTGGTCCCCGTTTCAAAGGCGGCCGTTCTGGCCCCAACGCCACATCCTCTCCCCTCTCACACCTAGAAAGAGAGCGTTTTCCCCCTAAAACCCAGAACTTGGCCTTAGACCTTGTGGCGAAGGAAGCCTCGCCCCTAGGCCCGGCTCCTCACGCACGGAAGCACGTGGCGCCCGTGACCTTGGTGGCTGCGCAGGGTCACATGGCGACGAGGATGAAGGGGCGTTGACCCAGTTCTGAGTGCATTGGGCGCACACAGACTTTCCTCCCGCATCAGCCACGCTTCGCTGCCGCGTGTACGGCGCCCCCTTCTCCCTGAGCTATATTCCGCCTGTAAAGAAGAGTCCCTCTGGTCACCAGAGCAACGGGGGGAAGAGGCAGGACTACCATCTCCCTCCCCCGCCTCAAACGAGAGGGTCGAGCACACCCCCAAACCGTTACCGTGCGTGAGAGATGCGTGACACGAGTACAGAGGCGACAGTGAGTGAAAACTGTAAGATGAGGTTTCTTGCTCCGACAGCAGAATAAAGGGAGACTGGGAGCGTCCACAGGCTGTGGGTGTGATGGGGCATGCTGATGAGACAGTCTGCGCATCAGGCAGGGAGCTCCTCTCGTGAG
Source organism: Triturus cristatus (assembly GCF_964204655.1). NCBI lineage: Eukaryota > Metazoa > Chordata > Amphibia > Caudata > Salamandridae > Triturus > Triturus cristatus. Next base: position 1,139,934,004 of record NC_140593.1, on the reverse strand, counting down.
ACCGCCAGCACCAGACTACATGCAGCTCATGCGCTGACCAGTCACAAGAGGGACAGGCAGCGTGAGGTTCGCTGATAACGCTACCTGAGAGCCAGGTCTATTTGCAAGACTGTCAGCATTAGACTAGACCAGACTAACTGCTGTAAGAGACACGCTGTGAATGAGAGACTATGTATGATTGCGAGAGACACACACCTATGATGAAACTGGTAGCTGATGAGTTCCTAAGCTAGGAGACAGGTATGAGACAGCTTCTCGGGGAGAGAACCTACAGTGCTTCAACGCCTTGTCAGGGGTGAGTAGGCACTACATTAATAAAATTACATGAGAACCAGTCATAGGGGATGGGGTTATGCGAGGCTCTTTCCAGAGGGACACTCTGGTTTTAGGGGCCCGTGAGGGAGACGCCATCTGGAGGTTGAGAGACTTGACTTCACCCGAGGCGTCGGGGTATGGGAGTCTGTCTTGATGGGACAGACCTTGTTGTAACATTGGATGGACTCGCGGCCATTGGGGATACCCAAAGACTCAATGGACACGGCATTGTATTCGAGAGTGAGCCCGAAGCGGCCATACTCCCATGTATTTTTCCTTTCGGCAGCGTCTGGCCATCTGGGTGCATGCAATGGAAATGGTCTCTGCTGCAGGAACCCGGTGGCTTCTTACAACCCTCCGCACCTTGGTCATGCACTGTTTGTTGGAGCCTCCATATCTTTGTTGCATGCAACACACACATAGTCTCTTAGAGCATGGCTAGGAGCCAGGTTGGGTCTTGGAGGTGTGTTTGCCTTGGAAGGGTCACAGGTGCTTGCTCGGCTGATTCTCCCAAACGGCCTGCATCACTGGCGGTCCTTGGTTCTGTCCCCGTTCTCTTTTGCCATTGAGTCGTGTCCTGAACGTTCTGGTCTTCACCAATTGGTGATGCGGGACTTCCTTTGCTTCCCCTGATGGTTGATCTTTCAGGGACATCTGGTATCTCTTTCCACCAGTCTTATATACTTGAGCCATGAGACATTGTGGGCCACCTTTTCTCCCCTATGCTATGCTGACACCCTAGTACCTTTTATGCCCTCCATCCATGGACCTTGCTCACAAGATGTCTGAAAATACCAGCCAGGGTGGAGTGCTGGTCAAGTATCAGCGGTTGGTCTTTCTGGTCTATCGTGGAATTCAGTGTTCTTTTCTGGCGACTAGCATAGTGAGTTGTCTGCTATTGCCGGGGTTGCGTAGCCGTAATCACTGGAGCAGTAGGCTTCCAGGTGGCCCAGCTGTAATGCTGTCCTGTGTCAGCATCCAGATCCTGAGAGCCACGTGGGAGCATCTAGTGGTGCAGTGTTCGGTATTGCGATAGAGCGTCAAAAAGTGATGTAGGCTCCACTCCCGGTCTTGCCCTTGCTCCATTCTACTGCAAAGGGTCTTGTTGAGAGTATGCTTGAAGCAGTCCACATCGCTATTGGCCAATGGCTTAGGTCCATTGTGGCATTATCTTCAGGTGTCTGATTCCCAGGTGATAAAGGTATTCACTGAATCCAGCCTCTTGAAATGGTGGCCCGTTGTTAGTTCTAATTTCTGTGGGTAGCCCAAACATGGCTTATTTTTTCTCCGGTTAGTGCTGTACTTTGTTGAAGGCTGTGGACATGGTCAATTCATCTATTGGAGACTTGGAATGCCCAGCAATAAGATCCAGCTTCAGACGGCCACCCGGAAAGCTGTCAAAGTCCATGCTGACCTGTCCAGGTTGGGGCGGGGAGTCCTGATCCTCCCATCAGCTCGCAGCCATGGCATGCTCACATGTCTTCTACAGCCTTTTTGAGCCTAGGGAACCACAGTTCTCCCTCAACCACCACTTTGTCTTGACAACACCTTGGTAGCCTTGCTTGGCTAGTTCCAGTACTCTTGTCCAGAGTGCTTGTTGTGCCACAATGTGGTGCCCTCAAAGGAGGATTCCCTGTCCTGTAGCACTAAGCTCTCCCCTAACCCTCTATAGTGGCTTGAACATTTACCTTTCTGCTTGGCCCCACATGGGAGAGTCCCCAAGGGAGGCCTTCCACTTGTGTTGTTGCATTGCTGTCATAGTTTCCTAAGTACATTCATCTTCTCGTGATGCTTTTGCCTACCCTTCTACGTCCACGGCCCTGGGGCAGTTTCCTTGCACTGTTGATATACTCCTCAAACTCTAAAGTCCCAACAAAGAATGGGGGTCAGTAGTTTTTTGGGAGGTGCTGGAAGTCACGAGTGGGACAAGGAGAACTATTCTCTTGCAGCTTGCCACATTGGAGGTCAGCCACCTGACCGTGGGAGTCAACGATGTTTGTCTTGGGTGCATGGGGGAGCGCGTCCAGTCATTCACAGCTCGTCTCAGTTCACACCCACAGGTCCAGCCAGTGTTATTGGGAGGCACCATGGGAGTGCCACATTTATGCCTGGCACTAGCTAGCGGGTGGAGGCAGGCTCCTGGGCACACCCTAACCAATGGGATGAAAGTTCCCAGAGGCAACCCTACCCACTTTCACAGCAGTTCCTCTTTGTCCTACCACAAACAGTCCAACAGTGTCCCTCACTCTTAAATTCTAAGCTGGGGGAACCCTTCTTTCCATGTGCAGAGCCTGTGTGCCTACCTGGAGTTGTGGCTAGGTTAATGAGCAATCCCCAGTTCCCTCCTTTGTGGTCCCTCAAAACCATTTCTGAGGGGTAGCTTTACTCCCATTGGGTTTGATGGCAGCCTGACTATAGGGACAGAAACTGGGGCCTTCCACTGGCATCTAACATTTACTTGTCAATGGAAGGGCCATTTGAAGTAAATTAGGTTTCCGGGCCGACCCCATCTGGCCTTCCTGCCAGAGAAAGAAAACACTTCCCCATTACCAGGCCATTATCTCTGCTCTGGGAACAGTCCACTCCTAAGTCAGGCCGAGTATAGGTAGGGCGGTTGCTTGAGATCTAATGCAAATTAGCCTCAAGCAGCTTCAGGCACAGTAAAGGTAACTTTCTAAAAGCTACATTTCCAATGTAGTTAATATAAATCTGACAATTTGCCATTAGACAGGATTTTCACTTAACAAAAAACGAAGCCTTTAAATAAAGTCTGTAGTTTGTACCGTCAAAAGATATAGATTTAAGTATTTAATCTATACTTTAACATTTCCTATGTACGAGTTACAGCCTGACCAGTGAAAATGGCGTTTTGAGCCAAATCACTTTGGGAACATGCCATTTCGAATGGCACACATGTTCCACTCTTAAATAATATACACCCTACATTGTGGCCAGCAAGGTCTACTAATATGTGATTCACTTAATATTTAAAATCTGTTTGTTAAAAGTGTGATTTTGACAGGTATATCCAGCAGAGTTTAAAATGCTGCTGTCAGTCTCCGTAAGATAGGCCTGAAGTCATGTTTTCACTGCCACAGACGTTGATAGCACAATAGGTGATGCAGGTCACAAGTAGCATGTAACCTTCCATGCCACAGGTGTATTTCTGCACCATATACTATGGCTTTAAAGAAATGTTGATTGTGCCGATCGGGTTTTAAGCAAATTTCAACATGGTTACGTGTCAGAGCGCAAACACTTGGCACTGGATAACGGTGTCTTACCAGTCGGTCCCAAGTTCCAACAAAAAAATTTAAACACTAGGGGTCACCCCTTGAAATGATGCAACAATATGAAAAAAGATCAGATGTCAAGAGAGTCATTATCCTTTCCATGACATACAAATTAAGGACTATAAGAAAGAGACCCTTTCCACCCAGGTTTCATTTTACAGACACAAAAGGAAGATTGTAATGAAGGAAAGGAAACCTTTAATATGAATAGCCTTTCATTTCTTTGAAAAAAGGAAGATGGTATGGCAAGGAGACCGCCAATAATAAAGGCTCTCTTGCCATCAACTTAAAAAGAAGAAAGACAAAAATACTCAGCCCTGGCGGCACTAATGAGAAGCTTCGAGGAGGAAAGAAAGGGCAGGCGGGAGAATGAGGAATGACATGCAGGGGAAATAGGGACTGTTGGGAGAGAGGAACAAGAGGGACGGGAAAGAGAGGAGGTAAAGTAAGTTGAAACATTTTTCGAATTGTGCATCTAAAAATGTTGTATATTGCTCTGAATGTCCACGTCACCGGCTGCACGAGGCATTTATGCAGGCACCGTAGATGGATGGAGAGCATCGTACAGAACATGAGTAATTTAGAGCGAGACCGGCGCGGCTCATTTCTAGTACAATTTTGAATGGGATACAGCACTGTGTATCTCAAAAGTCTTCTAAACCGCGGATTAATTGGAATCAGTTTACTTGTTGACATAATTGGAAATTGCTTTCAAAAGAGGGGATTTAACTACCAATAGAGGATATTGTGACTCTGTCTGATGTCCTTACGGCTGTGGGGGCCTTGACTCGAACTGACTTTGTGGTTGTTACACTACACATTATACTCCTGAACAGCCGCGGTCGGTGCAGGTAACAGCGGTGATGTGGTGGGGCCGTGCAAGTTACACTACACATTATACTCCTGAGCAGCCGCGGTCCGTGCAGGTAACAGCGGTGATGTGGTGGGGCCGTGCAAGTTACACTACACATTATACTCCTGAACAGCTGCGGTCCGTGCAGGTAACAGCGGTGATGTGGTGGGGCCGTGCAAGTTACACTACACATTATACTCCTGAACAGCCGCGGTCCGTGCAGGTAACAGCGGTGATGTGGTGGGGCCGTGCAAGTTACACTACACATTATACGCCTGAACAGCCGCGGTCCGTGCAGGTAACAGCGGTGATGTGGTGGGGCCGTGCAAGTTACACTACACATTATACTCCTGAGCAGCCGCGGTCCGTGCAGGTAACAGCGGTGATGTGGTGGGGCCGTGCAAGTTACACTACACATTATACTCCTGAACAGGTCCGTGCAGGTAACAGCGGTGATGTGGTGGGGCCGTGCAAGTTACACTACACATTATACTCCTGAGCAGCCGCGGTCCGTGCAGGTAACAGTGGTGATGTGGTGGGGCCGTGCAAGTTACACTACACATTATACTCCTGAGCAGCCGCGGTCCGTGCAGGTAACAGCGGTGATGTGGTGGGGCCGTGCAAGTTACACTACACATTATACTCCTGAACAGCCGCGGTCCGTGCAGGTAACAGCGGTGATGTGGTGGGGCCGTGCAAGTTACACTACACATTATACTCCTGAACAGCCGCGGTCCGTGCAGGTAACAGCGGTGATGTGGTGGGGCCGTGCAAGTTACACTACACATTATACTCCTGAACAGCCGCGGTCCGTGCAGGTAACAGCGGTGATGTGGTGGGGCCGTGCAAGTTACACTACACATTATACTTCTGAACAGCCGCGGTCGGTGCAGGTAACAGCGGTGATGTGGTGGGGCCGTGCAAGTTACACTACACATTATACTCCTGAACAGCCGCGGTCCGTGCAGGTAACAGCGGTGATGTGGTGGGGCCCAGCAAGGGGGGATTCCGAGGGATGATGCCGAGGGAAAATTAAATAAATAATGAATCTCCCCTCGGCATCGTCCCTCGGAATCCCCCCTTACCCCCCCCCCCCCCACCGATGTTACCTGCTCGGACCACGACTGCTCCTGAATAATACTGAGCCAGGGACTTGAGACCCTTTCACTCGCAAGGGGTCGAAACATCGACATAAATCTCTCTTGGTTCCCCGATTAGTTATACTCCACATTGTGCTATGTTGTACGCACATGTATGTTGAAACAACTTGGTTAAGAACCAGGGAGCATTGATAGAGTCTTTTGTTTATATTTCATGTATTATGCACACTCTTGAGCACTGCTTCGTCTGCACTATGTTAAAATGAGTTACACTGTCATTTGCATATATATTGGAGGAGAATACAGAACAGCAACAGAAACATTCTCAGTCTGATCGTGTTTTTTGCATGTGCAACCCAAGCGAGAACTTGGGAACCAACTTCATGAAATGAGACCCTCTGTGGACTCTGTACATGTAGCTAACTTGAAATACATTGGTTAACAAATACAAGAAGTGCGTCGTATCAGTCTGCAACATCAATCAAGAATTCGATGCAGTGTCCAAAATGCACCCGTATTAGAAAATTTTAAAATTCTAAATCACTCTGCCAATGACATTAAATGGTTAATGTGTTAAAGGGGTGACTTGTTCCACAAGGAGTCACTATGTGGATCGGTCACCCACCTTAAAAGAAAATAGATGGCTATAGTAAGATAATTCAAATAAAAAAGTCCTCAATTCCCTGGTTGAGTTGTGTACACGAGCTAAATTACAAGAGAACTTTTACAGCCATTCATGTGAGACATCTCCATTGAAGTGTGCTTTTTTCTTCGGCTTATCAGTTTATCTGGAGTCTACAGATGCCATATAGCAGTTTTTCGTGGGGAGTGTCCTCCCTCAAATGTAACTTTTGATTCCACTCCATCTGTTTCTGTGACTGGTCCTCCAACCTAGTATTTTACTAGTTATCCTAGTGTTTTTAGACTAACCGTACAGGCATACTGGTTCTATATTGATGCTAGGCCTGGGCGGTAAATTTCGTTCCGTTCGCGGAATTTGCGATATTGTGACATTTTCGCGTTCCGCGGAGAGCGCGAAAATGTCAAAACTTTCGCAACCTGCCGCGAAACGGAAGTATTTTTCTTGTTCGCGCGTTAAAAATGCATTCTCTCACGCGCGGGCGCGACTTACCAGATCCCTGCGTTCATCGATGAGTTTTCCTATCCGTTTGCGTACGTCACAAGATGTTTGTTTGTTGGTAGCCGGTCGCGCTATCCCGCGAGAGTTTGCGATCGCGAACACGTCATTGCGATCGCGAACAGGAAATAAGCATCGCGAGCAAGATGGCCGCGCCCATTAGCGGCCCCATGGGCAAGTTTAGGATATTTCCCCGCGAGCACGCAAAAACACACCGCGAACGGGCGGGAAAAGCAATCTCCGCATCTTCGCGAATGTTTCGCATGCTCGCGGATATTTTGTGCAATTTCGTGATAATTTGCGAAAGTCAATTTCGCTAATTCCGCCCACCCTTAATCGACGCCTGCCTTTGCTTCTGTTCCCGTACACACCTATATTGTAAACCCTTATTTGATCTAACGAACAAGCCCTGATTCCTTGTGATCCACTCCTCAACTGGGGTCCATGTCGGATGTCATTTGGAAGGGTTCGCGGTACTGGGTCTGTATCAGTAACCCACTCTAAAATGGCGATGACCTAGTCACTAGATACTGCTGTTTTGTTCCAATGTTGCGCTTCTCATACAGAGTAAGCCTCATTACACTAAATATAGCGTATAGATAGATTTGTGTGTTTTCAGTCTTAAGAGTGATCAGATGTTTTTGTTACCAAGAACTATACCTAGAAACAACTCTTTCAGAAGCCTTTTTGTGTTTTGTTCTATATTTACCCAGTATCCTGGGGCACTATTGGGTTGCCCTGATGTTCATAAGCAGTCCACAAGTGGCGTTCATCTTTCCATGCCAAAGGTGTATTTCTTCACCATTTAGTACCATATAGGAAAGCTAAATGTGCCAAACAGGTTTTAAGCAAATATCAACGGGCCCGATTCACAGAAATTATTTAAGACAAAATGCTAAACTTACTACCATTTTCGTATTCACAGAAGGCACTTACTCATTTTGGTATTCACAGAAGACACTTACTCACTTCGGTATTCACAGAAGTTAGGACTCATAACTTTACTACTACTAAACTGAGAAAAATCCTAATTTTAAGGCTTTCGGTATTCACAGAAGGCATTAGGATTTTTCTCAGTTTAGTAGTAGTATAGTTAGGACTCCTAACTTTACTACTACTAAATTGAGAAAACTCCTAATTTTAAGACTTTCGGTATTCACAGAAGGCATTTAGGAGTCCTAAAGTTAGGAGTCCTAACTATACTACTACTAAACTGAGAAAAATCCTAATTTTAAGGCTTTCGGTATTCACAGAAGGCATTTAGGATTCCTAAAGTTAGGACTCCTAACTTCTGTGAATACCGAAATGAGTAAGTGCCTTCTGTGAATACCAAAATGAGTAAGTGCCTTCTGAGAATACCAAAATGAGTAAGTGCCTTCTGTGAATACCAAAATGGTAGTAAGTTTAGGATTTTGTCTTAAGTTAGTTCTGTGAATCGGGCCAACATGTTTAGGAGTCTGAGTGTATACAGATGGCACTGTATAGCAGTGTCTTACTAGCTGGTGAACCCCAAACAAAAATGAAGAACTAGGGGTGACCGCTAAAAAAGAAAATATGAAAAAATTCAGATATCAAGAGAGCCTTCATTGTAGTCCATCTGTCACTTATGTGACTTAGAAGGAAACTAAAGGCTATAATACAACGTCGCTTGCCACCCAAGTTTCATTTCAAATGGATACAAAAAGAGGACTGTGAGGAAGGCAAGGAAACCTTCAATATAAATAGCCTTTTATTGAGATAAAAAATGAAGATAGGGTGGCAAGTGGATTGCCTTTAATAAAGGTTCCCTTGCATTCCAGTTAAAAACAAGAAAGCAAAAAATAATCAGCTCTGGCGGCACTAATGAGAAGCTGCCAAGAGGAAAGGGCAGGTGGGGGAATGAGGAATGACGTGCAGGTGGAATAGGGAGGGCTGGGAGAGCGGAACAAGAAGGAAATGCCAGGGGAGGGGACATTGAGTGACACACAGGAAAGGGCAAGTGGGTGGAACAAGGGGATGTGGCAGGTGTGAAAAACGAAGAGCGAGACACAGGAATGAGGGAACCTTGGCTGAAAGCAACACGAGGTAGGTAGAGGTGAAACACAAGAAGGTGGGAGTGCATACGGGAGGAACAAGAGGTCTGGTGGGTGGGGGAAATGAAGAATGTGACACACAGGAAAGAATGGGTGCAAGCAGGGCCGGACTGGCCGTAGCAGGCACCGGGCATTTCCATGGTGGGCCGCCAGGGTGGGGGGCGGTTTTGGGCCCCTGGGGGTCGTTTTTGTTACAGGAACGCTTTTGCAGCTTAGCTGCAAAATCGGCCCTTTGTAACAAAATCGTCCAAACCGGTCCTGGCAAATAGCTCGGCCGCACCCCCAACCCCTCGTGGGGCCGGCCGAGCACTTTGCCAGGGCTGGTTTTGGATCCCAGTCCGGCCATGGGTGCAAGGGAGTTAGAAGTGTGAGGTATAGATGGAGGAACCGTAAGAGCGATACAGGAAAGAGGTTTTGGTGGGAAGAAGAAACAAGATGGGAGTAGCTGGTTCGATAAACAAAGAGCGAGGCACATTGAAATAGGCAGAGGTGGGAGGAAGGAATGAGAGGAAGGTGTGGACTGGAGGAGTGAGGCGTGAGATGCACATGAAGAAGGGACAAGCAGGAGGGATCAAACAGGAGCGGACACAAGAGGAGAAAGCGGAAGTTGCACCCTAGCCTCTCATGCACTTCAATGCAAACACTCAGTTGGAGGAGGAAATACACACCCTTACAGCCAGTAGCATTGAGTGAGAAGGAAATGGTTCTCTTGCCTGGATGGGATTGACAAAGTTTCAAGCCAATGGCTGAGAGAGGCTGGCCTAAAATAGTCCATGGTTGAAGGGGGCGGTCCCAAAGACGACTCTAAGTACAATGCAGCACAATGATGGGAGAGGACGCTGGGAGGAAAGATTGTAGTGGGATCGGGTGAATATTCCCACCAGGTAGGGCAGTTTCTCAGGGCTGATGATCTTCACTGATCATCAATTGGCCTGTCAGGCTCGACCTGTGGTACGGCTGCCTCCAATTCATTGGTCAGCTTTGTGGCCTTGGAAGGTAGAAGCCTGATCTTTTTTGGTGCTGTGCATATCTGGGATGCTTACAATATGCAATAAATATTGCAGACAGTTAAGTAGGCACTTAAGGTCAGAGTTCAGTCATTTCTTCACCCTGGGCAGAGCTGGGTGGGATGCTTAGCACAGAGCGCCAACATTCAGGGAGCACTCTTCAGGTCCATACAGATTTGTAAGGTGTGGCTCTTTAAAGTACTTCCTTCAGCGGCCCAGTACTTATTCAGGTCAGAGAGCTGTTTCCAATCCACAGGAAGCCTTACTGGACATTCTAGGCAACCAGCTGCTCAAGAAGGGATGTGGGTTTTCATAATACGCAAACAGGAACAAACATGTGTAAGCCGACAGGTTTGGGATTCAAGAGAGAAGAGCGTTGTGCCCAAGTCGTGGAAAATTGACGTTCAACACTGTAAGCATGGTGCCTCAGTGAGGGCCAACCTTCATATGTTGACACATTTGTACGGTACACTGGGGTGGGGAGGAATGTAATTTGGAGGGAAGTTTGGGAAGAGTGCACAGATTATGCTCAGGAGTGGCAACAGCCCTGACCTCCAGGAGGACACTTAAGGGCCCGATTACGATGCGGTTAGGAAATCTTCCCGACCTAATTGGTTTGTAAATGGTTTCTGACCCACTTGGATTGGGAGAGTCCGACCAACCAAGGGGCATATTATCAACGGTCAGCGATAATTATCGCTGGCTGTGCTTAGCGATAATTTTGTTATCGCAGGCTATCTCTGGAATTCATCGCCCTGGTAGCGCGTTATTAACAACGCGTTTCTCCAGGGCGATAAAAATTCCAGAGATAGCGAGTTTAACACCGTTTTGCAGGGAACATCGCTGGTTTTCCAGCGTTGTTCCTAGCAAAATGGCGATAACCGGTCGTATCAGCATAATCCACCCCAATGTTAGGGATAGCTAAGTCTGCATTTTAGCAGACGTTAGTTTTTGGAGAAAACAGCGTTTTTTCCCAAAAACTAACGTGTGCTAAAATGCTGGGGCAGCCTTGTAAATATCGTGATGTGAACATCAGCGATACTTACACGGTTGTCCTGCCTAGTGACTCCCACTTTGCATCTCATTAGAGATGCAAAGGGAGGCGTTGGGTAAAAGGGTGCTAACATGCGCTAATGCATGTTAGCACCCTCTTGTAAATAGGGCGATAGTTTTATCTCCGCTTGTTTGGCTTTAAAAGCCAAAAAAGTGGAGATAAAGCCCTTGTAAATATGCCCCCAAGTACGATGCATCCGGATGCTTCCAGATTCGATTTCGTTGGACTCGCATTGACTTTAATGGGAGCCTATGTTCCTAACTGCGTCGTAATCGGGCCCTCGGTCGGGGGGGACACGTTCCCGATCCAATTTGGAAGACGCAAATGTTGTTAGGAGGCCTTCCTAACCGCATCATAATCGGGCCCTTGGGTGGGAATGCTTTCCTAACCACATCGTAATCGGGCCCTAAGACTGTATCCCGTCTGCAATAGACTGACATTGTCATGCTGTTCCCTTCTGAGCAGGAAAGGGAGATTATTGTTGGACTTTACCTGGGACACTTTGTCCACATATTGAGCCAAAAACTACAGCTTACCTAGGAAGCAGGTATCTGGGCCCTGAGGACTCTAAGACAAATTAAACAGGAACATTTTTCACATGAAAATGAAAAAAGACCGAGGTTCTCCGCCATTATGCCGAACCCAGGTACTCTTCTGCAGCTTTCTTCCTTCTAAGGTGTCTCCTCCATCCTATAGAGCCCAGGCACATGCTGGTTGTTGTATTTGGTTACAATGAGCGCAAGTTGCAGAACTTAAGACAAACTACACGTTGTTTTACTATATTATCCACTTAAAAGTCATCAATCCCAAGGCATTTTTATACGTTTTGATCATAGCCCCTTGATACCTTCCAGTCCTTGTGCCAAGGCACACCTGACTGTATCGGAGAGCAGCAGATGAAGAAGCAGGTCTTGTGGAACCCCACAGATCAACACACTTTCCCTGGTAAAGACTCCATCTACCCACACTCTGTGCCATCCTTCCACGTGCCAGAGTGTTACCCTTTCTACAGCTTGGCTCCCACCCCAAGATAGATCAGTCTGTTTATGACATCACTAAGCAGAGGTATATGGAAACTGGATGCCATTGATCTTTCATTAAAATATTGAATTATTGGGCAAGGGATTGTGGGAGGTGGCAAGAAGTCATAGAAGATGATTAAATGTGAGAAAAGTCTTTTATCTTAGATGGAGGACCGAAAGATAAATTTAACGTTATAAATCAATATGGGCCTATATCAGCTGGATCTTCTTATGGCAATCAAAATGTACTGAACTGTTAGTTTTCCTATTAAGCAAATATTCACTCCAAGGATTCCCAAATTGTGCAAATAAAGAAAATGAGATAAAGGGATAATTCATCATAATCACAGAGTTTGGTCAAGTGGGCGAGTCGTATCTATAGCCGGTATCTAACTCTTCCTGGGTAGGGTTGTGTAGAGGGTTGGTCACCAGCAGACTTTGGAGAACTTCTTGATTTCCAACCTTCATCACCTTTGCAAACTTTCCCAGTTTATATAAGCCAGTGCAAAGTTTTTCTTCCAAAAATTGCTATGATTTTAACTCTAGTTGAACGAAACTAACCTTAAAAATGGTGTGAATTTGTTTTTCTGCGAGTAAACCTTTTGGAGAGCTTTCCTTTTCATAATGGCATTGCTCAGGAGAGGAACACCAACTGCTTCCTGAAAAGTATCTTAGTTGCAGAACCATTTTGTTAGTGTTACATAGGGATATATGCGAGGTATATCGATGCAAATGTGATAATTTTTACATTATTGTGGCAAAGCAAACATTGGAGCAACATTTATGATGTTTAATTTTATCCAGAAGCCTAATTAAAGTTTAAAAAATATAAAAGCAAATCTTCGACATTTTTCACGTTCCTAGACCTGGTTCTGAAGAAAGTACCACACAAAGAAGCTAACACATTAGCGGGAGGTCAGGTAGCTAAGGAAATCAAGTTTATTTAGAACATAGTCTATTAAACCAGAGGTATAAAAACACACGTATATGGATTGAACTTCCATATGATTTACATGATAAAAAGATACTAATATGAATATTAAAATAGCATCATAAAAGTTGTGTATAAAACAACAACATCCAATAAAATCACAGACTAATATTTCAATTTCACAAAATCAATTCTTTACCCTATACTTTTTAAGCTTGTTTTTCTGGTAAAAACGTACCCACTGCACAAGATACATCTAAGAGTTGAATATCATATACAAATTGTATTGCTTCTAATCTCAACTTTACTCCATACTTAACTAAAACTTGTCTTATGAATTTACGCCTTACTCAAGTAAAGTATAAGCAATCCATTAGAATATGCACACTTCATGCTTTCAGGTTCAGACCCCAGCCCCAATTTTGATCTTTGTCGATCAGACATTTCCCATCAACTAAAATAGAAAATTCCAGGTTAAACCCTTACCGAAATTTCATGAGCTCTCTCCGCCAAAATGGGTTGGTCATCCCTAAAAGGTATGAGAAGGCTGCACAGTCCTATCAAGAGTTTCCTAACAACTGTGTATAACTCTTTGTATTGCGAGAGCTCAAAACTCTGGCCCTGGATTCTAAAGCGCACTTTTTCCTTTAATTTCTTTTTTGTATGATGAATAGGGGAATCAGTTTTAAAGTCTTCTGGCCTAAGCAAGAGGGCCAGATCATTAAGATGGCCTCTCACTTCCCATGACCAACACAGCTCACTCTGGTAGATTTCCTCCACACATGGCATTGATACTTTAAATTTCAAACACATTAGGATTCTATGCCAGAAGCATAAGGTGAAGTTTGCTGACATTTTGTTCCAGTAAGTTCAACTGATTTCTACATGGATTGCTTGTACCATAGCAGGGTGGGGAAGGCCTAGTAGTTTTTTGAGGCAATTACTTCCCATTTTACCAAAATCTAAATCCCAAACGTATGATTTCAGCCGCATATTATATTTGTGGTGGGACCATAGCCTTATAGGTTGTGCTCACCAGTGTTATTGAACGCCCACCATGATCCCTTAAATTCCTTTTGGACTCCCATAGTTATAAGTGCCATGGTTCTTAAAGTGTCTAAGTGCATTTTCCAGTTTAATTTTTTATCAAGCAGCATAACAAGGTACTTGTATGCCAATGTTAACATTTCCTCTATGGTCCACACAGACCATTTTAGAATATTTGTTTATTTATCTGCTTATTATTAAATCATTTGCCTTCCAACATGCATTAAAACCTTGCAATTTCTTTTGAAGTCCAACTTGAGTGACATCAAGAATATTTATTTATTTAAGGAGTCTTACATAGCACGAACATGGCCCGTCCAAGGTATCAGAGCGCTGTACAGATAACAAACAAGTTAAACACGGAAAAAACGTTAATAAACAAATAAGAATACAGTTAGCAATATGTTGTACAGACAGCAAATAAGTAGTAACAGCAAAAGCAAAAAAGAACAGGCAAGAAACAAAATATATACAGCGAGAACAAGTGAACACAGGATACAGAAATGAATATAGGAACGATAGTCCGACTTAGTGAAATTAGGACTCATGGAACTAATCAGTAAGTAATGCTGACGGTATCTATTCAGCAACAGCTTTTTAAATTCTTTTTTGAAGGAGGTAATCAAAGGATTAGATTTAGTTTCAGGAGGAATTGCGTTATATATTCTGAGGGCAAGACCAGAAAATTAGTGATTATAAGTTTTCTTTTTGTTGGTCTTCTGTGGCTTCAACAATAAAGAGTTAGAGCTTCTTAGGGAGTGACTCCCACCCAATAGTTCAAGGTTTTTAGCCAGGTAGACGGGAGTGTTGGGATGAAGAGTCTTATGGGCCATGCAGCTATCTTAAACGAAATTCTCGAGTCATTTGATATGTGTCAGGTCAGGTGTGATGTGGTCATGTTTGCTAGATCCCATGATGAGCCTGAGACTAGTGCGGCCCTTAATGGAGACTGCATGGCTTTGGGTAGTTCTGCAAGAGTGGCTCGCCCGTAGTCTAAGCGGGAGATAACTATGGATTGGTCTGCTAACGGAAAGTCATCAGGGGTAAGAAGGATTTGATTGTCCTTAGAGTGTTCAAATGGAAATTGGTAGTTGCACTGATGTAATCTTGCATGTTCAGGTATTTGTCCAACAAAAATGCCTAACGATCTAGTAGAATCAACATGTGGGGTGCAGTTGAGCGCTTTAAGCTGTTTGAGCCATTCATCTGTGGGAGTAGAGAGATTGTAGGGGGCGATCAGGAGAAATTATGTCTTGAGTCTGTTTAGCATAAGTGATTGCGGGTTAACCATTGTTGGGTTTTCAGTAGGGCGCAGTTAAGAGTTTTTATATCTTCAGGTAAGGACATTTTCAAGTATATTTATTTGGTATCGCGTACATGTGGTAGTGTATACATGTGTGTGTAAGGATTTTGGTAAGTGGTTCCATGAGCAAGTTGAACAGCGTGACTGAGAGTGTGGATCCTTGAGGTACTCCAGTCGAGCCTGGAGTAATGTCAGACAGGGTTTGATTGACTTTGATTAGTTGAGATCTATTATGAGAACGAGAAAAAACAACTTAAGACGGGACCAGATACACCCATCCTTTTCTCTAAAACGTCAATCATGTTCTCATGTTTGACCATATCAAACACAGAGGAGAGATCATGTAGCCTTACGGCTAGAGCGGTCGACGTCGAAGCTGGGGAGCCAGGTTCGAGTCTCTGCAACGACGCTCAACATCCTGTGATTCTGGGCAAATCACTTAATCTCCCATGCCTAACAAAAATGAATGTGTCCTCATGTAATGCAACTGGTGCTATGTAAAGCGTTCTGATACCCGATGTTCGCGCTATATATAACTCTTTAAAAAAAAAGTAGTATAAGTAGGCAGGAGTCATTCTGATCAAGTAGTCTCAAGGCGTAATCGAAAATGTATGTCAGAGCCGTTTCAGTGCTATGGCCTGTTCTGAAGCCAGATTGGCAATGGTCACAGAGCTGAAACTGTTCGATGCGGTTACAGAGTTGTAAGTGAATGCATTTCTCTAGTAGGCTTTTTAGGGTTTGGGGAAACTTGCCCTATCTTTAGGCAATCAGGAATCGTACCCTGGGCGAGAGACGCACTGACAATCCGAGACCAAAGTGGGAGTTTGGAGGATTTAAGCTCCTTGATGAGTTTGGTGGGTAGAGGATCTTTGCAGTGGTTTGAGGAATTCATTGATATTATGGTTTTGAGTATCTCGGCTTCATCAGGATGTTTGAAGTTAGTCCATGCAACATTGTCTTTTGTATTAAAATCAGAGATAGGGGACCACACCCTGGGAGGCATAAGGGAGAGATTGAATTGGGACCGGCATAGTGGATGTTGAGAGGAGAATAGTAGGTCTGATTCAATCTTCCTCATTTTTTTCAGTGAAATGAGCGAAAAAATCTCTACCACTTGCGAGTGTCAAATTATGTTTAAGATGTTGGTTAGATCTGCAGCTAGCTTGCTGTTTGATGATTTCGAAAAGCTTCTTGGGTCTGTTTTTGGCGTTGTCCAGTTGCGTTCTAAAGTAGTTTGCTTTGGAACTACGTATGAGCTTGTTATAGTAGCTTCTTATTGATCTTAGGTGCTGAAAGTGTGTTGTGGAAGGAGATAATCTCCATGCTCTCTCGGCAAGCCTTAATTTGACACTGTCATCTGCATAAAATAGACATTGTATGTGATGACCCCATTTTAGAGGAAAAGGGGTTTGTATTTTTTAGTGTATCTGGTAAATCAGGCAGATGTAAAGCAAATAATGTTGGTGCAAACACGTATCCCTGTCGCAGACTATTGTTTATAGGAGCTTTACTTGACAGGGCACTATTTAAATCTAACTCGACCCTGGCCCAATTCCCTCAATGCAATTCTTTCAACACTGCCAATAACCCAGTTTGAATCTTCATCCCTGACAACTTTTCCCATTATATGCTCCGGCTGACCAGATCAAAGACTAAACGAAAGCCAACAAAACAAAAAAACACATTCCCTTGTATTTCTGTTGCTTTCCGCCCCAATGCCTAAAGTCTAAAACAATAATCACAGTAGAATGCTCTTCTATGAAGCCATCTTGCTCCATTGGTATTAACCTATTAGTATTGTTTCATTCCTTTAAACAGAGGAGAATAAGTTTTGCAAATATTTTGGCACCCACATCCATTAAGTTAATGTGGCGACAGTCCTTCACGTCATAGGGATAATTATTTTTAAAGATTGGTTTAATCATAGCTCCTTTCCAATTCTCTAAGAAGTTTTCCGTAACTAGGAATTCAGTAAAGGATAGATGAAGGAAACTCAGCCACCAATCAGGATTAATTTTGACAGTTGAGTGAGTTTTATACCAACTATTGTAAACGCTGCTCGGAGAGACATTTTGTAGATGAGTTTTCAAAGTGCTGCTGGCTGGCCTAGCGCTTGCGTTCACGCGAGCGTGCACGCGCGCAGCCGGCCGTCAGCAGTCTTTCACGGGTCATTAGAACCGTGATGACTTTCGCAAAAGTAAAGAAATAGAAAAAAACATCTATTTCTTTACTTTTGCTATAATCGCGGCAACCACGCTTTACTTTTAATGTTCAAAGTAAAGCGCCGGTGCCGCGATGCTTGATGACATTGGGGTTAGTAAACATGCTTGCGCTCCAGCCCTTTGGGGAGAACCCAGTCCTCTTTGCACTTCAAGCCTGACCCTTCATTGAAGCCGGTCTGGGGTTGCTTTTGTTGCCTTTTAGAGGAGCGAGTTCGCAGGGTAGCAATTCGGTCTGGACAGTCCCTTTTGGTACTAGAATCATATTCATTTGCTTATGTCTGGTGTCTGCCTGTAATGGATGGGCTGGAATGCGACACAGGAATGACCTGTGGCCAGGTTAGTTGAAGTATTCCACCTATCTCTTTACACACAACCACACACACAACCACACACACACAACCACAACCACACACACAACCACACACACACACAACCACACACAACTACACACACAACCACACACACACACACAACCACACACACACAAACACACAACCACACACACAACCACACACACAACCACACAACCACACACACAACCACACACACACAACCACACACACACACAACCACACACACAACCACACACACAACCACAACCACACACACAACCACACACACAACCACACATACAACCACACATACAACCACACACACAACCACACACATACACACAACCACACACAAACACACAACCACATACACACAACCACACACACACAACCACACACACACACAACCACCCACACAACCACCCACACAACCACTCACACAACCATACAACCACACACACAACCACACACACAACCACACACACCACACACACAACCACACACACAACCACACACACAACCACACATACCACACACACAACCACACACACAACCACACACACACACACACAACCACAAACACACAACCACACACACACACAACCACACACACAACCACACACACAACCACACATACCACACACACAACCACACACACAACCACACCTGGCCAATCCTCAACTAAGATATCTTTTTTTTGGAGGGATTTGAATTGGAAATGGCGTCCTCCTACCATAAACCACAAAAAGGATAGGCTTCTCCAATGGACTGGCACATGAATGTAAGCGTCCTGGTGACCTAGGGACATCAACCAATTACCTTCTACAATTAAAGGGATTGCTTCCCAGAGAGGTCATGCTGAAGGAAATGTACCATACAAATGTATTCAGCTATTTTAAATCCAGGTCTTCTCAATATGTGCTTGCAATACTGTATATTACCCTAGACTTCTTTGCAGATAGGGGACTTTGACTATTGTTTCAAAATTCAAAACGCCCTTGATCAGATACTTTTTCTTTAGATGATTCACAGGGCGTTTCTTGAGACTGGGGTTCAGAATGCTTCATTTGCTCTACAGAATAGTCATCTTTCGCTATTGTATGAGCCCAATAGTCTTTCATCTGAAGCGTCCATGTATTGTAGAAGTCGGCCGGCCTTGCTCCCAACATCTCCCCTTGATAGTCACGAATTAGGAGGCTGAGTCCTGGGTAGCTGTGGTCGGGATTTCTCTGCTAGGGCAGACTAGCCTCCCAACCCCGGCTCAGTCATGAAAGGGGTGACTCGATAGCTAAAATGACTGCCCCAACCTTCGTTGCTGATAATACTTTTGTAATGGAAAAGGTCTGAAAGGCTGGAGAATATCCTTGTTGTGTGATGTTCTTTTAATGAATTTATTTAACTCTGTCCCAAACAGTTTCTGACCTGTGCAGGGAAGTTGGAGAATCAGGACATGGTTAACCGCATCCAGCTTCCACACTTGAGCCATAGAGAGCAGCAGACCAGGCCTATGGATCAGGGCACCTATAGTGAACAGTGCCACTGCCAGCCACATGGAGATGCACCTTCCGCATTAGTCTTAGGAGCACTGCTGACTAATTGAGAAGCTCACCTGCCATACTGAGGCAAACATCTGGCATATTCAACAGGAAAGGGATGCTGGTCCTACCAGGTTCCAACCAGGCTGAGCATTAGGTAGGTACCCTGGAATATTTAAGGAGCACCCAGATATATGTTGATGGTGCTCTGATAATAAGGACAGTCACTAACTTGTAAAATAGTTATTTGTTTTTTTTATTTAGGAATTTTCAGTGACAGGATGTAAGAGATGAAGTCCAATGTCACAGGGGCTATGAAAGGCATTACATCTCCTGGCACAGTATATAAACCTGGTGTCATATGTTCTGCCTCAAGAATGATGGTAGCTGGGGCAGAGAGTGTCAGACAGACACTGTTTGTTCCCAAGTGAGGGTAATGTGTGGATGGGCGACGGTAAAGTACACAAGACTCTTTGTCAAGGCATCAATGTTTGCTGCTGGTAAGGGCAGTCTGATGCCCCTGACGCTTGGCTCTCAAGACGACGTCTTAGTATTGCCTTTGCTTAGAGACCGCTGTTGACGATATGGCAAGCAAGAGTGGTGGATGGAGGCTTTGTAGGACTGAGCTCCATTGCAAACAAGTGCCGGCTGCTGTGGGCACTACACGTGGTAACGCTTATGAAGATGAAGATGACCTCAAGACCTGGCTGTTCGAATGGACTCATGTCACACTAGCGCCTGGATACCCCTCGGGGTGCTTGGCGCGCTGTACAAGTTCTGACTGGTTGATTGATGTATGACCATGATGACTGCAAAACACTGAACGTTTCACAATTTTTTCAGAGAATAACGCAGGAGAGATACATACAAGACATTTCAGTAATCAAGCCCGGAGAACAAACAAGAGGATACAACATTGATATGAAATTCTCTTGGGCCAAAGAGTTCCCCTGCCAAGGATGTGGCAAACATGCAGTGGAGCCTACCCCAGTCCTCCGGGCTTTTTAGTGGCCCGGGCTGTTTTGTTGCAGGTTGCCCCGCCTCTGCCTGGGGTTGTCGGGATGACGTGGAGACAGGGATTTGTTTCCACAAATGGTCGCCATAGAATTTGCATGAAAAAGCCGGTATAGCTATGGAAGACCGGTCTATGGCGGCTGGGGCATCATGATCACCACAGGAGAAGGTCACGGGGAGGAACTTCCAGGTCATGAGTTGTTGCCGGGCTTCTTAAAAAGTTCATTCACCTTAGGAAGATGCCTGGCAACTTTCTGTGCTGTATTAGCTTCAGTCCAATCACTGTTATTGTGTCCCTCACCTTTGCTCTTTTCTTGCCTTTCTAGGTTTCCTGACCTTTTGCCTAAATGCTGATCTGTCTCTGGACTATGATTTGGTTGTGTTGCTAACTGGTTGATTGAACCCCAGTTTACCCCTGGATTACGGTTTGGTGTTATTTGCTGAATGGTTACCTAAATTCTGGCTTGCCTCTGGATTACACTTTGGTATTGGTTTCTTCTTTTGTTCTCCAACTTCCTTCCTTCCTGAATTTCAGAGTCGCTTTTGACCCAGATAACAACAATGGATGTTACCTGCTTCCTTCTGTTGAGGCTTAGGTTCACTCTGGTCCCATCTTTACAAAACCAGGAAGCACTAACACCAATACTTCCTATGCCAATATAATTCCAATGTTTTATATCAAACTAAAACTTGTTTCTTTTTCATACTGTCAGTGTACGTTTGGCATTCATCCTTGAACACTCCATTGTGAATCCCATGAAGAATGAGAGACGTGTGGTTGATGAGATTGCAAGACCCCCATTGCCCCTCGCCTCCAGAGTTTAGTACTGCTATTTGTGCTCCCTGACGCACTGGCGGAGCTACATTCTGGAGAGTGAGGTGGATACAGTAGCGGCTGGTTTGCGGGTGGTGTGGCGGGGCAGGGGGGTCGGGTTCACAACGGAGAGGTGGGGGAGAGCGGACAACGAATAAAACATTTTGTTTAAAATAGAGGAAAAAAGAACTTACTTGCCGCCCACAAAGGCTCCAGTGTCCCCTGCGGCCAATCCTGATGCTTCTCTCATGCTTGAAAGCAGTGTCAGGATTGGCCTGAGCGCCATGAATGTGTGCTCCCAAGGAGACTGGAAGTCTGTGCTTGCTGTCTCCAACCCAGCAACGCAGCTGGGTTGGAGACAGCTCAGTGCGCATGTTGGTTTGGCTGTCCTGAGACGGCCGGCCAAACCGACATGCACACTTAGTTCAGTGCCCACCACTCCCTCTTTTGACTGCACTATGCCCGCGATGGCCCCACCTCCAAGACTCGTGCCGGCTAAACCTGGTTTATTATCATTTTATTTTACAAGTTTTGAGGCTGGTGGGGGTGGGCGATGCTCCTCCGCCATAGCGAAGGAGCCGCCGCTGGGTGGATAGTCTGTGTACTCGGTCGATCGAGACTCACAAATCCTGACAGTGTGCTGGGTGATGCACTGGCGGTGAATGCAGACAGGGGAATTGCCAAGCAAAGGTCTGTGGGAAATAGCACCAGACACATATTTTATTTTGCAGCTGAGTGCAGTCACCTCGGAAGCGGGGAATAAGCTGGCTAAAAGACATTTTGTTTTCATGCAGTGACCTTTAACCCACAGACATATCTGAAAAGGTCAGTGTCTGTGAGCCTGAGATTTACAGGCAGTGACACATTTTTGAAACTCGGCGAAGGAGGGAGCAGGCACCGTGTCTTGGCGGTTGTCACAGAGAAGGTTATTATAAATCCCTTTTATCATAATAGCAAACAGACTCATTCACAGGCAAAGAAAGGGGTGCTGCTCAGTCACAGGCAGGCAGAGGAAGGGTGTGCTCCTCTGTCCCTGCAAGTGTTACTTATGTGAGAATTTTTGGGCTCCAGTCCTCTCCTGTGGGCTCGGAGCAATCCCCAGCTTCACTGTGAGATTCACCGCCTGCTGCCTCAATTTATAGCAGAGCTGGCCTGCAGTACTAACCTGGCAGGATGTATGTGGTTGGTGGAGCGCTTCTTTATAGTGTGACCTATGTGGGAAGCATTGGGCTCCAGCCCTGGTCTCCTATGGGCTCAGTGTAAGCCCCGGCATCACTGTGAGATTCCCCGCCTGCTGCTGCTACTCGTCACTGCCTCGATTCACGGCAGGGCTGGCCTGAAATACTAACCTGCCGGGATGTGTGTGGTTGGTGGTGTGTGTGTTTATAGTGCGACCTATGTGGGAAGCATTGGGCTCCAGCCCTGGTCTCCTATGGGCTCAGTGTGAGCCCCGGCATCACTGTGAGATTCCCCGCCTGCTGCTGCTACTCATCACTGCCTCGATTCACGGCAGGGCTGGCCTGAAATACTAACCTGGCAGGATGACCTATGTGGGAAGCATTGGGCTCCAGCCCTGGTCTCCTATGGGCTCTGTGTAAGCCCTGGCATCACTGTGAGATTCACCACCTGCTGCTGCTACTCGTCACTGCCTCGATTCACGGCAGGGCTGGCCTGAAATACTAACCTGGCAGTATGTGTGTGGTTGGTGGAGTGAGTGTTTATATTGTGACCTATGTGGCAAGCATTGAGCTCCAGCCCTGGTCGCCTATGGGCTCAATGTAAGCCCTGGCTTCACTGTGAGATTCACCGCCTGCTGCTGCTACTCGTCACTGCCTCGATTCACGGCGGGGCTGGCCTGAAATACTAACCTGGCAGGATGTGTGTGGTTGGTGGAGCGCGTGTTTATAATGCGTCCTATGTGGGAAGCACTGGGCTCCAGCCCTGGTCTCCTGTGGGCTCATTGTAAGCCCCGGCATCACTGTGAGATTCACCGCCTGCTGCTGCCACTCCTAAGTGCCTCGATTCACGGCAGGGCTGGCCGGCAGTACTAACCTGGCAGGATGTGTGTGGTTGGTAGAGTGTGTGTTTATAGTGTGACCTATGTGGGTAGAATTGGGCTCCAGTATCATCTCCTGTGAGCTCAGTGTAAGCCCCAGCATCATTGTGAGATTCACCGCCTGCTGCCTCGATTCATAGCAGAGCTGGCCTGCAGTACTAACCTGGCAGGATGTGTGTGGTTGGTGGTGTGTGTGTTTATAATGCGTCCTATGTGGGAAGCATTGGGCTCCAGACCTGGTCTCCTATGGGCTCAATGTTAGGCCTGGCATCACTGTGAGATTCACCGCCTGCTGCTGCTACTCAACACTGCCTCGATTCATGGCAGGGCTGGCCTGAAATTCTAACCTGGCAGGATGTGCGTGGTTGGTGGAGTGCGTGTTTATAATGTGACCTATGGCGGAGGCATTGGGCTCCAGCCCTGGTCTCCTATGGGCTCAATGTAAGCCCCGGCATCACTGTGAGATTCACCGCCTGCTGCTGCTACTCGTCACTGCCTCGATTCACGGCGGGGCTGGCCTGAAATACTAACCTGGCAGGATGTGTGTGGTTGGTGGAGTGCGTGTTTATAATGCGACCTATGTGGGAAGCACTGGGCTCCAGCACTGGTCTCCTGTGAGCTCAGTGTAAGCCCCAGCATCATTGTGAGATTCACCGCCTGCTGCCTCGATTCATAGCAGAGCTGGCCTGCAGTACTAACCTGGCAGGATGTGTGTGGTTGGTGGTGTGTGTGTTTATAATGCGTCCTATGTGGGAAGCATTGGGCTCCAGACCTGGTCTCCTATGGGCTCAATGTTAGGCCTGGCATCACTGTGAGATTCACCGCCTGCTGCTGCTACTCAACACTGCCTCGATTCACGGCAGGGCTGGCCTGAAATACTAACCTGGAAGGATGTGTGTGGTTGGTGGAGCGCTTCTTTATAGTGTGACCTATGTGGGAAGCTTTGGGCTCCAGCCCTGGTCTCCTATGGGCTCAGTGTAAGCCCTGGCATCACTGTGAGATTCACCGCCTGCTGCTGCCACTCCTAAGTGCCTCGATTCACGGCAGGGCTGACCTGCAGTACTAACCTGGCAGGATGTGTGTGGTTGGTAGAGTGTGTGTTTATAGTGTGACCTATGTGGGAAGCTTTGGGCTCCAGCCCTGGTCTCCTATGGGCTCAGTGTAAACCCAGGCATCACTGTGAGATTCACCGCCTGCTGCTGCCACTCCTAAGTGCCTCGATTCATGGCAGGGCTGACCTGCAGTACTAACCTGGCAGGATGTGTGTGGTTGGTAGAGTGTGTGTTTATAGTGTGACCTATGTGGGAAGCATTGGGCTCCAGTTCTCGTCTCCTATGGGCTCAGTGTAAACCCCGGCATCACTGTGAGATTCACCGCCTGCTGCTGCCACTCCTAAGTGCCTCGATTCATGGCAGGGCTGGCCTGCAATACTAAATATTATTTTACGACGGAGCCAGTTGAGGGACGTGCCAGCATCCACCGTTTGCAAACAAGAACGGAACATTTGCAGTCAGGCTCCATATGCCCCATGTCTGCGTCCAAGAGCCGGCATCTGACGTCTACTCCTGCCGGGGAGGAGCGTTTCTCGCAGAAAACAGGTGCTTGGAAGTGCATGGAGACAGCTTCCACATAAAGCGCTACAGTGCAATAGTAATTGCAGGTGGTGCACTGCATATGTTCGTGAGACTAAAAAACATACTCTAATATAAATAATACGATATATCATAATATGAGATTACTGTAACATAACACAACACATTTTACCATAATATTTCTGAAACATACACAGTGTAACACAACGTAACGTAACGTACTGTAAGATATCATAATACAACATAATATAGCCCCCTCCCAGAACTCCCAGGGTGCGGTTCATAGACACAGGTAAAGATATAGGTAAAGATAATTTACAGGCAGGTGCAGGGACGGACGGGGAACCAAAACCGGCCCTGGCAAAGTACTCGGCTGCCCCCCCATCACCTGGGGGTTGGGGGTGCGGCCGAGCTGTTTGCGAGGGCTGGTTTCCTCAGTTTTTGTTACAGTGGCTGATATTGCAGCTATGCTGCAAAAACGGCCCTGTACAAAACGGCCCCCAGGGGCCCAAAACCGGCCCGACCCTGGCGGCCCACCAGGGAAATGCCCAGTGCCCGCTATGGCCAGTCCGGCCCTGGGCAGGTGGACCTTAAGTTTGTCATCGACGGAGCATACTCCGACTCCTTCTCATCATACTCCTCCAACGGCCCGACAGAGTACGGGCTGTGGGTGATTTAGCCGATTGAACGGCTGCCCAATTTAGAGTTGGCGGCTGATTGGCCAGTTTTCACCCTACCTTACCACCATGAAAACCCTGGAGGCAAGGGACAGAATAAATGTTTAAATCCCCCCCACACAATGGGAGACAGCTTCCATAGTGTGGGAATCATAAGTTTTTGTGTTGTTAAAAAATAAAATATGACTTGAGATTTTGTTTTGAAAAAACAAATATAAGTTAAAAGTTTGACGGGCAGCTGTCATGTTTGACAGAGCCGTCGATCAAACATTTAACACATTGAAAGGAACTGCTGCGATGGGAGTTTCTGACAATGTTAAAAGATGTCCGCAGGACTGGTGGACATCTCTAAATGTAGAGGATGAGTACTCCATCAGGCGATGGAGTATTTAACCCCGTCGCCTAAATAGAGTAAAACCTATCCTCCGCTTGCAAATCTGTACCGGCGTTCTCAGGAAGGAGGCATCCCACCCGGAGTTGCCAGGGGGGACTCCTCCTGTGAACTGGTATGCTATTCATTTTCTGTTCACCACCTTAATAAACCAATAACAATGGCCCTTCGGCCAATCACAACACAGCTGCCATACCTGTGACATTCACTGTCAAGCGGTTGTCTTTCTGTCATATTAAGGAGATTTGAGATGGTGGTTGAGTTATCAGGCATGGAATCAAGAATCAGGAATTCTATAACCAAATAATTTGATCCTGGAGATATCGCTTTGAGAGCGCTTAGCAACAGGCTACCTCCCAGATTTGGTCTCAAGTCTAATTAAGCATCAATGGACCTGTGATTTCCAAGACATGTTTATTTTCCGAATGAGCATCGTGTTTTTAAGAGCTTTAGTGCTTTTTGGCCTATAACAAGACTTTTCTTGCAGGAAATGGACCCTGCTTTCACCAATCTACTTCTCCATTTCCATATGTTGTGATATGCTTTCATTTGAACCAGGACATGTGCCTGCTTGTATTATTTCCAGTGCTTGTTGCAGTTCTGTGTGTTTAAAAAAAACACAAAGACAGCAACTGATGAGCATAGATTGCTTCTCAGCAATTATATGAAATAGATTCACAAGCACACCTTACTTTACGGTCTCTGTGGTCGCCGTTACTAGAGGGATAGCCAGTTTATCTGTGGACTGTGCACCACTGTGCCCTACAAGCATGATCCAATGCTGGCGTGTGGCGGATCCGTGGCAGTGTGCTGTGTGGGCTGAGCATAACAGCAGTCATTCTCTGGTGCTTCTCAAGGTGGTGGCTGCAGTGCAGACATAGAAAGTGCCGTGCCCTAAAGGGAGCATTACTGGAGGCTGAGGAAGACCTCAAGATTATGGATCCTGCCAGAGAGGAGGAACTTAAATTCAAACTAAATGTCCATGGGGCACAGTTCCACTACTATTCCTGCAGATGACGTGCACACGTATAGGGCCAGATGGAGTCCAGTGGTGGGAATCCACTGATATTACGGTAAAAGAAAAAAGGTTTGCCCTATCTCTTGGACCCTTTCCAGGCCCCAATTTTTTCAAAGACGGTGTTAAGAGTATAAAAAGTGATACAAAACGGAAGAGCAAAGCAAGCTGAGTGGCTCAAAACCTATTCTAAGTGTGAGCACATAGCTGGCAAAAAAGGACTATGCAATGAATTTTTTTTACCATGGTAGGTTTAGAGAAAGAGGTGGTTTGTTTATGAATATCTTTCACTTTTACAGGCCATGGTAGGCCATCAAAAGATGCAGAAGAGGGCCATCCCTGGTCACGGTAGCAGAGACCCTCTTAGAATTGGAAAACACTTCGGAAGTATCACTAACACTTGCATCCTCCCAGATGCTCTCAGGGTCCATTGAAGTAATCTTTGTAGAAATAAGAACGAATGGTCTTGGCCGAGTGTCTTTGTGTCACTATTGGAGTGTTGTCCAAGATCGTTTGTCTTACAGGTCCTGGTATTGAATAAAAACAATTGTATTTTGCATGGTTGGCCTTCTTTGCTGGGCTTCCCATACAACATATCCCAACTCAACACCAGTAAATCCAGCCCTGGTAATTACTAGGCATTAGTACCCAACTCAGTGCTAATCAGAACAATATAACAC
Source organism: Triturus cristatus (assembly GCF_964204655.1). Taxonomy (NCBI): domain Eukaryota; kingdom Metazoa; phylum Chordata; class Amphibia; order Caudata; family Salamandridae; genus Triturus; species Triturus cristatus. The sequence continues at coordinate 1,139,906,541 of NC_140593.1, read as the reverse complement.
AACCCAGCTCAACCTAATGCAATGCAGTGCAGTACAACCCGACCCAACTCAATGCTATGCAGTGGAGTACAACCCGACCCAACTCAACCCAATGCAATGCAGTGCAGTACAACCCAACCCAACTCAATGCTATGCAGTGGAGTACAACCCAACCCAACTCAACCCAATGCAATGCAGTGCAGTACAACCCGACCCAATTCAATGCTATGCAGTGGAGTACAACCCCACCCAACTCAACCCAATGCAATGCAGTGCAGTACAACCCAACCCAACTCAACCCAGTGCTAGGCACTGCAGTACAACCCAACCCAGCCCAATGCTATGCATTGCAGTACAACCCAGTTCAGTCTTGTTTAGTACAACAGCATTTCTATAATTATTATGCTCTCTGCTCTGTGCTTGCATCTCCAGAAGGCCTGAGATGGCTTCAACCTCTTTTTTCATCCAAGTTTTCCGATGCATCAATAATTATATCTGAATAAATGCTTTCAATTTTTAGACTAAGGGGTATATATATGAAAAATCCGTTTTGCGAGTCCTTAATAGCGATTTTTAGCAAATAGCTATTAAGGACTCGCAAAAGGCAACGTATGTAGGATTTGCAATATTAATTGTGATTCCTACGTATTCCTTAATTGCGAATCGCAATTTGCGATTTGCAATTAATGAATACCTTCCCATTCATTCCGATGGGCCTAGAGGCCTATAGGAATGAATGGGAAGACATTCGCAATTTGGGAGTACTCATTAGGTACTCACAAATTGTGAATGCAATTTCAAGGGTGCAAGGGTGTCAAAAGGACACCCTGTTGCACCCCTGAAATAAGCATGTGTGCACATGTGGCGCACATACATTCCCTAAGGGCATGTATGTGTGCCACATGGCACTTTGAAAAATGCAAAAAAGTGAATTTTTCAAAGAAATCGCAAATTACCACCAACTTGAAATTGGTGTTAATTTGCGATTCTAAAGTTAAAATTGCACAACTTGGGTGCGTCCAGAATTGCATTTAAGGAATCACAATTTGCGATTCCTTAAATGCATTCGCAGAATAGGGAATTGCTAATTTTGATATTCATTATTGTGCAAGGGCCTTTTAGGATGATAAATCCCAAATAGTTTTTTTCGTTCGCAAACGGGCCGATTCTGAGAATCTGCTCGTTTGCGAACGGGAAAAAGGCTTCATACATATGCCCCTAAGGCTGTAAGTGCAAGGAATCATGATAAATTGCATTACTTGATTGCTATCACAAAAGTGCATTTATTTATTGCGTCCACTCATGTGTTTGGTTGGATTAAGTGGGTAACGCAGAAGAAGATATTGATGTATCCTGGAGGTCCAATTGAATCTTCGGACCTGGTCATTAAAATGCTTTTGTCAGGGTTTCTGCAGGTTGGGTTTCAACCTTTTATCTGCAAGCATTTGTAGTTTGGGTGTGCTTAATTGTGAAGGGTTGATTAAAACTTTGTGAATACACGTTTTAAACTTTGCTCGGTTTGTGAGGTTCAGGAAGGTGGCAAAGTGTTAAAAAAATTTCAAGAAAAGAAATCCTGCAGAGGCAGTTTTATGAAATCAAACAATACCAAAGTCCACTTGCAGTAGTTCAATTCTTGTGTGAAATTTGTCAATTAAAGTTTGAGAATTCATAATATTCACTGAGAGTAAACTTAGTCAACTTTGTAAAAAAGGACTGGGAATAAAATAGATTTTGCAGAAACCTACTAAACCTGTTTAATTTCAAAGAAGTTTATTGAAAGAAGTCAACCTAAAGTCCCATATCATGACACTCTAGTATTTACAGAAGTTGTCATTGGTTTTGAATTAAAGAGGAGAGGTGTAGTCGCCTTGGGCTGGTGCCTGTATTACTGGTTCCCCATCTCATAGAGATGAGGTGGCATCTGCACCAGTGATGGATGGAAGTCATCGAAGGAAGGTGGGGCGCTCGCCGAGGTATTAGACAGTTTTCTCTTATGATGGGTCCATTCTTGGATGCTCTTGAAGTAAGCTAAGCCAGGTACGCTTGCGTCATATCAGAGCAAATCCCAGCGATGGACAGCTCACATGCAAACATCTTGGTCACTATCATTGGACCAGCTCCTGATTCTACTCCTTTGTATTTCAATCAGGCAGTATTACACCTCAGACCAATTGCTCATTGTCCGGGACTTTAACCGTGGTTAATGCCCTCTATGAAGGCTATTACCTGCTTTTAATTTTGTACTCCCCAGTTATGAGTAAGGGTGGGCGACAATTTCCGTTTCGCTTGCGGAAATTGCGAAAATTCGACATTTTTGCGTTCTGCGTGGAACGCGAAAATGTCAAAACTTCCGCGATCCGCGAGGGAACGGAAATTGTCGCCCACCCCGCAGTTGAGTAGAGGTATTGCACAAAATGGTGGCATCTTCTTGAATAAATATGCAGGGCAGGATTCATTCTGGCACGATGCTCCTGTCACAAAAATTAAACCCCAACAGGAAGCACTTATAGCATTTGACCTTCAACTCGGGCACCTGCTTTATTTATATCTGGAAGTCTTACAGATATAAATAAAGCAGGTGCCCGAGTTGAAGGTCAAATTCAGTAACACATTAATCAGCACAAAGATTTTCTGCCGTTTTGCGATATTTTGCGAAAGGCACTTTCGCAAATTCCGCCCACCCTTAGTTATGAGCCCAAATCGATCGAAAAGGTTTATAATGAGATAAAGAGTAATTAGCATCTGCGAACACTAAAAGGCATAAGGGTAATTAAGCTGTTAGCGCTCTCCATGCGTATCACGCCCAACGTACACAAATAAACATGCCAAGAGTCTCTTTCCGCTTCACGTCCCCGCCGTTGAACGGAGGCTGATAACAGGAGTTAGTGTCAGCGTCCTAAGCGCTCCTATTGGCTGAGCCAGTCTCATCATTCACCATTGGAATGCAATATAATATTCGTTGCTGCTGTGGGCGTCAGCAAACAAGTTCATCCATACAGGCCACATCTGTTTCTGCTACAGAATCCCCCCCTTCCATGATGACGTGTTGCTGTCAGCTGAACCCCTATAAGGAAATATATTATACATATAATTTTAGTAAAATCAAAACGCAGTCTTATGTGAGATCTAAAAATGGGCGCAAATTATTTCCCCACCTTTTTTTTTATAGTACCACTGATTACAAGTTTAACGCTAACTGCTCATACATACAGCCATAGCCTTTTGTCCATATGGAGTACAAGAAGGTGTAAACATGTTTAAAACAGGTGGAATACAAGTGCAAAAACTGACTCCATTTGTCCAGTTTAATTTATACTGCAAAAGGCTATCCAGGCCAAAGTGTTATGTTATGTTAGGTTTGCTTTTAGAGCGCTTGTGTCACCCCGACTGGGGTCTCTCGGCGCTATAGCAACTCCAAGGGTTCAAGAGGCGCAGAGCGGAAAGTGTCAAACAGCTACAAAAGCCAGGTCTTAAGAAATGTCTTAAACTGTTTAAAGTCAGTACATGCACGCAGAGGCAAGGGAAGCAAATGCCAATGCTGGGGGGCTAAATGTGGAAACGAGCGCCCACCATGCCTGGTGGAAGTAACAGGGATTTACCACTGGATCTAAGACACCGGGTGGGGCCACACTGCTGCGGTTTACCCTGCAGTAGGGTGGCCCACTTGCGTAGAGGGCGTTGTGGGCCAAACAGAGAAGTAGTTTTATGGACAGCGTTAACTGTGCTGGGCAGTTTTGTGGCCGGTTTACTGCACATTTCTAAAAAATGAATTTTATAGAACGCGACCCCTGAGAATGAAGGCGATGCATGCACACATTGTGCTATTTGCTGTCACTGTTCTCCAGCCTTGTTGAAGTGGTAAAGACAGTTCTTAAATTGTGCCTATGGGAACCAAAACTTATTTTGCGTCAACAGACCTTGGCCCAGAGCATGAGAGAGAGAAAGACAGAACAAGGAAATAGAAAGATGGAAAAACAGCGACAAATGGAGAAGCAGGAATGAATAAAACCTGCAAGAGAGAGAGAAAGAGACAGGAAGTGTATGGTGGTGGAAAAAGAGACTTGAGGTGGAACCAAAAATGTGCAACTTTGCTTATCAGCAGTCCCAGCTTTCAGCAGTCCCAGCAGCAGGCACCTGAGAAAAACTTTATGGGCCTTATTTATAAAAAGTGTTGCAGCGTTGAACAGAAACAGCGATGCAACACTTTAAGTACGCCCTCCTTGCAACACCATGGATGCGCCGTATTTAAACTACATCGCTCCATGTTGCAAGGGTGGAACAGATACGTCAGGAATCCAGACGTACCTATTGGTGCAGTAATGACACACTGCTGGAGTGTGTTGCAAAACAGACGCATCTCCAGCAATGTGTTGTTACACGTACGCAAGTCCCATGTAAAAAGGACTGCGTCACTCCTTACGCCTGCTGTGTAAGGATTTGACACAGTGAAGTCATAGAAGTGGTGCAGTGAAATCCTATAGATTTCACTGCGCCACTTCTAGGAGCCTTTATTACGTGGGAACGCCTACCCTGCATACATTATACCTGACGTCGGCATTATGTAGCGCAGGGCTTTACAAAGTGATGCACCTGCCTAGATGCGTCACTTTGTAAATAGGGAGCAGTGTAGCGCATTTTTTACGCCCCTACAGCATCACAAAAGAGTGACGCAACGGCGGCGTAAGGCCTCATAAATACGGCCCTATGTTCCTGCACTTAATTTTTACAAATTAGGCCCTGTCTCTCTTACTCTGCATCACAGATGAGAAGCTCCTGTCATTCACCAATGGTATTTTTGAAGACTTTTTTAAATAGGACAAAAGAAGTTCTCTGAGAGCGAGTTTTTGCCTGAAATGTGTGCCCCTTCGCCCCTTGTGACCACAGTGGAAATTATGTCTCCAGCCAGGAATGCATTTTTTTTAAATGGCTGTACCACCGCTTCCTTTTAAGTTTGGGTGACGACTAATAAAAAAATATTAATCAAACCCATATACTTATTTATACACACCTGCAGGGTCTTTGGGTCACCAGTCTCATCCTCTGGCCATCCATACTTCGCCCATCATTACATTCAGCATGTGACAAAGGGTCAGTTCACTTCAGCCATTGACTGTCGTGCACCGCAAGCGCTCACATTTGGGAAGAGGTGTGGTGCAATGGCGGTTCGATCCCCGGCGCCGGCGGCAGGTTAGCCCAGCACCATGTGACTCTGGGCAATAGCTCGCTTAATCTTTCCGACGGCCCCCAGAGGTAGCTGCGCGCTTTACAAATGCCGGTATTATTATTATTTAATCTGATCTCGTGTACACCCCCATTTAAAACGAAATGCACCGCAATATGAGGGCTGTCCATTCTCCATCTTTTTAAAATATTTTTTAGTCAAACAAGTGTTTTAAGGTTACAGTAATTCAAGGACAATAGTACCTTTATTTTGCACCAATAAAATCCTATTTTCCAGTGATATATATGTCAACAAAAAAGTGTTTCTTTGGTTTTTATAAGAAGTGCTGTTTTATAAGTGGATGTGGCATAACGACCAGAGATGCTGACTTTGGAGCTGGGGATCCACGTTCGACTCTCGGTGTCAGCTCCTCAACATCCTCTAATTCTGTGAACATTCCTTAATCTCCCCGTGCCAAAGGGCAGCGCCTAGTTACCCTCACAGGTTTTTTAGCCACACACTACAAAACCGAGTATTTATTTAAAGCACCTATGCAGTTCTGTATAAATAATGTGCAATGTTTTTTTCCTTTTGTTTAAAAGTTGTTATTGAAAGCAATCTGCTGCTACGTTTGAGCATGGAGCCCTCTCGCGATGCACAGTATGGAAGGGAGAAGGGCGACAGAAGCAGGCTATGTGGACCCTCTCCACTATCATATACTTTAAGATATAAGTGGTGTGTGGGAAAGAAAGTAGGTGATGATGTTTTAGCAGCACACAGCAGCCAGTCACACTCCTGTGCCGGCTGAAACTCTACAGGTCTATGACTGGACGGAAAACTGAACACATGGTCCAACCAGGGTGGCATGAGTAGTGCTTAATATGCGCTGGTGGTTGCTGGTGAGTGCAGCGGCGGCCGGCGCAGGTAAGCGTGGTAAGGCATGGTAGGGGCAGGTTTGGGGGGGAGTCAGCAAACGACGGAATAGGTCAAATTAAATAAATATATAAAACCTATTCTGTCGACTTCCCCCTCGCCCCGCCCCACTCCACCGCCCCACCGCGATTATCTGCCGCGGCTGTGACTGGGTAAGGGGCACGGCACTCAGTGTTTCAGACCAGGGGACCTATGTTTACCATCAGACTTTGACTCAGAGCGAGAAATTCAGAGAAGGAAGAAAGAAGGATCGAAAGATGGGAAAACAGTGACAGAGGGCAAAGCAGGGTTGAAAAAGAAACAGCAAGAGTGAGATAGAAAGAGAGGAAGTGGAAAGCAGTGCTTAATTTGAGCCGGTGATTTCAGGTGCTGGACACCAGCATTTAATTGCCAATACCGCACTCATGACACTCTGCCACATGTTGGCGCCGCTCATCTGATTTAGAGATGAGCAGAACAACCGTTGTTTATGAATATAATATACATTACAAAACACTAATACCCGCCTCCCCAGCCATTCCTTCAGCTTTGAGGACCTGGAATATTCTGAACCATAGAACTTGCAGGCGAGAGAGATGGTTCGTAGTTGTTTTGGCAGCAATAACAAGGGCGACGGGCAAGGCCGGACTGGCTACTGGGTGTTTTGGTGTGCTGCCAAGCTGGGGGCTGATTTCACTGCGGTGGGGGCTGATTTCGTTGATGGGGACCTGCACACGCTTTTAAATAAACAAAGCAAAATAAATGGTTTTAAAGCATTTGGTTTTCCATTGTTTAGTTAGAAAGGCCTGGTATCCAGTCCGGCCCTGGTGATGGGTGGTGCAAGCTGCAGTGGCCTCCTGGTCAGGGCCCTGGCACTTTTTATTTTACAAATTAAGCACTGGGAAAGTGGTGGAAGAAAGAAGCATGAGAGGTGGAATCAAGACTAGCCGACAACCTTGTGTTCGACAACCCTCCAACCCGCCCCCCCCCCCCCGCTCACCCCTTCAGCAGTAGGCTCCTTAGAAATGCTTTATTTTTACAATTTACGCATTTCAGAAAGGTGGAAGAAAGACAAGAGATAGAACATCTGTCATGGGCATAGATAAAGACCCTGGTGCCCATCTTGAAATGAGTGATCCCAGAAGGACGCCATTATTTCCTCCCAGCCTACCGTCTTTGGCGCTCCACCTCCACCCATTACAGACCTGCTTCATTTCACCTTGCCATTCCCTAACCTTTCCGGAAATCCGGCTTATGGGATTCTTAGGTATTCAAACGGCAAAGGCTGCTATTAATGTTTGATTTATACTACATTGCTGTCAGCAAAGGTTTTAATTATTCACACACTAATGAAATTGTAAAAGCAGGCTTCATTTAACACGAATGCTCGGAACATTGGCACTTTGCAATTACATTATATTCAAACTAGGTGATTTTTAATTATTTAACAAGAATTGAAAATGCCAGCTTTTCAAATGAAAGAGAAAGGAAGGTCACATGTTCACCCTTTTTACCATTTTACATTTTGGATATGTTTTAAAGTGGGTGAAGAGTTCAAATACCCTGGCCCTCACAGCTATTAACTAACAAATTGCGAACCTTGAAAGGGGTCCATTTTTTATTGAATTAAAAGATCCACATTTCAAGATGGCTGCCAAGCTGGGGGCGGTTCCTTGCAGGGCCTGTCATTCAAGACTTCTTTCTGCCTCCATTAATAAGCTTTACTGACACTGATATTGACTTCTTTCGCGTTTCCCATTGGCTAGGCCTGGTTGTCTAGCTTTTTTGTGGATTATGATGTCATGAGGTTTGGTTAAAAGCTGTGCCCCATTGCATGCTGGGTGTCATGCCACCCCCTGCATAAAAATACACTGAGTTACAAACTCGTTGAGTTGAATATATAAAGTCATATAAATGAATGAATGATTGATTGCCATTTGTAGAGAGCTGCTTCCAAAGAAGTGTCCTGGTGCTACCACCAAGTGACTCATTCCTATCCGACTATTTCCTGGAAGAGAAGTATTTTAGCCTTTTTTTTAAATGGTCTTCAGAGCTGGATTTCTCAATATTAGCAAAAGCTTGTTTCAAAGCTTGGCGGCCAAAAATGGAGAAAATGCCTCTTCTGGCCCTGCTAATTCTAGTGATGGATAAAAGGCTCTGATTGGCTGATCATAAAGATCTGGACGGCCCATATGCGTTGAACCGCTGAGATAAACTGGGTCCTTATTATGGAGAGCCCTGAAAGTGATGAGTAAAGCCTTGAGATGAATCCTTTTGTGCACTGGCAGCCAGGAAGTTGCTTCAGGTAGGGGGTGTGGCTTGCCAAGGGTTGACTTGAGGATCAGCCTCCCAGCCGGCTTCTGACCATCTTTAGTTTGCAAATGAGGACCTGGGACCCCTAGAGAGAGGGAGTCGACATCATTTAATTTGGAAATCGCCAGAGCCGGTACAATAGATTTGAGGGTATGGGCTGGTAAAAATGGTAATGTCTTCTTTAAAGATCTTGGAAAATCAGAACAGGAGGCTGCGATGGCTCACAATTGGGGTTTGAAGCTTACTCTTGGTCAAAGGTTATACCCAGGATCCTCACCCTGGTGGATGGGACTGGAGGTTCTCCTACTTCTTTTGGGCACCAACTCTGTAGCTCCCTTGGAGGGGAGTTTCTAAAAATAGTATCTCAGAATTGTGTTTTAAGCATCTGCTCTGGGTCCAATTAGCTACTGCACTCAAACAACCTTGGAATATCCCCTAACCTGGAGAAAAGAGAGCATCAACTGAGTGTCATCGGCATATGACGCAACGCTAAAGCCCCACGGGTCCACCACCTCTTTACTAGAGGAGCCATGTGTATATTATATAAGGTGGGGCTGAGGACCAACCCTTGCGGGACACCGTGTCTCAGCTCTTTGCAGCGGGATGAGTATGGAGGGAGGTGAATGGCTTGTGAGCTGTCGGACTAAAAATGATTTTAGCGATTCTCTGACTACAACGACCTCCTCCAACCTTTCCTGCAAGGTTGAGTAAGACACTATGTCAAAAGACATCGACAAGTCCAAAAGGATTACCACTTCCCTCAAAAACTGGTCCAAGTTAATTTTTGATAATAAAGCCTGGCTGTAAACCTGATTGGGCCATATGAAGCATCTGACTCGCTTTAATAAACCAAGACAGCTGTTTATTGACCAATTTCACCAGCATGTTGGAGAGTGCTGGTAAAAGAGAAATTGGTCTAAAGTTGCGCGAGTCCTTGAGATCAGGATTCAGCTTCTTTAAGGGAGACAGTACATGGGCTCTTCTTCAACTTGGGGGATGGACCCTGTCTCAAGGGCTTGGTTGAATAGAGCATTTAAAGTAGGGCTTCAAGTTGACAACATTAATGTTAGAATCCAGGGAAGGCAGGGGTCGAAGGGAAAGCCAGAGCTGCAATTCCCTGTGAGTAACCAACTTGATCATTAGAGGAGAATCTTTAAAGTTTACAGAATGAGTGTAAATATTCCCCACCTTTTCATACAAGTAGTTTGAAACACTATTGCAGAGTTATGATGAAGCAGTGAGTTGGTGTTGGCAGGCAGCAGGAGATAGAAAAGGATGAACGATTTTAAATATTTCCCTGGGGCAATACCTGTATTTGTGTAGCAAAAACTTCCACCCGAGTGTTCTGAAAACATTTGCGCAAGTTAGAGCTTCTTTATAAATCTTGTTCTCCTCAGTGTCATGGCATTTCCTCCACTTTCTTCCTTACTATTTGCAGTGGAGTTTAGCCGCATTCAAATAGGGTGAGAACCACGAGGCCGAAGGTATGAGGGACATATTTACCATTTTAGTGGCACAGGGCGACGCAGCAAACCACCTTGCTGTGCTGCCCTGGGTCCCAGGGAAAGGGGAGTAATGTGCGGTATTTATCCAATACGCCACATTCCAGTCCCTTTACCTTGTGCTGGTGTCATTTTGGCAGCCTAGCACCAACGCAGGCACCCTTGCACCATGGTGTGTTGTAGGCAGGGTTGTTTTGTTGCAGGAAGGGGCACCTTCCTGCACAAAAACAATCCTGAGAGGCAAATTCCTCTTCCCATGTGTGCAGCACACAGAGAAAGAGGAAGTAAAGAGGAGAAGTAAAGATACCCCTCCTCGTTACGCTTCTCCTGGAGAGGCGTCTCATTTTGGCGCATGTCCAAGTTTACAGGGTCTTGTAAATCTGGGAATACGTCAAAAACCATGGAGTTGCCGGCGATTTTCACTGTGTTGCGTTACTCCATATTTTGGAGCCACGCAAAGTGCCTTTGTGTGGCTTAAAAAATATGATCAAAGCTTTGCGTCACTCGTGCACCACGTTGTGTGGTGCACGGGAGATGCATGCTGGGTCTTAAATATGCCCCTCAGTCTCCTGGAGGGTCCCCCTTTCCTGGGCATAATTTAGTCAAGATACCAACCAATGGACTCACATACCAACTAACCAGATGTGGGGGCACGGCTTGGCATATGAGTAAATTGAGAGTCAGCCTTGGAGCCGAAGTTTGAAGTAACTCACCACTGAAACAAAGACGATGCCACCGATTAAAGTGAGAATAAGAACGTGTTTGATGGAATAAAAGGATTCAGTGTTTATTCACTGAAGCAACACTTCATTAATCAACGCTCCCTTCCCACCCAGTGCCCCCTCCGTAGCTCTTTGCCTGTTTTCGGCTGCTCTACCAGTGCACAGAACTTTCTTGCACGTTGACTCTATCCTACAAGTATTATCTCACACCTGTCAGCTCTCTGACCGATTGCCTATCTATTGTCTCATGTTTACCTTGGTTTTGCAATGTTAAAATTCCCACTGGTCCTAATGTACACCTGTATCATGTAATGTACGCCTTGGTCTTGGTCTAAATGAATTCATAACCACTCAGAAACCCTATGGCACGATTTTATGAGCTTTATGAAAAATTACAAATACATAAATATAAGTCTCTTACAAAATTGTCATAATCGCGTGGACCAGGCGGGTCGGAATGCAGACCGAGGGTGCTCCACGCCGGAACTACATCACCCACAAAGCGCAGCAACCGCACTCCCCCATGTGACCGGGAGAGCGGCCGTTCAAAAGGCTGCACAGCGCAGTGAGGCGGGGCCAATGATTCGTTCCGAACCAGAAGCTGATCAACGGCCCGGTACCCGTCTCTCCGAAGACTCCGACGAGTTCCCGACCCTCGGTCCGTCCGGAACCGCATCCAAGAACTCCACGACTCCAGAAAGCGCCGGACAGCCTGTATCACCGGTCTGACGTTTACCGCCTCCGGAGCTGCCCGTGACCACCGCCAGCACTATCTGCAATCTGAGGTGAGATCTGCGCTGACCAGTCAACCGACGAAGCACCGGAGATCCCGGATCCCGCTCCTTTGCCTGAACCGGTACGGAGGGGTAACTAGTGCCCTCCGTTTCCGTAGTTTCCTTTGTTTCCTTGGTGTCCTTTGTTTCCTTTTGCTCCCGCTGCTTTGGTTCCCTGCCTCAGCACCCCGCCACACGTTCCCACCGTAACCGCTTCCCCGGCGCTCCTCGGCCCCTCGGATACCCGGGCCTAGAGTGGAAGCGCCACCGGCGGTTATCGGTGGCCTTTGACCTCCTTTTGATCCTCCTTGCCTGCTCCCTCAGCCTCGGCGCTCCTCGGCCCCTCGGATTCCCGGGTCTTGAGTGGTAGCGCCCTGGACGGCTCCTGTGAGGTTCAAAAAAACGTAGTTTGGGTCCTCACGACTAGAGCCAGATAAGCGGTTGTCCTAGCCCCAGTGCACTCCTGGGGATCGAGACCTTGACTGGGGGCTCTGATTTCCGCTCCTTCAGAACAGGGGAGAGAAAGCGAGGCAAGTACTCGGGGGAGAAGTGGGGGACACTAATGCATCAGGGAGAGAAGGACTAGTTCTAATACCCCTTTCATTGTCTCGTTTCAGGTTCTATCCCCGCGGACTCCTCCCTGCCTTCCCTCGCCCACCTGTCTCCCGAACCCGAGGGTCTTTCATACGAATCCGGGTTGGGGACGGATGGGAGGGGGAACCCCTATAGCATCAGCGTCACCCCGAGGAGAGGACCGAGCGCGGACCGCGACAGAATCATTGGCCCACGAATAAACCTCCTCCTGGTAACGCTGATTTAGGGATGGCCTCGTTAGATGACGTGGTTGCCGCCTTGGCCTTAGTCCAGGCTGAGTTGGCCACGTATCGGGCAGAAACGGCGGCGTTGCATACCCGCTTGGACCGCCTTCAGAGAAAACCCTTCGATGCAGGGACCCCGTTCCCCGCCGCCTCACCCCAAGTAGTAGTAGAGATGCCCCCACACGTGCCTTTGGCTCCACCTGAACGCTATCATGGGGAGACACAAAAGGTACATGTGTTCATGACACAGATCCTACTTCACTTCCAATGTAAGCCTAAACTATTTGTGACTAACCAAGCCCGGGTAGCCTTCCTCATCTCCTAATTGGCCGGGGAAGCGGCGCAATGGGCCGTTCCGATAGTCAGGAGAGATGACGCCCTTTTATATGATTGGGACACCTTTCGGCTGGAGTTCGAAAAGACCTTCTATCGTCGGGCAGACACTTTCTCCGCCGACGACGACCTCCTTGAACTCCGGCAAGGCAATAACGGTTTCCTCTGCTACGTCAACAGCTTTCGACGGCTGGTGGCTGAAACCGAGTGGCCCGAATCGAAGCAGGCGGCGATATTCTACCGGGGATTGTCCGAAGACCTGAAGGATGTGATCGCCCAAGTCGATCCCCAGCCCCACACCTGCGTGGCAATGATCGAACTGGCCTCCCGCCTGGAGTATCGCCTGAGAGAAAGAAAAGGAGACCACAAACGCAAAGAGAAACCCCTTGCGTCGTCCGAACATCCCCGTACTTCGGAACCCGTGACAGCCCGCTCCGAGCCCATGGACATCGGAACCGTGAGAGCGTCCCTGACCCTCAGCGAACGAGACCACCGACGTAAGCAGGGACTCTGCTTATATTGTGGTAAGAAGGGCCACTTCCTACGTGAATGTCCCGTTCGACCCAAGACCGGCCGCAATCGCCCCAGCCAAGCGGCCGCCCTCACCAACGAAGAACCGACGGGAAACCCGAGGGCTTGAAGGGTCAGAAGGGGACGTCTTCAAGCTACCTATCGATCCCTTCAATGGAATCCGATGTCACCAAGGAGCCTAACCACTTTTTTGTTTCCGTATACGTAGTGGTGAACCACAGTCCCCGATTCGTTCGCGCCATGATCGACTCCGGAGCCACTGGTTGCTTCATAGATAGGACCGAAGCTGAAAGGCTGGAAGTTCCGCTACTACTCAAGGACCAGCCAGAACTCGTCTATGCAGTGGACGGTAAAGAGCTAGTCTCCGGTCCCATCAAGCATCAAACCCCTCCTCTGTGGGTCACCATAGGAGAAGATCACGGCGAGTGGCTCACCTTCAACGTTATTCACGCACCTCGCTGCAACCTCATCCTGGGGTTGCCCTGGCTGAGAATGCACGAACCCCTCATCACGTGGGCAACCAACTCGATACGGTTCACCTCCGCCTTCTGTCACAGCCAGTGCACGATGTCAAGAGGGCCTCAGGTCCTGGATGTCACCCCCAACCAGCACGTGGCCACAGCTGCCGAGAAAGACGTCACCCTCCCGCACTGGTACTCCTCCTACGGGGACGTCTTTGATAAACAAAGAGCCGAACAATTACCACCGCATCAACCGTATGACTGCCGCATCGACCTCATACCGGGGGCTACCATCCCATGCAGCAGAATCTACGCCCTTACGGGTCCTGAAACCCAGCATCTCCGTGACTACCTTGACGAATTCCTGAACCTGGGCTTCATTCGTCCTTCCAGATCTCCGGCGGCGTCTCCCCTCTTCTTTATTCCGAAGACCAACGGCGAACTCCGCTGTTGTATAGACTATCGCGCCCTCAACGCTCTAACCATAAAGAACCAGTACCCATTGCCACTGATTCCGGTGCTCCTGGAACAAGTACGGGAAGCCAACATATACACCAAGTTGGATCTCCGAGGGGCATACCACCTCGTACGCATAAGAAGAGGGGACGAATGGAAAACGGCTTTCAAAACCAGGTTCGGCCTGTTTGAGTACCTGGTCATGCCCTTCGGGCTCTGTAACGCCCCGGCTGCTTTCCAGTTCTTCCTCAACGAAGTCCTGAGAGACTTCCTGGACAAGTACGTCGTGGTGTATATAGACGACATTCTCATCTTTTCGTCCAACCTACACGAACATATACACCACGTAACGACAGTGCTACAAGCCCTGAAAAATCATCGATTGTTCTGCAAACTCACGAAATGTGAGTTCCATGTAACGACGGTGGAATTCCTCGGCGTCCTGTTGACCCCGGCAGGTCAGATTATGACCCATCGCAAGGTACAAGCCGTAGTGGAGTGGCCCCGTCCCGGGTCGGTGAAGGAGGTTCAAAGCTTTCTGGGCTTTTCGAACTTTTACAGGAGATTTATCCACCACTTCTCCCAGTTGGTGACCCCCCTCACTCGGTTAACGCGGAAAGGGGTTCCGTTTGTTTGGTCTACCGAGGCCCAAACCGCATTCGACCGGCTGAAAGAGGCATTCACCTCCGCTCCCGTCTTACGCCACGCCAAACCCGACCTTCCGTTTATTGTGGAAGCAGACGCCTCCGACGTGGCGGTCGGCGCTATCTTATCCCAAAGACATCCCGACACTGGGCAGCTCCATCCGGTCGCCTTCATGTCTCGAAAGCTATGCCCGGCTGAACTGAATTACACCATCTCCGAAAAAGAGCTACTCGCCATACGGGAAGCATTCCTTGAATGGCGGCATTGGTTGCTGGGCGCACAACATCAGGTGACGGTGTTCACCGATCACCGGAATCTACAGTTTCTCCGTTCAGCTCGCCATCTATCGCCCCGACAAAAACGATGGATGCTCTTTTTCGCGGAGTATCACTTTCTGGTCACCTTCCGGCCAGGAGCACAAAACAAGAAAGCGGATGCTTTGTCTCGCCAGGACTACCCCAGCCTTATGGCGGAGACCCCCGACCAACCCATTTTGTCACCAGAACAAGTGGTGGGACGTCTGAATACCGAGACGTTTCTGCAGAACGTGAAAAAAGGGATTCAGACGTTTGCCTGGAAGACCTGGCTGAAGCAACACCGGGAATGGCGATTCCAAGACGGCCTTCCCATGTGTGGCTCCCGAGTGTTGATCCCTACTCTTCGACTCCGCAAACTCATCTTCAACTGGTGTCACGACGCGCCCTGTGCCGGGCATATGGGAGGAACCAAGACCCTGGAGCTGGTGTTACGACAATGCTGGTGGCCTTCTGTTCGACCGGATATCCTCACCTGGGTAAGGAACTGCACGGTATGCGCCCAAATGAAGGCCGATCATCGGAAAGTGCAAGGCCTCCTAATGCCTCTTCCGACCCCGACGGATCCATGGGAGAAGATCTCCATCGACTTCATAGTGGGTCTGCCCTCGGACCAAGGCTGCACGGCAATAGTAGTCGTCATCGACTATCTCACAAAAATGGGACATTTTATCGCATGCAAGCAAGTACCCACGGCAGGGGCTCTGGCTAAACTACTGTTGGTTCATGTAGTCAGGCTACACGGCCTTCCCCTAGGGATAATCTCAGACAGAGGATCTCAATTCACCGCCCATTTCTGGAAAGTCTGGTGTGAGGAACTTGGCATACACTCCGCCCTGTCCACCAGCTTCCATCCCCAAACGGACGGCCAAACTGAGAGACTGAACCAAACCCTGAAACAGTACCTGCGCTGTTACGTAGATCAAGCAGAGGGCTCTTGGGTGGACTGGCTCTGGGTGGCTGAGATAGCCTACAACAACTCTAGGCACTCCTCCACACACCATACCCCCTTCTTTCTTGCATCAGGGCATCACCCCCGTTTTCTCCCTTTTTTCCTCCCGTAGGCACGAAGTAACCTTCCCGAAGTGCAGGACAGAATCGAGACCATTCACGCAGCCCTCACACAAGCCCAGGACAACCTACGCTTAGCGAAGACGCGGTATAAGGCCCAAGCGGACAAGCATCGCCGAGTCCCCCCAGAATACCACAAAGGGGACAGGGTGTGGTTGTCCACTAGACACATCCGGTTTAAGAAGCCTAGCGCTTTCACACCCAAATACATCGGACCTTATCCTGTGGTGCGACACGTGAATCCCGTGGCGGTGCAGCTACGGTTGCCCCAGCACCTGCGCATAAACCCGGTGTTCCACGTCTCCCTGCTGAAACCCTCCTTCTGTCCTGTCCGAAAAATCCCTGACCCGGTCTGGGTGCACCACGATCAGGAATACGTGGTGCGGAGGGTACTGGACTCCAAGCTAGCCAGGGGCAAGCTGTGGTACCTCCTGGCTTGGAAAGGGTATGGGCCGGAGGAAAACTCTTGGGAACCTGCGTCGGCAATCCATGCCGAGCGCCTGGTGGCGGCCTTCCACCGCCGCTGCCCGGACAAACCCAGTCCCCCTCTCGCCGACGGACGCGGTGGGAAGAGGGATGTGCTGTCATAATCGCGTGGACCAGGCGGGTCGGAACGCAGACCGAGGGTGCTCCACGCCGGAACTACATCACCCACAAGGCGCAGCAACCGCACTCCCCCATGTGACCGGGAGAGCGGCCGTTCAAAAGGCTGCACAGCGCAGTGAGGCGGGGCCAATGATTCGTTCCGAACCAGAAGCTGATCAACGGCCCGCTACCCGTCTCTCCGAAGACTCCGACGAGTTCCCGACCCTCGGTCTGTCCGGAACCGCATCCAAGAACTCCACGACTCCAGAAAGCGCCGGACAGCCTGTGTCACCGGTCCGACGTTTCCCGCCTCCGGAGCTGCCCGTGACCACCGCCAGCACTATCTGCAATCTGAGGTGAGATCTGCGCTGACCAGTCAACCGACGAAGCACCGGAGATCCCGGATCCCGCTCCTTTGCCTGAACCGGTACGGAGGGGTAACTAGTGCCCTCCGTTTCCGTAGTTTCCTTTGTTTCCTTGGTGTCCTTTGTTTCCTTTTGCTCCCGCTGCTTTGGTTCCCTGCCTCAGCACCCCGCCACACGTTCCCACCGTAACCGCACCCCCGGCGCTCCTTGGCCCCTCGGATACCCGGGCCTAGAGTGGAAGCGCCACCGGCGGTTATCGGTGGCCTTTGACCTCCTTTTGATCCTCCTTGCCTGCTCCCTCAGCCTCGGCGCTCCTCGGCCCCTCGGATTCCCGGGTCTTGAGTGGTAGCGCCCTGGACGGCTCCTGTGAGGTTCAAAAAAACGTAGTTTGGGTCCTCACGACTAGAGCCAGATAAGCGGTTGTCCTAGCCCCAGTGCACTCCTGGGGATCGAGACCTTGACTGGGGGCTCTGATTTCCGCTCCTTCAGAACAGGGGAGAGAAAGTGAGGCAAGTACTCGGGGGAGAAGTGGGGGACACTAATGCATCAGGGAGAGAAGGACTAGTTCTAATACCCCTTTCATTGTCTCGTTTCAGGTTCTATCCCCGCGGACTCCTCCCTGCCTTCCCTCGCCCACCTGTCTCCCGAACCCGAGGGTCTTTCATACGAATCCGGGTTGGGGACGGATGGGAGGGGGAACCCCTATAGCATCAGCGTCACCCCGAGGAGAGGACCGAGCGCGGACCGCGACACAAAATATATTTACATAGGCAATGTTTCATTTTGTAATTTGAAAGCTCTAATGTGCAATCTCTAAGATGGTATTATTTTTATAAAATGTATAGATGGTAAGATGGATTTGTGAGTTAGAACTGTGATTTTTGACATCTGGCACTAACAGCGGGAACCAGGTTGAATTCTGGCAGGGCAAACACGCATGTTCATCCTTCTGAAGATGATGCGTTATATTTCTTTAAAACTAGTGGTAGTAATATCTGTTCTTTACAGCGCTTTGAAATGGCTTAGACTATGAGAAGAAGCGCTATTGTAAAACAACATATCCCATAAGTATAATTATTGCCATACAATAAGCAAGCATATGACTGCATTTCACAATTTCTAAAAAGCAGCACAAGTAACGAGCGCTTAAAAAATAAATCTATAACTAATTTTAAGGAGTTTTTCAAATGTGAGTTAATTCATTAAAATGATTAAAAGATGAGATATGTTTTGTTTTAATTTAAATACAGGACATTGAGTCTATTTTAGTCCATAGCTTTCGCTGGATAGGAATATAACCCTCGTGCTCAATGTGTTGTAGATAAGCCAGCAGTTGATGTAAATGACTTGATGACGTAAAGATCTGTCTTGTTTGCTCTGGGCCAAGACGAGGATTCTCTCTTTTGTCTGGAGGTTACACAGACCCTCTATTCTTAGGGCCTGAAACTGTGAGCTGTGACAGGGGAGTCAATTTGTCCTAGGATTGGCTCACTGTGATTGCGTCATACAGAGGGAGTAACCAATGAGGCTGAAGGGAAGTCTTCAGGGTGAATTATTCTGCTGCTATGTAAGTTGCAAGGCTCCTACCTGGGATTGCTCGGATGGGGTGTCACTGGTCTCATCTCGACTCTGCTATGAATGTGGTTTATCCTTCCCGTGAGAGAAGTCGCGACTACCATTGATTACGGGTGAAAAAGAGCACTTCCATTGGAGCTCCTACTTGTCTTATCACAAGTCCAGCAAACTTTTTACACCATCTAGGAACATAACCCTAATGACTATAATTAAGTTATTAAAGTCCCTTTTTTGTGTAAAAGGACTGGACGCTGGGCTTGTTGTGATATGAATGGAAGGATGTACTCGTGACTCGTGAGTGGTAAATCCTACTCTGGACAGCATACTAGCGGTTTCTGTCCTAGCTCACCGCAGGGTCCCATGAGAGTACCTGTGGCACAGAGACCGGCCCGTGTGGGCTTGTTCTCCATTCATTGGGTCCGGCAGCAGCTCTAATGGTCTTAGAGCTGGGTAATATGTTCCTTTAACCCCTTCGCCGCGGGGGTAATTCCCCCGATGCGCGGGGGGGCGGTGGCGCTGTGCTCGTGATGAGCCCAGCTCGTCATGAGGCACAGTGGAGCTGTGCTCATGACGAGCTGAGCTTGTCACGACTCCGCCCACTAATTGATTCTCCCGCACAGGCGGGGAATCAATTGCGCGTGGGCGGAGCACGACCGTTATGATGAGCCCAGCTCGTCATGAGCACAGCTCCACTGTGCCTCATGACAAGCTGGGCTCGTCATAAGCACACAAGGGGTTAAGAGGGCGGACCCAGATATACTTAAAACAGTTCAGGCGCCCCTCAATTAACACAGGGTGTGGTATGATTAGGACTTGCTCATCAACTACATACCAAATCTCCAAGATATGTTTTTGGGGCAAATTATGGTGAGGGCAGTTATAGGTAGGACTGGGTTTCCATACGAAATGCATATTTTGGTTTGGTAATGCCCCGTTTTACGAATTTTCACAAAACTTGCCACAAAAAAAATTCATCCACTTCAACTCTTTGCCGGAACGCTTTGTTGTGATCGGACATAAAAGGCCAAGAAAAAGGGGGAGTCCCGAAAGGAATTTTCCCCATGCAGTTCCCAGAGGAGAATTGAACAGTGTAACAGCCTGAATCGCTGAACAGAGTTGCACCAAATTTGCCAGAAAGCTAGATCTTTACCCAGGAAACATGATTTTTCTTATTTGGTGCAAATCTGCTCAGTACTTTTTGAGAAATTAAGTTTCGAAATGTATAGAGATCTAGCAATATAGGACTAGAAGGAGAGTGCAGAGTACCAAGGTACTACAGAGGGAGCAAATGACAATGACAAGAATTGTGATTGGCTGGTCTAAGGGACAGGGCCCACTCCTGTGAGACCAAGCACTGTGACTTGTTGGCCACAACAAGAAGAGAAATGTTGCAGCCACCATCACAGACTGGGTGTCTATGTCCTAAATATTAAAATAAAACAATATATAAGGGGGCGGGTTAGGGGTATGCTGAAACACAGGTCCTTGTGGGGGTAGTCCTAGAAAGCACCCCCTGCGATCAAAGTACCCCCCAAAAATGTTTTCCTGCATCACCATGGACTTGCGGTACTCTTGAGGGAGTACCGAGGGAAAAAAATGACAAATTAAGCCTCCTGATTGGGAGGTTCTACAGGACTGTGACCAGTCCTGCAAGACCGGGAGCTGTGATTGGCAAGCCATAATGTGAAGAAAATATTGCACCAGACAGTTTTGGACATGGTCCCTATGTCCTAAAAAATAAAAATAAACCAACATATGAGGGGGCAGGGTGGGAGTACCCTTTCCCCCTAGCCTTTTTGACAGGGTTGTAGTGGGATACCCCCTCCTTTGCATAACAGTGTCTCTGTGGACTTGCACTACTCTCTCAATACTCGCAAAATTACTGGGAGATTACTGTTGAACCAAAAAAAAACATAATAAAAAGGAAGGTTGGTGATGTCCATGTTGGTGTTGTGCAATATAGATGGGTTGGCCTACAATGGGTGTTGTCTGCTTGTGTGGGTTGGGGGAAGTGCCTCGCCACAGGCCTGGTTCTGCGCTTAATCCCACGACGCACACGGGCAAAGGCCATGCGTGGCAGGGTTTGGTCACTCATGCAAGTTTGGGCACCCAACCCAACACCATACATGGCTAAAGGGTTGGGAGCCCATGGGGGTGTTGGGTGCAGGGGGTGGCTAAAGGCCAAACCCCAACTACGCATGGCCAAAAGCCAGGTGCTGTAGAGGGTTGGGATAGTTAGGTATGGCAAAAAATTTCACAGAAAAAACAAAGGTTAAAGTGATGTTATAGTTAGGCATGGTAATACCTTACTTCACATTAAAAAAGAATCCATAGATATTCACAGAAAAAAACAAAGGTTAAAGTGGTGACATAGTTAGGTGGAAATATTTGTTAAAAAATAAAATTTTAAAGTAAAAAAAGCACTGAAATTTGCCAGTTATAGTTAACTGAAGTAACTATAACTTCTGCTCTCGCCATGCACTGCTTATGACCTCACTTATTACATCACTCATGATGTTCTATGATACCATTGATATCATCACTGATATCATCCGAAATTACATCATTGATGACATCACTGTTCATGGAAAGTGCGTGTGATATCAACTTGAACAACATTGTCGAGGTAAGCATATGGTTGGAGAGTAGACCTGGAATTCTGACTCCATGGAGGGAAAAGTATTTTCCTGGTTGGTCCCTGGTTGGCCTCTGCCATCTTGGGCACCTTGAGGGTGGAATCATGAGGTTCAAAGAGCAAAGGAAGCCTTAGTTACGATAGAGGGCCAAGAAGTCCTTATTGTGGCCTATGTGATCACTGGTGCCATACCTTCAGTGTGCCACTGGGCTGCGGTCGCAGAAAGTGCCAGTTTTCTCTCAACTCCTTCACAACCCATCAGATGAAACTTGGCACCTGGTGACATGTCCAGTGGAGGTGGTGACAGATAAGAAGGACATGCCAGAGGATGGGGGGCCTTTAGGGTAGTTATTTCATTGATGAAGTTGAGTAAGCCCTGTTAGGAATGGCCACTACTCCAGAGCCAGTCATCTGAACTTACTAGTGTGTAGTCATTGCACTTCTTAAAGGAATGAATTGACTTGTCGATATTGCTTGCACTTCATCCGTGCATTATACATGGGCTATGGGCTATGGGCAGGGACACTGGAATAATGCAGCAGGGAATGACCAAATTACGCTGCATTGTTGACTGAATTATGTGGTAAGAAAAGGCAAATTGTGCAGCATTTTATGATAGTATTACTTCATTATTTGGTCATTTTTAGGTCTCGCCTGAACCAGCGCATGCGCTGCACTGGCGAGGCATTTAGTAGCGGCTTTTCGAAGTGCTACCAAAGCGGCCACCAGCTTGCTGTCACGCGCACAAGAGTGCACGCTGCCTCGTGTGCTTTAGCGCGTCATCGCGATCACTTTCGCTTTCACAGTGATCGCGATAACTTTCGCTTTCATGGCCGCGCAGCGTTACTTTTACTGCCACGCGGCCAATGCTTGTTTTTTGTGCAAAAGGTACATTGCATCGGCAAAACCCTTCTTTTTTTAAATTTTAACCTGTGCTACTCAGCATGGGAAAAACACTTTGGCTAAGCCAATAGGGCAATACGGCGAGTCCTGTTGGCTATGCCAATGCTTCTTTCAGTTTGGGAATGTTCATTTTGATCACTGTTTGCTCCCCCGCCCCCTGTGACTTCTTGCTCTCCACCACGGCATTCACCCTAGAGTTGCAATGGCATTCTTGGAGCACGACTTTCCCAGGCTTGCTGTTGCCGCCCCGTCTTTTGATGTGTTTCCAATGCCTCCTCCTCCTCCAGTGCTCTTGCAGTCCCACTTCAGCTCGCTCTCGCTGTCCCTATTCTGGGGACACATGCCTGGATTGACAAACTGTTGCATGTGAATTATTGTGTTATTGAGATTTATGGAGTGGAGAAGGTCGTATATTGAAATTAGGATTCTCTAACGTCCAAGCAGACACGCGGCACCCATACCGCTTACGATTCTGAGTCTCTCTTTAGGCATTTATGGCATGTCCTCCCTAAGAGACAGCTCATCTGCTGTGACCAGTAAATCTATCAGTCTAGTGCTATCCTTTACAATTGCAAACTAATTTTCACATGTTCCCTTGTTCATGCTTTCTCGCTCCACTCCTTGTTACAACAGCCTGCGTGCTCCGGACTGTGGCTTCCATTTTGTAGAGATTTCACTTTGGAGTTCAGGTGTTATGTGAAATGTGTCACACAGGCCAGCCCACCTGACACGTCAGGACTTCAGCAGCTAGGATGGATACTTAGCTGGTGAAGGATCTTGGTGGTCAGAAAAGAAGACAACAGGAGTGAGGTTTTAGAAACGAAAGCAGGAACAGAAACACATTGAAACATCCAGTCAAATCATTATAGGATACTACAATTTATCTGAATACCACATTCTGTCTGTTATTGCAGTTTTGGCCTTTAAACGGCCTCCTTCCTTGTACACTGACCGTTGCCAAGAACCGGTGTCTGTATTCAGTGTGGTGTCATTTCCAATATTGCATTATTGGCTGAAATCTTGCACCCGATTGCACAGTCGGCTGTTAATGTCCTTGCTTGCTCCCTCCTCTGTCCTTCTAATCATTGCAGTGAGGTTCTGGTGTATTTGATATTTCTGTGAAGTGTTAGTGGGAAAAGCCAATGTCTATTTTTCATTTCTATTCATCTAAACTTAAAACAATCAGCCCCCCTACTGCAGCCTTTAAAAAAAGAGAGCAAGATCAAGTCCTTTGAAGAACAAGCATTGGCATAGCCAATAGGTCTCTCTTTTGGGACCTTGTAAGTATTTAGTTAGGCAGCACAATATCCTTGGTGCAACAAAATTAACTGTTGCATGGTTAAACACTTATAAGGCCCCAAAGGCGAGACCTATTGGCTATGCCAATGCTTGTTACACATGTTAACACTATCTGGGGAAAGGTTTCACCTCATTAGTACCAGTTTGACAGCCAAATACAGCGATAAGCAACAGAAAGGTGACATGCGAACCTCAGCAAGTGGTTTTCCTCTGTGCTACAACAGGTGTTGCCACATTTTTAGTAACTTTTGATTTTTTGAGCTATAAACGAATTTTGTGTTACAATCTGCAGATTATGCAGTAGATGATAGATTATGTGGCAAATGCAGCAAATCCATAACTATGAGGAAAACGCAGCAGCTGCACAATTGCATAATTCCAATGGCCCTGCCCCCGGACGTAGCAGCCATTCTCACACTGAGGGTGCTTGCTTCCCTCTAGCCGGGTCTTCAGCAGGCACGCAGGCAGCTCTGAGTGGCAAAGGTTCATGCCAGCTTGGTCCACTGGGGAGGGAGTTATGCTTCATGCAGGTTAACACCCTGATGAGCAGTGCTTTAAAATGAAAAATAAAGGTGCAGGGACTCTGTAACAGAGAACCTGCATGTTTCTGAGAAGTGTCGGTACTCTCCAATGAAAGGTATTGCATTTATCTTGAGAAGTGTCGGTACTCTCCAATTAAAGGTATTGCATTTATCTTGAGAAGTGCCGGTACTCTCCTCCTTAAAATAAAAAAGTGCTGGTACTCCATACCGGACAGTACCGGCCCATTTAAAGGACTGCTGATGAGTAAAAGCACAAGTCTCAAGATCAAGTGTGTGGTCACACACCAGGTGGGTCCAGAATATATTCAGTCGGGAGGAAGCTTGCCAGGGATCCAGATAAGTTTGGGACTTTCCGCTTTTTGGAGG
Source organism: Triturus cristatus (assembly GCF_964204655.1). NCBI lineage: Eukaryota > Metazoa > Chordata > Amphibia > Caudata > Salamandridae > Triturus > Triturus cristatus. The sequence goes on along the minus strand of NC_140593.1, from coordinate 1,139,882,280 downwards.
ATGTGGCAAGAGCCTAGTATGAGATTTGGAGCTGTGCCCATAAGCTGGCACACCGACCAGATCCCTTCCAGCCATGTTGGCTCCAGGTCTGGGCTCATCTGTTGCACAACAGCTTCTACCCGAGGCAGGATGCAGGACAAGGACACATGGGCACATAGGCAAAGCAGGCTCCCTGGCAAGTAAAGAACAGGGCCGGAGAGGAAACCAAAATCAGGCGTGGCAAAAATGTTCAAACCAGCTCCATACTACAGGAGGACGTGACTATAGTGGGTCGTGGGGGCACAGACGAGTGATGGCAGCCCACACTGCTCTAGGAGCAGGCCTGGCGTGTACGCTGCCAGGGAAATGCCAGAGTGGCACAATGGCCAGTCCGGCACTGGTGAAGAAGGCCCGGTACGCCAGTGACCCTGCTGGGAGTGAGCCATGACAAACACGGGTACACACTCGGGATGGTCTTGTACTGGGGGACCCTGGCCACGTGCATCTATCCATAAGAGTAGGGACTCCAGGCGCGCCTCCTGTCATGTGACTCACTCTAGGTTTGAGTAAAGGTCAAATTCGGGGTGACAGATCCAATTTTCAACAGGATAGACGTCACCAAAAAGAGTAAAGAGAAAGACTACCTCAGCTGTCCAAACTATACTGCTACTAAGTGGGGAGTCCACGTGTTCCCTGAAAAATGACTCCCTCGTGGGTGAAAGTGTAACTGACATCCGAGCTGGAAGGGGGCCAGAGACGACTGGGGGAAACGGAAGAAGAAAAGGGTACAGTATGCTCATCTGAGGGGTCTGGTTTGTCATTCTGACGGCACCCCCATATTTCCCCACGGGACCCCTATTATCTAAGCCACCGAGTACAGTTTACAAGAGTGGCACGCCTTCCGCACGTGCTGGATTTAGAGACGGGCTGTTCTTGTCTGTGGTCCATCGCTATTCTCGACGGTTCGAGATCATTAAAAAAAAAAATATATGTAATTGCGCCACGTGGCATGGTGAAAAGGAAGTGACGTGGTTGCGCTCACGGGCACCGGGTTCACACTCACACATTCCACGGGGGCCTGAAGGGTTCTATTCACAGCGTGAGCGATGCAAACCGAATATCACCAGGCTCCAATCTAAGGTGTTTAGCCCACCCTGGCTGACGACTAGGACCTGGGAGATCGATTAGTAGATCACTGGCTTCAGATCGAAGTCACCCAGATGCCACGCCTGAGCGTGGAGGCGCTGCGCGGGAGCGCGCTGCACGCTCCCGACATGTTGTCGGAAGCAGGAGAAAGGGATTTGGAGACTGGCACTTTTAATCTTCATGTGGGGGAGGGGGGAAGTCATTCCTTTCTTCCTTGTAGGAGATTAAGTCCTTGCCATGCCAGCCTTGTCTCCGGCGGGTGGAGGGCGAGGGGTTGGGGGGGCCCCGGCGGCTTACCACGTCCATGGGGATTCGCGAACTCGCCAAGAGCCAGGGTGGGCTCTGCGCGGAGGATTCCTGCCTTTCTGATGGTTTTACAGTAATCAAGTACCTTCGATGAATACGAGCTTTTTCTGTTTACTGTACTATCATCCCAGGAAAGGGACATGATGTGCATGGATGCATGGACGGTGTCCCCCAAGGTCAGGCCAAGGGCACATGAACGAGGCGATGCGCACGGATAGTTGTGTCTGGCTAAGGGTTTCTTGCTTCGACAGGCTGAGGTGTAGACAATGTTAAAATGTGATCTGAATTGCTTCTCCTCTACTATGGGTACTTTGTGCCTCAGTGGAGCTGCCTAAATGCACAGTACCGCTAAAATGTCACGCAGCACAGATTCAGACTAAGGTTGCGAGCCAGCATGCTGTATGCACCAGTGGTAGGTGACATATGACATACTTTGATTTAATTTCGTCTGTCAAAGCAATATCAGCATACAATTACACACAGAGGAATTGTTTCAGCCGCAGATTAAAGCTCATATGAGCCCCTTTTTCAGGTCAAGTGTTGCACGATACACTGTTTCGGGTCATTGTTCGCCCAAGGGCCTTCAACAGGGCTCATACCCTCAGCCTGAAACCTGAGACTACGCCGGTGATGTTTCCGACTCACTGGATGTCATCAGATTGTTGTAATTTAAGACTGGATTCACACACTGCGCACACTATATGATGGAACCACATTTGGACAAAACTTTCTCCCACTGTCGGAGACTCGACAGATGTCAGGGTTTTTCATCAGATCCTGTGTATACGTCACATCAGGACCTAGGAGTCAGACTTCCTCCCAGCTTGGTTCAAGCTGGAGAGAAGGAGGCGGCAGGCGCTTTCTGTGCTCTTGACACACTCTTCATGTCAGCACGTGTTCAGGGTGTCACTTCTCAAGGTACGAGATGCAGAACTCAGTCCAAGGGTGCTGTTTAGGGGAGCACATCCCTATCAGAGAGCAGCAATGTTTAGAATTTCCACTGACTCTGCTCATAGGAGGGACAGCATTTTCACAGACATTAACCAGCAACCTGGGGATGTTAGCTTGGTGGAAATGAATGTGTATTCCAGCAGAGAGCCAGACATCCCCAAAACAGCTCCTTATAAGGAAGGTCCCGCAATGGAAGACTTTCTAGGTTTTATAAATAGGGGAGAGTGTAGTATTCCTTGTACCAGTGGTACAGAAAAAAGGGTGTGCCCCTAATACTTAGGGGAGAGGAGTTGGCCTAATGGCTAGGGCGCTCAACCTCGGACCTGGGGAACTGGGTTCGAGTCTCGGAAATGACGCTAAACATCATGTGATTCTGGGTAAATCACTTAATTTCCCCGTGCCTAACAAATAAAAAGAATGTGTGTCCTCACGTAACGTAACTGGTGCTATGTAAAGCGCTCTGACACCCGATTCGGATTCGGGTCAAGTTTGCGCTATATAAAACTCTGCAAAAAAAAAAATACTTCAATATACTACCACCTGCATGCCACCTGCATGCCAGCCACCATACAGCCAGAGGAGGGGCATTGCACTCTCTTCATGTACAGAGTCGTGGGCGCTTTTGGTGACTCCCTAAATCAGCAGCAGGTCGGAGCTCTGCTGGGGAGCTCTGGGGGTGGCCTATTGGTGCTCGTAATCGTTCAGAGAGCACAGCACAGGAAGAAAAACTGAAAGAGCAGAACTTTCATGGAAACTGCAAAACATAAAAGCGCTGGATGGAACACCTCGCCCGGACATAGCAAGATGGCCGCCCTAAACGCAGACATTACCAAACTGTGATGGGAGACTGAGGCCAGTGCACAGCCTCCACCCACTCTTTTCACAGGGTGGACGCCGTCCCCACTTCCAAGAAGTTGGGCCCCACAGAAATATGCTGAACGTGTCCCAGTGTAATTTTCAGACACCAGGACATGCTCACCGGCGCCTGTACATTGTCTGCTTTCGATTCCCAGCAGCAACGTGCAGGCAGCCAGGGAGCTTTTTTTCACCTCCAGCTGGGCCGAAGTTAAGGGGCAACCCTGCCGCCTTTTTGTTTGAATATCCTGGCTGGAGGCGGCCTGGAACCTCACACTTAAATGTAAATGCCACAGAGGGGACACAGAGGGACACAGCTTGTTATCTTTTCACAAGTACTTAAGGGAAGCATGCTTTTGTCTTTGTTCAGTCCCTGCATTGAACTTATAAGAGATGCATGCACTGTAAGAATGCCAGATGTGTTGGTCTGTCCCAGTATTTACACAAATAAAAATTTTAAAAGCACTTTTTTATTTCTGTTATAACACTATGCAACCCAATGCATGGTGTCAGAGTGTAACATACACATTATACATTGACAATATATCATGTACATGTATAAATCAATGTACAAGATGGTTACATGAGACAGTGGGGGTTACAAGGTGCAGGAGTCACTTGTCCTTCATACCTCACTGTGGTCTTTTAGAAGGATTACAATTTATGAACTGCAGGTAACAAAAGGATCTCTGTGTTCAAAGCAGTTACCCACTTACCTAGCTACATAAAATACAAATCTGTCATCTGTGTGTTAGATTATGTGCTTTGCAGGAGACGCATTAACCTTACACTACTCTGATTAAAATCTGGGAATTCATAAAACACATATCTTTCCAGCAAGTGCCTTAACCACCAGAGTTATCTCACAATTATTACTATTCCAAGAGATTTACTGGGCGCCTTCACAGCAGATGCCTTAACCCAATCAAATATTTTCAAATGTAGACTTTGCAACCAATTATGCATAACAGATCTACAGCCATGCTTCTCCTTGTTGCCAATTTCTTTGTGGCAAAAAATGTATTAGTTGAGGCCCAGATTTTGCGTCGGGATTGCACCAAATTTTGGCACAGCCCCAGCGCCAAATCTGATTTGTTAAATCTCATAATGCGCTTAAATGTACTCATGATATGCCTGATGAACATAGTGTGAGGTCTTAATATCTGATGTCACGTCTTGTTATGTCACTTCCAATGAGGTCACTTCTTGTGATGTCACGTGCAATGTCACGCGTCATGACATCATGCGCTGTGATGGCACGTGTCATGATTTCACTTGCAAACTGCCTAACCTGGTAAGACCCCCCACTACTTTTTTTAGGACATGTGACCTGGCCGGGACTACTGCTCACCGCTGTAGTTTTTGGTGCAGACCTGAGCTGTCTGTGGCCCTTTCGAGGTGTTTGCCTGTTGTCTCATGCAGAGGGGCGCTGGCCAGGCGCTCCTGTTGGACTGTGCCTTACTGAGCATCCCTGGGCCACTTTGCATTGTCTGCTTCTCTTCTCGAAGGACGCAGGCGCCAGGGGTGGCTGCGGGGTGCTCACTGAGAGACTTGTTTTGGAAGCGCCGAGCTCGAGCTCTCCCATCACACAGCTATAGTCTAACATTTGTATCATAGAACAAATATTTGTTTTGAGAAAGCTTTTCTCTGTCTCTCGTGCGCACGCTCACTGTTGCGCACTCTCTCTTCTCCTCTTTCTTTCTGTCTCTCTCTCTCGCACTATCTTTCTATATCTCCTTTTCTCTTTTTGTGTCTCTTTTTTCTTTCTCTCTGTGTCTCTGTGCTGGTCTCTCTTGTTCTCTCTCTGTTTTTCTCTCACTTTGTCCCCCTCTTTCTGTGTCTCGCTCCCTCTCTGTCTCTCTGTGTCTTTCTACCTTCTCTCTCTCTCCTTTTCAGCCTCTCAATCCTTTGCTCTTTCCCTCGCATTCTCCCCTTCTCCTGTGTCTCTCTTGTCCTCTGTATCGCCCTCTTTCCATTTTACTCGCCCCCACTGTCTCTCAGTTTCTCTCCACCCTCTCCTGATCTATCTATCTATCTATCTATCTATCTATCTATCTATCTATCTATCTATCTATCTATCTATCTATCTATCTATCTATCTATCTATCTATCTATCTATCTATCTATCTATCTATCTATCTATCTATCTATCCATCTATCCATCTATCTACCTACCTACCTAATCCTATCTATCTGGCTATCTATCTATCTGGCTATCTATCTATCTATCTATCTATCTATCTATCTATCTATCTATCTATCTATCTATCTATCTATCTATCTATCTATCTATCTATCTATCTATCTATCTATCTATCTATCTATCTATCTATCTATCTATCTATCTATCTATCTATCTATCTATCCATCCATCCATCTATCTATCCATCTATCTACCTACCTACCTGATCCTATCTATCTGGCTATCTATCTATCTATCTATCTATCTATCTATCTATCTATCTATCTATCTATCTATCTATCTATCTATCTATCTATCTATCTATCTATCTATCTATCTATCTATCTATCTATCTATCTATCTATCTATCTATCTATCCATCCATCTATCGATCTATTTCGCTTTCTCTGTCTCTGTCTCTCTGCACGTGCCCTCGACAGCAGCACTTGACTGGCGTTGGCGTTCACTGCCGTGAATGCCATGTCTATTAACATGATCTGATTGCAGCATAGATGCCAGGGCCTGCGAGGTTCCTGATGCATTATTCACAACTCTAACACATGCAGATTACTGGCAGAGTCATGGAGTGCAGGGCTGACTTCCCTCTGGCACTTTGCGTTATCAACTTCTCTGTGAGTGTCTCTCATTTACATCGCTGAGAGTTCCTTTCTTTCTGTGAGAGTTCGTTCCCTCTCTCTCTTTGCTCCTAGTTTCACCCTCTTTCGCTACCTCTTTTCCTTTCAAACTATCCTGTCTGTCTCTTTTCTGTCATTGAAAGCCGAGCCCACTTCAGTGGTGGCTGCTATAGAACGGGGGTGATTGGGGGAGGAGGAGGGCAGGAAAAAAAATACTTGCCTGATTACGGCCACAGCTTCTCCTCCGTCCTCTTCTCTTCCTGGCTCCCGGCAGCAGACAGGTCTGATTTCCTCTCTCCTGCACGGCTCCTCTTTCTCTCAACTTCTAAGCCAATCGCAATACTGCTGTCACCAGCATGACAGCAGTTTCGTGATTGGTCTGAGCGGCCCGTTTTGACGCCCAGACAGTGCCTGGAAGCCTTGCAACTGTTGCTAAGTGTTGCTCTTAGTTGCTAAGTGCGCATGACTCTTTAGCAGACCCAAACTGTCATACGCACCTATGGTGCACAAACCATCTCTCCTCCCTGTGACCCCATCCCCACACGACCCTAGAATAGCCCTGTAGCCGGTACAAAAAAATACATTATAATAACATTGCTATTATCATTTTCTTTTTCCTTTTTCCACTGCTTTGAGAACAGTGGGGCGATGCTCCTCCGCCTTGAAGAAGGAGCCGCCGCTGGCCTACTCATTTCTGGCCCCTGTCTCTGATGCCCTCTTACGCTTTCTCTTTCCTATTTGTCCGACTCTCTAAATATCGCCCCCATTAGTGTCCAGGCCTTTCTCTACCTTCTCCTTTCCTTTCCTATATTTCCACTAGTCACTATTGTTAAGTGCTGAATTTGTTTTTAAAAAAGTGCAGGGGCACCAGGTGTTTGTTAGGAGCCCACTGCTGGTGCTGCCAAATGCCAGGGCAGCCGAATGCCGAGGCTTCCTAAACTTGACTCCTTCCCATGCCTCTCTATTCAACCACCCAGTACTTCCGGACTCTTTACCTCACTCTTATAGGTTCGTTTGCATCAATGCGTTCTCTCTTTTTCAGTGTTTTACATACTCTTTCTACTTTTTCACCTTCCTGCCTTCCTTTCTCTTTGATACTTTATTTATTTTACTTTCAGTATGTTTTTCTTAAAATTTAAACTAAAGTAATTGTAATTCAATGTAATATATTTATAGGGAAACTGCAGTTGGGCTGGAGATTTCTCTATGATAAGGTATAGATAAAACTTAAAACAGTTTATTAAACTTGAAAAAGCTAGAAAACATATTTTTCTGCTAAATGTTATTGTAAGTTAATTTTATATATTTATTTTACATGTAGAACAAAAGAAAACAGGAAATAACACTAGAAACTTAATTTTGAAATATTTCTTTAAATTCTTTAAATATAGTCAGTGAAACTAAATTTATTTTTGTGATAGAAACAAATACAATGTTTTTATGCATTGATAATTAGTAAAAGTCATGCAAAGAATTAATTCAATGTATTGAATGACATTCTATTACGTTTTATCTTACATTCATTTTAAATTCTCAAAATGTTGTTAAAAGATTTATTGATTAAATGATGAATATGTTTTATTTTTCTGTATATATTTAAATGAAAATATATGTATTTATATTTTTTTTACTATTAAAAAAGTACATTATTTTCTATGGCATTTTATCTTAAATCCCTGGTGCCTTCAATTTTATGGGAGAGTGTGTCAGTATAAGTAGTTGGTCCCATACTGTGCTGAACTTACTACTGTTTTTTTTGGCAGTAGTAACATACACTTGTAAATTTGTCTCTAACCCCTTTTTCAGGGGGTGGAAACGTGTTCGTCTACACTTTTGATTAACTCTACACTCGGATGTTGTGAATAGCCAAAATACGTTAAGTTACTCAAAGGTGTAAGAGTAAAGGTACACCTGTAACTTACTCACAAGTGTAAGTTACCATAGTGTATAGCCCCAATTGTATTCCCTGATTCATGTGAAGCTCTCTATTGTCCGTGTGGCAAAGTTCATGCTAGAAATCAGCCAAATAAATAAATAATTGCTACCTTGGTTATATAATGTCAAAAACTTTCAACAATAAATGCCTTAGATATACCTGCGTTAGTGCCCATGAATAATATAGGCAAATAAACATCTTTAAAAATCTCTTCTTAAACAAATGCCACTAATTAGGAGAAGGAAGAAACAGGGAAAGAGAAATCTTTGAGCTCTCGTGAAGAACTTGTAAGGTGATTGACATGTCTGACTTCAAAGGACATGTTTTGTGGTGATGCCTGTGGTGTGTATGTTTCTATTTCTGTCAATATATCCGTTACAAGGCAAAAAACAAAAAAACAAACAGTTATTCCGATTTTTTCCTGAAATAATCACACAAGATGGTTTTCATGCGTTTGTTGAAGCAGCAAAAACTGTTGCGGTACCCTAAACTTACAAGGGGTATGCTCAAAGTTGATAGATTAGATATTTAGAATGATAGGGTAAGTTAGAACTTGTTGGTGACGTATTATATCTAATGTTAAAATTGTAGTTATCTTACAGACAGATACGGTTTTCACTAATTCAATAGCGAGCATATCCGTGTGCCGAATACATAGGATTGTGTTGGGAACAGGCTACAGCTGAGGCCCTGCAAAGTGGCATTTTCTTCTTTTTTTATTATCATTGTTATTGCTGTTATTTATTGCATGTACATTATTCAACAGGAGGGTAACTTATTGTAAGCAAATTTAGTAGATTTGTTAATGGGAGTATGTTTGAAACATTAAAAAAGATGCTGCACTCCATGTAAAGACTGTGCTGACATGGAGACAGTGCTTGGTGTCCAGTAGACAACATGGCTCTCTGCTTTGCCATAAATAAGCTCCATCCTGGTCTATGACCTTCACAGAGGTCACAGCTTCTATGGAATAAAAGTTTGAGTGCAGGGATGGATAGCGATAGCTTCTGCGGATCCATGCACACACTGGGATGGTTCACTAGCGACCATTCAAGAGTTTGCAGACTGCGTAGACGTTTTGTCCCATTCTGTATGTGAACGTCAGCAGAATTCTTCAGGACAGTCCTAGTGACATGACTTCGCATCTTCGTCAGTGGGCAGAATGATATTTGACTCCCAGGTTCTTCATCATCTTGCTAAGAAACTATCCGAGCTTCATGCAAAGATAATGTTGAACTGGTGCATGAAAACCCCTCATGTGCCAACCAGATGGGAATATCTTCCAGAGACCTCAGTATCCTCCCTCGTGCTGAAGAAGTAAGATGCCCAAATCAGAATAATGTGCACATTGCTCCTACAGATGGAGAGGTCACTAATGAATTGTGAAAAATTTCTGGTTCTACTTTCTTGGTTACTCGGGCTAGAAAAGTCGTCCATACACATAGCCAATTTGTTTGCTTGCTTTAGGCGATTCGGACATTTTTGAGATGATGTAGTCTTGCTGGATTCTTTGCCATGGCCCAAACCCCAGTGGAATAGGTAGAGCCACTCTTCAATGAGAGCATCTCTGGACTTGGCTAATTGCACATCTAACAAATGTCCTCCCCAGGTTTGGAATATTGCATCTGAAATTATTAGGACCCAATCTTTGCGACCAGCAGATAGTGAGCGAGTCACCACCTTCTGGAACCTCACATTTCGCTGTGCCTACAAATGAAGAACCCAGTACATAAAGATTGGGCTGGTGAGTAACGTTCCACAAAGAGCTCCTACTACTCAGAGTTTCCATCACTGAGGCCTGTTGCATAAGTAGTTTCAGAGCCTGAAGTAGTCGCAATCTTCAGCGAACCAATAGGGCAATCATGGCCTCTAAGGAACATCTCAAGTGATAATTCTGGGGTGGAGAATGGAGAGTGGACACGACCACAATCACAACATGACTAACAATGCCACAAAGACGGCAATTACTCCACCCAGCACCCACCACAAAGTGAAGCCTCCAGTGTGGGCAAACCTATCTTCGCTTTTATAAAAGCTTCCGACACTCCTCCACCGAGGCACTCCTTGCCAAGCTGCTGCAGACACTTCCTTGCGAGCCTTTATGAGAGGTTCAGAACAGATATAGTCTGATGAAATAGAAATATCCTGACATGATGCCTGCCCTCAACCAAGATCACAAAAAACCATAAAGAACCCAGAAACTCAAGGTGCTTTTTGGGGCCAGGGTACTCCCGATCATACGAGTGCTCTCAGATGCCCACTTTCATGTCCCAATAATGGAGACCCGCAAGCTGTACCTCTAGTTCATGGTGAAAGTTCATCTCTACCAATTCAAGGCCCAATGTTGTATCTTCAGTCAGCTTCAGCCTCTTATACATAGTACTTGGTGGTGGCATCTGTGCATCTAAGATGGAACCCGCACTTGGATGGATGGCCCATCACAGCTTTATTACTGCGCTTATGTTTGTTGGTCTTCAAGGCAAGGGCCAATGTCTTTGCGTGTTTCTGGTTTATCGTCAAATGAGATCTTTTGCTTCGAGTGCTGAGCAATAAAGTAACTTTCATTGGATCATTTTGCACTCATATATTTTTCTTTCCAGGTCCTGGTTCAACCGATATATGTGCTATTGAACTCAACCTGACACTGTTTGTGAGGATAATTGGGTGGCTTTTGGCCCTGTTGACCTCCTGTATCTATCTGGTCCATTATGTGCCCGTTCACAGGCGCATGATGCACCAATGGCCACAATTCCTGTGGGAATAGCTACCGAGTGTACAAAGATCAGGTTGGACCCTTTCTCTGTGCCATCTCCTCTTTGAGGAACTTGCACAAAGAACAACATCACTGTGTGACTTCTCTTTGAGGTTCCAGTCCTGCATCCAATAGGGAAGAGGGATGCAATGCTCCAGGGAGGGGAGGCACCTTTGGAGATCTTATTGGGTAACATCCTTTGAGCTGCCTGGGTGGCGTAACATAAGCCCCCACAGCCCAGCTGTTCGGGGGGGGGGGGGGGGCGAGCTGCAGGGGCCGCCTCAACAAAAGCTATAGCTGGTTGGCTGGGGAAGGAGGCCCCCTCGGTAAATTCTGCAGGGGGGCCCTCAAGTTTTGCTACACCACTGGGCTGCCTTTGGTATGACATTGCATATAAACATGCCATGGCAGGTCCCCTTTTGTCTTCTACCTGGTTATTGCTCCCTTAGTGGAAGAACAGTCTTGTGCATGTGAGCAGAATAACCATCATGTACTGCAACCGGTGCAGATGCAGGGGGTCTCCAACCTTCTGCCAAGAAGCACAGAATCTTTGATATTAGGCCATGCAAGAGATATTTCTCAAGACATCAGTCTCTCTTCCGGGTGTCAAAGCCATTAGAGTAGATACCAACGCGCTTCTGGGAACAGCGTGAGTGGGAGCTGAATGCAGACACCATTGATTACATCTTCAGTTGCTAAGGAGCTCCTGATATAGATCTGTTTGTTATTGCACAACTTATTAAATGCCAAGCTTCAAGGTCCAGGCAGCAGGAATCTACTTGGAAGGAGAAAACCCATTTGATAGGTTCCTGGAGAGCATTGATATCCTTTGCCTAGCAAACTGCACAGAAATCAGCAATAGCAAATAGCAAGGGATCAATAAATTCACAAAAGCAGACATGTCCATAGCCCTGGTGGCCCCAGTGTGAGCCGTACAATTGTGAAATTGAACCATCATCAGCTGGCGACAGCTCCTCATATCAAGCTTTCCAGTAGACCCACACACCCAGCTATGATGCAAGTGGGAGTCATTCATAAAAATAAAAAAAATCCCTGAACTTTGCAGCCAAGTTGATGACGTCACAGGAGCCCATACGTGCTATTGCATGATTTTATGTCAGAATGTCATTTACAAAAATATCGTCCCATTGGGTGTATGTTTCTTATTCTTTGGCCACATTTCTGGAAGTGATATTTGGGACACATATTCATGCAAGACAATATTGTGACAAATATATTCTGGTCCCACATCTTCTGGGCTGCAGGGGCCTTCCTTAAGGAGGTCAAGAGGCGGGGAAAGACGATCTGCTCAGATGTCACATAGAAGTGGTTGTGTTTTCAAAGTTTCAATTGTTTTTATCTAACTTCGTTTCAGTTGAAGGCATCTATCAATTCTGCCAAAAGTGTGATGAAATTCATTCTTTATGGTTTTCTTTCATGGTGATTCAGTTGTCTTTCTTAATCATTCTGTTCTTTTAATGGGGGCAAATTTAAATTTCCTTACTAATCAATCGATCTTTATACCTACTTCCTTTTCCTAGACATCCTCTTTAGCTGAACATTCCCGGCATACTCTTGATTTTAAATCATCTGTAACATCATTCTTCCCTTTGTTTTATCTTTTTCCTTCCGCTCTCTTTTTTCACATTTTTGATTTTCTATTCTATCTTTAAAGCAAGCTTGCGTGATTCATGTCGCTTCCGTGCTCTGCCATTTTCTATGTATTCTTTTGTCCCTCCCTCATTATTTTTCCCTGTGTCTATTGATGTCTGTGTTCTGTATTCTCTTCTCCATCCATCTTGATCCATTTCCCCACAAAACATGCATTTCACATTTCTATGGGTTAGAATGCTCTTGACACAAAGGACTAAACAATAGTGCCCTCCTTAGCTAGACATTCCCTAGGACCCTTGTATCCTTTACCAGCCTTTGCTGGCATTGTTCCGGTATAGATGCCCACAGTTCGCGAGAGCGTCGCGCGACTCGGCGCAGGGCGCCTGATGTGTCCTGGCCTTATTGAGTCATCACAAAGGTCTGTCAAAGCACATGAGCGAGGAGCAGGGATCACAGTAATCAGCCCACTGCTGTCGCTCTTTATCACTGCAGGGGGCAGGCGTAATCAAAGCAATATCTTTGGATGCCTGATGGAATCCCGCGCCCCCACCACAGCCTGGATCCATGCTCAGCCAGAGCGCATTAAGGCGGGAATGGCCCTAAGGTCTAGCAGAGCAAGCGATGAGTCAGCCAGCCTAAACTGAGCAAGCCGCAGCTCGCGGGCGCTCCCTAACAGCGGACTCCCAGGGGATAGCGCGGCCTAGACCCAGAGGCGCTTTCTTCTCGTGTTGTTCAATCTTCCCTTTTTGTACGGTGGTGTTGAATGGTAGGGACAGATTCTCGAATTGTAGATGCGCGCCTCAACTCGACAACGGGCAACTGAATCATGGCGCGTGCCATGGAGTTGGGCGACATTCACTCCTCTTCGTTGAAAGTGCAGCGGGATGCAGGACTCTGGGAGCAGATGTTAATTGAATAATTTATTGTTGTAATTAATATTATGGTTAATATTTTTATTTTTGTTCCATTGTTTATACTAACATTATTCTCAATAAAAAATAAGACATTCAGAGAAATAACATTGTGAAATAATAGAGAGGAGCAAAGCTTTGAAAAGTTATCTAATTGTATGTATCTATAGACAGGAAAAGACGTATCTCTTGCTATCAGTATCCATATATGTATCAATATATATACATATATGAAGAGACACCTCAGTTGTTGTCAAACATGCCACATGAAGCTGTAATATGGAAAATGCGTCTGTCTTGCTGTCAATCTCAGGAAAAGGCGTCTCAATTGAGATCAATCTTAATATATGTCTCGATATTCTGGAAAAAGTGCCTCCATTATGGTCAATCTTGACATATTGTATTGTAATTGCATTTATATAGTGCTTACTACCCCTGACACAGCGTCAAAGCACTTTTTCGGTGAGTAGCACGCTACTCCGGGACTCACAAAGTATTAGAGGTTAATTAGCATAGTGAAATATAAGATTAATTTGAGTGGTGGATGTATTAGTCTGTTATTTGGATTGAGAAGGATAGTGGAGGGATAGAAGAGGAATGGTTTTGCATTTATGTAGGGCTTGCTATCCCTGATGAGGTGTTGAAGTGCCTTTTGCCAGTAGCACGCTACTCCAGAACCCATAAAGGATTAGTCTAGGAAAATATTAAATTAATTTGACTGGTGGACATGGTAGTCTGTTATTTGGATTGAAAAGGATAGTGGAGGGATGGAGGAGGGAGGGCTTTGCATGTGTATAGCGCTTGCTCCCCTGATGAGGTATTGTAGCACTTTTCAGCGAGTAGCAGGCTACTCTGGAACCCAAAAAGGATAAGTGGTGAATTAGTTTAGGGAAATATCAAATTCATTTGATTTGAGCAGTGGACATGTTAGTCTGTTATTTGGAACCCTACATTGTATGTCTTCGCATGCGCAAGACTTACAATGTAGGAGTTTTTTCATAGAAGAAGGACGGCGCGGATCAGGAAGGAGAGCGGTCAGGCAGAGGAGAAGGCAGCCACTCAGGTAAGTGCCTTTTTTTAGGTCTCGCCTGACCCAGCGCATGCGCTGGTCTGGCAAGACTTATTGAGAGGGCTCCAAAAAGTGTTACCAGGCCAGCCTGGAGCTACAGTGCATGTGCGCGGGCGAGCGCGCCGCGCTTTACCGCGATTAACCACGATTACTTTCACTTGCATACCCAATACGTCTCGCTTTTGGGACATTATAAGTATTTAGTTATGCAACTGTTGCATGGCTAAACACTTATAAGGTTCCAAAGGCGAGACCTATTGGCTATGCCAATGCTTGTTTATATTTCGAATTAATTTGGGAGGGTGGAGGGGCTGGCTAACTCTGCTCTGCCACGGAGGGGAGTTTTGCTTAAACTCCGCATTTGCAATGGAGCGCAGAGTAGGCAAAAATCCGCAACTTCCGGTGGCAGAGCAGAGTTACCTGCCCGGGGTTGGTAACTGAAGTGCAGTGCGGGGATTGGCCGGACGGGCTCAAAAGACGCTCCGCTCAGGGCAGGGAGCCCTGTGTAGTTTCTCCAGCCCGGCTGTTCAATTCAGCAGGGTTAAGGAAACCTAATTGCGCCTGAGACAGCCAGCCAAACATACATGTGCACTTAGAGAGTGAACATATCAGTCCTCCTCCCCCTCCCGCGCCCCGGCCCCGTCCCTCCCTGCACACACGGCTGAGCCAGCTGCCTAAAAAAAAATCATAATCAAATATTGTTTCGTTTTTTTGCTGCTGGCTCTGAGCCAGTGGGGCAACGCTCCTCCGCCATTGTGTTGCGGAGTAGCCGCCCCTTGTGTGTTGCAAAGTATTAGGGGTAAAATACAAAGTCTGGGAAAAGACCTGGTAATAGATTCAATATCCAATGGGAGGAACCATCAATAAAAAAAATGTGTTTTTTTGACAGAGCTACAATCAGAGCCCCAGGAGTGGGAGGAGAAGAAAATCAAGAAACATATAATTCCCACAGAGGGTCACAGGATAAGCGAAGAGGAATTTGTTGTTAATTTATCTTTAAACCCACTCAAGATATGAACAAATTTCAACAAAGGTACTAGTTTATAGCTTGTAAAAGAGCTGCATTGGAAAGCTTTTCTATTCAACAACCACTGCAGAGCACGCAGGAAAGGCACGCATTCAAATTGATTGTAAACTATAGGATGTGTAGCAGTTTTTGATGTAGACTTATGAAATGCAATAAACTTTCGGTCAAATGTCTTTTGAAGATAAACACATATAAATTAATGTGTTTTGGTTTCATACCCAAACATGAAAATTACTCCCAGGGATGGGACACTAATTCTGAAATTCAGTAAATTCAAAGAAAAATTGAGTAAAGGACAAGTTTGTGGCTACTATAATATCATCCGTGTAAAGCAGCCTATGGCCAATATTGTTACATAACCTGTGTCTGAGGTTGTGACAAATAAATAAGGGGTCTTCTGGCGGGCATCATTACCCATTGGCAAGGGGGCATGTCACGGACGTCGTGACATATGTCTAAGGGAGCTGCAAGCTAGTATTGTAACTTTCTAGGAAGGCAGCAAATGGCTAATGTCATGTTTAATTACAGGAGCCACTAGCAATGTTTTTGCAGTGTATAGGTTAAGGCACATATGGATGATATAACAAATGAATATGGGAGCACATGGGCAAGGCCGCCGTGGCCATTGTGCCTCTCGGGAACTTCGCTGAAAGGCTATTGGCTAAGGTGTCTGCTTATAGGGCAGGACATGCTGCTATAATATTAATAATAATAATAATAGTGGCATTTATAGAGCGCGACAGCTACCTCATACAGAGGTGTCCCGGCTGCTAAGCGGAAAATACAGCTGCGAATCAGATCCAACAGAGAAGCTAGCCTTGACCACAGAGCCAGGTCTTCAGCGTCTTCCTGAACTCAGGTTCTGATTCAACCAGGCGCATATGGGAGGGTAAAGAGCGCCACAGCCTGGCGGTCCTCCCTGTGAAGGACCCGCCTCCCATTCGGGACTTAGCATAGCCAGGTACACAAAGCAGGTGCTGGGAACTGGATCTCAGTGTGCGCTTTTGTTGACATGGGCATAGTCTATGCCTGAGATGCCTTGGTCCTTTGTCATGCAGAGCACGAAAGGCCAGGGTCAGGGACTTGAACTCTAGCCTCTTGCTACCTGGAGCCAATGAAGTTGTCCGATATGATGAGAGGACGACACCTGTTGAATTAATCTTGCTGCCGCATTTTGATTTTGTACCATCTGAAGTCTGTTGATCAGATAAGAAGGTAGCCCTCGGCACAAACTGTTTGCATAGTCCAGCTGAGAGGTCACGGTAGCATGGACTATGAGCCTATGACTTTCCTCCAGCAATAGTTGGAGGAATTTCCTTAAACTTCTTAGCTTCCCGAAGCAAGACGAAGATATGTGTCGAACTTGGGGCGAAAGGGAAAAGGTCCGTATCCCATTTGATGCCAAGGTTCCTAGCTGTATTAGCTGGAGTCGGTGGTGATCCCAATTCTGCTGGCCACCACCACCCTGCGGACGGGGGGAAGCCTGACCAAAGAACAGGACCTCTGCCTTGTCTGCATTTAATTTTAGGCTGTTGTTGTTCAGCTCGCGATGTCCTTCTATGCTGTGGCCCAATCACGCCCTCATGACCCCATTGGTAGGGACTATTAGAACATTTTTGCCAGGGCTGACTTACAGTCTTTTTTTAAATTGAGTGAATGAGATACTTCATCACAAACGTGGTGGATATCCCGCCCATCATATTATAAGTGCATTATAGCCTATGGCACTCAAAATACGGGGGACAGGTGATGCGTCAAGTTTTGACAGACTATCCCATCCGCCAAACTCTAAATAAGGACTTTAGTTCCCAGTCCAGCTCTACAAAATAGCCATATAATAACACATTAGTGACAAAGCATGTGACTAATATCATGGTATGTGACTTTGCCAATATGGTACAGTACATGTAAGAGAGCCAGTGGCCGATAACAGCAACACACAAGTTAAGGATTCAACACATATTGTATATAGAGACTTAAGACCTTGTTTCGATGTTGGCAGACAGGATACTGTGTCACAAGCATGGCTGATGCTCTTCTGTCGTATTACAGGTGCATTATAGCCGTGGTATATCTGTCACATTTTGACAGAGTTTTCCATTAGACAAACTCTACATAAAGCCCTTAGAAACATTGGTGTTTGCCTGTCTTGATGTTATTTTTTTTAGTTTGCTTTGTCACATGAACATTTTGCAATTGAAACAACAATGCTGTGATTTACAGAACTGTGTTTTGCTGAAACAGGCCAAAGTAATCCTCGATTGGACCTCGACTCCATTTTGGATTTCATCAGGTGAGTGGAAATTCCTCAATAATTATTCAGGGGGATAGTGCTAGGATGGTAGTCTTATATGACGTTTTATAATGCTATATTGTGATTTGGTGATGTGTTGACACACTTGCTCACGA
Organism: Triturus cristatus; assembly: GCF_964204655.1. Taxonomy (NCBI): domain Eukaryota; kingdom Metazoa; phylum Chordata; class Amphibia; order Caudata; family Salamandridae; genus Triturus; species Triturus cristatus. Next base: position 1,139,864,508 of record NC_140593.1, on the reverse strand, counting down.
CATGCTGACTGTGCGGTTTCCATTGCTTTCTATGGTGAATTGTGGTATAAAAAGATGTGTTTTGGGGGTGAACCAAAAGATCTTTTGATCTCTTCCCTGCGCCTTAGGGATACTGCCCCATTGTCTATTAATGTGCTGTATAGTCTGGACTTAGACTATATTTCATATTATGTCCATGCTGCATCCATTTTACATTATTACTGAGCTTTATGCTTATGATTCCCATATCATGCAACTCAATTGACTTTGCTATATTTTTGCTTTCTATACTGCACTTTAATATTTTAATAACTCTTCATGGCTTCTGGATTACTGATCTCAAGACTCTCTGAGTCAAGATTATTCCTATTGCCTGCTATTAAAGATGCTGTTTTGAACCTTATCTTTAGGGACATATTTCCTCATCGATTCTTGACGACAACACCGTCCCAGATTCTGTGCAGGTTCTTTACCTCGATATTATCAGATTATCTGAGATTACGTCGACAGGTGCCATATCATAAACATAATCTCCACCACCTGTCCGCCATTCCCAAAAATAAGGGAGCCAGTGACTGATATAATGATACATAATGAAGGTAGCCGTTGACACGTGGGTAAAGGAGTCTGTAGCCAATATCAAGATAAATCAGTAAGGGAGGCAATGGGTAATATTGTGAGTCAAGATTAAGGGGCCAGTGGCTAATATCCTAGTATTGAACATGTCCACCAATGGTGTGTCCCTAACACAAGATGGATGAACCAGATAATCCCAATTTAGGAGAGCACAGACATGTACAAGATGAAAAAGCCCAACACAGATATGATGGTTACTCCTGAGAAATGGGCATCCCCCAAAAATGTTTAAAATCACAATGAAAATGTTGTTGAAAGGATGAGAGCAATGAAGCAAAGAATGAAAGAAGATGCTGAAATGGTGATAATAAGAATGAAAAGGTGACAAGTTAGCCAATCAGAGTACAGTTTTGAATAATGTGCTAATAACTGTTTAAGGAGAGTGAACCAGGTTCCAGTCTGGCTACCACCATGGACAGGTGGCAATTAATACTCAGATTCATTGTACCACGGAATGTCCAAGATTGGCAAAGCTTCCACTCAGCCAAACAGCAGCACCATAGACACTTCCTGCAGAACCTCTTTTAATGGAAACTCAACAAGTGATTAAGTGCAAAACTACAACCCACCCCATTCTGTTGATCTGTTGCTTCCTCTGCCGTGCCAGTGTGTAGGTGGGTAGTATTGCCTGAACTCTCTCAGTGTCGCTCTAAGGAAAAGGTTCAAGCTTGATCCCTTCCATGATGCGTAGCAAAGCTCTTCAACTGCGTATTCCCCATTGGACCCACGATAAGTATGCTCTATGGTTGCTGATTGTCTTAGGTTTGTCCAGCCTACCGGAGAGCATGTCCGTTTCACTAAGGTTCACAGTGTCAAGGTTTATGCTTCACTACTCCTTGTCCACACAGCCATATATTTTACATTCTTCTGGAGTAAGATAATCCCACGGTTGAGCAGGCCTATCCCAGGGAAGCCCACTCAATGGACAAGCTAGTGCTCTTGTGTGAAGGCATACACAAAGTAGTGGTCTTGTACTAATGCATGCTCAACATAGTGCCCTTGTGTCGAGCCATGTTAGGACTCGTCCTTCTGTACCAAGATTCAATGAAGAAGATTCTTTTGTAGCAAGCTGTGTTGAACCCAGTGTCCTGGTACCAAGATGCGTGCAACCTAGTGCTATTGTTCCAAGGCGTGTTCAGCCTAGTGCTCCTATGTTTGCTTTTACACGAAGGTGCACCCAACCTGGTGGTTTTGTATCAAGGCACGTCAGCTTAATTCTCTTTTTTGCAGCTTGCTCAACATTGTGCTCTTGTACCAGGGCATTCTGAAAATAGCTCTTTGTGGAAGAGTTCTCTAAACCCTGTGCCAACCAGTACTTTTGTTCTAAAGCACACTTAGTCTAATTTTCTTGTACTAATGCGTCAATTATCTATTGCTCTTACAAAATGTACCAAGGCACACTCAACATAGTGCTCTTGTACCAAATGAATGCTCAGTTTAGTGGGTTTTCACCAAGGCATGCTCAAATTAATGCTCTAGTACCAAGGAATGCTCACCCTCGTGTGTTTTTACCAAGGCATGCCCAAATTAGTGCTCTTGTACTAAGGAATGCTCACCCTCGTGTGTTTTCACCAAGGCATGTTCAAATTAGTTCTCTTGTACCAAGGAATGCGCAGCCTTGTGTGTTTTCACCAACACATTCTCAAATTAATGCTCTTGTACCAAGGAATGCTCAGCTTTGTGTGTTTTCACCAACGCATGCTCAAATTAGTGCTCTTGTAGCAAGGAATGCTCAGCCTTGTGTGTTTTCACCGAGGCATGCTCAAATTAGTGCTCTTGTAGCAAGGAATGCTCAGCCTTGTATGTTTTCACCGGGGCATGCTCAAATTAGTGCTCTTGTACCAAGGAATGCTAAGCCTTGTGTGTTTTCACCAACACATGCTCAAATTAATGCTCTTGTACCAAGGAATGCTCACCCTCGTGTGTTTTTACCAAGGCATGTTCAAATTAGTGCTCTTGTACCACGGAATGCTCAGCCTTGTGCGTTTTCACCAAGGCATGCTCAAATTAGTGCTCTTGTACCAAGGAATGCTCAGCCTTGTGTGTTTTCACCGAGGCATGCTCAAATTAATGCTCTTGTACCAAGGAATTCTCAGCCTTGTGTGTTTTCACCGAGGCATGCTCAAATTAGTGCTCTTGTACCAAGGAATGCTCAGTTTTGTGTGTTTTCACCGAGGGATGCTCAAATGAGTACTCTTGTACCAAGGAATGCTCAACCTTGTGTGTTTTCACCAAGGCATGCTCAAATGAGTGCTCTTGTACCAAGGAATGCTCAGCCTTGTGTGTTTTCACCGTGGCATGCTCAAATTTGTGCTCTTGTACCAAGGAATGCTCAGCCTTCTGTGTTTTCACCAATGCATGCTCAAACTAATGCTCTTGTACCAAGGAATGCTCAGCCTTGTGTGTTTTCACCAAGGCATGCACAAATTAGTGCTCTTGTACCAAGGAATGCTCAGCCTTGTGTGTTTTCACCAAGGCATGCTCAAATTAGTGCTCTTGTACCAAGGAATGCTCAGCCTTGTGTGTTTTCACCAACACATGCTCAAATTAATGCACTTGTACCAAGGAATGCTCAGCTTTGTGTGTTTTCACCAACGCATGCTCAAACTAGTGCTCTTGTAGCAAAGAATGCTCAGCCTTGTGTGTTTTCACCGGGGCATGCTCAAATTAGTGCTCTTGTACCAAGGAATGCTCAGCCTTGTGTGTTTTCACCAACACATTCTCAAATTAATGCTCTTGTACCAAGGAATGCTCACCCTTGTGTGTTTTCACCAAGGCATGTTCAAATCAGTGCTCTTGTACCAAGGAATGCTCAGCCTTGTGTATTTTCACCGAGGCATGTTCAAATTAGTGCTCTTGTACCAAGGAATGCTCAGCCTTGTGTGTTTTCACCAAGGCATGCTCAAATTAGTGCTCTTGTACCAAGGAATGCTCAGCCTTGTGTGTTTTCCCCGAGGTATGCTCAAATTAGTGCTCTTGCACCAAGGAATGCTCAGCCTTGTGTGTTTTCACTGAGGCATGCTCAAATTAGTGCTCTTGTACCAAGAAATGCTCAGTTTTGTGTGTTTTCACCGAGGCATGCTCAAATGAGTGCTCTTGTACCAAGGAATGCTCAACCTTGTGTGTTTTCACCGAGGCATGCTCAAATGAGTGCTCTTGTACCAAGGAATGCTCAGCCTTGTGTGTTTTCACCGTGGCAGGGTCAAATTAGTGCTCTTGTACCAAGGAATTCTCTGTTTTGTGTGTATTCACTGAGGCATGCTCAAATTAGTGCTCGTGTACCAAGGAATGCTCAGCCTTGTGTGTTTTCACTGTGGCATTCTCAAATTAGTGCTCGTGTACCAAGGAATGCTCAGTCTTGTGTGTTTTCACCAAGCCATGCTTAAATTTGGTCTCTTGTACCAAGGAATTCTCAGCCTTCTGTGTTTTCACCAATGCATGCTCAAACTAATGCTCTTGTACCAAGGAATGCTCAGCCTTGTGTGTTTTCACCAAGGCATGCTCAAATTAGTGCTCTTGTACCAAGGAATGCTCAGCCTTGTGTGTTTTCACCAAGGCATGCTCAAATTAGTGCTCTTGTACCAAGGAATGCTCAGCCTTGTGTGTTTTCACCAAGGCATGCACAAATTAATGCTCTTGTATGAAAATGTGCTCATGAATGTATTCTTGTACCGAGGTACACTGAACATGGTTATTTCACAGCACGGTGCACCTAACCTTGCTACCTTGTGCACTATTAGCAAGATCTGTTTACTACCATGAAATGCTCTACCTAATTTTCGTACACTAGGGTGTGCACAACCTAATGGTCTTGGGCGAAGGGGCGTGCAACAGAATGTTCTTGTACTAATGAACACAACACCTCTTCCTCTTATACATGTCAAGGTGCACTCAACCTAGTATTTTAATGCCAATGTGTGCTCAGCCTAGTGCTTGTGTCTCAACGTGGGTCTTGTATCAAGGCGTGCCTTACCCAGTAGTCCTATGCTAAGGTGCTCTCACCCCTTGCAGGCCTCCTTCCCTGACTGCAAGGAGCGAATGCTTCTTCTGTGTGACAAGCACACATGGGACACCATTATCCTGACTCTTCTCGACGTAGAAATGGCAGGACCCTGGGGTTCAGGGATAGGTAAGACTTACTGGCGGCTAGTCAACACCTTTGAGCTTCGCCTTTCTATTCCCATCAAAGCCCTAAGTAACAAGCTTGTTCTCTCCCCTGGGATCGCAATATTCATTCCAGTCAAGTCAGGAAGTCCAGCCAATCACTGTCACTTGACAAGAGACCATATCCATGTGGATCTATCTACCTGATTGGACAGCAACATTCAACAATGCAATCTCATTGGCCATTATTTCATTCTTGTCCACCAAAGCAGCACAAGGCCTCCAGGAGATGCCATTAAGTACTGTAATGATGAGCACACTGACAGATCTCAAGCACTTCCATTTTAAGCTTCACCTGCCGCGTCGCGCGCAAAGCATGACAATATGATGAGAATGAAAGCAGCAATTTGAATGCTTTTAGCCTCCTCGAAGGCAACCTGCCTTTAAGTGGGCTATACTAACCGCTCCAAATGACACCGCCTCCCATACTTCACCCAGCTACAAACAGCCCGAATATCATTGTATTGCAGCGACAGCCAATCAGAAGCGTCTGAGCGTAAGCAAAAGGCTCCGCCTACCTTTTCCATCAATGGCTGCCAGATGCGGTCTCAGTAAAGAGCCTGACTGCACCAAAATGTAAGTAATAAACATTGCTCTGTCCAGCAACTGTCTCTTGTGCAGTTCCCATGTGCAGCTTTTAGCAAGTTCCTACTGATATTTCTGTGTGTAGAAGCCCGTTTCTCAGTTCTCCAAGGGTTCTCAGATGAGGACTGAGGGACATGGAGATAAAGTAATTTGCCCAGGATCACACACTGATAGGTCCTGTTTCACTTGAAACCCACAGCTGAAGGCTATTGATGCGTGCCAGTCCTCTTTTCAGTGCATCCCAGGGCCGGACTGGGAACCAAAACCGGCCCTGGCAAAGTGCTCGGCAGCCCCCCGGGTGCTGCCGAGCTCTTTGCCAGGGCCGGTTTTCGGCCAATTTTGTTACAGGGCCGATTTTGCCACAAAGCTGCAAAAACGACCCTGTAACAAAAACGGCCCCCAGGGGCCCAAAACCGGCCCCCACCTGTGCGGCCCACTGGGGAATTGTCCGGTGCCCGTTACGGCCAGTCCGGCCCTGGTGCAGCCGTATGGATGTTGTCGATACATACATCACAGTTTCACGAAATGAGTGAATTCCTGGTCTAGCTGCTCTTCTCCCTGAGGTACATCCAGCATCGCCCTCATTTGTCACTAAGGGTTCACCAAGTCACCTAGCGGCTCTGACTAAACATCTCGTCTCTGGAGGAAGCAATGCTTAATTTGAGCCGGAGCTTTCCAGTGCTCAGCACCGGCACTTAATTGGTTTCCGGTGCTGGGCACCGGCACCTAATTGTAAACACCATATTTCAAACAGTCTACCACAAGGTGGCGCTGCTCATCTAATTTAGAAAGGAGCAGAACAACGCTTGTTTAGGAATGCAATATACATAAAAATTGCTCATACCTGCCCCCCCATAGTAATTCCTTTAGCTTTGGGGACTTGGACCTGAAATAATCTGAACTATCGCATTTGCATGCGAAAGAGATGGTTACTAGTTATTTTGGCAGCAATGACAAGGGCGATGGGTGGTGTAAGCTGCAGTGGGCTCCTGGTCAGAGCCCTGGCACTTAATATTTTACAAATTAAGCACTGGGAGGAAGAAGGTAGCATCTGTGAAGTCCTATGACATTAAAACCTTTGTGAGTGAAGCTGTGAAGTTTTCTTATTTCCCTCGTCTTTGCTGATGCAGATGAGTTTCCCCTCCCACAGGTCTGCACAACGTTGATCATTTCCCGCTCCTGATTGTTCCACCCACAAAGGGGGGAGGGGGAGGAGGACACCGGTTTCTACGCAACGGCTGAATGTGGATTCTGTGTGTGATTGGGGTGTCCATACCTGCCAACTCGCACGGTGCCACCGTGTGACAATATCGGCTCCCATCACATGGTCTCTTGGAGAGGAGCCAATATCACACAGTGGCAGGGAACACGAGCTGAAAACCAGGATTCCAGCTCGTTTTGCGAGGCTTTGAACTGCTGACATCCATTTAGGGGTGTGAAAACACCCTAGGACGTCAGCACCAGTCTCAGCAAGCATTTTGGGGCATATTTACAAGGGCCATATCTCTGCTTTTTTGGCTTTTAAAGCCAAAAAAGCGGAGATAAAAATATCGCCCTATTTAGAAGAGGGTGATAACATGCATTAGCACATGTTAGCACCCTTTTACCCGACGCCTCCCTTTGCATCTCTAATGAGATGCAAAGTGGGCGTCACTGGGCAGTACAACCTTGTAAATATCGCTGATGTACACATCGCGATATTTACAAGGCTGCCCACGCATTTTAGCAGACATTAGTTTTTGGAGAAAACAGCTGTTTTCTCCAAAAACTAACGTCTGCTAAAATGCAGACTTAGCTATACTTACCATTGAGGGTGGATTATGCTGATACGACCACAGAGCGATGTTCCATGGAAAACATCGCTATCGCTGGGAAATTATCGCCATTGCGCTATGCGTTGTTAATACAACGCTAGCATGGCAATAATTTCCTGCGATAGCCAGCGATAACATTTTTCTTGCTAAGAGCGGCCAGCGATAATTATCGCTGCCGCTTGTTAAAATGCCCCTTTATTTTTTTGGGAGGAGGGGTTTTGGAGCAGGGTGGGTTTCAAAAGTGCTTCGTAGGTACTTCTTGCCTTGAGGCCCCGCCCCTTCAAGGCATCGCACTCTCCTCACACCGTGAGATTGTTCAAGTTGGTGGGTATGGGTGTCTTTGGAGGGAGTAGGGGAGCTCAGAAAACGGGGAGTGCGCAGCAGAAAAGGATTCTCATGGTGGGCAGGAGGCTATGGTGGCAGGGAAGAGGCAATGGGTTGGGCGTAAAGTTGGGAATGAGCCATGTTGGGTGTTTTCATAGGGGTGTTTTTTAAGCAGCACCCACCCACCTGATGCTACATCCTGCCCGTCGAGTCAGCGGCTCCCATGTTTGGATGCTGGAGCTGAAACTTGGAAGCAAAGTCACACTCCAGCCTATGAATCCTTCCAATTGTTTAAAAAGTTACACCTGAAATGGGAAGTGGGGCACCAATCTGACATACTGGATTGAGAGGGAAGGTATGGGCAGGGCCACCAGGATTATGCGTCAGGAGTGGGCAAAATAATGAAGCAGGGTTTACTAAAGTATGCGGGGGAAAAGTTAAACTAAGCGGCGAACTGCAGCACATTTTCTGATAGTATTACCTTACTATTTGTTACTTTTACAGGTTGACACTACCTGGGTAAAGGTTTTACCTCATTAATACCAGTCTGACGCCCACATACTGCAATGAGCAACAGAAAGATGTCCAGCCAGCCCTTGAGAAGGCCCTTCCACTGCACGTGCCCATGTTACTAAATTTTATGAACTTGTGATCTGAAGATTATGCAGAAAATGATGGATAATGTGGCAGCTGTGAAAAAACCATAATTATGCACAAAATGCTGTGGGCGCAAAATTGCATAATTCTAGTGGCCCTGGGTAGGTGATTGTGACTAATGGAGCAAGCCAAAATACCAGACTAATACGAAAGGGCGCTTGGTTAAGAGGTAGGCTGGCAATGGTAGAATTTGGAGGAAGGGTGGTAGCCGAATGGTATAATTGTGAGGCAGGGTGGCATCCGGATGGTAGAATCATGTGGTAGGGCGGCAGATGTATGGTAGAGTTGGGAGGTAGTGTAGCAACTGGGTGGTAAAATTGTGAGGCAGGTTGGTAGCTGGATGGTAGAATTGTAAGGTAGGGAGGCAGCTGGATGGTAGAGTTGGGAGGTAGTGTAGCACCTGAGTGGTAGAACTGTGAGGCAGGGTGGTAGCTGGATGGTAGAATTGTGAGGTACTGTAGCATCTGGGTAGTACAATTGTAGAATTGTGAATCAGGGTGGCAGCTGTATTGCAGAACTGTAAGGTAAGGTGGAAAGGTGGCAGCCGGATGGTAGAATTGTGAGGTAAGGAGGCAGTTGGATAGAATAATTATGAACCCAGGTACCAACAGTGATTATTTGTTTAGGCAAGCCCATATAATGGGACTGTGAGGTAGGATTCCATCTCTACCGGACAAGATTCAAACAAGCATTTGCAATGCAATAGGTCTCACATTTATGAGAGTTTGTGTAACTGGCATTGTAAATGACAATGGGCCAGATGTTCGTCCGTGGAAATAGTGCCTTGAAAATTGCGAGGTTTTTAAGACTCACAATTTGCGAGGCACTATTTTCAATGTACAACAGTGTATTTGAAAGCTTGCCTGGCTGATGAAGGGTGGTGCCCTGGAAATGGTTCCAGGATGATTGTTTCCAGTCCAGGGAGGACCTGGCTTGGCAGTTCGGGCTGGACTGCTCTTACAAGGAACAGGGTCAAGACTGATTTGCATATGACTGGGACCAAACTGGGATGGTGTGGTGAGCAAAATAATGAGGGATTTAACCCAGATCATTGTGACTGGGGTTGAATGTTTGTATTGTCCAGCATTCTGTCCATCAATTGTTTCTTTTGCTTATGTCGCTATAAGTGAGAAGGGTATGCCGAGTTGTGGCTTCCCGTGCTCACTACACCACTGGATTTAAGCTAGCCTGGCTGATGAAGGGTGATGCCCTGAAACCGGTCCCAGGAAGTTTGTTTCCAGTCCAGGGAAGACCTGGCTTGGCAGTTCGGGCTGGACTGTTCCCACAAGGAACAGGGTCAAGACTGAGTTGCATATGACGGGGTCCAAACAGAGGTGGTGTGGTAACTCTGAGCGCGCAGAAAGAAATTACAGTGCCCAGTCAGTCCGACACTTATACAGTGGAGGAGACTGTACATTAGGGCGATAAGAACAGATGGGGCCCCTGGCCCAAATGGAATTCCCGCCCAAGTCTTTAAATCCGCTCCAGCATTTTTTGCATCCATCCTCACTCCGTTATAAGATCATTCATACTTCACAGCAATTTTACCAAAATCCTGGAAAGGCTTATTTCCAATACACAAGAAGGGAGACCATTCGAACCCTGCCAATTATACGCTCATAGCCCTGCTCGATATTGAAGCAAAGGTTAATGCCCGCCTATCATTAAGGGACCTAGAGGCTTGGGTGGACAAGAACGGTATCCTCCCACCCTTTCAGACCGGCTTCAGGGCAAATAGTTCCACCATGGATTACATCTTAGCGCTTTCTTACCTCTCAAAGCAAGCTGTATCGAGTAATAAACCGCCCCTGTTTTGCTGCTGTATAGACTACTCCACAGCCTTCGACAGAGTTAATCGAAGACGGTTATGGGCAAAACTCGAATCTTGGGGGATCACAGAAGCCCAGTTAAAAGCAATAAAAGCCCTCCACGAGGGGACGTGGGTCCGGGTTAAACTAAGTCCAACAACTGTAACCCCAAGAATCGAAACTAACACCGGGCTAAAGCAGGGATGTGTTTTGGCCTCACTACTATTTAACTTGTACACAGCAGACCTGGGGCCAGCCTTGAAAGAAGACGCCAGCCTAGTACCTCCGAGATTGGGCAAGATGACCCTGGGGACCCTCCAGCATGCGGACGATACAGTGGTCATGGCCCACACCAGGGTGGGGCTCCAAAAAGCATTAAATAGTCTTACAGTATACAACCGGTAAAACAGTCTGTAGATGAATGAGAGTAAGACCAAGACAGTAATCTTTGGGAAATACCCCCACAAAAAACAAGCAACATGGTCCTTGGGAGAGCACCGAATAAGGACAGCTACAATCCTACAATTATTTGGGGGTATGGGTGACAAAGAGGGCCACAGCAGCCAAACATATAAAGGAGTTGACACCGAGAATTAACAAAATAATTCTGTCACTCCGACGTTTAAGCCATCGCCTAGTAAGTCTATCTATAGAGCCCATGCTGACAGTACTTAGGGCAAAACTAATTCCAGGAATCACTTACGGTCACTTAGTCTGCCCGGGAACACTTGAGAAAGTCATCAATGCGGCCCAGATAAAAGCTTACAAGATGGTGCTTCAAGCTCCCAGACAAGCAAGGAACACCAGGCTAAGGCTGGAAATAGGACTGAACAGACCGGACTTGGCACTACAGGGGGACCTAATAAAATACTACATCAGAGTACTGAAAGCCCCTGAAAACAATCTTAAATATTTTCTAAAACTAAATTTCAGGGCAGAGGGTCCCCTCTGGCACTCTAAGTTGGATCAAGCAATAGACCAACTGAAAATCGAGGCAAAGAGTATGCCCCTTCATGAAATTCCTTACTCTGCCTGGGCTAAAGCTGACAAGCGCCAAGTCCAGACCATCTCGTTTGAACTGGATAGATCCTCTCTCCGGTACAACTCCCTCACACAGGCAATGGATAAGTCATATACTCCTGGGAAAGTTCAATCATACATGCAAGACTCACTTTCAGTACAAGCAAGAAAGAAAATCCTGTACTTGCACCTCACTGCCCTCAAGATTTCGGACTTCAACCCAAAATGGGCACAGACAGACAACATCATCTCTTTCCGGTTATGCAATTACCACAGGGAATCCTGGCTACATCTTTTATGTTGCTGCCCCAAGTGGGCCAGCAATCGTCATCGTTTGCTGCGCCTGGCCCTAAGGAACAAGGGCCTCAGAACTTGCAGTGAGGCCTCAGAATGGTGTATTTCAGAAACTACAACTTGTTTACTTGCCAGAGCTGGCAAGTTTACCCATCAAATTAGAATTGCACTTGATTCCCATCAAAAGGCCGCAGATTTCAGGGTCCCTGTTATTCTGTAATGAAAATCATCTGGTGCCCTAACCCTTTCAGTCGTCACTTAACCCAGGGGCTCTCTGCACGGACACTGGGATCATAAAGAAACCATGGGGCCCACTAGGGGGTACACCAAGAACTTTTATTAATGACAATTGACATCTTGGAGGGATTTACCCTGATGGATCCCTACAGGAGTAACAGTGCGAAAGGGTGGTGACCCAATATTTTAATTCAGTTTTAAATGTAAGTTTTAAAGGGACATAAAGTAGTAAATAGAGCCCATGTAGCCATGGCGCTATTTTAAGTTGAATATCGGGTTGCTCCAGGGGTAATGGTGGGTTGGAGGGGGGCATTGTTCATGTGTTTTATACTGTAAAGATTTTAAGTAATCGCACAGTTAATAAAGAATAGACTCTCACTGTTAGCGATTCCCAATGGGGTCGCAAATTGAGAGGCTCATGAATATTAATGAGCCTCTCGCAATTTGCAACCCCATTGCAGACCACCATGTCTAGGACTGCTTTTAAATAAAGCAGTTGTTTTTTAATGCAGACAGTTTTCCTTAAAGGGACCACTGCCTGCTCTTAAAAAATATTTTCCCCTGCATTTGCAAAGGAGAAGGGGTCCCCTGGGGACCACTTCCCTTTTTTTCGAGTGCATTACAACCCTCTTGAAGGGGGTGGTAATTTGGAAGTGTTTTGCGCCCGCAACTGCGGACGCTAAACATTCTTACATAGGGTTGCGGTCACTATTGGGAAGGGAAAATAGGGTTTTTACATTCCCCATGCTGTTTTTGCATGTGCAAACGGGTTCGCAAACCCGTTTGCGCATGCAAAAATTGTCGTACATCTGGCCCAATGCCTTTTATGTATGTGTTGTTTTTAAAACAGACAAATTAAAGTCACTGTCATTTACAATGCCAGAAGCTTAAACTCTAGCAAATGCGAGACCTATTGCATTGCAAATGTGTGCTTTAAAAATAAAAAAAGCATTAGGAGAGCCTGTCCTAACAACAGGCTGGCAGGACAAAGCTATTTGAGAAAATAGTGCTCGGAGACTGTAATTAAAGCCAACCGAGCAAAACACACGTAACAGGGGGTGTCGCCATGGGAGGTTACAAAATGAGACAAGGCGGAACTAAGGAGGAACTACTAAGCCTTTTGACCAATGAACAGCCATAGTTTACAGTGGACAATGCCATAAGCCAATGAAAAATGTGGGCGGAGAGTGAGCGGAGCATCAAGGCCCTACCTCAATACAGCATGTCTTGCAGTGTAGCGCATGCGCTGCCCTGGCTCGACCTAGCCTCAGCCATACTGATGTCATCCAACTCACCAAAATTTACGACCGATACGCAGTTTTCACTGACTTTTCACCTTGAAATGGCACCCAGGTACACATGGGAATCAGCTTTAGAGACTGGAGAGATGTGGCAGCAGGTCTGCTATATATTCCACCATGTCATTACCTGTCGGCCCATTGGGCCAGAAAACAGGGATCCATTTTCAGGCATAATTTAACTAATGTTATGCTTGTACTGAGAGTTTTCTCCCAGCAGTTAGGGGGTATTTCAGGACCATTACAGTCCTGGACCACAGTGATAGGCATGGGTGTCACAGTGTTTAATTTGTAATGAGTAAAAAATAAGTGCCAGGGCCCAAAGTTCTGCTCAGAAGCCCACGGCCGGTACTGTCGGGGGTCGGGGTGCCGAATACCAAGGCAGCTTAGTCCTGACCGCACCTCATGCCTCTTTCATCCACCCTCATACACTCCCTGCCCCTTTATCTCACGCTCTCATGTTGTATTTCTACCTTGTTTTTTTTCATTGTCACTGCTTTTCCATCGTCCTCTTACCTCCTTCTTTTCCCTTCTTGTGTTTTTCTCTGTCTTGCTTTATAGATCAAAGTCTGTTGAGACAAAATAACTCCCAGTCCCCAAAAATGAGTGCAGGTGGGTGTCACCTGCAATTACAGGCTCAAATTAAGTACTGGTTGTCCTGAATATTAAAAAAAAGCGATGCCTGCAAGCATCAGGTCTGCTGTAATCAGTGCTTGATTTGAGCCGGTGTTGAGAATTAGGTGCTGTTACTAAGCACCAGAAACCACCGGCTCTTATGACAGTCTACCACATGGTGGCGCTGGTTCTTCAGTTCTGAGACGAGCACAACAACAATTGTTTAATCATTCAATGTTCATTAAAAATTCATAACAGCTGCCGCCTACACCATTTTTATACCTTTGGGTGGCCTGAACTAGACTGAAATGTCACACAAGTAGGAGTGTGGTGGCTAGCAGTTGTGTCTGTACTGTCATTGGCAGCACTAGCAGGGGCAATAGGCAACTACGGCTTGTGCAGGTAAGACCGGTGGGGCCGGGTGGTGGGGAGTATTTGGACAGAAAATGACGAGGGAAAATGTATTATTTATTTAAGTTTCCCTCATTGTCGTCTGTCGAAATCCCCCCTACTCTGCCCCATCACCACACCCCTTTTACTTGCACGAGCCGCAGTTGGCAATGGACGGTGTGAGCTGCAGTGGCCTCCTGAGAAAGGCCCTGGAACTTATGTTTTTTGCAAGTTAACCACTGGCTGTCATAGGGTTCCCAGTGGTGGAGCTGGTAAGGGCTTCAACATCTGGCGGGCCCGCTCACCCCACACTGTAAATGAGGCAGGAGAACAGAGAGGAAGGTGAAGGCGACATGAAGCAGATTTTGGATGTGCTGTGACTGGCCTAGTTTAAATGCAGTCTAAGCCTTCAAAGTCACAAACTAATCCATTGATGCAATGCTGCCTGGCAGGGACTGGGAGTGAATCCCCCATCTCTTCTGGCTCTTGCATAAGCCTCTTGTTAAATTTATGCAAATTGTGGCAATGGCCCTCCCACCTCTCAAAAAAGAATCCTGACTTGTCTATGGTCTGCCGAACTGACTTCAAGCAAGACAAAAACAGACTCACTCTTAATTGGGAGCATGGGAGCATCCCCTTTCTGACCCTCCAAACAACAAACAAAAGAAGACAGACGTTCTGCTTCTTCAGCTCCTGGCTGGAAGCCTTTCTGAGACATTCCGGGAATGCACAAGTAATCATTAAGTCCCAAGGCTGCAATTTAAAACAAAGCCCCTGTTAGTGTAATAGTGACTGAGCTCCGCATGAAATCCAGCAGCGAGCCAGCCATTAATTTCTGGCTTTGTGCGGGGGTGTCACCCCGCGGATGGCCATGGCAAGGGCAGTCATGCTTCTCTCTTCACCTCGCGCCACATGTAAGCGTCGCTGTGCGGATGGCCATGGCAACGGCACCCATGCTTCACTCTTTACCTCTGGCCATGCATGACTGTCTCTCTGTGGATGGCCAAGGGCACCCACGCTTCACTCTTAACCTCTCATCACACATGAGTATCACTCTGCGGATGGCAACGGCATCCATGTTTCACTCTTCACCTCTGGCCACTCATTAGCGTCACTCCGCGGATGGCCACGGCAGGGGCACCCATGCTTCACCCTTCACCTCTCCGGACACATGAGCTTCTCTCTGTAGATGGTCAATGGTGCCCAGGCTTCAATTTTGACATCTTACCACTTGTAAGCATCACTCTGCAGATGGCCATGGCAAGGGCACCCATGCTTCACTCTTCACCTCTTGCCAAGCTTGAGCGTTGTTGTGCAAATGGCCATGGTAATGGCAACCATGCTTCACTCTTCACCTCCCGCCACACATGAGCATCACTCTGGGGATGGCCATGGCAAGGGCACCTATGCTTCACTCTTCACCTCTCTTTTAGCTTGAGCGTTGTTGTGCAAATTGCCATGGTTACGGCGTCCATGCTACACTTTCACCTCTCGCCGCACATGAGCATCACTCTGCGGATGGCCATGGCAACGGCACCCATGCTTCACTCTTCACCTCTCGCCAAGCTTGAGCGTCGTTGTGCAAATGACCATGGTAATGGAACCAATGCTTCACTCTTCACCTCCCACGACACATGAGCGTCACTCTGGGGATGGCCATGGCAAGGGCACCCATGCTTCACTCTTCACCTCTCGCCACGAGTGAGCGTCACTCTGCAGATGGCCATGGCAAGGGCACCCATGCTTCACTCTTCACCTCTCGCCACGAGTGAGCGTCACTCTGCAGATGGCCATGACAAGGGCACCCATGCTTCACTCTTCACCTCTCGCCAAGCTTGAGCGTCGTTGTGCAAATGGCCATGGTAAAAAACACCCATGCTTCACTCTTCACCTCTCGCCACACATGAGCGTCACTCTGCGGATGGCCATGGCAAGGGCACCCATGCTTCATTCTTCACCTCTCGCCATGTGTGAGTGTCACTCTGCAGTTGGCCATGGCAAGGGCACCCATGCTGCACCCTTCACCTCTCGCCAAGTTGAGGCGTCATTGCGCAAATGGCCATAGTAACGGCGCCCATGCTTCACGCTTCACCTCTCGCCACACGAGCGTCACTCTGCAGATGGCAAGAGCACCCATGCTTCACTCTTCACTTCTCGCCATGCATGAGCGTCACTCTGCAGATGGCCATGGCAAGGGCATCCATGCTTCACTCTTCACCTCTCGCCATGCATGAGAGTCACTCTGTGGATGGCCAATGCAAGGGCACCCATGCTTCACTCTTTACCTCTCGCCAAGCTTGGGCGTCATTGTGCAAATGGCCATGGTATCGGCGCCCATGCTTCACTCTTCACCTCTCGCCTCTCGTAAGCATCACTCTGTAGATGGCCATGGCAAGGGCACCCATGCTTCACTCTTCACCTCTTGCCAAGCTTGAGCATCATTGTGCAAAGGGCCATAGTAACAGCGCCCATGCTTCACTCTTCACCTCTCGCCACACATGAGTGTCACTCTGCGGATGGCAATGGCAAGAGCACCCATGCTTCACTCTTCACTTCTCGCCATGCATTAGCGTCACTCTGCAGATGGCCATGGCAAGGGCATCCATGCTTCACTCTTCACCTCTCGCCATGCATGAGAGTCACTCTGTGGATGGCCAATGCAAGGGCACTCATGCTTCACTCTTTACCTCTCGCCAAGTTTGGGCGTCATTGTGCAAATGGCCATGGTATCGGCGCCCATGCTTCACTCTTCACCTCTCGCCACACGAACGTCACTCTGCGGATGACAAGGGCACCCATGCTTCACTCTTCACCTCTCGCCAAGCTTGAGCATCGTTGTGCAAATGGCCATAGTAACAGCGCCCATGCTTTACTCTTCACCTCTCGCCACACATGAGCGTCACTCTGTGGATGGCCAATGCAAGGGCACCCATGTTTCACTCTTCACCTCTGGCCATGCCTGAGCATCACTCAGCTGAAGGCCAATGCAAGGGCACCCATGCTTCACTCTTCACCTCTCCTGACACATGAGCGTCTCTCTGTAGATGGTCAAGGGTGCCCAGGCTTCAATTTTCACCTCTCGCCGCGCATGACTGTCTCTCTGTGGATGGCCATCGCAGGGGCACCCAAGCTTCACTCTTCACCTCTCGCCACTCGTGAGCATCACACTGAAGATGGCCGTGGCAAGGGCGCCCATGCTTCACTCTTCACCTCTCTCCAAGCTTGAGCGCTGTTGTGCAAATTGCCATGGTAACGGCGCCCATGCTTCACTCTTCACCTCTCGCCACACATGAGCATCACTCTGCGGATGGCCATGGCAGGGGCAACCATGCTTCCTTCACCTCTCGCCATGCATGAGAGTCACTCTGTGGATGGCCAATGCAAGGGCACCCATGCTTCACTCTTCACCTCTCTCCAAGCTTGAGCGCTGTTGTGCAAATTGCCATGGTACCTGCGCCCATGCTTCACTCTTCACCTCTTGCCATGCATGAGAGTCACTCTGTGGATGGCCAATGCAAGGGCACCCATGCTTCACTCTTTACCTCTCGCCAAGCTTGGGCGTCATTGTGCAAATGGCCATGGTATCGGCGCTCATGCTTCACTCTTCACCTCTCGCCACACGAACGTCACTCTGCGGATGACAAGGGCACCCATGCTTCACTCTTCACCTCTCGCCACGCGTGAGCGTCACTCTGCAGATGGCCATGGCAAGGGCACCCATGCTTCACTCATCACCTCTCACCATGCATGAGAGTTACTCTGTGGATGGCCAATGCAAGGGCACCCAATCTTCACTCTTCACCTCTGACCACGCATGAGCGTCACTCTGCAGAAGGCCATTGCAAGGGCACCCATGCTTCACTCTTCTTCTTTCGATACACATGAACATCTCCGTATGGATGGCGAAGTGACCCATCCTTCATTCTTCACCTCTTATCACGCATTGGCCTCTATGTGAAAGGCCCCATGTACCACTGTTCTTCTCTCGCTACGCATTAACTTCTCTCAGCAAATGGCCAAGAGCACTGATATTTCATTCTTCAACTTTGGCCACACATGGGCATCTCTCTGAAGATAGCCAAGGGGGAGCGTACTTCATGCTTCACCTCGCTCAATGCATGGGCCTCTCTCTGCGGAGGTCAGGGATCCAAGCGACTCAGCCTTCACCTCTCACTGTGCATGGACAGAGGGCTTTTCCCTGCATATGGCCAAGCACAGTCATTCTAGAGGCTTCACCTCTTGCAGTGTCTAGGTGTTCCTTTGCAGATAGTTAAGGGGGCTTGTGCATTATTTTCATCTCTAGTCACTCATAGACATCTCTCTGCGTATGGTCTTGGGTGCCTGTGCTTTATTCTTCACCTCTGCCATCCCCCTCCCCCCCCAGCCCCTGTAAGTCACCAGAGACCTCATCCCCAAGGCTGTTTTTCCTAATGAGGTGAGGGAGGTGTGTGGCCCACTTCCCCAATTCCCGATGAGGACCCGGAGGTCCCATCCCTGGGGGCCATTTTGAAATATAGGAGACGGGGGAACACGGGCCCCTCCGCAAACCTTGATTAGGCCTCAGGCCCATTTCGAAATATAGGAGAGTGGCATGCAACCCCTCCCTCTCCGATCTTCTGCGAGTCGCCATGACCCCATCCCTCAGGCCACATTCTTACACAGTAGAGTGTTGTCGGTCCCCCTTTCCTAAGATTGGCCCCAGGGACCCCATCACCCAGAGCTCAATACTTTGCAGTGTCCCTGGGACCCCCTGCCCCGGGACACTGTAGTTTCCTGCCCGGAGAGTGCTGGCATACCCTGCCTGCACCCTCCTGGGCAGGGTAAATCCCATTGCCACCCTCCTTTAAATACTAACTAACCATTTGTGTTATAAACAATTGTGATGTGAAGTATTGGGGTACAGAGAATGGGAAACCTCAGAGAGCAGCTGGCCTCAATGGTGTGACACAGTGCAGGGAAATAGGCCTCTTTGCTGTGATAAAGTGGTGTGGGGGGCAGAAGAGCGTGAATTGGTAGTTATATATCTGGCTGTGCAAAACTGTTTTCAGTTTTGTCTCACACTTAGCTTTTTTGTGTAATTTTCGCTCATGGAAGATTTGATTGGATCAGAAAATGATGACTTCCTGGAGCTGCGAAAACAGATGTTGGAATAATACTGAAATGTGTACATTATGACGTGTCTCCTAATGAAGAGCGGAATTACATCTCTGAAGTGCATAATTATATACCACCGATTTACATTTTGAAGTGCAGGCAAAAGCAAGTGGTTTTCCCCACTTCACAAGATGGCAGATAGTCCTGGAGCTGGAATTCGAACCCAGGGCCTCAGAGCCGGCCTTTGCTAGGGTAGGACACTGGGCAGAAAACAATTTGGCGCGCTTGGTTCTGTGACCATTGGCACTGGAGTGTCCTAAGTGGGCGTGTCCACCTTTAATATTTTGTGAATATATTTGTATCAAACTCTCATCTGTAGCCTTCTAAAAATACATTTGTCCACTTGCAAAACCCAATCTTTTATAACACACGCACGCGCACACACACGTGTCGTAGGGCATCTGTCTAAAATAGTTCCTATTTTATTTATCTAATTATCTTTTTTGTTGAGTGGCGAGGCTATTGAAGCATTGGTAAACTGTTAGTTCTGGCTTAGAGCACGGACAGAGCTTTGGGCACAAAGTAAGCTGGCGGGGGCGTCTGTTGCTGACGATGAATAAATGTACGCAGCAGGGAGCCCCTTTTTGCATTCCCAGGCCAACTCCAAACCGATAACATCAACGCAATGGCTGGTCTCTGAACACAAACATCTCTGCGCCTCCCCAAACTCTCTGGAATCGCTCACAGCTCGGGGCTGTCACGCTGGTACCTAGGTATTTTTCGGAGGTGGTGTTGGTTTGTGGCGGCAGAGGGTGAGAGGGAAAGACGAGGAAAAGGGTGGATGTTAAAAAAACAAAAAGCATCAGCGGCACTTTAACAAGTAATTAAAAACACTTCGGGCAGATTTATGTGGGACTTGCGCCCCTTTTACGCCGCCGTTGCGTCACTTTTGTGACGCAGCGGCGGCGTAAACCCTGCGCCACATTGCGCCCCATTTACATCGTGACGCATCTATGGAGATGCGTCACGGTGTAAAGCCCTGCGCCACGTGAAACCTGCGTCAGGTTTCACGTGGGCGTTTCGACACAGGGGGGGGGCGTTCCGTCGCAGGAACGCCCCTGAAAAGTGACTCAGTGAAATCTATAAGATTTCACTGAGTCACTTTCCCAACGCTGATGCGTCAAAACCCTGCGCCTGCTTGAAGCAGGCGTAAGGCTTGACGCACCATGTTAGGGATAGGGTAGGTTGGAACTGTGCTGGAGTTGCGTCGCGCTTGCGACGCAACTTCAGCACTGCGCCAACCTTACGCCGGCAGATGCGTCACGTATCTGCTTGTCCTTGCGCCACGATGCACCACATTGTAAATGCGGCGCATCTGCGGTGGCGCAAGGGTAAACTTGCGTGACGCATCTTCCCTGGCGCATCCATGCTGATTTGCAGGGATGCGCCAGGAAACATAAATCTGCCCCTTCATGTTGCACCACTGAAGCTGCTGCGTGCTGCTGTTCGCATGATTTTAGTGCAGACAGCTCTGTGCGCCTCTGAAAAGATTAGCGCCCTGGGCCTCAGCCCACCTCGGCCATGCCAAAAGGCAGCCCTGGACAGGATGGACACAGTGTGGGGCTCTGTGCTGTAATAAAACGGTGCGATGGTGGGGCGGGGGGGGGGGGGGGTAGATGCTTAGCTCGCTGACTCTGGCGCACTTGGAGGGAGGGCATTTGACCTCTGTGATGACGTGACCAGAGGATTAGGCCGCTGCACCGTGATATAATGTGGGCGTGGTAGATGAAGCTTAGGTGTCTATGGGCTGGTACATTTGGGGGGTGGGGGGCGCTAGAACGCTATATTCCCCGTCCACGTAGTAGAATCTACTGAACGAGGCCAGGCCCGGAGAGCAGGCAGCCCTGGCTTGGCAGGACGTGAAAGCTGCACTCCGTCGCAGCTCCTTGTGGGGGGCAGCTCACAATATAGACGTAGCCCTGTCAGGGCGCAGGCACGCGCTGGCAAGCTGTCACAAGTGATCACAGAGAGCATGCGCGCGCTCGGCAGCAGCCAAGCACGTGCCGCCGCGCGCCTCCACTTCCAGCTAGCACCTGGGGATCCCAGCTGAGTCAGGCTGCCTGCCTGCCAGAGCTACTCGGAGGCGTTCACGCTGCACTCGAGGGCACGGCTGGGGCAGCCCACGGTAGGACAGAGCGATGGTAATATTGAACACTGTGGAAAATGGTGCCCAGTTAACTGGGCCAAGTGCCTCACGCCTTTTAATGGATGCTTTGTTTCATCCTTGCAGAGGTACATCGCAACTGCATGCGCCATACAGCCTTTTTGTTGTGTTTAAGCACTCGATGTCTCTATCGAACATATATTGATCACATGCTATTGATAGGAAACAAAAATTCTTAAAATATTTGGTTGAAAAACTATTATAAAATGTTTAATCCAGACACTTTCAGTAAAATTATATTAAAAGCACCATGGCAATAATTACTTAACCTGTCATTTTGTTATGTCCTTTAGGTGTTAAAATGTAGTTTCAGAATTGTAACAGAAAGAGAAAAGACCCTATGGTAAGCTACACAGTGAGTGACTAAACCTCGCTAAGAAGACAGCCAGTGGCTGGTTCTCTGCCCGATTCATGGAGGGGCCCTTAAAGGCATGGTTCTATAACTGTGTGAGGCCTGCTGAGTCATCCAGAACATGACTCAGCAAGGTCACATCCAGGGAATGACTATAATTGTCTGCCTTGGTCTCATACCCTCCAGTGAAAGATTCTGTAGAGTTAACGTTTCTCATCTAGTCCTTCTTCAACAATGACCGTTCTCAAGCCCTTGACCGGTCCCTTGAGCCGTCCAGTGTGCGCCACGTCATGTAATGTGCCTGTCTTTGCTCCAGCGTCATCTGAAGCCAGATCGGTAGTTGTGCAGGAGATGGTTGGTGTTGATGTGACCTTAGAGTTGAGCGAAGCGTGCTTCTTTAGCCAGTTCTTAAACCTTGCGCGTCTCAATGGACTACTATACTGACTGGTTGTTTCGTCTCCTACCATTACTATCAGCCACACATTGGATGGTTTATAAAGTGAGGCCAAACCATGACACCCCTCCAGCTCGGTGCCAGTCTCATGGGCCACCCTGTGATGGTTCGTAAGTTTCATCACAAACTTATTAGCTATTGGGCAGGAATAAGTCATTTGCATACTGTGGAGAATTGACTTTGGATTTGCAAAGTTTAGATGCCGTTCAATAATGAGAATATTTACTGAAATACAAGAATATGCGGGATTTAGGAGCCCCCCCAAGTGTGGATTGAAGCACAAATCCTGCCTTGTGTCTTAAAACACATCTTTGAACCAACCCAACAGTTTCCCAGCACACATTAAACTCACCCACTCTTGTTACAAAGCCAGTTCTCTGCCCACAGCCTGGTCCTTCCTCGGTTTTCTTATTCCCGGAAGTGAGGCTTTTGGCCAGGGAGTCATTCAGCCGAGACAGGGAGTTCTGCCCTTCTGCCAGATCTCATCTGTTACAGCGGCGTCTAAAGGGGCTCCGCGTCTCACCCAGTCTGTCAACCCTCAACCCCCGCCGACCCTCATTCCTCACAGCAGCAGGGCGCGTGACTCACCTCTGAGTCACTGCTGGCTGCCTCTACGCCGTAGCCGTCCGGCCGCGTGGCAGCCGGGCAGCCCTCGGCATATCTGCTCACCCACGATTGCATTCTAGTTGAGATCTGATCTGCACAGTTCCGAATAACAACCACACCTTCTCAGATGTAGCGCTGCGTTCAAATTGACAGCTTTTCAATGGTCTAGCATGTTAATCGGAAAAAAAATCAACATTTGGGAAGTGAAGGCTCAGACCGAATGTTCAATTAATGGGGCTGTGTTAGTATATAGGTTTACTTTTCATGAAACTCAAGAGTGGCCATGATTTGCAGAACCTGGAAGATGGACTCCCCACGTGTCCAGGTTACCCCACTCTGCGGAAGTCCCGCCCGCCCCGGCCAGAAAGTAACATCGTCATTGGTGGGTGAGGGTATATGAGGAGCCGAAGGTTCCCTATTATTGATAGGAGCCGGGTATTCTCTAGTATTTGTGGGTGAGGGTATATGAGGAGTCGACGGTTTCCTACTATTGATGGGTGAGGGTAGGGCTTTAAGTGGGATGGAAAAATGGGGGGGCCTCTCAATGGGGCGTGGCCAATGGAAAAAAGGGCGTGCCTTAAGAACACATAAGCTAATAATCTGTGTTTAGCATAGTGTTCCGCCCAATTTGTATTTTGCGGTTTCCGTCATTGCATCCAGAATTATGATACAACAACTACCATCATACCCACAACAAGTCAGGACTATTGGCTTTGTAAATGGTTGTTAGTTGGAAAACAGAAATAAGCAGCAACTATGGCTTGTATATAATATTGAAAAAGCTTCCACTTAAAGCCCTGGTGACGCCACAACAATGTTCCTGAGTTTCAAAAAGAGAAGGGAAATCCTTAGAGAAAGTGTCTCTCTTTAAAAGAGTTTCCTTCCCCTACAACGCTCACCTGGCATGACGTCATGCTGTGACTTCTCCACTTGTGAGAAGTAAGCAGTGTGAGCATGCGCACATGGATGTGCCTGCTGTCACTGCAGTCCTGAAAAAATGGACCGTCTGTGCCAGGGCACAAAACAGATCCTGATAGAGACCCATTTCGAGGCCCCCTTTAAACAAGCATTTACAATGCAATGGTCTCGGCATTGTTAAAGTTAAAGCTATTGGCATTGCTCATGACATTATTTTTGTTTATGTTTTGGTTTTTAAAACATTTAAAGAAACGGCATTGTTATTTACAATATCAATAGCTTAATCACTCTCAAATGCGAGACCTATTGCATTTGCACCCACACACAGAGCCACACACCCAAAGCCACCCACACACACAGAGCCACCCACACAGAGCCACTCACATAGAGCAACCCACACACAAATAGAGCCACCCATAGAGCCACCTACACACAGACAGTTACCCACACACAGACAACGGACCTGTTGCACGGAATAGGACAATAAGTTACCCCTCTGTGATCTGTAATGTTAGCGCCCCGAAGTTCTAATAAATAATTATTATTCCCCATTTGTAAAGTGCAAACTTATCACCCCTAAGGGTATCCAGGCGCTGTCCGGGGAGAATAATTGACCTATTGCCCAGAGTCACATGATGCTGAGCTGAGCTGCTGCCAGCGCCGGGATCGAACAGTGAGCCCCACCTCCGAGTCCGCCGCTCTGGCCAAAGCGCCACACCTCCTTTAAGCTATGGCAAGAGGACAATCAGCCCTTTACAAAACATCTAAATATATAAATGAATAATTCAAAACTCGCTGGAGTCTACCGAGGAGGCAGTTCAGGTTCCCTGAAGGGCGCGTGGCTCCTGCCAGCACATCTCACAAGCCAGCGAGGTGGATGAAGCCACCGACAGCCACCAGACCACGTGCGCAGGACTGCCAGGGAAGAATGTGGAGCCGAGCTGGGCTGGGACAGAGAAGGGATGGGCCGGCCCCTCTTCAGAGAGGCCCTCCCAGCTCGGGATGCCCGGCCCGGCTCGGGTGCCTCTCGCGGTCGTGTCAGTGCCTGTCGGTGCCTTTCTGTTCAGGATTGTGGGGGATGACGGTTTAATGGCGTGGGGAAGGGAGAGCGAACTTTATACACGGAAATGAGAGATGCTTCTTCCATGCCATAACTCATCTACCCTCCAAGCATTTCAGCAATGTTGTGTATACATTGTGCTGTGCACTGAGCTCTCGCGTGCTCAGGTATAAAAGGGGGAGAACCATTAATCAAAACAGAAACACAAAAACGCGCCGACACATTAAGATGGGCCCTGCCCAGCGCTCTACGTTTTACATTGAGCTAGCCACCAGGTGCTTTTAGCAGAGCAGCATGTTTTTTGTGAGCGTATGTGTTGGATGCAAGAGTATTTTTGGAGTAGTCTGGAGTAGGTAAGGGCGTGCGTGTGTGGATAGGTGTATGCATGCATCGCGTGTATGAGGGGGGTGTAAGTTTGCGCTTGTGTACACTTTTGCCTGCGTGAGTTTTTGCGGTGCAGCCAGGCCCAGACACAAGCGGGTGTTTTGACAGTAAGAGTAAGCATGTGTGCTTTTGTGTGTATGTGTGGGAGCGCGTTGTATTCCTTGCACGGGGAGGGCAGAGGACGTCGCCGTGTGTGCGTGGGACTGTTTTCCCTGGCCGTGTTGTTCAGGCAGGGGCAGCGGCTCAGTTTCTTTCATTCACGGGAGGCCGACGCTGGAATAACACAGATAATGGGGTTAGCTCTTTCAACTCACAAAGCAGATGTGCGGGTCCCTGCGCCTGCTGCCGGGGGGTGAAGACTCTGCTTTGTCCGGCTGCTCACACTCTTGTCCCAGGCCTCGGGAGACAGCCCCTCTGGCGGGTCGGCCGGCTCTCTTTCAGAGTGTGCAGCCGAAGAGGGCGACCCCCTCTCCCCCCCAACCAGCATTGTCGATCTCCCCTCCTTGCTCTCCACGTGGGACCCACGTCCTCGAGAGCACGCTGCATGGATTAACGGGACGGCGTCGCATTTAACTTGCTGCACTAAAGGTAAGATACTGGAGAGGAACAGCAGGAAGCACTGGTTTTCAGGCTCGATGCACTGCTGTTCTGGCAGATAATGCAAGCATTGCGCAGGGACGTGATGTGCTGCCCAGGAGCGCACAAGTTTGCCAGTTGAGGCTGCCGGGATTAGAAGCCTGGTCTGCTTGTTCAGACGTCAGAAACAAGTCACTCCAGAGATGGTCGGAGTGCATGTCTAGGTACAGAACACCACCGCCTTTCTCCGAGGTCAAGCAGAAATGCCTCGGAGAAACGCAGTTTTGTTTTCGGATTCGGAGCGTGTTTTTCTTTCTCTCCTCTTGCCATTGGCTGGAATGTTTACATTCTAGAGGAGAGAAAGAATCGCAAAAAACACGCCCCCGAATCTGAAAAGGACGGGGCTTGTTTGGAGAGACAAACCTCTTCTCCAATGGCTGACCAGTATTTCAGAGGCCAGCCAATGGAGAAGAGGAGAGAAGAGAGGCGGGTTCAAGCCCCTCTTCTCCAAGTCATTAAATCTCGCGAGCGAGACTGCGCAAGCGCAGCCTTCGCTAGCCGAGACCTAAAAACTGCCGGTGCTCAGCACTGGTGAGACCCGGCCCACTTAAAGCTCTGGGTGAGGGTATATGAGGAGCCGAGGGTTCCCTACTATTGGTGAGTGAGGAGATATGAGCAGCCCGGGGCCCCACATTGTGATAGTATAAATGTATGTCTGTAAATGTAAAACTGTCAGGCCGCAGCAGTAATGTGATTATGTTGTGATATATCTGCTCAAGCTGTAATAATAAAAGTGTCTTAGTTCGAATGATGGATGGCCTGGACTGTAGTAATAAAATTGCCTGTCTGTAACTGTAAAAGTGTCTGGCTGCGGCACTAGAGCGCTTAGCTCAATAGTGTTTACCTGTCCACCCTGTGATGATGACGGTATCAGATCTCTAGTGATAAAAGCCCCCGCCTGTAAGAGTAAATGGGCCTGGAGACTAACTGTAAAGGTGCCTGACTGCAGCACTAAAGTGCTTGGGTTGTTAGTGAACATCCTTCATCTTTAGTGAAAATGGATCCCTGAGCACCATTTGCCTGAGTTCAAAGTGCCGGCCAGGAGCCATTCTGGAGGACCCGTGGCCTTCTAAATGGAACTTAATATTTTCACAGTGATAAAATGAGAAAGGATCAAATATGGGAACATCATCGTTGGACTCGGCCCTTTCTGCAGGGTCATCCTCAAATGTTTTGCCTTCACCCTCCTGTTATCTGAACCTATTGTTGTTGGCTTTGTTTTGGGCTAAGCAGTTTACCACTTCTATCCAGTGCTAAAGTGCTTCTGCTCTCTGCTTTATACATGGCGAAATTGGCTTACAACCAGTTAGTTCATATAATCGACCTATAAGTCCTTAGTAAAGTGGTACTACTTGTACTAAGGGCCCTTAAATTAAATGCTACTAGTGAGCCTGCAGCACTGATTGTGCCATCCACTGAAGTATCCTTTTTAAACGTCACACTCCTGTCATTGCGACCAGTGTGTCAGTTTAAATTGCCAATTCAACCTCGCAAAATAAACCTTTTGCCAGGCCTAAACTTTCCTTTTCAACACATATAGGTCACCCCTAGGGAATGCCCTAAACCACCCATAGGACAGGGTGCTGTGTAATTAAAAAGTTGGACATGTACTTTGATCTTGGAATACTTTCTCCAACAGCTCAACGGAGTGGAGGCAATCAGAAAAAAAAACTGCGTTCCCTATTTAAGGTGGACTGTGTAAAGTCTTTTTTTCCTGTCTGTCACTGACATGAAAAACTTGGTGGTGGGGGACAGAGAAAAACTATGACTCCTTCACCCTGTGAGAAAATTCCGAGCTTGGGATCGTTCGTTTTTTTGTTTTTCAATGACAAACTCCAACTTTGGGAGTTTGATTTAGAAAAACAAAAAAGTTTAAAAGCTTGGTGAACAGCAGCACACCACCTGATGTTTAGTACATCGAATGTAACCGGTGTGATGGCATTTCAATTCAATGTACAGAGATAACCTTATAAAATGTGTCAGGTTGTAATCCGCCATGGTGGTGGTATCCTCTGCCACCCCGGTAGGCTGTACTCCACCCACCAAACTCTAAATCAGGATCAGAGTTATTGAAAGAAGGTTAAAGATTAAAGCCTTCACCAAAAGACTGACTCTGACACTGGAATAATAAACAAGTTTATAAAGTGCATGGCTACACTAGCTAGTGTGTCCCCGCGTTGCGGCAAAGAAATGACCAAGTTCAGGGCAAGGGAAGGTCAAAGCTATGAAGGAAGATCAGACCACTCAATGGAAGATCAAAGCTGGTAATGGAAGATCAAAGCTGTGAATGAAAGACCAACATTTTCAATGGGAGATCAAACCTATTGATGGACGATTAGGACATTCACCGAACCTTCAATAGAAGGGCGAATCATCATTGGGATATTGGTGTCATCACTGGAAGATCACAGCTTCAACTGTTTAGAAGATTTATTTGGGTGATGTTAGTTTTCAAGGGGGCATCACATCCATCACTTGGGATTAACTATGAATTGAATGGAAATCTCGGTACTTTACAGTGGAGATCTGGGTTTTTAGTGTATAGACAGAGCACCCAGTAAACAGCAAGAGTTTGAAATGCAAGTACATATGTTGCAATGAATGATTGTAGCTTTAATTGGAGGATCACGGCTTTCAATTAAATAGCAACATTTTTAATGCCATGAACCCAGAGCCTAAATATACAACTATTAGGGGCTGGAAGGTATTAACAGTCTGTACATACACTCCTCACCTGAACATGAAATTGTGATAATATGTGACGTTCCGGAGAGACCAGAGATAAACTTGTTAGTTCATCACTTCAAATTTATATAGTATGATCTATGGTGCGATCAGCCCCACAGGAAAGCAAGGAGCAAACTCTTTTTGAGACAACAATGTTTAGCTAGTCCAGAGCCTCCTAGGTGTGTAAAAGAGCTTTAGGATGAAATGCTTCCTTTGGTAATAAAATATGAGCTCCTCCACAGGGAGCTCAGCATTGGTGGCTGTGGTCAGTAGACTCCCTGCATGTTGCAAAACTTGCAAGCATTGATGTCACTCATGGTTGTCTAAGCTCTTAACATTCCGATTTTCATTCGACACCTGGAACTCGGAATGACCATCAACTGCACCCTTACAAAAGCACAATCTACAGTAAGTGTCCCATCCCACCAGATATCATCCGCAGAAGGCCTGCCAGAAGAGCGGACAAACCATAAACTCTTCCGACTGCATTTGTTTTCACTAGTTTGCATGTTTCTTGGCACCCTACTCGCATCAGAGCAGGCCAACAGTTCCACAGTTTAAGAGGCAGTGCCTGAGAATGGCCTTTTCTTGGCTCCAACCCTCAAGGAGAGGCGATTGATTTCACAGGAGGAGAAGCTCTAATCACTCACCCACCTTCAAGGCACAGTAGAGATGGATTCGATGTCCAAGCAATTGTGCTGCCAGGGCAAATCAGCATTGGATCCATGAAATCGCAGATGGCAAAGAGACAATGCTCATGCATGACCTTCAGCACTAAGAGACAGCCCCCCACGTCCCACCCGTCTAATCATCCAGCCACAACGCACACGAGAGGTGGCTCTGATTTCAAATCCTCAGTCCTGCCAGGCAGCAGATCTATGAGATCTCAGGTGCTGAGGAGACAGCACTCATGTACGAACTCAAACTACAAGAGACAGCACCAATATAACCATTGGACTGCTAGGTGCAAGATAGACAGCTCCAATATCAAGCCAATGTGCTACCATGACAGCTCTGCATCAAATAATGAGATCGCAGGTGCTGAGGAGACAGCACTCATGTACAGACTCCAAATCTAACAGTCTGCGTCAGAATAACCATCCAACTGCTGGGTGCAAAAGAGACAGGTCAGATGTTTAATCCGCGATGCTGCCATGACAGCTCTACAGCAGATCTATAAGGTCTCAGGTGCTGAGGAGATTGCACTCATGTACGAACTCCAACTTTTAGAGACAGCATCAGGATAGCAGTCTAACTCTAGTAGCTGAAACCAGCCCTCCTAGCTGCATGAGGCTGATTGGACAGGGGCAGTGGCTGACAGCATAGCTATATGGCGTGGGAGACAGGGCTCCCCGCCCAAAGCTCCTGAAATGCGGTCTGGAAGGGGAGTCGCTCGCGCTCCTGTCCTGTGGTTGGAAGGGATATCTCTTGTGCTCCTGCCCTGTGGTGTGGAAGGACATCTCTCGTTTCCCTGTCCTATGGGGTGAAATGGCCATCACTCGTGTCGCTGCCCTGTGGTGTGGAAGGAACATCTCTCGTGCCCCTGCCCTGTGGTGACAAAGTGGCATGTGTCGTGCCCCTGCCCTGTGGTGCTGACGGGACACCTCTAGTGCTCCTGCCCTGTGGTTCTGACGAGACAGTTCTGATGCTTCTGCCCCGTGGTGCTGACGGGATATCTCATGTGTTCCTGCCCTGTGGTACTGATGGGACACCTCGTGTGCTCCTGCCCTGTGGTACTGATGGGACACCTCGTGTGCTCCTGCCCTGTGGTATGGAAGGGAAATCTCTCCTGCTCCTGCCCTGTGGTGCTGATGGGACACCTCTGGTGCTGCTGCCCTGTTTCACAGTGGGCAGTTCTTCCCGCTCCTCGTTGCATCGATGACGTCTCTCGGGGCAGCTGTCCCAGGTCTGCGGTGCTGAAGTTGAAAGCACGTGACCCCCGTCAGCTCATCGAGGGGAGGAGAGAGCCTCCGCTGCTTAGGGGCTGAAAGGACACACTGCCAAAACGGTATATAATAATGCGGAAGAGACCGCTTTCGTATCGTCTCTACGAAGGAAGGTTAGACAGGTCACGTCACGATCCGGAAGGCGCAGCTCCCCAAGAGGAGCGGGCCCCAGCTCTCAGGAGGAAGCGGTCCGCCACGCGAGCAGTCACTCAGCACGTGCGTGCACTTAAGAGCCCTGAACTATCACCACGGGCTGGTCACCAGTGCCGCCCGTGCACGAGCATAATACAACTTGTATTACACAAGTGATGCGCGGGTGTTCACAGCACTGATCCACTGAGTACTACCATTCCAGTGGAGCTTGTACCACTATTAAAGTCTGTTCCTTTAACTTTTAGAAGCCAGGCACTCTCACCCGTAGAGTCCAGGCACTTTCACCATCATAGCCCAAATGCTTTCACCTTTACAGCACGAAAGCCCCAGCACATTCACTATTTAAGACCTAGAACTCCCTCCATTGGAGCCCGGCACTTTCAGCATTAGAACTCAGGCCTATCAACGTCACAACTCGGGTGCTTTCACCTTTAGAGCCCTAGCACTTTCTCCTTTGCCGCCCAGTTCTTTCACTATCACAGACCAGTCACTTTCACGATTTGAGCCGTGGCCCTGTCACTATTAATAACCGAAATATAGAAACATATGATGATGATGACTATAGGAAACCCATCACCTTCACCATTCGAAACCAGGCCCTTTCACCATTAGTGCCACAGGACGTTCGTCGTTCCTGCCCAGGCTTTCACTGCTGCATCTCAAGTGCTTTAACCATTATAGCCTAGGTGGTTTCCCCATTAAAGGCCGGTGCTTTCACTATTAGAGGCCAGGCCCAGACACATTCACCATTACACCTCGGTGCTTTCACCTGTCCAGCCAGGGTGCGTTCTCGACAAGAGCCCCAGGACGTTCACTAATAGAGAGCTGATCCTCTCAATACCAGAGCCCAGCACTTTTACTTTTAGAGCCCAGGTCCTTTTGCCGTCACAGCTCAGGGGTATTTACCATTAAAACCCTGTCATTTTTTACTGGAAAAGCCTAAGCACTCTTACCATTTGGCGCAGGCACTTTCACCACAAGAGCCCAGGCACTTTCACCCTAACACTTAAGGCTCTTTTAACGTCAGAGCCTGGACACTTTCAACTCCACAGCTCGACCACTTTACTCTTACGGCCGAGGCACTCTCACCATCAGAGCCCAGGCACTTTCATCATAAGAGCCCAGGCACTTTCACCATTCCTGCCATTCACAACTACTCTTAGAGCACGGAAATGTTCACCATTTGAACCACGTTACCTTGTTATGCCAGTGCTGTTTTCCTTTCGAGGTAAGGATCACTCACGATTTGAAAACAAGGCACTTTCGCTAGTGCAGACCAGGCATTATCACCATTACAGCCTGGGCTCGTTTATAATTTATAATTTTATAATTAAACATTGAAAGCATAAATATAACCCAGGGTGGCTAGAATGATTTCTTCTTTTTCATTTTTTTTTAATTTCACTATTAACACAAGTTTTTGTTCCCAATACAGACATTGCTCCCAAAACTGCAGTTATGGCAAAACTCGTCCAAATGTTAGAAGAATCATAAATATGATACATCACTTTTTAGAATTCTATGTCTTAAATCTTAAAGTACTTCTAACACACATCCCGAACGTGGCATGTGCTGCACTGTCCTTTAGAGATATTTTAATGGAAAAAGGAGCCGCATGTTTGCTGCATTATTTCCATATCCTGGCTACATACGTTAATCAACCGTGTTTAAAACCTGGTGACGTGCCCTCCACTTCAGTCTGTGGAGTACCATCCACTGCAGTCTGTGCAGTGTCCTCCACTTCAGTCTGTGGAGTGCCAACCACTACAGTCTGTGCAGTGCCATCCACTGCAGTCTGTGCAGTGCCCTTCACTTCAGTCCGCAGAGTACCCTCCACTGCAGTCTGTGGCATGCCCTCCTCTTCAGTCTATGGTGTGCCCTCCACTGTAGTCTGTAGAGTGCACCCCCCTGCAGTCTGTAGAGTACCCTCCACTGCAGTCTGTAGAGTGCACTCCACTGCAGTCTATTGAGTACCCTCCACTGCAGTCTGTGGCGTGGCCTCCACTGCTGTCTGTGGAGTGCCCTCCACTTCAGTCTGTGGAGGGCCCTCCACTGCAGTCTGTGGAGTGCCCTCCACTTCAATCTGTGGAGGACCGTCCACTGCAGTCTGTAGAGTGCACTCCACTGCAGTCTGTAGAGTGCCCTCCACTTCAGTCTGTGGAGTGCCATCCACTGCAGTCTGTGCAGTGCCCTCCACTTCAGCCAGTAGAGTACCCTCCACTGCAGTCTGTGGCATGCCCTCCACTTCAGCCTGTGGTGTGCCCTCCATTGCAGTCAGTAGAGTGCACCCCCTGCTGTCTGCAGAGTACCCTCCATTGCAGTCTGTAGAGTGCACTCCACTGCAGTCTGTTGAGTACTCTCCACTGCAGTCTGTGGCGTGGCCTCCACTGCTGTCTGTGGAGTGCCCTCCGCTTCAGTCTGTGGAGGGCCCTCCACTGCAGTCTGTGGAGTGCCCTCCACTTCAGTCTGTGGAGTGCCAACCACTACAGTCTGTGCAGTGCCATCCCCTGCAGTCTGTGCAGTGCCCTCCACTGCAGTCTGTGGCATGCCCTCCACTTCAGCCTATGGTGTGCCCTCCACTGTAGTCTGTAGAGTGCACCCCCCTGCAGTCTGTAGAGTACCCTCCACTGCAGTCTGTAGAGTGCACTCCACTGCAGTCTATTGAGTACCCTCCACTGCAGTCTGTGGCGTGGCCTCCACTGCTGTCTGTGGAGTGCCCTCCACTTCAGTCTGTGGAGGACCGTCCACTGCAGTCTGTAGAGTGCACTCCACTGCAGTCTGTAGAGTGCCCTCCACTTCAGTCTGTGGAGTGCCATCCACTGCAGTCTGTGCAGTGCCCTCCACTTCAGCCAGTAGAGTACCCTCCACTGCAGTCTGAGGTGTGCCTTCCACTTCAGTCTGTGGCGTACACTCCACTGCAGTCTGTAGAGTGCACACCCTGCAGTCTGTTGAGTACCCTCCACTGCAGTCTTTGGAGTGCCCTCCACTTCAGTCTGTGGAGGACCCTCTACTGCAGTATGTGGTGTGCACTACACTGCAGTCTGTTGCGTACCCTCCACTGTAGTCTGTGGCATGCCCTCCACTGCTGTCTGTTGAGTGCCCTCCGCTTCAGTCTGTGGAGTGCCCTCCACATCAGTCCGTGGAGTACCCTCCACTGCAGTCTGTGGAGTGCCCTCCACTGCAGTCTGTGGCGTGCCCTCTACTGCAGTCTGTGGAGTGCCCTCCGCTGCAGTCTGTGGCATGCCCTCCACTGCAGTCTGTGGCATGCCCTCCACTTCAGTCTGTAGAGTACCCTCTACTGCAGTCTGTAGAGTGCCCTCCCCTCAGTCTGTGGAGTGCCCTTCACTTCAGTCTGTGGAGTGCCATCCACTTCAGTCTGTGGAGTGCCCTACACTTCAATCTGTAGAGTGCCCTCCCCTCAGTCTGTGGAGGGCCCTCCACTGCAGTCTGTGGCGTGCCCTCCACTGCAGTGTGTACAGTGCCCTCCACTGCAGTCTGTATCATGCCCTCCACTGCAGTATGTGGAGTGCCCTCCACTGTAATCTGTGCATGCCCTCCACTTCAGTCTGTAGAGTACCCTCCACTGCAGTCTGTGGAGTGTCCTCCACTTCAGTCTGTGGAGTGCCCTCCACTGCAGTCTGTGGCGTGCCCTCCACTTCAGTCTGTGGAGTGCCCTCCACTGCTGAATGATTCCAGAGCCCATGTATTTGAGCCCATGCACACAAGGCACTAGTACTGTTTGAGTGAGTCAGTGTGAGAGAGTGAGTGAGTGGTGTGAAAGAGTGGGTGAATGAGTAAGTAACATAATGAGGGAGGATGTGAACGATTGGAATAGTGAGTGAGCGATTGAGTGAGTGAAAGAGTGAAAGAGTGGGTGAAAGAGTAAGTGTGTAAGTGAATGAGTAAGTAAATGGTTGAGTGAATACATGAGTGAATGAGAAAGTGAGTGAATGTGTGCATGATCAAATGAGTGAGTAAGTTATTGAGTGAGTATGTGAGTGAGTGTGAGTGAGTGAGTGAATGCACTAGTGAGCGGTTGAGGGAATGTGTGAGTGATTTAAAAAGTGAGTGAGTGAGGGAGTTTGTGGGTGAGTGAATGTGTGAGTGAGCAAGAGAATGAGCAGATGAGTGAGTGATAAAGTATGAGCAGATGAGTGAGTGATAAAGTGATTCAGTATTTGAGTGAGTGACAGGAAGGGTTAGTTTGTCAGTGAGGGGGTGAATGAATGCATGAGTGAATGGGTGGGAGATTTAGTGTATAGAAGAGTCAGTTTATGAGGGAGTGAGTGGGTAAGTGAGTGAGAAAGTGGGTGAGTGCATTATAGTGTTCCAGCCTATGAACGGCATCTTTGACACTCCCACCGCAGCTGCTAGGCAGTCACACACTTTATGTCAAGCACTGGTACCCAAACAGGCATATTTCCACAGCCCACGTGTGTATGGCCTTCCAGTCCAGCCATCAGAGCAGATGTGCCCATATCATGTTACACAAGACATAACATCTCAGTCTTTTATACAATGAGAGCCAATACGTTCATGCCATCGTTGAATAGGCATTACGGCGCTTGCCCTGCCGTCATCGTATGCCAGGCATTGCACCCTTGGCATTGACACTTCTGCTGGCACTGCATTCGGACCATCTCAGCCCAGGCATGCACGTGATCACAGAGGCAAGTATACCATCACAGTCCAGGAACGCAGTGAATGGGCGTCTGTGAATGCATTGTGCGTGCACCATTCTAGTCAGTTCATTCATCAATTACTACCGGGGTGATGCAGCCGTGCACGAGATTTGACGCAGTCCTGGCTGCCCCACAATTACACCCTATAGCAGCAATGCCAGGATGCAGTGCAGCCCAGGCAGTCATACATCAGGCACTGCACATTATACACCCAGGCAGGCACGCCATTTCTCTTCAGACAGGAATAGCCC
This sequence comes from Triturus cristatus, assembly GCF_964204655.1. Lineage (NCBI taxonomy): Eukaryota > Metazoa > Chordata > Amphibia > Caudata > Salamandridae > Triturus > Triturus cristatus. The sequence continues at coordinate 1,139,829,200 of NC_140593.1, read as the reverse complement.
AGGTGCCTGCCCTCTGACACTATGCTGCAGGGGGCCACATAACGACGGCCTATTACACGCCAGCCAGTGATGTCAGTACACACTATTGCACTAGTACTCATGTCTGTAAACACTAAAGCCCAGGTAGATGAGCAATGAGACAATATGGCCCAGGGCATCACACCATTACATTTTATAGTACAGTCAGTAATTGCATTACATATTACACATTAGAGCCCTGGCAGCCATGCCCTAGCACATGCCATCGAACGTTAGAGCACAAACAATTATGGCTTCACATATCATATAGCATGGCACATTATAACCCAGAGAGTCATATCACCATATAGTACACATTAGAGCCCTAGCAGTCATGCCATCGCACATGACATTTGCTGGCAGCCGTGCTATCACACATTAGAGCCCTGGCAATCATTAAATTATACATTATAGCCCTGGCAGTCATGACATCACACATTACATCCCTGGAAGTCATGACATCACACATTACATCTTTGGAAGTCATGCCATCACACAATGGAGCCCTGGCAGTCATAGCATCACACATTGGAGCCCTGGAAAACATCCCATAATACCTCATAGCCCTGGCAGTCATGCCATCACACATTTGAGCCCTGACAATCATTCCATTATATATTATAGCCCTGGTTGTCATACCATTATACATTGGAGCCCTGGCAATCATCCCATTATCCGTTATAGCCCTGACAGTCATACCATCACACATTGGAGGCCTGGCAATCACCCCAAAATACATTATAGTCCTGGCAGTCATGCCATACACATTGGAGCCCTGGCAATCATCCCATTATACATTATAGCCCTGGCAGTCATGCCATACATGTTGGAGCCTTGGAAATCATCTCATTATACATTATAGCCCTGGCAGTCATGCCATCACACATTTGAGCCTTGACAATCATTCCATTGTATATTATAGCCCTGGTTTTCGTGCCATCATACATTGGAACCCTTGCAGTCATTCCATTACACACTATTGCCCTGGTTGTCGTGCCATCACACATGTGAGCCCTGACAATCATTCTATTATATATTATAGCCCTGGTTGTCGTGCCATCACACATTGGAGCACTGACAGCTTTTCCATTACACAATATAACTCTGATAGTATTGCAATCACACATTAGAGCTCGGGTAGTCATGCCAACACACATTACAGCCCTGACTGTTATGCCATTGCACATCACATGTACCATGGTACGTTGTAGTTCAGGCAGTTATATAACTGCGTACTACACATTATAGACCAGATGGTCATATCACTAGATAGTCCTCATTAGAGCCCTGGCAGTCATGGTCTCACCCATTGGAGCCCTGTCGGTTTTGCCACTACATATTAGAGCTCCGAAAGCCATGCCATCACGCATTACAGCCCTTGTAGCTTTACCATCGCGCATTAGAGCACCGCCAGTCATGCCGTTGCACATCATATGTGCACCACGTTACATTGGAAACAAGACAGTCATATCACTATATACTACACATTCCATTCCTGCTCTGGCAGTCATGCCATCGGAAATTTGAGCCCTGGCAGTCATGCCATAGAACATCATATACACCATGGCATTGTATTGCCTAGTCATGCAGCTACACATTAGAGCCCTGAGAGCCATACCATTGAATTTAGAGCGCTGTCAGTCATGCCGTTGCACACCATATGTACGATGGTGCATTATAGTCTAGCCAGTCATATTACTACATAGTACATATTAGATTCCTGACAGTCATGAAATCACACATTAGAGCCCTGGCAATTATGGCATTGCACATCACATGTATCATGGTACGTTATAGCACAGGCAGTCATAGCACTACATAGTAGACAATATAGCCCAGTCATATCACTACATAGTGCACATTAGAGGCCTGACAATCATGCCATCCAAAATTAGAGCCCTGGCAGTCATGCACATTACAAACAGCATAGTATGTTATAAGAGCCTTGGAAGAGATGACAACACAAATTGGAGCCCTGGCGACCATGCCCTAGCACATTAGAGTCCTGACAGCCATGCCATCGCACATTAGAGTCCTGACAACCATGCCATCGCACATTAGATCCCTGACAGCCATTTCACTGCACGTTAGAGCCCTGGCAGTCAAGTCACTGCACGTTAGTGCCCTGGCTATCACGCCACTACACATTAGAGCCCTGACAGCCATGCCATTGCACATAAGAGCACTTGCATTCATGACACTACACATTAGAGACCTGGGAGTCATACCACAACACTTTAGAACCCTGACAGCCATGCCATCGCACATTAGAGCTCTGACAGTCATATCACTACACATTAGAGTCCTGACAGTCATGCCACTACAAGTTAGAGTCCTGTCAATCATGCCACTACACGTTAGAGTCCTGGCAGTCATGCCATCGCACATTAGAACCCTGACAGTTGTATCACTACATCTTAGAGTCCTGGCAGTCCTGCCATCGCACATTAGAGCCCTGACAGTCATGTCACTACACACTAGAACCCTGGCAGTCATGCCACTACACATTAGAACCCTGGCAGTCATGCCACTACACATTAGAACTGTGGCAGTCATGCCACTACACATTAGGGTCCTGTAAGTCATACCACTACACTTTAGAGCCCTGGCAGTCATGTCACTGCACATTAGCGGCCTGGCAGTCATGTCACTGCACGTTAGAGCCCTGGCAGTCATGACACCGCACATTAGAGCCCTGGCAGTCATGCCACTACACATTAGAGCCCTGGCAGTCATGCCACTACACATTAAAGTCCTGACAACCATGCCATTGCACAATAGAGCCCTGGCAGTCATGCCATCACACATTAGAACCCTGGCAGGCATGCCACTACACGTTAGAGCATTAGAGCCCTGGTAGTCATGTCACCACACATTAGAGTCCTGGCAGTCATGTCACCACACATTAGAGTCCTGGCAGTCATGTCACCACACATTAGAGTCCTGGCAGTCATGCCACTACACATTTGAGCCCTGACAGTAACGCCAGTCACACCTTTCAACCCTGGCAGCCATGCTAATGCAAATGCTATATTCCACGGTGCGTTAAAGCCCAGAGGGTCGCGCCACGACACATGCCAAGTTAAAGACAAGACCCCCGGGGTCCGGTACCTTCCAGGCAGCACGTCCTCCAGAGCCCCGAGTGCGTCATCACCTCCTCGTTCTTGCGGCTCGTCTCGTTGTCGTTGTTGGACTTGGAGCGGCAGACGCCCCGCGAGTAGAGCCAGTAGTCGGTACCCACGGCGATGGTCATGAGGCTGAAGGCTGCGAAGGCACCCACGGTGGTGATCAGCATCTGGACGCCTCTGTCACACACCCTCATAGTGCTTCATGGTACGCGGGCCAGGCGCTAGGGGCGAAGATCCATCGGGGGTAGGTGACCCCGGAGAAGCAGCTGGCGGGCGCCGCTAGCACGTCTGCCCCCCTGGGGCCGGGGCTGGCATCCCAACACGCTGCCCTAGTCCTCTCTCGTGAAGGAAAGTCCATGTCTCCACCAAAGTCCTCATGGATGCTGGGAGCTCCAGAGGCAGCCGAGGCGCTGACCGTGATTAATGTCCCATCGCCCACTGATGCTGCTGACGGAGCGGGCACGTCTTCCCCGCCGGTGGTTGGTGACTCTGGCAGGGTGTGTGTTAAACACGCCTAAAGAGCGGCGCGGGAGGGGAGTGGCGGCGCGGAGGCTGAAGGAGGGGCCGTGGGCTCCTTAGTATCGGGGCTGGTGGCATCTGTCCGCATCCCCGGCCTCCGGTCTCTTCAGCGCCTCGAAGCCCTTCGGAGCTGAAAGGAAAGAGAAGAGAGGGATCTCAGGGCCAGATGTAGCTCCAGGTGAAGTTGTTGCCGAAGTGACAGCTGCTGCAGCACACACCTCCATCTGCCTGCGCGCGCTGAGGGCTCCTGCGCGCCTCACGCCCCTTGTAGGCGAGACCCCTCGCAGCACAGAGAGAGCTGCTGTCTCTGGAGCCACGTTGGCTGCAACGGTATCAACGGGTAGCTAGAAGTCCAGCCAGAGACTAATCCCTGTCTATTCCCGAGTGCCGGTGGGTGCTGAAGAGACAGCTAATCTCTGGAGTCAGTCAGTGCTAACGGAATAGCTCCTGTCTGATATCTGGTACCGGCGGTGCTTTAGGGGTCAGTTCCCTGTCTAATCCCTGGCGTCAGTGGGTGCTGAAGGGACCGCTACTTGTCTACTTCATGGAGCCATTGGGTGCTGGAGGGACAGCTTCCTGTCTAATACTTGGCATCAGTGGGTGCTAAAGTGAGAGCTCCCTGTCTAACCCCTGGTGTCGGGGTGGGTGCTGACGAGAAAACTGTCTGTCTAATTCTTGGTGTCAGTGGGTACTGAACGGTCAGCTCCCTGGCGTCAGTGGTTGCTGAAGGGACAGCTCCCTGTCTAATCCCTAGCGTCAGTGGGTGCTGAAGGGACCGCTACTTGTCTACTTCATGAAGCCAGTGGGGGCCAAAGGGACAGCTACCTGTCTAGTGTCCTCCATCAGTGGGCGCTGAAGGGACAGCTCCCTGTCTAATCTCTAGTACCGGTGGAGCTGAAGGGACAGTCCCCTGTCTATTCCCTGTCTAATTCCGGGCGTGAGCGGCTGCTGAAGGGACAACTCTCTGTCTAATCCCGGCCGTCAATGGGTGCTGAAGGGACAGATCACTGTCTAATCTTTGGCGTCAGTGTCTGCTGACGGGACAGTTTTCACTCTAATTCCTGGCGTCAGTGGGTGCTGATGGAAAAACTCCCTGTCTAATACGTGGCGTAATTGGGTGCTGGAGGGACAGCTCCCTGTCCAATCCCTGGCGTCAGTGGGTTCTCAAGGGACAGCTCCCTGTCTAATACTTGGAGTCAATTGTTGCTGAAATGACAGCTCGCTGTCTAATCTCTGGCGTCAGTGGGTGCTGACGGGACAGTTCCACTCTAATCCCTGCCGTCAGTGGTTGCTGAAGGGACAGCTCCGTGCCTCGTCTCTGGTGTCAGTGGGTGCTGAATGGACAGCTCCTTGTCTAATCCCTGGCGTCAGTGGGTGCTGAATGGGCAGTTTCTTGTCAAATCCCTGGCGTCAGTGGGTGCTGAATGGGCAGTTTCTTGTCAAATCCTTGGCGTCAATGGGCGCTGAAGGGACAGTTCCCTACCTAGTGTCTGCTGTCAGTGGGTGGTGAAGGGACAACTCCCTGCCTAGTGTCTGTCGTCAGTGGGTGCTGAAGGGACAGTTCCCTCTCTAATCCCGAGAGTTCGTGACGGGCAAAGGGAAAGTTTCCTGTCAATTGTTTGTTCCGGCAGGCGCAGAAGGGACAGCCTCGTTTACAGTCTCCTACACTCTGGTGCTTAAGAGACAGCCTCTGTCTGATACCAAGTGGGCTTAATGGACAGCTCCAAGTTTCCTCTCGGTTGTTTGCACAGATCACACTAGGCTGTTTTACCTACAACCAGCGACCAGCGCTGCCGCGCGGCAGCTCCCCGCCTAGCCCAGCGAGCGTTGCCGCTCACGGGACAGCTCCCCGTGCAGTCTCAGTCCACAGTGGGGCTGCAGACAGCTCCCTGTATAGGCTCAGTTATTAGTGGCACTGAAAGGAACAGCTTCACGCGCCACCTCCATTGCCAGTGGAGGAAAAGAGACACCCCCTGACTAGCCTTGAGCTCTGCTCGTGCTGAAGAAACAGCTCCCTGCCTTATTAGTCATTCCAGGGGTGCTGAATGAGAGCCCCCCGCGTCTCAGTGACCAGGAGGTTGAAGGGACATCTCCCGGCATCTTCTCTGGTTTTCGTGGTGTAGAAGAGACAGCTCCCTTACGTATGGTTGTCTAGTGGTGTAAAAAAGACAGCTCAATTGGTGGCTAATCTCTTATTCGGTGGCCTGTATTGCTAAAGGGACAAATCCCTGTCAAATGGCTGGTTCTACTGGCACAGAAGAGACCGCTCCCGAGCAAATCTCTTATTCAAAGATCAGTGGTGCTAGAGAGACAGATCCATGTGTAACCTATGGCTCCAATGACGCTGAAGGGACATCTCCCTGTCTAATGACTGGTTCTAGTGGCGCCAAAGAGACAGGTCCCAGCCCTATTGCTGGTTCAGTGGTGCAGAAGAGACAGCTCCCTGTCTGGTGGCTGGTTCTAGTGGTGCAGAAAAGACAGCTGCCACCCTGATGGCTCGTTGTTGTGGTGCGGAAGTGACAGCTCCCTGCATGGTGGGTTGTTCTAGTGATGCAGAAGAGACAACTCCCTGTCTGATGGATGGTTCTAGTGGTGCAGAAGAGATAGCTCCCAGCTAGATGGCTGGTTTAGTGGTGTAGAAGAGACAGCTCCCATCCCGATGGCTGGTTTAGTGGTGCAGAAGAGACTGCTCCTTGCCTGATGCCTGGTTCTAGTTGTGCAGAAGAGACAGCTTCCTTTCTGAAGACTTGTTCTAGTGCTGCAGAAGAGACAGCTCCCTGCCTGGTGGCTTGTTCTAGTGGTGCAGAAGAGACAGCTCCCTGTCTGATGGCTGGTTACAGTGGTGCAGAAGAGACAGCTCCCAGCTGAATGACTGGTTTAGTGCTGAAGAAGAGACAGCTCCCTACCCGATGGCTGGCTATATAATGGTGTATTAAAGCTCTAGGTTGTATCTCTTAGTCAGTGGTGCTGAAGAGACAGTTCCGCGTCTAGTCTCAGTGACAGTGGCCCCGAAGAAACAGTCAACTGTCTAAACTCTTGTCACAGTGGAGCTGGAGTGGCTGGCTACCTAGCAGTGCTGCTGGGGGAGCCCCTCCTTTCTCCCTTCCCTCCTCTTCCTTGTGGGTCCCCACTACCTCTTCTCTTCTTCACTCTCGGTGGCCCAGCTTCGAGTTGGACAGTCCAAGAGACGCCCCGGCTCCGCTGACTGGAGCGTTCAGGCTCAGCTCCGTCACAGACCCCTGGGCGCCTCTGCCTGAGCTGCGGGCAGGTCTAGCCAAATCTTATGCCTCCGTAGATGTCTCTCAGCCTCCTCTCCCCAGTGCCTGGAGCTCCGAGAAGAACTTCCCTGGCCTCAGTTTAAGGTACTCGAGCTCCTTAGCTCAGGTGTTGAGGCTTAGAAGGGTCCCCTCTCTTCCCAACCAACAATGCCCCTGAGCTCCGCAGCTCCGTAGGAGGAAAACATCATTTTACCTATCCGTGGGTGTCTGTGAGTTCCCATCTCTGGAGAAGGGGGTAAAGTTCCTTTCACCTATCCGTGGGCGCTTGTGAGTGCCCCATCTCTGGAGAAGGAGCACCCCTCTGCCCTGGGTATGGGGTGGCCAGAGGCGGCTAGAGGGGAGACCTGAGAGCTCTCAAACTTTGGTGCAGGTGGTAGAGCTCTTGTGCGTCAGCGTGGATGTGTCCATTCTCCCCAACTCAGTTGGGGGACGGTGAGCCCCTCTCTCCTTAATTTGACTATTTTTGAGATCCTAAACTCACGTGCTGAAGAGACAGCTCCTCGGTGTGTTGTCTCCTAGTCCTTCTGCTCTGGTGCAGCTGGGGAGCTCACAGGCATCCACGGACAGGGGAATGGACTCTCTCTCCTTCTCTAGAACCGTGGAGCTCACAGGAACCCAGGGTGCAGCTGGGAGAGCTCTTCCCCTCCCAGGTTTTGGTGCAGGAAGGGGATCCACCCCCCCCCCCCACCCTCACCCCCACCCCCTCTCTGCCCTGGTGTGCTGAGAAGGAGTGGGGCTGGTCTCATGCTGGAGTTTGCCTGCCTTTGGGGGAGATGTTGCGTCCATACTTGTCTCCACTCACATAATCAGCAGGTGTCTCCACAACAATTCCGGGAAGAGCCCCCGCATCACTCCCCGCACCCCCCCCCCCCCCCCGCCTTCCCCACTCGAGCGTGTATCAACGCGGGATTCGGAAAACATCCGGGCACTCCAACTTACCGCTCAAGAGCATACTGCTCCACTCTGCCTCCTTCCGTTACATCTCTCGCTCCTCCACCTCAGCACGCCCTCCCTCGCTCTTTACCCTTGACCTCTCTTAGGCTGCTGTCTCACACCCCTGCATCGTCTTCGCCACTGCCTCTAAACTCTGTCAGCCCAGGCCCCTGTCACAGGTGTCTCTCGCCCTCCTCCCCTCTCACTCTCTGTCTGTCACCTTTACCTCTCCCCTATCCGCTCCCCGCCTGTCAGCCCAGCCCCCGTCACTCCCTTTCCCCACGATTTCCTATGCCCCCTCTCTCTGAACTCCTCTCCCCCTCCCCTGTCTCTCTATCTGCGCTCGTGGTTCGCGACTCTTGCCCCCACCCTACTGTGCCTCTCTGCCCCCAGGCTCTCACCCCTTTCCTCTCCTCCCTTCCTATATGCTTCGGCTCCTGTCCCCTCTCTCCACGGCTTGTCTCCCTCAACGCCTTCACCAATCTCGCCTTCCGCGCCTCTGCTCTCCCCCTCACCTCCTCCCGCGCTCACTCAATCCATGCTTCCACTCTGTCTCTTCCGTACCCTCATGCCCCCTCTCCTTTCTCTCTGATCCTCTCCTTTTCCTCTATCTCACCCTCTCTCTCAGCTCCTGTCTCTCCTCGCCTATCTCCCCTCTGTTGCACTCTCTCTGCGACTGTCTCTTCTCGCTCCTCCCCCCTCTCGCACTCCCTCAGCGCCTGTCTCTCCTCTCTCCCACACTCTCTCTCCAAGCTCCTCTCTCTCCTCGCCCCTCTCTCTTTCTCTTTGCGCCTGTCTCGCCTCTCCCCCCTCTCTCTCTCTCTCTCTGCGTCTGTCTCTCTTCGCCCCTCTCTCTTTCTCTTAGCGCCTGTCTCGCCTCTCTCTCTCTCTCTCTGCGTCTGTCTCTCTTCGCCCCTCCCCCTCTCTCTTCCCTCTCTCTCGCTCCTTTCTATTCATTAGGCATGTCCGAGCCACTGATGCGGAGCCTGTGAGACCCTCGGAAGGCAGAGCTCTTAAGGGGGCAGCGCTCGTTTCAATCAAAGGCAAACGCGACGGCGGTCGCTGCGTGCCACCGCTGACGGTATTATCTTGTTCGTGCGAAAAAACAATTAAGTTATTCTGTATTTGTATATGCTCACCTATAACAGCCGTTCATTTTATTTGGTAAGATCTGCGCGTGGCCGAAGCCTGCATCAGATCTGTTACTTTCAATTGACTCCCTGAAGGACCTCGTGAACCGCTGCTGTCTAGTAAGTAGACATAGCACACAGCTCTGTACCCCTTTAGTGTGTTCATCTGCGTTGCCCTGGTGGCCCGATGGACTAATGCATTCGCTGCAGAAATGTGTTCGCGGCCATGGTTGCAGGTTCAAGTGCACGCAGGGCCTCTCTGCCTTTCATCCTTCCCAGGTCTCATGTCTGCTACCCGAATACTGAGTTCTAAATATTGTGATCCAAAAACACTGTAGCTAGAACATCGACCACACATGTATGTTAAGGTTGGCATATGTAGGTAACTTTACGTTTACTATACTTACCTCCACATATATGTACTTTGAATGTATGTACACACACACACAAGATAAGTAGACGCGGGGTTAAAAACAGTAAATCTTTACTTGCTTTACAATATCTTGGTCATCGATGTTCGGTATAAAATATTTTTTTGTGGCATATATTTCTCTGCTTGTTATCCTGACACACATCTCCGTTGAGAAAGGTAACAACAAGCATCGGCTGTTCGTCAAGAGCGCCAAGATACCCCTCGTGGAGAATGTATGCGCTACAAAGGCGCCTGTAATGTTGGTGTTCTCTCGCATAGGCGCAGCTGTGACAGACAGCAGGTGCAACCCCCCAACCTCCACAGAAACAACCCCCCGACTTGTGTTATGATTGTGCTGATGGAGGCTGTCTTCAAAGTTGTCATTATCACCAAACTCGAGGCGCTCGGTGGGCGGCCATCTGCCGCCTTCTGAGCGCTGGATGGTTTGCTGTTCAATTCCGTTCTTCAGACACCGGTGAGGGCTCCAGTTCTGTGCACTTTGCGAGAATCCTAAGGGGAGTTTCGCAGGACCTGCTTTGTACAGTCAGAAATTTGCTTCTGCAAGGCTGGGCCTACAGGAGACCAGTGAAAACATATTTTATTAGGCTAAACTAGACTCTAAGGGGCATATGTACAAGCCCGTATCGCCACGGGAACGTCACTTTTTGTGACATTCCTGCGGCGATAGGGGCCTTGCCTTAAGTACAAGGCAGCGTTAGGCCACTTAACGTGGCTTAGCTCTGCCTTGTACATAAGGCACCCCTTCACGCTATGTTTAGCGTGAAAAGGGCATGCAGTGGGTGTTGTAGTGGGCGTTCCACCGCAACACCCATTGTATTTGACGCTGCCCCCTATGTACAAGGGTGGCGTACATAGGAGGCAGCACCAAAATTAAGACCAGGTATTCCTGGTCTTAAGGTGGCAAAACAAGGAAAATGCATTATTTCTCCTCGTTTTTGCTTTTTCCATGTGCGCTGCCTTGTGCAGCACACATGCAAAAAAAGCAAAAAGCCATGGTTTGTTTATGTACAGGAAGGTGTCCCTTCCTGGACATAAACAAACCTTTTTACAAATGCCATTTTGTAACTTACATGTGTGCTGCTGAAAGTTACAAAATGGCATCTTCGGATTGTTTATGTGCAGGAAGAGACACCTTCCTACACATAACCAATCCTCCCCTGCACACAGACACCCCTGCATTCTGGTGCAAGGGTGCCTGCGACGGCGCTAAGTTGTGAAACTTAGCGCCACAGAGGGGGAAACACAAGGCTGCACCACATTCTTGTAAACATGGTGCAGCCTTGCGTTTCCGAAGTGGAGGAGCGTGTCGCTAAGCCCAGGAGGCTAACGACACGCTCGACCACTTCGTCGTACATATGGCCCTATATGTGTGAGAGAACAGATTATATGCAGTATATTCATAAAAGAAGTGCATGAAACCCCATTACACTACTAACTAAGAATGTGTACCCTGTTTGCTGCCTGAAAGCAATTTTTTGTTCTGATATAAATTGTGTTCACTGACAACTTTGTTAGGCCATGGTAGGCCCACGAACCATCAGCGTAACGTCAATTTTCAAAACTGGTGAAAGAAGCGGGGTTTTGTGAAAAGAAGACTGTCAGCATTTGAGGAGCTAGTTTCCATCCAAGGTTGTTTGGTGCTTCCTGGGAGAAAAAAGTTACAGATACCTGCATGTTAGATACCTTTCAGTTGAAACTGCTTAATTGTTGTCAGTAGGGGTGGGCGCTGAACTCTGCTCCGCTGGTGGAGTCTTGCCCACACTGCGCTCCGTGTAGAGCGTGGAGTTCTTAAATATTCCACTAAGCAGCGCAGAGCAGTTTTTTTCCTCTTGCGGCTCGCCAACATTAACTTGGAGTGCGCAAGTGAGGAAAATCAGACACTAGACCACCTCCCGCGAGATTTCTCAACGTGTCGGTTGAGGCAGGTCGCTAGAGCTCGTGTTGAGAAACCGGATGCCACATCCCGCTGCTTGCGGAACTCCGCGGAGCATGGCACAGTTTTTTCAGCACTTCGCCGAGTTCTTCATACCAGAACTTCAAGAACTCTGCCCAGGCCTAGTTGTCACATGACCTCTTCACAATGACTTGTATAGGGCAAAAATGTATATATACTGGATCAAAATTCACAGTTTTTAGCGCACTTCTCCAAACGACCCTTTTCCCAGCATAAGTCAAGGTAAGCTGAAATGTCTTAAATATTTTTTCTTTGCGTCTTGCTATTTTTCATTAAAATGCTGTGTGATCTTGGGCTTCCTGACGTGTTGTGTTTTTTTTTTACAGATTAAATGTGCAACTTTCATCGGATTCACAAAGGATCCCAAGTGCACTCAAGAATATCAACGATAGACCTAGATATCCTTGAATATTTTAATGACCCAAATTAACACAAGCAACTTTTCCACCAAGAGGGAAATTGTCCATGCACAAATATAACCCAAATGTGCATTTTCACATTAAAATGTATTTTGTTTCTCCACCAGGAAACCATTTTTTCCCATGTACCCTACTATCCAACCCTCCACACCCACAAATAAATATGGGAATATTCCTCCCTCATTACTTCCCTGGGCGCACCCTTACTCCTTCCATTGATAGGAGTACATTTGTAGATATTTTAAGACTGGCAAACAGCTCGCAAAAGGTTCCTAAGTACCCAAAATCTACTTTTCAAGACCTAGAAATGCCCACAACACACGCCCCTGACAATACATTTGTGACTCAGAAATTCCATCATGCAGGCAGGATGTTTCCATCCACGAATAATCTTTATGCGGATTCGATTCAAGCAATTCTGACTCTTAGCTTTAGAAACACAGGATGTGTTTGTGCAAACTATGCATTTGTTGCAGGTAAATTAAATGACGTGCAAAATGCTCTGTGGATCACTCCCCCGGTGCACGCTAGCGTGTGCTTGTAGGAAGAGCGCAATTCTGTCCAGGCACTGCTCGTATATGTCACAGCTCAGGTATTTCTAAAATGAAATATAAAGTGTGAACGTGCAGTTTATAACTGAAGAAACGATGACTACAAGTACCACACAAATTAGCTTTTTCAATTTTCAGTTCCAACAGCACACAAACTACGCAAACATGTGTGCAAAACTGTACCGAGCAGGCTGCAAATTTGCAAAGGATTTCCAGCACAAACTTTTTAAACTTGTTTTGAACATTTTGCAAGTTTCTTTAATTTTGATGATTTAATAACAATGCAGGAACGACATCCTCAAATATAGGGCGGTAGCGATAAAAAGCTCTTGCAAAACTTTCTTCCTAACATAAGTTTTGTGATTAAACACTTCTGGAAATCTTTTTCTTGTGAGAATTTTAAAAAGTGGGCAAAACCTTTCAAAGGTAGTCGTCTTCGCAAGATCGTGAAGTTGCAAAATTTGACTGTAGAGCTGACTGAGTACCTGAGACACATACCCTACTCCAGGCTCCAGCAGTGCACTCTGTAGAGCTGACTGCGTACCTGGGACGCATACCCTGCTCCAGGCTCCAGCAGTGCCCTCTGTAGAGCTGACTGAGTACCCGGGACACATACCCTGCTCCTGGCTCCAGCAGTGCCCTCTGTAGAGCTGACTGAGTACCCGGGACACATACCCTGCTCCTGGCTCCAGCAGTGCCCTCTGTAGAGCTGACTGAGTACCCGGGACACATACCCTGCTCCTGGCTCCAGCAGTGCCCTCTGTAGAGCTGACTGAGTACCCAGGACACATACCCTGCTCCAGCAGTGCCCTCTGTAGAGCTCACTGAGTACCTGGGACACATACCCTGCTCCAGGCTCCAGCAGTGCACTCTGTGGAGCTGACTGAGTACCTGGGACGCATACCCTGCTCCAGGCTCCAGCAGTGCCCTCTGTAGAGCTGACTGAGTACCCGGGACACATACCCTGCTCCTGGCTCCAGCAGTGCCCTCTGTAGAGCTGACTGAGTACCTGGGACACATACCCTGCTCCAGGCTCCAGCAGTGCCCTCCGTAGAACTGACTGAGTACCTGGGACACATACCCTGCTCCAGGCTCCAGCAGTGCACTCTGTGGAGCTGACTGAGTACCTGGGACGCATACCCTGCTCCAGGCTCCAGCAGTGCCCTCTGTAGAGCTGACTGAGTACCCGGGACACATACCCTGCTCCTGGCTCCAGCAGTGCCCTCTGTAGAGCTGACTGAGTACCTGGGACACATACCCTGCTCCAGGCTCCAGCAGTGCCCTCTGTAGAGCTGACTGAGTACCCGGGACACATACCCTGCTCCTGGCTCCAGCAGTGCCCTCCGTAGAACTGACTGAGTACCTGGGACACATACCCTGCTCCAGGCTCCAGCAGTGCCCTCTGTAGAACTGACTGAGTACCTGGGACACATACCCTGCTCCAGGCTCCAGCAGTGCACACTGTAGAGCTGACTGAGTAACCGGGACACATACCCTGCTCCTGGCTCCAGCAGTGCCCTCTGTAGAGCTGACTGAGTACCTGGGACGCATACCCTGCTCCAGGCTCCAGCAGTGCCCTCTGTAGAGCTGACTGAGTACCCGGGACACATACCCTGCTCCTGGCTCCAGCAGTGCCCTCTGTAGAGCTGACTGAGTACCCGGGACACATACCCTGCTCCTGGCTCCAGCAGTGCCCTCTGTAGAGCTGACTGAGTACCCGGGACACATACCCTGCTCCTGGCTCCAGCAGTGCCCTCTGTAGAGCTGACTGAGTACCCGGGACACATACCCTGCTCCTGGCTCCAGCAGTGCCCTCTGTAGAGCTGACTGAGTACCCAGGACACATACCCTGCTCCAGCAGTGCCCTCTGTAGAGCTCACTGAGTACCTGGGACACATACCCTGCTCCAGGCTCCAGCAGTGCCCTCTGTAGAGCTGACTGAGTACCTGAGACACATACCCTGCTCCTGGCTCCTGCAGTGCCCTCTGTAGAGCTGACTGAGTACTTGGAACACATACCCTGCTCCAGGCTCCAGCAGTGCCCTCTGTAGAGCTGAATGAGTACCTGGGACACATACCCGGCTCCAGGCTCCAGCAGTGCCCTCTGTAAAACTGACTCAGTACCTGGAATACACACCCTGCTCCAGGCTCCAGCAGTGCCCTCTGTAGAGCTGACTGAGTACCTGGGACACATACCCTGCTCCAGGCTCCAGCAGTGCCCTCTGTAGAGCTGACTGAGTACCTGGGACACATACCCTGCTCCAGGCTCCAGCAGTGCCCTCTGTAGAGCTGACTGAGTACCTGGGACACATACCCTGCTCTTGGCTCCAGCAGTGCCCTCTGTAGAGCTGACTGCGTACCTGGGATGCATACCCTGCTCCAGCAGTGCCCTCTGTAGAGCTGAGTACCTGGAACGCATACCCTGCTCTTGGCTCCAGCAGTGCCCTCTGTAGAGCTGACTGAGTACCTGGGACACATACCCTGCTCCTGGCTCCAGCAGTGTCCTCTGTAGAGCTGACTGAGTACCTTGGACACATACCCTGCTCCAGCAGTGCCCTCTGTAGAACTGACTGAGTACCTGGGACACATGCCCTGCTACGGGCTCCAGCAGTGCCCGCTGTAGAGCTGACTGAGAACCTGGGACACATACCCTGCTCCAGGCTCCAGCACTGCCCTCTGTAGAGCTGACTGAGTACCCGGGACACATACCCTGCTCCTGGCTCCAGCAGTGCCCTCTGTAGAGCTGACTGAGTACCCGGGACACATACCCTGCTCCAGGCTCCAGCAGTGCCCTCTGTAGAGCTGAATGAGTACCTGGGACACATACCCTGCTCCAGGCTCCAGCAGTGCCCTCTGTAGAGCTGACTGAGTACCTGGGACGCATACCCTGCTCCAGGCTACAGCAGTGCCCTCTGTAGAGCTGACTGAGTACCTGGGACGCATACCCTGCTCCAGGCTCCAGCAGTGCCCTCTGTAGAGCTGACTGAGTACCTGGGACACATACCCTGCTCCTGGCTCCAGCAGTGTCCTCTGTAGAGCTGACTGAGTACCTTGGACACATACCCTGCTCCAGCAGTGCCCTCTGTAGAACTGACTGAGTACCTGGGACACATGCCCTGCTACGGGCTCCAGCAGTGCCCGCTGTAGAGCTGACTGAGAACCTGGGACACATACCCTGCTCCAGGCTCCAGCACTGCCCTCTGTAGAGCTGACTGAGTACCCGGGACACATACCCTGCTCCTGGCTCCAGCAGTGCCCTCTGTAGAGCTGACTGAGTACCCGGGACACATACCCTGCTCCAGGCTCCAGCAGTGCCCTCTGTAGAGCTGAATGAGTACCTGGGACACATACCCTGCTCCAGGCTCCAGCAGTGCCCTCTGTAAAACTGACTCAGTACCTGGAATACACACCCTGCTCCAGGCTCCAGCAGTGCCCTCTGTAAAACTGACTCAGTACCTGGAATACACACCCTGCTCTAGGCTCCAGCAGTGCCCTCTGTAGAACTGACAGAGTATCTGCGATGCATACCCTGCTCCTGGCTCCAGCAGTGCCCTCTGTAGAGCTGACTGAGTACCTGGGACACATACCCTGCTCCAGGCTCCAATAGTGCCCTCTGTAGAGCTGACTGAGTACATGGGACACATACCCTGCTCCAGGCTCCAGCAGTGCACTCTGTAGAGCTGAGTACCTGGAATGCATACCCTGGTCCAGGATCCAGCAGTGCCCTCTGTAGAGCTGACTGAGTACCTGGGACACATACCCCGCTCCAGGCTCCAGCAGTGCCCTCTGTAAAACTGACTCAGTACCTGGAATACACACCCTGCTCCAGGCTCCAGCAGTGCACTCTGTAGAGCTGACTGCATACCTGGGACGCATACCTCGCTCCAGCAGTGCCCTCTGTAGAGCTGACAGAGTACCTGGGACACATACCCTGCTCCTGGCTCCAGCAGTGTCCTCTGTAGAGCTGACTGAGTACCTGGGACACATACCCTGCTCCAGCAGTGCCCTCTGTAGAACTGACTGAGTACCTGGGACACATGCCCTGCTACGGGCTCCAGCAGTGTCCTCTGTAGAGCTGACTGAGTACCTGGGACACATACCCTGCTCCAGCAGTGCCCTCTGTAGAGCTGACTGAGAACCTGGGACACATACCCTCCTCCAGGCTCCAGCACTGCCCTCTGTAGAGCTGACTGAGTACCCGGGACACATACCCTGCTCCTGGCTCCAGCAGTGCCCTCTGTAGAGCTGACTGAGTACCCGGGACACATACCCTGCTCCAGGCTCCAGCAGTGCCCTCTGTAGAGCTGAATGAGTACCTGGGACACATACCCTGCTCCAGGCTCCAGCAGTGCACTCTGTAGAGCTGAGTACCTGGAATGCATACCCTGGTCCAGGATCCAGCAGTGCCCTCTGTAGAGCTGACTGAGTACCTGGGACACATACCCCGCTCCAGGCTCCAGCAGTGCCCTCTGTAAAACTGACTCAGTACCTGGAATACACACCCTGCTCCAGGCTCCAGCAGTGCCCTCTGTAGAACTGACAGAGTATCTGCGATGCATACCCTGCTCCAGGCTCCAGCAGTGCCCGTTGTAGAGCTGACTGAGTACCTGGGACACATACCCTGCTCCTGGCTCCAGCAGTGTCCTCTGTAGAGCTGACTGAGTACCTGGGACACATACCCTGCTCCAGCAGTGCCCTCTGTAGAACTGACTGAGTACCTGGGACACATGCCCTGCTACGGGCTCCAGCAGTGTCCTCTGTAGAGCTGACTGAGTACCTGGGACACATACCCTGCTCCAGCAGTGCCCTCTGTAGAGCTGACTGAGAACCTGGGACACATACCCTCCTCCAGGCTCCAGCACTGCCCTCTGTAGAGCTGACTGAGTACCCGGGACACATACCCTGCTCCTGGCTCCAGCAGTGCCCTCTGTAGAGCTGACTGAGTACCCAGGACACATACCCTGCTCCAGGCTCCAGCAGTGCCCTCTGTAGAGCTGAATGAGTACCTGGGACACATACCCTGCTCCAGGCTCCAGCAGTGCACTCTGTAGAGCTGAGTACCTGGAACGCATACCCTGGTCCAGGATCCAGCAGTGCCCTCTGTAGAGCTGACTAAATACCTGGGACGCATACCCTGCTCCAGGCTCCAGCAGAGCCCTCTGTAGAGCTGACTGAGTACCTGGGATGCATACCCGGCTACAGGCTCCAGCAGTGCCCTCTGTAGAGCTGAATGAGTACCTGGGACACATACCCTGCTCCAGGCTCCAGCAGTGCCCTCTGTAGAACTGACAGAGTATCTGCGATACATACCCTGCTCCAGGCTCCAGCAGTGCCCGTTGTAGAGCTGACTGAGTACCTGGGACACATACCCTGCTCCTGGCTCCAGCAGTGTCCTCTGTAGAGCTGACTGTGTACCTGGGACGCATACCCTGCTCCAGGCTCCAGCAGTGCCCTCTGTAGAGCTGACTGAGTACCTGGGACACATACCCTGCTCCAGCAGTGCCCTCTGTAGAGCTGACTGAGTACATGGGACCCATGCCCTGCTACGGGCTCCAGCAGTGCCCGCTGTAGAGCTGACTGAGAAACTGGGACACATACCCTGCTCCAGGCTCCAGCACTGCCCTCTGTAGAGCTGACTGAGTACCCGGGACACATACCCTGCTCCTGGCTCCAGCAGTGCCCTCTGTAGAGCTGACTGAGTACTCGGGACACATACCCTGCTCCAGGCTCCAGCAGTGCCCTCTGTAGAGCTGAATGAGTACCTGGGACACATACCCTGCTCCAGGCTCCAGCAGTGCCCTCTGTAAAACTGACTCAGTACCTGGAATACACACCCTGCTCCAGGCTCCAGCAGTGCCCTCTGTAGAGCTGACTGAGTACCTGGGACACATACCCTGCTCCTGGCTCCAGCAGTGTCCTCTGTAGAGCTGACTGAGTACCTGGGACACATACCCTGCTCCAGCAGTGCCCTCTGTAGAACTGACTGAGTACCTGGGACACATGCCCTGCTACGGGCTCCAGCAGTGTCCTCTGTAGAGCTGACTGAGTACCTGGGACACATACCCTGCTCCAGCAGTGCCCTCTGTAGAGCTGACTGAGAACCTGGGACACATACCCTCCTCCAGGCTCCAGCACTGCCCTCTGTAGAGCTGACTGAGTACCCGGGACACATACCCTGCTCCTGGCTCCAGCAGTGCCCTCTGTAGAGCTGACTGAGTACCCGGGACACATACCCTGCTCCAGGCTCCAGCAGTGCCCTCTGTAGAGCTGAATGAGTACCTGGGACACATACCCTGCTCCAGGCTCCAGCAGTGCCCTCTGTAAAACTGACTCAGTACCTGGAATACACACCCTGCTCCAGGCTCCAGCAGTGCCCTCTGTAGAGCTGACTCAGTACCTGGAATACACACCCTGCTCCAGGCTCCAGCAGTGCCCTCTGTAGAGCTGACTGAGTACCTGGGACACATACCCTGCTCCTGGCTCCAGCAGTGTCCTCTGTAGAGCTGACTGAGTACCTGGGACACATACCCTGCTCCAGCAGTGCCCTCTGTAGAACTGACTGAGTACCTGGGACACATGCCCTGCTACGGGCTCCAGCAGTGTCCTCTGTAGAGCTGACTGAGTACCTGGGACACATACCCTGCTCCAGCAGTGCCCTCTGTAGAGCTGACTGAGAACCTGGGACACATACCCTCCTCCAGGCTCCAGCACTGCCCTCTGTAGAGCTGACTGAGTACCCAGGACACATACCCTGCTCCTGGCTCCAGCAGTGCCCTCTGTAGAGCTGACTGAGTACCCGGGACACATACCCTGCTCCAGGCTCCAGCAGTGCCCTCTGTAGAACTGACAGAGTATCTGCGATGCATACCCTGCTCCTGGCTCCAGCAGTGCACTCTGTAGAGCTGACTGCATACCTGGGACGCATACCTCGCTCCAGCAGTGCCCTCTGTAGAGCTGACTAAATACCTGGGACGCATACCCTGCTCCAGGCTCCAGCAGAGCCCTCTGTAGAGCTGACTGAGTACCTGGGATGCATACCCGGCTACAGGCTCCAGCAGTGCCCTCTGTAGAGCTGAATGAGTACCTGGGACACATACCCTGCTCCAGGCTCCAGCAGTGCCCTCTGTAGAACTGACAGAGTATCTGCGATGCATACCCTGCTCCAGGCTCCAGCAGTGCCCGTTGTAGAGCTGACTGAGTACCTGGGACACATACCCTGCTCCTGGCTCCAGCAGTGTCCTCTGTAGAGCTGACTGTGTACCTGGGACACATACCCTGCTCCAGGCTCCAGCAGTGCACTCTGTAGAGCTGACTGAGTACATGGGACCCATGCCCTGCTACGGGCTCCAGCAGTGCCCGCTGTAGAGCTGACTGAGAAACTGGGACACATACCCTGCTCCAGGCTCCAGCAGTGCCCTCTGTAGAGCTGACTGAGTACCTGGGACACATACCCTGCTCCAGGCTCCAGCAGTGCCCTCTGTAGAGCTGAGTACCTGGAACGCATACCCTGCTCCTGGCTCCAGCAGTGCCCTCTGTAGAGCTGACTGCGTACCTAGGACACATACCCTGCTCCAGCAGTGCCCTCTGTAGAACTGACTGAGTACCTGGGACGCATACCATGTTTCAGGCTCCCAGCTCTGCAGTGCCCTCTCCAGCCTGGTGCTTTTCCCTTACATTTTAACTCCTTCCCAGTGAGCTCACATTGACATTTCGGAGCTCCTAAAAAGCACTTTGGATGTCACCAGTGACTAGCGCTGTGTAAACATTTTTAAATACATGATGCACTCAAGCGGAGTCCATTTACACTCATTGATTACTAAAATATTTTTCCATTGATATTATTTTTTGCTAATGAAACACAAACAAAACACTGAGGCACAGGCTTACAGAAACAAACACACAAACCCATGTAGATGCATAGACAAATCAGGAAGTTGAACAAGTCATAGTATTCAAAGAAGCAGATAAATCACAAAATGTATATACCATGCATGCATTGACACACGTATATGCACGCACACACACATACATGTGTGCATACCCACAAGCACACCTCCCAGCCCAGTTCTACAGAGGATGCAGCTGTGATAACAGCTGGAATAAAGAACAGGCTGGTACAGAGAGAAAGCACTGAGTGCGCGCTGCCACTCTAGTATGAAGCCCATGAGGGTGCGGGCGGGCCCTGGGAGGTGGGGCCACTTGCCCAGCCATGTCTGGGACTCTTCTACACCTCCTCCTCTGTGAAAACTCTCCAGGAAAGCACAGGGTAAACTGCTTTTTCTCACCTGTGCATTCCCATGGGATTCTCTGAGTGCTGCTTGTGCCCCCTTTGTGTCTGCTGTTGCCAAGTCTTCAGTCCCACCTTGTTTCTCTGCTTAGCAGTTGCTGCACCCCGCATTAGGTGCCCACCTACAAGACATGTCTCACAGGACTTCAGTCCTGTAGGAGCTAAACCCTGTTTGCCTCCGTCTCATCTAGCTTCTTTTAGCGCCACATTCTGAGTGTTCCATAATATCTCCTAGGGCCGGTAACCCCTCTACCAGCCGCATCCCAAATCACGAGGTCCACAAAAGCATCACTAACCTGTCTTATTCCCCCCTTCCCCCCAGAGCTTTCAGCGTTCCTGTGACACAATATCGAGGAAAACAATATTGAAATACACAAATATCGACCAAAATATATGGAGATCATTAAATTCTCAACCCTATACTTAAAAACCCCCCACAAATATTGGGAATAAAAATATTGCTAAATAAATATCTAATATACTAAAACATTGATAACAAACATAAAGATTCGCCAAATATCGCAGCAAGGCTCAAACAAATGAAACATAACAATAATGTTGAAAGCAAAGACATTGTTCGTACACATATCGTTATAAAATAATGAAAATATTTAAATAACAGAATGCATATAGTTAAACATAAAAAATCTCTCAAATAATACATATATCTAAAAATGATTATACATTGATTATAAAATTAGATAAGTAACATTTTATCAAAAAAGGAAAAAATTCAAACTGTAACCAAAAGAACTAATCATATTAAACTTAAAGACAGTTAAGAAATAGAAATGCTTTCCTAATTAAAATCCACCTCTGCAGGAAAGCATCAGTCTACCGACTTGTGACACAAAAGAAGAATCCAACACTGAAATTTTAAAGTAAGTAATAACCAAAAACGAACTTTACCACAACTGATTGAAATTTGAAAGTAAGTAATACCCAATATCGAACTTTACGACAACTGAAAAAATACCTACAAATGTCACTAAACTAATGAACTAATACAAATCTATATATGTATATTTTACAAATTACAGGCAGCAGGATCCAAGCCAAAAAGAAGACAATAAATAAATAAAGCAACAGACCTGTCAAAACTACAAGCCCAAGAAATACATAAAAAGAATGTAATATAACAAAAGCAATAATTTAAGGTTTAAATAACCAATAATTCTTCTTGTATTTTAAAACAAACATAAAACTAACCATAAGATAAAAAAACTTCAAAATTAAACAGACATTCTTAAATATAGTCTCTCTTACAACAGACAACACAAAATTCTGCAAACAAAAAAATTAAATAAAAAGAGAGGCTGCAACAAACACATACAAAACATCTTATTTATTTATTTAGAAAGATTTATATAGTGCAAACATGACCCCTGTGGGTATCGAAGCAATTTTCAAATGTACCGATAAAGCATAAGTTAAAATATGAAGCAATCTGTACAAATATTTAATTAAATACATATATTTTAATAAATATATTATGAATTAATTAAATCATATAAAATTCTAAAACCTGCAGTTAAAATTTTTGAAGCAGCCACATACATCAAATCGTAAAAGGAAAAATATTGTTAAGTCTTATGGGCTATACTTATGACAAAGAGAGCTCAACCTTGAAAAAATGCACTGGAAACATACCAAGTAATATTTAAATGTATGTTGTGGTAGGGTTACAATGAAAAACAACATAGTGAAAAGAGTCAGAGAAACAATCATCCCTTAATATCACAGAAACAGATGCCAGGAGTGGACTACGTGACCTAAGGGAGGCCAATACGAGCTCTCGGAAGCCAACAGGAACAATTTAAAAGAAATATCCCAAATGTTCTTGAACATGCAACAGGCCAACTCCCTACCTTCCAAAGACCGATATCCAGGATATGTGAAGCAGCCAGGGAAAACCTTGTAGTATCCAGAAGCTCTGAAGCCTTAGAGATACCCCAACATTTGCAAATAACACAAGGCAATGAAATCATTCCACTATATGATAAGGGAAATGATAACAGAAGAATAGTTATGTGTGCTACACCAACCCACTAGCTTTAACACAAATCAACACATGGATAAGGGATGGCATGTTCAAACTGTGATAATACACAAACAATATCACAATATAAGATGCACATTATTACCTCATAAACATATGCAACAGTTCACAAATTACTAACTCAAACTAAAAAAAAACAAACACCTCTGACTTTGAACAAGGAATGATTTCAACTAGAATTAAAATATACCCACACTTAGCTATTAAGTGGTGCTACTACCTTTTTAAAAAGAGCATAAGGTGGCACTTTCATAAATGTACACTCTTGTAACCCTACACATGAAATGAAAAACTGATAACATTTGCATACATCCCTTTACCTGAAGTCAAGTCACTAAATATTGCGATATGACAACTCACTCACCCTACTATCAAATACTTTATAATAAACCATCCCTAATAATTGATTATTTTGAAGATACGTTAGTTGGCAGGCTGCGCAAATCAGGTCAGGGACACTAACCCAAGATCACATACTATGGAGGAATTTTTACAACTGCACCACAGCACAAGAAGCAAGAGCAAATAACACAGCGGAAGGGTGTTTCAATTCCTTCCAAGGTATACTAGGCTAAGCTATTTTTTAGAAATAATAAATAAAGAACAAAGCTTTCTGAAATCAAAAATTGAACAACCCCTAACTGACATAAAACCCAATATATTTAAACAAACCAAACAACCGCATGCAAAGTTAGCAAGAAAAGCATTATAATTTACTCACAAGAAAGGTCTATTTTAAAATCAATTGCAGGAACCCTTCTTTAAAGAAACCACACTTTTGGACAAGAGCATAAAAAGAATTTTAAATATGTATGTATAAATATATATTACTAAAACAATTTGTACTGTTCAATCTGATTTTTAAAATATAATGAACATAAATGTATTTAGAAGGAAAAGTAAAAACTGTTCATATTTTTATTAATAAATAAATATTTATTGAAGACAACTGTTACACATTTTTTAAATCTTGATGAAAAACACACCCATTTTTTCAAATTAACACACATATTAGGGCCATATAGAAACATTAACAAATATATTAACATATTTAAATTAAAACCACTTTGGGCCTTATTACGATGTCGGACGGGACACCATTGCAGAAAGGAACTGCCCGACCTCAGGTCGGCGGTTCTGGCTGCAGTATTGTGATGCGACAGTTCATTGAGCGGTCGCAAACCTCCATTTCTCAATGGAAGCTTGTGCAGCGATATTGAGGTTGGCCCACCATAGGTGCCCCTGAAGCCCCATTGAGGAGGTCCAGGGTGGAAGGGGGCCCGAGGGCAAAGCTGAGCCTGGCTCCTCCCTCATTATTGGGATCACTATTCCACTCCTGTTCCGACGGGCTCACAGATCTCGTCAGAAGAGGAGTGGAATCTCCCCATTGGTTTCATTCTGACCGGCGTCATCGAAATATGGCGGTCAGAGGGAAACCTAGGATGTCGGGCGGAAGCCTCCAAACTCTGGTCGGAGGCTTTCCGCCCGACGTCCTAATTGGGACCTTTATATTTCCTATCCAAACACTAAAGAAAAGAAAACTTGACTTCCAATTCAATAGCTGAAGTAGTTGGGATCCATAAAACAATTAAAAAAAATAACAATCCATAAAAACTTAAAAAAAAAAAAAAAGAAAATGAAACCATCCCAAAAATATGTGTAATATGATAATAAAAGTCCATTCACAACCCGTAAAACATAACAATATAAAGAAAGGCTCCATGAGCATGAGAAAATTCGAAAATTAAAAATAATACTGATTAAAATATCAGCATAACTCCTTGAGAAAAATGCTTAAAAAAATTGTTCTTCGATATTTGTATGAAACACACATAAAAAATTTATACATCACACAAACAACTTCTGCAATCCATATAAATGACCCAATTAAATTCCAAATAATTAAAAAAGGCCTAAACATGAAACAAAATAACGCAGCAAATAACTATATTTCATATAATTATCAATGAGTCCTACCCACACTCAAAAACTCAACTAATACATTTATCTATATTAAATAACATCAAATAACTAGCATTTACAAACCAATTCTAACATAACTAACTCTAAACTACTTTCTTAGCAAGTAAGTTTAAATTACTCATAATCAAACAACAGATCAGGAATGGGTAACCACAACCACAACCACACAGAACCTCAAACTGCTAAGAACAATAAAGACAGACTAAAAAATAAAGGAAACTGTGAAACAAACTGGCGGTAAAATTGGCATTAAAAAAAATAACAACCCATAGAAAACGATGCAATAAATATAGGTATATTTTATTTCATTTTCTTTAACTGTATAAAACATAAAAACATTTTAAAATAGTTTTTGTTACAATAAAATTGTGCTCATAAATTTCAATTATACATCAAAAGTACATTACAAAATATTTATTTACAATTCTTGACATTATATAAAACTATATAGAAAAGGAAAATAAATGTGCTAACAATTATGCTAAAATGTTTAATAATCATTCATAAACAAATTGTCTAAAATGTATATAGAATTAATGTTACAACATTTTAGCAATAAAATGTCTTTTTTGTAGAAAAAATAATTGTTATTTTCTACAAATAGTTAAAACACGTTTATGTTCTATTAAAATATACTTGTAAATAAACACGTTTATCAATAGTATGTTTAAATGATCTATACAGCTGGATAATAATAATAAAATGGCTGGGTCTAAAGTGAAAGCTATAAATGACGAATATTTTTATAACCTAGAAACTTGTGGTCTGATGCTCACATTTTTGGGGCAATCCTGCTATTGTAGGTTTATTTCTAGAGTTGAGAGTAGATTTACAAGGAGTTCAGTAATCATACATCATGCATAATTACACCAAGCAGAATGTTTTGAGGAGTGCAGTTGAAGAAAGATATTATTTTCTCTCTATGGGGAAATATCTATTTCCACCTTTGCTTCTGTACACTTCCAATTTCCACTGTGTAAATTGATTAATATCTAACAGTGTCCAGGATGGCAAACACTGAGAAAAGTTTGAGAATACCCAAAAGTTTAAAGATGCTCACAAACTATCTGTTCTTTTATACCCTAAAGATTTACTCCCCACTGCTTTAGACTATTGCTCATGTGAAGAACTTCAAGCAAGAGAATCTCTTTATGAACATAAAGAACAACCTCTAAATGGCAAAAGTGAAGATCTATTTGTGAAGTTAAGTTAAGCTTTAAGAATCTTAAGCACAGGCTTCACTCAAGCAAGCTTTAGGTTCACATGTTGTCTTTCTCTATTTATCTAAAGAGTTAACAGATTTTACAACTTTTACGTTAATCTTTTTAAGGATATCTCTATCAATGTATACTAAATTAAAATTTGATGATTGTGTGAAAGAGGGGCTGTGAAACCTTGCTTAATTAACCCATCTCTTGTTGGGATCATTGCTGCATTGTATACCCTACTTGTAATCTAACTTACTAGATGTAGCTAATGGTACACCAGGGCCAGTTGCCACATGGTCCGAGAGCCAAACATTAATTTGACCAGGTGTCTTGGGTTTTTCATGGCAGTGCCTTGGAAAGGTTTGACTTTTTCGAGTAATTTATCCATATAGTTTCAATCTCATATAATGCACTCAAATTTGCCCTTACAATAAATGTAGCTACCTCTCTTTTGGGAACAAGACAAGGATGCCGAATAATGTTCCACTGGTCCACTGATTGCACTGCTCACAAAAATAGCAACATCAAAGGCCTTAAAATAGTTCAAGGGTCAAAGAAAGAAATGAGCGCCTTACACTGATGACCTTATTTTACTCAGTTCCTGAGATCCTGAAAGCAATGTTGTCCCACTCTGAGATGTCTGAGTACACATTCAATGAGTTGAAGTCTTATGTGATGAACATGGACACCCTCTTTTTCCAAAATCTATAGGGGCACTGTAGACCCCCACCAAGATACTATACCTGAAATACCTAAAACACAAACCTGAAGCCAGGCAGTGTACATACCAATCATGATGGGTCAAACTCGACTGGCAAAGACATCTGGCTACACACACTAACCAATAACTGTCAGTACACACTTACAACCAAACATATACACGGAAGCAGCAATCAACCACACACTTGAACACACTACCGATGACCCAACTCAAAGAAACCCAGATCAGAATATTCAGCGAGATCAGGGCATGAAGGTAACCAAACTCTGATAGCACTACAAGGACAAAGGTAATGGTAATGCGGTGTTATACAATTCTCTATATAATAACATAATGTATATAAAGGCACAGTGAAGAAATTAGTCATTCAATTTGACAACAACCAGGGGAACACAACGGAAATACACATTTGTCAGACTAAAAAGTCGCCTAAAATATATTATAATGGGATAAACGAGAAACCCTTCAATGATCAGCACATCTCCAGTGAATTAAATATGTATTCTGCTCCAACGTCTATTTCCAGTAAAGCTTCAGATACCTTGATAAATTAATAACGAGAATATTGGCTACAGAATTACATGAATCCCAAGAAACTGAAAGCTTTAACTTCCTTCACATAAAACAGGAGCAGACATTTTAAGTAAGGACACGGCCTGGTGGTTTGATGTTAGGCAAGGCGATTCAAATTATGCGGCAACAGAGGACCAGATTATGTGGCAGGCTGACTAAATTATGATGCAAGGAGAAGCATATTATGTGGCATGAAGTGGCACATTTTGTAGCAGTATTATTTTACAAATTTTTCATTTAGCACACATCAATACTCTCTGATCAATAGTTTCCCCTTATTGGAATTGGTTTAACAGTAATGGAATACAGCAATCTGCAATCAAAAGGTGAGCAGTTAGCATTTGCAAATGGCGTGCCGCTGCTAGGTTGCACATGTGGTATATTTTTTTGTAATGCTTGATCACTTTGATCTAGAAACAAAGCTTTTTGTTGATGAAATATGAAAACTATGCAGCAGATGAAGGCTTATATAGCAAGTGCTGTAACTACATAATAATGAGAAAATGCAGCGGCTACCGAATCTCAAAATTTCAGTGGCCTTGCATATAAGTGAACATGTCTGTCGCTCTGGTTGGCTATGGATAGAAGGTAAAATAATTCACCCTTTGTATTTACAGATAAGCTGAAGCATGAGCCTCAGCGATGCATGAAAGGCCGCGATCTTCTTCAAAATATTGCTTTATTAAAAATTAATAATTCCATTGTAACATTGCAATGGGCTACCAAAAAGCAAAATAGAAAGATCAAAAAGATACTGTGTCTCTCAAATTCCAGAAAAAAATGGCTTGAAAAAAGTGGATTATTATATGGTGTGGTTGTGCGAACTCGCCGTGTAAAAACGGCACAATTCTGTCCCCGGTCCAGTCAGGCTGGTTTGTAAAACCTTAGCTCGGTCCTGGGGAGCTGTGGCTCAGAGCAGTCAGGCTTTATCAAAGGAACAAGTGTAAAGCATTAAGAAGTACCTGACCAGTTGAGTAAGAGGTAAATGCATCACAATAACAAGCTGATCCAAATGTATAAAACAAGGTTGTATTTGCATCTCTAAATGGACTCCTCAATGACAAAAATCCACCAGAGGGTTCAGGAGACAGATATTTTCAAAGAAACAAGGCAACGTTTCACTAAATGCAATAATTCTTCGTAATCTGCTGCTATCGCACTTTAAGGTTAGCCACAACAAGCAAGTGGAAAACAGCTATATCGGCGTTCTTGGGGATGCTAACTCTAATAGGAAGCCAGTCACAGGAACCACTCAGATCCAGGAGGACAGTTACCTGTCAGCCTTGATAGTTTCCAGTCAGCTCTAAATCCTATGGACAAACCGCCATTGATGTCCATGGACTGGTCCTGATGCAAGGAATACAGGATTCTGAAGATGCTCAAAGATGCCACTGCCACAGTTTTCATGGCGGTGAGCCTGCCATGAACATTGTAGCGGTGAGGAAACAAAGGGGACCCTACAGGGCCCCCTGTTACCTCTGTGTCAGGAATGCATGTAGGGGGCACATAGTGGGCCCCCTGTATGAATGCACCCCCATTTCTTGCAGGGCATGGACTTGACAGTACATGCCCGGCAGGAACTGTCTTTGATGCTCCCACTGTGATGCCATTTTCATGGGCACCGCAGTGGGACCGCCAAAGAACCGCCCGCCAGAGACCAAAAAGTCGTAATCGTATGGCTTTGGCGGTCTTGAAGTGGGGCGATCTCATGGTGGCCCTGCTCCAAGACCGCCATAGTCATAATAAGTACTGTATACTAAGGACTTATAAGTGAGTTAACTTAAGGGCAATTGTGGGTAAACCAATTAGACATATGTACTGTTTAGGGTTAGAGCACATGCACTGAGGCCCGGCCAGTGGAGCTCTGTGCCCCTCCGAGTCATTACACCAGTGCCTACTAGTCAAAAAGCAGGGTAGAAAGTGAGGGTGAACCTGAAAAAAGCTATTGCCTTACAAATATTCTAGCTTATTTTGGGTAATACACGAAAACAAGGGACTGCATGAAAAGTAATTCAATAAAGTTTCCAAACTAATCAAAACACAGGTTACCCTAAAACCCCAGTATTGTGACCCCAGGCTTCGGATCCGGCTGAAAGGTGACAAGAAATCTGAAGCTGTGCTTTATTTCTAACCTGTGGTGTAAGACGCAGCGCTACTAACTGATGCACAGAGTTACAGTTAGTACCGGAAAGTGATTTATCGCAAAACTCTACCAACGTCACGCATAAAAGACAAGCCTAGATGTAGAACTTGCAAATAAAATATTTGGGGCTGTTTTAAGAGTACTGGCACCCATTTTCACAAAATTTAGATCTTGTTCAGAGATTTTGGGGAGAAACACGGAGAATATAGTTTACACGAGTCTTTACTGCTAATCTTTCCCCTGAACTATGTCCGATAATTCCCACCTACTTGTTCTGTATTACAAGTGCATATCTCGGTATTACCGCTACAGTTCACCCGAGTTATTGATAATATAGGTAATGTCTGGAAAAGAGTCCTGTAACCCATTTACCTGACATTTTTGTAACTCTGTAGTACAGCAGGAGGCTTCAAAAGACACCCTCATGGTCTTCTACCAGAAACATCTTTGCCTTGGCTACCACCACAGTGAGCACACTTCACAGAACACAGATAATCTTCATGAATGTATGCTATTGTGCAAGGCAGGCTTTAGGGCGCTGTGACCTGTGCAGCCGCACTGGGCGCTGACCTGGAAGGGGGGGCACTGACCTCAGGGGGAGCACTGTTTTTAGCAACAGCATAGGATTTTAAAACAGCGTTTTAGAGTTCTTTGTGCTTCCAGTCAGCAACAAAAATGTTATGATAACTCTTTTGATTAATGTTCCTGCCAGAGAGAGAGAGATCGGATTTTTGTCTAGTGGCCATTTTGACTCGCCATAAAGTAGCGCAGGAGGTTAATATGCCTGCTGCAAAGAACAGATATGTTTTTATTGTGGGTAGCTGAGTGGATTAGTAAGGCCAACCTTTACCAGTGCTTTAAAACAAATGAAATGTATTTGAGAGAGGAGCTATGGAGAGATGTGGGGAACTTTTGCCCGGGTGGTAGTGAGGGAATGCGAGGAGGAGGTCATATGGGGGGGACGTCAAAAAAATTGTGGCACCGGGCGCCACCAGCGCTAAAGCCGGCTCTAATAGTGTGTAGAGCTCTGACCACTATGTTCCCCTTGCTCCAGTCCAGTGATACTCAAATAACGTCCCGGGGGCAGCATTTGGCCTTCTTGCCCTTTACACCCAGCCACCCTGGTGCACAGGAATCTGAAACAAAATGTTAAATAAACAGGCAAGCATTTATTAACCTGCAAATAAATACTTGCTCGTTTATTTAACTTTTTTTGAGACCTCCTTACACAATCCCTAGACACCCTACCGCCACCCTGCTGGATTCAGTGCGGCCCTCAGTCACACCACAGACCGTACTTTGTGGCCCCTGGGCAAATGTTTGAGAGTATCCATGCTCCAGTCTTTATCTCACAATTCGAGTATAATCCACCCAACCTCAGCACTGCTAGATTTTTATAGGATTTTGTTCTCTGCTGGACACTGTGATATGTTATGGCATTTTGTGGGTGTTGTGTGGGGAGGGTAGAAGGTTCATTTAGTTTTTTTTACCTAGTTTGACAGTGTACTGCAATGACTTAGGTCTCTTTTGGGAGGCCCAGGAGAAATTAAGTCAGGCTCGCGCCTCTGTTTAAAGGTCATGTCACATGCTGCTTCATTCCAACAGACTGTGTTTTTAAGAATACACCGAGGTGTGTGTTCTCAGACCTCAGCTGTAACCTCAGATCCTTCTCTAGGATTTTTTTCACAAATGCTACGCTGTTTCAGAATTTCTTAAATGTTTAAAGAGTTTGCTTAGCAAGCGCCTACAATATTAACTTTGTTTTTGCCAATGTTTATTGTATTTGTGTTTTTAACGATTTTGTATAACTATGGCTTCATTGTTTTTGACAAAATACAAATTTCTTTTGATTATAGTTGTGCCCCAATCAACACCGTCACCCCAAGCCTTCTGCTTCTCCATGGTGCCCACATGGGTGGTGAGGACGATTCACGCTTATCGCTTTCGCCCCTGACCTTACTGAAACCCCCTCCACACGCCAGGCAGACGTGCACCTTCTGATGTAAGACGTTTTCCTTTTACCTGCATTCTAACAATGGGAGAATGACACAAGCACCTAGAATCACACAGTTAGTGTGGGGCATTACCCCCTCATGGGTCCTTTTCGTCCCAGTCCTAACAAAGTGAGGCAATCCTGCCTCACGACAACCAATCAGAACGCTAAAATTATTATTATGTTTTTTTGTAACCTAAGCCCCTCCAACCCACCGCCATGCCTGTTTTATTTGCTGTCCAATGTCGGTCGGAAAGCTGGTGTGCTCTGTGTTTCCTGTTGCCGGTTCAATGCTGGGCGGGCTGGGTCTGCGGTGCCGTGAGTTTTTCTTTATTGAATATGTCAGTGTTTGAAATGTGCACTTTTGTAACAGGTGGCCACACCAGTGTTCCGGTCGGCCGCGTTCTTGCTCCTTGGCCAGAACGTGCACCCCGCGCATCTGCTTGGCTGGGGCAGGGAGCTTTCCCTTGCGTTCTCGCCTTGGGTCATTCTGGTGCTGGAGTCTTCCAGCGGCATCCGGCTCCCGCAGCCATGATGTGTGTTCTGTGGGGGAGGCAGCAGGTTTTTCCAAGTCTCGTGTTGCATGGGACTTGGTTGCTTGGTGACAGTGTTTAAGGGGAGTGTCTGGGCACTTCCTGGTGGATGCTGGGCTTCCTGTTTGGTTTGCTCTTCCTACTTGTGGCCATGGGTGATGAGGATTCCTCTCCAGTGCCTGCAAAATCTTTGTCCAAGAAGCATAATGTCCAGGAGCTGCTGGAGGATGGTCTTTTGCAAATTTCCAGGTCTGATTTGCAGGGTTTAATTAATTCTGCTGTGCAGGATACGCTGCTTGAGCCATCTGCCAAAAAGGCTAAGAACGATGATGAGGACATGGACAATTCTCCTAAGGGGAAGTACATCCAAGGCAAGGTTTTTCGGACATGTTGTTCCACATTCGTGAGGTGCTGGGATTTGACCCCAAGTCTTTGTCTGATAATGGGTTTTACTCCCAGTATAGTTACTCTGTGAAGGATGACCTGCCTTTTTATGATGTCCTCAAAGATATTCTGGCTAAAGAATGGCTAGAAGTCGACAAGCAGGAGATTCCGCACTTTCTGGGGAAGCGGTATCGCCTGGCAGAATTTGACACCCAGTTCCCTCAGGTTCCTAAAGTCAATTCTCTTTTGTCCTCCATGGCTACTTCTTCTTCCTCTTTGTCTTCGGAGGAGGCTTCACTGGCTGACCCACTTGAGTGGAAGGTGGAATCCGCTCTCAAGCATTCTTATGCGGCTTCTCATTTAGGGGTGCGTGCTTGCACTTATTCAGCTTATGCTTCGTAGGTCCTTATCAAGGATTTTGAGAAATTGTTTGACTGTCTTCAGGATCAGGGGGATCCAACTCCTATTTTGGCGCAGATGGAGGAAATGGCTCAATTTCTCTCTGATGTGACTTTTGATACGTTATAGGTCTTCGCCTCGGCTGCTGGGGCTGCCGGTGGTGGGTAGGAGGTCTCTCTGGACGAAGCCTTGGCGTCTTGATGCTGCTCAGAAGGCCTTGATCCATAAGCTGCCTTTTGAGGGTCCCCGGCTTTTTGGGGATGATTTGAACACAATGGTGCAGCGGTCTGCGTAGGAGAACATTTTAAAACCTTTTCAGACTGCACAGAAGAATTTTTTTTTTTCCATAAGCAGAGGTTTCAGGGTGCTTTGTCTTCTTCTCAGCCGTTTCGTGGTCGGGCCCGTGTCAGGGGGCTGCGTTCCATAAAAAATCCTGGTCTCAACAGCAGCAGCAGCAACTGCAGCAGCAGCATCCCCACAGGGTGCTGGCCAAAAGTGACTATGCCAAGGTGGGGGCTCGGATCCATTTGTTTTTGGCCCATTGGTCAAGTCTGATTTCAGTCCAGTGGGTCTTGTCAGTCATCGGGATGGTTACCAGATTCCCTTCCAGGGCCCTCCCCCTCTGGACTGTTTTCAGGTTACCCTGTTGTCAAAAGACCCCGTAAAGCGGTCTGCCATGTTGTTAGGCATCTACCTGTTGTTGTTGGGCTGGTTCCTGTGAACGACCGGGCCTGGGGTTCTATTCCACTCTGTTTCGGGTACCAAAGCCCAATGGTTCCTTCTGCCCGATTCTGAATCTCCGGGCTTTGAACAGGTTTGTGCTGCTGGATAATTTTCGGATGGTCACCTTACAGTCTGTCATTCCCCTCATCCAGGAGGGCGATTGTTTATCTTCTCTGAATTTGGAAGACGCCTATTTTCACATTCCTGTCTATTGGATAGTCAGCGGTTCCTGAAGTTTGCAATGCAAGGGATCTATATCAAATTTTGGGTGTTGCCTTTCGGCCTCTCCACTGCTCCCAGGACTTTTACCAAGGTATTGGATCCTGCTGTTGGGGTTTTGCAGCGTCAGAGTTTCTCTTTGTGTTTCCCTTTATTGATGATTGTCTGGTCTCTGCTTTCTCCCTTCCTAAGGCTCTTCTGGCGGTGGAAGCGACAAAAGCCTTGTTCCAGGATCGGAGGTTCAAGTTGAATCTGTCCCAGTCTCATCTGGATCCTGTTCAGAGACTTCAGTTCATCAGGGGTCTGTTCGAAACCTTGCAGGGGGCGGTGTTTCTCCCTCCTGTTTAGATCCTTTCCCTGCAGACTCTGTTGCGGGACCTGCTGATTCACCCTACTGCCCCAGCTTGGGTTTGGTTGCGGGTCATGGGGTTGATGGCTGCCACCACGGTGGTGGTTCCTTGGACTCACCTGCATAACAAGCCCTTGGTGAATCATCTGTTGGCTCGGTGTGACCCCACCCAGACGGATTACGAGACTCTGGTTTCTCTCTCCCCTGTTCTGGTTCAGGACTTGGACTGGTTGCTTTACACTCCCAATCTGGAGAAGGGGGTGCGTTTTCAGCTTCCTCCTCCCCTCTTGTTGACTACGGATGCTAGTCTTTGGAGTTGGGGGGCCACTTTGGGGTCCTTGGAGGCCAAGGGTCCAAGGTCTGAGAGGGACAGCGCCCGTTCCTCGACCTGGCGGGAGTTGGTGGCCATTTGACAGACTATGTAGTTTCTCTCCTCGGGGCGAATCTGTTGGTTCGTACCGACAATCAGGTGGCTCGTTGTTACTTGAACCGCCAGGGGGGACCAGGTGTGCGACTCTGAATCGGCTGGCTTCCATGATTTGTGCCTTGGCGCAATCTCACCTGTTAGCCTTGAGGGCTGTTTACATTCAGGGACATCTAAACTTTCATGCGGACGACTTGAGCCGCAACCTTCCATACTCTGTTCTGTACCATCTGTCTCTTCCTATGTTCCGGGACCTTTGTCTTCAGTTCAGGACTCCCTGGATCGATCTTTTTGCTTCCCCTCACAACGCTTTTCTCCCCAGGTTTTGTTCTGAGGTGGTTTGTCCTCAGGCTTGGGAAGTAGATTCTCTCTTGATTCCTTGGCCTCCTCCCTCCCTCTCTCCCTCCCTGCCTCCCTACCAGTGTTTGTGTCTGGGTGTGTTGCTTATAAGGCGTGGCGATGAGTGGAGGGGCCATATATTACAAAAATAAAAGAATAATAATTCAATCGTTCAGATTTGCTGTCGTTAGGAAGGATTGCCTCACTTTGTTAGGACAGGGAAGAGGAGGAGCCTAATCAGGGTAATGAAGATTACCGGTAAGTAACAAGACCTTTCTTTGTCTCACGTCTAGTGCATCGTTATGTCACAAGCTCCTCTGGGAGGCGCAGTCAGTGAAGGTCAGACAAACCAGCACCTGTAATGTGGAAAACAAGAGACGAGTTACCTTACCTAGCACTGCTTAACTAATACTCCTGTAACCCCTGAGGTGTGCGCCTACATGTAGTTTTAACTAAAGAGGCGTTATTACGTCCAAAGTTATACATTTGTGCAGATTTTTGTTTGAGCAATCATAGCAAAAACACAAGAGTAACATATTGTGACAAAGGTTGCGCATTTCTCACAAACTTCAATCTCGTCCCCCTGGCACTGTTTTTAACCATGAAATGTAAAAATAGTGAACAGACTTTTGCATCCTTCATAATGGATATAGAAGAAATCTTCTTATCATTTCTTCACACAAATACTTGCTAGTCACAAAACAAGTGAACTGAAATTTTAAGTGTAAAAATCTGTGGCTATTGCAGGTCAATAATACTTCTCTGCTGATTGCAATGTTAACTGCACTAAGAATGAAACTTCGTGGCATTTCTTGAAGCTAAAAAACAAACCATTAATAGCTGTTACAAGAGCTGGGTCATTGAGGGTCCAACTCATGTCCAGTCATTTCTCTTGGAAGAATGAGGTCTGACGGGTAAAAACCATGAGGGATTCAAGAAATGTTACAAATCTAAGTCTTGTAAATTAAGGGTTTTTATTACCAATATGAACGTCTTTACAAAGACAATGGAGACGATTACCAAGAGTAGGAATTGCAAAACCGACAATGAGGTTTACGTTTTGATATGTCCACCCCCCCAAATAACATGTGGGAATACAATAAAGGAATTCGGAAGCACATGCAACCAGTTGACAAAATTGCTTTAGGTATCCTGTTGCCAGACATTTTCATGACAGTAATGAGAATTAAATGTGGCATTATAAAAAGAAAAATATTTTGAACGAGTTTTTATTTTATTTTATCTTTTCTCTATATATGCCCCAACTGCAGTGGTCTCACTCTGGTAAAGTATAGGCAAAACTTTAAATGTTTATTAAACTTGGAAAAAGTTAGTGAAAGAGTTCTTATGCTAAATATTATGGTAAATAATTGTATATACTTCTGTTATATGTTTATCTTTAGAAGACATTCTGCTGTATCGATAACTTAATTTTAAATGCAATATTTCAGTAATGTCAATATAATAAAGTTAATTAAAATAATTTTTCTGAGGTTTCAGTTAAAAAAAGAAATTCCCATCTAAAGAAAAAAAGATTTTTACTATGCATTAATAATTATTACAAGTGATGTATAAAATTAAGTAAAAGTAATTAATGTATATTTCAATAAATGTTACTGTTACATTAACTTAATTTTTAAATGCAAAAGCTATGCAAATATTTAATTATTAAATACAAATTTGAACTAATTTTATAAAATATTTTTAACATTCAGCTATATTTATTTATATTGTTACTACTTTAAATTAATTCAACATTATTTCCTGAGGGGTTTTAATTATTTTAATTTTCTGTGGTGGCTGTTGCAGTACCAGTGCTTGGCTATGTTTAGGGTTGGACTATCTACTGCTTTTTTTAATAGTAACTTACAATCGCACATTTGGCTCCACCCCCCTTTTTCAGGGGTGGGGAGGTGTGGGGGTGTGGGCCTACACGTTTGAGTTACTTTACACTCAGATTTTGTGAAAAGCCAAAAGTACTAAAGTTACTCAAAAGTATATGAGAAAATTAGACAAGTAGATTTACTCATAAGTGTAATTTACCTTTAAGAATAAGATTGAATGTTATCAGATCTGCTGACACTGCTCCCCTAAGTACAACTGGAACGCGTCCAAGTCTGTTGTTACTTAGAACATCAGTGCTCTCTAGAACTATGCAGAGACAAATAGCCTTAAGTCATTCAGAAACTCTGAAGGGAATTGATTGATCTCTTCCTATTCATAGTTCCTACATGAAGAATCAGCTGTACACGGTTAAGAACTAGCTTTTTGTATGACTTAACCTCATGTGGCCAGCTCACTAAAGACTGTCCTTCTGTGACACACATACTATGACATACACCCGAAACCATGCTTTCCTCCGCGTAAATCTCAGCTGAACTTGAGCGAACTCACCACCTGGATGAGTTTCTACACATGCCCATCATACAGCTGCTGGCTTTTTTAAGTTCTAACTTAATTTGAAAAACTTTGCATACGCCCTCCTCTGTCATTATGGCACACATACCCCTTGAAACAACCAGTATTCATACCTGGCACTAATTTGCACACACCTTACCATTGAGAGGAGGTTTCATCTGATCTTCACTTGCTATCAAAACTAATGTCCCCAAATGTCTTTTGCCTCAGCCTTATGTATTTCTTTCACTACTTTTCCTCCCACACATCTCACCCCTATTCGACATGTTGCTACATGTCCTCCCTTACCACACACTTTGCAAATGGCCTCTTGTTGCATACTCATGTGTGTTATATTTAGTTTTAGGTAGGATTACTTTAAGGGCTTTGTTATCTTTCCAATGCCATTATTCTGTCAGTTGTATTGCTGATGGGCCGGCTATAGAATTGTGGGTACTTGGAAGTTGACTGCCTTGACTGAAGGCAGGGTCTGTGCTGTGTTCCCAATGAATCTTTTAAAACCCTTTCTGGCTCTGCTGGATCTACTGCACCTCTTCTAGAAAGAAGACACATGCTAGCAGCTCCCCTAGTGATACCATCCCATTAGCCACTTCTTTCCCCAATCCCTTCATAGTCTTGCCATTAACCACTCTGCTGCATACCACCTGATCACCTTTCCCACCACCACCTGCACCACTCAGTTTCAGCTCTCAAACACTCTTGAGCATGAGCTCCTCGGACAACCTCATCTCAAGTTCAATCTCATCCTTTTTGGAAATAATCATCAAGCTGCTGCCACATGGCGTACGGTACTCTACCACTGTCTCTCTCAATGTCTGATTCTCTTGACTCAAACTGATGACACTCAATATTGCATTCAGATCGCAGTTGAAATTGATGTTAGGTTTCTTAAACTGATGAAGGGCTTCACTCTGTATATCAGGCCAGCAGCTTATAGACATCTCAAATGATCCAACACCATATGGCGCCAGTCTATCGAGGCCGTCATTTTGTGTCATAATTGAAGGATCGCCCTCTGTACTTTTTACGTGTAATTACGTTGCCCTTTTCCCGCTGATTCCACAGAGAGTGGGCTTGCTGCTGTTAGTCATCAAGTGGGTGGTGAGATGTTCTGCATTGCAAGACTCACAATCATTCAAGCGAAATGATAACAACATAAGGACCAGGGACCAAAAACACCCGACACTGCAGTTTCTCATTGCAGAGGTCCCGCTACGAGTGCAGGGTCCCCACCTGGAGTGCCGCGACTGCAAGGCCTCAGCCACGAGTGCAGGGACTCCACCAGGAGTGGCACGACTGTGAGGCCTCAGCCACGAGTGCAGGGCCCCCACCACGAGTGCCGCGACTGCGAGGCTTCTGGCACGTGTGCCGCAATTGCGTGGCCTCGGCCACGAGTGCAGGCCCCCCACCACGAGTGCTACGACAGCAAGACCTCCGCCATGAGTGCAGAGTCCCCACCACAAGTGCCGCGAATGCGAGGCCTCTGCCACGAGTGCAGGGGCCCCACCAGGAGTGCCACAACTGTGAGGCCTCCGCCATGAGTACAGGGCCCCCACCACGAGTGCCACGAGTGTGAGGCCTCCGCAACGAGTGCAGGGCCCCCACTATGAGTGCAGGCTCCCTGCTGTGGCTGCAAGTGAGAGATGGATTTGCTGCATTTGCTACACAATTCATCATCTGCTACATAATTTGCATATTCTAACAAAAAATTGTTTTCAGCTCAAACAGTACAAAAGTTACTGAGATTGTATGGTGTTGCCGCACAGTGAAAGGCCCTATGCAAAGGTTACCTGGGCCTCTTTCAGTTGCCTATTACTGTATTTAGGTGGTTGGTACTAATGAGGTGAAACCTTTGCAAAGTCAGTGACAGCATGTCAAAAATTATAAAATAATGAAGTATTACTATCGCAAAATGTGCTGCTTTGGGTCACATAATTTGCCTTTCCTTGACGCACAATTTAGCCAACTCTCAGAAATTCAGGAACTCCTTTTTTAAACATATTTCAATGTCATTTGGAAGGCCCTGCATTCGTTTGTGAAATTATATTCCATGAAAAAGCCCACCTCTGCTTTAGTAGAGGGGAAAGAAATAAAAAGGGTGCACAAGCAGCAGGGCTCTCTGTAGTGAGGAGGTCCACGCAGCTCGTCGCCAAATCAGTGTAATGAGGAGGTCCACGCAGGAAGGTTATAATTAATGATGTTTTATACAAGCAGGTAACATGTTGAATAGTTCAGAACAACAAGTAGTTAGGTTGTGAAGGAGAGCCCCACCAGGAGCAGCCTGTCTGCGGCTCGGCCCATGCTCAACTGTGTCCCAACATTCCGAGGCTCATCAAGACTCCAACATTCTGGCTGAGCAGGAGGGGTAAAATACATAACATTACAAATGCAGGATACTACACGCTCAAAGCTGGGTTCCATGGAAAGAGGGGAGGCACACGCTTTCACATCCCATGGTGTCTCAGCAGTGTCGGTGTGCTTCTCTCCAGTTCACAATGCCAAGACCTCAGCAGGTGGAGGGAGGGGGGGGGGGGGGGGTGAAACACTGGCCCCAACAGCTCCTGTGGTGAAGGAGTGCTCCCAAGCCCTCAGGAGTCCCCCACCCAGCAGTATGGTAGACTCAGGGGCCCTTAATCACATTCTACAGGGGGGACCATTTTGCCTCACGCCACTGCACCTCTGCTGAGTGTCAACAGAACCATTGGATATGACTTCAAAGGGTGCCATTTAGCCCTGTTTACCCTATAGCAGAAGGGATTGGCATTTGGAGCCCGAGCAAATCTTAATGGAGTGAGAATGTCACTGGCAGAGGCGTAACTAGCATTGGTGCAGCACGTGTAGTAGCACCGAGGCACAGAGCCCTGAAGGGACCATCGAACCCTGAAAATGTCTGCATTTTTCTACTACAACTGTAGTGAATTGGATCATTTTCCTTGCTTGCACCAGAACCCATAGAGACTAAGCTACGCTACTGGTTGCTAGTGAACTGGCGACTGGCAAACTTCCAGAGCCAACCCGGAAAGGTAAAGCGATTGCAAAAAACTTTAAAAAAACATCTGTGCACTATTTGCACATGTAAGCTTGAAGATAAAGCATGACATTCTAAAGGACAATGTTTGACACAGAAGAAATAAAATATTATGTCTGGGTGAGCTGCATTTTCAATTACTTCAGGTACTGACATTTTGCAAATACCGCTTATTACCTGTATCTATATGTATTCCTGTTTCAAATAGTGGCTAATATGTGCTAGTTCTTGGTTGTAATCAATTAGAATTTATTTTACAATAAACTAAGATACCAAATAGGCCCTACGATGGTAGGTCGTATGGCACCTTCCATTCCCGGCTTTCCAAAAGCAGCCCTTAAATTCTGGGACTTGTATTTTTGTATTTATTTATAACTATACACATTGGATTAAGTGTTCCAGGACGTAAAGTACGATCTGCTATGGGAAACGTAGCTCCTTTGCAAATAACAATTCACAGATGTTAAAAATATTTGACTTTATTTGCAAGATTTCTCATAGATATTTACAACACATACCTTATATTGTATAATTTTTGGGATTGCCAATAAATTTGATTACACTGACGGCTGGGCTCGTGCTTAGGCTCTGGGAGCATAGTTAAACCAATGCCTTGGCTCCGACTCGTCTCTATGCATGAATTCGCTGTCTTGTGCACCTCTAGCAAAGACACTGCGAAGAGTAAGTACTAAATGTAGGAACAAAGTGAGATATATCATTCTACCAGGGATCCCTGTCTGAAGCAAGGGATTTGCGCAATTACCCACTATTGGACATAAACCTATTGGTGGGCGGAACTCTCGGAATATCACTCTGCAGAATTCCATGGAGTTACATAAAAACTCAGCAAGATTCTGTGAGGTTCTGCCAATGAGTGGAGCAAATGCACGTCACGCTTCGATTTAGTGGCAGTAACATGTTTTGTGCTGAAAAATCAGCATGAGTGACAACACACCGTGTGCAAGAGTGCAAGGGCATTCGAGTTGATTGTGCTGCCGCTCGAGTTGGAAATCTATTCAAGGAGCAGTCCTCTGACTGAAATCGATCCCAACCGCTTGCATTAGAAAATCACGCCGAAAAGCTTCCCAATCATGCTAGGGATACCAAATCGCGCTTTCTTGCTGGAGCCTTGCCCTATTCCTGTTGTCCTCACGTTGTTTGAACGGGAAAACAATTCTGCCATGCAGCGATTGGAGGAATTTGGCCGGAATTCTGCATTAAAAGAGGAGCTGACTTAAAAATTCCCCCCATGCCTACTTAAAATGTCTCTCAGTGCTTTCAGCCTTTGGTGCATTTGTTCTCAAAACAGAAATGGATGATGGTAAACACAAACGGTAACAAAGCAAGTAGGGCTCGCTTATGAAAGAGTTATTGGCTTTGCCAATGCGCTTTAGCCATGTTGTTCACCAACGTGGCTGCTGTTCAGCATGGCTAAAAGTTAGTTGGGTGAAGGAGCGCAGTCTGGAGTGGAGTCTCATATAGTTGAGTAGAGTGAAGTGATGTGGAGTGGAGTGGTGCTGGCTGGAATGGTGTGAAGTAGAGCATCATGGACAGGCGTGGAGTGGTGTTGAGTGTTGTGGAGTGGAAGAGCATAGAGTGTAGTGGAGCTGAGTGAAGTGGAGTAGAGTGTTGTAGAATAGAGTGGCATAAAGTGTTGTGGAGTGGTGTAGAGCAGAGTGGACTGGCAAAGAGGGTGTTGCATACAGTGGAGTAGAGTGTTGTAGAGTGGAGTGGCATAGAGTGGAGTAGTATAGGAGAGTGTTATAGAGTTGAGTGGTGTAGAGTAGAGTGGAGTGGCATAGAGTGTCAGAGAGTGGAATTACATAGATTGATTGGAGTGACATAGAGTAAGTAGTGGAGTGCAACAGAGTGTGGAGTAGAGTGGAGTAAAGTGGCATGGAGTGGCATAGAGAGAGTTGCAAAGAGCGTCGTAGAGTGTAGTAGTGTTGTAAAGTGTCATAGAGTGAAGTAGAGTCTTGTAGAGTGGAGTGGTATAGAATGCCATAGAGTGGATTAGAGCTTCATGGAGTAGGGCATCATATACTGTAGTGTCATAGAGTGGAATAGAGTGGCCCAGAGTGAAGTAGCATAAAGTACAATGGTGCAGTGTATTTTGGTGTAGAGTGCAGTGGTGTATAGTGCATTGTTTTTCAGTAGAGTGGAGTATAGTGCATTGCATAGAGTGTTGCGATGTATAGTGACGTACAGTGAAGTGACGTAGAGTCGAGTGGTACAGAGTAGACTGCAGTGGTGTAGAGTAGATTGTTTCAGAGAAGAGTGGAGTGCCGTAGAGTGGTGGAGGGAAGAGTGGAGTGGTGCAGGGTAGAGTGCAGGGGTGTCGAGTAGAATGCAGTGGCATAAAGTACAGTGGTATAGAGCGCAGTGGTGCAGAATGGATTTGAGTTGTGTGGAGTATTGAGGAGTGCATTGGCGTAGAGTGCAGTAAAGTGGCATAAACATGAGTGGTGCAGTGGCATAGAGTGCAGTGGGACAGAGTGCAGTGGCATAGAGTGGTGCAGAGTAGAGCTGTGCAGAGAGCATTGGCCTAGAGAATACTGGTGAAGAGTAGAATAGAGTGGTATTGAG
Organism: Triturus cristatus; assembly: GCF_964204655.1. Classification (NCBI taxonomy): domain Eukaryota; kingdom Metazoa; phylum Chordata; class Amphibia; order Caudata; family Salamandridae; genus Triturus; species Triturus cristatus. The sequence goes on along the minus strand of NC_140593.1, from coordinate 1,139,786,469 downwards.
TGCAGTGATGTAGAGTGCAATGGTGTAGAGAGACATAGCGTGCAGTGGCATTGAGTTAAGGGCCGTAGAGTGCATCCTTGCAGAGTAGACTGTCGTAGAGTGCAGTTGCATAGAGTGCAGTGGCACAGAGTAGAGTCAAGTGGCCCAGAGTAGAGTAGAGTAGTGCAGAGAGCAGTGGTGTTGAGTAGAAAAGAGTGGCGTAGAGTGCAGTGACATAGAGTGCAATGGTGTAGAGTGATGCAGCGTACAGTGGTGTAAAGTGCAGTGGCATAGAGTGTTGCAGAGTAGAGTAAAGTGGCATAGAGTGAAGTGGTGCAGAGTAGTTCACATAGAGTGCAGTGGCATAGAGTGCATTGGTTTTGAGTAAAGTGATGTTGAGTGCATTGATGTTGAGTGCAGTGGTTTAGAATTGAGCGCAGTTAAGTAGAGTAGAGTAGTGTAGAGTAGAGTGGCAGAGTAGCACAGCATAGAGTGCAGTGGCATAGAGTGCAGTGACATATAGAGTGCGGTGGCACAGAGTGCGGTGGCACAGAGTAGAGTCGAGGGGCACCGAGCAGAGTAGTGCAGAGAGCACTGGTGTATAGTAGAACAGAGTGGCATAGAGTACAGTGACATAGCGTGCATGGCATAGAGTGTTGCAGAGTAGAGTAACGTGGCAGTGAGTGCAGTGATGCAGAGTAGTTGGCCGGGGTGCAGTGGCATAAAGTGCAGTGGCTTTGAGTAAAGTGGTGTTGAGTGCATTGGTGTAAAGTGCACTGGTTTAGAGTAGAGCAAAGTTAAGTAGAGTAGCGTAGAGTAGAGTGACATAGAGTGGCACAGCATAGAGCTCAGTGGTGTAGAGTGCTGTGATGTAGAGTGCAGGGGCATAGAGTGGAGTACAGTGGCATAGAGTGCAGTGGCATAGAGTGCAGTGGCATTGAGTAGATCATTTAAAGTAGAGTGAAATTACATAGAGTGGAGTGATGCAGGGTAGAGTGCAGTGGAATAGAGTGCAGTGGCTTAGAGTAGAGTGGTGCAGAGTGGCGTAGAGTGGACTGGCATATAGTACAGTGGCATAGAGTAGATTGTTTCAGAGTAGAATGAAGTGGCGTAGAGTGCAGTGGTGCAGGGTCGAGTGGAGTGATGCAGGGCAGGGTGCAGTGGCATAGACTAGTGGCATAGAGTGGATTGGCATAGAGTGCATATGCATAGAGTGAAGTCTTGCAGAGTAGAGTGGCATAGAATAGAGTGGCATAGAGTTGAGTAGCCTATACTGGAGTGGTGTAGATTGCAGTAGCGAAGAGTGCAGTGGTGCATAGTAGAGTGAGGTAGATGGCACTGGCATAGAATGGTGCAGAGTAGAGAGGAGTAGAGTGCATTTGTGTAGAGTGTATTGGCATTAGGTGCAGAAGAGTGGTGTAGAGTAGAGGTGCAGAGTGGTATGCAGTGGGGCAGAGTAGAGGTGTATGGAGTTCAGTGGTTGAGAGTGCAAAGTTACACAGTCAAGTGTTGTAGAGTAAGCTGGTGCAGAGTAAGGTGGCATAGAGTGCATTACTGTAGAGTGCAGTGGCGTAAAGTGTTTCTAGTGAAGTGACAGAGTGCAATGGTATAGAATAGAGTGGCATAGAGTGCAGTGGCATAGGGCAGAGTGTTGAAGAGTAGAGTATAGTGGTGTACAATGCAGTGGTGCAGAGTAGTTAGATGTAGAGTGCAGCAGCATAGAATAGAGTGGCATGGAGTGGTACAGGGTAGATTGCAGTGACAGAATGGAATGGCACAGAGTGGAATAGAGTGGTGTAGAGTGCAGTGGCGTAGAATACATTTTTCACAGTAGAGTGCAGTAGCATAGTGTGCTCTAGCATGGAGTGCAGTGTCATAGAGTTCAGTGTTGTGGAGGGCAGTAGTGAAGTAGTTTAGAATGGCATAGAGTAGATTGGCATAGAGTGAAGTGACGTAGAGTGCAGTGGCGAAGAGTGCAGTGGTGCATTACAGAGAAGTGTGGGGTAGAGTTCATTGGCATAGAGTAGGATGGTATAGAATAGAGAGGCATAGATTGAAGTGGCGTAGAGTTGAGTGGTGCAGAACAGAGTGCAGTGATGCAGTGTGGAGTGGCGTGGAGCGGCATAGTGTTGAATTGTGCAGAGCAGACTACAGTGGTGTGAAGTGGTGCAGTGTAAAGTGGAGAGGAGTGGGGTAAGTGGAGTATGCATGGTGCGGTTACATACTGCCATTACAGGCAACACATTTTCAATTGAAATATTGATAAATGTATACAACGCACACATGATAATGTGCGGAAATGTCATCATACAGTGTATTGATTTGTTTCGATCGTATTAAAATATTTGTTTCTACCACACTTCAGAATTACCCAAAAATGTGCTTCATTTGTGCTTGTCTAATTTTTATATATTCTGAAATATCTGCACGGTTCATTTACAGATATTTACATTTTGTTGTTTGCTAATGTACAGCTTTCCTCAAAGCACACCCTAATTAGCCAGCATGATTGTCACATAAATCCTCTCACTTTGAAGTCAGAGAAAGCAGTCGCGGCTCGGAGGACTCGCAAGTGGCAGGGTGGGTGGCGGTGTCGCGTGGGGGTTCGTGCCGGGGGGAAATTTAAAAATAAAATTTTAAAACGTAACTTACCGTGTCCCGCCGCCTCTGCTCCTGACCGGGTCCCACGCCACGAAGCAGGCAGCCTCTCTTCCTACCCTAAACCAATCACAACGCTGCAATGGCAGCGTTGTGATTGGTGCGGACGGCGCCCAACCGGGCTCCCTTTAGGGAGGCCATTTTCTCTGTGTAGGCTGTATGCAGCCTACAAACAGAAAATGCAGAGTGCGCATGACTTGTTTGTTCGGCCCCAGAGGGCCAACCAAACAGTCAGGGCCTACAACATTGGGCAAGCCACTCCTCCCCGAAACCTGCCCGAACCAGGCATACCGTTCTGCTTTCTTGCAGCGCGAGAAGCAGAATCATAAAATGGTATTTAAAATACCATTTTATGTTTCTGCTTCTCACGCTGCAAGAAAGCAGTGGAGCAACACTCCTCCACCCTAATGGAGGGGCCGCCCCTGAGAGAAAGAAAAGTAAACACCAAGCTCCCTGGAAGATAGTCTGACATTTTACCTCTGTCTTTGAATTCACAGCAAATGTGACAAGATAACAAGATTTATAGGCCTGTTTGCCAAAATCCACTACTGGGTGGAAAAATGCAGTAAATAGGACTTGGGCAACGGAAGGGACAAACTCAAGCCTAAAACATATAGAGCCAGCAAATAGAAAGCAAGGAAATGTGAGTAACAAAACACAAATCCAGTAGTAAGCAATGAGCAGAATGGATTACATCCTCGTCTGACCTCCCCTTCACAGTCCTTACATCTATGAGCGTCAGCTCCTCCCCGCAGCCTTAATCAAGCAAACTAAAAAAACACACATACAGCTCCCATCCCTTCCCTCTAGGCCACACCCACATCCTGTGTGATATAAAAACCCTGACCTCATACCCTGAAACCTTGTAATCCAAAGTTAAAATTAAGCCGAACTCAGGGACGAATGGGAACGAGGACTGTGACGGGGAGGTCGTAGTCTCGAAGTAATGAAACTTAAAAATAAGCAGTGCTTAATTTGAACCAGTGGTTTCCGGTGCTCAGCACCGGCACTTAATCATCAACCCCGGCACTTTTCATGAGCACCAGTTAAGGGCACATTAATTTATGGGGAGATTAAGTGATTTGCCCAGAATCACAGGATGTTGAGCCAACGACAAGACTTGACCCTGGTTACCCAGCTCCAAACTCCAGCAGCTCTGGCCATTATGCCACATCCTCTCACCACTTTCATGGTTCGTAGTTGGTTCTGTTTTAGGCGGGGCTAACAGGAGAAATGGGCTGGTGCAAGCTGCCTCTGGACGAGAGCCACGGTACTTTTATTTTTACAAATTAACCACTGCCGGTAAGTAACCGGGCATTCCCAGGGTAGCTTTCCAAATGTCCCTAAGATGTCATTAGCAAACCAGACATGTGTCTAATGCTGGTTGGCCATTGCTTTGCCTCTCCAATGTCTGCTGACTTGGGCTGGACCTGTTTGCTGCTCTCTTTCTTCGGGGTTGTAATCTATGAGTGTTTCAGGTTTTTTTTTTTTTTTGCTTTTCACGCTGCATGCAGCCGGTGGAATGGAGCCAGTGGAACCTCTTGGGCCTGCAGCCATGCCCGGCTTGCACATAGCAGAGGCCCCGCCCTCGTCTCTTTCAGAACGCCAGCCTGTGGCTTCCTGCCTGACCCCTCGCGCCCCTGCAGTGGCCCGCGCCGTCGCAGCACGCACAGGGCACGGCGTGCACGCTGCTTTCATGCAGACACACGAGGCGAGTGTGCAGTGTGACGCAGGGGTGAGCCTACGAGCACAGACTGCAGATGAGCTGCAGATTGACTCAGCCTCGCGGGGATCCGGGCGGAGGGGGCCTTTCCGGGCTGTTTGGGAAATAGGCGCCTTAGGCCAGGACAATGCGCCTGGCTTTCAAAGAACGGGATCTCTTTTATCTCTTTTTTTCCTTTCTACCTTGTTCACGGCCGCCGCTCGCCTTTCCTGCTTCTTAACGCAGGATTGCAGGATGCTTAGTTATAGCGCTTCAAAGAGGTCTTCTACTATTGTTCCACTAAGGCCTGCTCTCGCTTAAAGCACCTCCACCCCGAAGACAGCACGGGTTGGACCGCGAGACAAGTGAGCACAAAGACATGTGTGTATTGGCATCAGAGAGAGACCGAGAGAAGGAGGGGTGAAGGAGAGACGAGATGGGAGAAAGAGAGAGGAATTGTGAATGAGTTATAAAGAGGGATGGAGGTAAGCAGGGCCACTGGAATTATGAGGTGAGTAAATTATGCTGCAAGAAAGGGCAAATTACGCGGAGAAATCCGACACAATTTGTAATCGTATTACTTAATTATTTTGTACTTTCTACGCTTGTTAACACTGTCTAGGCATTGGGGCCCCTCATTAGTACCAGTTTAATACACAAATATAGCAATAAGCAACAGAAAGGTGACCGGTCAACCTTTGCAAAAGGCCTTCCACTGCGCAGCAACCTGCCTCTGTGTTTTCAATGACTGTTTGAGCAAAAAATATGTATTCTTTTGTTAAAATCTGCAGATGATGGATTATGTGGCAAATGAGGCAAATCTATATTTTATGTGAAAATTGCTCCGGCCGGAACAATTGCATAATTCCAGTGGCCCTGGATATAAGGAATGAATGGGAGGATGAGAGAGGAGAGAGTGAATTCGCGTGTCGGAGAGAAGGCGAGACAGACACACAGAGTTCGAGATCAATGTCATCTTAAGGATTTTTGGGGCTCAAGGGCAAGACATATTTTTTTGAGTGTCCCTGTTTGGTGCAACTTTGAATTTTATTACAAAGTGTGGTCGGAAGGGCTTTTATCTCATTGGGCGACACACTAAAGTATACCAAAGAGTGATGGATGGAATGCTTGAATTATTCTCAGCCACTGGTAATAAGTCACACCATGTCACCTGAGTTTGGACCCAGCTTTGTGCAAATCAGTCTAGACCCTGCTCCAACCAGAACAGTCCAGCATGAACTGCCAAGCCAGGTCCTCTCTGAATTGGCCCACAGGCAAACCAAGACCAGTTTCTCCCTAGTTAAGGGCTCATCAGCTTGGTTTCAGTGATACAGCGTGCACGGGACCAACGTCTGGGCGTACCCATCCCACTTAATTTAACATAACTGTTCCCTCACTTTTGTATGTTTTAATGTGTCGCTCTAAGTCTTTTTATTTTGCAGCAGCGGCAACAGGCACAGTGAGAGGCATAAGTAAAGTGAAAGAGAGAAAGGCTAGAGAGAGGATGAGTAGAGGTCATAGAGTAATGGGAGAGGTACATAGAGACAGAAAATGGATGAGCGGAAAGAGAAAGGAAGTGGTAAGTGGTGTTGGTTTGAGCAGTTTTTGCCTGTGCCTCTCTTGTTACCCAGTCAGGCCTTGTATTCAAGCCCTGTGACGCCAAATAATATTGAAATGCACATGGCAAGTTAAGACAGTGCGCCAAAAGAAAATCCCTTTTCCAAGGGGCCTCTTGGAAAGCGGGCCCCTGGTGAATGCCCCATATGCCTATGCCTCGGCTTAAAACATCTCTGTTGGAGACAGAAATAAAGAAAATGTTGAGAATAATATAAAGAGAGAGCATGGAGAAGGAAACAGAACAGTAGTGAGAAAAAGGAGCAAAGAGTGTGAGAGAAATTGAGCAGGAGTGAAGGAAAAATAAATATAGAGTGGCAATGAGGCAGAAAGAGTATTTGTGAGAAAATGTATGTGCAGACCCTGACACACAACCTAGTTTTCTGTAGTGTGGAACATTACACCTTGCAGTGTCCTGAAACAAAAACGCCACAACTCCCCTTTCTATTATCTCCAATGCTGCTGTCAGTGTCTTGTCTCGGGGCATAGTTTCTTGCACGCCGATGCACAGACTCACATACAAAGGAATTACTGAAATTGACACCATTAGGATCGCTCACGTAATTAAGAGTAATTTGGGGGATAATCCTATCATAGGAGCACATTTAACGAGCGAGAGTGGCTGCTCACCCAGCTGTTTCTGTTCTGTTGCATTTAGAGCTTTTTACTTAGTGCAAAATGCATCCTCACATCCATTTTAGGCACAAGGGGACATTTTTGCGCTAAGAAAATAGTGCTAAATTCAAAGTTACTCTTCTCGCGTAATTCTGCATAATCTCGCAGAACCTTTGGTTAATGCTGTGTGATTACACTACACAGAATTACTTGAGTTATACCCTCCCAGCTATCACCTAATTTATTTGGGGTATTGTATTTTTGATTTGCTTCAATTAAACTAATTAGGCTGACATAGCAGAAAACAATGATTTGTAAGTGAAACGTTCAGGACAGAAGACAATGTTTGTAATCACCTGGAGTGAGGTGGTCACCCTAGTTTGAGCCCAAACAGAGCTTATCTAACAAGGCTTTCATAACCAAGGCTCTCTCAGAGACGGTGATGCAAATTTTCACAACTTTCACAACTCGAAGGTTTGAAGGATAGAAGTTCAAAATCCAAATATGACCATTAAGCTAAATACTATTAGCTATCAGTTACTGCAATATCCAATATGCTGTCGAACTCTAAGGAAACAAGATGTCCTCATGGATTGTCCAATGGTAACCAACAGACCATTTAACCATTCACACATACTGGAGGCAGAACCATATTGACTGGCTCAGAAATCCTTTATGACCTAGAACTTTGCCACTTCCTGCATCTGATGTTTTCTTCTTTCCACCTGTAGCTATGATTCCTAGGTTGTTGTGGGTAGTAGCAGCACAAGTTCCACTGTTTGCATCAGTCGTTAACCAGACTTCCTGATTACCATGGGTGACATTAACACAAGATCCACCTACCGTGGTTGTCCCACCTCTGCTGTAGTAACATCCACTGGGAGCCCAGCAGCCTAATTATTTAATAGCAACATCTTCTCACTGTTCACCATCGATGGAATAGTTGAGTCCAAGTGAGAAGTAGTTTCAGGACCCCTGGTGTAACCTGTGCATGGTCTTTGCAATGCATAACTGCACTGTGTTTTTTTTTGTTCTTTTAACTTTTTCAGGAATTGCTAACAAAGTTAAGGATACCAACTTTTGGGGGTTAACTGTGGATCTACTCACAAATCTGAGGTCCTGCTGATTCAAATTTGGATCTATGAATCCAGAGGAAAAGAGGGCTTTTAAATTTTTTGGAACAATATCTGCCCTTTTGGGGTCCTCCGTCCACTTTGGTCCCTGATATCATGAGACACTTTCCTACTTCCCTTATAGCCTCTCTGTCACTTTGTAGTGGCGCAAGTTATAGAAGTTGTGAATTTCAGTGGACTTTTGAGTTCAAAACATTACATTGTCGCTGAAAGTTTTATCTAAATATACAGTCTCTTTAACCTTTGTTTTTTTCCAGTACATTTCTAGGGTATTTGTAACATAAAGTAACATTATATTACCATATATAAAGCCAACCTCTCTGCCTTCGTTGGTGTGTGATGAAGGGGTTGACATAAGGGCTAAACCCTTGCAAGCAAACAAGCCTATGCCGTGCATGGCGTGCCGTTGGCTGCAAAGCCTAGCCTGTTATCAGGCCCTGTAAACAACCCTTGCGGGCAGACAACCTCAGCCACAAAGGCCTTTAGCCTGCAGCCAGGCCCTGCATCCAACCCCCGCAAGCAGCCAACCCCATGCCGGAGGAGATGGTCACTCGGCTCCCCCTCTCCAAACCACTATTGGCCCCGGGGACCAAATTCTCCGGGGCCACAAAACATATATATTTGGAAAGTTACCCCCCCTCACTGAGTCCAAATGGGCCCTCGGACCCCAACCTCGGGACCATACAGTAATTACAGAGTCGGCTGCATGTGGCCCCTTTACCTGAGCCTTAATAGGCCTGGGGACCACATCCCCTGGGACCAAAAACAATTATTTTAGGTGGGTAGAGTGTGGCACCCCTCCACAAGCCTAAAGAGGCCCCAGGTATCCCTTCCCTTCGAGCCGAGCATCTTTATATTATGGAGGGAGGTACATGGCCCCCCTCCACGAGCCCAAATGGGCCCCGGAGACCCCATCACTGACACTATACATTAATTATATGGGAGGAGGTGCATAGCTCCCCTCCCCGGGCCTTAAGATGCCCCGGGTCCCCATCCCCTAGGGCCAAACATATTTAGATTAAGGGAGGGGGGCGTGTGGCCTCCCTCCTCGAGGACAAATAGGCCCTGGGGACCCCATCCTCGGTGGTCATAAGTGAACTAAAGTGGATGGGGTTCATGGCCCCCTCTATGAGTGTTAAGATGCCCCTATGACCCTATCCCCTGGGGCTAAAAACTGTTATTTTAGGGGAGGGACAGTGACCTCCATCCTCAAGCCCAAATGGATCCCAGGGATTCCATCCCTCTGGCCCACAGATAATAATAATTGAGGGGGGGTATGTGCCCCCACTCCCGGAACCTTAATAGGCCCAGAAACCTCAGTCCCCAGGGTCAAAAATAGTTATTTTTGGGGAGGGGCGATTGCCCACCCTCCCAGAGACCAAATGGGCACTGGAGACTGCATCTCCTGAGGACCAACCACTCATAATAAAGGAGAGGTCATGTGCCCCCCCCCCCCCTACGAGCCTTATGAGGCCCCTGGAACCCTATCTCCCAGGGCCTTTTCCAGTCTTAAGTGGATGCCGCGGTGCCCACCTGGGGCACCCACAAAACATATCATTGGGTAATAGGGTTGGAGCCCCAGGGCCCTTGCCACCCCAGCTGGCTCCCTGCAAGCTGCAGGAGCCAGCATTGCTCCTGCCCAAAGCGAGCAGCTCTTTTTGCGTGCTCCCTACGGACAGGAGCAATATCTTTTTTTTTGACTGTAGGAGTGCAGGCAGGGAATCAAAGGTCTGCTCCCACCTGGTGGGAGCATTTTTAAAGCTCCTGCAGGGAGGGAGCAGATATGGTTACCCTACCCGCATTCCTGCAGGCAGGGAAGGCATGTTTGCTTCCACCGGCGGGAAGTTTAAAAATGTTCTTGCCAGGTGGGAGCAAACATATGTTTCACTGCCTGTGCTTCTGTGAGCAGGGTTACTCCTGTGCCTCAGGGGTGGGCTCCCCAGGACACAGTGTGTGAGCCAGCCCCAGGGGATGGGGTCCTCGGAGCCTTCTAAGGCTCAGGGAGGGGGGCAGCACACCCCTCTCCTCTCTACTGATTCTTTGGCTCAAGGGGTACCTAGGGCCCATCTGGACTCGTGGAGGGGGCAATGCACCCCCTCACTACAATAACTTATTTGGCCCTGGGGAATGGGGTCCCCGGGGGCCAGTTAGGCTTGGGGAGAGGAGCCTAATGCCTCCCTACCCTATAGATAAATGTTTAGTGCTGGCGATGTGATTCCCCAAGGTCTGTTTAGGCTCAGGGAGGGGGCTGTACACCCCTTCCCCTTCAAAAAATTTTTGGGCCCCAGGGGATGGGGTCACTGGAGCCCACAATAGGCTAGAGGAGGGAGGCCCCACTCCCCAAATATTGGTTTAAAAAATGACATGCGGACATTTCCTTTTTTTTCTTGGTTTTCTTGGGATCATGGGAAAAAATGCAGATTTTCCTAGTTTTTGGTGCACAGGGTTGTCCCTCTGGGACCCTCCCCATCCCCACAAGGGCTAGGCTGGCCGGGCATCTCCCTTTTTTAAAAGTGTTGTAGGACTTGCCGGCAGTAACCCATGAGCATGGACCAGGAGGCCTGAAATGCATTGGGTGCGTTTCGATAGCCAACTCAGTTTTTGGAAATAAACAGATATTACTGATTTTTCTGAGTGCGACTCAAATTCTTCTGCTACAAGGAAAGTGAAGTGTGGATATATAAGTAAATACATATCTATATACAAATCTCTCTCTCTCTCTATATATATATATATATATATACACATATATATATATATATTTGCTGATAACTTTCGCCCCATTTGATGAATTTTCACAAAACTTTCCCCGAAAAAGTTATCCACCTCATCTCCTTCCTGGAAAGTGTTGGGGTGGTCCATCAAGAGGAGGTCGAGGAAAAATAAGGTCCCAGAACACAAAATCCCCATTGCATTTTCTATAGACTGCTTTAGACAAGACTACAACAAAAACTGCTGAAGTGCTACCTAAAATTTGGTAGGATGCTAGATCCTGGTATGCAGACTGTGCTTTTTGTGATTTGGGGTGAATCCGTTCAGTAATTTTTGAGAAATGAAGGTTAAAAAATAATTGTATATCTAGACGGTTGGGTCTTCAAGAGTCTCGAGAGACTCTTGCGGGATCACCGATTTAAAAAGGGAGCATTCCGATAGGCCCAGGGAGATTTATTTCCCTTGGGCCATCTCACTCCTGCGGAAGTCTGATTCCTGCAGGAGCATGAGCTCTGATTGGCTGCCAGCAACATGAGAATCCTAAAATAAAAAACAAAAACATAGTATAAGGAGGCAATGTAGGGATACTCTGACCCCCCCTAGTCCACATGGGGGGTGACTCTCCCCCTGCTCCCAAAGAAGAAAACAAACCTACAAAAAATGCTGCGAACCAGCGAGAGTCTTGCAGGATCGGAAAAAAATGGCATCCTGGCCGCATTTAAATAGCTTATGCCCCAGCTAGCCCACCCTCGGGGCTAAATTCATAAAGGGGAGGGGTGCTGTGTAGCAGTATTCACCAAGCCTCCAAAGGCCCTGGGAAGTGCACTCCCAGGGCTGAAATTTGTTTATATGGGGTGGGTGGCTGGGCAGGCTCCCCCCCGAACCTTCAAAGGCCCTTGGAAGCCCACCTGTGGGGCTATAATGTGTTTATATAGGGAGGGGGTCCTGGTAATCCTCCTCCCTAAGCCTCCAAAGGCCCTGGAGAGCCCACCTCCGTGGCTGAAATTTGAGGAATTGAGGAGGCGGGCCACATGCTCCCCCTCTCTGAGCCATTAAAGGCCCCGGGTTGCCCACCCCTAGAGCTGATTACTTTAAGGGAGGGGGCAGCTCAGCCTCCCCTACCTGAGCAATTATTGGCCCTGGGGATCCCATCACCCGGGGCCGGCTCAGATCCTATGTCCACCCGCGGGACATATAGGTTTCCCTGCCTGCAGCATTACAGGCAGAGACCTGGGTTTGCTCTCGCTTGGCAGCACCAATTTTAGAACTCCCGCCAAGCGGGAGCAGACACCAAATCCACTTCTAGCAGGCAGGTGCTTTGAAATGCTCCTGCCCGCTAAGAAGGTGGACTTTTGATCGGTTTCCCTGCCTGTACTCAAACAGGCAGAGAAACAGATCAAAACATTGCTCTAGCTCGGAGAAAACAGCATTATGGGTTGCTCACTTCTGGCAGGAGCAGGGCTGGGTCCTGCTGTATGCAGGGAGTTGGCTGGGGCCGCGGGGCTTCCCCAGTGGCCCCGATCAAGAGTATGGTGCATGTCTTTGGTGGGGACCGGGGCACCCACCTGTAACGGTGAGGGTCGCTGGAACTTTAGGGGGAGGGAGACACACTGCCCCTTTCCCCCAGGCCGATTTTGGCCACAGGGACCCCATCCCCTGGAGCGCCGAGTGCTTTTAAGGGGTAGGGGGGCACACGACTCCCCCTCTTCAGGCCGATCCCCCGTGCCAAAAACGGCTTGTGTGTGTGTGTTGGGGGGGCTGTGCCGTGCCCCTCTCCCCCTAAAGAACCAGGTAATTATCTGGAAAAGCAGCTGCCTGTAATACTGAGATGTTTGCAAAAAGTGTGAAATAAATGAAAATGTCGAGTTAACAGATATTTTTCTGCTTTGTACATATACTGCCTATATTGTAATAAGGGGTTATAAGTAAAGATCACTTTATTCCGCTTTTGTTGATTTTTATAGGTAAAGACAGAAAACTATTTATTTCCATGTCTGAATTTATTTTTAATTACAGAAACAAAAAGAAAAATTGCCTTCTTTTGAAGGAATTTCACTGCTGTCCGCCTTGACTAACACACCAATAGCAGTACAGCTGGACAGGGAGGGGAATTAAAAAACAAAAAGGGACAGGATTTCCTAATAATCTTTTAAAAGCTAAAAAATCTGCATGGGTTTTTCTACTCCAATGGTATTATTTTTTTTGCTATTTATGTCACTATAATCAATCAGGTATCCAAGTGCAAATGCTTATTTTTTTTAACTTAAATATGGAAATGTACTAACTGCCCCCTAATTTTTTCAAATAACACAAAATAAATATGGATAAATACAGATAAAGTGAGCAAAAATAAATATAGAGAGAAATTAAAAAATATATCATAAAACCATAAGTGCTAGTTATAAGGTTTACATGTGCTTTTTTGGCTGCACAGGAGATGTTCTAACATGCTCTGTTGAATGTTTGAAACGTCTCGGGGGAGAAAAGCATAACATGTAAGCCGTGCAATGACATATGAGACAGGTCACACAATTTAGAGAAAATAGTGAATTTATTTATTTACTTTATTGTGCCACTTTGTTCAAAGTGCTTACAGGAAAGTAGCACAATACAACAATTCAAAACAGAAAAGTGAACAATCACACAAATCGGTTTACATGATCAAGATTGGCACAATAATTCAAGAAAAATATCGTTTTGCTGTGTTTTATTAATGATAACGAGCTTAATAAATAGATCAGGAACAGCAAATAGAGAAAATAGAAATGAAAATGGGAAGGAACGCCAAGATGAGGTGCAAAATAAATGAAACATAGTGATGCTGAAGAAAAGACTTGACTGCATAACACGATACCACAGAGAAAAGGTAAGAAGGGGCTACATACATTTCAGTCCAATACAAGGAAGCGAAACCGGAAGCAGTTGACAGGCAGCCCCCCAAAAGACTGAGAGAAATATGGAGAAGTGTTTGATTGATACTGAAGGACAAATATTAAATTTACACATCAACAGTTGCAACCCCGGCTGGCAATATACAAGGAGAAGTAGTAATTTGATTGAATTTAAGTAAGAAAGGCCTCCTGTTTGCATCAAGATTTTTTAAGAATATCTTGAGATTCTGGACAAATCACTTACTCTCCCCATGCCTAACAAACGAATGTGTCCTTCTGTAATGTAACTGCTGCTCATGTAACTTGCTCCAATACCTTTGGGTCGAGGTGGCCCTATGCAAAACTATAAAAATAAAGAAAGTGTTTTGTTACTTTTTCCTCATGGGTTTATTGTGTTAACCTCAGCCTTTACAAGCCAGTGTGGTCACAATAAGCCACAGCTGTAAACAACACAGGACATACATGTGAAACAATATGAAAGAAAAGCCAGTACGATGGTGTATTACCCGTCTGTTCCAAAGCAATGTTGCACGACCCTGGGTGTGATATGTGTAAGTTACACAGAGCTGTGTCCACAAGTCACTAGAAATCTTATAAAGCTAGCGTACTACTATTTACATACATTATAGTGACTTGGTTACTTACCGGTAATCTTCATTACTCCGAGTCATAGACTTCCTCGTCACAGTCACCCTGGAACATGACAGTGATGAGGAAGACGGTGGAGGAAGGTAATGACTCGGTTCCTTATTGGTACTCTTCATTATTGTTAATCCACTCAATGGTGCACATTTTATTGACCTCAGAAGGATGAAGGACTGAGTGGACATGTGAGGTTGCAATCCATTGGCCATGGGGTCATGCGCAGTCCCTGTAGTCCATGCTTTGGTTTACAGAGTCACCAAACCAGCAGTGTTGGTCCAGAGGGCTGGTCCCTGGCCACATTTTTAGAACCATTGACTAGTAAAAGGTTCCCATATAGATTCATTGTATGCAAATAGTATCCCATCTGGGCATTCTACAGCAGTGGCCCTTGTGGATCAACAATGGATAAACCTGTTGAAGATAAGATAACGCAAGCCACAGCCGGTGCCGGCATCTCTTCCCCTAACGATGCCGTACTTCCAGTAACTGTTTCAGCGGTAATCACCCAGCAGCTATTACCTGCAGATGCATTAATGCTCGCTCAGCTGTAAATAATGCTGCATCGATACTCCATCTGAGAGGGAAATACCTTTTAAAGTCCACAGGTCAGCAAAGGCAGGGTCTCCAGGCATTACCAGGGTACTTTGACGAATGAAATCAATGTGACACAACAAGCAACCTGCAAGAAGAGAGGTCCACAAGAAACAAAACAACCCATGTGCACAGCCACCAATAGCCTTCCTGGGTTTATATCTTCAATGGCAAAGGAACTCACTAAGCCAATGCCGCAAAGAGAAAAGTTGAGATCAGTGCAATGGAACTAAAGACAATGTTGCAAAACGTAAATGTACGTGGACATGCAATAATCCATGTTTAATCTGAATTGTCGTGTTGCAAATCGTTAGTGTATCTGAATTGGTACTTAACTATATTACCTTTCATTCCCTCTGTATTATAGCTAACAATTTTGTCTGCATGAACCTGGGATAAAGATGCCAGTAGAACATATCTTCCTGCCTCTTAGCATTTATATTTACCTCCTAGGGGAGCAGTGGGGAAGGCTCTACACGTCCACACCACAGCCCTTTGCTCTTCATACCAGGCCTGAGCGAGGGCACCATCAGTAGGACCTGAGGACTGTGCTGGGGGCCCCATGGATTAGCACACATAAGAAGAAGCCGTTCTCAATAATATGATTTTAAGATCTCAGGGGTATATTCACAAGAACGTGTGATAACTACCACAAGAGTAGCGTAACGCAACTTTCAATATCGCAGCCCATCACGGGAAAATAACCCTGTGACAATGTGGGATTCACAACAAGGCTGTAGCATGCGATAGTCTGCCGAAACCACGGACAATGTCTGCGATAAAACCTCTTTGATGGAGATAAAAACACAAACCACAACACCAAAAAACCTGCGATAGGCCAAAGCGCGATGAGGAAATCAGCGATAAGCAGCGCCAGGCCTGCAACACACACCTGGCAGGTGGGAAAAATCTCCATAAAAGCAGAAAAAACACCCACACACAAACTGACCTACACCCAAGCACCATGGAGGCAGCCGGAGCAGGCTCAGAGGACGAGCGCAACCCCACAAGCACCCAGGATGACCAGCCTGGGACCTCGGGGACAGGGAAGGGCAAGGACAAGAAGACAAGGAAGACGAAGTTCAGTCCGCAGGCGAACACGATCATAGTCACGGAGGTGATGGAACACCATCAACAACTCTTTGTCACCTCCAACGTGTCACTGGGCACCAAAACTGCAATATGGCGGGACATCGTCGACAAGGTGAATGCTGTTGGAGAGCACAAGAGGACAATGGACAAGGTCATGAGGCGATGGAATGACATCAAGCGGAAGACCAAGTAGAAACGCTCCGCCAACCAGAAGGCAGAAATGCAGACTGGAGGTGGGGGCCCAGCATCACAGCTGGAGCTGGATGACATGGAGGAGCTGGTGTTGACAGTCATCAGTGTGGAGACTGTGGCCTGAGTCGGGGGACCGGACACTGCTCGACAGGACACAACACAACCGCAACAGGGTGAGTGACCACCAGGTACTGGGGGGACGGGTGGAGATGGGCACAATGGCACACGTGCACAATCAAGCAGAGCACAGTGCACACCCACAATGACTCTGGGTCATCGCCCAGATCTACAGACTGTCACAATGTACAATGCCATGCTGTCTGAATGTCAACGTGTACCATGCATCTACACACATGTGGACACATTGTAATACACCATCTCCCCTTCACATCGCAGGGGCACCGTCAACACCTCCTGCAGAGCAGTCCCAGCCACTCTTTACAGATGACGAGGAGGACAACGCCAGCATCGACGCCCAAACCATCCAAGACATCATTGATCTCATCCGCCACTCACTTCCAGGCTCAGGGCAGCCCAGCTACATCAATGAGACCCCACCCACCACCCAAACCACACAGCAGGAGGCACCCACAGCCCCGGCACCCTCCCAAGACCTCCAGGAACAACACATGGCCTTCCAACGCCGTGTGCCGGAGTGCCAGATGGAGACGGCTGAGCAGGTGCGTGTGGGCTTCGGCATCGTGGCTGCCAAACTGGACACCATCCTTGGGTGTCTATGTCTGCCCCATGGTCTCCAACGAGCCCTGACTGACATCGCTGGAGTCATGACGCGGAGAGAACACCTGTCCGCTCAGAGTGGCTTCAGCGATGCGAGCCGTGAGCTTGCACACATACGGAGGCTCATGAAGGACATGGTTCAGATGGAGGCGGAAAGGATGTAGCTGGGATCTATCATGCTCTACAGACCTCCACCATGGCATTGCCGCCACAGGGCGTGGTGCTGATGAATGCTGCTGTGTCCACACCATCCACATCCCCGGCTCCTGGTGTGTCAGTGCCTCCCAGTGTGGCAGCTGGATCCACTCATGTCCCTGATCTGTCAGTGGCACACAGTGTGGCAGCCGGATCCACTCACGCCCCTGATGTGTCAGTGGCACACAGTGTGACAGCCGGATCCACTCAGGCCCCTGATGTGTCAGTGGCACACAGTGCTGCAGCCGGTTCTGCAACACCTACAGGTGGGGCAGGGCACACACCCGGGGACAAGGACGTGGATGGGACTGTGGCCAGAAGGACCAGGCTCTAGCATTCATCACCGCCACCTGGCCTGTGTCTGCTTGGTCCCGCACATGGCCTCATGACCTTCCACTGACCCACGATACACTTCGATGCACTCACCTTGGACAGTGACATGGACTGCCACTTCCGGATTGATGCCCAATGACACGGCGACCAGGCTGCGGACTGTACCCTTCCCTTCAGCAGGACTTGTCATCCTCGGATGGACTCTGGCTGGCCCTCCACAGGCCCATATTGTGTAGTGTGCTCGCCATTGCCCTGAACCGCTCCAGCTGCATAACTGCACTGGATGTGCAATAAACATCCATTGACGCACTGCTGTGTCATGTCTATCATCAGTCATGTATGCATGTGTGGATGAATGTAGGGACAGTGATTTCCCTTGCCTCAATGATGCGCATCCTGTGGGATGCCAGACAGAGGGTGCTACATTGCATTTTGTGTACCGGGTCCTGTGAACACTACAACTGGGACACACGCATCACTCACTTCCTTGTCCGGACATGGACTGAACCACGCCCAGAGTCCATGTGTCATTGTGGCAAGCCCTGCGCTGGTCCGGCGTAGGGCAGGCCAGACCACTCCGCTTATGCTCTGAGGGGGGCCCTCATTGCTACCCGTGGCAGGCGTACTCGCTGGTGGTGTGCAGGTCACTGGTCTAGTTGTCAGCATGTCACAGCCACTCCCTGAGGGCAGGTTTGCACGCACACCACACCCATCCGGCACAGGCGTCACAGGCCATGTGACTCCGCCAACATAAGGGGCCGACGACGTCACATTCTCCACTGCCCGTGGTGACTGGATGACGGACGCCACGGTTCCCAATCATAAAGGGCTCAAGAGTTTTGTTGCGCACAGGGTTAGTGGGATCCCATGCCTGCGTACGGCACAGACCGACCACCACGTGGCACTGACTGGGGTTGCACAGGGTTATTGGCAACCTAGGCCTGCGTACGGCATGGGCCGACCACCACGTGGCACTGACTGGGGTTGCACAGGGTTCGTTGCACCTGACGCATTGCGGCAGGCACAGGCACCCTGCCACAGGACGGTGACTTTGGGTGCACTGAGTCAGTGGCACCTTAAGCTGCTGAGCGGGTGGGCACCCTGCGATGATGCCCCATCCCGGCAGTCTGGGTAACTCAGGTTTTGTGTGCCCTGCTGGACCGCAGTGTAGGCCAGAGCCAGCGGGCAGTGTGGACCTACCGCCACATGGCCTTGCTTCCAGGTCACAGACTTAGTGGCACCCATTGGGCTGGTCGGGTGTGCAAAAGACACACAATTGATGTACGTAATGCTGAACAAATCAAAACTGAGTGGGTGTGTAGTCTGCGATGTTGCCAGGTGCACTGGTATGTCCTCATCCATGGAGAATTCAAGACCCAGCAACACACGTGAGACCTGGTGGCCTGCGGAGCGTGGCTGCATGGTGCGGAGGGTGCCATGTCCGCGGGCCCTGAGCTTGTGGCTTGCAGCAGAATGTGGTGGGACATCCAGTCTACACGCCGGTGGCGGAAGGTGAGCAGTGAGGCCTGGGTGTGCATCGGCTGGCATGCTCCGTGGGTGCCTTTGTGATGCCTCTGCCTGGGTGTGCATGGGCAGGCATGCTCCATGGGCGGCGGGTGCCTTTGTGATGCCTCTGCCTGGGTGTGCATGGGCGGGCGTGCTCCGTGGGCGGCGGGTGCCTTTGTGATGCCTCTGCCTGGGTGTGCATGGGCAGGCAGGCACTGTTGTCTTGTGCGAGTGTGTGTATTGTGCCAGTCATGTATCTGGACTCTGTTTCAGGTGACGGCTCTGACTCAGATGTGTGACCTAATGGACTGCACTACATGCCGACAAGTGGTTGGAAACACACCGGTGGCAGCAGGTGAGCTGTGTGGCCGGGGTGCGCAGGAGCGGCTCTCTCTCTTCTTCTCTCTCTCTCCCCCTCTCTTTTTCTCTCTCTCCCCCTCTCTTCTTCTCTCTCTCTCTTTCCCCCTCTCTTCTTCTCACTCTCTCCCTCTCTTCTTCTCTCTCCCTCTCTCCCTCTCTACCCCTCTCTTCTTCTCTCTCTCCCTCTCTTCTTCTCTCTCTCTCTCTCTCTCTCTCTCTCTCTCTCTCTCTCTCTCTCTCTCTCTCTCTCTCTCTCTCTCTCTCTCTCTCTCTCTCTCGCTCTCGCTCTCCTTCGTTCTCTCTCTGTCCTTTGATGTGTGCAGGACACACCTTCTCATCATGTTTTTTGTCTTGCAGGCTGTGACTTACGGACAGTCCCGCGGGGAGCTACCTTTTGACTTCATTTGATTTTGGTGTTCATTTTAATAACGTTTTTTTTGTTGCTTCGGAAGTGAATGTGTGATGCTCATTTCTGTGTTGACACATGCATTTCAACTGTTGTGATTGTGCGGCATCATGCAGAATAATTTGTACATGTTTTTGTGTAGCTGATGTGGCATGTCTTTGTTGGGGGGTGTGCCAGGGAGGGAGGGGTGGTCTGGGGGGTGGTGTTGGTGGGTGTTGTGGCCCTCTTGGGTGTCTGGGCCGCATGATGTGTGGCTCCATGGCATCTGTTGCACTTCCAATGTGGCCCTGGGCTGGTCTCCCTTTTGTGGTGCTGGCTGTCGTCCGACTTAACACCAGGTCAGAGCAGGTGTAGATTTCCTGGTGCTAACGTGCCCTATCGCCGGTTTTGTGTTCTTATCGCCGATCTGTCTGGTCGTTGAGAATGTTGAGGTGTGGTATTGTCGCGGCTTTTGGCACGGTAACACCTACTCTGCATCTCATTAGCGATAGTTGCGGGGATCCTCTGTGGAGATGTTTTTGCGGCTGCTATCGTGGGTAAACTGGTGAACGGTGATGGATTAAACCCAGATCAGTTGACTGGGGGTGAGTGCTTGCAATGTTCAACAGTCCGTCCATCATTCCCTTTGGTTTTGCTTTGTTCGCCATAAGTTGGCAGGGTATGCTCAGACGTGAGTCCCTTGCTCACTTTGCCACTGCATTTAAGCAAGCCTGGCTGAAGACGGCTGAAATGCCAGAAACCGGTCCTAGGAAGCTTGTTTCCGGTCCAGGGAAGACATGGATTGGCAGTTCGGGCTGGACTGTTCCCATGAGGCACAGGGTCAGACTGATTTGCATATGGCCATGTCTGAACTGGGATGGCAGAGTGGGCTAAAGAACGGTGATGGATTAAACCCAGATCAGTTGACTGGGGGTGAGTGCTTGCAATGTTCAACACTCCGTCCATCATTCCCTTTGGTTTTGCTTTGTTCGCCATAAATTGGCAGGGTATGCTCAGACGTGAGTCCCTTGCTCACTTTGCCACTGGATTTAAGCAAGCCTGGCTGAAGACGGCTGAAATGCCAGAAACCGGTCCTAGGAAGCTTGTTTCTGGTCCAGGGAAGACATGGCTTGGCAGTTCGGGCTGGACTGTTCCCATGAGGCACAGGGTCAGACTGATTTGCATTTGGCCATGTCTGAACTGGGGTGGCAGAGTGGGCTAAAGAACGGTGATGGATTAAACCCAGATCAGTTGACTGGGGGTGAGTGCTTGCAATGTTCAACACTCCGTCCATCATTCCCTTTGGTTTTGCTTTGTTCGCCATAAGTTGGCAGGGTATGCACAGACGTGAGTCCCTTGCTCACTTTGCCACTGGATTTAAGCAAGCCTGGCTGAAGACGGCTGAAATCCCAGAAACCGGTCCTAGGAAGCTTGTTTCCGGTCCAGGGAAGACATGGCTTGGCAGTTCGGGCTGGACTGTTCCCATGAGGCACAGGGTCAGACTGATTTGCATATGGCCATGTCTGAACTGGGGTGGCAGAGTGGGCTAAAGAACGGTGATGGATTAAACCCAGATCAGTTGACTGGGGCTGAGTGCTTGCAATGTTTAACACTCCGTCCATCATTCCCTTTGGTTTTGCTTTGTTCGCCATAAGTTGGCAGGGTATGCTCAGACGTGAGTCCCTTGCTCACTTTGCCACTGGATTTAAGCAAGCCTGGCTGAAGACGGCTGAAATGCCAGAAACCGGTCCTAGGAAGCTTGTTTCCGGTCCAGGGAAGACATGGCTTGGCAGTTCGGGCTGGACTGTTCCCATGAGGCACAGGGTCAGACTGATTTGCATATGGCCATGTCTGAACTGGGGTGGCAGAGTGGGCTAAAGAACGGTGATGGATTAAACCCAGATCAGTTGACTGGGGGTGAGTGCTTGCAATGTTCAACACTCCGTCCATCATTCCCTTTGGTTTTGCTTTGTTCGCCATAAGTTGGCAGGGTATGCTCAGACGTGAGTCCCTTGCTCACTTTGCCACTGGATTTAAGCAAGCCTGGCTGAAGACGGCTGAAATGCCAGAAACCGGTCCTAGGAAGCTTGTTTCCGGTCCAGGGAAGACATGGCTTGGCAGTTCGGGCTGGACTGTTCCCATGAGGCACAGGGTCAGACTGATTTGCATATGGCCATGTCTGAACTGGGGTGGCAGAGTGGGCTAAAGAACGGTGATGGATTAAACCCAGATCAGTTGACTGGGGGTGAGTGCTTGCAATGTTCAACACTCCGTCCATCATTCCCTTTGGTTTTGCTTTGTTCGCCATAAGTTGGCAGGGTATGCTCAGACGTGAGTCCCTTGCTCACTTTGCCACTGGATTTAAGCAAGCCTGGCTGAAGACGGCTGAAATGCCAGAAACCGGTCCTAGGAAGCTTGTTTCCGGTCCAGGGAAGACATGGCTTGGCAGTTCGGGCTGGACTGTTCCCATGAGGCACAGGGTCAGACTGATTTGCATATGGCCATGTCTGAACTGGGGTGGCAGAGTGGGCTAAAGAACGGTGATGGATTAAACCCAGATCAGTTGACTGGGGGTGAGTGCTTGCAATGTTCAACACTCCGTCCATCATTCCCTTTGGTTTTGCTTTGTTCGCCATAAGTTGGCAGGGTATGCTCAGAAGTGAGTCCCTTGCTCACTTTGCCACTGGATTTAAGCAAGCCTGGCTGAAGACGGCTGAAATGCCAGAAACCGGTCCTAGGAAGCTTGTTTCCGATCCAGGGAAGACATGGCTTGGCAGTTCGGGCTGGACTGTTCCCATGAGGCACAGGGTCAGACTGATTTGCATATGGCCATGTCTGAACTGGGGTGGAAGAGTGGGCTAAAGAACGGTGATGGATTAAACCCAGATCAGTTGACTGGGGGTGAGTGCTTGCAATGTTCAACACTCCGTCCATCATTCCCTTTGGTTTTGCTTTGTTCGCCATAAGTTGGAAGGGTATGCTCAGACGTGAGTCCCTTGCTCACTTTGCCACTGGATTTAAGCAAGCCTGGCTGAAGACGGCTGAAATGCCAGAAACCGGTCCTAGGAAGCTCGTTTCCGGTCCATGGAAGACATGGCTTGGCAGTTCGGGCTGGACTGTTCCCATGAGTCACAGGGTCAGACTGATTTGCATATGGCCATGTCTGAACTGGGGTGGCAGAGTGGGCTAAAGAACGGTGATGGATTAAACCCAGATCAGTTGACTGGGGGTGAGTGCTTGCAATTTTCAACACTCCGTCCATCATTCCCTTTGGTTTTGCTTTGTTCGCCATAAGTTGGCAGGGTATGCTCAGACGTGAGTCCCTTGCTCACTTTGACACTGGATTTAAGCAAGCCTGGCTGAAGATGGCTGAAATGCCAGAAACCGGTCCTAGGAAGCTTGTTTCCGGTCCAGGGAAGACATGGCTTGGCAGTTCGGGCTGGACTGTTCCCATGAGGCACAGGGTCAGACTGATTTGCATATGGCCATGTCTGAACTGGGGTGGCAGAGTGGGCTAAAGAACGGTGATGGATTAAACCCAGATCAGTTGACTGGGGGTGAGTGCTTGCAATGTTCAACACTCCGTCCATCATTCCCTTTGGTTTTGCTTTGTTCGCCATAAGTTGGCAGGGTATGCTCAGACGTGAGTCCCTTGCTCACTTTGCCACTGGATTTAAGCAAGCCTGGCTGAAGACGGCTGAAATGCCAGAAACCGGTCCTAGGAAGCTTGTTTCCGGTCCAGGGAAGACATGGCTTGGCAGTTCGGGCTGGACTGTTCCCATGAGGCACAGGGTCAGACTGATTTGCATATGGCCATGTCTGAACTGGGGTGGCAGAGTGGGCTAAAGAACGGTGATGGATTAAACCCAGATCAGTTGACTGGGGGTGAGTGCTTGCAATGTTCAACACTCCGTCCATCATTCCCTTTGGTTTTGCTTTGTTCGCCATAAGTTGGCAGGGTATGCTCAGACGTGAGTCCCTTGCTCACTTTGCCACTGGATTTGAGCAAGCCTGGCTGAAGACGGCTGAAATGCCAGAAACCGGTCCTAGGAAGCTTGTTTCCGGTCCAGGGAAGACATGGCTTGGCAGTTCGGGCTGGACTGTTCCCATGAGGCACAGGGTCAGACTGATTTGCATATGGCCATGTCTGAACTGGGGTGGCAGAGTGGGCTAAAGAACGGTGATGGATTAAACCCAGATCAGTTGACTGGGGGTGAGTGCTTGCAATGTTCAACACTCCGTCCATCATTCCCTTTGGTTTTGCTTTGTTCGCCATAAGTTGGCAGGGTATGCTCAGACGTGAGTCCCTTGCTCACTTTGCCACTGGATTTAAGCAAGCCTGGCTGAAGACGGCTGAAATGCCAGAAACCGGTCCTAGGAAGCTTGTTTCCGGTCCAGGGAAGACATGGCTTGGCAGTTCGGGCTGGACTGTTCCCATGAGGCACAGGGTCAGACTGATTTGCATATGGCCATGTCTGAACTGGGGTGGCAGAGTGGGCTAAAGAACGGTGATGGATTAAACCCAGATCAGTTGACTGGGGGAGAGTGCTTGCAATGTTCAACACTCCGTCCATCATTCCCTTTGGTTTTGCTTTGTTCGCCATAAGTTGGCAGGGTATGCTCAGACGTGAGTCCCTTGCTCACTTTGCCACTGGATTTAAGCAAGCCTGGCTGAAGACGGCTGAAATGCCAGAAACCGGTCCTAGGAAGCTTGTTTCCGATCCAGGGAAGACATGGCTTGGCAGTTCGGGCTGGACTGTTCCCATGAGGCACAGGGTCAGACTGATTTGCATATGGCCATGTCTGAACTGGGGTGGCAGAGTGGGCTAAAGAACGGTGATGGATTAAACCCAGATCAGTTGACTGGGGGTGAGTGCTTGCAATGTTCAACACTCCGTCCATCATTCCCTTTGGTTTTGCTTTGTTCGCCATAAGTTGGCAGGGTATGCTCAGACGTGAGTCCCTTGCTCACTTTGCCACTGGATTTAAGCAAGCCTGGCTGAAGACGGCTGAAATGCCAGAAACCGGTCCTAGGAAGCTTGTTTCCGGTCCAGGGAAGACATGGCTTGGCAGTTCGGGCTGGACTGTTCCCATGAGGCACAGGGTCAGACTGATTTGCATATGGCCATGTCTGAACTGGGGTGGCAGAGTGGGCTAAAGAACGGTGATGGATTAAACCCAGATCAGTTGACTGGGGGTGAGTGCTTGCAATGTTCAACACTACGTCCATCATTCCCTTTGGTTTTGCTTTGTTCGCCATAAGTTGGCAGGGTATGCTCAGACGTGAGTCCCTTGCTCACTTTGCCACTGGATTTAAGCAAGCCTGGCTAAAGACGGCTGAAATGCCAGAAACCGGTCCTAGGAAGCTTGTTTCCGGTCCAGGGAAGACATAGCTTGGCAGTTCGGGCTGGACTGTTCCCATGAGGCACAGGGTCAGACTGATTTGCATATGGCCATGTCTGAACTGGGGTGGCAGAGTGGGCTAAAGAACGGTGATGGATTAAACCCAGATCAGTTGACTGGGGGTGAGTGCTTGCAATGTTCAACACTCCGTCCATCATTCCCTTTGGTTTTGCTCTAAACTGGTGCTGTACCTGTACACATAGAGAGAATCTTCTGTTATTAGTCTCTGGGTAGAGACACTCTTGGCTATACACCTGAGCTGGTTTACCTGTTCTTGATGGTCGCCTTCCAACAGAGGAACTCAACTGCTACTCACACAACAGGGCACAACTTAGACCAGAAGGGGGCAGAAACGAAGAGCCCCCAGGAACCGGAAGAGTCCCTAGACTCATCCTGCACAGAACCTTCTCGAAGGTGCATGGGGGGGTCCTGGCTTGTACTAGACGTGCATATTGACTGTGCCGCCACCGGTGTCCTTAAAAGATGTCAGACACAGGACAGGTACATGCTAAAGCGGGTGGGTGAGAGAGGGTAGTCTCTGTCGATAAACAGCCACATATGTGAGTACAAGCGTCGGTGAGTCACGCAGGCCCCCATGGTCCAGAGGCCACAGAAACAGGACTCAGCAGTGACTGACACTTGTGTATCTGCTGCACGTGCCTCTCCCTCCAGCGTCCCCGGCTGTCCCCTCCGCTGTCAAACACTGACACAGCCCCACGCCCAGGCTGGAAGCTCGGCTCCCTCGCCTCCTCTCAGCCCTGTGATTTACTCTCAGAGGTAATCATATGAATTACGTGTCTGGGAGCGCGGAGCCTCGGCTGAGCTCCTCTCAGGGCGTTCATTGTTTGCACTTGTGGCAGCTGAGAGAACCCTATTTAAAGCCTCTGCAGAGGGCAAGAGCTCGTGCGGAGCTGCTGTGTCAGGGTACGGCCCGGAAGGGGTTGGAGGCTTCTAAGGTTCGCGACTAGTGGAGCCTCAAAGTCTGGTCGCGTAAGGGCAAGGGACATAAGATCAACGCGTAGCGAGGATGCCATGGACTCTGGAGTAAGCAAGTAACCTTGACCTTTCGCACAATAACTCCACTCCACGCGGTTACTGGAAGCATAAAAGGCCATTTTATTAGGACAAGTGTGCACTCATTCAGACTTTATTAACAGTCACCGGCTTTGGTGAAATGGAAGCTTCAGGTGTGGTTAGATGCCTCTAGATTCCTATGTCTCTGCAGAAGGGAAGGCTCACTCAGAGATACGTGTCTTTAAGTTCCATGCTTAGGTGAAGGTTCAGACACAACTGGGGCCTCCTAGGGTGAATGTTAAAGGTTTGGACAGATCTGATTGTCCTTAAAACTTAAAGCCCAGGGGAGATGTGAACAGCAGGAGTGAGGTAGGAACCTTTATGTTTCTTTGTTAAATGGCCATGTTGAAGTTATGACGGAGCTAGAAAGCTCTTTGATTACATGACTTGGCAAAGGTCAAGGCTCTGATGGATCTAGGTGCTTTCAAGATGCCATGCCTAGGTGAAAGGTAAAGGTTCATTCAGAGATGCATGCCTCTAGGATTCCATGCCTAGATGAAAGGTGAAGGTTCATTCAGAGCTGCATGCCTCTAGGATTCCATGCCTAGGTGAAAGGTGACGGTTGATTGAGAGCTAGATGCCTCTATGATTCCATGCCTAGGTGAAAAGTGGGGTATGTCTGGCAGAGCTAGATGACACCAGGGTTCCATTCCCAGGTGAACAGTGAAAGCTCGGATGGATCTCGTTGCCTCTAGGGTATTGTGCCTAGGTGAGCGTTGAAGGCTTGGATCGAGTAAGATGCTATACACTTCTGTTCTAAGTGGAAAGGTGATGGCTTTGAGGGGGCTGGATGCCTCTAGGATTCCATGCCTAGGTGAAAGGTGAAGGTTTATTCACAGCTAGATGCCTCTAGGATTCCATGCCTAGGTGAAAGGCGAAGGTTGATTGAGAGCTAGATGCCTCTAGGATTCCATGCCTAGCTGAAAGGTGAAGGTTAATTCAGAGCTAGTTGCCTCTAGGATTCCATGCCTAGGTGAAAGGTTGGTTGAGAGCTACATGCCTCTAGGATTCCACGCCTAGGTGAAAGGTGAAGACTCAGATTGAGCTAGATGCTTTAAGGTTCTGTTCTAAGTGGAAATGTGATGGCTAGGAGGGAGCTGGATGCCTCTAGGATTCCATGCCTAGGTGAAAAAGGAGCTGGATACCTCCAAGGTCCCATTCCTAGGTGAACAGAGAAGGTTTGGAAGGATCTAGTTACCTTCAGGGTGCCGTGCCTAGGTGAGCGGTGAAGACTTGTATCAAGTTAGATGCTTTAAGGTTCTGTTCTAAGTGGAAAAGTGATGGCTTGGATGGATCTAGATGCTACTGGGGTTCCGTTCCATGCCTAGGTGAGTGTTGAAGGCTCGGATCGAGTTAGGCCCTTTAAAGTTCTGTTCTAAGTGGAAGGGTGAGGACTTGGATGGATCTAGATGCCACTGTAGTGCTTTTAAGGGTAGTGCTCAGATGGAGCTGGGTGTCTCTAGGTTCTGTGCCAAGGTTAAAAGGTGAAGCCCGGACAGAGTTACAATTATTTAAGGTTTCATGTCAAGGAAGAAGGTGCAAGGTTGGATGGAATGTTTTGACTCATGGGTTCAGTGACTTGGTGAAGGATTGTTGCCCAGGTGAAGCTAGATGTCTCCAGTGGGCCAAGTCCACAGGAATGGTGAAGGCTCGGACAGTGGTAGATGCTTCTAGGGTTTATGTCTAGGGAATTGTAAATATTTGGAGAGGTCTAGATGCCACCTGAGGTCCAGGACCCGGGAATGTAAAGACTCAGACAGTGGTCCTTGAATGGGGCATTGTAATGCCCCGGGAAGAGCTAGATGCCTCTAGTGCAGTGGTTCCCAAACTTTTTCGACCCGCGGCTCCCTTGACCCATTGGCCATTGCCCATGGCTCCCCACTGTTACTTTCTTTGGAGGGTGGGGTGGATGTAAGTCCGGCCTCAGGTGTCCTTGCATTTTTCTCCCTGAAAATAACTGGGATGAAGCTGATGTAGTTATTATAATCATATACGCAGGGTGTTTTGTATTACTAAGGCAGCACCTCTAATAAAATATTCCTAGTTACACTTCTTTGCCCATGCCTTTTTTAGAGTAACCTCTCAAACTTTGTTATCCCACTTACAGTGCTAGATAGTAACCCTATGCATGAAGGCCCCATTGCCAAAGTGTTTCTGCGCTTGAAGAATATTTGCATGCACTTCCAATTGTACCCATGTCATACGTGCTAACACATCTGTCTCAGCAGGGTGACACACGATTTTCTAAACCATATACAGCTTTATTTTTGCTGTCTCCTCCCTAAAAGTGCCTCCAAATCAATGCAAGTAAAAAAAAAATCCTCAGATTTATTTTTTAATGTCCCTCTTTCTTTCTTCTAAATGTTGGCATTTTGCTGTATGTGGTGTTTTACTTCCCTGTGCTCAAGGAGAGAGCAGGCCTGTCTGGAAATATGTGTGTACTAAAAGAAATGTGTACTGGAAGTACCTATGATTCATGTACAAACGTCAAAACTTAATAATACTTAGGGGCCGATTAGGATGTCGGCCGGAAAGGGTCCGAACGGAATTCGGTTTCTACAAATCCGACTCGGAGCCTATGTTTCCGACCGAATCGGATACATTTCTGATTACGATGCAGGGAAACCATTTGGGCTGTACGATTCGGTTCCGATCGTCATTCTGACAGCCCGAGTCGTTCGGAACCGAATCGTACAGCTCTATAGACATGGTTTCCAACCAATTACAATGGCCGATTCTGACAGCTGTTCCAAATTAGTTTGCCCAACACGAAATGGCTGTCAGAATCTGACTTTGAGGGCTCGTAGCAGGCCCCCCTTCACCCGGAGGCCTCCTGTTTAGGCCCGTGGGGGTACCCATGGGTCCCCTCTTTGCGACCATGCACAGTGTGGCAGGCACCATGTGGTGCCCACCACAAGGTGCAAGTTTTTCCCCAACCAACCCTTTTTTCAATATGTGCGTGTGTTCTCGTTCGGAACACAGGCGCTCATTGAAATCAATGCGAGTACAACCGAACGATGTTGGGAAGCTTCGTAATCGGTCGGTCGGACTCGCAGAACCCATTCGGTCGGAAACCATTCGGAAACCGATTCAGTCGGAAGACTTTCCGACTGATATCATGATGGGCCCCATAATGTGTTTAATAGACAGGACAACTGTACTTTCCTGATAACCTACATTGGTGTAAAATGCATTTGGAAAAAAATCTAAACTATTAACGAGTCTAACCAAATAAATCAGGCATCTTCTGCTTACTTTGGGAGTGTGGAACATAGGGATCCAGTGAAATATGGAGGTCATCTCCCTCGACATGCCATCAATTAGGCACAACGTTTACAGCTTTAGGCATGTCACTTAAAAATCATCAACATCATGCTTTTAAGTCTAATTAGTTTAACTGAAGCCAACAGACCCTTCAACATTAAATGCATTCAAGTGCTTGGTGCGCGGCTCCCCTGGCTAGGTTTGACGGCTCCCCAGGGAGCCATGGCGCACAGTTTGGGAACCACTGCTCTAGTGGTTCTTGAATGGGGAATGGTAATGTCCCGGGCAGAGCTAGATGCCTCTAGTGGTCCTTGAATGGGGAATGGTAATGCCCTGGGCTGAGCTAGATGCCTCTAGTGGTCCTTGAATGGGGAATAGTAATGCCCCGGGCAGAGCTAGATGCCTCTAGTGGTCCTTGAATGGCGAATGGTAATCCCCGGGCAGAGCCTGATGCCTCTAGTGGTTCTTGAAAGGGGAATGGTAATTCCCCAGGCAGAGCTAGAAGCCTCTATGGGTTCTTGAAAGGGGAATGGTAAGGACCCGGGCAGAGCTAGAAGCCTCTAGTAGTCTAGGAGCAGGAAATTTAAAGATAGGAACAGAGATAGATGCCTCTACAGGTCCATGGCAGGTAAATGATAAAATTGAGAATAAAGATAGATGCCTCTAGTGGCTCATGACCAGGCAATGGTAAAGGGTTGGACATAACTCGATGCCTCTTGTGGTGCATGACTAGAGAATGAGAAGCCTGGAACAGAGCTATACGCCTCTAGTGGTCCAGGAAAGAGAAATGGAATAGGTTCGGACAGAACTAGATAGATCTAGAGGTCCAAGACCAGGGAATGTACAGAATGGAACTGACCCAGATGCCTCCAACGATCCATTACAGCGGAAGGGTAAAGACTTCGAATAGAGACACATCCCCTAGTCAAAATGAGGTGGAGGCATGAACCAAAGCAAGATCCTGCTGAGGCTTCATGCCAATACAAACATAAAGTCTGACCTTTATGCTCTGCCCTTGAAGAATTGAACAGAATAGAATTGGATTGCTTGAATGAAATATAGTTTTTGGCACATATTCAAGCAGGCTCTAATCAATTCCAGTAGCTTCTTCGCTTTCTCTTGCCTGGCATCTTCTGAACTATGGACTGGAAGCCTTCACCAGCTCCTTTTGTGCCATTGATATAGTCTAGCAGATTCATCTCCCTACTGCAGGAACTCTGCAAACAGCCGTTCCTAGTGGCATCGACTCAGACAGTTAATAATTCCAAATCAATATATTGAATATCAAGAAGTTGTGTAAAATTAATATTTGTTCATCTTCTACATTGATAGCCCATCTTTTTTATTGCATGTTTGTTGAGACTCTTCACCTTTGAGAGCCTTTTAAGATTTGCAATGATCTACAAATGTAAATCTCCACTATAAGCTTGGCTCAGCTGTAGCCATCAACAGCACCAGGGGTGGTCAATGAAGGTCTGTCTCACATGAATTTAGTCTAAAATCCACACCTTCTAGCGGATATATATGCCTTGGCGCCCCAGGCCCTCATCAAAGAGCCCATACGTGTGAGCGCTACAATCCAGAGTCTTTGAGCTCAAGTCTCTCTTTCTGAGTGAGATTCACCACCTGCTTTGATAGCTCCAAAATAAGGGGCAAGAAATATTACACTTTTCTTGGAGTAGTAAACATACAATATTGATTGTGCATACAACTAAATCATGTAATGATTATTTTGATTCATCTATGTCTGCTGGCAAATACTAAAGTAGTTATGATAAAATTCTTCTTCAGTAAATTTGGTTGATTATCAGCAATTTAAAACAAAAAAACAGAGGTTTACATATTTGCCTGATTAAAAAATCATGATATAGTCAATTAGTGTGTGTTTCTTTAGCTAAGAGGTGGATAATTATGTTTCATTAATTTTTGTTGAAATTAAATCAGTACAAAGACAATTTGTAGCATATTTCTCTAGAGCAAAAACAATTTGTATAGATTTTGTTTTCAACAGTAGCTATTAAAAACGTAAATTGCATGACATTTCGAAAGTGTTATAATTCTGCAGTCTCATACTCCAAACCCCATGCCACAGCATCATCGTTTTGGGTATGCATTGATAGCAAAGCCTACAGACATAAAGTGGATGTATTAAAGAACATCAAATCTCTTGGAGTCAACAAAACCCTTCCCATCCTTGGCCATTAGCCCAACTACACCTTTGCCCTGGTCTTCTCCCAATCAATCAATCAGGATTTCTTTATCTTGGCTGCTTCACCATGAGACACTGTGGAATCCTTCTGTAGGATCACGCTGTCTGTTCCCATTGGTTGAAAATACAGGTCTTAAGGTCTTTCCTGAAGTGCTGGAGCGATGGTGAGGCTCTGAGGTGAAGGGGATGTTGTTCCAGGTCTTAGCTGCCAGGTGGGAGATAGCATAGAAAACAATCTAAAAGTTTCCACCCAGACACAGACAGACCATATTCTCCCCTACTGTCATGTTTCATGTATACATGCATCACAGTGGGGGCACTGCTGTCCCATCCTTGTTCAGGGTGTTAACCCCTTCCGTGCGCGCGTTGGCCAACGGACGTCGCAAGCACTACCTGGCTAGTGCTGCGCATGTCCGTTGGCTGACGCGGCCCCGCCCACTCTTTAAAACTGCCACACCGTGGCGGATTTTGCGCCGCGGTAAAGGGGTAAAAGGGGCCTCACAGAGAATAATGTTACAGTAGA
Organism: Triturus cristatus; assembly: GCF_964204655.1. Taxonomy (NCBI): domain Eukaryota; kingdom Metazoa; phylum Chordata; class Amphibia; order Caudata; family Salamandridae; genus Triturus; species Triturus cristatus. The sequence goes on along the minus strand of NC_140593.1, from coordinate 1,139,754,655 downwards.
TCTTAAGGTCCAAGATGACCACATCAAACAAAGAAACGTTCTAGAATGCTTCTTGTTAGTGATTTGTAATGATGCAGGACTATTTAGAGAACTATTCTTTTCTTCTTATTGGAGGGATATTTAAAAAGCACTTCATGAACAACAGTAACCAGAGGTATCTGTATTGTACCTATGTATATTTTTTAGTATGCGAGTAAAAATCTCAGTTAAGTCATGTTCCTCATAGTACACATATTTTGCGTAATTTCACATATTTTTTCTGAAATATTGTGTAATTATGCAAAAGCAAATGTTGTGTTCTGTATCTTTATTGTGATGTGTACACTTTGGGACCAATTACGATGTCGTGCAGAAACTTTGCGCCCGACTCCTTGTGGGATTTGGATCCGACCGACTCGCGGTCTGCAGTTCCGCATGACCGATTATGATGCTTCCGAACACCGTTCGGACGGTCTCTCATTGACTTCAATAGGAGCCAGTGTTCCGACAGACAATATAGGCTCCCATGGCAAAAAGGGGTGGTTTTGGAAAAGCTTGCACCCTGTCGCGGGCACCCTATGGTGCCTGTCACACTGTGCATGGTTTTACATGGGGGTCCCCTGGGTACTCCCACCCAGAGGCCTCAGGATGAAGGGGAGCCTGATAGGGGCCCCAAAAGACACTTTCCAACAGCCTTTTGGTGCCAGACAAACCGGGTCGGAAAGCCTGTCTGCATCTGACATCGTAATCTGTTGGTCGGAAAAGCAGTCCATAGAGCTGTACGATTCAGCTCCAACTGACTCGGATTTGGAATGCTGGTCGGAACCGATTCAGAATAACCGAACGGTTTCCTTTCCACCTGCGAACATCATAATTGGTTGGTTGGAATGGTTTCCGACCGAGTTGGGTGGATTGGTTCCAACACAGGGCCAGATTCCGATGCGGTTTAGAAATCATTCCGACCAAATTAGTTTGGGAAAGGTTTCTGACCAACTGGGATTGGGAGAGTCCGTCCGACCGAGTATGATGCATTCGGATGCTTCCAGATACAATTTGGTTGGACTCCCATTGACTTTAATGGGAGCCTTTGTTTCTGAATCGATCTGTCTGACGGCTGTTGGAAACTGACTTTGGAGGCCCATAGCAGGCCTCCCTTCACCCTGAGGCCTCCGGTTGGGGCCCGTGGGGGTACCCAAGGGACCCCCTGTCAAACCATGCACAGTGTGGCAGGCACCATGGGGTGCGCACCACAGGGTGCAGGGTTTTCCATAACCACCCCTTTTTTCAATGGAAGCTTGTGTTGTTGTTTGTAACATAGGCACCTGTTGAAGTCAATGGGGGGCTTCCTGAACGCTGTTCAGAAGCATCGTGATCGGTCGGTTGGAACTGATTCTGATAAGGAGTCGGTCGGATTGCTTTCCAAACGACATGGTAATGTGGCTCAAAATATTTTAACAACTACATCAGATAGGAACAAATATAAATATTTAACTTTAAAATATAAAAATATTTTTTATGGAAATTTTTTACAGATTTCTTCCAATATTAAACAAATAATAATAATGATACAATTAAAATACCACACTATATTTTCACAATTATAACAACCAACAAATATAATGTTATATGCAATTGAAAAGCATTACACAACTAACGCATAACTTAATAACACCACTTTTAAACAATGAATACAAAATTTTAAGTTTATTATTAGTCTAATAACTTCCTACTCTATACCTCCACAAACTAAACAACGCACACCAAAAATATATCTTGCAATTATAATATTTACAAATTTTACATAATTATCAATTAAACAATTCATAGTGATTAACTAATAAGAAAATACTTATATTTAATTAACTTCCAACTTTTTATCCCAAGAAACCCAACAACGCATACCTAATGAATATTTTAAAAAGTATCTTAATTACTTAATTTACATAATTATCAATTAATAATAATGAACTAATAATAAATCAATTATATTTAATGAACTTCTCACCATTTACACCGAAAACACAACTTGTACCTCATATATAACTTAAAGAAATGTAATTACACAATTGACATAATTATCAATTAAATAATTATTACTAATTAATATTAATTATTGTAATTAATTTAATTCACACTTTTTACTCCTACAAAAACTCCTACCCACACGAGAAATATTAAAACAAAATTAAATTAATTCCACAGTTTACATAATTAATTATCAGTTAAATAATAATATTTAAAAAGTAATTATTAAATAATTATAATTACAGTACTTCCCACCCTACATCCCTACAAACCCACAATCTGCACCTAAAACATAACGTAAATAAAAAAAATAATGACACAATTAACATAATTATCAATTAAATATTTAATTTTAATTAATAATTAATTATAATTAATTTACGTCCCACCCTCTACTCCTCTAAAGCCTAGAATCCACACAAAAAATGTAATTAAACTATTATATTACATTTAAAAAGAACAAAAAATGTACAACCTATACTAAAAAGTATTAACAATAATTATGCAAACAATTTATAGCATACAATTTAAATATATACTGAAATACAAAAAAATTATAAAAAATCGATAACATTAATAACAATATTTTTGTATATGGTGTAAACAACATAGATAATCCAGAGCAAAAGAAAATAATGTTCTCACATTCTATAGGACCAATAAGATTAAAAGTATTTTGATATTAATAACATTGAATTTTTTAAGATCAATATTGCTTACCTTGAAATTGATATTCTTGTCTACGATATTTTTGCCCACGATATTTGTGCATCACGATATTTCAAACTCGATATTCCTGCTCCTTTTTATTTTTTTTTCTATATTTTGTCTGAATACCTCTTTATGGAGCTTGAACATGTGCTGCATTGTTTAAGTGTATTATCCACTCTGCTCAGTAACCCCCCAGTGTTCTACATTGTGTAGCTGTGGGAACAGTTGCTAGAAGACGATGGAGAAGCAAGCTGTGATTTACGCTGCACTGCTTTTGGTGTTCCAGTGTATTGACGATAACCGGACAAGGGCATACTTTACAGCAAATTATACGAATTTCGCACACCCCTAATTTTTAGTATGCACACAAAATTTCAGCTAAATCCTGTTTCTCATGGCACACTTTTGCGTAATTTCCCCTTTACCAGTAACACATTACTTACCATGCAACACATGTATTATGGGATATACCTTCAAGGGAATTGGAATACGACTACGAATATTGAGGATCAGCCGCTCAAGTAGGTCGGCACCACTTCTGTAAGTTAACCAGCTTGCAGTGGATTGGATATTACCGTGAGGAGTTTAGGTAAGCGCAGCATTTGCCGTTGGAGGCAGGATGGTTGCCACGCAGTCATCAGATCCATGCTGTGTTCTCTGCTATGTTTAACACTGGGATCCGTGCTGGCTACGAGGGACATTGTGATCCACAGTGCTCGCGCAGCTCTGTCCACGTGCACTCCTGCGCCAGCACTTTCCTTTCTGTGAGAACGTCGTGAAGGAGGGTCACGGCACACTGTTGAGTTGCATCGTCATTCGACGGGATGCCATAATTGGGAGGGCTGACACGTGTCTCGGCAGGGGTATGCTCATGCTGTAGAGCTTGTAGCGCCAGTCCGCGTAAAGCCATATTGGATTGGGCACGTATCATCAAGCTGTACAATGCCAGTCATGTTACACCATATATAATGGGGCTGACGAGAGCCTATGCATGCTGTAGAGCCGCGTAGTGTCAGTCTGTGTAATGCCTTATTATACCGTCCAAAGTATTGGCTTTAACAATTTATGGAGTATTTCCTTCAGGTGATATGACCATTTGGGAATCTATACGTCATGCTAGCATTGCCTAATTCCTATAGTTTACAAAGTTAACAGAAGTTAAAGTTCTTTATTTCCTCAGTGGAACATTTGTGTGGAACTTGTCAGTGTATTTTACAATTGGTGTAAATATTACAGTGGTTTTCAGTGAGCTAGTCCTTTTTCCGGGTGAGGAAAGGACACTGCTCCATTGTGTACTGTTATGCCACTACTCCTGATCACCATGAGTTCCCAAAACTTTTAGTTGTCTCCTTCCCAGGCATTTTAGCCAATGGGAAATGATCCTTCTATGAAATGGTCAGAGTGGAAATCATACTTTCTTACCTATTTGAATACCATTGATGAGGAAGAAAATGGCTCCAGAGCAGAAGAAAATAATGTTCTCACATTCTATAGGACCAATAAGATTAAAAGTATTTGGACAGATGCAAATGGACCAAGGTGGAGGGGTTATTGAACAGTTTGATAAATATTTTGCGCCCGATGTTTGCGTAGGTATTGTGAGGTATGAATATTTTCAGAAGAAATAGGAACTGAATGAGAGCATTGATGAATATGTGGCTACACGTAGAAAAATATATCTTGACTGCAGCTTTGAAGGGTTACAGGATCAGCTAATTAGAGACCAAGTGGTAATGCATACTAGGGACCCAGCCATCCAGGAGAAGTTGTGGCTTAATGGTGATGCTGACCTGAAGGTTTTTTTAGCCCTTGTGAAGAAAGTGGAGCTATCCAGGCACAGTGCCAAAGCTGTTAAGGCTGAACATCGTGAACACTTAGGTGAAGTGATGGGGAACGTAAAAGGCAAAGATAAATTCAACAAAAATAATCCTAAAAATAGAGAACCCTCCAAGCAAAAACACAGATGTTACCACTGAGACAATGATTCACACCTAGCTTATAGCAAATTATGCAGGGCGACTAAACCGAAATGTTCTTCTTGTGGGCCGGAGGGACATTTTGCTTAGGTGTGTAGGAGGTTGAAGGACTTCAAGGTTAGCTGTGTGGATGATGGTGATTCGGATGAGCAGTCTCGGGTTGACAACATTTTTTATTCCAAAAAGTAATTTGTGCTGAATGTGAAGAGGCGTGACAGCAAATTAAGGAAGAAACCTGTGTGTTGGATGAGCATTGGTGGCATGAATGTTCAGGTGTACGTGGACTCCTGTTCACTGTATACCATCATTAGTGAGGAAGTATGGAGGAGAGAATTTTGTAAGTAGCATTGGAGACATTTTTCATTCTCATGATATTCACCCAGAAGGTTTCTCAGGTGAGCGAATTGATTTGTTAGGTAACAGACTGATTACCTTTAGGTTCAAAAATAGGAAGACTGAGGGCAAACTATACACTGTGAAAAAAGGGCCCCTCTATATTGGGTTGGAATGTTCATAGCAATCTCCATATAGTTTTGAACCCTAACGGTCCTGAACCTGGCATGATTGTAGATGATGGTGAGAGTGTGGGTAATGCCATACCTATGGGACTTCCAAAGGTATGTAGTGGCGAAATTGGTAATCCTACAAAGGAGGTAGAGAAGGAGCTTGAAACATTTGTGGGTGTGAATATAACTGAAGCCATAGAATCATCGGAATGCATGTCCCTAGTGGTAGAGGCCAGAAGGGGAAATGGGAAACTCAGACTTTGGTGGATGGGTTCCCTTTGCCAAACATTTCGGAAATGTTGGCTTTGACCAATGGTGCAAAATGGTTCCCTACTACTGATATGTCAGCGGCATACCACCAGATTTTATTGCAGTAGGATAATAAGACATGTACTACGTTTATTACTCATATGGGGTGTTATCAGCATTAAAGGATGCGCCCTTTGGTTTCGTATCTGCTGCCACAGCCTTCCAGAGATTGATGCATCAATTGGTTGGGAAGATGATTAATGTTAAATGCTTCCAGGATGACATCTTGATTTATGGTAAAACAGGCAGGAACATGATGAAATCCTTGAAGGGGTTTTGAATATCCTAGATATAAGAGGTTTAACAGCGGAATATTCTAAATGCAAGTTGCTGTCAGATCTGTAACATATTTGTGTCGTTTTTTGAAAGAGGATGGCGTCACTCCTGAACCTGCATTGGTGGAAGCAATCCTGAATGCCCCAGCTCCCTCAAACGGGGATGAAGTGAGATTCTTCCTCGGTTGGGTGGAGTTTTATGCAAAATTCAAAAATGGGTTTGCAGACAAGATCTGCAATGTGAGGCAACTGTTGAAAAATAAGACCAAATCTAATTGGTCTGATGTCCAGAGTTCGAGGGGATTTAGAATGCAATTGTTAAGGCTCCTGCCTTGAAATGTTTTGACCCCAATCTAGATAATATTATACCTGCAGATGCAAGTAGCCGACATTTGGGAGGGGTTTTAACACAAAAAAACGCCAGGGGTGAGGAGATGACTATTGAATTCACTTCTCGAACCTTGTCATCTATAGAACAACAATTTCCAGTAATGGAAAAAGAAACTCTTGCCTGCGTCTGGGCTGTAGAACACCTTAGATCTTTCCTAAGGTTAAAACTGTGCACAGTGAGAAGTGCCCATAAGCTTTTGGTAAAATTGTTTACAACAGAAGGCATGTTCAGAGCCTCACAGAGAATTGCAAGATTGTCTATGCGATTACAGGCTTTCATTTACAAGATTGAACATGTTCCAGGTAAAGGTAACATTACAGCTGATTTCTTGTCAATAATGCCTCTGGAAATTTGTGATTGTGGTGAAAGTGAGTAGGAAGCATATCAAATTGTCTTTGTTCAGGATCATTGTATGCTGAGAATGGATGAAAAGGTATGGAAGAATGAATATTCTAAGGATGTATTGTTACAGAAGCTGATTGGGCTTACAGAACATGGCTGGCCTAAGAAATCAGAACTCACTACTGAGTTACAAAAATTTTTGGGAATTCAGAAATCAACTTTCAGTGGTTAAGGGTGTGGTAAGAAGAGGTGGCAGAGGGGTTCCATCAGTTACCCTTAAAAATGTTGTGGGTTAATTGTGTCATGTAGGTCATGGGGGCATTGTTAAAAATTGGTATTGGTGGCCTGGATTAGATAAGATTGTGGAAACGATGATGAGAAATTGTGTTGCTTGCGACAATTCGAATAAATCATTAAGAACCCTTACTTAAACCTTATTAATTTTGGCATTGAAGTGGGCCTCAGTTGCCCGAGTAATTTCAAACCTAAGTCAAGTTTTCTACCTATGATGCACGGCGATGTGGTGGAGGTATTCGAGAAAGGGGTTATCAAGGAACTGAAAAATATCAGATACGAACATACCCATAAAACCATGAACAAGTTGAGTACTAGACAGTTCCGAAGCATTGGAAAATCTAAAACCTGATTCCGCTATTGTCATGCGTCAATCAGACAAAGGGGGCAATGTTCTGCATTATTATAGCCTTACAGCCCGCCGCAGCGGGCTATACTGGCTATTAAAGGCCTGCTGCAGCGTTAAAGGCCCGAGCTGAAGGCAAGGGACTTTAACAAAGCAGCGGGACTTTAAAAGCTGGTATAGCCCTGCTACGAAGGGCTATAAGGCTATTAGAACATTCTGCCACTAGAGGGCAGAATGTTCTAACAAATAAAACAAAGCCTTCAGGGAGCGCGAGGGGATTGAAATCCCCTCAGGCTCCCTGAAGCCTTTGTTCACAGCCAGAGCTGTGAACAAAGAAACATTGGAATGTTGGAGCTCCGGGCTTATACCAGCGATTAGAAGCCCGGAGCACTCCATTGTTTTCAATGGAGTTTCCAACATTCCAATGTTCTAATATAGCCTTATAGCCCGCTGTAGCGGGCTATACCGGCTATTAAAGGCCCGCTGAAGCGTTAAAGACCCGAGCCGAAGGCGAGGGACTTTGAAAAGCAGCGGGACTTTAATAGCGGTATAGCCCTGCTACGAAGGGCTATAAGGCTATTAGAACATTCTGCCACTAGAGGGCAGAATGTTCTAACAAATTAAACAAAGGCTTCTCGAAGCTCGAGGAGATTTAAATCCCCTCGAGCTTCGAGAGGCTTTTGTAAAACATTGTAATGTTGCTCTGCGGGCCTTTACCGGCCCGTAGAAGCACGGAGCACTCCATTGTCTACAATGGAGTGCTCCACATTCCAATGTTCTAATTAAGTGTATTGGCCACTCTTTTCGGTAAGCTCCCAACATTCTAGATTGTGGAGCCTTGGAAGCAGTTGGCAGAAGATGGTGGAGAAGCAACCCGTGATTCAAGCTGCTTGGCATTGAAGCTTACTCGACAAATGTATACTTTACAGCAAATTACATGAGTTTTGCGCACCCCAAAATTTTTGTATGCAAGAAAAATCTCAGTTAAATCCTGTTTCTAGAGGCACATATTTGCGTAATTTCCCCTTTCCCAATAACACATTTCTGTGTGATTTTCATCCATGGGAGACATGTTCAAGCAGAAAAGAATTGCTGGGAACTGTTAAACTGATGTATGCCACAGCTCTGAGGACTGTGAAACTCTATATGCGGCAGCACTGAGATTTTTTCGGCTAAAAGCGGTCTCCTGCTGGTATCTCATCTCACGACGTACGCCCTCATGCACAATTTTCACTCGGATGATGGAGAAATGAATTTTGCACAATACCTTTTATTTTCATGAAAATTAAGGGGCAGATTTAGAGTTTGGCGCAGGGGTTACCCCATTACGAATATGACGAATATCCTGTCTGCACTATTGCAAGTGCCATAGGACATAATGTGCATGGAATAAGGCGGAAGGGATATCTGTCACGTTTGTGGCCCAGCAACCATCCACCAAACTGTAAAGGAGGCCACAAGAAAAAATAGTTACCGCTAGAGAGTTTGACCATGTTTTAGAGCCTGACAAATTTGAAGTGTATGACAAATAGAATAGGATGTCCTTTCAACCTTATTTAGAGTATTTTGCTATATATATGTGTGTGTATATATATATATATTTTTTTTTTCCAAACAAATGCCCGTGAGCTTCGAGGAGGCACTCGACAGCTTTCCCACCATCCAGTGTTCCCAAACAGATCACCTCGACCTTCCGGCAGGAATTCAATAAGCTATATATATATGAATTGCAACATCACACTGATTTTAATAAAGACTTTTTTTTTAAAGTCTTGATAAATTTCAATTTAAATTTTGAGAAAAAGCTAATCTGAATATTTCTTGAATATATTAACAATTTGAATGTCCTAGATGAGACTCATTGATTTCAATTTGTATTTATGTTTCGCACTGTGCACTCTAATGAAGATGTAAACAGGAATGTAAAAGTGTTTTTTCTAGGTCCATGCTGTTGTGCGTGGTTACAATGACAATTTACGAGTCAAAAACCCATACCCACCCTAAAACATAAAAATACACCTGCCAGCCCAAAAAATCCATATCCATCCAAACCCTAAAAATGCCCTTGCCAGACAAAACCCCATACCCACCCTAAGCCCTAAAAATACCCCTGGCAGCCGAAAACCCATAACCACCCTAAACCCTAAAAATGCTCTTGTTAGCCAAAAACCCATACCCACCTTAAACCCTAAAAATACACTTTCCAGTCCAAAAAGAACATACCCACCCTAAACCGTAAAAATACCCTTGCCAGCCAAAAAAAAACATACCCACCCTAAACCCTAAAAATACCCAGTATATGCATGTGTGGTAAAGATGCATGTGTTGTAAAGCCTGTGTTGTAATTGCATGCGTGGTTCCAACCACGTTGTATATACTGTCTCCCCCTGAATGTCAAATGGGAGGAGTCAGGGGCCACATCTGCTACACCTGGCTTGCCCGATGGTCCCCTTGGCAGTGCCACTGATACCCATGGTCTCAGGGGTCGCTGTTGATGAACCACCCCTCTGAGTCTGAATTTCAAAGACATTTTCAGCCACTCAGTTTAAAATAATTTCTCTCGAGGAAAGGTCTGGAACCAATTTGTGATCCAAAAAAGATTAACCCTTGACAAGCCTGGAATGCCTTGGACGAGCTTTCCAGATTTGTAGTGTGTCTGTCCAGAAGTTTTCGCTGATGTAGAGAGAAAAAAATAAGATGTGGGTTTCGTATGGACACACTCAAGGTTTTTTTTTCGTTGAATAACTTGTAAACTGCTTGATCGACCTGCATGAAATGTTGGGAGAGGAATGACAAAATCTAAGAGTGTCCAATATTCAACATGTTCGATTTTTTTTGGGCAAATCAGCAATTATTAGCGATTCAAAAAAACTATGGGGCATATTGACAATATTTTGGCATAGGGCAGCGCGGCAAGATACGGCGCATTCCTGTCCTTTCTACCAGCGCACAACTGCAGCCGAGCGCCAAGGCAGGCACCCTTGCACCATGATGCAAGGGTGTCTGTGTCATTGCCATGATTACTTTGGCGCATTAGGAAACACCTTCCTGCACAAAAACCAAGGAGGCATTTTCCTTGTTTTATGTATGCTGCAGAATGCAGCACATGTGGAAAGAGGAAAAACCGTGGAGAAATATAAACATTTCTACCTGTTACACCTGCTTCGGGAAGGCATTAGTTTTGGCGCCCCCACCATATTTATGCTATGTTGTAAATCTGGGGCAGTGTCAAAACTATGGGTGTTGCATGGGAACAACCACAGGCATTGTCTTATTTAGATTTTGACTACACCCTATGTGAGATTTTAAGTTCTTCTGTGTCTCTAGTGCCCAACCAACACTGTGTCTTTCTACCGCGCATAGTGTTCTACCACCTAAGTTCTTGGCTAATGCTAATGACCGTCTTGGGCTTTCCATATTTTTTAATTGTTTTTGCGTCTAGAGATCGCATTTGTCGTGTTGTATGCACTTTCCTGTCCTCACAGCAGCACAGATGGCAAGCGTTACCAAATAAGTGCACCGCGCAGAGCACAAATATCTGTATGTCCCACGTTGACAAACCCATATGACTATGTCTAATCATTGACTGTTTGTCTTTTTCCTTGTTTGTCTGTGTATGTTTGTTCTACTCACCCAGAATAAACTCGGTTCCTCTCCAATGCGGGAGTCACCATACTAATAATAATTTTTATATATTAATTTTTTATATTTTCACACTTTAAACCTCAAGTTAGGGTGGGCCTTAGCGCGCCCATACCGCCGAGGTTTACACGCCTCCTTGGTCCTGACGAATGCCGGTTTAAATATAACACATAGGCAGAAACATGTTGACCATACCATGAGGGACCTGGCTGAACAATCTATTCAGCTTTCACGTCCCACACTCTGTTTTTATACATGTCTGTTTGGCTTCTAATAAAGTTTAATATTTTTGACACAAACAAGACATTTTTAACAAACACTTTCACTACCCACCACACACACCACCAGCTCCGCAGTAATTCTGGCATCGAACCATACCGGGGTGGCACTCGGCCTCTCCCGGTGGGGCCCAATGATGAAGCATGTCACCAACCAGGTTGGTGAGTGAGGGCTTTATTAAGAAACCTAGTTGTTTTGATTATATCTAGTTTGGGGGACTAAGAGTGGCCCATACTTGTTGTTTTTCCCTCACTCTCTTGTTGTTTTCATCAGATTTATAAGGATATATAAATCTGAGGCCGCACCAAAAAGGCTTTGAAAAGGAGGCATTAGAGTGGCTCAACATAGAAGGATCAAGACGCCAATAATGATTGTTTTTGTGCAAGAAGGTGTCCCTTCCTGTACAAACACTATCATCCCTGCAATGTACTGGCGCTCGGCAGCTTTTTTAGCTCCGTCGAAATGGATAACATAAGGGTGTGTCGTATTCTTGTAAATACAGCGCAGCCGTGCATTTTTTAAATGACGCAGCGTGGCGCAGCTAAATTTCTTGCAGCGCCGCACAGCGTTATTTTATTGTAAATATGCCACTATGTGTTCTGCAGCACATGTGGAAAGAGGAAAAAACATGGAGAAATGTAAACATTTCTCCTCCTTACGCCTGCTTTGGGAAGGTGTTAAATCTGGCGCTGCCCCAGACTGAATCTGGCGCTGCCCTAGACTGACGCTTTTTTGTAAATCTGGGGGTGTGCCAAAAACCATGGGTTTTTCGTGGGAACACCCGCAGCCACACCCATAGAACGCCCCTTCCACGCAGAGTAAGGCATTGGCTTACTCCATATTTACAAGGCCATGAAAAAAACAGAGTGGTTTTACGTGGCCTTGTAAATATAGGCCGGCACACAGCGCCTCCGGGGCTTCACAAAAGTGACACTCCAGCGGCGTAAAAGTGCCGCAGGGGAATTGTAAATATACCCCATAGACAGAGGAATTTCAAATTGTTTTAGCGCTCAATTAATTCTATAAATTGCAATGCAATTTTAGTGGTTACAAAATACAGAAATACGTGATGCAACATTACCTTTAATGCCCAAAGAACATGGTAATTAGTTAGCATAAACACCGTTCAATGTTCTTTTATTTACGGTATTTTTTACTGTGTACATGGAGATTCTTGAGAGACTGAAAAGCGCATGCACGATCCGAGCCATTTCGATGTTTTTACACATTTATGTTAATTTTAGTTAATTAGATCAGATTATTATGTGAGTGCCTCCAAACATTATCGTGTTCCAGATTGCATAAAAAGAGAGCTGCAAGGCCTGGCAGTGAGATGAAAGAAGGCTGCACGCGATAACATCTTCGCTGTGATCAGATTGAATCCTTGCTATTGTGAGACATTAAACATTTCAATCCCAACCCAGGAAAAGTAAATTGATTCTATACTCTGTTGAGACACAAGAAACATTCAGAAATGAAGAGTAATTCTATTCCAAGGCTAATTTTAGATATTGTGTGCTCAAAGGCCTAAGTGCAAAATGTAATCATACATCGACTGTCCTCTCATCCCAACGTCAAATTCTGCTACAGTGCTGGCAGTCCCCGAGAGCATGTGTAAGTGAAGCACTGGATTTAGCCCACACTAGAGCAAGGAAATGGATGGGCTACAAAAGAGAGAATTGATATCCCTCGTTGATTCTGGTGGCTGTACTGAATATAGCATGTTACTATGCATGCTATTACATCGCGTTACATTACAACGCCGTCGTTGCAATGACCGCGTTGTTAGAACGCGATACCTTTAAATCGCAAGTCATTAGATCGACTTGCTGTAGGGGGCGGGCTGGATTTAGGAATAGTATAGTTTACTATTCCAACTCCAGCGTGTGCAACAATAGGGAAGGTGTTGGAATAGTAAATTATACTATTCCTTAGTTTAGAGCGCCCCCTACATCAAGTCGATCTAATGACTTGCGATGTAGAGGTATCGCGTACTAACAACGCTGTTGTTGAAACGACCGCGTTGTAAAAGCACTGCGATGTAATGGCAGCGTTGTAAATGCTGGTTCCCACTGTACTACATAAACTACTCAATCTGATGCACTCTTTTTTCTTAGCAGCTGCCTGTCCATCAAACTATTGATCACAAAAAGATGTACCACAAAAATATCAATCTTCAGCAATATGGAATCCAAAATATCGACTTGCGTAGTATTGTCAGAGTAAAGATATACAAAGGAGAATAGATTTACTATTGTAACTTGCGTTTGCTTACCTTGCCAATATTGCGCAAGTCCTTATCTTGGAATGGTTATTGTTGTAGGTCGTAATTTTAAAGTCAATATTTGGTACACATCACTTAATGACCCAGGGATGTTCTTGCCCTGTATTCGCACTGTACTAAGAATAGCAGGAAATACGCTGATACCGACTAGCACTGCACAACAGGACTTTTTGACTGATTTCACCAAATTAACACTTTTTAGTGTTGAATATGTTTTTTTGCATATATCTGTATTTGAAAATATAAAAAACACTATTTGTTGCAAGTCACAGCACCCATCCGCTCCCAGTCCCAACAGCACCCATTTGCTCTCAGTGGCACCAGCACCCATCGCTCCCAGAAACAACAGCATCCATCCACTAGCCAGTCCCAACACAACCTATAGGTCCCAGAACCAACAGCATCCATCCGCTCCCTGTCCCAACAGCACCCATCACTCCCAGAACCAACAGCACCCATCCGCTCCCAGTCCCAATGGCACCCATCGACTCCCTGTCCCAACAGCACCCATCACTCCCAGAACCAACAGCACCCATCCGCTCCCAGTCCCAATGGCACCCATCCGCTCCCTGTCCCAACAGCACCCATCACTCCCAGAACCAACAGCATCCATCCACTAGCCAGTCCCAACACAACCTATAGCTCCCAGAACCAACAGCATCCATCCGCTCCCTGTCCCAACAGCACCCATCACTCCCAGAACCAACAGCATCCATCCACTAGCCAGTCCCAACACAACCTATAGCTCCCAGAACCAACAGCATCCATCCGCTCCCTGTCCCAACAGCACCCATCCGCTCCCAGTTCCAACAGCACCCATCACTCCCAGAACCAACAGCACCCATCTGCTCCCATTCCCAATGGCACCCATCCGCTCCCAGTCCCAACAGCACCCATCACTCCCAAAACCAACAGCACAAATCCGCTCCCAGAACCAACAGCACCCAGCAGCTCCCAGTCTCAACAACAACCATCCGGCTTCCAGTCCCAACAGCACCCATCCACTCCTAGTCCCAACAGCACCCATCACTCCCAAAACCAACAGCACAAATCCGCTCCCAGAACCAACAGCACCCCTCCACTCCCAGTCCCAACAACACCCATCAGCTCCCAGTACCATCAGCGCCCATCTGCTCCCAGTCCCAACAGCACCCATCGCTTCCCAGAACCAACAGCACTCCCCCGCTTCCAGTCCCAATGACACTCATCCACTCCCAGTCCCAACAGCACCCATCACTCCCAAAACCAACAGCACAAATCCACTCCCAGAACCAACAGCACCCATCAGCTCCCTGTCTCAACAACACCCATCCGCTCCCAGTCCCAACAGCACCTATCTGTTCCCAGTCCCAACAGCGCCCATCACCCCCAAAACCAACAGCACGAATCCGCTCCCAGAACCACCAACAGCACCCATCCACTCCCAGTCCCAACAACACCCATCAGCTCCCAGTACCATCAGTGCCCATCTGCTCCCAGTCCCAACAGCATCCATTACTTCCCAGAACCAACAGCACTCCCACGCTCCCAGTCCCAATGACACCCATCCGCTCCCAGTCCCAACAGCACCCATCTGTTCCCAGTCCCAACAGCGCCCATCACTCCCAAAACCAACAGCACGAATCCGCTCCCAGAACCACCAACAGCACCCATCCACTCCCAGTCCCAACAACACCCATCAGCTCCCAGTACCATCAGCGCCCATCTGCTCCCAGAACCAACAACAGCCATCTGCTCCCTGTCGCAGAAATCAGGGCGCAATAATAATAATAATAATACTGCATTTTATAGAGCGCGAACAGCTACCTCGCTAGGAGGTGTCCCGGCGCTAGGAGAACACAGTCGACCTAGAGGGCAGAAAAGGAAAAGTTAGCGGGGTTGAGTGAAGAGCCACGTTTTTAGTAGTTTCTTAAAGCAAGATTCAGAAGGGGCCTGCTGGATTACTTGTGGTAAAGTGTTCTATAAAGAGGTAACATTTGCCGAAAAAGTCAGTCCGCCCAGTCGAGCCTTTTTCATACGTGGGACGGCCAGTTGAACGCGGCAATTGGACCGCAGTGCGCGGGTTTGGGAATATCTCTGGAGGCGGTTTTTCAAGTATTCTGGGCAGGAGCCATGCAAAGATCTGAACGCCAGCGTAAGCGCTTTAAATTTTATTCTGCTAGCAACTGGCAACCAGTGCAGTGATCGAAGATGCGGAGAGACTGACTGCTTGAGAGGGATTCGCAGTAGCAATCTCGCAGCCGCATTTTGAACTACCTGAAGTTTTTGCGTCAAATATTTTGGTAGGCCAAGGTAGAGTCCGTTGGCGTAATCTAGCCGTGATGTTACAGTGGCATGAATAACCGTTTTCCGGCAGCTCTCCGGGAGGAGTCTCAATATTTTACGAAGATTTCTCAGTTTGCTCAAGCAGCAGCCGGCGACTTGTTGGATGTGAGAGGTGAAGGACATACTGTCGTCCCACCTCACTCCAAGATTTTTTGCCGTGCGGCTGGGTGAGGGGGCTAGGCCCAACTCCGTCGGCCACCAAAGTTCCGAGGCGGGGGTAGGGCCTCTGCCAAAGAAGATTACTTCAGACTTATTGGCATTTAATTTTAATTTATTCGTGTTCATCCAATGGGCTATGTCTTGAAGACAGCCTTTGAAGTTCGCAAAGGACTCCTCCGTCATCTCAGAGTATGGAAATACCAACTGGGTGTCATCGGCATAGGATATTGCCTTGACACCCCAGTTGGCAATCAGCGTAAAGAGAGGAGCGAGGTAGATGTTGAACAAAAGGGGGCTGAGAGCCGACCCTTGCGGAACTCCGCAGGTGAGGGCCTTGGGTGCTGAAGAGATCGACCCTAGTGCCACCTTTTGAGTTCTCTGGGCCAGATAGGAATGTATCCATCCCAGTGCCTTATCCTGGATGCCTATCTCGGCCAGGCGATTGAGTAGTCTGGCATGGTCCACCGTATCGAAGGCGGCCGACAGATCCAGGAGTACCAGCATAGCTGAGTTACCTGCATCCATCGACCACCTTATTGACTAAGCTATCTCAATCAGCGCCGTTTCCGTGCTAAAGCCGGGTCGGAAGCCTGACTGTGTCTCATGGAGTGCCTTGTTTATTTCTATAAATTTGCTCAGTTGGCGCTGTATGGCTTTCTCCAACATTTTCCCCGGGGCGGCCAGCAATGATATTGGGCGGAGATTACTAAGGTCTTCAGGATCCCCATTAGGTTTTTTCTTTAGTGGGAGGAGAGTGTCGTGTTTCCAGACGTCCGGGAATATACCCGAAGCGATAGATGAGTTCCAAATGTGTTGTAGTGTGGGGGCTACAAACTCAGCTAGAGAACTCCATAATTTAGCTGGGCACGGGTCGTTTGGGGAGCCGAATTTGCAACGGATAAGTTCTTGTTTTACCTCCCTCAGGGAGATATTCATGAACTGGGTGAGGGTCTCACCTGGCTCGGCTTTAATC
Source organism: Triturus cristatus (assembly GCF_964204655.1). Taxonomy (NCBI): domain Eukaryota; kingdom Metazoa; phylum Chordata; class Amphibia; order Caudata; family Salamandridae; genus Triturus; species Triturus cristatus. The sequence continues at coordinate 1,139,737,839 of NC_140593.1, read as the reverse complement.
GCGAGGTCCTGTTTCAGCGTTTTTATTTCTGGTCTAAAAGATTCATACACCTTTTTGATCTTTTGGTCAAAGAACTCAGAAATGTGCTCGCATAGGGTAGATGACGGCGAAACCTCCCTCTCAATGCACTTGGGTTTAAAAAACGACTGTACCACCTTGAAAATCTGTTTGCTTGACTGTTCTGCCTGTAGAATAGTATCCGCATAAAATTGTTTTTTACTTTTTCTAATTGCTTTCCGTAATTTTTTGGAAGCTTCCTTATATATAGTTCTATCTTCCAGGCCGTAGTTTGCTCTCCATCGTCTTTCCAGCTTTTTACAGGCTGCTTTCTCTTTCCTCAGGTCCTGTGAAAACCAGGGAGCCGAGGGGAGTCTCTCTTTGATAGTGCCCGTGAGGCCGGAGCTATGGTGGAGACCATCTTACTGACCCACTCATTGAAGAGCTGTGCATCTATATTGGCATTGTCAGTCAAAAAAGGGGTGGTTTGTGCCAAAACAGGGCCCATAGTATCGGTGGTCAGCCTTTTCCATTGTCTCTTCAGGAAGTAATATTTACTTGAAGCGGGGGTGTCATATGCCATGTTCAATTTAAATGGGACCAGTGAGTGGTCTGACCATATCAGAGGGAGTGGTGCCTCAGGCAGCACAACCTTGATATTAGAAAAAATGAGATCGATCGTATGGCCCCCTGTGTGTGTAGGGCCCTCATTGATCAGTCTAAGACTGGCCGTATTTAACGTTGCTCTAAGCAGCTCTGCTGCGGCACAATCAGGTTTATCCATATGGATGTTAAAGTCTCCTACCACAATGAATTGGGGGTGGAGGAGAGAGCTCTGAACAATCGTGTCTAGCAGGGTGAGTAAGTTGGGGTCTATCCCACCCGGAGGGCGATAAATCACCAATCCTGCCAGCGATAGCTGAGGGCTAACCTGAAAGCAAAAGTGAAGCCCTTCAATTCCCTGAATAGTGGTGGGGGCCGAGGATGTTAATATTAGCTGCTCTTTAAAGATAATTGCTACACCTCCGCCTCTCTTTGCGCCAGGGCGGTTGGCGAGACATATTTTAAATCCCAAAGGGACTGCTAGTGCGATAGAGGTCAAGTTGTCCTCCTTGATCTAGGTTTCTGTTAGAAACAGGACATCCCACTCCTGCTCTTCTAGTAATAACCAGACATCGTCTGCATGTTTGGCTAGGGATCTGCAGTTCAGTAGGCCGGCTCTAAGGTCTAGCTGAGTGGGAGGTTTGGGATTACGGAACCTCACAGAGCCCCTAATGCCAAAAACTATCCCACAATTGCCACAGATCTGAGGGGGGCTGAAAGTCTGAGGATCTATTATATGCGAACAACCGTCAACTCGGGGATCGAGAGCCCTTAAGTCCCCACCTGACCACACTATCCTTCCACCTTGGGTTCCATTACCGGCAGCATATCTGGCCCCGGCCGCGGTCTGGTCGCGGACGGGCGCAGACGGGCTTGCCTTAGGCGCGCCTTCGGCGCCCAAACGGCGCTCCCGCTGCGCTCGTCCGCTGCGCTTCCGGTGGAAACACATCTTAAGTAGGAGGTGGAGGAAGAGGCGTGGCCTAACAGGTGGTGGGCATGGCCTGCGTGTCCCAGGGGAGGGCGTCCACACCAGGAAGTATCCCGTGACAGCGTTCCTGCAGCTGCCCGGGGGAGCCCAGGAGATCGAGGTAGGATCACAAAGTACACAAAACAGGTAAAATCAGTTTTAAAAGCACAGCAATCTCACAAGTATTATAAAAAAATCGCTAGAGCGACTCTCCCGGCTTCCGCCTCAGGAGGTCAATAGGTTCTGCCTCGCGCTTGCTTTGGCGCGCTATTTAGATGCTCGGCGGAAAAGGGGCGTGGCCTAACAGGTGGTGGGCGTGGCCTGCGTGTCCTAGGGGAGGGCGTCCACACCAGGAAGTATCCCGTGACTGCGTTCCTGCAGCTGCCCGGGGGAGCCCAGGAGATCGAGGTAGGATCACAAAGTACACAAAACAGGTAAAATCAGTTTTAAAAGCACAGCAATCTCACAAGTATTATAAAAAATCGCTAGAGCGACTCTCCCGGCTTCCGCCTCAGGAGGTCAATAGGTTCTGCCTCGCGCTTGCTTTGGCGCGCTATTTAGATGCTCGGCGAAAAAGGGGCGTGGCCTAACAGGTGGTGGGCATGGCCTGCGTGTCCCAGGGGAGGGCGTCCACACCAGGAAGTATCCCGTGACAGCGTTTCTGCAGCTGCCCGGGGGAGCCCAGGAGATCGAGGTAGGATCACAAAGTACACAAAACAGGTAAAATCAGTTTTAAAAGCACAGCAATCTCACAAGTATTATAAAAAAATCGCTAGAGCGACTCTCCCCGCTTCCGCCTCAGGAGGTCAATAGGTTCTGCCTCGCGCTTGCTTTGGCGCGCTATTTAGATGCTCGGCGAAAAAGGGGCGTGGCCTAACAGGTGGTGGGCGTGGCCTGCGTGTCCCAGGGGAGGGCGTCCACACCAGGAAGTATCCCGTGACAGCATTCCTGCAGCTGCCCGGGGGAGCCCAGGAGATCGAGGTAGGATCACAAAGTACACAAAACAGGTAAAATCAGTTTTAAAAGCACAGCAATCTCACAAGTATTATAAAAAATCGCTAGAGCGACTCTCCCGGCTTCCGCCTCAGGAGGTCATCTGCAATGTGATATCAATTTCTTCAATAGTAGGGAAATACATTTTTTCTGAACCCATTGGAAACATTTTCCAACAAAGGACTGCTGATTGATGTCAGGCTACCTCTAATGTCTTACCAACACTGATCTCAAAGTATTAGCTCCAATCGCAGTCCACAATCCGAAGAGAGACTATTCCATGGTGCAATTAAAACTCCATAAGTTAGAGCATTATCTCTGTTTCCACTGCAGCCCTTCACCGATACCCATAAGATCCTTCAAGCTTTGGTTTTACCACTTTTCATTGATGAGCGTGATAACATCACTCAATCCTGCTAAGACATTTTATACAGCAACAGGAAACCCCTTACTCTATCATCCACAGTCCCAGCCGCTCTACTGGGACCTCATCAATGGGGCATATTTACAAGGGGATAGCGCAACCAGAACATCACTTTTAGCGACATTCAGGTGGCGATATGCCATTCTCCACATTTACAAAGTGGCATTAAGCCACTTTTTGTGGCATAACGCCGCCTTGTAAACAAGGCCCCTTTATATGCATCACTTAGCATGAAAGGGGAGGGCAATAGGGTTGCTGTGGGCGTTCCACCGCAACACCTATTTCTTTTGATGCTCCCCAAATTTACAAGGAGGTGTAAATCTGTGGCAGCACCAAAAACAAAAGCTATGCAAGAGCAGATGTTAGAATGGTGAAACGAAGAGTAATCTTTTATTTCTCCTTATTTTTGCAGAATGCAGCACACATAGAAAGAGCAAAATGATGATGATGATGATGAAGCGACTTGTAAAGCGCACAGCTACTCAGAAGAGAGTCCCGGCGCCTAGCACAGGTCAGAAGAGAAAGTAAATCTGGTTGTTTCAAACCTGGACAAATAGCACACATAGAAGTAACAAATTGCCATTAGTGATTGTTTATGTGCACGAAGGGACACCTTCCTGCACATAAACAATCATTCCCTGCAACGCAGGCACCCTTGCACTATGGTGTCAGGGTGCCTGTGTTGGCACTAGGCAGCTAAATCCAGGACCAGATCTACGAAAAACACAGGGGTGCACCGTATTCTTGTGAATACAGCGCATCCCTGTTTTTGGAAATGTTGGAGCGCGGCGCTGCCAAATTTGCTGCAGCTCCGCGCTCCAACATTTTCTCGTATATATGCCCTAATATCCTTTCTGCAGGGATATCATCTTTTCACCTCTGAATTCTGCCCCACTCCAAAAGTAACCTGGGGCCAGATGTATCCGAGGATTGCGTTGCCTTGTGTCACGCAGGGTGAAGCAAGGGCAACTCAATCCTTAAATCAGATTTTTCAAACCACACAAGGCCACCTTGCATGGCTCTGCATGGCCTGCTAAATCTGAAGTAACACCAGGCAGCGCAAGTCGCTGCCTTGCATTACTCTGTGCCAGGAAGGCGGTCCATGGGTGGAGCGAGGGTGTTCCCAGGCATCCACCCATGTACTTTGGCGCGTTCCCAGATTTATCAAGAGTGGTAAACTTGGGAATGCATCAGAATTGTGTGCATATATGATGGAGGCGCAATGCCGAAAAATATACTTATTTCTGCTAATTTTATCCTCTTTCCCAGTGTTCTGAATACTGCAGTGCACTTGGAAGGAGGACAATGCCTCTAAGGATTGTTTTTGTGCAGCAAGAAGTTTCTTCCTGCACAAAAACAATCCTGGGTGTACGCGGGCACCCTTGCTCCCTGGAGCAAGGGTGCCCGCGTTGGCGCTTGGCAGCCATAAGTACACCAGTGCAGGCAGGGAGCAGGAATGCACCATATGTTAGTAAATATGGTGCATTCCTGCCCTCTCCATTTGACGCAGCGCAGCAAGTTGTCTTGCTGCGTTGCGCTGCATCAAATCTTGATAAATCTGGGCCAAAATTTCTATCTCCCTTTTCTCTGCGAGATCTTTGGATCAATAGAGACCACCAAACTCCGCTGATGAAATGGAATGATCCAGATTGTCGAAGACACTCTACAAATCTCTGATGAGGGAGAACGTTGTTTCCAGGACTTTTCAACTTCTCCGTGAATTTCATCCCGGATGATGTTATGTTACAACAATTTATTATGCGCACTACTACCCGAAGGATCTCCTCGTACCGCCCATCCTTTCTCCTCCAATAGAAGCATCTCTGATATCATTCTCGACAGATGTCCATCATTCATGTTGAATAGGAATAAACATGTTCAGAGTTATTAATGCAAACCCTTCCCTATACCATCTCCAATCTTTCATTCTCTGTCCTTTAAAGGGGCCATCCTGGGAGCAACGGCCTTAACAACATGGGTTTAATCATGTGTGCCGTTTCACCGCAAGTGGAATACCGCTTGCCTTAACAATGCATATGCGTGGTTAAGGCAGTCGGTGTTCTAGCTGTCTAAGCAGATGAGCGGGGAGAGGAACCGGAAGGAGTGTGGCAGGAAGAAGAACAGGGACGCGGCTTGGTAAGTTGGGCTGGGGCTGGCGGGAGGTGGGGAGAGGTTTTAGGGGTGAGGGCTAGTTTTAGGGCTCAGTGCGGGGAGCTGGGGTCAGGGTAGTTTTTAGGGCAGAGGGATGCATTTTATGGCTCAGGGGAGATAGGGAGGGACAGTTTTCAGGGCTGGGGGCAGTTTTTAGGGCTCACTGTGGGGTTGCTGGGGTCGGGGTAGTTTTAGAGCAGGAGGCGAATTTTAGGACTCAGGGCAGGGGGGGAAGGGGCAGTTTTCAGGGCTGGGGCAATTTTTAGGGCTCAGGGCAGGGGTGCCGGGGTAGTTTTTTTGGGCTGAAGGGTGGGTGTCAGGGCTCAGGATAGGGGGTTGGGGTAGTTATTAGGGCTGGGGGTAGATTACAATGCAGGAGGGCAAAATTATAGGCCTGGGGCTGGGTGGGACCTTTACCACACATATACATTTACCAATCATGCCTTTATAGTACATCTGTTGTAAATGCATGCGTTGTAAAGGCATGGCCATTGTAAAGACCGCTTGGTTACGGCATGCGTGGTTTAGGCATACTTGGTTGTGTCATACAACCCCATCCAGGGAATGATGTCACAGGATGACTCATAGCCAAAGCTGATATCTGTAAACAAAGGAATATTCTAGGATGCCTGTTATTGGTCATTGTCACTGATTGAGGGCGGGGTAGAGAGAGCTGATTTTAATGTACACTGGTGGCGCCTGTATTAATTCTTCACATAGAGCCCTAAGGAGTCCATTTAGCTGAATACAACTTTACCCCTACAACAGTATTCGAATGTCAAACACCTTTACCAACATTTTGTGCCTAAGACCCTCAATTCACGTTGTTCAGTTATGGATCTTGAAAACATAGGTGGCGCAGTGGTTACCCGTACGGGTGTCTTCGGGCTAAGAAAGCACAGAGACTTCTGGTGCAGAAAAGCAGATATTGACAGCAGGGAGTAGAAGTGACAAAAGATGCTTTTGAAATAGGTCTCTGAAAATGGGATGAGACATGGCGTGTTGCACATGTGATGGTAGAGCCGCTCATGCATTGGCGGGAAGGTAGTCAGAAGAGCGACCATCAACTCTGTGGCTCTGCGGGAGGAAACTGGTCAAAGGTTTGGCCGAGGTGGAGAAATGTGGGAAGATGTGCTGAGCAGAAGAAGACAAACAGCAGAATGTTTGGATGACTTGCAAGGGTGTAAATTGGTTCTTTGGAAGACCAATAAGGATCTTGTTACAATATGCGAGTCTTGCCCCAATTATGGCTTGAATGACCCTTTTTCCATCAGCCTTCGAAATGAAAGGAAACATTTTTTTGAGAGTTTTTAAAAGGCGAAACGGGCAAAGACGGGTTACGAGATATGATTTTGGAAGGAGAGGATATCAAAGATGACTCCTAAATTATGCGCAGATGATACCGGACACGGCAGATGGGACAGTTCTTCAGGCTATAATGAAGGGTTCTGGAGAGTTGGTTCGCCAAAGACTAATAGTTATGATTTACATAAAATTAGCCTGAGGTCATTCGAGTTCATCCGACTCACTATGGCAAACATGCAAGACTTAAACTGGAGCTGAGACACGTCACATCCAGTCTCAAAAAGAGAGTAGCATCATCCTGGTTCGGCTAGATCATTAGTCCGAAGGAGAGACTAATGCTCACAGTGGTGGTGACACAGAGATCGAACAGTGGAAGACTGTGGGGCAGATGACATATTCAATTTCCATAGGAGATAAGGAGGTAAGAAAGGAACACATTTAGGAACAGTTACATGTAGGGGGTTTGATGTAGAAGAACAGTGAGGTGAAGAAGTAACCATGAACATATCTGGCATCTTGTTGATTTTCTCTTGAAAGAATAGTCTACATCCAAAGCATTTCCATTGAGCAAGTTTACAGGAAGGGAAGAAACCGGCTGGAGAGCTAAGAATTTTGACAAATTTGAAGACTTTTTTGTTTTATTACAGTACCAATAGATTTCAATCCTCGTGCCTTTTCTTCCAAGATCATGTGAAAAAGACTCTTCTCGTGATCTGGTCCCAGGTCCACCTTCTCAGCTGGATCAAATTCTTCTTGGCACCCCTCGCTTTTCCCTTAAGGGGACAAGCATTGCTTAAATTGTGCCACTGGCTGCTGGGGGCGGCACTGACACTTTTTTGGGGACGAGGATGTATTTTTCATTATCATACTTTGACGCAGACCTAGAGAGAGAAAAAAAAAGCAGAAAAGAGAAAAAAGGAAGAAGAAAAAGATATCAAAACAGTGATCAAGAGTGAAAGCGGAGATGAAAAAGAATATAAAAGAGTGAGATAAAGAGTCAGGAATTAGAGAGTGGTGAAAAAAAAGGCAAGAAGTGGAATCAAGATTAGGCAGCCGGCGTATTCAGCAACCCTGACATTCAGCAGTGATTGAGGTGGGCGCCTTAGGAAATCTTTGCCCCCTGAACTTATTGCCTTTTTACAATTTAAGCCCTAAGATCATGCACTGGTCCTCTTGAAGTTTGATGTTATCTATGTCCCCATACTTTCACCCCCCACCCCACTTGATGTCACTTTCCATGCAGCCTTCCACCTGGATCTTGACCGATGCAAACAAGGCCACATCACTCAAACACACATTCAAAGACAGAAACCTCCTTGTGGTTTGTGAAAGACTCAAGTAATTGTGCACAATACACCAAGCTAACGCACACCAACAGCCCAAATCACTTCACTGATAAGCCCTCTTTTAATAGACTGTTCCTCTCGTTCAAATAAGGGTTGGCCTGTTGAGGGGGAATGGTTAAGGCCCAGGTAGCTATCTCTAATTAGATACCCTGCAGTGGAACTCATTGGAATAGGGCCCTCTCCTTTCCCAATTACTCACTGCCCACTCCAGTGCTGATGAGGTCCAATTCTAGGGGTCACAATCATGCAAAACCAATGGCCAGGAAGGCTGCCTGCCTGACTGGCACTGGCCTGTGCTTGGCAGCAAGCATCCTGAAAGTCATTGGAAGCAAAGTGGAACTTTGGCTTGTTGACACCAAGCACACCACAAACCTCCAACTACTCATGCTCCTACACTCAACCATGGTCAGTTATTTTCACCCCCCCACACCAAGATGAACAAGCATTGGCATCTTATAAGTGTTTAGCCATGCAACAGTTGCATAACTAAATACTTATAAGGTCCCAAAAGCAAGACCTATTGGCTATGCCAAGCGGCCGTGGGGCCGCGAAAGTGAAAGTGATCGTGATCAAACATCAAAGTGAAAGCACTGTAGCTCTAGGCTGGCCTGGTAGCACTTTTTGGAGCCCTCTCAATAAGTCTCGCCAGACCAGCGCATGCGCTGGGTCAAGCGAGACCTTAAAATCACCCTTGACATCCAGATATGACACCGCTTCTTCTTCTTTCTCTGATACTTCCTCTTGCAGTGTCAGAAAAGTAGTCTGCCTTCAACCCTGACAATGTTAACGCTACTGTGGACTGCCCAGACAGTCAACAGAACTGGTAGTAGTGAAACAGCACCAGGATGCCATCAAGGGTGCTTACTTTTTTCATTTATGGAAATGAGTAACCTTCTGTATAACATAACGTGCATTTGTAAAGCATGCGTTCACCCAAGGAGATCTTGGCGCTGAATAACCGATGTTTATTGTTACCCAACTCAATGGTACTCATTCTTTCGGCCTTAGAAGGATGAGAGGCTGAGTGGACCTGCCAGGATTTGAACCTGTGACCATGAGGTCAAACACAGGCCCCTTCAGTGGACGCATTAGTCAGTAAGCCACCAGACCCGGGTATAGCGCCTAGTTTGATCACAGGTCCACAGAAGAGCATGCAGGGCAGAGTGTATTTACTATTTTACCACACGCTGCTGGTAGAGGAGACCCGGGTCCTTTTGGTCTGAAGAAGCTGCCAGGAGCCTCAGATCAAGAAACATTTGTCGAGGGTCTAAGACAGGGCTAGGTTTACTCAGACACCATGCCGGATGCTAGACAGCAGTTCCAGCTCTTAATGTAGGCTAAAAATAGGTCTTTCTCCTTACTTATAAGATTTGATTGCGCATATTCAATTATGAAGGACATCATTTTTTAACTAAAAGGCACTAACAGGTGTAGTAAATTCATTGCATCTGTTCCTTCCCACGCAGAGTTTTGCGGCTTCTACAAGAAGAAGCACACAATAGCAAAAATGACCGGAAATCAAGTTGCATCAGGAAAACTGACCGGAAATCAAGTTACACCGTAGCAAAAATTACCGGAAATCAAGTTGCATTAGCAAAAATGACCAGGAATCAAGTTACACTGTAGCAAAAAATATCGGAAATCAAATTACACCATAGCAAAAATGAACGAAAGTCAAATTACACCATAGCAAAAATGACCGGAAATCAAGTTACACCGTAGCAAAAAATACCGGAAATCAAGTTACACCATAGCAAAAAATACCGGAAATCAAATTACACCGTAGCAAAAATGACCGGAAATCAAGTTACACCATAGCAAAAAATGACCGGAAATCAAATTACACCATAGCAAAAATGACCGGAAATCAAGTTACACCATAGCAAAAAATTACCGGTAAAACCGGAAATCAAGTTACACCATAGCAAAAATGACCGGAAATCAAACTACACCATAGAAAAAATAACCGTAATCAAGTTAGAAAACTTCCACCTACCTTGATGGATGTTGGTATGAGTGGAAATGAGGAGAGGCTGCATGCTGGGGTGAGCAAGGCTCAGGGTGATGGCAGCTGGAGTTTCTTCTTGAGTCAGTGAGATGTGATGGCCCTCTGTAGCAGGAGAAGGGTGCATATGGGGAGCTTGACTCCCAGGAGCAGAGGTGCCAGTAGAGTCGCAGTTTCTGGGCTCAGCGGACCTATAACAATGGGTGGTGCTTATCCACGTACGTACTCCTCAGCACTGCGCGTCTGCCTTCATGGGGAGCAGGACTTGTGAGGGGCCACCTCGTCAACGGCAAAGAAATTACCCAGTTGGTTAATGTGCACATGGACTCTGGCTGTAGATCGCAGCGGGCTTCAGTCGGGAAGTCAGCTAAGGTGGCTTAGACCTGGGAACGGAAGCTATAGAGATAGCAAATAAGCTGCTTACAGTACTGAAGACTCATAAACGTTGAGTAAAGCTGGTGACACTGGAGGGTTGCACTGGAGTAGCGTGGGACAGACCATACCAACCTCATAATAGCTAAGCTGAGGCGTTTTTGCAGGAATGGCTGGAATTGACCAGAGTGCCCATGGTAGGGCATATGGTCATTTGCGGCCAGTTTTGGAACATATTTTTGCTATTTTGTAGTTCAGAGTGCTGTTAAAGCGTTCTACTTTCCATGAAGACTCTGGATCAAATGCCCAGTGGAGATGCTGCTTGATTCCAAGGGTCAGATGTACGACCATTTCATTTTCCAACTCTCTAATTGCGATTTTTTGCGACTTGCAATTAGGGACTCGCAAAATGAAATGTACTTATGTGTCTCAAACACATTTAGCAATTCCCAATAGGGATAACAATTGACCTGTCTCATCAATATTCATGAGGCAGGACACAATTTGTGACCCTTTGGGAATGGCCTGTAATGACGGGATGGTGACCGCTGGGGTCAGCAGACCACCATGTTTGTGATTGTTCTTAAATAAAGCAATTTTGTTTTAATGCAGCCTGTTCTCCTTAAAGGAAAGTACAAACTACTTACCACCCTTTACCCCCTATAAACACCAAAACGCACACCTAAAATTAATTACAAAAATTGACCATAATTAATTACCAATTAATTAAAAATAATTAACAATCAATTATTAATCCATCAATTAAAAATACATTACTTCCCACCCTTAACACCTATAAACACCACAACACACACCTAAAATTAATTACACAATTACCACAATTAATTACCAATTAATTAATTTAAATTAATTCATGACAATTAATTAATTATTAATACATTACTTTACACATTTAACACTATACCATCTTAATTAAACAAATATTAATAAATAAAAAATAATCTATAAATGTAATATATTTAAATTAATTTCCACCCTATTCCCTCTAAACCCACAACCCGCTATGGAACTAAAACGCAAAATTCAAATTAGAAAAAATTCATAACTACTAAAAACTTAACACATATATTAAAAATACAAACAATTCTTATACAAAAAAATACAACACATACATATAAAATATATACTAAAATACATAACATCAATAAACAAACAATATTTTTAACAACTATATTTTTGCAAACAATACTGAACACTTCAATATTTTTACCATCGATATTACTTACCTAAAATCAATTTTCTTGACCACGAGAATCTGTATGTCGATATTTCTGACCCACAATATTTGCAACTTGATATTTGTGCAACTCAATATTTTTGAATCGATAATCTGTCCCTGCACCCTCTTTTCCAATGTTGTAGTCTTGGCAAGTGGCACAGGAAGGGACACACTGAACTGACCATTGGGTACTTGCAGCATAAATCATGTCATCTCTGCTGACATAGGCGATGCCATGGTACACTCCAGCAAGGGTGGGGAGGAAAACATTTGTGGGAGTCACTCTCCCAGTGCTGTCCCTCCACACTTCATTACGGCTTCTTTTGCACTTCTGTTTCGCCCATGCCTGCTTCTCAGCCTCAGGACCACAATACTGCATTTCAGACAGATATTCCAGTGTGTGTGCAAGGGCTTTAGTGGTATTAGCATTATAGAAGTTAAAATTTGAGTTAGAGGATAAAATGGTTTTATCAGCAGCTTGACCTGCAAAGGCCTTTCCCTTAGACGCTTCATCCGGAAATGGCTGACGGGCAGAAATTTAACAATTTCAGGCTCAAGAGTTAAGATGAGCGCTATCAAGCATTCCTTTGACATAAGGCACCATTTTTGATAGGAACCCCTGCTTAAGTGAAGCTCAAAGTCCTAGACTTCTCTTAAGTCATACTTCAAGTCAGTGAATATGGTCACAATCCTTCACATTGCAATAATACAAGCATAGGTAAAAGCAATCAATTCGCCAACTTGAGCAGAATTTACTTGGGCAAATATTGACGTTCAGCTACTACGTAAAGTGTGTATGCGGCATAACGAGCCACCGAGGCACCATGGTCATTTCTGAGACAAGAACCACCAACATAGTAAACAAGGCCGCAATTGGGTCTTGGTTCATAAGAGAGATCAATGTGTGCCTCAGTCAAATGGGCCATCATGATGACACGACTGTGTGGCTTACTCTCCTCAGCAATAAAGATGCAGGATGTACAACTAAGCCCCAGCTTCAGTTTCAAAATGAGTGTCTGCCATGTTAAAGAAGATGTGACCTTTCCAAGATGCTCTGGATGTGACATTATTATCCTGTCACTTCTCCATTAGTGCTTCATGAAGGCTTCAGAGGCACAAATGCCATCTTTGGTGACTGTGCTGCAAATGCAGAACATGGTGATTAGTGCCAGAGAGGTTAATAGAGGATCAAGGATGCTTAATATCCAAGCAGAAGACAGTCAACTCCTGTCAAGGGGACTATTAGGGGACCGTAATCCTCGACTCTGAATCCTTGATTGAGACTGGGCACCGCACCTGGAAATCCCAAGGAGCCCCTGACCCAACCGCGGACCACAGACGCTGAACAAGATGGCGCCATATTTTCAAATATACATAACAGTGCCTCGGCTTGTCATTATGACATGCTCTCATCTAGGGCAGACCACATATTTTTTTCTGTGCATATATTAGGAGGTTGATCACGTTTGATCTTTGGTTAAAACATGCTGACTGTGCACTATGCTGTTATTTGTATTCATTGTCTTATTGCACTTTGCACTTTATTTATATTATGTGATAAGCATGTTCTACCAGCTATGTTTTTAATTTTCAAAACGTATATTGGTTAAACACAGGAATATGGCTGTAATCAGCATTTCGTTACAACAGCACAGTCTATTTTCTATGTTCATTTATGCCTTAGAGGGGGAAGGGCTATATAAACTTGAATGTTCATGGCGCCAATCAGATTGATAAAGGCTGCTGCGCAGCCGAAATGCGTCCCTCTTCTATTGCGGGGTCGTGGGAGACCTGAGAAACAATAAATGAGCCCTATTCCTACTTACCTAGAGTACGTGCAGCTTCTTTGTTGGAGCAGATTGTCTTTTTTGAATATATATATAGTCATGTGATCAAGGTCCAGGAAGGACCGAAACGCGTCATGGCCGACTAAAGAAATAAATCAAAAGTCTGCACAGAAACGTGGTCCGTGCCTGCTTTATATATACCGGAGATTGGGGATTGAAACGAGCAGCATACAAGGATATATATATAAATATATATATATATATATATATATATATATACAGAGAGAGAGAGAGAGAGAGAGAGAAACAGAGTGAGTGAGAGATAGATATAGATATAGATATATAGATATGCATAGATATATGTATAGATATGTATATATATGATATATGTATGTATATATGTGTATTATGGGTGTATTTATATATGTGTGTGGGTAAATATATGTATGTATATATATGATATATGTATGTGTGCATATATATTTAAAATATATCTTTGAAGCTTTGTACCCTTTTTGTCTTAGCATGGTACTTTCAGGGCAGTCAGCATTAAAAGTGTCAAATCTGGCAATGGGTGTGGCCTCAGAAGAGATGAAAACTGCTGTCAAAAACAGCAGGGTACCATGAACACTCTCAGCTAAAAGGAATAAACATTAGCAAAGTCAATTAGTCTTGCCCTTGGGACCTATCGGCTTCGCCAGTGTCTTTTGGCTATGCTGTGTAACATGGCAAAAAGAAGAAAAAAGAAGGTGCAATGACGTGGCCATATAAGCCGCATTATCTTGTAAGGCAATTGCATGCATCTTTACGCATGTGCGCCTACAAAATGATGCAGAAGCTACTTTTCGTCCATTTACCAAGCCTAAATGGATTGGTAAAAAACAGGAAATATAAGTAATGTGAAACCACTCTTTTTTTAAGGAAGAGTATCAAAAATGTGCTGCTCGGTCTTGCCCACTAAAAAGTAAGGTGAAACAAGCATCAGCATAGCCAATAGGTCTCGCCTTTGGGACCTTATAAGTTTTTAGCGATGCAACAATTGATGTTGTTGAACTAAGGATATTGTGCTGGATAACTAAACACTTATCAAGTCTTATTGTATATGGCAATAGGTTTTCCTTTTGGGACCTTATAAGTATTTAGTTATGCAGTATAATATCCTTGGTGCAATATTATGAACTGTTGTATGGCGAAACATTTGTAAGGTCGTAAAGGCGAGACCTATTGGCTATGTGAATGTTTGAGAGAGTGTTTTTAAGGAATGGTTTATGTAATGTTAATTTAGCATTGCTGAAACACATATTCCTTAATCCATTCATTAAGGTACATAGGCTGAGCTTGGGCGGCCGATGACAAAGGGCAGTCTCCTTAATCCGGAAACAGGGGTGGGAGGAGTGTAGATTTAGGTGTTGGGAGGGAGGGCACCACACGGGGAGAATTGTTAAAGTTAAGTCAATGTTATGAAAAAAATGGAGGTAGTTAAGCCACGCATGCGGACCAAAACTTCTCAAGAAAGTGTAAAATAAAGAGCATCTAAAGTATTCACTCTATCCAGGTCCATGGCCGGGAGCCCCAGGTTCCAATGTTTTCCTCCGCTTAACATCCTGTGATTCTGCGCACTTCCCTTAATCTCCAAGTGCCTACGAGAAAATGAATATGTCCTCGTGTAACGTCACTGGAGCTCATTTAAAGTGCTCCAATACCTTCGTGTCGAGTTAACGCTATATACAATAAAAAAATTTTTTCAAACTGCAGGCCTGCTGTATCAATGGAACTTTTTGCATTGTACATGTCATATTTAACATGCTGTTCCCTGGGAAGCAGCGAGGGGTTGGAAAGAGTTAAAAGGGTGGAGAGAAGGAACATCTGTGCACCGTCCCGTGGCCGGGAGCCCCAGGTTCCAATGTTGTCCTCCACTTAACATCCTGTGATTCTGCGCACTTCCCTTAATCTCCAAGTGCCTATGAGAAAATGAATATGTCCTCGTGTAACGTCACTGGACCTCATTTAAAGCGCTCCAATACCTTGTTGTCGGGGTAACGCTATATACAATTGTTTGAAAATCCTCAAACTGCAGACCCGCTGCATCAATGGAACTTTTTGCATTGTACATTTCACATTTAACATGCTGTTCCCTGGGAAGCAGCGAGGGGTTGGAAAGGGTTAAAAGGGTGGAGAGAAGGAACATCTGTGCTCCGTCCCGTGGCAGGGGAGCCCCAGGTTCCAATGTTGTCCTAGGCTTAAGATCCTGCGATTCTGCGCACTTCACTTAATCTCCAAGTGCCTACGAGAAAATGAATATGTCCTTGTGTAACGTCACTGGAGCTCATTTAAAGTTCCCCAATACCTTCGTGTTGAGTTAACGCTGTATGCAATTTAAAAAAATCCTCAAACTGCAGGCCCGCTGCATCAATGGAAGTTTTTGCATTGTACATTTCACATTTAACATGCAGTTCTCTGGGAAGCAGCGAGGGGTTGGAAAGGGTTAAAAGGTTGGAGAGAAGGAACATCTGTGCTCCGTCCCGTGGCAGGGGAGCCCCAGGTTCCAATGTTGTCCTAGGCTTAACATCCTGTGATTCTGCGCACTTCACTTAATCTCTAAGTGCCTACGAGAAAATGAATATGTCCTCGTGTAACATCACTGGAGCTTATTTAAAGCACTCCAATACCTTTGTGTCGAGTTAATGCTATATACAATTAAAAACGAGCAGAAGCCTATGCAGTGAGAGCCCATGGGCACCGTCTAGCGACACAGCAACGGGAGAGGCTGACTGCTTGCTGCAGAGACGGGCCAGCGCTGAAGCAGAAGTGAAATGAAGCAGGTCTGCCTACGAAAAGATGCCGGCCCAGAGCACATCTAAAGAAACTAAACCAGGAGCGCTGACGCGCGCCGCTGAATGTAAACAAGTGCGCGTGTGAAAGACAAGCAGTTGAGAAGGGAAGAGGCAGCAGCTGTTTTCAAGCACACTTGTGCTTGTGGCGGCATCCGCCTTACGGGAGCGAGCAGTGACCAATTAGCATGCGCGCCGCTGCTCGCTCCGCAAGGTGGATGGCGCCACAAGCACGAGTGTGTGCTTGAAAATTAGCAGAGCAACAGCTAAAGGCCCTCCTATGCAGCACATGCGTGCTGCGTAGGCGAGACCTAAAAAAAGAGGGTGGATGTGGGGAGAAACAGATGAGCATGACAGAGGGAGGGACTGGCATGTAGGTGAGGGGGTGAAAGCAATACATGGGAGAGAGCAACACAGGGGACAGGGGGAGAATCACAGGAGTGAGAAAAGCAACAGAGCGTTGTGGACAGGGGAGTTTAGAGAAGCGGTGAGAAGATCATTAGTGAGCTTGTAACAGAAGGTAGATAGAAACACAGACACACGAAAAACACTTGCAGTCTCAGTAAGTAAAGGAAAAAAAGTCATCCCCAAAAATGAG
The DNA here is from genome assembly GCF_964204655.1 of Triturus cristatus. Lineage (NCBI taxonomy): Eukaryota > Metazoa > Chordata > Amphibia > Caudata > Salamandridae > Triturus > Triturus cristatus. The sequence goes on along the minus strand of NC_140593.1, from coordinate 1,139,721,220 downwards.
CAGTGAAAGGATGGAAGCCAGCTAAGCAGAGGGACAAACACAAGATGGACAAACTGGGACAAAGAGAAGCAATTGGTGGGCAGTGAGCCCCAGTAAATCCTTGGTAAACCCTCAATAGATCCTTTGCAAATAGACAGTATACACTACTGTTGTAACTTAGCAACCTGCGGCATCTGGTTGCTGTCTCCATTGGATTCTGGAGTGTGGATTCCAGGGGCAGACAGCAGGCAGTTGCTGAAGGGGGAGGACTTTGGAGGCTGTTGTAAAGGACTAATAAACCTGTTATACTCTCCATCATGTGTCTTTGGATGATTTAAAAGTGGCGGCGAGGGTGCCATACACACTGGTACAGAATGGTTTGGCCAGCATTGTCAGTTGTTGATGGTAATGGTTACGAGAGTAGATAGGTTGGTGGTACCTATAGGGTTGTGCACCAGATTGTTGGAGTTGTTACACGAAGGGCACAGTGGGATGTCTAGAATCAAGAGGAGAGCTAGGAGTGAGTTTTGGTGTCCAGTCATGGACAAGGAGATAGAGGGATGCCTGAGGAATTGTGTGGCATGGATGTGCAGTGACAGATCTCATAAGTCAGAGGAATCTCCCATTTCACCCTCCAAAATGCAGACAAACCTTGGCAGAAGGTGGCGGTGGACATTTGTGGACCATTAAATGCTAGCGGAATAGACAATAAATACACCATTGTCCTAGTGGACCATTTCAACACGTGGCCTGAGATTGCATGAGGGAGACAAAAGCATCCAATATCATAGACTTCTGCAAAAAGGCATTCCGCAGAGAGGGACATCCTGAGTGTCTGGTAACTGATAATGGGACACAACTCATCGCAGTCGAGTTTGAAAAGTACATGGGAAAAACTGGCGTGCCACATCTTACCACTGCAGTTTATAACTCGAGAGAAAACGGTGTTGTTGAGAGGTTTAACCGTGTGTTAAAAGATTGTGTGCAATTGGCTGATGAGAGTGGTGAGGATTGCAAAAAAGCTGTCAAGGAGATGTTGGGGAGTTATCGTAACACACCACACACAGGCACAAAAGAGACGCCTTTCAGTCTTGTTAAAGGACGGCAAGATGGCACTAAGGTGGCACTTGCCTGGATGGGCAAATCCAGTTCAAAATGTGTACAAAAAAGTGTGTTGGTTCGCAGGGTTACAAAATATCAGGAGAAGTATGTGCATAGTCATAACGATAAGATAGAAAGTAATGTGCGCGAGTTTGTGATTGGTTACTGGGTAAGGACTTCTCTTATTGGAAGTCACAGGGCTGGGTTGTCCAAATGATCCAAGCCCAAACAAGTCAAAAAGGTAGTTGGCAATAGTGTGTGGGTAGATGACGGTAAAAGATGGAACTTCAGGAGGGTTACCTTATGTAATACGTTGGAACGCGACATTTGGTTGATGGGCAAAACTCAAGCAGTCCTAAGTGTTGATCCTGTAACAAAGCAGGAAAACAAGAAGACGGAACGCATCAGATCTAAACCAAAGTGGCAAAAGGATTATGTGTGTGTTTGATGTTGTGCTACCTTGTGTGTGGACTGATCTGCTGTGTCAGATTACATCACCTTGTGTATTGTCTAACTTTGCAGTGATGGGTCCAGATTGTGGGGTATAGTGCATTGAGGTTCTTGTACCTGAATTTTGTTTTGCATTTTGTATCCAATTTTCTCGCATGAATTATATAATGTAATGTTATTTTCCATGGTTGTTTATACATAGAAGTTTTGTTTATTCTGAAGAAGGGAGATATGCTGTAACCTAGCAACCTGTAGCATTGGGTTGCTGTCTCCACTGGATTCCAGAGTGTGGATTCCAGGGGCAGAGAGCAGCCAGTTGCTGAGGGGGAGGACTTGGGGGGTTGTTGTGCTGCACTAATAAACCTGTTCAACTCTCCATCACGCGTCTTTGGATGACTTAAAAACCACCTGGTAGGCTCCATCTAAAAACAGACTTCAAGCTCCATTTATGATATAATTATACGGTAAACATATGACAGAAATTTTGGTTCTGAAAGACTCTTCCCATGGAAAAGCAAAAATCGTGTGAAGAAATAAGAACACGCACCTTTGCAGTGGTTTGTTTATTTTCTTAGCATTAGAAGGCAATTTATACCATACAGTTCTGCATGAAAACTACATCTAGCATAAACTAAATAAAAGATATAATGCACCCTGACACTGGACTAAACAAAGAATACTATATCCCTTACACAGAGCACCCCCTATGCATGTGTAGCTAGGGCCGGCATTGTGCCATCTACAGGGATCTCTTTGTAACCTGCTTGGCTCAGCTTTAATCCTAACAATGAAGTCTGAGATTAATAAAATGCGCAGCCCTTAGTTAACTAATAGGAATGCTTGATTTATATACAGTGCAACAAAATGGGAAGATTTGTTGCAATAAATCACTGCATAAAAGCAAGTGAATATATTCTTGAAAATTCAAATGTAAAATTTCAAATGCAACTAGATTAGGAGAGGTCCAGGCAACAATGCTTCGAAAGGAAACATAAAAAAAACAAATACACCAGCCAAGGTGTGTTTCTTTTAATAAACATCACGCTAAAGCACTGCAGTTAATATGTGAGCACATTGTTGAAACAACATTTAGCATCTAGTGTAAAATCCCTGATAATCTAATAAAAGTGGGTGGAACATGGCGGAAACTGTGCAAACTCCCTTGGATTTCATGCAAAGAAAAAATCAACTAAACTAGAGCGACCTGGCCTTGTGTGAAATTCTATCACCAGATGACAGGCATGATCAACGGGCAAGCTGAGAGCAGAATAATATTAGCATGCGTAACGTATAATTTCTGAAAAATAGAGGGGCATATTATCAAGACAGGCGATAAAATTATCGCCGCTTTAGCAGCAGAAAATTGTCGCTAAAACGGCGATAATGGGCTTGATAATATGCCGCAGAGAATTCCAATTGAAGCTCAGGTTAGATGTCCTTCACATCTAACATGGGCTTCAATTGGAATTCCATAGAGCATATTATCAAGCCCATTATCGCCGTTTTAGCGGCAGTTTTCTGCCGCTAAAGCAGCGATAATTTTATCGCCTGTCTTGATAATATGCCCCTAAACATTTTATGTATCATAGACCACCCAATTTTCTGGTGGTGTTGGGGAGGATCAAACCCGGCTAGATTTTCTCAGTCCCAGGGGCATAATGTGTATCAGGACCAGAGTCTCTTCTCAATGACCGGTTAGGCTCACACAGATTCAGTGTTATCAGCCCGCCAGAGAAACTCATACAGATATATATTTTACTTTACACATCAGCGGTCACCTCTGTGTAGTGATGGTTCGGCTGCATTTTCCATCTTTCCATTGAAAATTCATGTTTTACTTTGCTTCAATGATGGAGTAACCTGCCTGCCAAACTAGAAATCCGGTTCTTAGTCAACTAGGTTTCCGCATGCCAACTTTCGTGACATTCCGTCCATGGAAAAAAAGTTAAGGGGGGTGAAAACTGAAAAGGTGTATAATTTTCCACTTTCACTTTCGTTTAAAATGTTGCCGAAAGATAGAGCAAGAACCTCTAAACAGATTTAACCAGATCTGGCATCAAAATAGAACCTTACTCAGAAAGCAGGCTTGTTTTTGATTTGGTGTTAATCTGTTAAGTAGTTTTTGAGATGATTTTTGTGCACTCGCAAGACGTACAACGTAGTGTTTTTTTCAATAAAGAAGGACGCGAGGAGCAGGAAGGAGAGTGGGCAGGCAGGGGAGGTGGCAGACCCGCAGGTAAGTGCCTTCTTTTTTCATTTTTAAAGAATTTGGGAGGGGGGACGGAGCAGCTAACTCCGCTCTGCCACGGAGGCGGAGTTTTGCCTACCTTTGCGTTCGCAACGAAGTGCGGAGTAGGAAAATCTCCGCAAACTCCGCTGGCGGAGCGGATTTAATCGCCCAGGGTTACTCTTAGTATTTCATGCAGATACACAAAGGTGAAGAGCGGTTGAGGTAAAAAAAAGAGGGGGGGATCAAAAACTTTTTTATTTGCATTGACACTGTGTTATAAAGCTGCACCAAATTTGTCAGAAGCTTGGAAGGGTTGATTTTTGATTGGTATGCCAACCTTAGAGCCAATCCATCAAGGGTTCGCAAAGTTAAAGGGAAGTAGCAATAACATTTTCATATCAATTGCTTATAACTTTAGCTTCTTGAATCTGAATAAAATGTAGCTGGCAGTTAGCAAGTTACACCCAGTGCAAGTGTTTCAGATTTTTGTGCAGAGGAGACTTTTCCCCACCATCAGGAATTCCGTGGCTAATGCTAATTCCGCCCCACTCGGAAGGATGGGACCCCAGGGGTCCCCCAAACTTTGCAATCTCTATCTCCTACCTCTTCTATTGCTCCACCTCTACACCCCCAGCCCTCGCAATCTCTATCTCCTACCTCGCCGCCGCCATCCTCAGATCCCACATCTGAGTCGAAGGGCCTCCTTCTACCTACCCTTACTCTTAATAACAACTCACCTGCCATACATGCATTGTGCGAACAGCGACAGCACAGTCATCACGCTATTCTTCTTGCTCCCTTCTCCACATTATTAGCAAGCCCTAACTCCCCTAACGCCACTGCTTACAGCATTGCCTGGAAGCTCCCCAAGACTCCTTCCCCCATCCAACTTATAACCCCATTAGGCTCCCACCGGCCTCCAGGGGTCTTGATATGTCAATCCCTTCCTCCCCCATCCGACCCATCCCACCGTGCTTGCAACTCCATTGCCCAGAACCCCTTCTATCGAGGCACTTTCAGTCGCCAACCGTCCTGTCTTCACTTGACCTCACAAGCGCCTCCCCTATCCTACCCATCCCTACGAGTGCGCAGCTCCATTCCCCAAAATCTCTTCCGTCGGGACTTTCTCAGTCATCACCTGCCTCATGCAGTGGTTAATTTGTAAAAAAAAGTGTGAGGGCTCTGTTCAGGAGGCAGCTTGCACCAGCCCATTTCTCTTGTTAGCGCCGCCTAAAACAAAACCATCCTCTAACGATGAAAGTGGGTCAAGGATGTGGCGTAAGGGCCAGAGCTGCCAACTTCGAAGCACGTGAACCAGGTTCGAGTCTCGGCTGCGGTTCAACATCCTGTGATTGTGGGCAAATCACTCAATCTCCCCCTGTATATGAATGTGTCCTTAACTAGTGCTCCTGAAAGTGTGAGTGTTGATGATTGAGTGCTGGTGCTGAGCACCTGCATTCACCTGCTTAAATTAGTCTCTGTTTATAAGGCACAGATTGGAGTGAGATGCAGTTTTCACTTATTTGTATGCCATTGTAACTGAAAACAGATATGGCCTAATAACACGTTATTTAGTGTCACTATACTAACATACATACATTACTACAGGGCAAAGGTCAAATTAACGTTTTTACCACAGAAAGTTGAAAGGATAAAAATAGTTTTTTGCTTCCTCACAGACTGGCTGTAACAATTTCTTTACACGGGTAAGCAACTGTTCAAATAGTCACGCATCTCTTCAGTGCAATCTTGCCCCATTACAGGTGGGTGTTGGTTAAATTCCACCTTCCATATTCGCCTCTTGTGAGTCATGGACCTCCTCCAATCTCAACATTGGTAATAAACAGCATATCACACACTGCATATCTACTCCGCATATATGCACGAACAAAGCACAGCAAAGAATTAGATCGGCAACCGGGCACTTTTTCATCCACCTTTCAAGAATGGTGTGCACTACTTTTCCTCCGGTATCATCTATGTGGAAAACACAACATGATTTCAAGAGGGTGTGTGATTCTATCCCACGAGTAAAATGGTAATAAAATGCATTCTAATGAGACCCCGGTATAATAAGTAAGTTTCTGTCTGAGAAACACGCACGTGGCCTGGTGTTAAAATAGCACCCTGCTTAAGGGGAAGCTGTCAAAGGCATGGGTCTCGTGGCGATGTTTTTGAAGCCCCTGGGCCACTGAGTAAAGCGGTCTCTTCCAGCTTCAATAAATCTATCAAGCCGGTTTCACTTTTTTTTTCCAGACATCACAAACTAGGGCACAGTGAAAACTGTAGAATTATCAAGGGAGAATTTCCTAAATGTGAGGGCCTGGGGCACCACTACATTCTGTCACCTTTTGTCCTCTCAATCACAAAATTGGACTTTGTGTGAGCAGCCCCAAGAGGAACTCATGGCGCTGAGTGCCCACGAACCAAGGTGCTTGCGCACGTGCGGCCGATGGGTCGGAGGTTGCTGCACAGATTCTAAGAATTAAGTTGCTGACAGAGTGATAATCTCTCTCATGTGTATGCAAGAAGGTGCAAACAGAGTGACAAAGTAAATGCAAGTGCGGAGTCAGAAAAACTATAACAGGAGAAGGCTGGATGAAGGGCAACAGAGGCCGTTGCAGGGCCTATAAAGATTAACCCCATTACACCGGACTTCATTGCCAAGCCAGAGCTAGCCTACCACGCCGGTAAACTTTGCAGACAGTGTGACACCACCCTTCACGCTCCCATCCCCCCAAAAAAGCAGCGTTGCTACTTACAGTTACTGCTGGTGGTGGTGGGCAGCCGGGCACTGGCCGGCCGGCCTGCCTGCCTTTATTCAATAGGCGACCTAGGCCTGCTGCTGCCTGCACTCGACTGGGGAGAGGATGTGGTCTGTTAGCTAGGCTACCAACTTTGGTGCTGGAAACCAGGGTTCGAGCCTCGAGGTTGCGTCCACATCCTGTGATTCTGGGCAAATCACTTAATCTCCCCGTGCCTGAATGTGTAATGTAAATACGGTGCTATGTAAAGCGCTCCAATACCTTCGGCTCGAGTTTGCGCTATATAAAAGATGCACAAAAAAAAAACTCGACGTCGGGGACGGGGACGGTGCGTGTGGGTGTGCCTGGGGCGTGGCACTTTGAAAAACATCTACGCACGCACAGCACAGCTCTCCACTCGAAAAACCAAGTACAGCCCCCTGCGTGTCTTCCAGCCCTCCCATTGGCAGCAACGCCGACGCGCCGCAGCCCGCAGCCCGCCACCCGCCGCCTGCCGCCTAAAACAAATTTGAAATGCGCATCGTCATTGAAATAAATAAATAAATAAAATGAGCCGGGCGGTCTGCGCGTGCCGAGTCTGAGCCGGAGGTAAATTAATTTTAGATACTGAATGTAGTAGTCTCTAGTCTACCCACATTTACATTGCCTGACATATGACGTGCAGAGTCAGAGTTGCAGACGCATGGTGTTATGTAGACCCGACCCTGATAAATAAGTGCCGGTGCTAAGCACCGGAAAGCACCGGCACAAATTAAGCACTGGCCGCATGTTCCCCGGACCTTCCTTGCCCTCACCAGCTCCATGGTCCCCGGGACCTAGCCTCCCAACCCCATCCTCACACCTCTCTAGAAGGCCGTCTCGGAGAGATAGCACGCTGCCTACAACAACTTAAGATAGAGGTCCTCAGTTTACTCCTTATCACGGAGGCTCTGTCGTCTAACTCCAGATTAAGCTGCTCCACCAAGAAAATGTTTCATCTTCGCTCACTCCCTGATTGCGTATGTACCAGGCCTCCCTCTGCCCACTATCCTCGGCAGTCACCTTCTCACGTCACCCACACACCTCATAGGTGGTCCACCGTTCCGCTCCCCATCGACCCGACTAGCCCCTCCAGGTGTAGAGCCTCCCTGTCAGATACGGATATTCATTCTCTCCTACATTCCTATGCTCCTGCACATCCCCCCACCATAGTAAAGATGCAACAAATTGAACCCATCCCCACTGACCCCTTCAGGGAACCTAGGTCAAACACCAGAACCAGATCCTTAAACGAGAACAACCTCACGAGAGTCACCACGACTCTTCCAGCACTAACAGACACCAACAAAAGTCTCAAATGCGTGCTCCTAAACTGTAGATCAGTGGATAAGCACTCTGCGGATATTGCCGACCTCACCCTGGTGCAGGATCTTGACCTTGTAATGCTGACGGAAACATGGTTAAATGACGCAGCTGCCCCCTGCCTGGACCTCCTAATACCTCCCAATTATGATATCATTAGGTTGGACAGATCCATTGGTCAAGGTGGAGGCATAGCATGCTTACATCGTAGCAATCTTACAGTGAAAGTACTACAGACTGACCCCTTGCCGTCTTGTGAATACCTATGCTTTGAAGTGTCTGGTGTCAATAATCACTCCTGCAAACTGCACATGTTTTACCACCCTCCTCGAGACAACCTTCCTTTCTCAGAACTGATCATGGACATTGTGGACTTCCATGGCACTCAAATCTTCCTGGGAGATTTCAACCTCCCCTGGAACGATGCAAACGATGGGGTGATCAATAGCCTCAAACCTTCCTTCTTGACCTAAACCTAACCCAAATATGTGACAGCCCCACTCATATCAAAGGAGCTACCTTAGATCTGATTATTGGCAAGCCCAACTCCATCCTCCTTGACTCGATCCTCCCATGTGATTGGACAGACCATTACTGCATTTCCTTCCGCATTCTTGATTCGGTAAGAGTATGTAAAGCTCAGCCTAAGAACCCAAAACAGCTAAAGAGATGCCTGCGTAACATCAACCCGCAAGATCTGACTGCTCTCTGCGAGAACACCGTGCCCCCCCCCCCACCGAACATGTCTGATGTTCACGACCTTACGGCCCACTATAACCACACAATGCTGAACGTACTAGACTCAGTTGCACCATTACAGCTCAAAAGAATGTCCTCTAAACGCTCCAAACCTTGGTTTACGGTCAGTCTTAACTCCGAAAGAAGAAACTTAAGACTGGCTGAAAGGCAATGGCGGTCATATTCCTCCCTTGAGCATCTCTACCACTTGAGATCCCTGAAAAGCATATATAACAAACGCACCAGAGGCTCGAAGGCCACCTTTTTCAGAACTCAACTTGACCAAGCAAAAAAAGCCCAAAACAATTGATCGAACTCATCAAGTCCCAAGCCAATAGTCATCCGAACCCCGGGCCTCATGGTCAAGTGGCACTGCCTAATTGTGAAGAATTTGCAGACTTCTTCATTGCGAAGTCTAGTAAAATTGAAGCTGAATTATGATCTGCCCTGGACCACTCAACGAACAGTCCACGGACCTCCCTCTGTCCATTAGGCGTTGCTATCTCTGACCATGTGCAACCCATCCCCCCTAAAAACAATACTTCCTGGAGTCTGTCCCAAACCCTAGATGAGTGCACTATACGCAAAACATTATCGACTCTGAAACCCTCCAATCATTACAATGACCCCATGCCATTAAACCTCTTCCCGGAAGTTAGATCCTCCTTACTAACATTGTGGACTAAGATCGTCAATGCATCACTTCAGCAAGGGGATATTCCAGACTGCCTAAAATCGGGGCAGGTCACGCCAATTCTCAAGAAACCAACAGCGGATCCTACGGACCTTCATAACTTTCACCCAATCTCCAACATCCCCACCCTGGCAAAGCTCCTGGAGAAATGTGTGCTGGCCCAACTCTGCAACCACATCGACCATTTCAAACTCCTGGATCAATGCCAATCTGGTTTCCGTCCGGGCTATAGCACAGAGTCGCCACTACCGCACATTGTCGATGATGCGCTAAGAATGCTGGACCACAATGAGACCCGCCTACTGATCCTTCTTGACTTCTCGTCAGCATTTGATACTGCCAAACATGACAATCTAATTCACCTCCTGGAACACAGGATGGGGTTGTTTGGGCCGGTGCTTAACTGGTTCTCTTCGTTCCTCCAGAATAGATCTCAAAGCTTCAAGACTAACCAATCCTTGTCCCAGCCTGCACCGGTTACGCTGGGGGTACCACAAGGTTCTGCACTCTCTCCCACGCTCTTTAACTTGTTCATTTCTAACAGAAATTCTGAAATCATCCAGCATTCACTATCACATGTATATGGATGACACCCAACTTTATTTGAAGATCGCCTCGCCTGAGGACATTCAGTCCCTCAATTTAGTCTTGCTGGAAACACAAAGTTGGCTGACACGGAACCACCTGAAGCTAAATGCCCTAAAACAGAATTCCTCCTAATCTCACCCCACAAGCAATCTCGGGTCATGGAGCAATGGCTAAATCAGCTTACTGCTCTCAACTGTAGACCTCACCTCGTGGTCTCGGCATCCTCGCTTGTTATTATATTAGACAAAAATCGAAACATTCAAAAGCACATCAGCACCCTCACTAAAGGAGCGAATTTCCAACTCAGCATCCTAAGGAAGTGGTGGATCAGGTAAAACGAAATTTTGTATACCTTCTCTATTTTGCATGAAAATATTAATTACGTAATCATTCTAAATACTAACCTGTACTAATTGTTTGGATTGTTGGTACTAATCAACTTTACACCTTAATAAACACGAATTACACGTGGGACTAAATTGCTAATTGCATGGCTAATAATTCCGATTTATAACTGTGGTACGCAAATTAACCGTAGAATGTGCTAAAATAGAAAATTGCATGATTTATGTTGCTTTTTGTGATGGTTTGTGCTCCTGGTATTGCGGAATGGTGAGTATTATTGCTTTAATTGTTGCTATAAGCTAGGAAAATACAAATATATATTGGGATTAGTGTGGGTTTAAACCTTAGAATCTTCATTTCCGTATATTCATTATTTTTATGTTTGTTTTGCTTAAGTTGGCATTCCGGCCTACTAGGCCGCGATATTCAAAATGGAGTTCGGAAGTGGCCACCGTCGTGTGAGCGCGATGCCTACTGCGCAGACTCGGATGGCTCTGAAGATCTCCAGGCGACCTCCAAACCGAACTGCGTGTTCCTTGTCAAGGATAGGAACATGGAGGATTGCCAGGACTCAGCTAGTGTAAATGACAGAAAATACAATGACGACCTGTATCGAGAAATCTACATGTTGATACTTCGGAACTTTTCGCATGAGAACTGTACAAACTAAAAGATGACATATTCAATTCCCTGAGAACCAAGAAAACCTGGGAACAAACAAAGTCCAATATTTCAAATCTTAGGGGCTCAGCCAATTAGAACTCTTCTACTCTTAGAAAATGTTGCATGTTATCCTAGAATTTACTATATAAGGGGAACTTTAGAAGTGGGTGGGTAGAAGTGCGTTCCGAATTTCCGTTGGTGACTGCTAGTGAGGAGGATTGATTTGCTAGCACGATTGCCTGGTCCTTTGGATACCTTTGGGACTGTGTCGTGCCGAGCGAAATAACTTTTCCTGGACTTATTTGGGTCTTAGCCTGCATTTGATTGGACGATTTCACCAGAAGGGAGTATTGATTTATGCAGGGCTGACGGGTTTCGGAAAATGGTCACCGGTATCAAATTTTGGGTAAATATAATTGTGGTGCAAATCTGTGATAAAATATTCATGGAATTCTGATTTGACTAAATGCTGACTATGCCAATGAAAGAAAACTAATTAGATAAACTAAACATTGATTAACGAAAATGAGTTTGTGATTCTTTTAATAAGGTATTGTTTAATCAAAGGTTCCGAAGCTTTAATGTGTTTTAGCTGGCTCTAAATCACCATCAACCAGTCCAACTAATTGGTCCATCGACCAAGTGGTGGGGTGCCTTTATGCTAAAGTTAGGACTCTATAGGTACTAATGTATATAATGTAAAGAATTTTCCTCCGATAGGTAACAAGGTACCCCACATGTCCAGCGCTTCTTTTTCTCCTGTGCACAGATTCGAGTGAGACGTATGAGTGTTGGTGTTATGGGCCCCACCAATGAGTGCGTGCGTGAATGAGTTAGTGTGCCGACGGGTCTGTGACGCAGGGAGGATATGTAAATTTGCCCTTTTCCGCTGAAGCAGAAACTCAAACCCTTTCTCCCTGCTCATGACCTAAAGGTTGCAGTGCAAGCATTAGTGATCGCAAAGCTGGACTATGGCAGCGCAACACTCTGTGGTTTGCCCAGAGCATAAACGGCTCCTCTTAGGGTGGCCCTCAACTCTGCTGCTAGGCTCTTAACGGGTTCTAAAAAATACAACCACATCTCTCCAGACCTGCTGGCCCTGAAGTGGCTCCCATATGAAGCTCGGATACAGTTGAAAATTGCATGTATGGCACACAAAGCCATCCACTTCAAGAGCCCGCTTTACCTCGCTCAGAAACTTGAGCTCTCTTGTTGTACAAGAGCCTCCAGAAGTGCCAGCACCCACCTACTCAAACCACAAAAATTCAAGAAAAAAAAGACTTACAATCGTGCCTTCTCAGGCATGGCGCAGAGGATCTGGAACTCTCTCCCCCCAAAGTCAGGGTGATCCCTTCCACTGTCCGCTTCAAAATGGAAGTTAAAGGACTCTTGATGAAGAAATATTTGCTTCAGTCCGCCTTCCCCATTTGACCTGGGGTCCTGGGTCGCGGCTTTTAGCCCAGAGGTTTTGCTCGCGTGACTGTTGGACATTTTTAATAATCTTTTGTACATTTCGCTCTGTTGACTATGTATGTTTGCCGATACCCTTCCTTGCTGGATTATCTGTAAAGCGCTCTGATACCCTCGATGGTCATGTTCGAGCTAAATAAAACTTTAGAAATAAATAAATAAAGAAGGTGTCAAATCATTTTTGATTTAGCAATAATTTTGGCACCGTCTGCTGGATCTGTAGGAAATGAGGCAGAAACCTAGCATGTTTACCCTGCTGAGGGTTTTCTCAATTTCATGCAGGCCAACCAAGGAGGGGTGGAGACTTCAAATAAATTTGGTACTGTTTCATGAGTACACACAAAACTTGGCAGACATTAAGTGGGTTTAGCTTACAGTTGGTTATATCACGTTTCATGCATTTCCATCATGCAGGGGGCACAGATAAATGGGAGGGCAATTAGGGTTTCATTATCTAATAACATTGGTGCTGTGCAATTAATCTGTATGAAATTTGACAGCTGGCAAATTAAACTCAGTGCAAGGCCAGGCAAAGCCTGCAATCAACCCCCACTGCATGCCGCCAAAGGTAGGTGAGGACAGGGCCTAACTGAAGGCTGTGCACAGAGCAGAATGGACAGGGGGTTAGACAGCCATGGCAGGTTAGGCACAAGGTTTGACATTTAGTCAGTTAACTATAACTTGGGGTCCGTCACGAACTGCTTAGGATCTCAAATATTACCTCGGGAATGGGGTGCTTATTAGTAATTTAATAATTTAAACACTTTATTAGCAATATAAACAGTATTATTCTTTCAAACTAAAGAGTAATGTAAATGATGAGATCATTTAATATGTCATGAGTGGTGTTAAATTATTTGAATTATTTAATTTAAAATTGAGTTATTAGTACTGTAGCATTTTGTATGTTCTGAATTTGTTCCTAATTTAAAATAAATATATAAAATTGATTTACAATAATATTTATCATGAAAATATATATTTATTTTTAGTTTAAGTTTAATAAATATGATGCAATTTTGAAATACCCCATGTTAGTTTCCAGCATTTTTTCTTATCTTCGACCATTGGTAGAGAAGGTCAATGTTTTTAGGACTTTAAAAAAATCATTAGACATTGTGTTATGGGTGGCTCTTGTTGCGTGTCTGGTGCTACAAACGAATTTAAGCAGGAAAGTGTTCAGAAAACCTTTTGTCGGGATGAAGTGGTGGAGAGAGCTAATCAGAATTTAAGGAAGGACTTTGGTACTTCAGCTCTTTTTCTTCATCCAGACAATAATAGGAAATGTAATATTGAGACTGAGACTTCACATAGAATAATTGAGGCCATCTAATCACAAGGTCCAGATGATTAAGATCTGGAGCTTCCTGTCTTACCCCACTCTTATTCTTTGTGAAAAGATATTATAAAGACTGCTTACTTTCAATGAAGTCATTTAGCTATATGTTTTCTAGAAAAACTCTGGACAGATTACATAAATCTTCAAGTGTTTCACCGGAATTGGTGTCATAATATGTACATTTAGTTTATATTTCAGCAATATGAGATTTCTATTGAATACATTCTAGGAGCTAGTAATGTTGTGGTATATATTGTATGACGATTTTATCCTCATAAATGCAATTCCCTTCTTGAACAATGTTTGTTATATGTTTCTCATGTTGTTGGGTTATTCCTATCATATTTGTTGAGTTGAAGAAGGTTTTGGTATCTGCTCAGTCAAAGAAATTTCATATGTCCTTTCAAAGCTAAGGCTTTTTATTCTTAAAAAAACATTCCAACAAAAGGTGTTGCATAGCACTTTCACTGTGATGTTTCTGGCAATAAAGGGTATTCATTTTGTAGACCAAAGTATGTCAGACTGTAAGATCTTTTGCTCCAACTCATCCTGTGGGTGTATAAGGTAAGGCTTCTCATGAAAGTCCGGTCGGTCTGTTTTAACCCATGCTTGTAGCCTGGGACACAGGGCTGACAATTTCTAATGATTTAATTATGAAGTTTCCATTTTCTGGAAGATGTAATATGAACCTGGTTACTCTCAATACTTACTATAACATAAAACACTTTTCACTCATGCTGGCATGTACATATGTATGGATGTAGGTATGAGTGTAGGGTACCAGAATATCATAAACAAAATATTGTCTAGCAAAAATGTAATCTCCTAGATATTGTTTACAGAAATATCACCACATCAGAGTTGATAATATGATATCTAAGCAGTGTGGGATCAAGGGTTTCTATTCAATATGTACTGCAAAATATTTCTGTCTGCTGATATTTTTGCTAAAGATATTCTGAATTGCAACCAGGTATGAGTTTTATTTTATAGGGCAAATCTAGCTACAAAGCAAAAGAGCACTGTACTGGGTAGAAGAAGAAATAGAAAAAGTGAGAAACAGGTGCCTCTTACATATGGGGTTTCTCTTCATGTAGTGTTGGAGGATGGAATTCAGTAGATCTGTTTGCTCAAGGACATGATGATGCTTGAAGAATCAAGTCTTCCTTCTTTCAGGAAGTGGAGCGTCAAAGGAGCTGGCTAGATTTGCAATGGGATTGCGTTCCAGGTCCTGAGTAAATAGGAGGAGACATGTTCATCATCTGGTCTTCTGTTCGCACAGCTTTATTTGTGGCATCTATGAATATTCCATAGACCACTTGAGATACTGATCTTCTCCACCAGCTGTGGTGTCATGCTGGAGTGCAGTCCTCAAAGTGTTTTATCTGACCTTCACGGTGATGCAGGTGGGCAGTGGAAGCTTGGGATGTTCTCTAGGCAAGGGGATGATCTGTCATAATTTCTCAGTACCTTATTCAGTCATGTTGCCGTAAAGATTTCACTGTATAGGTTAGTCGCGTGGATGTCTTGGATGGTAGTGATAGGGTGTTTCTTTCAAACAGTTATAAAAGGACTGGGATTCAGACAGTTGTTCTGAAGATCCAGCAGCTGTCCTTGATTCTTCAAAGCAGCCATAGTGAGGGCAATGGCGTCTATGACTTCTTTGAGGTGTATCTTGACTTTGACGCAATTGCTGATAATTGATCCATTGAGGTTCATTGCTGTTAAGCATTTTTCAAAATGGAATTGATACAAGTATTAACTAAAACAAATTCCATCTTCAGAAGGGTACAGAAGGGAGTGGTCAGTAAATATATATTGTGGAAAAAAGTAGACTGAAAAAATGTATAACATTTTTTGTCTACCAGAAAAAACAGAATGAAAAAAGTGATGGCCCGAAGAAAATCGAAAATGTTGTGCCTTTTAAGACAAAGGTAAGTTTACTGAGAGCCAGGATGAGAGGCAACCTCCTGCTAAAGTAGAAAGAAGCATTTACAGTGAGGTACTGAAGGTGGCTGGGGATTAATAGTTTTTTTATTTTTAGGATTCAGGAAAGGGTAGCATTAAGGGGTTGGAAGGGTTCAAGGATAGGTAGGGTTGAGGTGTTTTTAAGGGATTTTAGGGCACAGGGAAGGGTATCGTTAAATGGTAGTACTTTTTTTTGGTTTTTTAGTATGCTAGCATCAAGGGGCAATTTGGGTTTTTGGTAGGGGTGGGTGAAAATTCTGCTCCGCCGGCAGAGTTCGTGGAGTTTTGCCCAGTATGAGTTCTGGCAAAAATCCGCCAACCGCCGTGTGGCAGAGATTTTTCTCGTGCAGGGTGCGCCAACGTTAAGTTGGCAAGCGTGAGCAAGAATTTGCATCCCCTAGCGCAATTTTTGGACGCTAGAATGCCTCCTGCGAGATTTCTCAACATGGGTGGTCACTGCAGGTCATGATCGTTCACGTTGAAAAAGCTGACACTTGAACAGAAAATCTACTCGAGTGGAAGAAAGAAGGTGCACCCTCTGGTGGTGCACCAGCTGTTGCCATTTGCGCTGATTTTACAGAGCGGAACAAGCTCCAGGTGCTAAAAATCAGTGTGAGCAGCACGACGTGGTGAATTCTGGTTGCTCGTTCAACTCCACAGAATCTCACTGAGGTTGTATTTAACTCAGCAGAATTTCCGTGAGTTCTGTCCACCCCTAGGGGCGTATTTATAAGCCCCTTGCGCCACTTTTGTGTCATTTTTAACATGGGAAAAGTGACGTAAGGGTGGCGCAAGGGGCTTGTAAATCTGCCCATTAGTTTTTAGGGTTTAGAGAAGCATAGTGTAAAACATTAGTAAGGGGTTTTTGGGTTCATTAAAGAATAGTGTTAAAGGGTAGTACGGATTTTATAGGGTTCACGGACGGGTAGCAATTTGGGGTAGTAAAGGTTTTTTTGGCTCAGGAAATGGTAGTGTTAAGAGAAAATGGGAGATTTTTAGGGTTCAGAAAGCAATAGTATTGAAGGGCAGTTTGGGGTTTTGGGATTTTTAGGGTTCAGTGGTGGGTGTCGTAAAAGGGTAGAAAGTGTTTTGTATGTTCTGGGAAGGGTAGCTTTAAAGGGTAGTAAGGTTTTTTTTATGGTTCCGGAAGGGTAGAAATAAGGGTAAGAAAGGGTTTTTTAGGTTGGAGGAAGGCTAACTTTGTAGGATAGTAAACAGTTTTTAAGGTTCAGAGACTGTTCACATTAAGGGTTAATGAGGTTTTAGGATTCTCTGAAGTTTAGAGTTAAGGTGTTGTAAGGGATTTTTAGGGTTCACAGGAGGGTAGCGTGAAAAGGTAGTGAGGGGTTTTAAGGGTTCAGCGAAGGGTCGTGTAAAGGGGTAGTAAGGGACTGGTAGGCTTCAGGGATGGACAGAGTTATGGGATAGCTAGGGTTTTTTAGGATTCAGGGAGGGATAACATTAAGGGGTAGTAAGGAATGTTTTAGGGTCAGGGAAGAGTGGCATTAAGGGGAAGCTCGGGTTTTACGGATTGAGGAATAAGTGGTAATGAATACAAAGTGGTTATCAGAGTAAAGTTAAATATATTAAAGAACGCTTGTATTAAAATAACTTTTAAAATTCAACATTTTTGCGAATTGTCATAGGTAATAACGGAGAACACGACATTATTGCCTCAAAAATTTCAACTTGACTTTAACAAAGTTGATGTTTTAAAAATCGACTTTATTACATGTAACCCAGCTGGGCAACATCAGTGTGTTAAAGAATCATGTCTGTCTGGAGTATTTTAAGGCTTCAAGTCAAAGATGAGAAATTACTGGCACCAGCATGGAGCCTTGAGGCACACTGCAGGTCACTGAGATCTTCAAAGGTTTGTTAGTATGATTCGGAAATAGGTTTCAGACCATTTCTGCATATATGGTTTTGAGCATGGGCTGATAGCTGCTGTTGCCGAGTGCCGCGGAGAAGGATGAGGAAACAAATGTTGTCACCGTCTGCGATCTGGACAAACACCTAGATGGTTGCTGACTCTATGGGGAGGGAAAGTGGGAAAACCCGCTTGGTACCTCGCACTGTTCACTGGTTGGGGAAAATATCCGAACATGACATATCGAAATTTAAGTAAATAAATCCTTGATTAGGAACGTGATAGAGAAATGTAGTAAATTAAACAAATGATGGAACGATTATTTAATCATCATATTGGCACTGTTAATAACACAATTCAATTGTACATCATATTTAACAATCATAAATGAGTGTACAATAAACATAAAGTTGTAGCGTTGCAAAAAGAGAAATGATAAGGATGTTTTTTCATATCGTTGATGTAAGAGCCCGATGCATTTCGGGATCGTTGAATCCCTTCGTCAGGTGCCAGCCTAAAATAAGTAAATATACACATTGTAAATAACTCATATCTTTTGCTGCTGTGATAGACTGATGCTTAAATGGTGGAAATACATACATGGTTAAATGCGGTGCCTATTGTAAATGTATCAAGGTAATGAGTTTAGTATGGGAGGGTGATGGAAGAGTGAAAGATCAGGAAAAAGAAACATGGGAACCAACACGTGAGTGACTTTCAAAAATTGGTGGCAAGAGAAGAAGAAAACCAGGTGGAAAAACAAGGAATAATGGTAATGCTGGAGTGAAATGAATACACGTACTAGTGATAGCAGGAATCACATAGGTAACAGAAAATGTGAACTAAACGAAAGCGCTGGGGCTGTGAAGCACGTGTGTTGGCAGTTCAGGCTGGACTGTTCCCATGAGGCACAGGGTCAGACTGATTTGCATATGGCCATGTCTGAACTGGGGTGGCAGAGTGGGCTAAAGAACGGTGATGGATCAAACCCAGATCAGTTAACTGGGGGTGAGTGTTTGCAATGTTCAACACTCCGTCCATCATTTCCTTTGGTTTTTGCTAAGCACGTGTGCTCACCTTAACGACGCGATATGAATGTGAAACTGAAGGATGACCAAAACACCGGGTCAAGAGTAAATCAATGTAATCTGCGTGAAAAAATGGTGATGAGAATCATAGATGAAGCGGTAACAGAAAGACAAATGGGCGTCTCAAGATGGGGAGCGCTTACCTGTGCTCACGTTAAAAGGACTGTCAGGGCTGCGCTAGTGGATGGTTTCCGTGCCGAAGTTAAGAGCCAAGGTGAGATGGTCGTGTGTAGAGAGGAACGCGTGGGCGAGTTGGGTGGATCGTCTGGGGGAAATGAACAAATGTAAGACGCTCTAATGTGACACTCGGAGAATTTGTGAAACGGAGGATATGGCTGAAGGAAGCAAGTTTACCTAGAAAGACGGTGGTGCGGTCGTGCTCGTGAACGCTGCAACGCTGCGGGAAACCGCAACTGATCTCGTAAGCAGCTCAATGATTGGATAGAACGCCTCGACCAGGATAAATGTCAAAGTGAAAGAAACGGACGAAAGACTCGTGGGTCAAAACAGAAGAAGTACATACTGCGTGGTAAAATCAAGGGGTTAAACATCTAAGAGTGGATAAACCAGAACTAGAGTGGAAAAATTAGTAAACTGATGAGATGAAAAAGAATGAAGCATAATGTACATGGTAAAAAAAATGTCTGAGTAAAGGTGAACAATAAAGATCACGGAGAAGAAACAAACGAAGATAAAAACGGATGGGAAGTCAAAAAATGGTGGTGCAACCTAAAAAAGCTCGAACTATAGTGAGAGGCAAGGTCAAAAAGGGGAAAGAGTGGTAAAGTGGGAGTTAGTTTAGATGCACAAGGTTAATTCGAACATAATATAACAAACAATAAAAATACATGTATTCATGATTAGGTTTTTACAAACAGTTGTTACATTGGTGCATGAAATTAGGCACAAGCAGTACACTGAATAAATACAATATTCCAACAATTCCCTGTGGTAATATATGACTGAATGTGAACCTTGTAGGGTTGATGAGATATGGGAAGAAAGTAAGTGAGAGTTACATGTTGGAAAGAAAGTTAGGAAGTGGAAAAAATGCAGGGGCAATTGGTTTATAGGAAACAACTCATATCAATCCGGTCATTGAGACCGGACGGAGTCAGTGTATTAAGAAATGTAATCCAGTAAATTTCTCTTTGAAGAAGGTTTTGTGTGGTGTCTACTCCCGGTGTGGGTTTAACAGATTCAACTATCTGAAATCTGAGCTGTGAAATAGTATGATGTGCTTCGTTCCATTGGGTGGATAGTGGAGAAGTGGTACTGCGATTCCTGATTTTACTTTTATGTTCTGTAATTCTGACTTTGATTTTTCTTTCCGTTTTCCCTATGTAGCCTTTCCCACAAGGGCATTTGATACAGTAGATAACATTAGTCGAATTGCAGTCGCATGAGTGTCTAAGGCTTATGGCTTTGCCAGAGGTAGGATGAGTTAACACGTTACCAGTAATGACATTGTTGCAAGGAATGCAATTGTTGCATTTCGTAGTACCTTTGAATTTCAAGGTGGATGATGTAGGGGAAGGTGTTGATAATAGTGTTTTCAAATTTTTGCCCCGTGTGTAGCAAATATGTTGCTGAAGTCATCTTCAGTTGCTAGCATCTCCCATCTGGCATTAATGGTGTCTCGTATGGGTTTGGACTCTGTACAAAAAAAACTGTGCGATCTTGTGGCTGTTTAACCTGTGATTGAAGTAATGCAGCTCTGTCTAGTTGGTGAGCTCGTGTTAAGCAGTCTTTAAGAACATTTTCAGGATAGCCACGTTCTTTGAAACGTTGGATGTATTCCTGTTCTTTAGTTTGGGTGGTGTCAGGGTTGGAACAAATGCGACGGACTCTGAGTAATTGAGAATATGGAAGATTCCTTAGTAAGCTGTTAGGGTGAAAACTGTTGTAGGATAAAATGCTATTGCGATCCGTGGGTTTTTGGAAAACTGAGGTCTCAAAATTGCGGTTGTCTGTGGACTTTGCGATGAGGACATCAAGGAAATGAATTTTTTGTTGTTGAATGTTGTGGGTAAATTGAATCCTGGGGTTGATGGTGTTGAGCGTGGTAATCATGGTTTCAAGATGAGTGTTAGTGTCTGTCCATAATATGAATATATCATCAATGTAGCGACAATACATGAGTATATGGTTCAACCAATTGGGATTGGACATGATATTTTCGAGTTCAAAAAGTGACATGAAGGTGTTGGCATATGCTGGTGCTCCTGAAAAGCCCATAGAAGTGCCAGTTAGTTGTGCATAAAAGTTGCCCTCCCATTCAAAGTAACTGTGATGAAGGCAAAAGTGAAGAATTTTTAGGATGAATAATCTTTCTGTTTCAATGTCAGGTGTTTGAAGGAGTGCCCACTCTGTGGCTTCAAGGCCGGCTTGATGTGGTATAGATGTGTAAAAAGACGTGACATCAATGGTACACAGAAGGACGCTGGTGAGGTCCCTGTCTTTGATCATATTTAGTTGTTGTAAGAAATGCGTAGTATCTTTGATATATGAAGGCCATTTTTGGACGAATAGTTGCAGATGGTAATCCACAAATTTTCCTAGGGGTTCAAAGATTGATCCGCAGCCTGAAACTATGGGGCGAAAAGGTGGATCCAAATGATTTTTGTGGATTTTGGGAATCATATATAATTTCAGTCTTCTAGCATTCCTGGTTGTCAAATAATTTTTGGTTTGGTCAATGATCCACTCCTGATCGATTGCTTCTTGAAGGATTGCAGAGAGTATACTTTCCAATTGGGTAGTAGGGTCTTGAGAGAGTTGCATGTAAGTGTTGGTATCTTGAACATGATTATTGACTTTGGATATATAATAGTGAGTGTCCATAAGTACTATTGCTCCTCCTTTATCTGCCGGTTTCATAATGATGTCTGGGTTGTTGGCGAGTTTTTTGATGAGAGTTCTTTCTTGTTGTGAAAGATTGTTGTGGCTCATGGATTGGTAGTTGATTAGTGAGACATCTTTGTGTACCAAGCGTTCGAACGAGTCAAGGATTTTATGTGAAACGGGTGGGATGAATTTACTGCGTGGTTTAAAAGGATTGGAGGGTACCGGGGTTTTTTGGTCGTCAGAGGGAACGACATTGGTGAACAAATGTTTCAATCGTAGTTGCATCATGAATTTATGCAGGTCTTCCTCAACGTTGAGTAAAGTAGTTTTGTTGGTAGGTACAAATGACATCCCTTTAGTAAGAATGGCTTTTTGTTGTTGGCTCAAATCATGTGAGGAAATGTTGATAACTAGGTTACCGTCTTCCCGCTCCTGAGTGATTTGCCTGTTTTGTCTTTTTGACCGCCTTGTTGGTCTGGAGGTCGATTGAGATCCGTGGCTTGGGATAAAAAAGATGTTTGAGCTTGGGCGGATGTAGATTCTCCAGGTGAGGTGGATGTTCCAGGGACTGATGCTTGTGTTACTGCTGGTGTTCTTCTAGTTGTTAACTCTTGGTCTGATACTGTACTTTCGTCAGATGATGTTGTGTTTTTTTTGTCAAACCGCCTTCTAGAATAGATATCAGCCCATGTATAGACTTCGTTTAGTTTGTAGTCTATGGTGTCTCTTTTGAATTTCCGAAGTTTGCCTTCTTTAAGTTCCTTTTCATATTTGTCCAGCTTTTGGTTAAGAACCTCTAATTGTAGTTTCCATGCTTCCGCTTCTAAACGTGGTTGAAGTTCACTTTTTAGGTTGAAATTTCTTCTTCAAGATATCTTATGGTTTTTGATAGTTCTTCTATGATAAGTAAGATCAGATCGAGAGAACATTTATTGAGTATTGCATACCATTTTTCCATGAAAATTGGGATGAGGTGAAAGCGGAACAACATGGGCTTGATTGCCAGTCTGAGGCCCCTTGGTATGCGTTTTGACTTATGATATTGCACGAGAGTAGATGCGTGTAGTTTTTGATTGAGTTGTGTCCAGGTGATAAATTCTAGTAGCCTGAGTTGTTGGGTTATGGAACCACCATGTGCATCAGAAAATTTAACGTCTTGAATTAGTGAATAGATCTCAGTGGCTTCATCAGTGGTGTAAGTCTTTGTAGTTGCCCTATTGTCTAAAAGGTTGGTTATTGAATCAAACGACATAGTGTTGGTAGGGTGCTACCTTAGTGTGACATGGGAAATGACAAGAAGATGTGTGTAAGGAGCACTCCTATTTTTAAACTGGACTAAGCTGTTTTTTTAAAAATAAAGTTTTTTTGTGCAAGGGTGCTGAGGTACTACATCCGCTGTCACTGCGGATATGTAACTATGAGGAGGGAAAGTGGGAAAACCCGCTTGGTACCTCGCACTGTTCACTGGTTGGGGAAAATATCCGAACATGACATATCGAAATTTAAGTAAATAAATTCTAGATTAGGAACGTGATAGAGAAATGTAGTAAATTAAACAAATGATGGAACGATTATTTAATCATCATATTGGCATTGTTAATAACACAATTCAATTGTACATCATATTTAACAATCATAAATGAGTGTACAATAAACATAAAGTTGTAGCGTTGCAAAAAGAGAAATGATAAGGATGTTTTTTCATATCGTTGATGTAAGAGCCCAATGCATTTCGGGATCGTTGAATCCCTTCGTCAGGTGCCAGCCTAAAATAAGTAAATATACACATTGTAAATAACTCATATCTTTTGCTGCTGTGATAGACTGATACTTAAATGGTGGAAATACATGGATGGTTAAATGCGGTGCCTATTGTAAATTTAACAAGGTAATGAGTTTAGTATGGGAGGGTGATGGAAGAGTGAAAGATCAGGAAAAAGAAACATGGGAACCAACACGTGAGTAGGATTAGTGATTGGGTCGCTGTAGACAAGATTGTTGAAGTTGTCCATCTTCAGATGCAGGAGACCCTGCAGGATTTTGAATATCTCAGGGTGGATGCTTGAGTGAAGAATGCATTGATGATGTTGAGATGTAGTCCAAGTGCTTCAAGTGTGATCGCTTTAACTATGGATGTTGGACAATGTCATCTTGATTGGATTTCACCTTTGGAGGGTTTGGGGGTCTTGCGAGATTAAATATGGTAGGGGTACTGAAGTGCATTTACTTGAGAAAGATTTGAGGAGTGGTGTAAGAGCCTTGTTAACTGCTATCTCTCTGTCATCTGTCCGCTTCCTGAGCTTGTCAATTTTGTCTTTCAAGACGTTTTCAATTTTCAGTGCAGCGTGCACTCGGGGATGGCTTGAAGGGTAAACACAGTGTTTGACAGTTTTGAATGGAGCTCTACTTCTGCTGGAGGCTGTGCTGATGATGATGGGTTAACAAGACGCCCTGGGCCTGATCCACAAAGGTCCTCTGCACTTGTGGCTGGGGCCTCGCAGTCGTGAGGGAGTCTCCTCACTCGTGGCATAGGCCTCGCAGTTGTGGGGGAGTCTCCGCACTTGTGGCAGAGGCCTCGCAGTCGTGGGGGAGTCTCTGCACTCGGGTCAGAATCTCCACAATGAGAATTGAAAGGGTTCAGCTGACCTTGAATGAGTGGATTTCTCATTTACCTGGATTTGGCTACCCCATGGGGAGGATCCCTTGAGAGGGACTGCAGCATCATCAGTGTAGTCAAGGGACAGGGTCTCCACGTAAGAGAGACTTGTTCCAGGATGTCTCCTTCGATGTGTTCTGGCTTTCTGATATGTTCTGTTATCGTGGATTCCAGTATGCCAAGAAATGTTTGCTTCTTGGACTTGGTAGCAGTATCTGATGGGAAATTGGAGCTGTCAAGCAACATATTGCTGCAGTATCAGGTAGCTGCTGAGGGAATAAGATCTGGGAATTAAAAGACAAGGCTACAGCTGGTTCCTATGTAAGGTAACAATCTGGGCTGTTGAAATAAAATAGGTTTGAATAATGTGACTGAGCGCTGCTGCTGGTGAGCACAGGGCAATGAAGATCTGTAGATGACCGTGATGCCACCCGGCTTACTGAAGAGATGTCGATGTGCTTGATGCTGTGTGTGGAAGTGCCATGAAATTGAGGATTTGGATGGAGGTAGCCGGGAACCATGTCTCAGTATGAATGATAGCATCCAGATTATGCGCGGTGATGGTGTCGGCCGTACATTCTGCATGCAGAATGCAAAGTGAGCGTTAATATTCATGAAGTTAATATTTATTCAATTTCATTGTTGACAGTGATAATAAGAGGGATTTGAATATGGTTAGGATTGACTGTGCATGGGTGATGAGTATTTACTAGGATTTTTGGATGGCTTATAGGAAGCTAATTGTGTCTGCAAAAGGGGTGGTATGAGGTCATGTACGAATGGAGCAGGGGGTTCTGCCCAAGGCCCAGCCCGACCCAAACAAGAGATGTGATTGCATTTATGCTCCTCAAACAGCTTGTCCAATAGCATGTGTTTATCTTTTCATCTTCTAGAGCTAGCTCAAAAATTTAAATTAGCTGCCATCCACCAATATATTTCTACTTTTCGATAAAGCACAGTTTTGTGGAATTTGAGTTTGCTTAAACCTCTTGGTAAAATCCTCCATCTAATGGCCAAACAAAACTAAGATTGAATAAAGTTTTGATCCATATTTGCATAGTTTTGCAAGTGTCACCCGGGCAAACTGGAACATTTTGCCCATGGCTACATTTGCGTAGTGTTATAAGGGAGAGATAAAGGGAGCTTTGAGGTTGCTTGAGTTTTTTGGCTCTAGGGGGCATATTATCAAGACAGGTGATAAAATTATCGCCAATGTAGCGGCAGAAAACTGCCGCTAAAACGGCGATAATGGGCTTGATAATATGCTCTATGGAATTCCAATTGAAGCTCAGGTTAGATGTCCTTCACATCTAACATGGGCTTCAATTGGAATTCCATAGAGCATATTATCAAGCCCATTATTGCCGTTTTAGCAGCAGGTTTCTGCCGCTAAAGCGGCGATAATTTTATCGCCTGTCTTGATAATATGCCGCTAGGTTCTTAATCTATGAGTCTTGCATGATAGACTTGCTCCTGAACGTATAGTGCCAACTGCATTTTTTTCTTGCATCAATTCTCTGAATTGTTATACTATGAAGAGCCATCATTTTCGAAGCTGTGAGACTGCAGCGGATTTACACTGAAGTCCTGCTCCTCCTTAAATGGTTGGTGAAAAGGTGTGGCTTTCACCTGCTGCAAGGGCTTTTTGCCATGGAAGATAAGACCAGTACAGTAGCAAACTGGTGATGTTATTGCATGATAACTACATGTACATACTGGTTAATACTCCAGCACTGCAGGCTGGGAGCACGCTGCTCAGGAAAGCAAGTCTAGTGGTTAATCCAGTGCTTATCAGTTATTGGAATTAGTTTTGTGCTCTCCAGGAGACCATTCCATGCATCCACTCCATTTTTTTGTGGTAGATCATATTGCTGGGGTTAGATGTGATCATTAGTGGGGGTCATGTGAGTTTGTACATATGATTTGAGGATTAACAAAGGAGCTACAGGAGATTGGGCAGTAGTTAATTTGTAAACAAATAAATGCCGGGGCTCTCATCAGGAGGCAGCTTACACCAGCCCATTTCTCCTGTTAGTACTGCCTACAACAGAACCAAATACTAACCATGAAAGTGGGGACATGATGTAGTGCAATGTCCGGAGCTGCCGACTTCGGAGATGGGGAACCAGGTTTGAGTCTCGGCGTCAGCTCAACATCCTGTGATTCTGGACAAATCACGTAATCTCCCCCTGCCTACCATAAATGAGCATGTCCTTAACTGCTGCTCATGAAAAGTGCAGGCGTTGATGATTAAGTGCCGATGCTGAGCATTGGAAACCACAGGCTCAAATTAAGCACTGAGATGAGGTATTATTAGATGGCAAGGGTATGGTGTCAAAGAAGGAGAGGTTGCAGTGGTTAATTTGTGAAAAGTATCAGTGCTCTCGTCAGGAGGTAGCTTGCACCAGCCCATTGCTCCTATTAGCGCCGCCTATAACAGAACCAACTACTAACCATAAAACCCTACAAGTGAGGAGAGAATGTGGCGTAACGGCCAGAACTGCCGACTTTGGAGCTCAGGAACCAGGTTTGAGTCTTGGAGTAGGCTCAACATCCTGTGATTCTGGGAAAATCCCTTAATCTCCCCGTGCCAACCAAAAATGAATGTGTCCTTAAGTGGTGCTCATGAAAAGCGCTCCAATGCCTTTGGGTCCAGTTTGCACTATAAGTGCTGGTGTTGACAATTAAGTGCCGTGCCGAGCACCGGAAACCACCAGCTCAAATTAAGCACTGACTGGTTGTGATCTATGAAATGAGTTCTGTCCATTTTGGATAAGTACAATAATAGAGATGAAGGGAATCATACATGCGAGTTAGAATAGACTGTACTCCGAGAGAAGAGGCATGGAGAGTAAGGAGAGGGCCATTCGAATGTCTGCCTTCTTCTTGGCGCGTCCAACCTGCTTCCCATGTCACTAAAGTTAAGGAGTTTGTTCATGTTACTTATTGCCGTTTTAGCACTAGGGGCCAGATGTACGACCATTTGCAATTGAGACTCGCAAATTGCGCCAAATTACGACTCGCAATTTGCAACTCGCAATTGCCAATGTACATCAGTGTCTGAGATACTGTTTGCGATTCCCAATGGGGTCACAAATTGCATGCCTCATGCATATTAATGAGGCTGTCGCAATTTGTGACTCCATTGGAAATGGCTGGCCCTCCCAGGTATGGTGGCCTGCTGGGGTCAGCAGACCTACATGTCTGGGACTGCTTTTAAATAACAGGTTTTTAAAAAAAAAAATGCAGCCAGTTATCCTTAAAGGAAAACGGGATGCATTTAAAAAAAAAATGAAACGTTTTTGTTTCATTTTTTAAGGGCAGGTAGTGGTCCTTGGGAAAAAATGTTTGCACACCCATTCACAAAGGGGAAGGGGTCCTCTGGGGACCCCTTCCCCTTTGCGAATGGATTACCACCCTCTTGAAGAGGGTGGTAAACTGCAAGTGTTTTGCAACTGCAATTGCGGTCGCAAAACATTCTTACATAGGGTTCAGACTCGCTATTAGGAAGGGACGCCCTCGGAACGTCCCTTCCTAATAGCGAGTTGCTAACCCTATTTTGCGAGTCACTATTTAATTAGCGACTCACAAAATAGGGTTAGTGCATGGGCCACAGGTTTTTTGCTGTCGCAAACGGGCCTAACACCCCTTTGCACATGCAAAAATCTGTCTTACATCTGGCCCTATATTTCTTTCCTCACTGGCTGTGAGTGGAAACCCCAAGTCTGAGGTGGAGGAGATCCATAATTCTATCAATTTTGTGGGCAATTCAGCTCTTCGGATATCATGGAAGAGGCATCCTACTAGAGACCCTCCTACCACATCCCATCTATACCCCTTCCAAGGTGACCTCTAATAACCTTTAAAAGTATGATGGGGTATTTTATTCCGTCTACTACATGGTAGCACTTCTGTGTCCTGGTAACTCTCCATAAATCCCTCTGTTTTATGCTCCTTCTAATGAGAGGCCTTCTGGCTGAACGTGTATAGATTAAATGTGAGGTCTGCACTGATAAACTAAACACACTGATATATGACTTGTAATTTGCCGCCCACGCTCTGCAGCATTGCGATGTAAGTCGGTATCAAAGCTTCTTTGTGCTTCGAAATAAGATGTAAAACACCGGCAGGCTCCTGCCCTCCTGTAAGGAAGTGTAACTCTCAAACAGAATCCTGTCCTCCTGTAGTGAACTCCAGCAGTGCAATAAACAAACATGCTGCCATGGATATCTCTTTAGCAGAGAATGACTGAATGTTCAGGGAGAGATAAAAGGAACTGAAAAGCTGCTTTTCCATTTTATTGTTTAGCTGGAAATTGCAGTTGATGTTTGTCTGAGGTAGCTGCCTGTCACCCAGTCTCTCGCAGAGGCCTTGTGCAGTCACAGCTCAGCTCTAATCAATTATTACAGGAGAGCAGTGTTGTGCTTTCTTATTACAGCTGAGCAGTGATGTCACAACAAGACCGAAAAAGTGAACGTGGGGACAGATCTGTGCAGAGTAAGTGCACGAGATCCTGGTTTACATTTCTGGAAGGCAGTTACTAAAAGAGATGGGTTTAGCGTCCCCTGACCTTAGTAAGAAGAGAGAGCCTAGGACCTTGATCCTGTGATTCTATTACCACTATGGGGCCGATTCCGGCTGGTAAAACGTACTGACCGACACGGACCTGGGACGGAGACCGACCGACACGGACCGGTGCCGTATGACCCGCGCAGTACAATGCAACACGTGTGAATTACAACCCACTCGCACGGAACACGAGCCGAACAACCGACCCGTACGAAAATCAGTGATTCGCTCGTAAAATAACCGTGAATCCTACCGACCAATACGCACCACGAATAGACGCGACCAAAACGTACCCGCGATGCATGAGCCGCGCAGTACGATGCCATACGTGTGAATTGAGACCGACTTGCACCGAGCACGAACATGAAAACCGAGATGCAAAGCAAATAGTGACTAGCAAATAACAGACCCCTCTGCGTCCGATGCGTACGACAACGTCGAAAACAGCAGAATGTCAGTGTGACAGACTCGGGTTAGCCCGCGCGAGCCACATCCAGCGTCCGACACGGTCAAACAAACGTCTCCATCATGCACAACAAAAGCAAAGGAAAAGTCACAAAAAAAGCCAAAAAAGCACATGACAAAGCCAATAAATAAAAAAAATTAAAATGGAAGAACAAAGACACACCCACAACTCCACCTATATAATGGCAGGAAAGCCCTACCATGATCCTTTGCAAACTACAGGCATAGGACAGCAGACACCACCACCACATTGCGGAAACACACCACAACTCACACAACACACAACAACTACACCATTTGCACCACTTAAAAACTAAATCACATATTCACTGACAAACTCACACCCACCACACACACATACACCCCTCTCACCAATCCCCACAACCACCCAGCACCATGCCCCCCAAGAAGAATCCAAAGTTCACAGATAGTGAGTTGGAAGTCATGCTTGACGAAATACTCAGGGTAGAGCCACAGTTGTTTGGCACATTGGTCCAACAGACCCCCATGTCACAGAAAACCAAGATGTGGTAGAGGATTGTCGACAAGGCCAATGCAAAAGCACCTTGTGTGCGCACAAAAGACGACATACAGAGCAGGTATTATGATGTGCGCAGGAGGGACAAGAAGCTCATCGACAGGGAACACACCCTGAGCAGGATGACTGGCGGTGGCCCTCCTGCCAAACCAACGCACTTCAGGACCTGGGAGGAGAAGGTGCGGGCCATCCTACCACCAGAGAGCATACATGGATTAACAGGAATACTAGAGCCTGGTGAGTACACAAACCAATTCACTTAACACTGTGTGGCAACACACATATAGCACTGTCAAGGGAACTGTGAAACAAATTACCGCCAGCAAAGCCATAGCAACGGAAAGGCAACTACCCTGTGATGTTTATATCAGTTGCACAAACACAATACCTGCCATCCCACAGTAATAGGGAACTACGTCCTAACATGTACAAACCTAAAGACCAATACTGCAAGGCATGACCAGAAATAACCAACAAACACTGTCACCCATTTTGCAACCACTGTCACACCACTTCACAGGAAAGCTGAGTCAAAATGAAGGAAGGTTGGGCTGCTGGGAATGTGCATGTAGCAAAAAGCATGATGGTAGTTGCAGTCACAGCCAACAGGCCCCCACCCACACGTCCCAGCAAGCTCACACTGCACCATGCTCACCTCACAGGGAGTAAAAAAGTACTGCCAAGATGGCTGACACTAGGCCCTGCTGTGGGGAGCACAAGGCCCTGCTGGGACTTGGGCTCAAACAAACAACAGGACACCAATGACTGACAGCCTGAAAGGTAACTTCTACTCCCTGCAATGGAAGCATGCTGCATGGTGGGATATCTGGAATGGGGGGGGAGGAGGACCGCCAGCTCTGACTACATCTACCAGCAGCCCCTGTCACACACACCTCTCCCACCAACACCAAAATACACACCTGGGATTATGCTCCACAAGAGAGTCAGTGAAAAGTCTCTACCAAGAACCCTGACAATGTTCTCCGCTGTGGGGAGCACAAGGCCCTGCCTTGAAATTGTCCACAAACAAACAACTGGATACCACTGTCAGTCATCTTGCCATTGCTGTCTCAATCACTCACATGGTAGCAGAGTCACAGGAAGGAAGTCCAGGTATTGTGGGAAGGTGGGTGGAGCCAAAAGCATGATGGGAGTTGCAGTCACAGCCACCAGTCCCCCACCCATATGTCCCAGCAAGCTCACACTGAACCATGCTCACCTCACAGGGAGTGCAAAAGTACTGCCAAGATGGCTGACACTAGGCCCTGCTGTGGGGAGCACAAGGCCCTGCTGGGACTTGGGCTCAAACAAACAACAGGACACCAATGCCAGACAGCCTGAACGTAAATTGTGACTCCCTGCAATGGAGGCATGAAGCATAGTGGGATATCTGGACTGGGGGAGGAGGACTGCCAGCTGTGACTACATCTACCAGCAGGTACTTGCACGCACACACCCCTTAACACAAACTCCACACAACCCACCTGGTATAATGCATTCAATAAGAATCCATTTAAATATCCCACAAAGATTTACCACACTGGGTTCTGCTGTATGAAGGACATGTGATTGTTAGGACTTGCGTGCAAACAAACAGGACACCAATGCCTGACAGCCTGAACGTACATTGTGACTCCCTGCAATGGAAGCATGCCACATGGGGGATTACCTGGCCTCTGTGGGTGAAGGAGGTCCTGCAATGACTCAAAATGCCATCAAGGCCGCCTCAAAACACACCTTCTCAGCCAGAACAAAGTGCACCCTTGGGACCAGTCACTCCAAAAGTAAATGCCTTGGCAAGATGGCTGATGCAAAAACAACAATTGATGGACAGAATGCAGAACAATGTCATACATTCACCCCAGTACAGAGATCTGGGCCTAAATCCATCGTTTTTTTGCTCACCATGCCGTTCCAGTTTGAACCCAGCCATATGCAAATCAGTCTTGACCCTGTGCCTCATGGGAACAGTCCAGCCCGAACTGCCAAGCCAGGTCCTCCCTGGACTGGAAACAAGCATCCTAGGACCGGTTTCGGGGTTTCACCCCTCTTCAGCCAGGATAGCTTGATTCCAGTGGCATGGAGAGCAAGGGACCCACGTCTGGGCATACCCTTCCCATTCGGGGTGACAAATGCAAAAACAACAATTGATGGACAGAATGCAGAACAAGGTCATACATTCACCCCAGTACAGAGATCTGGGCCTAAATCCATCGTTTTTTTGCTCACCATGCCGTTCCAGTTTGAACCCAGCCATATGCAAATCAGTCTTGACCCTGTGCCTCATGGGAACAGTCCAGCCCGAACTGCCAAGCCAGGTCCACCCTGGACTGGAAACAAGCATCCTAGGACCGGTTTCGGGGTTTCACCCCTCTTCAGCCAGGATAGCTTGATTCCAGTGGCATGGAGAGCAAGGGACCCACGTCTGGGCATACCCTTCCCTTTCAGGGTGACAAATGCAAAAACAACAATTGATGGACAGAATGCAGAACAATGTCATACATTCACCCCAGTACAGAGATCTGGGCCTAAATCCATCGTTTTTTTGCTCACCATGCCGTTCCAGTTTGAACCCAGCCATATGCAAATCAGTCTTGACCCTGTGCCTCATGGGAACAGTCCAGCCCGAACTGCCAAGCCAGGTCCTCCCTGGACTGGAAACAAGCATCCTAGGACCGGTTTCGGGGTTTCACCCCTCTTCAGCCAGGATAGCTTGATTCCAGTGGCATGGAGAGCAAGGGACCCACGTCTGGGCATACCCTTCCCTTTCGGGGTGACAAATGCAAAAACAACAATTGATGGACAGAATGCAGAACAATGTCATACATTCACCCCAGTACAGAGATCTGGGCCTAAATCCATCGTTTTTTTGCTCACCATGCCGTTCCAGTTTGAACCCAGCCATATGCAAATCAGTCTTGACCCTGTGCCTCATGGGAACAGTCCAGCCCGAACTGCCAAGCCAGGTCCTCCCTGGACTGGAAACAAGCATCCTAGGACCGGTTTCGGGGTTTCACCCCTCTTCAGCCAGGATAGCTTGATTCCAGTGGCATGGAGAGCAAGGGACCCACGTCTGGGCATACCCTTCCCATTCGGGGTGACAAATGCAAAAACAACAATTGATGGACAGAATGCAGAACAATGTCATACATTCACCCCAGTACAGAGATCTGGGCCTAAATCCATCGTTTTTTTGCTCACCATGCCGTTCCAGTTTGAACCCAGCCATATGCAAATCAGTCTTGACCCTGTGCCTCATGGGAACAGTCCAGCCCGAACTGCCAAGCCAGGTCCTCCCTGGACTGGAAACAAGCATCCTAGGATCGGTTTCGGGGTTTCACCCCTCTTCAGCCAGGATAGCTTGATTCCAGTGGCATGGAGAGCAAGGGACCCACGTCTGGGCATACCCTTCCCATTCGGGGTGACAAATGCAAAAACAACAATTGATGGACAGAATGCAGAACAATGTCATACATTCACCCCAGTACAGAGATCTGGGCCTAAATCCATCGTTTTTTTGCTCACCATGCCGTTCCAGTTTGAACCCAGCCATATGCAAATCAGTCTTGACCCTGTGCCTCATGGGAACAGTCCAGCCCGAACTGCCAAGCCAGGTCCTCCCTGGACTGGAAACAAGCATCCTAGGACCGGTTTCGGGGTTTCACCCCTCTTCAGCCAGGATAGCTTGATTCCAGTGGCATGGAGAGCAAGGGACCCACGTCTGGGCATACCCTTCCCATTCGGGGTGACAAATGCAAAAACAACAATTGATGCACAGAATGCAGAACAATGTCATACATTCACCCCAGTACAGAGATCTGGGCCTAAATCCATCGTTTTTTTGCTCACCATGCCGTTCCAGTTTGAACCCAGCCATATGCAAATCAGTCTTGACCCTGTGCCTCATGGGAACAGTCCAGCCCGAACTGCCAAGCCAGGTCCTCCCTGGACTGGAAACAAGCATCCTAGGACCGGTTTCGGGGTTTCACCCCTCTTCAGCCAGGATAGCTTGATTCTAGTGGCATGGAGAGCAAGGGACCCACGTCTGGGCATACCCTTCCCATTCGGGGTGACAAATGCAAAAACAACAATTGATGGACAGAATGCAGAACAATGTCATACATTCACCCCAGTACAGAGATCTGGGCCTAAATCCATCGTTTTTTTGCTCACCATGCCGTTCCAGTTTGAACCCAGCCATATGCAAATCAGTCTTGACCCTGTGCCTCATGGGAACAGTCCAGCCCGAACTGCCAAGCCAGGTCCTCCCTGGACTGGAAACAAGCATCCTAGGACCGGTTTCGGGGTTTCACCCCTCTTCAGCCAGGATAGCTTGATTCCAGTGGCATGGAGAGCAAGGGACCCACGTCTGGGCATACCCTTCCCATTCGGGGTGACAAATGCAAAAACAACAATTGATGGACAGAATGCAGAACAATGTCATACATTCACCCCAGTACAGAGATCTGGGCCTAAATCCATCGTTTTTTTGCTCACCATGCCGTTCCAGTTTGAACCCAGCCATATGCAAATCAGTCTTGACCCTGTGCCTCATGGGAACAGTCCAGCCCGAACTGCCAAGCCAGGTCCTCCCTGGACTGGAAACAAGCATCCTAGGACCGGTTTCGGGGTTTCACCCCTCTTCAGCCAGGATAGCTTGATTCCAGTGGCATGGAGAGCAAGGGACCCACGTCTGGGCATACCCTTCCCATTCGGGGTGACAAATGCAAAAACAACAATTGATGGACAGAATGCAGAACAATGTCATACATTCACCCCAGTACAGAGATCTGGGCCTAAATCCATCGTTTTTTTGCTCACCATGCCGTTCCAGTTTGAACCCAGCCATATGCAAATCAGTCTTGACCCTGTGCCTCATGGGAACAGTCCAGCCCGAACTGCCAAGCCAGGTCCTCCCTGGACTGGAAACAAGCATCCTAGGACCGGTTTCGGGGTTTCACCCCTCTTCAGCCAGGATAGCTTGATTCCAGTGGCATGGAGAGCAAGGGACCCACGTCTGGGCATACCCTTCCCATTCGGGGTGACAAATGCAAAAACAACAATTGATGGACAGAATGCAGAACAATGTCATACATTCACCCCAGTACAGAGATCTGGGCCTAAATCCATCGTTTTTTTGCTCACCATGCCGTTCCAATTTGAACCCAGCCATATGCAAATCAGTCTTGACCCTGTGCCTCATGGGAACAGTCCAGCCCGAACTGCCAAGCCAGGTCCTCCCTGGACTGGAAACAAGCATCCTAGGACCGGTTTCGGGGTTTCACCCCTCTTCAGCCAGGATAGCTTGATTCCAGTGGCATGGAGAGCAAGGGACCCACGTCTGGGCATACCCTTCCCATTCGGGGTGACAAATGCAAAAACAACAATTGATGGACAGAATGCAGAACAATGTCATACATTCACCCCAGTACAGAGATCTGGGCCTAAATCCATCGTTTTTTTGCTCACCATGCCGTTCCAGTTTGAACCCAGCCATATGCAAATCAGTCTTGACCCTGTGCCTCATGGGAACAGTCCAGCCCGAACTGCCAAGCCAGGTCCTCCCTGGACTGGAAACAAGCATCCTAGGACCGGTTTCGGGGTTTCACCCCTCTTCAGCCAGGATAGCTTGATTCCAGTGGCATGGAGAGCAAGGGACCCACGTCTGGGCATACCCTTCCCATTCGGGGTGACAAATGCTTGTTGTAACGCTTTTCGCCCTAAGTGGGATGGGTATTCCCAGACGTGGGACCCGTGCTCACTACGCCACTGGAGTCCAGCTATCCTGGCTGATGACGGCTGATAGCCAGAAACCGGTCCTAGGATGCTTGATTCCGGTCCAGGGAAGACATGGCTTGGCAGTTCGGGCTGGACTGTTCCCATGAGGCACAGGGTCAAGAGTGATTTGCATATGGCCATGTCTAAACTGGGGTGGCGTAGTGGGCAAAAGAACGATGGATTTAACCCAGATCTCTTGACTGGGGGAGAATGTCTGCATTGTCAGCATTCCGTCCATCATTTGTTTGTTGTAACGCTTTTCGCCCTAAGTGGGATGGGTATTCCCAGACGTGGGACCCGTGCTCACTACGCCACTGGAGTCCAGCTATCCTGGCTGATGACGGCTGATAGCCAGAAACCGGTCCTAGGATGCTTGATTCCGGTCCAGGGAAGACATGGCTTGGCAGTTCGGGCTGGACTGTTCCCATGAGGCACAGGGTCAAGACTGATTTGCATATGGCCATGTCTAAACTGGGGTGGCGTAGTGGGCAAAAGAACGATGGATTTAACCCAGATCTCTTGACTGGGGGAGAATGTCTGCATTGTCAGCATTCCGTCCATCATTTGTTTGTTGTAACGATTTTCGCCCTAAGTGGGATGGGTATTCCCAGACGTGGGACCCGTGCTCACTACGCCACTGGAGTCCAGCTATCCTGGCTGATGACGGCTGATAGCCAGAAACCGGTCCTAGGATGCTTGATTCCGGTCCAGGGAAGACATGGCTTGGCAGTTCGGGCTGGACTGTTCCCATGAGGCACAGGGTCAAGACTGATTTGCATATGGCCATGTCTAAACTGGGGTGGCGTAGTGGGCAAAAGAATGATGGATTTAACCCAGATCTCTTGACTGGGGGAGAATGTCTGCATTGTCAGCATTCCGTCCATCAATTGTTTGTTGTAACGCTTTTCGCCCTAAGTGGGATGGGTATTCCCAGACGTGGGACCCGTGCTCACTACGCCACTGGAGTCCAGCTATCCTGGCTGATGACGGCTGATAGCCAGAAACCGGTCCTAGGATGCTTGATTCCGGTCCAGGGAAGACATGGCTTGGCAGTTCGGGCTGGACTGTTCCCATGAGGCACAGGGTCAAGACTGATTTGCATATGGCCATGTCTAAACTGGGGTGGCGTAGTGGGCAAAAGAACGATGGATTTAACCCAGATCTCTTGACTGGGGGAGAATGTCTGCATTGTCAGCATTCCGTCCATCAATTGTTTGTTGTAACGCTTTTCGCCCTAAGTGGGATGGGTATTCCCAGACGTGGGACCCGTGCTCACTACGCCACTGGAGTCCAGCTATCCTGGCTGATGACGGCTGATAGCCAGAAACCGGTCCTAGGATGCTTGATTCCGGTCCAGGGAAGACATGGCTTGGCAGTTCGGGCTGGACTGTTCCCATGAGGCACAGGGTCAAGACTGATTTGCATGTGGTCATGTCTAAACTGGGGTGGCGTAGTGGGCAAAAGAACGATGGATTTAACCCAGATCTCTTGACTGGGGGAGAATGTCTGCATTGTCAGCATTCCGTCCATCAATTGTTTGTTGTAACGCTTTTCGCCCTAAGTGGGATGGGTATTCCCAGACGTGGGACCCGTGCTCACTACGCCACTGGAGTCCAGCTATCCTGGCTGATGACGGCTGATAGCCAGAAACCGGTCCTAGGATGCTTGATTCCGGTCCAGGGAAGACATGGCTTGGCAGTTCGGGCTGGACTGTTCCCATGAGGCACAGGGTCAAGACTGATTTGCATGTGGCCATGTCTAAACTGGGGTGGCGTAGTGGGCAAAAGAACGATGGATTTAACCCAGATCTCTTGACTGGGGGAGAATGTCTGCATTGTCAGCATTCCGTCCATCAATTGTTTGTTGGCAAGATGGCTGACACATGGTCATGATGTATGAATTGGCTGCAAGTCACACCTACGCACTGGCCAACTCAAACACATATACACTCACAGCCATTGGAACTGTAGGTATCCTCCCACCCTCTGGAGATTAAGTGTCCCTGGGGTGTCCCCTGACCTGGCTGTGAAGGTGTGTCTTGTAGATGAGAATTGGAGAGATGTAGACATAGTACATAGCAACAAGCACACACAATGTCACCCATACATCATTGACAGTGGACACCTGACGGTGACTAAAGTGGACACACACATAGCTGACACTGTAGCATGGTGTCATCCAAAAAATGTGCTGTTGTGAGATGCACTTCAATCCCACATCGGCCTGCGTTGTACGCATCATTCATACAACACATCATTCACTGTCATGGACACCCCAAACACAAGGACTAACCTGGACTGCACCTGAGGAGGCATGCAACTCACAGCAGCTGAACTGTAACACACACACCTCTGCCCATCACTGTAATGAGCATTGAAAAGCAAGAGAGCACCTGTGCCCAATCCCTCTCACTGTGGAGGAATTTGACAAGATAGAAGGCGTTAGCACATACAAAACTCAGCACCAACTTCATTAGCTATGCTAACCCAATGACTTGTATGAAAAGAGATGTGAACTAGGAACACAGACAACTAATTAGTATCTCACAATGGATCGCAGGCACACCGTACTACAACCATCTTGCACAGACACACAAATGTGACGCACAGAGGGTATAAAAGAATCACACAACACATGCCCCAACCTCCAAACATACCCCAAGTGTAATAGTACGCATGTCATTGTTAAAGCACAAATGTGGACAGGAACAATACAGCAGTGTCAGGCATGTGATGGGACCTGAGTGGCAATGGGCATCTACAGACAATTGATCAATACATGAGCTGGTCATGCACACAGCTTGACGTGCACATCGAAATGCTCCAGGTTGCCATTACAAAGTGCTCCAACAATATCAACCTCTGTCTGTCACAACTTAGGACAATGCAATGTACAGACCCTCATAATGATGTTCAGTGTCAAATGTCATGTGTGTGAAACATTGAGGTCTGTAGAAACATAACATACATTGTGTGTCTCCTCCAAACACAGGTGATGCTGGGGACACAGCCGGTCCTGAGGAACAGTCCCAGTCCCAGACTCTGGTGGACCCTGAGCTCCCCGGTGTGGATCACTCTACGTCCTCTTTGGATGATGACGTTGACCGACCTGGCCCCTCCGGCGTGAGCCATCGTGCAGCCCCAGCAGCAGTAACATCAGCACCCCCCTCAACCACTCCTGTCACATCGGACACCAGACAGAATCCACATGCCGACACGGACAGGCCCAGGTCCCAGAACAACAACAGACCAGGTACACAGGGCCCTCCGGAAGCAAGGGACAACACCACCAGCGCTAACACTCAAGGGGGCCCAGTGTCGGCTGGGCCGGCCATGACAGGGCCTGCCCGTGTGGGTCGGGCCAGTGGGAGGGTGGGCAGGCAGAGGACATGGCCTACAGAGGGGGCTGGAAAGCAGGATGACCCACACCTAGAACGCATCCTAGATGCGTACCAGGAAAGCACCGGAGCGTTTAGACAGGTCGTGGGGATCCTCAAGGAACTCAAAGAACAGCAGGCTGCCCATCATGCCCGCTTGGACTCCCACATGGCCCGGGTGGTCGCCAAGTGGAACAAATTGGATGAACTAACAGCGGCGCATAGGGACATACTGACATGCCTCCGCCAGATCAGCACCAACCTGACCACACCTTCCTGTGCGCCCACAACATCTGTTGCCACAACATCTGCAACAGCCACAGGGAGGGAGGAGGACTCTGGCGGAGAGTTCTCAGCACCGCAGCAGCCTGCACATGAGGGTTCCCCGAGAAAGAAGAGGGGTCGTCCGAAGAAGGGCAATTGAGACGCTGATGGCCATGCATATCCCCCAGGCACCCAACACCTGCTCCTGTTAACGTCCTTTGTGTGCAAACCAGTTGACCTTTTTGACCTATATCAAAATCACCCACTTGACATGGAGGGTCAAAGTTGTGACAATGCACCAAATGACTGTGGATTCTACTCTGGATATTTCAATTACCAAGACTACCAACACACCTGTGAACTTTGGATTACCATCACATTGGACAGCACTGCAAAATCTGTTCACCATCCATACACATGTTTGTAAATAAATTCACAATCACACAATACTTGCCTCTGTCGTGATTCCTACTTGCTTTGTGCCATGGCGATAATGAGCTGCTAAGGAACACTGTGCATGCAAACTATTACAGCAATGCGAACACCATAATGTGAGTCATGTGAATGTGACACACCACTAGGAAAACACAACACATACTCACCAGGGCCCCTAACTCATCGTCAACACTGATGTCAACAAGAGATACAGTGGAATGCACACACAACACCCATCCTGGGTCATTGGCAAGCAGCCCACAGATACTGGATGCAAATTACTGTTGCATGTGTGGACACACGGAGCACATCTCAAAGTGAAGGGCTGCTTTATTAAATACTCACATTGTGTGAATACTACAACTGATGCACGTTAACCTCACGTGACAGTTATCCGAAAATTAAACATGTGGTGAACGATGAAAGTCCAGGGGTGTGTGGCACATCATTGGTTGGGACAACGATTACTTGCACTCTGGAACAAGGATCTGTATCTTGGGGTTCAGACCGCACCACACAGCATCCAAAGTACCCTGTGAAGGACAGACAGAAAACACTATCAAAAACACAGATTTACAGCAAACAACAATATACATGCCCAAAACAAAACACTAACTACCCAGACACAACCTAACAATCAGGTAAACACTGGGAGTACCAACTACCAGAAAGGACACATCACAGCAAGCATACTGACAAGTAGCATACTGCCACACTCATTCAGCACCAGTGCACCACCAACATAGGTCATACCGACACAATACTTGGACAACACATACCTGTATACTGACATTCATGAGAAGAAGTTCTAGATCAGCTGGCTCCGAACATCACCATCACCCTCATCATCACTGGCATCATGCCCCAAACCAGGATCCTCCACGGCTGGCGGAGGTTGGTCATCGTCATCCAGGATGAGAGGCAACCGCTTCCGCACTGCAAGGTTGTGTAGCATGCAGCACACAATGATGATCCTGCACACCTTCGCAGGTGCATATGGGAGGGCCCCTCCTGTCTTGTCCAGGCAGCGGAATCTGCTTTTCAGGAGGCCAAATGTCCGCTCAATCACTCTCCTGGTACGACCATGTGCCTCATTGTAGCGCATCTCCGCTGGTGTCACAGGGTTCCTGAGGGGTGTCAGCAACCATGGCATGTTGGGGTATCCGGAGTCATCTACAGGGAGACAAATGCACATTAGTTGAGCGTGAAAATAGGGTGCGAATCAACTTTAGCAAACACACACAATGCTAAGCAGTCAGTACACACCGACAAGCCAGGAATGCTGGTACTGCATCTGTGCCATCATCGTTGGGATGCGACTACTCCTCATTATGTAGGCGTCGTGCGCTGAGCCTGGGAACCTTGCACACACATGGGAAATGCTCATGTCCGCAAAACAAACCACAAGAGCATTTATAGAGTGGAAATGCTTCCTGTTCCGGTACGTCTGCTCATGTGCCTGCGGTGGTACCAAAGCCACATGTGTCCCATCGATGGAGCCAATGACATGTGGCATCCTGCCCAGGGCATATAAGTCCCCCTTGATGTCAGCTAGTTGTTGTACTTTGGGGAAATGGATGTACTGATCCAGGAAATGCAACATTGCCTCCAACACATCCCGAAGCACACGGCTGAACATAGTCTGTTACATCCCACCAGCAGTAGCAACAGTGTGCTGAAAAGTACCGGTGGCAAAAAAGTGTAGGGCTGCCATCACCTTCACCTTGGGGGTCAGCGCTGTAGGGTATGTCCGGCCAGGTTGCAAATGTGGAGCCAACTGCTCCGCCAAATCTTCGATCAGTGGCCTGGTGAAGCGGTACTGTCGCATGCAGTCATGTTCAATCATGGTCTCCAGGTCTGGGAACGGTCTGTGGACATTTGGTCTCCTGCAGTACATAGGAGAGCAAAGACAGTTTGTCATTCCCCCTATCTATGTGCCAGTGTACATGACAAATAGCACATGATACCACATTACAGGACACAAGAACATGATGTGTGTGCTGTTGGGTATGGACACACATATCAGATACATGCCCATAATCTGACATCTCAGCTCTACAGGGCCACACAACAAGGTCCCTGTTGTGCTGTGAGCAATCAATGTGCCCTGTCACAGTACATCAGTACGAGTGTCACATACCAGACACACACCACAGTGATTAGTGAGGACAGATGTCTACCCCACAGCACAGGTTCCTGACACACACACACACAGGGACCTTGTGTCGCAACATGGACACCATCATGATGTGGCGTAGTATGTGCACAACACAACGCACACATGACACACACATGAAGTGCCCCCTGATTTCATGCCAGCTCACACATGGATGTCTGTGATACACAGATGCAACATCCACTCACATTGACAATAGACTGGGATGTTGTGAACATTTGACATTGAACACATGAAATCTGAGTCAGCTCTGCATGGCAATGCACACATACTGTGGATGAACATCACATATGTGGCACAGTGACACCCTGTGAGGCACCTACCATTACACTGAAGAGTCAGGGTGTATGTCACATGAAATACACAATGTACACTGGGAACTGTGTACATGCCTCATGCACTGAAATGTGCTGTCGTCAAACACAGTGGTTATGTGTCCAGCCAACAATTGGATCTGTCTCCATGACAACCTGCCCTGCCTGGGAGCGGGTGCCACTAAGTGAAACATACAAATTCACATGTCTACCCACATACACACACAGGTAATGCAGCCTGACATGCACTTTAAGTTACTGTGTCACAGAGTGTACTGTTGTTGTGCCCATGGGTCAATGGCAAGCTATGGTGTGTTGCACGCCTTAAACAGTTACTTATATGGTGACTGACGTAGGTGACCAATGCAAAAGATGCGTTGAACACCTAGGGAAGGAGCTGTATGCACGCCTTGCACAATGTCACCAATGTGTACTGACGTGGGTGGACCGATCCGCACGCACGCCTTGCACAATGTCACCAATGTGGACTGACGCGGGTGGACTAATCCGCACGCACACCTTGCACAATGTCACCAATGTGGACTGACGCGGGTGGATCGATCCGCACGCATGCCTTGCACGCACGCCTTGCACAATGTCACCAATGTGGACAGACGCGGGTGGACCGATCCGCACGCACGCCTTGCGCAATGTCACCAATGTGGACTGACGCGGGTGGACCGATCCGCACGCATGCCTTGCACAATGTCACCAATGTGTACTGACGCGGGTGGACCGATCCGCACGCACGCCTTGCACACACGCCTTGCACAATGTCATCAATGTGTACTGACGCAGGTGGACCGATCCGCACGCACGCCTTGCACAATGTCACCAATATGGACTGACGCGGGTGGACTGATCTGCATGCACGCCTTGCATGCACGCCTTGCACAATGTCACCAATGTGGACTGACACGGGTGGACCGATCCGCACGCATGCCTTGCACGCACACCTTGCACAATGTCACCAATGTGTACTGACGCGGGTGGACCGATCCGCATGCACGCCTTGCACAAAGTCACCAATGTGTACTGATTAGGGTGGATCGATCCGCACGCACGCCTTGCTCAATGTCACCAATGTGGACTGAAGCGGGTGGACCGATCTGCACACACACCTTGCACGCACGCCTTGCACAATGTCACCAATGTGGACTGATGCAGGTGGACTGATACGCACGCACGCCTTGCACAATGTCACCAATGTGGACTGACGCGGGTGGACTAATCCGCACGCACACCTTGCACAATGTCACCAATGTGGACTGACGCGGGTGGATCGATCCGCACGCATGCCTTGCACGCACGCCTTGCACAATGTCACCAATGTGGACAGACGCGGGTGGACCGATCCGCACGCACGCCTTGCGCAATGTCACCAATGTGGACTGACGCGGGTGGACCGATCCGCACGCATGCCTTGCACAATGTCACCAATGTGTACTGACGCGGGTGGACCGATCCGCACGCACGCCTTGCACACACGCCTTGCACAATGTCATCAATGTGTACTGACGCAGGTGGACCGATCCGCACGCACGCCTTGCACAATGTCACCAATATGGACTGACGCGGGTGGACTGATCTGCATGCACGCCTTGCATGCACGCCTTGCACAATGTCACCAATGTGGACTGACACGGGTGGACCGATCCGCACGCATGCCTTGCACGCACACCTTGCACAATGTCACCAATGTGTACTGACGCGGGTGGACCGATCCGCATGCACGCCTTGCACAAAGTCACCAATGTGTACTGATTAGGGTGGATCGATCCGCACGCACGCCTTGCTCAATGTCACCAATGTGGACTGAAGCGGGTGGACCGATCTGCACACACACCTTGCACGCACGCCTTGCACAATGTCACCAATGTGGACTGATGCAGGTGGACTGATACGCACGCACGCCTTGCACAATGTCACCAATGTGGACTGATGCGGGTGGACCGATCCACACGCACGCCTTACACGCATGCCTTGCACAATGTCACCAATGTGGACTGATGCGGGTGGACCGATCCGCACGCAGGCCTTGCACAATGTCATCAATGTGTACTGACGTGGGTGGACCAATCCGCACGCACTCCTTGCACAATGTCACCAATGTGGACTGACGCGGGTGGAAAGGTCCACACGCATGCCTTGCACGCATGCCTTGCACAATGTCACCAATGTGGACTGACGCGGGTGGACCGATCCGCACGCCTTGCACGCATGCCTTGCACAATGTCACCAATGTGGACTGACGTGGGTGGACCGATCCGCACGCACGCCTTGCACAATGTCACCGATGTGGACTGACGTGGGTGGACCGATCCGCACGCATGCCTTGCACAATGTCACCAATGTGGACTGACGCGGGTGGACTGATCCACACGCACGCCTTGCACGCATGCCTTGCACAATGTCACCAATGTGAACTGACACG
Organism: Triturus cristatus; assembly: GCF_964204655.1. NCBI lineage: Eukaryota > Metazoa > Chordata > Amphibia > Caudata > Salamandridae > Triturus > Triturus cristatus. Next base: position 1,139,676,739 of record NC_140593.1, on the reverse strand, counting down.
GGTGGACCGATCCGCACGCATGCCTTGCACAATGTCACCAATGTGGACTGACACGGGTGGACCGATCTGCACGCATGCCTTGCACGCATGCCTTGCACAATGTCACCAATGTGGACTGACGCGGGTGGACTGATCCGCACGCACGCCTTGCACAATGTCACCAATGTGGACTGACGCGGGTGGACCGATCCGCACGCACGCACGCCTTGCACAATGTCACCAATGTGGACTGATGCGGGTGGACTGATCCGCACGCACACCTTGCATAATGCCACCAATGTGGACTGACGCGGGTGGACCGATCCGCACGCACGCCTTGCATGCACGCCTTGCACAATGTCACCAATGTGGACTGACGCAGGTGGACCGATCCGAACACATGCCTTGCACAATGTCACCAATGTGGACTGACGCAGGTGGACCGATCCACATGCACGCCTTGCACAATGTCACCAATGTGGACTGACACGGGTGGACCGATCCGCACACACGCCTTGCACGCATGCCTTGCCAATGTCACCAATGTGGACTGACGCGGGTGGACGATCCGCATGCATGCCTTGCACAATGTCACCAATGTGGACTGACACGGGTGGACCGATCCACATGCACGCCTTGCACGCATGCCTTGACAATGTCACCAATGTGGACTGACGCGGGTGGACCGATCCGCACACACACCTTGCACAATGTCACCAATGTGGACTGACGCGGGTGGACCAATCCGCACGCACGCCTTGCACGCACGCCTTGCACAATGTCACCAATGTGGACTGACGCGGGTGGACCGATCCGCACGCACGCCTTACACAATGTCACCAATGTGGACTGATGCCGGTGGATCGATCCGCACGCACGCCTTGCACAATATCACCAATGTGGACTGACGCGGGTGGACCGATCCACACGCACGTCTTGCACAATGTCACCAATGTGGACTGACGCGGGTGGACTGATCCGCACGCACGCCTTGCACGCATGCCTTGCACAATTTGTTCAATAGGAACAGAAGCAGATTTGAGCCTAGTACGATTCGGTCCCTTGAAAATCCGTTGGCTGCCTGCAACAATGTATCAGACTCGTCAGTGCAATGGTTTTGAAAATTTCAAACGATGCGGAAGGCGTGTACGAGACGTGCAATGCGATGGATTGGCCAGATTCATAGGATGCAAACGTGTCGGACCTATCGCTTTTGACACATGGGACTGAATCTGCCTCTGCAGCACAGATAGAAGTCTGTCTGTTCACCTGTGAGCTCACTTGCCTGCACTACATGCTCCAGATCGACATCTCTGCTCACACTGAAACTGTCTCTGCATCCTCCGGCTCCAAGGATGGCACGTACTGTGGGGAGGGCCCCAGCCTTCACAGAGGAGGAGAACAAGGCCCTGCTGGACAGCCTCCTTCCACAGTGCAGCAAGCTGTATGGGACACCAGGGGAGCAGGTGAGTGTGCACTCCACATCCCTTATTCATTGTGTATGTTGTGTGACTGGCACCAATGAAATTGTGTTCAACAGTGTCTAGCATGTTCACTGAGTAGTTCATACCCCCATGGTGTGTAGGTCCCTGTAGTGGACAGGTACTGTGCATTAAAAGTGCATTTTCACACGGTTGTAATACTCAGTTAATATTTCCCTGTTGAAAACTCAGGACAACTGTCAATCACCAAATCTGCACTACCTGTGTCCATCATATTCCCTTGCGAGAAAGACATGTATATCCTAAGGTGTGATGCACAAACATGTGGCTTGTTTGGTAAAGGACTTTTTCTACCCTTGTCATCCTCACAGGTTGATGCTCACCAGAAGCAGGAGATCTGGCTGACCATTGCCCGGGCTGTTCGTGCTGTGGGGGTCCACAGATGCCGCATCTGCAACTGCCAGAAGAGGTGGCAGGACCTTCGTGGCTGGACCTGGAGGATTGCCAGAGTCCAGCTGAAGCTGTCACCTCCTCGCAGAAGGGGCGTACGATGGACACTGACCCCCCACATGCTCAGGACTCTGGCGGTGGTCTTCCAGGACCTTGATGGGCAGTTAAAGGCCAGACAGCAGCAAGGAGGGGGTAAGTGCATGCATTCTCTGTGTCCAATGTATCACATGCTCTTTGCACGCCCACATCCTGATTACACTACCACAGATCTCCTGTCTGCTTGTACAGGAGTCATGTGGCAAAACTATGTCATGTCCCATCCTCATCTGATACACAGGTGTGCCCCTTTCAGGCTGTGACTTGTGTAACTTGGGTTGTGTATCCCTGCTGTTGTGCAAACTTAACGTTGTGAACAGCATCTGCGACCGGTGCATTATTTTGTCTTCATGAGTGAGGCACATGATTTCCATGTGTCTGCACATTGCCTGAAAAAAAGACATGTACTCTGTGTGGGCAATTGATATGTGTTCCAATTGATGTTTTGGCACACCATATGTGCCAGGGGTATTTGACACACAACCATGTAGCAGCAACTAGAATTTATGGACCTCAGAAAAATGTACATCAATCAATCAATCACATTTATAAAGCGTGCTACTCACCCGTGAGGGTCTCAAGGAGCTGGGGGGGAGGGGGGGGTCAGTGCTCAAAGAGCCAGGTCTTGAGCTGCCTCCTGAAGGAGAGGTGGTCAGGTATGGCGCGAAGGTTGCTGGGCAGAGAGTTCCAGGTCTTTGCTGCCAGGAAAGAGAAGGATCTTCCTCCGGCGGTGGCTTTGCGGATGCGAGGTACGGCTGCCAGGGCATGTCCGGTCGAGCGTAGGGTGCGCGGAGGAGTGTAGAAGGAGACGCGGTGGTTGATGAGTTTTGGTCCGAGGTTGTGAAGGGCTTTGTGTGCGTGGGTTTCACACATGCATGGACACATAGCTGGTGTCCAGGGTAATCCCATGTTGCACATGTTCATGGACAAGTATCCCTCCTCCGGACATGAAGTACACTCTGCACTTCTACTCCTGTGTGTCAGCCTAACATTAGTGCATTGTGAAGTGTGCTAAATGGTGTCTGCATCGGTGTCATTGTGAGGTGGCCTAGCCTCTTAGACTCCTGTGGTGTTGGTCATTTTGGTTTGTGCAGCTAACTGGGGTGTGGGAAATGGATTATCAGAATGGGTTCATGCATATGTGTCGAATCACTTGACGGTGCATTATGTTGTATAGTACATCACAGTGCAGGCAGTCTCAATTCATTGCCATCATGCTGTGATGTCATCATGCTTACAGATTGGTGCTTGCAGTTAGTCATCTGTTGCATTTTTATTACGTGTGATCATCAGATGCCTGTAGATGTGGTTAGCATTGGGTGTCCCTGTGCACTTGACATCTGCAGGGCTTACATTCTCATACATGTTAAGGGTTGTGATTCAGTGCAGAGTGCATAATTTTGGATGCACTACCACTGAGACTGAAGCCAGTGCTGGTTGCTTAGCCGTACTGGGCCATAGCATGGTATCCCACTTGCTGATGTGTATCCCGCAGTGATGTCAGTTGTACAGCATGCACTCTATTGTGGCATTGACCATCAAGACATGTGCACATCATGGTGTCTTGTGAGTGAAGCCTATCCATTTTACTGACAAGGATTTTTGCCATCCCTTCTCATGACACATGTACTGAGTCAGTGGCAGGAGATGGCATGTGTTAGTCCAGGCACATTTAAATCACTAGTCCTACAGTTCAGAGATATGTCTCTGTGGTGCTTGTGCACACACATGAGAAGTGGCAGACAACATGTCCCAGGCAGATGGGTCCATGGAGGGGCAGGATCTGAGGGGCATGGTTGACTTGCAGACTGACATGTGTCATTTCCAAATGATGTCTCCACTGTTCACAATATCTGGCACTTGATGCTAAGCCGTACTCTGTGATATGCTGTACTGACTGTGATGTGTCAGGTGAAACAGGTGACTGATGTGGACAATCTCCACTGGACAGGCATGTTTGTGCATCCATGTTACACAAGTCATCTGTGTCATCTGTCCAACTTGGTCTACATGTGTATTGCATATGTGCAGATGACTGAGGGAGGACTCCCGTACACAAGTTTCTGTGACCATTGCTTTTCTTGAGTTGTTATAGTTGTATCACTGGGAAAGTCTTGTGCTGGCATGACAGGAGCCTGCACAGACAAAATGTGGCACAGCTGACCTTCCCCAGGAGTGCAGTCCCATCATATCATGGCATTGTGTCATTCCATGACATTGCCTGGGCACATGGTGTGTGTTGTGTGAGAATGTCTGTGTGTGTTCACTTCTTTTTTCTGGACGCAGCCTGTGTTCCAGACAGATGTACCTGTTTTGTGGACTTTCTGACTTGGCCTGTGTTCATGTAACTTCTTTGCCCTGCCTTTTCTGGGATGTAGGTGCATGACACACTACTGGTAATTAGGCTGTCATCCCTGGCTGTTTCATTAGTAAATTCCAGGGTTGTTATCCAACGCACGTGGGACACATTCTGGATTACCATTGGCACTTATGTGTTAGCAACATCATGTGTTTTTCCCTATGTGGTATCTGTCATTGGCAAGCTCACTTGTGTGTGTGTGTGACTACTCCCTATCATCAGGGTCATTGCTGCTATGTTGGAAGGTGTCAACATTTGTGCGTTGTGGCTCTCCTGTGGTTCAACATTGTCTGGCAGGGTTCGGAATGAATTGTGTAGTTTTCACGTAATGTCGATGTGCCGCATGCTGTGCAGTGTGGCAGACATTCACAGGTGTTGTTATCAGCCCATGTGTGAAGATTTGTGGGTACCTTTGATGCCCCCAACACCCCAGGGATTGTCATGTGTGCATGAGCAATATCACCGGTCCCTGTGTGCCTAGCTGGTGCACATTCTTGCAGATCAAGGTGTGTGGTGTTGATGTTGGCAAAATGGGAGTTGTTTAATGTCTAGGCCCATAACTACTTTGTGCCCATTGTTTGCAAGCCATGGCCAGTGATTTGTGTTTATGGAGGTGTGATGTGAGCTTATGGGACCGGACACATGACCCAGGACGCACATCTGACTGTGCTACGCAGTATGGGGAAAACCTAGCTTTATCATCACAGTGGGATTGGCGTACAGGCTAATGTCACCACAAATATAGGGGACTAGAGGGTAGTGCTGTGTTGGGTCTGTCTCTTGCTGTGCTGGTAGCTGTTCCACCCACCTTGTGCCACATGACTCCTTTGTGATCCCGCTTACCTGACAATGCCTGCTTGCCCCGCCCAGGTGTGCCCAGTCAAAGACTTACTTTTGTATGGCACAGTGCAGACGTGTGTCATTGTAGTTCAGCCCACCGTCATGCGTTGTGCAGTAGCCTGGGGACACTGTGACAGACACACATGTTGTGTATGATATGCAGTGTGTGGCTGCGTGTTTGTGTTTGTGCATCTGTGCCTCTGCATTGGTGTGGCTTTAGCGTTCCATTGGGGGGGGATGTTGATTGTGTGATTGTCCCTATTGTCCAAGCGACTTGTAGGTCATCATCCTGCACATTGATTATGTTTGGTATGTCCCATTGCTGCCATGGTATGTGACTTTGTCATCTAACATCGACAGTCTCCACAGGATTCCGCTGTTTGTGTGTATGTTTGTAGAGATATGTGTATGCATCTTGATGCTCACTTTTCACACAGTCTAATTGTACACTGTTGGCATTGTCAGGGGTCATGGCCAATGCTTGTCTGCACATGGCAGAGGGAGTTATTGTGATACACAGCATTCTTTGCTTCTCATGTCTAAGTTTGTTAGTGGCACAACCACCACATTGCCAAAACATTGTTTGTGGCGTTGGGTGCAGTAGTCACAAATGCTGGTCTGGTGATACAGCCCCCTATGAGTTGTGGGTAGTGGTGCAGGGCATACATCCCCCTATGAGTGGGGAGGGTAGTGGTACAGGACATACACGCCCACTATGAGTGGGGAGGGTAGTGGTGCAGGGCATACATCCCCCTATGAGTGGGGAGGGTAGTGGTACAGGGCATATATCCCCCTCTGAGTGGGGAGGGTAGTGGTGCAGGGCATACACCCCCCTATGAGTGGGGAGGGTAGTGGTGCAGGACATACAGCCCCCTATAAGTTGTGGGGAGTGGTGCAGGGCATACATCCCCCAATGAGTGGGGAGGGTAGTTGTGCAGGGCATACAGCACTGTATGAGTTGTGAGTTCTGTGGCGCTGGCGCGGTTGCGCCGCTGGCGCGCCGAAGGCGCGCCTAAGGCAAGCCCGTCTGCGCCCGTCCGCGCTCGGACCGCGCTCAGTGCCAGGAATGCTGCCCGACCACCCCCCCAGCTGTGCAGGTCCTGGACGAGAGATCAACTGCTCGCACTCTCTCAGCCTCAGTGTGTAGCGCCTATGTGTTTTGCTCCTGACACTATATCACCGTTAGGCAAAGGATATACTAGATTTCACTGTGGGTCTTGTATGTATGAACTAAACAGTGGTATTGGGAGGGAGGCCATTATCCATGAAAGGGAGGCATTACGGTCTCAGGAGGGCTCCCCACAAAATCTAAGGCACGGCCAGCTGATCAAGGCCGGTCTGATTAACTGTAGATCCCTCCCAAGACACGCTATGGATATTTGGCTTCTACTGGAGATTCACAAGTGGGATATACTATTCTTGACAGAGACGTGGCTCAGAGATTGCTCAAACCCGGATATTTACTTAGCGGTCCCGTTGGGCTATAGATTGGTCAATGTAAATAGAGCAGACAACAGGTTAGGAGGAGGGCTTGCAATAATTCTAAGGGAAGAATGGGACATGACTCATATGAAAATTGAAGGCCTGGGACCCATCGAAGCCATGGTTTTTCATATCAAATTCTCCAATAGATCTTCGATGGCTGGTTTATTGATTTATAGACCCCCGAACACACTGGCCTCCTACTGGACAGCGCTGTTTGACTACATTGCCAACCTTTCCTTACGCTATTCTAACTTCACCGTGTTGGGTGATTTTAATGTACACATGGACAATGCTAGCTGCCTTCTAGCCAATCAATTAGAGGACTCCCTAAAGAGTTTGAATTTAGCGCAAAAAGTACTGTCCCCCACCCACTGTGCAGGCCATACTTTAGACCTTCTCTTCACCAGTGATCCTCTTCTGAAGATGGAAGAATTGCTTCCCGTTACATGGTCTGACCATATGATGGTCCAGTTCAGGTTGAATCTGAAGTATGAGTGCAACCCCAGTAGGCCTGTGACAGAGTATAAAAGAAATTGGAAGAAAATTACGCCTCAATCTATGAGAGATGAACTACTTAACTCCTCCCCCATATTGACGGGGAATCCTAATTCGGATACCTCCCTTATTAGTGCATGGATTACGGCAGCCTTAGATAAATCGGCTCCAATTAAATCGTGCAAAGTGGTCAGGAATAAACCATCAGCACCCTGGTTTAACATGGAGCTCCGGACTGAAAAGAGCCGCTGTAAGAGACTCGAGCGAGTCTGGAGGAAGAAATATGAATCTACTGCCAAAGTAGCATATAAGCTAGCCCTAAAAGAATTCCATACACTTAAACGAAAGGTGATGAGAGAGTATATGGCTAAACAAATCCGGAATGCGGACAATCCAGCCAGAGAGATTTTCAGGATAGCAGAGGGCTTCCTGAAACCTCAGGCTTTAAAGAGCTCTATCCCACCCTCTTTGAACCTCTGTGAGGAATTGGCCGCCTTTTTTCAGGACAAAATTCTGACCATCTATTCCACCTTTCCCACAACTGAAAATCAGGTGATACCTCGAATTAGTACAGCAGATAATTGGTCAACTTTTAGCAGATTTGAAAAGGCAGCCTCGCTGACGGAACTTTTGAAAATTAAGTCTGGCTCTCCCCTTGACCCGTGTCCTGCCAGAATTTTTAAACTTTTAGCACCTCTTTTGAATGACACCTTGAATGCACTGTGGAACTCCTCCTTGGAAACAGGTATCTTTCCATCTGATTGGAAAAAGGCATTTGTCCGCCCCATCCTGAAAAAAGAGAATGCCGACCCCTCGGAGCTGAAACACTTTAGACCTATTTCCCTATTGCCTGCCCCCGCTAAAGTCCTGGAAAAGGAAGTCCAGAGACAACTCTCTGACTTCCTCGAATCTAACAACCATTTACATGACTCACAATCAGGATTTAGGGCTGGCTACAGCACGGAAACCGCCCTACTGGAAGTTTCTGAATCCATACGTGAAACCCTTGATCAGGGTAGCTGTGCTATGCTGGTACTTCTGGACTTATCGGCTGCGTTTGACACGGTCTCCCACAAGATCCTCCTAAATAGACTATCTGGGATAGGAGTGACAGGGACCGTGTTGAGTTGGTTTCAATCTTTCCTGGAAAGTAGGTCTCAACAGGTGGTTTTACACCCACATGTTTCTAGCTCTAGATCTTTGGCGCAAGGGGTGCCACAGGGCTCAGCATTAAGTCCGACGCTCTTTAATGTTTACCTTGCGCCCCTTGCTGAAATCATTGAGAACTGGGGCGTGCGAGTTGTCTCCTATGCTGACGACACACAGCTAATCTTCTCTTTCAAGGAATATGACGACACAGCTTTCACTAACTTCAAACAATGCCTACTAAACATCTCGACCTGGATGACCGAGAATTGTCTTAAACTAAATACTGATAAGACAGAGGTCTTATTTTTCAATCAACCTACCCCTCCACGGGCGGAATTGTGGTGGCCAGCAGAATTGAATCCACCCCCGATACCGGTTCCGGTGGCAAGGAACCTAGGGGTTAGATTTGACTCACAACTGTCTGGCAAGCCACAAATCACACATATCTCCTCTCTTTGTTTTTGGAGACTGAAAACACTACGAAGATTTCTACGCTTCCTTCCTATGGACTGTAGGAAGGCAGTGGTACATGCCCTCATAACTTCCCAACTTGATTATGCCAACAGTCTGTACATTGGCCTCCCAGATTTCCTAATGAAAAGGCTGCAGCGTATCCAAAACGCTGCGGCCAGACTTTTGAGGAATGTGCCTTTACGATATCACATTTCTCCGCATCTGGAAAGCCTCCACTGGCTGCCAGTAGCGAAAAGAGTGCAGTTTAAAGCTATCATGCTGGCTCATAAAGTCTTTAGAGGTGTAGGCCCTCGGTATCTGAAACAAAGACTGCAAAAATATTTTCCACCTAGAACGCTCAGATCCAGCAAACAAAATCTCTTGATTATCCCTAGGTTCAGAAAGTCGAGTACAGGGGGTCGTGCGTTTTCAGTGAAAACGGCCATGTTATGGAACAATCTACCTAATGATCTCAGACTCATTGACAAGGAACTCCCGTTCAGAAAGGCCTTGAAAACCTGGCTATTCAGACTACCTTAGAGATCGGCTCTGGCTGCTCTCCTCTCAATCTCTTGCGCCTGTTGGACATTAGCGCCGGGACACTTCCGTTGGAAGTAGCTGTCGCGCTCTACAAATGTAATAATAATAATAATAATAGTGGTGCAGGGCATACAGCACTGTATGACTGGGGAGGGTAGTGGTGCCAGGCATACAGCACTGTATGAGTTGTGGGTAGTTGTGCAGGGCATACATCCCCCTATGAGTGGAGAGGGTAGTGATGCAGGGCATACATCCCCTATGAGTGGGGAGAGTAGTGGTGCAGGGCATACATCCCCCTATGAGTGGGGAGGTAGTGGTGCAGGGCATACATCCCCCTATGAGTGGGGAGGGGAGTGGTGATGGTCACCCCCCCCCTAGGTGTGGTGACTGCTGGTAGTGGGGATTATGCTACCCCTGTGGTTTTGGGAATGAATAGAGGGTACTATCCACCCAACTTATTATCTTGAACCTTCATCGGACATCGACTTTTTGATATTTCTGCATTCTGTGCAGTATTAGGAATCGAGCAATAACCCAACCTTGATGAAGTATGCAAGGACGAAACACGTTGTCTGGGCTTATGTGCAATTGTTATAGTGAATAAACTTCAATTAAATAGATTGAAACTTACGCACAAGACTCCTGAGGAAATTGATTGAATATTTAATCGCTAACATTTGTGAATTGAACATCACATGGAACTTGTTGTAATGCTGCTGAGTGAAACTGATTATATAATTTTATGCTCCTTTTCATTTATGTTGGTCTTTGATTTTCTGTGTCCGCTGAACAGTGGGGTCACATGAAGTTGAGCATTGATAAGACACATATTAACACTATTATACACTAGTGCGACGTCCTATGGCCCACACTGCTGTTGCATCCTATTTGTAGGTTACTACTCTCACTCCACATCTACATCCATTCATGGAATTGTGCAACTTACAGTCCGTATTATTGCAGATCAACGTTTTGGAGTCGACATTTTGGTGATACTCTCCTGTTGCAAGCTTCACTCCTTTACCACGGTGCATTATTTTCATTACAGCCCCCGCTCTTGCTGTTCGGAGTCACTTGTGCTAATCTTCATTTCTAAATCGATGGAGTGACGTGCAGTTTCTCTTCAAGAAATATATATTTTTGTCCCTCATTGTTATTTTCATTCCTTAACCAGCTTTCACTGATCACATAGACAAATCCTCTTCTCTGGCCTCGCGAGGAATAGGTCATTATCTCTCTCGCATCTCACTCTATCCTTTCTCTTTCAGCATCTCTCCTCCTTCTCCCACCTGGTCCAGGTGAAAGTCCGAGCTGTGTACTCCACTCAAAGTCGGAAGTTTAACAGGATCCTGGAGTCCACATGTGAGACTTTAATCACAGTCTGTCACTCATTTATCTGCTCCTCAGGGCATCTCCAAATCAGAAAGAACATCTAATTGAAAATGTGGCATCTGCTCTTTCTGAAAACTCTGAGCTGCCTCTGCTATTGTCAATTCTAGGAATTCCACAAAATAGCATAGAAAAAAATATGATACAAGAATATTGTGTCAAATATATCATCTTCATAATTTTTAGGTATGTAGTATTGTCTTTTAAAATACCATTGTATATAATGCTATTTTCTCTAATAAACTGGTATAAAAAATAATTTTAATTAGTTTAATATGTATTAGTTATTTCACTACTATAAGGTATTAATTTAATGAGATTAGTATTTTTTTAATAATGTTTGTCATTTTGTATTAGAATTTAATTTTTTAAAGACTTTGATTTGTACTTTTTAATTTAGTAGCAGGTTGTTGAATTTATAGGGGGTTGTAGTGAGACATTATTTAAAATATAAGCAATTGCTTTTAATTTCTCATTATTTTTTATGTTATTTAATTGATTATTGTTATTTTAATTTCTATTTTTTAAATAATCATTGATTGAGCAGTGTATTTAAATGTAACATTTTGTAAAGTAATTGTATATGTATTAATTGTTTTATTGCAATTGTTTTTTAATACTAAATCCAATATTAATATTTATTTTTTCTATTTTTTATTTCACTTGGTTGTTTATTATGATAATAAGATGAGTGTAGTTATTTTGAATGTTTTTAATGTTTTATATTTTTTCTATTTGCAACATAAAATGTAATTGTTTTCAATTTAATTACATTTTATTTATCTTTAATGAATATGTTTTTTTATTTCAAATACTTTTATTTGGTATATTTGAATTTCTTGAACGTTTAGGAGTTGAAATAGTAAATGTAACCCATCCAAAATTAAACACTTCCACTACTGATCAGATTGGAGTAGGAATAGTAAATGTAATCCCTCCAAAATCTAACACTTTCCCTGCTTCTGCTTGAGTGGGAATAGTAAATCAAATCACTCCAGAGTCTAACACTTTCCCTACTGTTGCTCAGATTGGGGGGTTTGGAGTAGTACATCTAAACTAGGCTGGGGTGGAAATCGCAAAGTTTCACTCTGCGGAATTCAGCCGAGTTGCAAAAATACGGCGAGATTGCATGGAATTCCATCAACAGGCAGAAGTAGGCATGTCGCACTGATCATGCTGTGATTTAGCGCCTAGCGTGCTCCGTGCTGAGAAATCAGCCAGCAGCTTTCTGACCACGAACGGTTGGGACAGCACGCGTTGGAGAAATCTCGCTGGGTGCCCTCCTAGTGAGCGAAAATTGTGCTGGGGGAAGCCAAATCTTACTCGTGCTCACCAACTTACTATTTTCGAGCCACATACGGGGAAAAAACTCCACCACGCGGCCGTTGGCGGAATTAGGCAGAACTCCGCGTTAGAAGCATAATGCGGAGTGTCAAAAATGTTGCCAATTCCGGCGGTGGAATGACATATATCTCTCCCTCCATATAAACCCTCCAAAGTACAACACTTTCTCTGCTTTTGGATACGTTGGAGAGGGTACTGTAAATCAGACCCCTAAAAGTTTAACACTTTCACTACTTTTTTAAAACATTTGAGTGGGAATAGAAAATATTACTCTTCAAAGTCCATCACTTTCTCTACTGTTGCTTATGTTGGGGTTAGAGTAGTAAATGATACTGCTTCAAAGTCTATACTTTCCCTACTACTGTTTAGTTTGGATTGCTATTTTTTTTTCCAATTCTTTATGAAAAGAAAGAATGTGTAATTGTTCACTTATATTTTAATATATTATTTTTGTATTCATTTTTTGTTAAATTAACTTTGATATACTTTTTTTCTATATAGGTTTGTCAGTTTTTTATAATGTAATGTTGCAAACTGTTTATATATTCTTCTTATTTTTTTAAATATATTATTTTTATTTTATGGTAATAATTTGAAATTTTTTGTATTTATTTGTAATTCTTCTGATATTTTAAAGTATTAATACTCTAAAAGTCTTCTAATAATTTTATACTTTAATATTTTAATGAATTTCATAGAATGCTATATAAATATATATATATATATATATATATATATATATATAAACACAGAGTTTGTAGCTGTTCCCAAGCCTCTATTCCGGCGGGCTCACGGCTGGGGTAGCCACCCCCAAAATTCTCACACGTACAATCCGGCGAAATCCCTTTCCGGTATAACGAAGGAATCACACAGGAGCCGTGGCCTCTATTTTTAGTGCAGATTTATTGCAGACACAAACGTCCGACGCGTTTCGGAGTAGGACACTCCTTCGTCACGGGCAAACTTTGTGCATTTCAACTTTGTTAATAAAGTAAATCAACATGTCACGTGATATAATAAACATAAACAAAATACTTTACATATTGCAATTCATATGAGTATTTACAATTTTTTGAAGTTAATTCAAGGTAATTTCGTATAAATGGTAAGTATAATGACTAGCATGTCAAGAACAGTATATTCAAATGATTAAGAAAATCCACAGTTTACAGATAGCACGCGCAAAACGCGTGTACGGATAACAAGTACCAAAGAATTCATTTATCAAAAAATACCCTCCGTGTATCCCTCCCTTGTGGGAAAAAGTGCTCAATTCTGGTCGACAAAATAACGGTAGAGATTAACCTACCGCATTAATAAATTCATGTCGGCCGTTTTTTGGACTCGAACTCATCATGTTAAAAAGTAAGCCAATGGTGTATTAGTCCATAGTGCTATGGGAGTATTCTCTCTTATCGTCCCAAAATATATGGTGCAGACAGACTTGGAGTGCCGAATGAAGTAGATGAATTGGCTACCCTCTGAACAGTTTGCCCACATGGGCAATACCTAAAGAAAATCCGTTCATTATGATTTCGCCCACTGAGGCAGTATTGAATTGATTTAATTAGCGTGGAAGAGTCTTATAACCCTCTGGTTCTTTATAACTTTTGGACCTACTCTTTGATAGTGATGAAGACCATGTGTTGCCATTATTCAATGGTTTCTGACTATAGCATGCCCACTGGGGCGTTTCATTCGGCACTCCAAGTCTGTCTGCACCATATATTTTGGGACGATAAGAGAGAATACTCCCATAGCACTATGGACTAATACACCATTGGCTTACTTTTTAACATGATGAGTTCGAGTCCAAAAAACGGCCGACATGAATTTATTAATGCGGTAGGTTAATCTCTACCGTTATTTTGTCGACCAGAATTGAGCACTTTTTCCCACAAGGGAGGGATACACGGAGGGTATTTTTTGATAAATGAATTCTTTGGTACTTGTTATCCGTACACGCGTTTTGCGCGTGCTATCTGTAAACTGTGGATTTTCTTAATCATTTGAATATACTGTTCTTGACATGCTAGTCATTATACTTACCATTTATACGAAATTACCTTGAATTAACTTCAAAAAATTGTAAATACTCATATGAATTGCAATATGTAAAGTATTTTGTTTATGTTTATTATATCACGTGACATGTTGATTTACTTTATTAACAAAGTTGAAATGCACAAAGTTTGCCCGTGACGAAGGAGTGTCCTACTCCGAAACGCGTCGGACGTTTGTGTCTGCAATAAATCTGCACTAAAAATAGAGGCCACGGCTCCTGTGTGATTCCTTCGTTATACCGGAAAGGGATTTCGCCGGATTGTACGTGTGAGAATATATATATATATATATATATATATATATATATATATATATATACACACATTGTAGAACAATCCCAATGCAATACTTCAAAGAAGCGGGCACAGACTCCAAAAATAAGGTGCATAAATGTATTGCTCTTGCTCAGTCATGTCTATGACGCGTTTCGGTCACAACATATGGCCTTGATCACATAAAACGCTCTGCGGCGTATTCAGAAATTTATGAAAGAAATCCACATGATTAGCCAAATAAACGGCAGTGAAAACAGACTAAAGCCAAAATATGTGTTGTTTCTTTCAACGACAGACTAATCCTATCTCACGTTTACCTGTCTCATAAACGTAAATAAGGTCTTAAATTAACAAATAGATCTTGTATAAATCCATGCATAATTATTAAAGGCTTAAATGGTCATACTTCAAATTAAAATGCACAATTTATCGCTATTACCTATACATATGTTTATGAAAACTTTGTTGGGATTTGAGGAGATGTTGATGTACATGCTGAGTCAAAACACATATTTTTATGCCAGTTTGCATATATTTCTGTACATTTCATGATTCTCAAGGCGGTCATAGCTCATATCAACCTCAAATAAACTGCTAATGCATTGTTACATCATCATATATACAGCAGAGAATACAACAAATATTAAGAGCTCAAATACTCAAAGATATATAATATACAAACTGCATTAAAATCAAGATGTTAAACATTCATATAGTTGTTATCCATATTTGCCAAATATCCAAACAGAATTTGCTAAAGTGCTGACCATGAAAAGTGCTAAGTGCTCAAAAAAGTGCTAAATGTAATAAATTACTAGTAACAGGTAAGGATAATTAGCAGCTGTGTGAACCACATTGATCATATTGGCTACTATATGATACATTGATGTGTATAAGTATAACCCTAATATCTAGATTCACACTGATATATGGGTATTGCTACTTCGACATCCGAATCATAGGGAAATATATAGATATAGTGTTAATAAATGCAGTTTATAAAAAATGGTGCAAATCCTCACTGTTGTTAAGACCATTAGGTATTTAGAATCTAACTCTAAGATGAACCTTGACTCCAACTGATGGAACATTTTTTCCCTGTTGCCCCCTCTTCTCAGGGCAGGCACTGCTCCAACCACATAGTATTTTAAACAACTGAGATTGTTGTGTTTCAGTTTGAAATGGCGTTCCACCGAATTCACAATCGCCCTAAGGTGCTGCAAAATCCTCAAGTGCACCTGCAGCTTAGTGCTACCCACATAGCGCAGTCCACAGGTGCACTCAAGGACATATACAGCAAACTCAGTTCTACAATTGTTGAAACCCTTTAATTCCACTGGTTTTGGGCTGAACGCTGACATATAGTTTGAGATGTTAACCCCAATACGGAAGGCCCTGCATGAACTGCATTTATAAAATCCATTTTTAGGTGAAAGCCAATTAGTTTTAACATCTACTTCAGGGCTTTTCTTGACCAATCCACTTCATATAGAGGGAGATCACCGAAAGGTGAGGGTAGGTTTGTTGGGTAGTATTTGAGCCAAAGCGGCATCAGTTAGAACTATGGGCCATTGATTTTTAATGATAGATCTAATCTTCCTTCCCTGCCGGCTGTAGGTAGTAATTAGTCTAACATTGGTCTCTTTACCTTGCTTTAATGTATTGGTGTTCAGGTTAGAGTCAGTGTTTATGTGTGTTTGAAAAAGCATGGTTTCTCTGGTTTTTTCATTGACTTTTGATATTGCCCATTCAATGATCTTCATATTATATCCTCGCTCCAAAAATATGTCTATTGTTTCTTCCTGGCACAAGACCAGATCTTTGTCTGATCTACAGATCTTACGCAGTCTCAAAAATTCCCCTTATGGGATGTTATTAATCAAGTGTTAAGGATAAAAACTAGATGCATGTAGTGTAGAGTTCCCTGCAGTGTTTTTACAATGTGTTCTATATTCTAATTTATTTTCAGCCACATATATATGCACATCCAAAATGTCAATAGCATGTTCATCAATGTGTGCAGTAAATTCCAGATTGAGTTTGTTGCCATTTATAAGTTCCACAAAGGCTTCTTTAGAACCTTTCCAAATAATAAATACATTGTCGCTGTACCGTAACCAGCTTTCTATATGTGATTCCCAGTCTGATCGGTGATTCACCATGATTACCCGCTCCTCCCACCAGCCTACGTGCAAACATGCATGTGTTCAATGCTAGTGTAGAGGGAGGTTATGTATAAAGTCATAGGAATGTAATCATCTGACCAGGGTACATCATACAGCTTTTTTTTTTTTAAATTGACGGTATCTGTAATGCAAAAAGGAATCCTTACTGCACAATCTTGAAGAACATAATCCACATATTGGGAGATCTTTAAGAAAAGACCATACTTTGTTGATATAATTGGTCTACCCGGTACTGGGGACACTCCTTTGTGGATCTTTGGAATGAAATCAATTATAGGCTAAACAGGGAACTCGTTATGCAAACATTGATAATCTTCTTTAGAAATAAGGCCCTATCGTTTAGATTTGGTCAGATCTCGTTTGAGCACATTTTTGATGGACTTAACCAGTTGCATATTAGATCTTATATAGCATGGGGCATCATTGAGGTGTTTACATACCTCTTTTAGATATTCAGTTTTAAGGACAAAGATCAATGCTACCTCCTTTGTCCGATTTATTAATTACTTCTTCATTTTTTCTTGCAGCTTTTTTATCAGATCACAATATTGCTTTTCTTGGTATTTGAATTTCCTGAACGTTTGCTGGGTTTTTGATTTAACTTTTGTATTTCTTCCGATTGTGGAAATATTCACTGCATCCCTTGGCATAATTGGCATGAACGATGATGCAGGTTTAAAAGGACTAGTTGCAGGAGCAAAGAGATTCATGCATTCATTACTTAGTGCTGTCTGAGTTCAAACTGTTGCGTCGTTGGGACTCTGTTCATTTAACAGATCTTGTAATATTCGTAGTATTGGTACATATGACACTTGTAAATTTTCGAAACTCACACCACTAGAAGATGCTTCCTGAGTGTTATGGCATCCTGATTATTTAATTGTGAAATATTTGATAAGTTTGAGTTTTCTGATAAATTTAAAAACATCTATTCTTGTTTGGCCGTAGTTGAAATTACTTTCAGGGCAGAACGTTAAACCTAAAGACAAGAGTTGAATCTCAGCTTCATTCAATTCAATATCTGACAACTTGATTACTGTATTGTTCATCCCTTTTACTTTCTTCTCCATCTGTTGCCTGTGGCTTCCTGTTTCTTGTATTGAGTTTCCTCCTTGCCCATTGTCTTTGATTTCTTCTTTGTTTGGTTTATGTTTTGGATTCCATGGTCTCAGCATTTGTCAGAGGTCTCTCTGTAAAAAATCGAGTTCTTCAGCCAATGTTAGTTTACCAAGTTCAGCTCCTCTATTGTTGGGATCCATTCTGCCATCCTTAGAATACGTTTCACTTTTCACTGAGCTGAAGGCAGATGCAGACATTACATCAGCTTTCTGGTTGTTAATTCTTTCATTTTCCCTGCTATATTAGGATTAGTGAGACGTTGCCATTTGATGGAGTCAAATTTCCTGGAGAAAGTAAAAATCTGACCTGTTTCGTAGTCAGTTTTATTTCTTGGGAATTTAAAGTTTTTTTTGTTGTTTTGATGACATCCTCATTTTTTTAATTCTATCCTTTATTTCACTCCGGCTTTTGGAAATTAAATTATTTAATTCAGCCTTATCCAGCTCTTTGTTAATGTTATCAATTTCCTACAAAATTGATTCTCGATCTATTTGTGCATATTTTATGAGAATTTGAACCGATCTTATTGATGCATCGAGATTACTAGCCTCAGCCCATTCCTTGAGCATCAAAGGATTCGGGTTTTCAAAACTCGGGGCTAACATAATGCGCAAACCACGTGGTATACGAACCAACTTCTTGGTATTTTTTAAGCAATTTTTGCTCCCACCACGTAGTTCTTTCACTTTTCATGTTTTTCTATAAAGCCTTTAAAAATGATTTAACATCGTTATCACCAGAAGGATTTAAGAGTCCCTTTGTCCGTATATTTTCTGTAAACACTAGTAAATTGTCTTAGAGCTTCTCCGCTGCTGCTTCCCTTTCCCGCAGCGCATCATCAGACATGTTTTTAAGTTGCTGATTCTGCTATGAGCCCAAAAGATATGACTTCCTTAATCCGTAATCCTAACCTGCACACCTCTCCACCTGTCTAGTGTGCTGACTTATCGCCGGCCTTGATATGCCTCATGGGTCCTCCGACTTGTGATTCAACGCTGCCTCTGCTCGTCAAGTATTTATAAACAACACAAAAGAGAACTGGGGGTCCTTGCAGTATAAAGGAAAACACGAAAATACAAGAGTGTATTTATGAATGAATCAGTACAAAGAATCTGAAAGGAGAGACTGGATTCCCATCAATCATTATATGATCAGTATTATCATTTGGTCATCCACCCGTTGGAGAGGTCTGTCTCTTGATCATAGAGATTACCTCAATGGGGAGCTCTCTTGCTCAGATGAAAAATTGGAACCAGACTCAATGATATAGAAATACTTATTAATAGTGATCATATGTATGTGGTGCAGTGCAAAAAATAGTAATGTGATAGGTGAAATATTTAAAAAGAGTTGTGTGGAGCAAAACACTTCTTTGATGGAACAAACTCCTCACACCCTTATTAAGAACAGTGCAAAAAACTCAGCAGTATTAACAAATAACTGCTATTAATAAGGTCGACATGTTTCAGGCATAAGGGTATATTACCCATGGCTTTCTTCAGGACCTATATATGTCGAAATCTTGCTACTGCAAAATGTACTCACACCCCCCAAAAAAGAAAGTGTGAAAAAAATAAATAATACAATTGATTTACTCAAGGTTGGAATCAATACAACCTCACTTGGACTCAATCCTCCATTTCAAAGGTGTACAAATCACCCGTCTTGGTCGGGGACTAAGCCTCACCTCACCTGGAACCTTTCTCAGGGATATGAGGCCCGCTCTGTCCGTCGTTGCCTCTGGCGTCTTCTGAGTCAGGGAAGGAGGCAAAGTATTTATGCCACGACAGGGGGTAACTGCGGCTTCACTCCTTACAGAGACTCCAGAGTCCAATCAGCTTTTCGCTGCTCGACCAACTTCCGGGGAGGGGGTCCATGTAACGGAAGCAGCCATCTTCCATATGATAGATTGTAGAACAATCCCAATGCAATACTTCAAAGCGGGCACGGACTCCAAAAATAAGGTGCATAATAAGGTGCAAAAATGTATTGCTCTTGCTCAGTCATATCTATGACGCGTTTCGGCCTCAACAGATGGCCTTGATCACATACAATGCGCTGTGGTGTACGCAGCAATTTACAAAAGAAACCCATGTGATTAACCAAATAAACGGTAGTGAAAACAGTCTAAAGACAAAATCTGTGTTGTTTGTTTCAACGACAGACTAATTCCCTCTCACATGTATTTGTCTCATTAACATAAATAAGGCTTAAATTAACAAATTGATATTGTATGATTCCATGCATAATTATTAAAGGATTAAATGCTCAAACTTCAAATTAAAATGCACATTGTTATCGATATTCCCGATATGTATGTTTTATGAAAACGTTGTTGGTTTTTGAGGAGATGTTCGTAGTCGCTGGTGCCGCACCTCCCATCCGGGGTGCAGTTCTCTGGCGGTGGTGAGCCACAACACAGGAAACCACAAAGGTGAACAGTGATCGTCCAACCAAAAACGAGTGCACTCACGGGTAAGTTATTGTAGAAAAACTTTAATGTGCAAGCCTCCAAGCACTGACAGACGCGTTTTGGCACAACGCCTTTTTCAATATATATATATATATATATACACACACATACATTTTTTGCTCTATTTTGGTCCACAATATTCTTTTCAATATTTTTGTACTTTACTACTTTACAGACACAGTATGTAAGCTCAATATTTTTGTTTTCAATATTTCTTATTCAAGTATATCAGTGTATTGCAATATTTTGGCCCTGACATTTTGTCATACAGCCTAATTCTAACTTCCCACTGTTACCTTTAATCACTTCTGTCAGGTCTCTGGTTCAAATCCATCACACACATTTACATGCACCACACGCACACACTGTAGGAAGTTGGCTTTTTATGTAGTGTACCAAAACAAGGTACACAATGTAGAAAGTCCAGACGGCCCTTATTTGCTCATAGGGCTTAAATGAATAATCCCAAAGGCTCTCTTTTGCGGTAGTGTGGGTGAGCAGTTTAGGCTTATCAGTGGATAGTGTTAAGCATTTGTTGAACACACAGAATCAATAAATGAGACACACACTCAAGAAGAAACTCAAGACCAATTTAAAAACAACAGGTAATTTTATGAATTTTTAACACCTCGAACCTCGTAATTGAAGTTCTATTTGAGCTATCAAATTATAAAGGTGAGTAAATATGTCACACAAATGTGCTTTTACACTGTATTGCTTTCCGATGGAGAAAGAAACATATACTACACAAAGATACTTGAAATCGTACTTCAGGGGTCCGCTTTACGATGTGAGGTAATAGGGGGTCAAGGTCACAAGATCTATGAGCAGTTCAGGTTGATCTGCCCTGGAATGTCTGGGTGCAGAGGTACTGGATGGGTTAGTAGCCTTGTGCGCAAAGAGGGCAAAGAGGGGGAGTCACTTAGAAAGAGGTTGTAGAGGGGGACATGGGGACACGTCCGGGAACTCCCAATGGGGTGCTCAATTTGTGAGGGTCTTAGGAGCAGGGGGTACAGTTGGTGTTCATCTACCCAGGCCAGGGACCTCTAAATCAGGGGGCATTGGTCAACTGGGCCCGTGCTTCAAGGCCATCACGGTTCTCGGTCAAACCTGCACAAGGGGGACAAAACAGGACAGCTAGGCCACTCACTGTGCTGGCCTCTGTGAAGTTGATGTCCCTCATCGGCTGGTCAGTCTTTGCGGTGTTAGAGTCTGGATTGGGCTTCAAACAAGCATTGGTTGCAGCAAGGGGTTAAGTGCCCCGGGTAATGGCACAGGGTGGCTCTGGGGGGGCCCTGGCATCTCCAAACTTGGAGGAGATGAATATGTTCTCTGGGAGCACAGTAACCTCCTCCAGGGTGGCTGCTTTGTCGGTGGACCTAGTGTGCAGCAGTTCAGTGAACTGGACGTTATGGTCGGTGCCTGGATGTTGCAGGGAAGTGGCTCCTTCACTTCAAGGAAGATGCTGATGGTTTGGCGAAGTGCTGATGGCACTCCGAGGCTTTTGAAGGATGCACAGCTACAGGACGAGACTGGTTGTTGCAATTGTTGGGACAGGACCAGGCAGGCAGGTTTTGGTGCCAAATTCCACTGTGGGTCTACAGTTCTCACTTCTTCTTCCACTCTTCTTTGTCCTTCTTTTCCTTTGTCAAGTAAATCTGAGTTCCTGGTGTCAAGGGACCCCCTAAATACAGAATATTGTCGCATTAAGGGTAGTGAGCTACTTACTCTTGAAGTCACTACAGCCCCTCTATGACCACTTGTGGGCATAATCCTGTCCCAGAGTTCCTAATTCCACCAAAATCAAAATGGTGGAACCCTTCTTTCGTGGAGCACATTGGGCATCCCACCTTAGGGGTGTGACGAGCCTGGTGGTGCAACTCGCCTAATTGCATAGTTAAATTACCGCCTGGATGTGGTGCAAAATGGGCCTCACAGCAGGGGATGGACATTCCCAGGTCTGAAGAAGCTGGGGTCAAATGTCAGAGGCGGCAGAGGCTTTGAAGCCTATGGCCTTGGGATGCAGAATCTGCCAACCTGCTTGAGGAGGTGCAAACACCTCCTCCCAGAGCAAGCATTGTTTCTGCCTTCTGAGAGTGGGGGATCTCACCTCCAGGGGGTCAGAAACTTGTATGTGGGGGCAGGCTGGAAGACACTAGTCAGCCAGCACACTAAGAGGCTGGTATGTTTTTAGGGGGCACCTCTAATAAATCCACATTTGGAATCAGTACAGAATCATTAAGACAAGGTGTTTGATACCAAACACCATAGGTTTCAGTGAAGCTGTCATGTAAGTGGGGAAATCATGCCGAGCACATATACTTATGTTGGCTTTCCTCTTCACTTGTACTATCTAGTAATTGAACTAGACAGCACAGGAGCATATGTGCTCATGCAGATATGTCCTCACAAATAATATAATGCACCCTACCTTAGGGCTAAAAGGCCTGCTGTAGGGGTGCCTTACATATATTGCATGCAGTGTCTGTGGGCATGGCACACAGGGTGATGCCATGCATGTTTTTACATTTGTTTGCACCATTTCATACAGCCTAAAATGACAGTCTGCATATGTTTGGTGGTGGGTCCCTTAGAGTAGCAATATACATGCTGCAGCCCTTAGGGATTCTCTTTAGTTTGCATGCCCTAGGTACCAGAGGTACCATTTACTAGGGACTTACAGAGGTGCTAAAGGTCTTGCCATTTGGGGTACAATTGAACAGTCACCTTGTTTTTGGAAAAGAGCACTGGCACTGGGGACCTGGTTAGCAGGAACTCAGTGCACTTCAGTCAAAATTGCATCAAATACCAGGGACAAAGTGGGGGTGACCATGTCAAAAGGGGCACTTTCCTACACACACGCCACAATTTCTGACCCAAACTACAAACATTACACCGCACACACACACACACACTGCACAAACACACCTCGCACACCACACACACCACACACCATGCATACACACCCACACTCCAGTCTCGCAGATGCATGAACACAGATCTGTGAACTGGGCTGCTCTCATTATGAAACGCCTGGCAAGTTCTACAGCTGTGATGGTGCAGAGATAGAACACGCTGGCCATGGACAAGCACAAACAAGCACCGCAGGGGGAGCATAAACAATCCCCTCAGAGGGACATTTTGCATTTCCAAGGCCACTAATTGAATGTAGGAGAAGAACAGTAGGATGGAATGTGCGTGAACCTGATACTTTATCTTATGAATATGCCTTCTGTTTGGGTCGTGTTTACTCAATTTGCTGCTGTTTCAGAATTAGCCTCCCTGGGCAGTGCTGGTCTCCGGAGAGCAAGATTTATCAAAGTGAGGCGGGAAAACATAATTATTGTGACTAAGAAATGGGGGGAAGGAGATCAAGCGCTAAACATTGCCTTGTGTTATGTTCTGAGAGGCCAAAAAGGGCCTATGATAAACACTCAGTGACATGGGTAGAAAGAGAGGGGCAGGACACTTTCTACCCACATGGACAACTGCTCATTGTGCTGGTCCATATTGAGGGGCAGGGCCCTTTAAACCTGTACATTTTGTCAGACTACAAATTATGGCCGCACAGAGAACAGCACAGTGTATCTATATACGCTCAGGGGGAGGACACTTTCTGCCCCACTGAGGGGCTGAGTGCATTCTGCCCACACAAAGAATTACTCATTGTGTTGGACTGACCTCAAGGGCAGAACACTTCCTGCCAGCACAGTGATGAGCACATTGTCTAGTTCTACACTTAGTGGCAGGACTCTTTCTGCCTACACAGAGAGCAATGCATGCACTCAGGGGCAGAGATCGTTCTGCCCAGACAGAGAACAGCTCATTATATCGTCCACAGAGACAGACTTGTAGAGGTGATAAAGGTCTTGTCAATGGGGGTACACTTGAAGAGTTACCTTGTTTTAGGGACAGAGCACTGGCACTGGGGATCTGATTACCAGGAGCCCAGTGCACTTCATTCAAAATTGCTTCAGATACCAGGCAAAATGTGGGGGTGACCATCAAAAGGGGCACTCTCCTACACACCTCCCCCCAAACGAAAGAGAATGAGACAACCTTTCCCAAAAGAGTCTTCATCTTCTAAGTGGAAAAACCTGGAAAGGTCATCTGCATTGGCATGGTCAGTCCCAGGTCTGTGCTCCACTGTAAGGTCCTTTATTTGTAGGAAAATGGACCACCTCATCAGTTTGGGGTTTTCACCTTTCATTTGCAACAGCCATCTGAGAGGCCTGTGGTCAGTCTAGACAAGGAAGTGAGTACCAAAAATGTATGTTCTCAGCTTCTTCAGGGACCAAACTACAGCAAAGCTTCCTTCTCAATGGCACTCCAACACGGTTGTCTGGGGAGCAACCTCCTGCTAATGAAAGCATCCGGCTGGTCACGGCCGTCATTGTTGGTCTGGGATAGGACTGCTCCACTCCCATGCTCAGAGGCATCAGTCTGCACTATTAACTGCTTAGAATAATCTGGAGCTTTTAGAATGGAAGCTGAGCACATTGCTTCCTTCAGAGTGTCAAAAGCCTTTTGGCAGTTCACTGTCCAGTTTACTTTCTTGCTTCTTGGAGGTCAGCTCTATGAAGGGTGCCACAATGGGCCCATACCCCTTCACAAACCTCCAGTAGTACCCAGCCAAGCCAAGGAATGCCCTGACTAGAGTCTGGATTGTTGGAGCTGCCCAGTCCACAATTGTTTGGATCTTGGGCTGTAAGGGTTGAACTTGGCCACCACATACAAGTGGTCCAAGTATTCAAAGATCCCTGCCCCGTTGGGCACATGCTTGCCTTGATAATGAGGCCTGCATTCTGCAGAGCCTCAAGGACCTTTCCAAGGTGGATCAGCTGATCCTACTAACTGGACCTATAGACAGCAATTTCATCAAGGTATGCTGCATTAAAAGACTCTAATCCAGCAAGGACTTTGTTTACCAATCTTTGGAAGGTGGCAGGGACATTCTTTAATCCAAAAGCCATTACAGTAAACTGGTAATGTCCATCTGGGGTCAGGAATGTTGATTTCTCTTTTGCTCCTGGGGTCAGACCAAACTGATAGTACTCTGATGTCTAATTCAAACTACTGAGAAATGTGCTGGCACCCAACCTGTCAATACATTCATAGGCTCTTGGGATAGGGTGTGCATCTGTCTTGGTGACAGCATTGAGACCGCTATAATCCACACAAAACCTCTGCTTTGGTTCATCACCCCTGGAATTACGCTTGGGGACTAAGATCACTGAGCCAGCCCATGGACTTTCAAAGGGTTAAATCACCCGTAACTTCAGCATCTTGCTGACTTTAGCTCTGATGATTTCCTTAATTTGGTAAAACTGTCTGTATATTTTGTTTTTGACAGGTGTGCTGTCTCCAATGTCCACATCATGGGTATACCAGGTTGTCTGACCAGGGATTAGGGAAAAGATCTCAGCATGCTGCCTCAGAACTTGTTTGCAGTCAGCTTGCTGTTGGGTAGAGAGGGTGTCTGAGAAGACAACTCCTTCAAATGACCCATCTTTAGGACTGTGGGAGAGTAAGTCAGGGAGAGGTTCACTCTCTTCTTCCTGCTCCTCATCAGTGACCATTAGCATGGCCACATCATTCGTGTCATAGAAAGGCTTCAGGCGGTTTACATGGATGACCCTGTGAGGGCTCCTGCAAGTGCCTAGGTCAAGTAAGTAGGTGACCTCAGCTTTCCTCTCAATGATAAGGTAGGGATCATTCCATTTGTCCTGGAGAGGCCTAGGTGCAACAGGTTGCCACACCCATACCTTCTGCCCTTGTTGAAACTCCACAAAAGCAACCTTTTGGCTATACCAGAGCTTCTAAAGCTCTTGGCTTGCGGCAAGGTTTTTGGATGTTTACCCATGTACTCAGCCATCCTTGAACGTAGATCAAGCACATAGTCCACAATATCTAGCTTTTGCTCCTTGAGAGGTAATTCCCAGCCTTCCTTCACTAGATATAGCGGTCCCCTTAAAGGATGACCAAACAGAAGCTCATAGGGACTTAAGCCCGCTAGATTCTGTGGCACTTCTTTGTAGGCAAAAAGCAGGCATGGAAAAAGGACATTTCATCTCCTTCTGAGTTTTTCACGGAGTCCCATGATCATATCTTTCATGGCTTTGTTGAATCTCTCAAGTAGACCATTGGCATGTGGGTGATATAGGGTGGTAAACCTGTATGTCACCCAACACTCAGCACACATGACATTTAGGTAGCCAGACATGAAGTATCTACGTCTGTCTGACACCACCTCCTTAGGAAACCCCACTCCGGTAAAGATACTGATGAGGGCCCTATGAAATGCAGAAGCAGCAACAGTCTTCAGTGGACTTGCTTCAGGATACCTGGTGACATGAGCCACCACCACCAGTATTAATCTGTTTCCTGATGCTGTTGGATTATCAAGGGGACCAACCATGTCAATCCCTACCCTTTCAAAGGGAACCCCACCCACTGGTAGTGGGATTAAAGGGGCCTTTGGGTGGTTACCCGTCTTGCCAATGGCTTGACAGGTAACACAGGAGTTACAAAACTCCTTCACCTTCGGGGACATGTTTGGCCAGTACAAGTGAGCGGCTAACCTACTCCAATTCTTTTCTTGGCCAAGATGCCAAGCTAAGGGGATGTCATGGACCAATGACAGTAAGAACTCTTTGTAATGCTGAGGCACTGCCACTCACCTAGTGGCACCAGGTTTGGGATCTCTGGCCTCAATATACAGGAGCCCCTCCTCCCAATAGGTCCTGTGGGGGTCACTGACATCTCTCTTTTCCTGTGCAGCAGCTTGATTGCTCAGGCTCTCAAGAATGAGACAAGTTTTCTGTCTCTGGCACAGCTATTCCATAGAGGGTCCCCATGGGCCTAAGAGCTCTGCCGTGTAAGGCTCAAGTTCCTGGGTCTCAGTTCCCTCGAGAGCTGACAGGTCTTCTCCCTGAGGAGAGGGGACCTGAGCTTGTGGCTGTTCAGAAGTTGATTTCCCAGCCTTCTTGCCTTTTCTCTTGGAGGATTGGTCCATTATTCCAGGCCCCAATTCCTCTTTTTCACTCTGAGCTTTACTATGTGCTCTTGTTTTTACACACACACATATTCAGGTATTCCCAGCATGGTTGCATGGGATCTCAGCTCTACCTCAGCCCATTCTGAGGTCTTCAGATCATTCCCTAGCAGACATTCAACAGGAATGGCAGACAACACAACCATCTTCTTTTGGGCAGATACCCCTCCCCACTCGAAGGACACCATAGCCATGGGATGAACCTTAGTGCAGTTACTGGTGACTGGATGACTGGATACGTTTGTCCAGCCAAATACTGCTCTAGGCATATCAGTTTTTCAGTCACCTTGGTGACACTTGCACCTGTATCCCTCAGTGCTTCTACTCGAAGCCCATTGATAAGTGGCTGTCTGTGTTTCTCCAGGTTACTGTGCTAGACAGAACAGCTACATCCACCCCACCCTCTGAGATAAAGGTAGCTTCAGTGTGCTCTCTGACCTGGTCAATAAGGATCCCATCTGGAGACCCACCACCCCAGTGGTAACAAGGAGTGCACTAGTGGAAGCCTTTTTGGTACATGAAGAGTTCCCAGTTCAGTGTCCATTGGCTTTACAATTGAAACACCAAAGCTTTTTGGGATCCCAGTTTTTACCCTGCTACCCACCCTTGGATTGTGAAGTGTCCTAGACCCACCCTCCTGAACAGGTTTTTGGGGTCCTGTAGGAGACTCTTTACCTTGGCAACTCCTTTATTTTGGTCACCCCTACCGTGAGACTTTTTGGACACCCTAGTCTTGACCCAATGGTCAGCCTTCTTCCCCAACTCATGGGGAGAGACCAAACCTAGGTCCACTAAGTATTGGTGCAATTTTTCAGGAGTACAGTTACTTAACAGATACTCTTTCATACGTAAATTATAAAGCCCATCATAATCTTGCACCTTACTCCACCTGGTGTTTTAACTGAATAGTCTACAAAATCAACTCAGGAATGACTTAAGGTTTTGTGAGTCTCCATGGACTTAAACCTGTACTTCTTAGTGGTGAGAGGAAAGGCCTCAATCAGGGTATCCTTCATAAGGTCATAGGACTCAGCATCTTCTTCAAGTGTCAGAAGTCCATCTTGGCAATTGCCAGACAAAAGCTCCTCGAGAAGAGAGCCCCAATACGTTTGTTGAGTTTTCTCATTTTACAAGCCCTCTCACTGGCTGTAAAACAATTTGTGATATCACCCTCAACATATTTGGAGACATCCACTTGGGGAATTTGAGATCAAACGTTTCCTCCCTATCTCAATTTACCTTGTTGCTGTCACCATTTATGGGAGCTAGACCAATCTTAGCCCTTTCTCTCTCTATGGCAAGGATTTTGGCCTCCAGGGCTACTCTTCAGGCTTGTCTCTCCAGCTCCTGGTCTGGATGCTCTAGTTTTTCTTAGGGCCTCGAGTGGCTTGGCCTACCTCGAGATACAGTTTTAGGGAAGAGGTTTCTACTTTTCTCCTCTTACTCTAGTGGTATTAGAAGGGAGGTCATGAGTACTGTTAGCAGACTCATCTTCACTGATATGGTCATCATCAATGCTGCCAGGGTCTTCTTCTCTTGCCTGGGCTCTATCAAACTCAGCAAGCAACTCCAGAAGGTTGGTCTGGACCCAGCTGCAATTTTGCAAGCCTTGCAGGGGTCGTTTAGCTGCATCAGAATAAGGGCCTGATTTAGATCTTGGTGGACGAATTACTCCATCACTACGGTGACGGATATCACGTCCGCCGAAATATAAATCCCATTATTTCCTATGGGATTTTAATTTTAGCGGACAGGATATCCGTCACTGTTGTGACAGAGTAACCCGTCCACCAAGATCTAATTCATGCCCTAAGTTGCAGGTAAGGGGTCACGTTGAGTTCCTCGACTCTTTCCTCTGAGGTTGACAAGGCCTAACTACTCGTATACCTTTTTTTTAAATCTGACGCAAAATGGCTTAGGTTCTTAACAGAAGGCCCTAACAATTCAGATTAGAAATATATGGAAAATAAAAAAAATAAAAAAAATTGAAAATAATTTTTGGCTAAAGTCAATTGTGAGTTTCTTTGTGGAATCACCTATTGACCAGGTGGTTTCAGCAAAGGCAAAGACTTGCACCCCACCGCTGATGCACCAATGTAGGCGGCTAACTTTTTATGCAGTGTACCAAAATGAGGTACACTATGTAGAAAGTCCGGATAACCCTTATTGGTTAACAGGGATTAATTTAATAATCCCAAATGTTCTCTTTTGCAGTAATGTGGGCGAGCAGTTTAGGCTCATCTCGAGGGTAGTGTTAAGCATTTGTTGAACACAGAGTCAATAAATGAGAGGCACACTCAAGAAGAAACTTGAGACCAATTTACAAACATAACAGGTACAGGTATTTTTACATATTTTTAACACCGAAAACTTCATTATAAGAAAAAGTCCTTTTTGAGTTTCAATTTTTACAGGTGAGTAAAAATGGCAATTATGTGGTAATGCTCTCCAATGGATAAAGAAACATATACTTCATATAGGTACTTGCAATAATTTTTTAGGGGTCCAATTTAGGACTTAAGATGATAGAAGGTCAAGGTCACAAGATCCACCAGCAGTTCGGGTTTACCTGCACTGTAGTGCCCGGCTGCAGAGGCGCTGAACGGGCTGGTAGGCTTGTGCACTACACTGAAGGCAAAGAGGGTGGGGGATCTTGAAACAGGCTGCAGAGGGGTACTTGAGGACTAGTCTGGGAGCTCCCAACGGTGGGTGGTCAGTTTGTGAGGGTCTTGGGAGCAGGGGGGCACAGTTGATGTTCATAGACCCGGGCTCGGGAGCTCGGGTCCAGAGGGTTTAGGTTGGCTGGGCCTGTGCATCAAAGGCATTCATTTTTCTCAGTCAGACCTGCAATAAGGAGGCACAACAGGGCAGCTGGGCCAACCTCAGTGCTGGCCTCTGTGATGCTGATGTCTCTCATTAGTTGGTCAGTCTTTGCGGTGCTGGAGTCTGGATTTGACTTCAAACAAGCAGTGGTTGCGGCAAGGGTTCTGGTACACCAGGTATTGGTGCTGAGTGGCTCCTGCGGGTACTGGCATCTCCAAACTTGGTGGAGAGATGGATCTGACCTCTGGGAGCAGGGCGACCTCCTCCTGGATGGCTGCTGTGTTGGTGGACCCAGTGGTCAGCAGTTCCGTGAACTGGATATTGTGGTCGGTGCCTGCAGGTTGCAGGAAAGTGGCTCCACCACTTCAAGGGAGATGTTGATGTCTTGGCAAAGTGCTGGTGACCCTCTGCGGTTTTAGGAGGATGCAAAGCTGCAGGATGAGTCGAGTTGTTGCAATTGTCGGGACAAGAGTCGGCAGGCAGGGTTTGGTGCCAAAGTCTACTGGTAGTCCATAATTCTTGCTTCTTCTTCGGCTCTTATTTGTTCATCATCTTCGTTTGTCATGTGAATCTGAGTTCCTTGTGTCAGTGGGCCTCCTGAATACTGAGTTTTGGGGCATTAAGTGGAGTGAAGGGTAGTAGCCAATGGACTATCTGAGTTCCTGGTGTCAGTGGGCCTCCTTAATACTGAATTTTGGGGCATTAAGGGGAGTGAAGGGGAGTAGCCAATGGAATACTTACCCTTGGGGTCACTACATTTCCTATATGACATCTTCCTGTGGGGAGTGGGCATAACACAGTCCAAGAGTTCCTAATTCCACCAAAATCAAAGTGGTTGGACCCTTCTTTCATGGAGTACATCATGCAGCCCATCTTAGTGATGTGACTAGCCTGGTGGTTCAACACACCTACTTACATAGCTAGTTTTCCGTCTGTACTGGTGCCAAATAGGCCTTAGGGCAGGAGGTGGCATCTCCCAGGTCAGGGGTAATCTGGGGGGCGCATATTAAAGGCGGCAAAGGATTTTAAGCCTCTGGCCTTGGTATGCGGATTTACTAGCCATCTTGCTAGAGGACATGTAAACATGTCCTGCCAGAGCAGGCATTGTTTCTGACCTCTGAGAGCGCCGGCTTTCACCTCCAAGGGGTCAGAAACTTGGCTGTGGTGGCAGGCTGGAAGATACCAGTCAGCCAACAAAATACGAGGTTGGTTGGTTTTCAGAGGACACACCTAACATGCCTGCTGGATGCATATCTTAATAAATCCACTACTGACATCAGTACGGATTTATTAAGACAAGGTGCCTGGTACCAAGCACCATAGGTTTCAGTGAAGCCATCATGTAGCTGGAGAACTTGGAATGGCCGGTGCCTAGTACATATTCTTAAGATGGCTTCTCTGTTCACTTGTACTATCTGGTAATTGAACTAGACAGCACAGGGGCACATCTGCCCATGCAGATATGTCCTCACATGTACCATAATGCACCCTGCCTTAGTGCTATAAGGCCTGCTCTAGGGGTGATTTACATATATTGCACGCAGTGTCTGTTGGCATGGCTCGCAGGGTGTGTGCCATGCTGTGTTTTCACATTTGTTTGCACCATTTCACGCAGCCTGCAATGGCAGTCTTCATGAGTTTGGTGGTTGGCCCCTTAGGGTGGCACAATACATGCTGCAGCCCTTATGGACCATCTTTAGTAACCATGCCTTAGGTTGGTGCCAGATGTACCATTTACTAGGGACTTACAGAGGTGCTAAAGGTCTTGCCAAATGGGGTACAATTGCACTGTTATCTTGTTTTACGGAAAGAGCACTGGCACTAGGGAAGTGGGTAGCAGGAACTCAGTACACTTCAGTCAAAATTGCATCAAATACTAGGCAAAAAAGGGGGGGCGACCATGTCGAAAAGTGGAACCTTTCTACACACACCACAAGTTCACACACAAACCACATATATTACACCACACACACTGCACAAATACACCTTGCATACCACACACACAACACATATACACACACCAACAAACCATGCACATACACTGCACATATGCACCACACAATCACACACACACACATCACACATACATACCCATACACCATGTACGCAGATGCACAAACATGGATCTGTGATCTGGGCTGCTCTCATTATGAAACCCCTGGCAGGTTCTACAGCTGTGATGGTGCAAAGATGGAACACGCTGGCCATGGGCAAGCACAAACAAGCACCGCAGGGGGAGCATTAAACTGCCCCCTCAGAGGGACATCGTTCATTTCCAAGGCCGCTAATTGAATGCAGGCGAAGACGCACAAACCTGATACTTTATTTTATGAATATGCTTTCTGTTTGGGTCGTGTTTTCTCAATTTGCTGCTGTTTCAGAATTAGCTTCCCCAGGCAGTGCTGGTCTCCAGAGAGCAATATTTACCAAAGTGAGGCGGGAAAACATAATTATTGTGACTAAAAAATGGCGGGAAGGGGATCAGGAGCTGAACATTAGCTTGTGTTATGTGCTGAGAGGCCAAACAAGACCTATCAATGATGGACTCTCAGCAAAATGGGTAGAAAGAGAGAGGCAGAACCCTTTCTGCCCATATGGACAACAGCTCATTGTGTTTGTTCATATTGAGGGGCAGGTCTCTTAATACTCGCACATAGAACAGAATATAATGTTGGACTAAGACTTCTGTCTGCACAGAGAACAACCCGTTGTGTCCGTATACACTCTCAGGGGCAGAACCCTTTCTGCCCCACCGAGGGTCAGGGCTCATTGTTCCCACACAGAGAATAATACATTGTGTTGGACTACCCTCAGTGGCAGGACGCTTCCTGCTTGCACAGTGAATGGTACATTTTGTCGGTCTACACTTAGGGGCAGTACTCTTTCTGCCCACACATAGATCAATGCATACACTCGGGCAGAACTCCTTCTGCCTGCACAAGATCAGTGCATTATATTGGTCCAATAGTAAGGGGCAGGACTCTTTCCCCCCTCACAAAGAACAATGCATAGATTTAGGGGAAGAAATCCTTCTGCCCTCACAGAGAATAGTGCATTATATCGGTCCATAGTGAGGAGCAGGACTCTTTCTGCCCACAAAGAGAACAATGCATAGACTCGGGGGCAGAATTCCTTCTGCTCACACAGAGAATAGGGCATTATATTGGTCCAAAGTGAGGGGGAGGACTCTTTTTGCCTACACAGAGAGCAATGTATAGACTCAGGGACATCTACTTCTGCCCACACAAGAACAGAGCACTATATCTGTCCATCGCGAGTGGCAGGATCTTTCTGCCCACACAGAGAACAATGCACTGCATTGGCATGCCCTCAGGTGCAGAACTCTCTCTGCCCACACAGAGAACAGCACATTGTATGGTCTACCCTTGGGGACAGATCTCTTTCTGCCCACACAGAGAACAGCACATTGTGCCAGTCTACACTCAGGAATGGAGCCCTTTCTGCCCACACAGGAAACAGCCCATTGTACCAGCCTACACTCTGCAACTGACCCCTTTCTGTCCACACAGAGAACAGTGCATTGTGCCAGTCTACACTCAGGAATGGAGCCCTTTCTGCCCACACAGAGAACATTTCATTTTGCCAGTCTACACTCAGGAATGAAGCCCTTTCTGCCCAGACAGGGAACAGCTCATTGTGCCAGCCTACACTCAGGAACAAAACTCTTTCTGCTCGCACCAGAACAGCACATTGTGCTGGTTTTCACTCAGAGGCAAAACTGTTTCTGCCTGCACAGAGTACAGCACATTGTGTCGGTCATCTCTCGGGGGCAGAACAGTTTTTGTCCGCGAAGAGGATAGCTCATTGTGTTGTGTAAATGCAGGGCAGGACTCTTTCTGTCATAGAGAATACAAAGCATTGTGCCAGACTACATTGAGGAACACAGCCCATTCTGCCCACACAGAGAACAGCCCATTGTGCCAGTCTGCACTCGGGAACAGAATCCTTTCTGCCCACACAGAGAACAGCCCATTGTACCAGTCTACGCTGAGGAACAGACACTTTCTGCCTACACAGAGAACAGTCCATTTTGCCAGTCTACACTGAGGAACAGACACTTTCTGCCTACACAGAGAACAACGCATTGTGCCAGTCTACACTTGGGAACAGAGCCTTTTCTGCCAATGCAGAAAACAGGCCATTGTGCCAGTCTACACTCAGGAACTTAGCCCTTTCTGCCTGCACAGAGAACAGCCCATTGTGCCAGTCTTCACTCGGTAACAGATTGTGCCAATCTACACACGGAAACAGAACCCTTTCTGCCCACACAGAGAACAGCCCATTGTGCCAGTGTACACTTGAGAACAGAACCCTTTCTGCTCAAGCATAGAACAGCCCATTGTGCCATTCCACACTCGGGAAGGAACCCTTTCTGCCCACACAGAGAACAGGCCATTGTGCCAGTCTACACTGAGGAACAGACAGTTTCTGCCCACACAGAGAACCGCCCATTGGGACCGTGTACACTCGGAAAAAGAACCTTTCTACCCACACAGAACAGTGCACTGTCTACACTCGGGAACTTAGCCCTTTCTGCTCAACCAGAGAACAGCCCATTGTGCCAGTATACACTCGAGAACAGAATCTTTTCTGCTCAAGCTTAGAACAGCCCATTGTGCCATTCCAAACTCGGGAAGGAACCCTTTCTACCCACACAGAGAACAGCCCATTATGCCAGTCTACACTGAGGAACAGACTTTCTGTCCACACAAAGAACCGCCCACTGGGCCAATGTACACTCGGGAACAGAACATTTCTGCCCACACAGAACAGTGCTTTGTCTACACTCTGGAACTTAGCCCTTAGCTCACCGACAGTTAAGTACTATTTTGTTATGTCCTTAATAATTATTTATATAAGCAGTGGTTTAAGAGAGTAGGATTAATGTAAATTTATCTTTTATAAGCGGTATAAGAAATGGCTTATGGGATATTTTAGTTTGTGATTGAATATTTTAAAAAATGGTTTAAAAAAAAAGATTTGGGGATCATTTTTTTTCGTATGTAGGTTGATGGGGTTATTTTTACAGTAGGAGGCATGTGTTGTTGGCGGTTTGATGATTTACGAGTTTAAAAAGGAAATTATATCCTACCGGAGTTATTTTTTCATTGACGGTTTAGGAGGCTCGTGATGGTTGAGCTTGCGCCAGTTTTTCTTGATGCGTGCAGAAATTGAGGGGTTTCTGTGTGTTCGCGTGCTGGCGGCAGGCTGTGAGAAGGAAGAATTCTGCTCGCGAGCGTGATATTGACACGCACAAGTATTTGTATGTACGCCGGTACGCGTACAGTTGAGAGGATTGGTGCTTTTCATCTCGGGGCAAAAAGTGGCACATAGCGGCCGCCGTACGAATAACGTAAGGTGCGGCGGCCATTTTAGAGAGTTGGGAAATGGAATATTGAAAGTAAGATTTAAAGTGGTAGACATGTTTTGGGAAACGCGGAGTAGTAATAGTATAATAGTATAATAGTAATAACGTAAGCTGAGGTAAACTGTTCTTTGTGAAGGCTGGTTTGGAGTTATTATAGGAGAGGTGCAAGTTTGAGGTAAAGAGGAGTATATTGAAGTAGTGTTGGATTAGTTGGTTGGTATAAGCGAGGAAAGATAATTTGAAAAAATAATGGATCAAGGAGAGGGTGCTGTCTTTGAGGAAAGATTTAAGTCCTATATGGACAAAATGTTTGGTGAATTATCTGTCTCTCTGGATAAAAAGATAGAGAGTACAGTGGAAAAAAGAATAAGCGAGGAGAGAAGAAAGAAAAAGAATAACGAAGAGGAAGTCTTTTGGTCTACAGAGGAATTGGAGGTAGTGCCTGGAACATCTAAGGATAGTGATGTTAAAAGAAAGGAAAAGGAAAATGAAAAAGAGAAAATGATGAGAAAGAAGGGTCATGAACGTAAGGTTCGTGAGGATGAGAAGGAGATCGCTATAAAGGCGAAGAAAAGGAGGCATAATGTAGTGGCATGTGACTCTACATCTTCAAATGGGGATGTAGAAATTTTGTGTTCCTCAAGCTTTGAGGATAGTGATTTGGAAGAGATTTTGCCAAAGAACAGAATAAATGAGGATAAGAAAATTAAAGTAGAATTAGGGGATTTTGTAGACCCTTTGGGCGAAGAAATGTTCGACCCTTTGTTAATTCAGCACCCTTTATCGCCTCAATGGATGCCCGCAGACCATGTGGCCAAATATATTTCATATTGGATTAGGAAGGAAATTCCTAAGGAGGTTCGGACCAGGCTAAGATCAGAGTGTCCGAGGCCACGACTTGAAAATAAGGTGGCTTATACTCCAGAACTTGATGCGAAAATGATAAGCTTCCTGAACAAGTCAGGAAGAGACCCTAGAAAAGAGTTAGATAAGGGCCTCAAAGGGTGTCAGGATAGATTATTGGATATATTGGGGCCGTTAACGAAGGTTTTTGATATGTGCGAAGAAGCACATATAAATAATACTGGTGTGGATGTTTCAGAGTTGCGACAGTGGGTGCAATGGGCTATTTGCCTTTTAGGGAATACCAATGCTGCTTTATGTATTGAAAGGAGGAAAAGTATTCTTATGAAGATTGATCCAAAATTGGCAGAATTAGCAGGAAAGGATCCAGGTGAAAGTTGCAAGGGAATGCTCTTCGGGGAAGAGTTTATAAAGGACATGGCGAGATATGTAGAAACTTTCAATTCACTACAAAAAGTTCAAAAAGATATTAAAAAGGTTTTTGGCACGGCCGGGAGGATGCGGGGTCGATTCCCCGGCCGTGGGCAAGGTATTACTCGAGGATCCTTTACGAGGGGATACAGATCCTACAGTTATGAATATGGATTGGGCTCAAGGTTTGGTCAGCCAGGATTTTATCCACAAAGGCAGAGAGCGAGAGGCAGAGGATCAAGATCTGAGAGAAGAGGAAGAGCTTCCTCAGGTAAGATCAGACAAAGACCCTATTTCTACCCTTGTAAAAGTGGGCGGCAGACTAGCCCTTTTTGCTATGAGGTGGAAGGAAATAACTCAGGATCCATGGGTTTTGCAAACGGTTCAGGGATATCGGATAGATTTCGTGGATATTCCGGTTCAAATAAGGTGTCCAAATTTGTTGAGGTTTGCAAAACATCAGGAGATTTTAGTGTCAAAGGAAGTAGAAGATTTGAGAATGAAAGGGGCTATGGAGATGGCAGAAGAAGTAAGAGGTTGTTTTGTAAGCAATATTTTTTTGGTGGAGAAAAAAAGACAAGAAAATGAGGCCAGTAATAAATTTGAGAGAATTGAACGATTGGGTGTTACAACCACTTCAAAATGGAAGGAGTAAACATGTTGAGGGACATTTTAAGAGAGGGAGATTGGTTAACACGTTTGGACCTCAAGGATGCTTATCTAACAATTCCAATGTGTCTGGAACAAAGATTATCTGCAGTTCAGATGGGAAGGAAAGAGGTGGAGGTTCAAATGTCTCCCATATGGTCTGACGTCAGCTCTGAGGTGTTTTACGAAGGTGATGAGGCCAGTTGTGGGTTGGTTGAGATCAAGAGGAATTCGGATGATTGTATATCTAGACGACATATTGATAATGTCGGAGACGAGGAATTTGGCCATAGATCAGACAGAGTGTGCAGTGAGAGTATTGGAGGACCTAGGTTTTGTAGTGAACAAAGAGAAATCATGTGTGGTTCCGTCTCAGGAGATACAATTTTTAGGTATCAAGATTCAGACCTTGGAATGTGTATTGAAGTTACCGATGGACAAGGTGAAGAAGATTCGGAAAGAGGTGATGAGAGTGATAAAGGCGGATTGGATTACTCTACGTCAGTTAGCAAGGTTGTTAGGTCTGCTGTCTACGTCTATTCAAGAGATTTTTCCAGCGCCTCTTCATTACAGGGCGCTTCAGAGGTTAAAGGCATATCATTTGAGACAGGGAGCTAAGTATTCACAGAGGGTGAAAATGAATCAGGAAACTCACGAGGAGTTAGAGTGGTGGTTGACGAATTTGGATGCCTGGAACGGGAGAGCGATTTTTGGAGGGAAGCCGGAGATGGTCATAGAGTCGGATGCGAGTAAGCATGGTTGGGGAGCGAGATGTGGGAAAGTAGAGACTGGGGGACTTTAGTCGATGGAGGAGAAGAAACTTCATATAAATTGTTTGGAACTACTAGCGGGGTCATTTGCAGTAAAGAGCTTTTTGAAGGGTCAAGTGAAATGTTGTATTCTGTTTAAGATGGACGGTGTTTCGGCGGTTCAGTATGTGAACAGATTGGGGGGTCCAAGGTCACGAAGTCTGCCGGAATTAGCGAAGGAATTTTGGAGGTTTTGCATTGAAAGAGACATTATGTTTCAGGCTCAGTATATTCCGGGGAAGAGCAATGTAGAGGCAGATTGGAATTCGAGGTATCTAAGGGATGCGAGCGATTGGAGATTGAACAGGGGGATATTCGAGAGTCTTCAGGAGAGATGGGGACCTTTGCAGGTGGATTTATTTGAGGACAGGTTGAATATGCAGTTGAAGGAGTTTTACAGTTGGAGACCGGACCCTGAAGCGAAAGGAATAGATGCTTTCCTTCAGGAGTGGGGTTCGGGAAGGATGTATGCATTCCCTCCTTTCTCAATGATTCAAAGAGTGTTGTTGAAGGTGAGGAGAGAGAAGGTGACTTTAGGTTTGATCGTTCCTTTTTGGCAGACACAAGTTTGGTTTCCAGATGTAATGAATCTTCTTGTGCAGGACCCTGTGTTGATTCCGAGTTTTCCAGAGGTTTTGTTGGATGCTCAGGGGAACGTTCATGATCTGGTAATTTCAGGACACTTGAGACTTCTGGCATGTCTGATTTCAGGAGAGTCTGGGAAGTGTCAGGACTATCTTTTGAAGCTTCAGAACTTATCTGTGGGTCCTGGGCTCAGCGAACAACTAAGGCTTACAGAACGGCTTGGAGGAGATGGTGTAGTTGGTGTATTGAGAGGAATTTGGATCCCGTTACAGTTGATGTTGGGAAAGTTGTAAATTATCTATCTAGTTTATTTAGGAGAGGTTTTGCTTACAGTTCTGCGAAATTAAGTAGGTCTGCTATTTCGGCGGGTCATGTCATCATTGGTGGGTTGCCAGTGGGGCAACATGCCTTGGTTAAAAGAGTTTTAAGGAGTATTCGTTTTGAATTGCCTCCTAGGGCAAAATATAGTTTTCTATGGGACGTTTCGCTCGTGTTGAAGGAAGTAGAAAGTTGGGGTGATAATGCTGGTTTGTGTTTAAAAAAGTTGTCATGGAAGTTGGCTTTGCTTTTATGTTTGGTTTCATTTAGAAGAGTATCAGACATTAAAGCTTTGGAGGTTACTTCGAGGAGTTTTCAACCGGAAGGTCTGTGCTTCGAGTTGAGGAAAAGAACTAAGACTATGACAAGGACCATTTTTTATCCTAGTTTGGAGGAACATAGTAGTTTGTGTGTGGTTAATTGTTTGAAAGAGTACGAAAAAAGAACTTTGGGATTGAGAATCAGTGGTTGTTCACAATTGTTAATTTCATTCAAAAAGCCATATAAGGCGGTTTCGACTCCTACTTTAGCTAGATGGGTTAAAGAAGTGATGAAAAAAGCAGGGGTGGATGTGACTGTATTTGGAGCGCATTTGGTTAGAGGTGCGATGGCAATTAAAGCATTCATGAGAGGTTTAAGTTTGAGTAGTATTTTAAAAGCGGCTGATTGGAGTACTGATACAACGTTTAAAAGGCTCTACTTTAAACCTGTGGAAAATGTTTTACAGAGAGTTTTGGATTGAATTTGAACATGCATAATATTGGCCTCCGGGCCTTGCAATAAAATGCAGATTTTCCACAGTATTAATGGGTAGAAAATCATAATTTTATTAAAGGCACAGAGGCTAATATTATCCCTCCCTTATTTCTTCCCTACCGACTCATTGTTGTTTTATAATTTATTTCAAAATAGGTCAGAACTGAAGAAGTGGATTCATGATTCATTGGCGTTCGGTGACGTCCAAGGTTTTTTAATGGGATTGTTTCGTTCGCAGCGGATAAAAGAAGAAAGATGGCTGCCAGTGTTGGAGTATTATGCATGTTCAACGTTCTAGATTTATTTGGATGATTCTATTCTAGCTGTTTCTTGTTGCTGCTGTGAGTTGCAATAAAGGAATATGATGCATAATATTAGCCTCCATCCCTTTAATAAAATTATGATTTTCTACCCATTAAAACTGTGGAAAATCTGCATTCAAATCAACATCTTTTTTACAATAACCATGTCGTCTTGATGATTACTTGAAACATAACGTAATTGTAAATGAGAACACATTATCTTATGTATTCCAAATTATTGTGATGCAATACAAAATTTGTTCTTGTATGACATTTCACATAATGTCATTTCTCACATTGCTCATTGCGTAGCTAACAGTAAGCCCAATGCATTTCGGGACTCACAGGTCCCTTCTTCAGGGGAGAATTTCTGTGAACAAAAAAGTTATACAACATATTTATTACTCCAGATGTAGTGTTTTGCGTGAACAATAATAGCAAGAAGTTTGAAAAGTAGAGTCCCTTATCCAAAAATGACATGCGTTTTAACAAGAAGGTGATACTGTGGGGCGCGTTGGAAGAACAGTGCGAGTTAAAATTCCATGCCATTGGTACTTATCGTGATCATATTATATGACATAATGCAAAGGAATTATGTTAGTGAATTGTGGTGTTATGTAAAAGAAAATGAAAAAAAGGAAAAAAAGAGAAAATAAAAATTAGGTCAAAAAAAGAACGGATGCTAAATGTTCGTACCTGTGAGGCAGTGATATACCTCTAAGTGTAAGCCTGCAGTGAGCGGTTCAGAAACAATAAAAACCTGTGGGAAAATTGAAATGCGCATTGATACCGTTGCAACAAATTAACCAATTGCGTGTTCACACAGTATCTGATATTGCCCTGTCATGTTTGGTGGGGCTTTATACATAGTGAGGAGTCCCATTGTATTAATCTTACTCATTGAACCAGTTAAATACGAGTAAGTGAATGGACAAATAAATGCACACTCACCGGAGGTGCCGGTAGCGATTAATTAATCTGATCGGGGCTTCCTGGATTCGTCCTGAGTTCTGGGGATGTCTTTAAGCACTCACGAGTAACGGATCTGTTTGCAAAAAAATTGCATAGGTTACCTTTCTAAATGAATAAAGGCGTACTAAATGGAAGAGAATATTCTTACCGTTTACGGAAGAAAAAACTGAGTGCAACTGCATGCTGATATTTGCTTCTCGAGAAATGCTGTGTGTGCAAGCAGCGGTTAAAAACATGTCCGCCTGCGTCATTACGAACTAGAGATGGGACTGTGCCGGTACGCTAACTAGTAGCCTGCGTGGTGAAAGAGTTATGGGAAATGTAGTTTATTGTGTTTATTAGATAAATAAGCGTGATAAATGGTAAAATATAACACGAATGATGTATCGGATGAAGCGATAGACGCCTGCTAAATAAAAGATCAATGGAAGTAAACGTGAATGTTAGCAGTGGTAAAGTGCTTGCAACTAATACGTCAAGTTGAACATAAGACGCGTATTGAATAAAAAGTCGGTAAAAGTAAACGTGGATGTTAGCAGTAGTGAAATGCTCAAAACAAATACCTTGTATAAAAATAGAAGAGGATGTTAGTGGATTGAGATTTAAATGGATTCAAAAGAACAATGGATATTAGTTAGTGTGGAAATTCACTTTTACTGACCAACTAATGTAGAATCTTTAAAGTAGTATGGATAAGAGAATTATATGCATTGTACAGTTTTAAAAAATATCCGATATAATCACAGAAAACAAATCATTTCCATTTTGTCATTAAGAACCATAGGGGATAAAGTTTTTAAAAAATCCATCCAATATATTTCTCTTTCTAACACTTTTTTGTTGTTCTCAACTCCTTCATGTTTAGGGACAACCTCGAATTTGTGCTCCAAGCTGAGATATACTATGTTTCGCTTCTGCCCAATGAACGGCTACACTTGAGGTTTTGCTACCAGTACGTATGGTACTTTTGTGTTCTGTTAAGCGAACTTTGAACGTACATTCCGTTTTGCCTATGTATGCCTTGCTGCATGGGCATTTTAAACAATAGATTATGTTTGTGGTGTTACAGTCAGATGTGTGTTTCAATGTAATGTTTTTTCCAGTAACGGGGTGAGTAAGTATATTGCCCAAAGTTATGTTATTGCAATGCTTGCAGTTATTGCATCTAGTTGTGCCCTTTGAAGTTTGCCTGATTGGTAATCTATCAGGTGTTTTAATCAATTCTTGTAAATTCCTACCCCGAGTGTAGGAAAATGTTGGTTTTTCCTTAAAGATTCCAGTAAAGTTGGGCTTATTTTGTAGCAGCTCCCATCTTTTATTAATAATTTTCTTGATTTGGTTTGAACAAGTGGAATACTTGGATACAAAAGTAGGTGTGCTTTTTTGAATTTTGGTATTTTCATTGAGTAATGATTTCCTATCTTTGTTTTTCAGCCTAATGATGCTTTTCTCTATAACTTCAGAGGGATATCCTCTTTGTTCAAATCTTTGTTTATATTGTTCAATTTTCATTGTTGCTGTCTCTGGTTCAGAACAGATCTGTTTGATCCTTAAGAATTGTGAATAAGGTAAATTGGAGATAAGACTTCTTGGATGAAAGCTGGTGAATTGTAAAGTGCTATTTCTATCCGTGGGTTTCATGAAAATTTCTGTGATTAATTTATGTTTGGTCTTATCCTTCTTGATTGAAACATCCAAAAAGTTAACTTGGTTATTGCTAATAGTATGAGTAAATTGAATTCTGGGGTTCCTTGTGTTAAGTTGATCAATCAGATTCTCCGGTTTTGTCAGTGGTTGTGACCATATTAAGAATATATCATCTATATGTATCTGCTATATTGTACCAATCCTTTGGTCCAATTGTCAGTAAAAGTGAATTTCCACATTGATTATTATCCATTGTTCTCTTGAATCCATTTAAATCTCAATCCACTAACATCCTCTTCTATGTTTATATTAGGTATTTGTTTTGAGCATTTCACTACTGCTAACATCCACGTTTACTTTTACCGACTTTTTATTCAATACGCGTCTTATGTTCAACTTGACGTATTAGTTTCAAGCACTTTACCACTGCTAACATTACGTTTACTTCCATTGATCTTTCATTTGGCACGCGTCTAACGCTTTATCTGATACATCATTCGTGTTATATTTTGCCATCTCATCTATCACGCTTATTTATCTAATAAACACAATAAACTACATTTGTCATAACTCTTTCACCACACACGCTACTAGTTAGCATACCGGCACAGTCCCATCTCTAGTTCGTAAGGATGCAGATGGACATGTTTTAAACCGCTGCTTGCACACACAGCATTTCTCGAGATGCAAATATCAGCACGCAGTTGCACTCAGTTTTTTCTTCCGTAGACGGTAAGAATATTCTCTTCCATTTAGTACGCATTTATTCATTTAGAATGGTACCTTATGCAATTTTTTTGCAAACAGATCCGTTACTCGTGAGTGCTTAAAGACGTCCCCAGAACTCAGGACGAATCCAGGGAGCCCCCATCAGATTAATTAATCGCTACCGGCACCTCCGGTGAGTGTGCATTTATTTGTCCATTCACTTACTCGTATTTAACTGGTTCAATGAGCAAGATTAATACAATGGGACTCTTCACTATGTACAAAGCCCCGCCCAACATGACAGGGCAATATCAGATACTGCGTGAACACGCAATCGGTTAATTTGTTGCAACGGCACCAATGCGCATTTCAATTGTCCCGCAGGTTTATTGTTTCTGAACCGCTCACTGCAGGCTTACACTTAGAGGCCGATTCCGATCCGGGTCGGAAGGGCACCGAACGCGATCCGTCCGGAAAAACTACGAGCCGTACGCGTGTTTTCCGCCCGTCTCGTACAGCTATACGAGCGAGCAAGTACGATGCAAGCTACATGAAATTCACCGACCGAGTCGTTTCCGGGTCCGAACCTCTCCGTACTTCTCGGTCGTAAGCTAACCGTGGCGTGCAATGGATGCGATTCACGACCGAGACAGTACGATGCACGCGTCAGACAGC
This sequence comes from Triturus cristatus, assembly GCF_964204655.1. NCBI lineage: Eukaryota > Metazoa > Chordata > Amphibia > Caudata > Salamandridae > Triturus > Triturus cristatus. The sequence continues at coordinate 1,139,632,640 of NC_140593.1, read as the reverse complement.
CTGTACGAACCGGAGTGTCCGGCTCGCAAAACGTCCGGGTGGTTGCCTTTGGGGGTCCGCGTCAGACCCCTGTCACCCGCAGCACTACGACTCGGACACAGGTGGAGACCCAAGTGTCCCCCCAACACAGGCATGTACGGTGCAGATGGCACAGACGCATACCCACTGTAGGGGGTGCCCTTGCACGAGACGTACTCATTCAGTCAATAGGAGCTCATGTACGCGTTGTATGACCGGCTCCCATTGACATCTATGGGAGTCCGACCGAACCGAGTCCGGCAGCATACGTCCGCATCGTACTCGCTCGGTCGGACTGCAGGCCTCCGGCTCAGTCGGAAAACACTACGGATCCGGCTCGGTCGGAGTGCTTTCCGACCCGGATCGTAATCGGCACCTTAGAGGTATACTACTGCCTCACAGGTACGAACATTTAGCATCCGTTATTTTTTTGACCTAATTATTATTTTCTCTTTTTTGTTTTCTTTTACATAACACCACAATCCACTAACATAATTCCTTTTCATTTTGTCATATAATATGATCACGATAAGTACCAATGGCATGGAATTTTAACTCGCACTGTTCTTCCAATGCGCCCCACAGTATCACCTTCTGGTTAAAACGCATGTCATTTTTGGACAAGGGACTCTACTTTTTAAACTTCTTGCTATTATTGTTCACGCAATACACTACATCTGGAGTAATAAATATGTTGTATACATTTTTTGTTCACAGAAATTCCCCCTGAAGAAGGGACCTGTGAGTCCCGAAATGGATTGGGCTTACTGTTAGCTACGCAATGAGCAATATGAGAAAAGTCATTATGTGAAATGTCATACAAGAACAAATTTTGTATTGCATCACAATCATTTGGAATACATAAGATAATGTGTTCTCATTTACAATTACGTTATGTTTCAAGTAACCATCAAGACGACATGGTTATTGTAAAAAAGATGTTGATTTGAATTAATGTGTTATGTTCATGGGAAACTGTGCAATAACAAACACGTGTAAAACTTTGGTTTATTTGTTTTGTTATAAGAAAATTGCTAAAGATTAAGGTTTAGAACTTAATGTTCATCCGGAACAGTGCACACTACACCCAGGTTCTTCACCTGTATGCTATTCAGTTTAACTAGCGTGTGCCGTCAACACAGCTAAGTAGTGCAGCACCCGTGGTTTAGCCAATTTAAACTTAAGGAAACTGAGTAAAATTGAGTGCACCTTCATTACCAATATATAACAACCAGAGAACAGCCCATTGTGTCGGTCAACTCTCAGGGGCCGAACATTTTCTGTCTACACAGAGAACCGCGCATCTAGACTCCAAGCCTGATTTATGGGACGGTGATCTTAAAAAATGCACAACAACCAGCAGATGCACTGTCTACAGCTCTGGCAATGGTTGATCTTTTTTAGGAGGTCTCAGTAGGAGAATGCTTAAAATGTGGCGAGTGAATAAAGCACATCAAGAATTAATATGTCAGGAGGAGGTTTGGTATCAGGCAAAATAATCCTGCTTTTCACTTTTCAAGTCTGAGTTTGGAAGGTGCCCAAAGCTGAGCAAAGACAGTGGAAAGAGGTTAATTGGGAGAAATGTGACAGAAACAAAACTACAAGCTAAGAATATCTCGAAGATTTCAGAACTAAATGGATTATTTGAAACATAATGAGATCGGTGGGATGTCTGACTTCCTGGCTTCTATTTTGGAAACTTAACTTCAGAATTGCTAAAGGTTTAGATGACAGGAACATAAACGCAGGCACTAGGCACATGTTCTCCTCCTATAGACAAGTCCCAAATCTGTGGCGAATTCCCTTTGTTTTTAGGTTGAAGCCTACCAGACAGGTCAGCTGTTTTGTTTGCAAAAGGCATCTTGGGGACATTCAGAAAGCTTCCCTGGAAATGCATTCCGCCTGTTGCTTACCATTGGCTTTGTGGTTTGTAACTTGCATTTTCTGGCTTTCAATTTGCTGGTTTATTTGTTTTAGGCTGTCCAAGTTGAGTTTGTACCTCACACTACCGCGCCTTGTTTTCTTCTAGGAGTGCTCCTTTCTGTAGACAGGCCTGTAAATATTGTTCTTATCTTGTCACATTAGCTGTGCATTCAAAGACAGACGTCAAATGTCAGGCTCTGTCTTCTGAGGGAGCTTTTTTTGTTAACTTTTCTTTCACTGACTTCAAAATGAGAGGATTTATGTAACAACTTTGCTGTATACTAGTGCAGGAAAGGATTTTTATTCTAGCACATAACATTTAAATGAACTGTGCAAGTATTTCAGAATATATCAGAAACTGAAAGGCACAAATGAATCACATTTAGGTTCATTCTGAAGTGTTTTGGAAACAAATACTTTAATATGATCAAAACAAATCAATACACTAGGTGATGTCATTTCCACACATTATTGTTTGTGCGCTGTATAGTTAGAAACACTGCATGTCTGTGCAAATATAATGATAATTTTAATTGAAGATGTGTTGTCTGTCATGGCAGTGTGCTACCACACCATGCACACTCAACTCTACCCCACCCCACTCCACTCTGCACCCCTCCACACCACTGCACTCTACTTTGTACCACTCCACTCTGTGCCACTGCACCCCACTCTGCTCTACACAGCTCTACTCTATGCCAATGCACTCTACGCCACTCTACTCTACAGCACTGCACTTTTCACCAATGCACTCTACACCACTCCAGTCTAGCCACTCCACTCTACGCCCCTCTGCAAAACTGCACTCTATGCCACTCTGCAACACTGCACTCTACGCCACTGCACTCTATGCCAGTACACTCTAAGCCAATGCACTATACTCTCTGCTAGTCCACTCTATGAAGAATCCTGGAGTCTGGTCTGTCTTTAATGTGTAAGCCTCAGGGAGGGACTTCCACAGAGCCAGAGACTGGTATTCTCTCCTAGGGCTCTGGTTTGAGAGAATCCCCTCAAATGGGAAGTGGTTAGAAACAACCATTCAGATATACCTCTTCTGTCTGGACAAAGAATATTATGTGGATTTTTTACACTTCCATCTATACCCCACTGGCACCATCCAAGACATCTGTGCACATCCCAGGCCATGCATGTGCCCAACCTCCATGCGCACAGTCTCACAAAGATCTAACTCAAAGCCCTCACAGATACAACACCAGCATCCAAGCACATCCCCACAAGGAAGACATGGCTTGTAAGGTTCTTCCCACAGGATGCCTAGACACCCATCAGCCATAACACAGAGTCGCCCAACAGCAATATCCACATCCCAGACCTGTCTGTCGGTGACACTCATATGCGTACTAATCAGTGCTTAATTGAGCTGGTGGTTTCCGGTGCTCAGCACCAGCACTTAATAGTCAGCACCGGCATTATGACATCCTGCCACATGGTGGCACTATTTGCGTAATTTGGATATAAGCATAATAACAGTTCTTTATTAGTTTAATGTACATAAAAACAACTAATACATGGTACCAAAACTGTTCTTATAGCTGTAGGGGCCTGAAATAATATGAAATATCACACTTGCAGGAGAGTGAGGGTTAATAGTTGTGTTGTTACTGGCACGGGCTGCACTGACATGGGCAATGGGTGTTGCAAGCTGTGGTGGTCTCCTGACTAGGGCCCTGGCATTTAGTCGTGTACAAATTAAACTTCGGTACTAACTCAAAGAGAAACTTTATCTCAAACCAATGTCACACTCTAAACCAGCACCCAAGCACATCCCCACAAGGAAGACATGGCTTGTAAGGTGCTTCACACAGGATGCCATGGATACCCTTCAGCAGTCACACCACGTTGCCCAGCAGAAACATGCACATGCAGCCGACACTCATACACCCAGTCACACAAAGAGAAACTTTTTCTCAAACCACATACACTTAAACCAGCACCCAAGCACACCCTCACAAGGAGGTCATGGTTGTAAGATTATTCTCACAAGATGCCAAAGACACTGAACAGCAATCACACCAGGTCATGCAGAGCTATCAGGAAGCACTTAACAAAAAATGCACATTGAAAGCCCTGTCTGTAGCTAATGCTCATCCACTCAGGCACCCAGAGAAAAAATATGACCCAAACTCCTCACAGCTACTACACCAGCACATAAGAGCATTCCCACAAGGAAAGCACCTCTTGAAAGATTCTTCACACAAGATGCCAGACACCCATCAGCAATCACACCGAGTCACCCAACATGAATATGCACATCCCCGGCACGGTCTGCAGCCGACATTCATTCACTCAGTCACACAAAGAGAAACTGTTTTGTAAGGATCTTCACACAAGATTCACTCCAGCAGCAACCGCACAGAGTCACTCAGAAATATGCACTTTCAAGGCACTATCTGGAGGCCAGCACTCATACACACACGGGCACCCAAAGAAAAAAATCCAACTCAAACTCCATGCTGATAGACAGGAGTGGAGCTTCAGAGGGGGGTTGTTTGTCAACAGTAGCTCCTGCGCTATGGCGGAGGAGCGTCCCCCCCCTCAGCACTCTCTAGAAAACAAAAAAAATAAAACGATAATAAAACGGGTTTAAAAGCATTTTATTATTGTTTCATTTTCGTGTGCGCAGTCTTGCGGGCGGGGCCAGGGTAATGACAGGCTGGAGGGGGAGTGGCGGGCACTGCCTTTACTGCACATGTGGGTTTGGCCGCCATCTCAGGCCGGCCGAACCCACTTGAGCAGTGAAGCTCTCTCCAACCCGAGCTGCATTGCTGGGTTGGAGAGGGCAGGCACATGGGAGCGCAAATCATCGGTGCTCAGGCCAATCCTAAAGCTGCTGTCATGCATGAGAGCAGCTTCATGATTGGCTGCAGGGCAGTCTGGGAGCCCGTGCCTGCCTGCAGTGGAGAGGAGCATAAGAGGGCAATCCTGGAGGGCGGCAGGTAAATTCTTTTCTTATTTTATTTTTATGTCTCTGTCGTCCATCTCCTACCCCCGAACCCCTACCCCGCCCCACCTCTTTTCCCTGATACGAGCCACTCCTGGTGTTTGGAATGTTGCACCCCACCACCAATAAATGAATTTCCTGATAAGTATTTGGGTACAGGTGCTTTCAGTCGGGTATGGCGAGGTATCTGTCAGATATCACCAGGAAGTTTTACATACACACAGACAAAAACACACACACAATCTCTCCCTCTCTCTATTTTAAAAGTCCTCAAATATGGTTATTTTACAAAATATTATAGCCTTATAGCCCGCCGTAGCGGGCTATACCGGCTATTAAAGGCCCGCTGCAGCGTTAAAGGCCCGAGCCGAAGGCGAGGGACTTTAACAAAAGCAGCGGAACTTTAATAGCGGTATAGCCCTGCTACGAAGGGCTATAAGGCTATTAGAACATTCTGCCACTAGAGGGCAGAATGTTCTAACAAATTAAACAAAGGCTTCTCGAAGCTCGAGGGGATTTAAATCCCCTCGAACTTCGAGAGGCTTTTGTAAAACATTGGAATGTTGCTCTGCGGGCCTTTACCGGCCCGTAGAAGCATGGAGCACTCCATTGTCTACAATGGAGTGCTCCACATTCCAGTGTTCTAATGTGGCTTCACTCACCTAGTCCTCCTACCAATCAGCATTCCTCTCCCTCTCCACTGCCCCTAAAGCCCCTCTCATGCTTCCAGATTGGCATTGACATTATATGCGAGCGGGCTTGCAGGAAAGTCTGAAGCTCAAACCCTTCCACTCCTACTGACCAAGCTATGCCCCGGCTGACGGACATACTACTAGTGCACAGGCACATTCCTGCAAGGATTCCAGGGTGCTGAGAGACCTCACCTCCATATCAGGTATGGTGTATGGAGATCAACCACCAGCAGATTAAAAAGTACTGAGTGGATCAACAGCACCAAAGGATTGTGTAAATAGTAATGTGTGTGCACAATAAAAAAAGATATATATCAATAGAACGCACCTCAACACACCTCAACACCTTATGTTATTGCAGGCCCAGTAAGGCGTAGATCAGACTTCGATATTGAGACCAGAGACAACCTCATGGCTTCATTTGTTGCATACACATGACAAAGCCCTAAAGAACTTTTGGATGATTGAGTAAAGGCGGTTGTTTGTTCTTCATGGGTGATAGAGTGAGTGTTTAAGGACTGACTAATTTGGGAAGAGTTTGATTGTCGTGATTGAGGTTTGGAGCAGAGCTACAAGCATGATGTGGAAAACTCGTAGCTGCATTTAAGCATGGAGTGTAGCAGAGATACGTAAGAGAGATAGGGCCTGGTTCACATACTACATTTTGCGGTATATAAAGTAGTATTAAAGTAGTATTGCATACTTACTACAAAATGCAATTCACAAACCTACAAGTCGAAATCCCCACCTCCACTTCTGCTATCTTTACACTACCTGTGTAAATGTACTCTTACACGTTGTGGTAATTTAAATTAACAATTTTTTGCTATTCATTTTTTCAAGCGTAAATTTACTGGAAAGTGCAGACTTTCATATCTCCATCCCCTGAAACATGGGGTGGGGCCAAATTTACAAATGTAAGGTTAGCACCAGCAACTTTTCATATATAGGCAGACTTCTCCAACAGTTGGATGGAGATCGCTCCATTGTTAAGTATATGAAGAATAAAAAAATAAAAATAGTACAATTATTTTGATGTTCAATTGAAATTGCATTTATATAACTCTTACTACCCTGGATGAGAAATTGAAGCAGTTTATGACAGGCAGCACACTGTTCTAAAACTCAAGAATAGTGCTTGGAGCAGTGCTATTTTTTTCACGATTATACATGTGTGCTCAACCTAAGGGAATAAGAAAGGGGAGAAAGAGAGAGAAAAAAAGGGGGGGAATGAGATAAAGAACTATTCTTTGTTATCTCTGAATTAGATTGCTCTTTATTATAATATTTTCTGATGTTATACACTATATTATTCTATTGTTTCATCTTATGTTCAATTGTAACAATGGCACTTCAATAAAAACTATTTAACAAAAAAAAAATACTTGTGTGCTCAAGCCAACCATTCCATGCATTCACTCCAGTTTCTTTGTGACAGGTTAAATTCATGGGAGTGAGGTGTTATCATTAGCGGGTGTGTGATGTGAGTTCATTAATAGATGAGCAGGAGGAGGTTAGGTATTATTAGGTTGTAGGGGTATGTTTTTCAAAAATGGAGCGATTGTGATCTTTGAAATGGGTTGTGCGCAAATTGGAGAAATACATTAATAGATAGAAAGGCAAACATGTAAGTAACTCAAGGAAACATGTATGTAGGTTTCATTTTACGAGTTCCTAATAGCAAACTTTTGCGATTCCCTATTAGGAAATCGCAAACACCTATGTACAAATGAGTCTTTTTTTTTTTTTTTTTTTTTTTTTTTAAAAACCTTTATTTCGGTAGTTGCACAATACACAGCGTCTGCCTACAACCCCTCGGGGCCGGCCGCTATGACATCGGAGAACATAAAACAATCATGTCAGGATAAGAAAAGGTTTTGATTTTATGGTTTCGTCGAGTAACTTCGAAAAGGTTCGAAGCTAATCACTGACCAGGAGAGACAGCACCATTCACGGAGCACCCAGAAGGAGGCGTCATATAGGAAGGCATTAATAAGGAAACAGGTGGCCACCATCCAGGAACTAAAAGCAAACACTATACCACAGAATGATGGAACACAATAAGCTCCCTGCTAACACTGAACCCCAACCCCGAAGAAACAAAGAAACGTAAAAGAGAAAGAAACCAAAGAGGAAGAGAGAAAGAAAGAGAAAGAGGGCCATAGAGACGAAGAAGACATAGAACACATCCCATCCCCCCACCCTGCATACCAGCGGAAGGCCACGGCCCACCCCCCCCCATTAGGCATACCTGTCGCCCCAAATGAACCCCAAGTAGGAAAGAGAGTCTGGAGAGTGGGAAATAACCTCCCAGTCTCCGACTCCCAGAGAAGACAGGAGGAGGAAATTTTATATACTCCCGGTCACCACAGCCCCTTACGCATCCCCCACCCTGAATATCAGCAGCACAACTGAAGTGGCAAGCAAAGCGGCAGGTGGGGAAACTCCATTACAAATGTGCGAGTAAAGCAGACACTTGGCAGTCTCATCCTAGTCCCCGCCCGCCAATACGTACAGCAAACTAAAGGGAATCGCCCAGCCCCGGCCCGATCCTAAGTGGCCCCACAGATCCACCCCCGCAATAAACAGTAGCGAATTACAAACATGCGGATCAACCGATACATAAACAAATGTTCTAGTCCGGGTCATGCCAGGCGGTCAGGCAGGATCATCAAGGGAGGCAACATCAACCCTGGCCTGAACGCGGAGACCTCACCAAACATGGCCGCCGCTGGGAGTGTACCTCAGGCAGAACAAAGGAGCAAGATGGCCGCTCCCGGCAAAGAAGACGCAGAGGGAGGAGAAGCGAGAGTTCCCAGTCGTAGACCATCACCACATCGATAGTGACAAACACAGTTTTCCCCACAGAACAGCACACACTCCGGCGATGTTGAGGCAGACATGGCAACACTTGCAGAGGCAGAGTCTCAGCTTGTAAAGTGGAAGGGAGCTTTGTATCTGCAACTTTGTCCTTAAGAGAACCCTCGACACTGTAACCAGGGAGAGGACGTTCCACAGTATCCCCCTGTCGCCAATTTGTATCCGCCTCGAAGGGAATAAGAGGCATGAGGGGGTCAGACAACCGCAGCAGTTCCCTGGATGGCATAGTGGCATCGATCTTCCGCTCCAGTTCTCGAGTGCGTTGGCACCATGTCGCCCGCAAGTCCCCCAGGGCTAGAAGGATATCACCATAGGTCAGGTCTGCTCCCTGCTTCAGCATGCCGACAGTATGTAAAGGCGCCACCGGGACACCCTCCAGCTCGACGGTAGGCAGGGAAGCTTGCGTCAGGGATATGGCGGCTTCCGCCTTTCCGGCGAGGTAGACCGGCACCGGTACCATTTATGCCGTTAGCCCACCTCGGAGGGGTGAGGGCGACGCCATAGGACGGGGGAACAGTAGTTAAGGCAAGAGGAGTTGCTGCTCGCTATACAGGGCTCACACAATGGGAGAGCCCTCGGCTGTGTTGCGATGCGGGTGGTGGGCGATCTCAAGCGGATACCGCTCTGGCCGCTGGTAGGAGGACAATGGAAGATTCGCCAGCCCGGACCCAATCGTACCGGAATTCTCTCCGTAGCGAAGAAGGCTCCGCCAGGCCGCCCACTCCACGCCCGGTCACATTTCCCCAGGCGCCGGTCCAGCCCCAGGTCGTCTCACCGTACGTGTGAGCGGTGTCCGGTGGCGGTGGTCGGGCCAGAATGCGTGGGCAAAGTCCAAAGTCGGCAAACTCTATGAATCCTCGACCAAAAAAGCCGGCGGGGACATCGGAGGAATGCGGAAAGTATCAGCGCATTCGTGGTTACATTTACTCGCGCCGTAGGCAGGATTAAAGATCAGGATGTCATGTAAACAGCAGACGGGCTGCGGAGCCGGGAGCTCAGACGTCCTCAACTCTCCTTATTTTCAATTAAAATGTCCCTACAAATGAGTCTTTGATTCTTATGGGGTCCCAATTGACCTACCTCATTAATTTCCCCTTTAGTAGTAGATATTGCCCATTTTCCTGCCACTTCTTGATTCCGCTCACATTTAATGTAAACTTACATGTATGAGAATCTCCCCATTGAAAATATAGAGGAGATAGAGGTGGAATTTCCACCTGTGCGTATGTGAATTGAATGTTGTAGTAAGTAAGTAATACTACTGTAGTAACACTTTACATACTACGAAATGCAGTTTGTGAATCAGCCCCTATATTTTCTGCGGGGAGCTCTGTGCACATGTAAGTTTACTACTTATTAATAAATATGGGACAGACTGGGGAAGAAAATGGGGAATATGTACTACTAAATCTTAGGGGTGGTTGTGTGACACAATCATGCATGCCTAAACCACGCACACCTTAACCACACGGTCTTAACAACGATCATGTCTTTACCACGCATGCATTTATAACGAATTACGATGTAAAGGCATGATTGGTAATGGTATATGCGTGCAAAAGATCAGACCCCAGACCCCCCTGTCCTGAGCCCTAAAATCCAGCCCCCAGCCCTGCAATCTACTCGCCCCAGCCCTAATAACTACTCCTGCCCCCTACCCTAAGCCCTAAAACCCGTCCCCAACCCAAAAAACTACACCGACCACCGCCCTAAGCCCTAAACCGACCCCAAGTCCCAGAAACAACTGCCCCTTCCCCCCGTCCTGAGCACTAAAACCCAGCCCCAGCCGTACTAACTATCCCGACCCCAGCCCCCCCGCCCTGAGCCCTAAAGCGACCCCAGCCCTATAAAAATGCCCCTTACCCCGCCCTGAGCAATAAAACCCGGCACCTGCCCTAATAATTCCCCCCAACCCCAGAAACACCCGCCCTGAGCACTAAAACCCAGCCCCAGCCGTAATAACTACCCCGAACCCCAGCCCACCCGCCCTGAGTCCTAAAGCCACCCCAGCCCTATAAAAATGCCCCTTACCCCGCCCTGAGCAATAAAACCCGGCACCTGCCCTAATAATTCCCCCCAACCCCAGAAACCCCCGCCCTGAGCACTAAAACTGCCCCCAGCCTTAAAAACTCCCCCTTCCCCCGCCCTGAAACCTAAATAAAAGTTTAAAAAGTATTCACCAAACCGCCGTTGCATCCGCAGACTGCAGGAAGCATCCAACAACCCCCGCCCACTCATTACAATGCTAGGCCACTAACTCCCTTTACCGCTCATATGCGTGGTTAAGGCAAGCAGCGTTCCGCTTGCATTATAATGGCACGCATGATTTAGCCTGCGTTGTTAATGCCGTTTCCCATGAGGGGTTTAAGGGAGGATAAAGTGAAGTTTAGGGAGGGGCAGACTAATACAGACACCCATCTGCAAATGAGTAAGACCACTGGTACACACAAAGTAACTACTGCCCTAAAGGGCACACAACAGTAGTAAATGTACTCCAGCCCAGTCTTGGAGTAAGTCTAGATCCAGTCAAAGCCACTCACAGATCCTCCAGCACTTCCTTAGAAAATATGGAGGCATGCACTCAACGCAACATCCCTCAGGAAATAATGCTAAAATTATTGCATTATTTTGACTTTTAAATCCTGTGTATGTATATATACAATATGAAGGCCCTACGCAGCGGGGAATAACAAATCAGCTAGGGGTGCACCGTTCACAGGGGATGGGCACAGTGCCTGGCCACGGCAGTCCATGCGGCTAACCTCATGCCACACATCGCCAAAGGCTGTGCACAGTGGGGGGATGGGCAGTGCATGAAGGAGAGGTTGGGTGCGGGGCCTGGTGGCGGGACAGGCCTGGCGGCCAACCCCACGTAATGCACGGCCAAAGGTTCTGTGTAGCAAGCTATGTGTGGCTGAGGGTTGGCTGGCAGTAGGGGTGGGCGTAGTCCAGGCTCTGCTGCCACCTGCACACCGCATAGGGTCTTCAGCCATGCGTGGCACAGGGATGGGTGTAGGCCAGGTCCTTCGGCCAACCTTAGATCACGCAAGGTCGAAGGCCCTGAGCGGCGGGGTGGGCACAGGGCCTGGCTGCAGTACAGGCCGTGTTGCTAACCACACACCTTTGACTCTGTGTGGCAGTTAGTTGGCCGCGTCAGGGATGTGTCCAGGGCCTGGCTGCTGCCTAAACCATGTAGTCAACCACACACCATGCTCGTGGGTGGCAGGGTGTTGGACAGTTGTGGGCTAGACCCTGCAGCCAACTTCAAATGGTGCATGGTCAAAGGTTATACGCGGGAGTTGAAAACACTGAACTTAACCAGTTATAGTTAACTGATGTAACTATAACTCGTTCCCTCGCCATGCACTGCTTATGACCTCACATATTACATCACTCATGACATTTTCTGTGACATCATTGATAACATCATTGATGATATCTGAAATGGAATATGTGATGTTACAACGCATGCCATTACATGGCATGCCGTTGCAACGCAAAACTTTACCCCGACTTTCTGTCGGGGGAGCGCGGGGATTTGGAATAGATCAATTTTCTATTCCAACTCCAGTGTGTGCAACGGTAGGGAAGGTGTTGGAGTTGAATACAACACCTTCTACCCACAGTTGCACACCTTTTGTGTTGCAACGGCACGTGATGTAATTGCATGTGTTGTAACGGTTGCGTTGAAAAGGCTGTTTCCCTCTGAAATGACATCATTGATTACATCACTGCATCGCACACACCACCTGCATGAACTGCACACACCACACTAATGATGACATCTAACTCCTATTGATTTGATCTACGGCAAAGAAACTGAAGTAAATGTGTGGAATGGTTTCATTGAGAGCGCATGACTAATATCATAAATTATAACCAAAACCCACTGGATTAACCACTAACCTTGGGCTCCGGAGCAGGGTTCAACTCGCCACAAGGCGCTTCAATGCCTCGTAGGTAGTAAACGCTATATAGATGCAACTCGAATACAATACAATTGAATCACAGATCACATACATCAGGCTGAGAGCAGGACACCGGCTCTTTGCTGGGCTGGGGAAGGAAGCACCGCGCAGAATGCGCGCGCCTTCTTCGTAGTGACGTAATCGGCGGCGGCGGGGAAGGGGGGTGGCTGAGCCTCACCGCTGTCAGCTGTGCTCAGCGAAGCACTTCTTTTGTGTTAAGTGCTCTTTCTAAGTGCCTCCTCGTTGGGAGAACTGTTTCCGTGTCAGCGGGTAGCGCACTTCACGAAAGCGAAATAATTACACGGCTACATTCAAAGATTACAAGGGCAAATACAGCGCGGGGATGTAATTTGCCCGCGCTGCCGCTCTGCCTGCGGAGGGGAAGCAAGCGGCGCTAATTTCGGTTTCGGCTCCTTTTTATGCGCACTGTAGTGAGGAAACAAGCGTCGAATCCAAAATAATAATTTAGCCCCGCTGAGGCCTAGTGGGGTCGCTGGGATGAAATACCGTGTTTGGCCCACAGATGCGGCTGTGTGCGGGCGGCGCTTGTTGTGTGCAGTGCTTGCTGTGTGCTTCCGACCTGCAAGGGCGGGCTGGGCTGGCTCTTTCATAGGGAATCCTATATGAGTCACGTTAGAGCCATGGGGCTTTCCTACAAGACGTCTATCCAATCTCTATAGCACAAGTCTATTCTAGGAATCTTACAGGACATTCCTATAAAAGCATCCTAAAGCATGGTGTCCTAATAGGACCGTAGACAAGTAGTGGGAGATCCTACTGACCTCAAGGAGTGTGCTAGGTGACATGTTGTGTAGACTAGTGTCTTACAGGAAATCTAAATTAAACAGTAGTGTGCTTGACACTTCAGTCCGTGACCTCTTCCTTTGAGAGGCCCCTCTGAGGGAGAGGATGGGAGAGTCGCTCTCCCCCTCCAATCAACCCCCTCTCTCCTTCTCTGTCTCTCTGTCGATGTCGCACATGCACGGTCTTTCAGCCTCTCAGACATTTTCTCCCACCCATGCGATGAGTGTAACAGTGAAAAGACCTTCGAAGTTCATCTTCTCTCTGAAGAAATCATTTCTAAAGATGCAAGCAAGGCAGTATCTTAATGACCATTCCATCCTTGGCCTCTCTCTAAGCAGATCGACTTCGGCCATAAGGACTAATAGGTGCCATAATTAGTTCATCCCTGTCCTCTATCTAAACGGATCATCCAGTAGCGCTCCGTGGAGGGAGTTCCGTGGGGCGGTGAGGCGGGGCGGGGGAGGGGGAATGTAAACACCGGAATATGGATGAACGGAGGTAAGTACACATTTAAATAAATGAAACGAATTCCTTTGCGCACGCTGCATGGCAAAATGCGATGCAGCGCGCGCAACGAAAATTGTTTTATTTATTTAAATGTGTACTTACCTCCGTTCATCCATATTCCGGTGTTTACATTCCCCCACCCTGCCCCTCCCACGCCCCACCTCACCGCCCCATGGAACTCCCTCCACGGACCACTACTGGGATCATCTACTATATTTGATAAGGGGGCTTCACCAACAATGTCACTTCCAGACAAGATGGAGAATCTACTCCTCTGACTCCCCTTTCATACCCACCTCTCTGTAAATAGATCACTTCTAGACAAGATGGAGGAGTTCCGCCACTGATGTCCCTGTCACACCGACCTCTCTGCAAATAGAGCACCTCTAGACATGATGGGGGAGCTCTAACACTGATGTACCTTTTGTGAGAAGGTGGCCTGATATATGCTGTCCACTAGTTCTAGTGGGCACCTTGTATCAGTCCAACCAACCCCTTATGGTGATTGGTTAAAGACAACCTTTATTGAAAGCTATCCTAGCGGTAGCTATGGAGAGCAGCCTTGAGGCTAAGTCTTGAAGGAATGTAAAGCAGCTTGTTTTACCAGTCTATAATCTCTTGAATGATCAAATGAAAGGACAACCACACCAGGTATATATTCAAAATATATGTATTTAAGATAGAACACACCCCTCTAGTCTCTTTATGAGACTGGAGTTCGAAGTACCTAATTTACAAGTTAGCAATCAACAGAAATAGCACAAATACACGTTTGGGCCCTAGGGGCGTACCAAACCATATACCAATAAAGTGGTATAAGAACCATGACTGAACTAGACACAAGGCCTAGAGCCTGTAGAATCGCTGGGACGCCAAGGAACCACCCAAGGCAGTGACACAGGGGACCCACGGGGACTGTATGCAGTGTGTAAACACAATCGCGGGTTCCCGTTAGCTTCTATGAGCAATGTCGCGTTTGGAAATTTAAAGATTAGGGACACTTAGAATTGAGTCAGGACCAAACCCTTTTGGACTTAAGAAGTTCTAGGGCTAGCACCCACAAGAGCACCGGAGTACTCGAGTTACCTCACCCAGGGAAGCCGGGTGCATAGGTGTCTTTTGGTGTCGGGTTGCGTCGTCGATTACAACGGAAGCTGGCGAAGAACTGCTGCTGCCGTTAAGAGGAGAAGTTTCCGAAGAGATCCAAGCCTGGATCTAGGATGGAAGGAACCTGAAAGCAGAGGAGGCAGAGTCTGGGTCACTAGCCAGTGACCGAGGACAGGATGGACCAATGCCCACAGATATTGGGTGCTTCAGGTGAGTTGATGGGTGTCTTGACTCTTCAGCCACGAGGTCCAGGAGGTGCCGATGATGACCAGGAGCTGGATTCGAGCTGTCCCACAAAGTCTGTTGAGTGCTGCGGTGTCGGCGACCAGATTGGACCCAACAAGCCTTGGCAACGGCAAGTCACTGGAAATCAGAGAAAGGACTGCGGTACAGACCAGCAAGGTCTGAGGGACTCACCCAGCAAGGGTAAGTTGGGGCACGTCTGGAGCAACCAGGAAAGCCCAATTAGAAGAGGAGTTGCCTTCGTGGGGACCTACTAGACAACGGGCTAGTGATCATGATGGAGCCTCAAGCGGTCGCACTTGAAACTGGCCCACGGGTTATTCGTGGAGTGGAGGCCAACAATATTTGGTGGAGGAGGTGCTCAGGGCTAGGCCTACTGAGAGCCCAAAGCACAACATCAAGGAAATCCCAGAAGATAGTGTTGCTGCAAAAGTTCACGGTGTCCAGGGGTCACGGTTCCACCTCACCCACAATAGCCACGGGCCTCAGCATTGCTGTGGACTCAGGGTATCCTCGAGGAAGTCAGGAAATCCACCTCTGGTGATGTAAAGACTTCGGCGTCCGGCGGGAGCTCCAGCGATGCAGACCGGTCAGTTGCTTCTTTGGTGCCTGCCAAGCAGGGGAGTCACTCCTTGACCCCAAGGGAGATTTCTTCCATCTTCTAGTCGAAATAGAAAGTCGAAGGTCCAGGATATATGTTGCAGAGGTTCGTCCAGGGTAATCTAAAGTCGCAAGGACTGGGTTCCCATACTTATACTAAGTTTGGGGGTTGGACATAATCTAGGGACCCACCCATGAGAGGGTTTGGAAAGAGAGATGGTTACACCCATTTCCTTTGTCCAGTTTCGCGCCAGAGCAGGGGCAGGTAGCCCCTGCAACCGGTTTGAACTGGACTATGCACAGGGACACCAAGTGTGCCCCCAGTGCAGGACTTCAAAGCCCCAGAGAGTGCTCCCGCCCATCCCCAATACATATCTGCCTGTCTGGGGAGGTGGTTACACCTCCCTTCAACAGGAAACCTATTGTCCAGGCCTTCCCTGCCGGAGTTTCGGTCAGCAGCAGGAGGTCAGACCCGTGTCTGTGGCAGAGGCATCCATTTTGTGATGCCAGGGCTCAAGAAAGTCCTACCGGGTTAGACCAGTGGGAACATGTCTCTCCCTCTAGAAGGGTGGAATGCTACCCCCGCCACCAGAACTGGTGGGGGGGGGGGGGTAGTATTCCAAAGCATTTGACACCAAACATGACATGTTTCCGTGCAGCCATCCCAAAGTTAGCATTTACCGCAAGGTTATAATGCACTTAAGAGTATATGGTCAGGCCGCACCACAAACAGCATCAGAGGAGGTACTCCGAACGCTGCAGAGGGGCTCTGCTCATGCAGGGGCACCCTCTCACATAAAAACCAAGCACTCTGCCTTCAGGATTATTAAGGCCTGCCATAGAAGTGACTTATAGGTTTTCTATGTGTGTGCAATGGTAGTGATATAGGTAGCCTATACCACTGTAAGGGGTGCAAGCACACCCTTACCCAGGCTGCAGTAGCAGACTTGTGGTGCCATTTTGGAGTGCTTCCCAGGGGTGGCATAATACATGCTTCAGCCCCTGGTAGGCCTCTGAGGTACCTATGCCCTAGGTACATAGTATACCATATACTAGGGGCTTATAAGGCACTCCAGAATCCAATTAGATATGTACCTAATGTACATGCAAACCATTTTAGAGAGGAAACAGCTAGGCTGTGGTCCTGATTAGCAGGGCCACAGCCAGACTAAGGTCGAAAAACAGTGAAACACCAGCAAAAAGTGGGGGTACCCATGTGAAGCAGATCCTACTCTCCTACACCTTTCACCCAACATTCTCTCCAAAAGACCACCTCTAGACATGATGGGGGAGCCCCACCATCCATGTCCCTTTTATCCTCGCATCTATGCAAATGGATCCACTTAATATGAAGAGAGCCACCTGGGCATCTCTCCAGAGGGGTCACCACAAGAAATGAGGGAAAGCATTCTCTAAATGTGCTTTCCGTATGCAGTATCTGTGGGGATCACCTCCAGATATCAGGGGGACATCAGTCCTCCAATCTCTTTCATCCTGAGGGAGCCTGTGTGAGAACTATAGTGCAGGATTTCCAGGACCCCAGGAAATATTTCACTTCAATTAGTAAACAAAGTTACTCCTCCTGCACTCCTGTCCACTCCAGCAATAGATTGCTCAAGGAGTGACGGGTTACACCAATAAGTAGCAGTAGGTTTGGAGCTGAGATATATGTTAACTAGGACCACTGGAATCATGAAGCAATGGAAGACCAAATTCTGCAGCAGTATTGAGTGCGATAGCACATCGCTAGACACAAAAGTCACTACTCCTTTTCTGCTAGAATATCTCAGCGCAGCAGGCATCCCACTGAGTAGCAGGCATCCTACAGTGTCCCATGCTCGAACTCAATCTGGTATGAAACAGGAGCTTCCAAAAAACAGTTCCCATTCTCACATCCCCTTCATCTGAAGCTGCAGAACGTCTCTCTGTGTCCAGATAATGTTCATGGAAGTGGGGTTACAGGCCAGTATTTAAGCAGTCCAGAGGTCACTGATGGAAGCCAGGGTCTTTCAAGAGGTGTAATATGTTGAGAATCATAATAAGGCTACTAGTGCTGGGCAGCTGGGGCTGGCATGGTGATGAATTTGAAGCCTATAAAAGTCTGGGTCTGCAGGTCTATACAACAGTGGCGACCCGGAGATTTGAAAATCAAAGACTGGGAATAGTGTGGTAGCAGAAAATCGCTGTCAGAATACCGTCTGACATCGTTTACAAAAATATTGTCCCAATGGGTATGTTTGTAAAGGATATTTGAGGCAACATTTATGTTAGATGATATTTCTGTATTCGATATTCTGACATATAACTCTATGAATGCTGGCTGTAGAGAAGACACAAGGCCACAGATGCCTGCAGTGGGCACCACAGCTAGAGATTAATAAGTCACATCTGCAGCTGTGCTCATCTTGGGACTTGCATCTCTGAATCGGTGACCCCAGTGCTACAAGCATGCACTGCGAGCAGGACTTTACGTGGGCCGGGTCTCACCGGGTCTGAGCACTGGCAGTTTTTTAAAGGGGGCCTCGAAACAGGTCTCTATCGGGCTCTGTTTTGTGCCCTGGCGGTCCTCTTTTTTTCCAGACTGCAGTGACAGCAGGCAAAGGGAAATCATTTAAAGAGAGTCATTTTCTCTCTGGAATTCCCTTCTCTTTTTGAAACTCAGGAGCAGCAACATCGCTGTGGTGTCATCAGGGCAACATCGCTGTGGTGTCACCAGGGCAACATCTCTGTGGTGTCACCAGGGCTTTAAGTGGAAGCTTTTTCAATATCATTTTCAAGCCATTGTTGCTGCTTATTTATCTTATGCAGCTAACAACCATTGACAAAGTCAATAGTGCTGACTTGTTGTAGGTATGATGTTACTTGTTGTATCATATATCTGGATGCAATGACAGAAACCGCAAAATACAAGTCGGGCGGCACACTATGGTAAGTGCAGATTTTTCGCCTACGTGTTTTGAAGCCACGCCCTTAATTACCTTGGCCGCGCCCCTTTGAGAGACCCCCCCCCCCCCAGTTTTTTCATTCCACTTGAAGCCCTGACTGCGGGAGCATCACCTGGAAGTCTGTAAAGAATGGGTCTGGGTTGCAGACCTTTAATAGGGGTGCCTTTCTCCCAGTGCCAGCTCAGCCTGTCCACACCCTGTGCTGTGCAGGCCACGCGCTCCTCTGCTGCCTGCTTACCACCAAACCTGCTTAGTATTGATAGTGCAGGCTGCAGAGCATCCCCCCCCTCCACACTACTTAATTATTCGAGCCCGCTAACCTTGTTCCAGCAATGTTTAACCAACAAGCCAGCAAAAGGAAATCAATATTCCAAACTGCAATTGTTTTATAATTACAGGGACATAAGGAGAAATGGAGGGGGCGGTGGGGGCTGGCTGGTACCCCAGGGGACACATCTGACGAATTACAGGTCACAAGAGATGAGAGGGTCACTCCAGGCTTCAAACCCATCCCACGGTCAATGTGTCTTTGTGCACTTCTTGCCAATGGACCAGTTGGCGAGGAGTAAAAACACACATGCAAGGAGCAGGTAAAGGCGAACTGACCCGCAGGGCCACTGGGAGAGGTTTGAAAGGCTGGTGGGTTCAAGGCTAAGACAGACTAAAGGATTGTGGTAAAGCCCTCCTTGTTTCTCATTGTCAGATTTACAATCCGATTAGGAGTGAGAAAGGCAGAAAAGCTGAAAGGAGGAAGAGAACCATTGGAAACACTGACCAAGGCAAAGAGTGAGTAGGGGTGATCAAGAACGTTCAAGAGTGAGATAAAGAGACAGGAAGCACAGAGTGGTGGAAGAAAGAGTCATGAGTTTTATTTATTTATTTATTTAATGCGTTTTTATATAGCGCGGACTTTACCCCCGAAGGTGTCAGAGCGCTTCACAATAGGAACAGTAGCGTTACATGAGGAGAAAATTACAAGTGGGCATGTTACAAAAGCAAACGTTACATTACATGAGGCAAAAGTGACAATTGTGCATGTATCAAAAGCAAACAAAATACAAGAAGAGGAAGCAAACGATACGTTACAAGAGGAAACGGAACCACAGGCAGTGAGACATAAAAGGAAATGAAATGAAAATTACATTTATAAAGCACTCTACTGCCCGGAGGTGTCTAGGTGCTAGCCTACTGAGGAAGTAACCTGAAGAAGATAGTCTGTTAGGTAGACTAAGGAAGACCTATGGATTGAAGAACCAAGGGGCAGATTTACAAGCGGCATCTTTACGACACCGTTGAGTCACTTCTGTGACGCAGCGGCGTCGTAAACAATGCACCACGATGCGACATATTTACAATGTGATGCATCTAGGGAGTTGCGTCATGTTGTAAAACCCTGCGCTACATTATACCTGCATCAGGTATAATGTATGCAGGGTGGGCGTTCCGTCGCTAGGAAGCCTCGTAATAGTGACGCAGTGAAATCTACAAGATTTCAAGGTCACTTTCACGACTCCGCTGCGTCAAATCTTACGCCTGCTTGTAGCAGGCATAAGGAGAGACGCAGCAAAGCAAGTATAGGCCGCCCCTGAGCAGTGCTGGAGTTGGGTCACACTTGCAACACGACTCCAGCACTGCGTCACCTTTACGCCGACAGATGCGTCACGCATCTGTCTATCCTTGCATCACGGTGCCCCGCATTGTAAATGTGGTGCAAGGGCTTTTTTACATCACGCAAAATAACTGTCACACCCCTGCTAATATGCAGGGATGCGCCAGTTATTGTAAATCTGCCCCCATTGTTTTCAGAGCTTTTCTAAAAAGAAGCAGGACTGTAATTTTCTTGATGTCTGGGGGGAGAGTGTTCCAAAGTTTGGAAGTGCAGGCAACAAACCATCTAGCTCCCCAGTTTGATCTTCTAACTTTCAGAACAGTTACGTTATGAGCTGAGGAAGAGCCTAGAGACCTGGGAGGGATGTACCATCAGAAGCTGTGTTTCAGGCAGTCGGGGCCAGACTCATGCAGAGCCTTAAATGCAACGCAGAGTGCTTTAAAGCCGACGTGCTCCCTCATGGGGAGCCGATGAAGTCTGATCAGAGCTTGAAAGGCAGATTGATGCTTGGGGATCCCTAGTAATAGGCCAGCCGCCCCGTTCTGTACGATCTGCAGTTTGTTTAGACGTTTTTTCCCGCAAATTGATGAATATAGCATTGCAGTAGTCCAGCTTGGACCAGGCTGGCTTTAGGGTGGTGCGACCAGTGCCACCGCACCGGGTGCTGGCTTTCTGAGGGCGCCGTGTTTGCAAGTTTATTATGTGTTTAAAGCACCTGCGGCAGCGTTCCTTTCCTAAGCAATTACCAGGCCTCACAAAAATGTCAAGAGAACTCTTGTGTTTAATGTCCTTCCTGGAGAGAGATCAGAGTTTTGTATAGCTGAGGCTTTGACTTATGTGAAGGTAGTGCAGAGGGTTAATGTGCCTGCTGCAAAGAACGTGTACCAAGTAGATTACAGAGTCCATATAATGTAAACAGATCAGCAGGATACTGCTTTTAAAAGAGACATTCTTTTGCTACTTGCAATTTATAACTTAAAGTCCTAATATAGAACAGTGAGCTATTAACTTTCATCATAGAACTGCATACACACTGCAAAGTATACATTAGAACATTGATTAATGTTGCAAAAAAGGGTTAATTTGGCTAGAAATCGATTCTTATTAATAAAGGAAACTCCCAACTATGCTGTTTCTTTTTCGACTCTGAGTTTGTGCTTCTCCACACCAAGCACTCTTAAACTATACTGCCTACCAGAATGGATGACATGTGACTGCTACAATTTTAGTCCTTTGGCTTATGTAACATCTCCTATTCACTGATTTACACACGTATGATTGATTATCTCTGTGTAATGTGTGTGTGATGCAAAGTGCTCTGACACCCTACACTGGTATGAATGGCACTATATAACTAATTCAATGCATCTGAGAGAGACTTGGTCACTGTTAAAGGGTGCTAGTGAGAGAATCTGTGGTAGAGGTGGTCATTGGGGGAGCGCCAACAAACATTGTCGCACAGGGCGCCACCAGCGCTAAAGCCGGTCCTGGCTTAGACAGTAAGGGGGCAGAAACCATAGTTTTCTACAGCTTCTGAGGAATGAACAGGAAGACTTTTCTAAGTAATTTCAAGGTGAACAAGCATTTTCAATGCAATAGGTCATGCATTATTAAAGTTTGAGCTGTTGGCATTGCTAATAATAATACAACACCGATAGCAGCTCGAAGATTCAGTAATGTGAGACCTATTGCATTGCAATTGTTTTAAAAAAAAATATATATATATATAGCACAAACTTGAGTGAAAGGTATGTATTTATGTTGCATTGAGTACAGTGTAATTATGTGTTATGTTATTATGTGGCACAGAGTGGTATTGTGTGGAGTGTATTTATCTTGCATTAAGTAGAGAGTAATTATGTGACGTGCAATTATGTAGTACTGAGTGGTATGTGGAGTGTATTTATGTTGTATTGAATACAGTGTAATTATGTGATGTGTAATCACATAACCACACCCAACCACACACACACAACCACACCCACAACCACACACACAGCCACAACCACAAACACAACCACACACACACACAACCACACACACAACCACAAGCACAACACACAACCACACACAACCACACACACAACCACAACCACACACACACCCACAGACACACACAACCACACACACAACCACCACAACCACACACATAACCACCACAACCACACACAACCACACACACAACCACAACCACACACACAACCATACACAACCACACACACACCCACACACACACCCACACATACAACCACACACAGACTCAACCACACACACACACAACCACACACACACAACCACAACCACACACACAACCACAACCACACACACAACCACACACACACAACCACACACACACAACCACACACACAATCACCACAACCACACACATAACCACCACAACCACACATAACCACAACCACACACACAATCACACACACAACCACACACACAACCACACACACAACCACACACAACCACACACACACAACCACACAACCACACACAACCATACACAACCACACACCCACACACAACCACACACACAACCACAAACACAACACACACACAACCACACACACACAATCACACCCAACCACACTCACACACAACCACACACACAACCACACACACAACCACAAGCACACACACACAACCACACACACAACCACAACCACACACACAACACACACACAGCCACCTACACAACCACACACACACACACAACCACACACAACTACACACACAACCACACACAAAACCACACACACAACCACACACACAACCACACACGTCTCATTATCCATTCCTATCTTTTTGGAAGAAGATGTTGCACTCAAATGATGTACTTGACGATCATTTAATTAATTCTCCCTTCCCTTATTTTATTCCCTTAAGATTAAATGTAAAGAAAATTGTTGTTTGTTCATTGTAAAGTGCATTAACCCCATTTCACAGGTAGAGTGACACTATATAAAATGTAAAATTAAAAAAATTGCACTGGCTGACTACTACTAGTTTTTGGCTCGCCAAACGCCAAAAGCAGCCTGGTCCTCATGTGATTTACAGAAAGATAATTCCCTTGAGATTATGTGTTTAGAGTCGGTACAGACTTCCTTGAAGAGCCAAAACCATAGGTTCTAGTTCAGCTCAACTTCAGAAGCGAGGAATCAACTTAGACTGATAGGTCACCTGCATAAATCACAAAGAGGATCAGTGCAATGACACAATCTCGACTCACCCCCCTGCTGCCTTGCTAGGCTTTAGACTATAGTGCCCGCTCAAGTATCTAGATCAAAAAGATTATCCTACAATGCACTGGGAATGCCAGTCAACCAGGAAGGCCTTGCCATCTTGGTCAATAAGCATCCTCTCTCTCCATCGTATGCTACATTGTCCAGTGAATCTATTCTCTGCCTAAAGCCTGTCTAGGCCGAAGGAAAGATGCCTAGGGTGTGAACCCATTCAAGGAGATGCTGGGTAAATCTCTCAGTAAAGATAGCAACTGAGCATGCGGGCTAGCATCGCTGTTAATATATGGTTCTCATGTAAAAACACAATTGCTCTGGTCCTAAAATTTACGGGGAAAAACTATTTAACATCAAAAAGTCAGCGTCCATGCATCTCTGAAGCCCTTGTGCATCAGATTCTTTCAGATAACGGACAGCAAGAGAGAAAAGAACATTTCACCAAAAAGGATTGGTGGGAAAGGGGTCTTAAATTTAAAGGACAATGAGGCGATTCCAGACAGAGATCCTGCTGCACTTTCTGTGATAACTCTGAAACTGCGTCACACTTGGAAAAATCTCATTGATCCTTTAAGGGAAATAAAAGTCCCGCATCTCCCACGAATGTGAGAAAATCACAGCCAGTATATAAATGGAACAAAAACTAGAAACATAACGATCTAAAGCATCTTGATCAACTGATAAGCAACAGAGTGAGAGCCTCCCGTGTTCTCAGGTTTCCATCTTGGGATCTACAAAAAATAGCGGGCCAAGAGCACCTTCAAAAGTGCTGGTGCACCTCAGTTTAGGTATTATAAACTCACCAACTACACATACTTCTATCTCCGTCTGACTCTAAGAGGTGGTGGGGGGCCCGGGGGGACCAGGAGAGTGCCCTGATGTCCTGTAAATTCCAGGTGGCACTATATTCTATGTGTACAAGAGGCGTCAAAGACCCCGGTATTCTCAGCCAGTGACACTGAATTCACACCATTCAAGCACTCCAAAGCCCCCATCCCCATTTTCAAACGCGCTCGACACTCACTTTGCTGTCCAGCAGACTCCATCCCGGTTCCTTGTTCACCAATTCTGAGGCAACATCAACAAAACGTGTCCAGAAGTAGACCTTGCAGTTTCCAGGTCACGGACGGTATCCAAGCAACCATGGGACACACATTAAAACAGAGTTAGGCTTGCTCCTTGTCAGTGCTCTGCTCTCGTGCCCACTGCTCCGAGAGCGGTGATATGGCAGTTTTCAGAACAGCTTATCGGTGTGTACGCTCAGAAGAGCGAGAATGCAATATAACGCTACGGCTGAAGATGGTACATGCCAATATTTTGTTAAATCGAAAACACATAAGCCGCGCGCGAGAAAATACAAGCAGCACTGAAGAAAAAAAAAACATGCCGGCGAGTGGTGCGTGCGTGCGCGCGCCACTGCGAGGCATATGTTTTCAATTATCTCACCCGTGTGTGGGCACGATAATTGAAAACATATGGGCTTTGGTGCGCGTAACAGACACCAATAGGCCATGGGCGGAGCAATGTGCCCACCTTTGGCCTATTACGTGCTCTGTTGAAACAAAACACGCACTCAAAGCCCAATTACAGACCCCAAAACAGAAAACACACGCATGAGCGTGTGCGAATCTAGGGTCCATTTCTGAACCCCGGACAAAAGGACTCTCGCCTGCGCAAGCACTGCTACGCAGTGCAACGCAGGTCGCGAGACCTAAAAAGGAGGAGGATGTGATGGCATTGATCTGACTTTCGAATGAAAGTTTACTATCGAATAAGATCCCTACGTTTTTGACTTTTGTAACCCGAGTGGGTAGATTGCTTAGTTCCAGTGGACACATAACAAACATGGCCATTCGGCCCAAAGTACAAATCCTTTAGAGACACTCTTTTTCCGTGAGGCATATTTTGTAAATCCCTTTCAGATGGGGCACAGAGAAACCTACTTTTCAAATAAAGCTTCCTGGAATCCATTTATAGGATGGACAATTAATATGGCTGACTCCCTTCTTGTACATTTTTTCGATAGACATAATATAATAATAGTTCATTTAAGTTTTGTAAAATCAAAGTCTTTGTACCACTTATTGGATATCTTTGAAAGATGGCGAATTGTAAATCTGAGAAAAATACATCCAGTGTTTCTTCATTCTGAATGTCAGTTTCATTCATGTTTTCCATTAGGCCTTTTCTCTTGTGCATGTTATGAGCACATCCTGCCAACGTTTTAGTTATTCGTTTGATACAATCATCTTACAAGCCAAATAATCTTGCAAAATAGGATGCAATTTGGAGAAGGCCCAAGTCTCAGTCAAAAGCCTGCACAAGATTAACTGGAAAGAGCAGAAGGGGTGGCCATGTTCTCCTCTCTGCATATTTAATAATCGAACTAGTCTTCCATCCCATAGTTCAGCCCCAAAGGTGACCTGGGCATTTTCTATATACAAATTAAATTTAAAAGTGGAGCCCCCATACATTTTGCCAAACTTATTTAAAGCCATCATTGTGTTTGACCATGAACAGGCCACAGCCTTAAGATGAGCATGGCTTCTGCTGCATCCTGATGTTGGAATCCCAAATATTTCAAAGATAGTACCATTGCTTTTCAAAGTATTTTTCTGAGCAGTAAAGCTTTGTAAGGGGTGAAATCTATTAAACAGACACCTTGCTTCTACTCAGGGCTCGCAGGGACCAACCATTATGACTGGTGATGACTTCAAGCGACTGCTTAATGAGTCCCAAAGATGTTTTGTATTCATACACAATCAACTCAGTTCATGTCTAATAACTCCTGAGCCCCAGCTCATGGCATTCACAAGAAAGGCTTTAAAAGGCTTCTTTTAAACACTGAAGAGGCCCAGTCTGCTGCCTCTGTCTGTGGTGGGTTGTTAAGAGTACAGGACAGTTCTACCACTATTGTGTGCATTCTGTACAGCTCTGTACAGCGCTGGGGCATTGGCACCGACTAGGTCAGTGATAAGAAAACTGCTTAAATAAAATGAATAGAAATATAATAAAGCATGACGTCAGGGATCATAGCCTGATTCAGGATGGAGGAGGCCAGGGCCTTAGGGTGACATAGGCAGGTAGAGGATGCGTCAGTATGGCTTCAGTGTAGCGCCTCTGCTCAGCAAAGGAGGCGCAGGCGCACAGGGGAAACTAGAGGCTGCAATAAATGAGAAGAATCTCTTCAAAACACATATGAAGACGTCATTGGAAAGTTGCGTGTTCCATATCGGAAGATGCAGACGAATGTTTCTGGTGAGGAGAAGGAGTTATTCCAAGGAGAAAAGGCCTACATGTAAGGAGAGGTGTTCTAAGAACCTCTCAGCAGAACACAGAATTAAGATGGTGGCCGCGGAGCATTCAGTTTGAGAGGAACAGAGGGGCATATGTACAAGCCCCTATCGCCACCACAACCTCACATTTTAGGACATTGTAGGGGCTTCACCTTATTTACAAGGCAAGGGGAAAACCTGGTCTTAAACAGGCGCAACAAGGAGAAATGTTTCATTTCTCCTCATTTGTGCTGTTTCCATGTGTGCTGTGTTGTGCAGCACACATAGGAACAGCAAAACGCCCTTCCTGCACATAAACAATCTTCCACTGCAACGCAGACACCTTTCACTATGGTGCAAGGATGCCTGCTTTGGCGCTGGGCTGCTAAATTTAGCACCAGCAATGGGGGGAAATGTAGGGCTGCACCATATTCTTGTAAATATGGTGCAGCCCTGCATTTTGGAAGTTGCGGAGCATGGCGTTAAGCCAAGGAGACTAACGCCGCGCTCCTCCACTTCGTTGTAAATATGCTCCAGAGTCCCCTTTTCCTAATAAGGCCTCTGCCTGTCTGTTTATAAAGATAAGGGTCACAATTTATTTACTCTTACACTTTCAATCTTCCTGTATTGAAAGGGTTTTGTTATATCCTAGTATTACATTTATATGTAATCAGCCTAGGTTCTCCTAGCTGCTCAGCCAGAGTGAGAGATGGTAATGGAATGTAGGTGTGACTGTGATGAATGGAATGCCTGGGTGCCTGTGTGGATGAGTGGTGACAGTTGGAGATGGGCTGAGCAGCTAGGCAGGCTGCTCCTGGTGGGGCTGGTGTAGGAGATGTAAGCGCTGGTACATGGCTGAACAGAGATTGATACTACCCTGAACTGGAACCAATAAAGATCGCTTGAAATATACAACATGGTTTCCAGTGTCTCTATGCGCAGGGTACAACAGGTTTGCATGATAGTGACAATCCCATTATGGAGATCTTTATCTACCGTAGCTTCCCACTATGCTAGCCATGGGAGAAAGAGCCAACATGATGTGTTTATCATCCCACTTGTGAAGGAAACTATCAATCAACAATCCTGGCTCTGGAGCTCTAGTATTCCTCATCCACACAGCTTTTTGGGTCACAACACCGGTCAGTGAGAATGTAGGCACACGAGCCTGCATCTCTGCCCAGTATTTATCCAGGTTCTTTAGACTTAGATGTGGATTGCAAGTATCCATCTCTTGGTCTAGATTCAGGCATATCCTGAAATGTTGTTTATCAGCCCCAGACCAGGAAGTCTTTGTCACGCAAGTTCAGCAGGAAGAGGCAGTGGAGCTGGGTGGTCCATGGTTTCCAGTACGAGTTCTGTTGGGTGTTGTTTTGCAGAAGCCAAACCTGTGTTTGGAAATCTGCTCCATGAAGACAAAGAGGGCGACTCCATGAAACATTTCTGTTTTAAAGCTACTTACTCTAAGACAGGACCAGACCAGGCCAAATGGACACAGATCTTTTGCTGTGAATTTCGCCCCTTTGAGGTACCATCTACCAAAGTCACCTTACTCTTGTGGTCATAAGAAAAATAAGTTGTTTCACTGTTAACAGCTCCGGCATCTGCACGAGTGGCTATAGAAGTGAGAAGGTTAGATCTAATATAGTCTTAAAGCCAGCGGTTAGCAGGCTCTACCGGCTATTAAAGGCCCACTCCAGCATCAAGAGCCCGAGCTGAAGGCGAGGGTCTTTAACAAGGGAGCGGGCCTTTAATGGCCAGTTGATCCTGCTACGCAGGGCTCTGAGGCTATTAGAACATTCCGCCCCTTGAGGGCAGAATGTTCCAGTTTTTTAATCAAAGGCCTCACGGAGCTGGAGGGGGTTGAAATCCCATCAGGATCCATTCGACTTTTGCTCACAGCAACAGCTGTGAACTAACATTGGAATGTTGGAGCTCTGGGCTTCTATCCGCTTTTAGAAGCCTGGAGCACTTTATTGTCTTCAATGGAGCTCTCAACATTCCAATGTACTAATACCTGATGTTCAGAGATGTGTTCCTTCACAGTGGGTTTGGTGAATGCTGCTATGAGTGGCAGTTTCCAGAGGTTAAGATAAAATATAATGTGCTTTGCATGCATGAGCTGGTTATGATTGTCATCCCAGGTGTTAATATGTACTTAAGTCGGTGCCTTAGATGCGCTCAAATATTGCATCCTCGGCAAGGACAACAAAGATACATTAAAAAGCAGTACAGGATATTTTAAATCTTTTGCTACATTTAGGGCCAGATGTACAAAAAAGTCAGTTCACGCTTTCCTTATTGTGAATTTTTGTGATTCGCAATTAAGAAATCACAAACACCCACATACAACAGTGTCTCTGACACTGTTTGTGATTCTCAATGAGTCGCTAATGGACCTGCCTCATCAATATACATGAGGCAGGTCGCAATTTACAACCCATTGGGAATGGTTTCAGTCACAGGGATGGTGGCCTGCTGGGGACAGCAGATCACCATGTCTGTGATTGCCTTTTAAATAAAGCAATCTTTTTTTTTTGTAATGCAGCCCATTTTCCTTAAAGGAAAACGGGCTGCATGAAAGAAATAAAAATGAAAAGTTTTCTTTTCATTTTTTAAGAGTAGGCAGTGGTTCTTGGGACCACTGCCTGGTCTTAAAAAATGTTTTCACCCACATTCACAAAGGGGAAAGTGTCCCTTGGGATCCCTTCCTGTTTGTGAGGGGGTTACCGTCTCATCTATGGAGTCAATAAAGAATGTATGCTTTGCATAACATTCATACATACCAGTGCTATTCGGTACTAGGAAGGGACGCCCAAAACACACCCCTTTCAAAAACCAAATCTCAAAAGCAAAAGGCGATTCGGTAACAAGTTACAGAGTCGCATTTTGCTTTTTGTACATGGCAAAATGCATTTTACCGGCCGCAATTGGCCCGATGGGCTGTGTGCGACCTGTAAAATGCTTCGCACATCTGGCTCTAAGTCCTCGAGGTAGTGAAACACCTGGATCATATGTGTGGGTTTTCGGTAAGCCGGGCATTAATAGTACATAGCAACGGCATTCCAATGGGGCTGAAGGTTGGGATGGGAAGCCCTTTATTGGTGGTGACAGGCCATGCACGCGTAAACAGAATTATTTATAAGTAATGTGGGTGTAGGTAGTTGAAGGCAGAATGTTACAGTTGCTAAGCGGAGGAAGCTGACTTCAGAGAAAGGTATTAGTAGGAAAGAAAGGGGCATCACAAGTTACACAGCAAATTTATTTCAATACCCTGGCTGCCTTAGTCCTTGTTATACTCTTCCAAAGCAATACAACACATTCATCAATCTTTAATTGTAATAGAAGGAATCTTCAGAAACAGATACATGGAGGAATATAAAAAAGAAATGGAAAACAATAGAAGGAACAAAAAAGCATGAATCTAACAGGTCTAGCACTTTCGGGTGCATTTCATTCGACATTAAAATAATCGAGGCACTTTTGGGCCATGGTGGGGGGAGAGGTGTTGACGTTTTAGTTTATTTTAGAGAAAGAAAATATTCCACTGCATCATCAATGCAAAGTTCATTAAGTCCTCAAGGATTTGTGGCAGGGTAAGGTTTAATCCAAACTTAGTTTGAAAACCGAGGGGTACATGGCACAATAAGTTAGTTATTCAAAGGCTTCTTGCCAGATGGATATCCAGGAGACGATTAGTGAGGCAGAGAAGAAGGGGCCCGGGGCCAGTCTGAGGTCTGCTCAACAACGGAGTCGCCACAGAAAGCCATTCTTTACTGGTAACTCCCTTTCCTTGATGACACACTGGAAACATTCAAGAAAATGGCTACCATGATCATGCGACAGTCTCGAGAGAGCCTTCCCCCATTTCCAATTCAGGTGACCAATGTGGTCACTGGTTGGTTGCTAGGTTCATTTTATTCCATTGTCCAATTGGGAGCCCTGGGACCGGCCAAAAGGATTGTGGGAGTAAAGATGAAAGACAAAATGGCCGCCAGGTGAGAGTAAAGACTCCACCCACCATTAACAGGTATGTCGCTTGGCTGGTTCTAGGGAAAAGGTACAATATTTGGCCGCCTGAACATCAAAACTAGTTTAGGGATGGACATGTTAAATGTCTACACTGGACCCTCTTCTAAATTTAAGACATTTCCAAATCGAGTTTGCATTTGCTTTATCCTTGAACCTGGTATAAATGCTATCCCGAAGCCACCAGGTGCATGAGGCCACTTGGAGCAATTTCCTAATGCTGAAGCCCAAGAAACTGCATTTTGAGATTTGCACACCGATCTCAACACAGCCATGCCTCCTAAAACAATACATCTTTAACTCAGCAACACTCCTATGATGGTACCGGGTACAGATGTGGCATGCGTTTGCTGTTCACTCCTTAAGTGATCATGGCACCCAGACAACTGAGCGCCATCCTGGCATCAGACTAAGTACACCCACAGGAAGGGCACTGCCCTCTGTATCTGGGAGCTGGTTCCTCCACGTTGAATCCTGCCTTCGCCTCCAATGCACAGAGCTCCCATCCACAGATTGGGGCTGTACCCGGTGGACAGTTTCAATGTTGCTAATGGAAACCATCCCATCCAGAGATTGGTATCTGATCAATGGTTTCCAACCACAATTTCAGCCACAAACCAAAGCTACGTGGCATTGCATCTTGGGAGAAAAGAGGAGGACACTCCTTTCAGGCCCCGCCCTCTGGTTCACAAATAGCGGCAAAGTGTGCTCTGTGAGTCGGACAGGTATTTCACACCTCAAAGTGCCCTTTGTACACCGCAACTTTTCTTTTAGCAGCCACAAAGCAACTGACTTTGCAAGATTCTGGCTTTACGACTGCAAAACGTGTTTGTACATCAACCCCTAGTGTGCATCGTATTTTCCTTCAACGTTTTGTGAATATCCCGATTTTTGACCTTTGCCTATTTTGAAAGTTTTCCCCATTTTTCTTAAATTAATCCAAGATTGTGTTCTGCATAGCAAGGTCATTTTCATACTAGTAAAATCCAGCCAGATATATATCAGAGAATCCAGGACAGAAATCACGCTGACACAAATATCGTGGCTTAATATGGTTTACAAAAATATCACCCCATTGAGTGTAAATTTTCAAATATGAACTCCAATGGGGCAATATTTTTTTAGGCATATTTAGGGCATGATGTTTGTGTTGGACGATATTCTGACTATATTCAGGTACCGCATTAACCAGGGCGACCCTTTGTAAATGTACATCTTGTGGAGTTTTTCCATACACATGGCATTGCAGGGGGACGAAAGCTATTTTCTGAGAAGTTCTTATGCTGAACCATTTCCTTAGCATTAAACATTGATAAACATAGCATACATTTTACATATCACATTTTTTAACTGGCGGTCTCGAAGCAAAGGCTTTGCATACTAAGGGGCACATTATGATGGCGGGCAGACAGCAGTCCGCCCGCCATCATTGCACTGATGGGACCGCCCACCAGACATGCGGTGGTCCCACCAGCCCAATTTGGATGTGCCCGCCAGTATGGCAGGCGCATCCTGGCCTTTTAATATTGCGGACCGTGCTGCTGGCTGCAGCACCGTTGGCAATGCCAAAATGAACGATGTGCATTTCCATGCACAACGTGCCAGGCACCAGGCAGTGCATGCCGCCTTGTGCATGGGAATGTAGGGGGGTACCATGGGTACCCCCCAGTGCACCTATGCGCTCCCCCCCACTGAGGGAACCCGCAACGGGCCCCCAAACCCAATCCCCGCCAGCCTTTCCATGGCAGCATCGCTGCCATGGAAAGGCATCTCCCAGGACACATCCTAATATGGCAGACGGTGCCTGCTAGGCACCGCCACCATATTAGTGTCCCTTTTCCATCCGCCAGGCAATTGGTGCGATTGCCACCGGCGGAAAAGCGGTGGTCATACTTTGCGTCCGCCGCGATACCCACCGCCATCCTAATTTGGCGGTGGGTAAATCTCATTGTGATTGTGTGAGGATCGCCACCGCCGGCCCGGCGGTGGCGGTCCTCCCGCCATCATAATGAACCCCAGAGAGAATATTTCCCTGGACCTAAATGAATGGTGCAGAAAGGAATCTTCCCTACTTGACACAACCGTGTCCTCCAGTGTCCAGAACATTTTTGTTTTCTATTGATTTCCCCTCAAAACCCACAAAAGTACTAGTCCTCACTCCCCTACTGCACATAACCCAAAACCAAGGACGCTGGAATTATGCAATTGTGAAGCTGTTGCATTTTTCGCATTGTTGAAGATATGCTGCGTTTGCCACATAATCCATCATGTGCTGCATACTCTGCAGATTGTAACAAAAAATGTGCTTCTAGCTAAAACAGTTCAAAAGTTATTTAAAACGCCGAAGCATGTGTTGCCGCACAGTGGGAGATGCTTTGCATATGTTGACTGGTCTCATATCTGTTGCCTATTGCTGTGTTTGGGTGTTAAACTGGTACTAAGTAAGCACAAACTATCTTTAAAAAGCGAAAAATAACAAACAAATTGAGTGATACTATCAGAAAATGCGCTGCATTACGCCACATAATTTGCTTTTTCTTACCACATAATTTAGTCAACCCTTTCACTTAATTTGGCCCTTCGTTGCTGCATAATTCCAGCGGCCCAGCCCAAGACATACTCACAAACTGCATCACCTCAGCACTGCAGCACAGCAGAAGAAAAGCTGTTAGAAAGGAATAAAAGCAGAGAAGTAATGGTCTTCTCACCAGGACACCTTTCCTCAAACTCTGGATTTGGGTCCAAAGAGGGCTAGACAACAATGTGGTTGTTCATTTGACAAGGTACACTCAGAAGCAACGTCACAGCCGCCACCATTCATGGTCACATATGCATATCCCCTCGGATGAACCAAGGTTCTTCAGTACCAATCGCCCCAGTTTCCACCCAGCCTATCAAGCGAGGACCCTTTCGACAACATTATGCTGTGGCACACTAGGACCAATCGTACAAACACAAGTAAAGCCACTTGGCTGGGGTCACCAGCTGCCTCCATATCTCTGGCATGGCTAGCTTCCAGTCCTTGGTGTTCAAGTAATAATTCTGTGGATTCTGGGAACTTTCGTTTTTGTTCAGTTTGATTGAACCAATTGGAATAATTCACTAGAAAGGAAAACTCCAGATGAAGATGCGTTGTCCCGGTGATGTGAGCCACCTAGTAATCCAAGACTTGCGCTAAATCTGGATAAGTCTCACTGCACCAGTCTGACTCTCGACAGGTGAGGAGGCACTTCAAGGAAGAGTTGGTTTCCAGGCACATCAATAAAGGGCTGTAAAAGGTGGGGCAAGCGGAAACCAGGAAAGAGGAAAATGTTGATTTTAGAGTGAAGATTTATAGATGCGGGTAACCCACTCTGGATTAAGGGATTAAAGAAAGGAAAATCAAATATCTCTATAAAATGTTAACCAGTTACATATGCATATGGTTTGATTTTGAGTTTATAAAGCGCGACAGTTACGCGAAGGCGTCAAGGCGCTGTAGATCACCATCCGAAAAGAGAGTCCACTAGTATTCCTAAATCCGGAGACAGCTGCAAACAGAATAACCAAGTTTTAAGAGCCTTCCCAAGGGGCATGAGCCGGGAGATGGCCCATTTCCCAGAGCATAGGGTGTAGATTTACAATAAGGGAGGATGTGTTTCTCTACCTACTGTAGTAGTGGTAGATGTAGTTGACTCCTGAATTTTGATCTTCATAGCATTTAGATTATGTGACATAAAATGCATTTTTTTTACAATTTAACATTAGATTATAACTTTAGTTTAAGATTTTTCCTACATTTTCCAGGTTCAAAATAGTGCATACCTTGCTGACAATTGGCTATAGATGCCAGTGTCCATCGTACAGCGGTCGGGGCTTATCGATGGGCACCAGCACAGCTTTGTTAGAGCCTGAGTAGTGCAGTAGGTTTGCTCGGTCTGGGCTTCGAAAGACACTCTAGGGCTTGTGCTAGGGCACAGGGTGTTGGCCTAGATCGGGCGTTGATATTGGCCTTGTCTAAAGTTAGCATATGGTCTTTTTCTTCTGTGAACACCGCAAGGGCTTTTTCAGTGGCCTTCATGAAAGGACAATGTTGACCTGGTCTGGGCTGAGGCCAGGGCAATACCGTCCTGGAACAGTGACCAGATTTTGCCAACATTGGCGGCGAGGTTGGGTGCCAGTGGTGTAACAAGGGCACCATTGGTCTTAGTACAAGCAAGAAGCATTTCCCACCTTACGACTGGTGTGGGTAGTGAGAAACAGCATTAAAAGTGAAGAGTGTCCCACTCATCTCTGGGTCAAGGTGTCACTGCACCTTCTGCATTAATGATAGCTACATCCCAGTTGGAAAGGGTGAAGGTCCATGAATTTCTGTAGAAACATGGGGAACATGGTCATTGGCCTGGGTTACAGGAGGTGGTCTCAGGCCAGGGATGCAGGAGGTGGTCTCTGGCCCGGGTTGCAGGAGGTGGTCATTTGCGCTGGGTTGCAGGAGGTGGTCTCAGGCCAGGGTTGCAGGAGGTCGTCATTGGCCTGGGTTGCAGGAGGTGGTCATTGGTCTGGGTTGGAGGAGGTTATTTCAGGCCAAGGTTGCAGGAGGTGGTCTCTGGCCCGGGTTGCAGGAGGTGGTCATTGGCCCGGGTTGCAGGAGGTGGTCTCAGGCCAGGGTTGCAGGAGGTGGTCATTGGCCCGGGTTGCAGGAGGTGGTCATTGGCCCGGGTTGCAGGAGGTGGTCTCAGGCCAGGGTTACAGGAGGTGGTCTCAGTACAAGGTTGCAGTAGGTGGTCATCAGCCTAGGTTGCAGGACGTGGTCTCAGGCCCGGGTGGCAGGAGGTGGTCTCAGTCCAGTGTTGCAGGAGGTGGTCATTGGCCTGGGCTGCAGGAAGTAGTCTCAGGCCAGGCTTGCAGGAGGTTTTCTCAGGCCAGGGTTGCAGGAGGTGGTCTCAGTGTGGTGTTGCAGGAGGTGGTCATTAGCCTGGGTTGCAGGAAGTGGTCTCAGGCCCGGCTTGCAGGAGGTTTTGGCCAGGGTTGCAGGAGGTGGTCTCAGGACAGTGTTGCAGGAGGTGTTCCATCAGCTCAGGTTGCAGGAGGTAGTCTCTGGCCAGGGTTGCAGGATGTGGTCTCAGTCCAGGGTTGCAGGAGGTGAGTATCGGCCCGGGTTGCAGGACGTGGCAGCAAGCCCGGGTTGCAGGAGGTGGTCATCGGCCCGGGTTGCAGGAGGTGGTCTCAGGCCAGGGTCATGCTGGGTTGCAGGAGGGGTTCTCAGTCCAGGGTTGCAGGAGGTGGTCATCGGCTGGGGCTGCATGAGGTGGTCTCAGGCCAGGGTTGCATGAGGTGGTCATCAGCCCGGGTTGCAGGGAGTGGTCATCAGTCTGGGTTGCAAGAAGTGGTCTCAGGCCAGGATTGCAGGAGGTGGTCATCGGCATGGGTTGCAGGAGGTGGTCATCGGCCTGGGTTGCAGAAAGTGGTCTCAGGCCCTGGTTGCAGGAGGTGGTCTCAGGGCAGGGTTGCAAGATGAGGTCATCGGCCTTGGTTGCAGGAGGTGGTCTCAAGCCAGGGTTGCAAGAGGTGGTCACCGGCCTGGGTTGCAGGAGGTGGCCTCATTCCAGGGTTGCAGGAGGTGGGTATTGGCCCGGGTTGCAGGAGGTGGTCATCAGCCCTTGTTGGAGGAGGTGGTCTCATTCCAGGGTTGCATGAGGTGGTCATCGGCCTGGCTGCAGGAGGTGGTCATCGGCTCGGGTTGCAGGAGGTGGTCATCAGCCCTGGTTGCAGGAGGTGGTCTCATTCCAGGGTTGCATGAGGTGGTCATCGGCCTGGGCTGCAGGAGGTGGTCATCGGCTCGGGTTGCAGGAGGTGGTCTCAGTCCAGGGTTGCAGGATGTGGTCATCGGCCCGGGTTGCAGGGAGTAGTCATTGGCCTGGGCTGCAAGAAGTGGTCTCAGGCCAGGGTTGCAGGAAGTGGTCATCGGCATGGGTTGCTGGAGGTGGTCTCAGGCCCGGGTTGCAGGAGGTGGTCATCGGACTGGGTTGCAGGAGGTGATCTCAAGCCCAGGTTAAAAGGGGGTGGTCTCAGGCCAGGGATGCAAGAAGTGGTCTCAGGCCAGGGTTACAGGAGGTGGTCATCGGACTGGGTTGCAGGAGGTGGTCTCAGGCCTGGGTTGCAGGAGGTGGTCTCAAGCCCAGGTTGCAGGAGGTCATCTTATTTCGGGGTTGCAGGAGGAGGTCATTGGCCTGGGTTGTAGGAGGTGGACTCAAGCCAGGGTTGCAGGAGGTGGTCATCAGCCCAGGTTGCAGGAAGTGGTCTAAGGCCTGGGTTGCAGGAAGGGGTCTCAGTCGACGGTTGCAGAGGTGGTCATCGGCCTGGGTTGCAGGAGATGGTCTCAGGCCAGGGTTGCAAGATGAGGTCATCGGCCTCGGTTGCAGGAGGGGGTCTCAAGCCAGGGTTGCAAGAGGTGGTCATCGGCCTGGGTTGCAGGAGGTGGCCTCATTCTGTTGCAGGGATTCTGCTGATACACAGAACTATGCGAAGAACCCCAGGACCTCAGTGAATTGTGGTGTACCAGAAACTCACCTCAGAACCCAGAACCCAGTATCCGGCTAGCATAAGTGTCCCATTCGTTATCCGAGGTTTAGCTCGGCGGTCCCAATGAATAGACAACCCAGAACAAGCGACTCAGTACATACTCAGGAATGGTGGGAATCGAAGATACCTGTTCGTATATTATTCTCACATCAGTCCACAACAATAATCAACAGAGACACGTTGTAAATAAAAGGGGTTTATTTTTATAGACCACGTGTCCTAAGATGCAGTACTTTGGCTAATACAAGCAGACAAATGATTAATATCAAAACCAGCAACATAGTTACAATACCATAGAATATAAAAGGGGTGATCATATTATAATGACAGTGGATACTACCACCTTCCCTTTACTAAGAAGCTAATATTATTATTATGCTAATAGAAGGTCTCTTAGGCTTGAATAGGGGACCCCATACCTCAAAGATCAGCTTAGTGAAATCACATCACAGGAGCATCAGGAGTCTTCTCGCAGGAAGGCTCGTCTTCGGTCTGAATAATAAACATGATGTCTGTGATACTAAAAGCACTAATTTTCAGGCATTTGCAGCTGCGCGTGTGTTATGGCTAAATAGTGGGCCGATCAACCTAGAGTGAAAAACATGCATTGTGTAATAACCCAGACTGTTTGTCACACCATGTACAGACCAAGGTCGCTGCGCAGAGCTTGGGATGGTAACAACAGATTGCTCTTGTGTGAAGCAAGTCTCGAGTCAGCAGTTTGTTTTAAGAAATAACATGTAAACGCAGTGCCGTGTGCAAAAGCAAAAAGATGGCTTTCTAACATCTAACGTGGTTATGCTAACTTAACAATGCCTGTACGTATTCAGAGAGAACTCACTACACGCCCCCTTGATCGAAGCACTATTTAGTAGGCAAGAAAAGAGAGAACGCAGAGTTCAGTTTCGTCAGAGCAGAACAAGGCGTAACCAATCCAAAGGTTCAGAATGAGTTAAAGTCTGAAACGAAAAAAATTGAAAAGCAAAAGGGGAAACTGTGGTGTCCGGAAAAAAAAATATAATCAATTAAAAAAAACTCAAAACAACCATCAGGGAGAAAGCAAAAAAAAAAAAAAAAAAAAAGGGTAATTGCCGCGGCAGGGTGCTGTCCAGGAGCGACAGGCGCCAAGGACGATAGTTCAGTCAATCCATGAATGTATAGGCAGCATATGTGGCAACCGCTTCCAACAAAAAATCATTTGCAGGGCCAGCGAAAGTCTCAGCCATCCAATCCATCAACGAAAAGGAACACACGTGTTCTTCAATCAGCGGAGCTTCCAGCACGATCAGAGGGCACCCGGAATGTTCCTCCAAATAGCTCATAGCCAAGAAGTTGTAGGCAGCTGTAGAGATGTCCCAATTACCCAGGATCCCATGTGCTGCTCCACAAGCCATTATCCGGACACCAGAACAGGTCAACTCGTGAGACACTAAGGGCCTCATTAGTCGATCGAAATCCGGCACCGGAGCCACCAGGCTGGTCAAGCACAAATCCAAAGGCCATTCAAAGGGACAATCCAGGCAGTGAAGCACAGGCTGCACGCAGGTGAAGTAGCAATACCGGAAAGATAATCCATATGCCAGGCTTAAGGTCGCCAATGGCAGAGTTCCATAAAAGTCAAGCATCCTATCTCGAAGAAGATGCAGGCGGGACAGGTGCACGTGCGGCACAGAAGGAGCAGCCATTCCGTAGGATGAAAAGGAAAAGCAGCACACCCGCCACTAGCGCCAGAAGCAGCGGAACACCTCCAAAGATGCTCGAGAAAAGGGAATGAAAAAAGCCCGGAACCACACCAAAAATAGTTTGGAAAGAGGTCACGAGACCCGAGCCCACAAGTTTAAAAAAATGAGCCAGGCCGGTCGTGGACGAGGCATTGAAAATAGTTTGGATCAAAGAGCCGAAATGCAGGGGGAGGTCAGTATTCAGAAGCGCCTGTACCTCTGTGCGCGTATTAGCCACGTGAAGGTCGAATGTTTCACGAGATGAAGTCAAAGACACCTCTTTTTGGGACAATAGGGCTCTTATTCTGCTCAACTTGTTGAACTCTGCTTTCAAGGTTGGAATCGAAGGCCAGATGGAAGCATCCAGCCGCCCATGCGGGGGTGGAAAGAGAACATTATTGCAGCAGACCACTTTCTGCGAGACAGTTACAATATATGGGATTCCCACTAACATCCCACAGCAAGCTTCACTATTCAAAATCAAATAACTACCGTTAGCAAGCAGTGTGAAAGAAGGCGTAATCACAGGCACTGGGACACCCCGTAGGATGCATGCTAAATTCGGTGCTTGTACATTGCATGCGCCGTGTAATTGAATGTGCCTACATACCAAGGAATGGTCAGGTGACGTGGTACATTCCTCGCCCTTCAAATAAACCTCAGTCCCGTCCCTAGTACATCTATACGTAAAGGGGAGGGACCAAACCTCATGTATGAAAGCGGTGCCCAGCGGTTCATATCTACCCAAAGCATAATGTTTCATACAAGACGTAAACTTAAAAAGCGCAAAAGGGAGAGTTATCAATCCGTGGACTAACCACGTAGCCGAATTGATCTCCGCTACAGAAAAAGGCAATGGTTCTAATTTTTCAATATGTAACAATGAATATGTAGCATCCTTCATGGACATAAATCGCTGCTTGTCAGTAAGGTTAAAGGGAAGGAATAACGATGTAGTGTTAAGATAGTCCCAAGGGACTCTCCCTGCCTTTAAAGTCTGCAATGTCCAAGCAAACTGCATAACAGAACGCAACTGGTTTTGACCATGATATAACACAGACATATCATCATGCACAATATCAACTACTGATGAAACAATATTATCCAATGTATAAATCCTAGAAGAGAGAGTGCTAATGCTGTTATCTATAACGGCTAAAACCTTTTCCATGTTGGCTTGGTCAATAGCCCTCAATCTGGAAGCCGCCTCAATCTGTGACAACTTCCAGACTTCGTTGTAAATAGCATACGCCCACCTCTTGGTTCTGCCACCCACAGGACCCTTAACAAAATCATTCAAATCTATTTTGTCATGTAATTGTGATAAATGAACTTTGACAGACGCCAAAGTGGAATGTCGCAGCCAAGATTGACATAACTTGCCCACAGAGTATGTAGTTACAGTATGTGACGACTCAAACCGAGGGTCTACGCGTTCCTGAGTATACCCCGGTTTCAGTCCCAGAAAACGTCGTTGACAGATATCTGAACTGCTTTGCCAAATTAACCAACCCTCACCATTAACTTTCGAAATATTGAAAGATGTATTTGAAACTAAGGAGTGCAAAGCAGCAAGGGACAGATCTGTGTGGTTATCCCAATTGGGATAAGCGCCCAGATCCGGCACAGAAGGTGATTTTAATTGTTTAGAAGTAGCCAATCCAAAACAGGTGGTTTGGAAGATGGATGAATTCAAAAATAAAATATGATTTGGTATAAGACAGGCACGATGTAAAGCCTCTGTACCCTGTACCTGCCACGGCTTGGAACCCCAAACCGACTTTAGATCAATAGTAGCCTTCCATACATCATAACCTTTGATTGACAACTCGTCCATAAAGGACTTGGAATAAAGTAACTTTGTGTGTGTCAGTCTAACCTTTGCGGCAGACTCAGGCAGCACCTTAAAATAAAACGCTGCCGGGTTGGAAACACTGAAATCGGTAAAATATGAATACTTGTTAACTAGTGTTTGTGAACTTCCGAATTCGGGAGTAGGACAGTGTTCCCATTGGGTAAAATTTACAAAATTCCTAAATGTATTTGCTTTATGCAGGAAATGATTGCCATAATGTTGAAAACAATACTGTTCCGCATAATTAGCCGCATTTTCGTATAAATCTTCAGCATCAAAAGCGGCATAATATTTCAAATCAGAAAACAGTGACTCAATGGCGTGTAC
Source organism: Triturus cristatus (assembly GCF_964204655.1). NCBI lineage: Eukaryota > Metazoa > Chordata > Amphibia > Caudata > Salamandridae > Triturus > Triturus cristatus. The sequence goes on along the minus strand of NC_140593.1, from coordinate 1,139,591,369 downwards.
ATCCCAATCATCAGAACGTATGTTCTGCCTAACCACATCACCCATAGAAACACGAAATACATTAGGTACATTAATGACCTCTGTAGGCCCATGAATTTGGAATTTAACAGCATCCCATGCGATTCCATCCAAGACGGGCCAGGCAGTAATATTCACAAAAGTCTGGTCCCTCTTCATGATGTGGGACGAGGAGTGGGGGGCCAAAGTTCCATTGATAAGTCTAATTGTCGATCTCTCAGTCAGATAGTGGCCATCCACAAGACGGAAAAAAACTATCACGAACCCAATGGACATAAACAAAAAAATACTGAAAAGCAACAGCCAAATGTATGTCCAAGGGGCAATCAAAAAATGTCTCTTAAACCAGCAGAAAAAAACAGCAACGTTCGATGGGGGGCTTGAGGGCAACGAGTTAGTGTCAAAGGAGAAACGGGACTGTCCAAGCGCCGTAGATTGTAAAACAGGCGAGGGACCACGTGTAGGATAAGCATACTCAGTCTCTTCGGGCAAACCACCAGCCGATGGTATCAACAAGGGATCAGTAACCGATTGCATCTCGATGGCAACATCAGGCAAGGTGTTAGAAGCAAGAGTCAACATTGAATTTCTTTGCATCGTCTGGCATGAAACTGCTGGAGTCATGCTAAGAAGTATCGGCCACTCGCTGAAGTTTGACATTGTCAATAGAGATGTACCTGTTTTCTTTGCGACCAGGAAGTGGAGGTAAAATGACTGTTCTTGTTCCCTGCACTCCAAGCACTGGAACTGGTGCACGATAAGAGGGGCCGAACTCCTTCTTGTTCTCCACCTTCTCACGGACCAGATCTCCAACTCGGGGTAGCCAGCCGACTACCGGAACCTGAACTTCAACTTCAGATGTGGAGGGCAAGTGTTCCTTCGATAGAGTGTCTCTGGCTTCTTGTAGAGTCTGTAAAACAGCACAGTGATCATCTACGTCAAAGGGTGCGGTCGACGCCGCCATGTCTAGACCATCAAGGTCCGGTACAAACATTCTGATTCCGAAGAGCATCATGTACGGGGTCCGCCCACCCAGAGACCTTCTAGGGAGATTATTAAGTGCACGTTGAACGTTATACAAATGGGCTAGCCAGTTCCGGCCTGTGCCTAAAACACGGGCTGTCAATGATTGCTTTAAGTCACGGTTCATTCGCTCCACCACACTATTACCCTCAGGTCGGTAGGGGGACGAAAATTTGACTAGGACCCCCAAATTTCCCATAGCCTCCTTGTAAGCCTTAGAGGCAAACGCAGGGCCCTGATCAGAATGGAAGGTACCACACGCAAAAGTTCCCACAAAGACACGCAAATCTCTGATGACAGTCCGCGAGTCAGCACTCCTTTGTGGCCATACCCACAGAAAACGTGTGCACGAATCCACTGCAACCAAGATGTACTTGTACGCAGTATCAGAAGAAAAAGGACCGCAGTGATCCAAATAAACACAACCAAATGGTTTATTGGATATGTACAACTGTGTTTGTGATGGGCGCGCAACAGTAGAAGGTTTAATCTGTTGGCAAATGTCACAATCAAGAACATAAGCGCGCGCTTGTTTATATAAACCAAACCACCAGTAACGTTGTTGTAGCAGAGATATTGTGGCTGACACTCCGGCGTGGGCTGACGCCAACCCCTCATGAGCAGCCAGAATCAGTGCGGGTCTGCAGTCCGCGTTGGGAATAATTCTGTCACCAACGTCGTTAATCCTCACTAATGGGACATTATCAGGACTTAAATGGTAAATGTAACGAGAAGGAAAACCCTTCGGGTAATCGCCTCCCTTTTCTGTAGCAGCAATAGCTGCCAAGATGTCATCATCAATCTTACTCTTTGATCTGGTAACTGCTGCCACTAAGTATGTAGCCACTGCTGTTTTTGCTGCCTCGTCAGCCAAGCTGTTACCGACAGCATGGACACCAAGTCGCTGGTGACCAAGAGTGTGAATAACATTCACTAGAGGGAGACGTTCTTTAAAGTCTGCCACTCGAACCCAAAGCGTTTTATGCTTAATTGTGCCACCTTTTGTGTCTCGATAGTCATTCTGAGACCAGAAGTGTAAATTGTCATTATAGGACTGGACACAGTAGAAAGAATCACTCACAATTAGAGTAGTGACTCGGGGATCAGCAAACTCCAGTGCAAGCACTAGAGCCCGAAGCTCCGCCAATTGCGCGGTACAATCGCCCAATGACTGCGTATGCACTGCATCAGATTGGAATTCACCATTTACGAAAGTACCTACGACAATTGCGCAAGCCGCTGAGTAGGCGTGCTTTGATCCAATTGCGGGCTGCGCAGACCCGTCAGTGTATATGACACAATGGTATTCTTCGAGCGGGCGCAAAGACAGAGGAGACGGATGAACGAATTCATACTGCAAGAACTCTTGAGTCTGTAATGAGGCATCAAAGATGTAGGTGACGTCTGGTGACGTCAGTGTCGTGGCCCATTGTATCCACCGAGGATGCAAAGCTTTAGAATTTGGTACACTTGCCTTTGTCACCGCTTCTAAGGCAGGATAGGGTGTTACGACCAGAATCTGTTTCCCATGTGACAGTGCGCGTTCTTTAAGGATCGCCATCTGTACAGCAGTCAGAACTTTTTCGACCGCGGAAAAACGTAATTCAGCAGAGGTGTACAAGTGGGATTTGTACGCAATGGGGACTGTATCGCCCTCATTAAACGTCAAATACGTGAAACCCACGGCGCCTGGCACTATTCTTATTACCAGGTTGGTGCGGTTATCACGTGTCAGCAAATATTGTGAAGCAAGAAGGTCAGCCTGTAAAGACTGTAAAATTTTAGAATGTTCCAGCTGCCAGCTAGACTTCGAAAATGTGGGTTGTACCAAGGCGTAAAGCGGCTTGATACGCTGGGCATAATCAGGAATGTACGTACGGCCGAAATTCAGAAAACCCAGCAGAGATTGTAATTTCTTTAGTGTCGTTGGCGCACTCAAGCATGCGCACTTCTCCAGAAAGTGGGGAGCTAACCCCTTACCTTCATTATTGAGCTCGTAGCCCAAAAACAACACTGAATATTCCGCGATGTGAGACTTCGCAAAATTGAATTTGTAGCCATAGTCAGCAAAACTCACTACAATATTGTCGACTCGAGACAGATGCGGCAACAGCTCGTCATCCGTGAGGTAGATATCGTCAACATAGGAGTATGCCTCGGGGTCTATTCTTTCTAAGAGAGAAACCACGCGAGCGGAAAAGACGCCAGGGCTATTTTTGTAGCCCATGGCTAATCTCGTAAACTGTTTTTGTTTTCCGCCCGAAGTAAACGCTGTCCACTGGCTACTCAGTGTGGACAGGTTATGGCTAAAAAAGCCATTGGAAATGTCAAGTGTCGTTTTAAACCGTTTACGCACGAGACTGTCGACTAGAGCCGAGCTATGTGTATTTTGTACCGCGCAGGTCCGGCAATGGGAGTTTAGGTGCCGGTAATCCAAAACTAAACGGTACGAGCCGTCAGGCTTCGTTACAGTGAATAAAGGGTTATTCATAGGGGACACACAGGTTTCAATTACACCCTGATATTCCAATTGTTCAAGGATCGCCGCGACGTGAGGTCTAGCTTCACGACGCATGGGATATTGGGGCTGAGGCTGGGGCATAGACCGCAATGGAATCTCATGGCAGGGGGACAACCGGTCCCAACCCACTTGAGTACGATATACCGCTGGCGCAAGCGCCAGCGCCCACTCACCAGCGTACATTTCAGCTTGGTCCTTAGGCACCGTGTGCGCAAAGGACGGGAGGATTTTCTCCTCCCCTCTAGGAGCTTCCAAAATGAAGGCCGGGGGCCAATCTGCCTCCGCTAGGAGGATATCATAGGTGGTGGTCAGATTATCCCAAAAAATCCCTTTTATAGTACGTTGTATGTCACCCTCTATTAATAAGACTATTTCATAAAGTCTATCAGGGGGAGCCACTCTGGTGTCAGCTGTTTCAACAGTAACCAATACATCAGTTGCTGTCGCCGCCAGAAATGGACGCAGAGCTTGACGGACTATGGTAATTTCTGCCGCGCTGTCCAGTAGCGTCAGCGCCCATGTCCGGTTCTGAAGCTGTGTCCGCACTATCTGAGGCATATTTTGCCGTCAGAGCCGCCACTTTCTTCTTCTGAAACGGGGGTCTTTGTCGAGCAAACTCGTCCTGCTTGCCTTTACCCTCAGTCTGTCGGGGTTGGTCACGCTGTTGTGGAGCACCCCGACCTTTGCCACCGCCTCCGCCACCAGACTGTGTAGCCGATGTTTCCTGTGAAGAACGAGGAGAGCGCGGTTCAGAAACCTGAAATCTATCAGGAGACTTAATAGTAGCACGATCTCGCAGATCATAAGTGCGTTCACTACTTGACTGAACGGGAGAGGCAGGCCGAGAGCCCTGTTTCTGCTGCTGCTTTCCCTGTTGTTTAGTCCGCCAAGGTTGTTTTGGAAAAATTGGCCGACCATCCTTACCAAAAGTTTCTGCCTTACCCTGCTGCTTAGAATCGGGATTTTTGATCACAGGCTTAACTCCTAAAGAGCTACGACCCAAATCGCGATATGCTTCTGAAATTATTTTTGCAAATTCCTGCGGCTTGTCCTCTTCAGCAACTTTCTTCAGTTCATTACGAACCTGAAAGTGCAACGCATCACCCTTAAGGTTTCCCATTATCATGGTAGCCACCAGGCCAAAATCTCCGAGGAGCCGCATCCCCAATTCTATCGCAGACTCCGCTCCATGGTCCTCTTGAACCTGTTTAATTATGGAGGGCAGCTGTAACATAGACGGAGTGCCGAAGCACTGCGCGTACGTCGCAGCAAAAATCTTACCCCAGGATACACAATCATCTATATGGGGAACTAAGTCTTTAGGCAAACTAATGGTGAGGATCCTGTGTTTTTCCACAGGAGTTGTATGCGGATAAACCGCCTCTATTTGGTCAAATTTTTCAGCAAGCCAAAAAGGATAATCATCCCTTGTGAGGGGGCGCTTGCCCACAACAGAATTGACCATAACAGGACTAATGACCACCGCGTGACGATCACTAGGTTGTCCCGCACTAACAGGCGCCCCCGCCTGTACAGTGCGCGACACATACTGCACTAACGCCCTATATACTTATATAAGGGCAGTGTGTAGTACACGCAATTCAGCCACCGTCACCGTGAGGTAACGGGGATGAGGCGTAAATCCGGCTAGTACCGGCCAAGTGGCCCCTGCAATTGATAAAGGGCCCATTCTCGGCGGTATAACCACATGGGGGAGGGCGCCATTAAACCAAATCTGATGTTGCCAAGCAGATATTGGTATCTCCTGTGTCCTATACGGCGCATAGTTAGCAGGCACGGCAGTAGCAGTGTAAGAATGAAAGGTATCGTCATCCCCACTGACTGCCGGAATCGTCACCCAGGAATAGAACAACTCAAACGGGTGAGCCGCATCGGCTCCCACCACAAAGATGACGTCCATGCCCGTGTCCGGCACCCCATACTGCGTCAAATGACGTTTCAGAGCTGCACGGCTGTGCGCCGCAATGTCTACTGCCATAAGGACAAGCTATACTTCAAGTAGTTAGTAGCACAAGGGTTCAATAACCTTTTTAATGATCAAGCTTGAAAGAACCTATATCAATAGAACTAGGTAGGTTTAAATCCGTCAGACTTGTTATCCGGAAACAAGAATGAGGGTGCTGTGGACTAAATGTAAGCACTACTAAGGCGTTTCAACTCATAGACCAAACGTTAGGTGCGCCATGTTGCAGGGATTCTGCTGATACACAGAACTATGCGAAGAACCCCAGGACCTCAGTGAATTGTGGTGTACCAGAAACTCACCTCAGAACCCAGAACCCAGTATCCGGCTAGCATAAGTGTCCCATTCGTTATCCGAGGTTTAGCTCGGCGGTCCCAATGAATAGACAACCCAGAACAAGCGACTCAGTACATACTCAGGAATGGTGGGAATCGAAGATACCTGTTCGTATATTATTCTCACATCAGTCCACAACAATAATCAACAGAGACACATTGTAAATAAAAGGGGTTTATTTTTATAGACCACGTGTCCTAAGATGCAGTACTTTGGCTAATACAAGCAGACAAATGATTAATATCAAAACCAGCAACATAGTTACAATACCATAGAATATAAAAGGGGTGATCATATTATAATGACAGTGGATACTACCACCTTCCCTTTACTAAGAAGCTAATATTATTATTATGCTAATAGAAGGTCTCTTAGGCTTGAATAGGGGACCCCATACCTCAAAGATCAGCTTAGTGAAATCACATCACAGGAGCATAAGGAGTCTTCTCGCAGGAAGGCTCGTCTTCGGTCTGAATAATAAACATGATGTCTGTGATACTAAAAGCACTAATTTTCAGGCATTTGCAGCTGCGCGTGTGTTATGGCTAAATAGTGGGCCGATCAACCTAGAGTGAAAAACATGCATTGTGTAATAACCCAGACTGTTTGTCACACCATGTACAGACCAAGGTCGCTGCGCAGAGCTTGGGATGGTAACAACAGATTGCTCTTGTGTGAAGCAAGTCTCGAGTCAGCAGTTTGTTTTAAGAAATAACATGTAAACGCAGTGCCGTGTGCAAAAGCAAAAAGATGGCTTTCTAACATCTAACGTGGTTATGCTAACTTAACAATGCCTGTACGTATTCAGAGAGAACTCACTACAATTCCAGGGTTGCAGGAGGTGGGTATCGGCCCGGGTTGCATGAGGTGGTCAACAGCCCTGGTTGCAGGAGGTGGTCTCATTCCAGGGTTGCATTAGGGGGTCATCGACCTGGGCTGCAGGAGGTGGTCATTGGCTCAGGTTGCAGGAGGTGGTCTCAGTCCAGGGTTGCAGGATGTGGTCATCGGCCCGGGCTGCAGGGAGTAGTCATTGGCCCGGGTTGCAAGAAGTGGTCTCAGGCCAGGGTTGCAGGAGGTGGTCATCGGCATGGGTTGCTGGAGGTGGTCTCAGGCCCAGGTTGCAGGAGGGGGTCATTGGCCTGGGTTGCAGGAGGTGGTCTCAGGCCAGGGTTACAGGAGGTGGTCTCAGTCCAAGGTTGCAGGAGGTGGTCATCGGCCTAGGTAGCAGGAGGTGGTCTCAGGCCTGGGTGGCAGGAGGTGGTCTCAGTCCAGTGTTGCAGGAGGTGGTCATTGGCCTGGGCTGCAGGAAGTGGTCTCAGGTCAGGCTTGCAGGAGGTTTTCTCAGGTCAGGGTTGCAGGAGGTGGTCTCAGTCTAGTGTTGCAGGAGGTGGTCATTGGCCTGGGTTGCAGGAAGCAGTCTCAGGCCCGGCTTGCAGGAGGTTTTCTCAGGCCAGGGTTGCAGGAGGTGGTCTCAGGACAGTGTTGCAGGAGGTAGTCCATCAGCGCAGGTTGCAGGAGGTAGTCATCAGCCTGGGTTGCAGGAGGTGGTCTCAGGCCATGGTTGCAGGAGGTAGTCTCTGGCCAGTGTTGCAGGAGGTGGTCTCAGTCCAGGGTTGCAGGAGGTGGGTATCGGGCCGGGTTGCAGGAGGTGGCAGCAAGCCCGGGTTGCAGGAGGTGGTCATCGGCCCGGGTTGCATGAGGTGGTCTCAGGCCATGGTTGCATGAGGTGGTCATCAGCCCGGGTTGCAGGGAGTGGTCATCGGTCCGGGTTGCAAGAAGTGGTCTCAGGCCAGGATTGCAGGAGGTGGTCATCGGCATGGGTTGCAGGAGGTGGTCATCGGCCTGGGTTGCAGGAAGTGGTCTCAGGCCCTGGTTGCAGGAGGTGGTCATCGGCCTGGGTTGCAGGAGAAGGTCTCAGGCCAGGGTTGCAGGATGAGGTCATCGGCCTCGGTTACAGGAGGTGATCTCAAGCCAGGGATGCAAGAGGTGGTCATCGGCCTGGGTTGCAGGAGGTGGCCTCATTCCAGGGTTGCAGGAGGTGGGTATCGGCCCGGGTTGCAGGAGGTGGTCATCAGCCCTGGTTGCAGGAGGAGGTCTCATTCCTGGGTTGCATGAGGTGGTCATGGGCCTGGGCTGCAGGAGGTGGTCATCGGCTCGGGTTGCAGGAGGTGGTCATCAGCCCTGGTTGCAGGAGGTGGTCTCATTCCAGGGTTGCATGAGGTGGTCATCGGCCTGGGCTGCAGGAGGTGGTCATCGGCTCAGGTTGCAGGAGGTGGTCTCGGTCCAGGGTGGCAGGATGTGGTCATCGGCCCGGGTTGCAGGGAGTAGTCATTGGCCCGGGATGCAAGAAGTGGTCTTAGGCCAGGGTTGCAGGAGGTGGTCATCGGCATGGGTTGCTGGAGGTGGTCTCAGGCCCGGGTTGCAGGAGGTGGTCATCGGACTGGATTGCAGGAGGTGATCTCAAGCCCAGGTTAAAAGGGGGTGGTCTCAGGCCAGGGATGCAAGAAGTGGTCTCAGACCAGGGTTACAGGAGGTGGTCATCGGACTGGGTTGCAGGAGGTTGTCTCAAGTCCAGGTTGCAGGAGGTCATCTCATTTCGGGGTTGCAGGAGGAGGTCATTGGTCTGGGTTGTAGGAGGTGGTCTCAAGCCAGGGTTGCAGGAGGTGGTCTTCAGCCCAGGTTGCAGGAAGTGGTCTCAGGCCTGGGTTGCAGGAAGTGGTCTCAGTCGACGGTTGCGGGGGTGGTCTCTGCCAGGTTTGCAAGAGATGGTCTTGGGCCCAGCCTGCAGGAGGTGGTCTCATGCCAGGGTTGCAGGAGGTGGTCTCAGGCCAGGTTTGCAGGAGGTGGTCTCAGGCCAGGGATGCAGGATGTGATCATTGGCCCGGGTTGCAGGGAGTGGTCATCGGTCCGGGTTGCAAGAAGTGATCTCAGGCCAGGATTGCAGGAGGTGGTCATCGGCATGGGTTGCAGGAGGTGGTCATCGGCCTGGGTTGCGGGAAGTGGTCTCAGGCCCTGGTTGCAGGAGGTGGTCATCGGCCTGGGCTGCAGGAGATGGACTCAGGCCAGGGTTGCAGGATGAGGTCATCGGCCTCGGTTGCAGGAGGTGGTCTCAAGCCAGGGTTGCAAGAGGTGGTCATTGGCCCGGGTTGCAGGAGGTTGCCTCATTCCAGGGTTGCAGGAGGTGGGTATCGGCCCGGGTTGCAGGAGGTGGTCATCAGCCCTGGTTGCAGGAGGTGGTCTCATTCCAGGGTTGCATGAGGTGGTCATCAGCCTGGGGAGCAGGAGGTGGTCATTGGCTCAGGTTGCAGGAGGTGGTCTCAGTCCAGGGTTGCAGGATGTGGTCATTGGCCCGGGTAGCAGGGAGTAGTCATTGGCCCGGGTTGCAAGAAGTGGTCTCAGGCCAGGGTTGCAGGAGGTGGTCATCGGCAAGGATTGCTGGAGGTGGTCTCAGGCCCAGGTTGCAGGAGGTGGTCTCAGGCCCGGGTTGCAGGAGGTGGTCTCAAGCCCAGGTTAAAAGGGGGTGGTCTCAGGCCAGGGATGCAAGAAGTGGTCTCATGCCAGGGTTGCAGGAGGTGGTCATCGGACTGGGTTGCAGGAGGTGGTCTCAGGCCTTGGTTGCAGGAGGTGGTCTCAGGCCCCGGTTCGAGGAGGTGGTCTCAAGCCCAGGTTGCAGGAGGTCATCTCATTTCGGGGTTGCAGGAGGAGGTCATTGGCCTGGGTTGTAGGAGGTGGTCTCAAGCCAGGGCTGCAGGAGGTGGTCATCAGCCCAGGTTGCAGGAAGTGGTCTCAGGCCTGGTTTGCAGAAAGTGGTCTCAGTCGATGGTTGCGGAGGTGGTCTCAGGCCAGGGTTGAAGGAGATGGTCTCAGGCCTGGGCTGCAGGAGGTGGTCTCATGCCAGGGTTGCAGGAGGTGGTCTCAGGCCAGGGATGCAGGAGATGGTCTCAGGCCAGCATTGCAGGAGGTGGTCTCAGGTACGGGTTGCAGGAGGTGGTCATCAGCCCGGGTTGCAGGAGGTGGTCATTGGCCTGGGTTGCAGGAGGTGGTCATTGGTCTGGGTTGCAAGAGGTAGTCATTGGCCCGGGTTGCAGGAGGTGTCATCGGCCCAGGTGACAGGAGGTGGTCTACACCAGAGTTGCAGGAGATGGTCATCGGCCCGGGTTGCAGGAGGTGGTCTCAGGCCAGGGTTGCAGGAGGTGGTCTCAAGGCCAGGCTGCAGGAGGTGGTCTTATTTCGGTGTTGCAGGAGGAGGTTATTGGCCTGGGTTGCAGGAGGTGGTCTCAAGCCAGGGTTGCAGGAGGTGGTCTCAGGCCAGGGTTGCAGGAGGTGGTCTCAGGCCAGGGATGCAGGAGGGGGTCTCAGTCTTGGACTGCAGAAGGTGGCCTTAGGCCAGGGTTGTAGGTGGTGGTCTCATTCCTGGGTTGCAAGAGGTGGTCATCGGCCCGGGTTGCAGGAGGAGATCTCAATCCCAGGTAGAAGGAACTAGTCTCAGTCCCAGGTTGCAGGAAGTAGTCTCAGGCCAGGGTTGCAGGAGGTGATCTCAGGCCAGGGTTGCAGGAAGTGGTCTCAGGCCAGGGTTGCAGGAGGTGTTCTCAGGCCAGGGTTGCAAGAGATGGTCTCAGTCCAGGGTTGCAGGAGGTGGTCATTGGCCTGGGTTGCATGAGGTGGTCATTGGCCTGGGTTGCATGAGGTGGTCTCAGCCCTGGTCTGCAGGAGCTGGTCTCAAGCCCGGGTTGCAGGAGGTGGTCTCAGGCCAGGGTTGCAGGCGGTGGTCTCAGGCCCGGGTTGCAGAAGGTGATCTCAGTCCAGGGTTGCAGGAGGGCATCTCAGGCCAGGTTTGCAGGAGGTGGTCTCAGGCCAGGGTTGCAGGAGGTGGTCTCAGGCCAGGGTTGCATGAGGTGGTCTCAGTCTAGGGTTGCGAGGTGGTCTCAGGCCAGAGTTGAAGGAGGTGGCGTCAGTCCAGGGTTGCAGGAGGTGGTCTTCCTCCTGGGTTGCAGGAAGTGGTCTGAAGCCAAGGTTGCTGGAGATGGCCATCAGCCCAGGTTGCTGGAGATGGTCTCAGGCATGGGTTGCAGGAGGTGGTCTCAGGCCAGAGTTGCAGGAGGTGATCTCAGTCCAGGCTTGCGAGGTGGTCTCAGGCCAGAGTTGTAGGAGGTGGTCCCAGGCCAGAGTTGCAGGGGGTGGTCTCAGCCTAGGTTGCAGGAGGTGGTCTTCCTCCTGGGTTGCAGGAAGTGGTCTGAAGCCAAGGTTGCTGGAGATGGCCATCAGCCCAGGTTGCTGGAGATGGTCTCAGGCATGGGTTGCAGGAGGTGATCTCAGTCCAGGCTTGCGAGGTGGTCTCAGGCCAGAGTTGCAGGAGGTGATCTCAGTCCAGGCTTGCGAGGTGGTCTCAGGCCAGAGTTGCAGGAGGTGGTCCCAGGCCAGAGTTGCAGGGGGTGGTCTCAGCCTAGGTTGCAGGAGGTGGTCTCACTCCAGGGTTGCAGGGGGTGGTCTCAGGCCAGAGTTGCAGGGGATGGTCTTAGCCTGGATCCTGCTGGGCTGCAGGCAGCGCCTGGGCTCGCCAGACGCCATGGTGGAGAAGTGGTCGTCTCTTGTAAAGCCAGGCTCTCCCCTGCTGTGGACCCCGCCAGGGCTTGGCATCGGCTGAGGTGCTGCTGACGTGGTCTGGAGTCAGGCCTCGACCCTCCTCCGCCGCAGACATTGCCAGGGCGTGGGCAGCGGTAGGGAAGGGTGTGTGGAAGACACGTTCGCCTGGGGAGAGCTCAAGCCAGGCCCCTCCTCCGCCGCAGACGCTGCCAGGACTCCATCAGCAGAGAACGCCTCAGGGTGAAAAATAACTGCCCGTCAAGGTCCGCTACAGAGGCGAAGCGAAACCGACATGTTTAGTCGAGCGTGAAAGTGGCTTATTGTGAACATACATTAATTGCAAGACAAGGACGGCATAATGAGCCCGTCCGCCCCCCGTGACTGCGCCCCCTCGTTTGTCCTCGCTGTTTCCTCTTTCGTCTCCCTCCGTCCCACTCACTCTGGCTCTCCTCGTCCTCTCTGAGCGAGCAAGGGTTCCAGGCCCACTTGCTCTCTCACACTTTATCTCTTACCGCCTTCTATTCCTCTGACAGCTGCCACCCACTTCTGACTTCTGCGCCTCTGCTTCCCTTTCCCTTTCCCTTTCTCTTCTCTTGTCCCCCTCCCTTCCTTAGTTCTCCTCCAACCCCTCACCCCTTCTCCTGGCTTCTTCCCCATCACCCATCTTTTCCCTCTGAAGACAACTTTCCTTCACGCGTGCACAGTTTCCCTCGTGTCCGCGTGGCATGGAGCCTGCAACTGCTTGTACCTGCGGCAGATCAATCAGTGACCACAGCCTCAATGCAAGTTTCTTCTGCCTCTGTGCTGCACTGTGCACTGAGGGATGGACTCAGAGGGCCCGAGGTGCCCTCTGTCTCTGTGCTGCGCTGTGCAGTGAGGGATAGACTCAGAGGGCCCGAGGTGCCCTCTGTCTCTGTGCTGCACTGTGCACTGAGGGATGGACTCAGAGGGCCCTAGGCTCCTTCTGTCCCTGTGTTGCACTGTGCACTGAGGGATGGACTCAGAGGGCCCGAGGTGGCCTCCGTCTCTGTGCTGCACCGTGCACTGAGGGGTGGACTCAGAGGGCCCTAGGTACCTCCTGCCTCTGTGCTGCACTGTGCAGTGAGGAATGGACTCAGAGGGCCATAGGCACCTCCTGACTCTGTGCTGCACTGTGCAGTGAGGGATGGACTCAGAGGGCCCTAGGCTCCCCCTGACTCTGAGTGGCACAGTGCAGTGAGGGATAGACTCAGAGGGCCCTAGGCGCCTTTTGTCTCTGTGCTGCACCTTGCAGTGAGGGATGGACTCAGAGGGTCCTAGGTGCCCTCTGTGATTCTGCTGCACCGTGCAGTGAGGAATGGACTCAGAGGGCCCTAGGAGCAGCCTGTCTCTGTGCTGCACCGTGCACTGAGGGATGGCCTCAGAGGGCCCTAGGCATCCTCTGTCTCTCTGCTGCACCGGACGGCTACAAGATTATCAGGAAGGATCGCGTCAACCAGACCGGAGGAGGCATCGCCATCGTATACAAGAGCACCATTCGCATCTCGACTGACTCCATCGACGTATTCAACGCCGCCGAATACCTGCACTTCCAGATCCACACCGACCCCAAGACTACCCTCAGAGGCACCCTCATCTACAGACCCCCGGGACCACGCGCACAGTTCTGCGAAGACATCGCCGACTTCATCAGCCCTCACGCCCTCCCCTCCGCCGACTACATCCTCCTCGGGGACCTCAACTTCCACCTGGAGAACAACAATGACCGCAACACCACCGCCCTGCTGGATAACCTCGCCAACCTCGGACTTCAGCAACTGGTCAACACCCCCACCCACTTCGCCGGCCACGCGCTCGACCCACTCTTCTCGTCCAGCAAGCACGTCACCTTCAGCCACTCCACCGGACTTCACTGGACCGACCACAGCTGCGTCCATTTCAGCTTCAGAAAGAACACGGTCCACCATCACCCGAAGCAGGCTCCCCACAGAAACTGGAGCAAGATCACCGCCGACCAGCTCGCCACCTCCCTCAGCCAGAGCCCACCTGTCAGGACCACGGACCCTAACACAGCTGCCCTCGACCTCACGCAGTGGCTGACCTCCTGTGCCGACGACCTCGCGCCACTGAAGAACCCCCTCACCAGGCCCAGAAGCAAGAAGGCCCCCTGGTTCACCGACGAACTTAAGGACTCCAAGAAGGCCTGCCGCACCCTCGAGAAGGCCTGGCTCCTCAACAAGACCGCCGACAACAGAACAGCACTCAAACTCGCCACTCGCAGACATCACCAGCTCATCCGCACCACCAAGAAGAAATCTCTGCGGGAACGACTGGACAAGAACGCCCATGACAGCAAGGAGCTCTTCAACATCGTCAAGGAGTTCTCCAACCCCAGCACCGGCAACAACGACATCACTCCCTCACAGGACCTCTGCGACTCCCTCGCCTCGTACTTCCACCGCAAGATCGCCAACATCCACAACAGCTTCGACATTTCACCCCCGCACCCATCGGTCGTACCTTCGCACCCCGCCGCCACCCTCCAGACATGGACCGAGGTGACCCCCGAAGACACGTCACGCATGATGAACACCATCCACTCCGGATCTCCGATCGACCCGTGCCCCCATCATGTCTTCAACAAGGCAGCCTCTACCATCGCACCCCACCTCCGAGACATCATCAACACCTCCTTCAACACAGCAACCTTCCCGGAGAGCTGGAAGCACGCCGAACTCAGCGCTCTGCTGAAGAAACCAACAGCGGACCCGACCGACCTCAAGAACTTCCGCCCCATCTCGCTCCTTCCTTCCCCCGCCAAAGTGATCGAGAAGGTCGTCAACAAGCAACTGGCAGCCTTCCTCGAGACGAACGGATCCCTCGACCCATCACAGTCCGGATTCAGAGCCAACCACAGCACCGAGACCGCCCTCATCGCAGCCACCGACGACATCCGAGCCCTGCTCGACAACGGCGAAACAGCGGCACTCATCCTCCTAGACCTCTCCGCAGCATTTGACACTGTCTGCCACCGCACACTAGTCCAACGCCTCAACGACACCGGCATCCATGGGAAGGCTCTGGAATGGATCATCTCATACCTCTCCGGCAGAACACAGAGAGTACGCCTCCCTCCGTTCCGCTCCGAGGCCACCGAAGTCATCTGCGGCGTCCCGCAAGGATCGTCGCTCAGCCCCACTCTCTTCAACATCTACATGAAACCCCTCGCTGCCATCGCACGCCAACACAACCTCAACATCATTTCCTACGCCGATGACACCCAGCTAATTCTCTCTCTCTCCAGAGACCCCGACACCGCCAAAGCCAGCCTGCACGAAGGGATGACAGACGTCGCTGAATGGATGAACATCAGCCGCCTGAAACTGAACACGGACAAGACAGAAGTCCTCATCCTGGTGTGGAAATATGGATTTTTCTGATCAGTTATGTCCCCTATCTTGGACCCCAACGGTTTCATGTATGAATCACAAGTACATGTATGTTCCCTCCAGTTCCAGTTATGAAGACGCAAACACATGTGCGTCCACCGTTAACATGTCCTCTGTCAGATCCGCCATGAATAGGCCGGATATTCCATTCCTAAGTATGAAAGGCCACCGGCTTTATATGGTTCACTTATGCCATTTTACAGTCCAGGCAAGTAGGCCCTGATTCTGTCATCAAACTCTTCTTGCCTTCTGCCTCTGAAAGCTCCAGTCTGAGCCTGCATCTGCGACCATGAACTTTGTCTCATTCTCTGCGCGGCTCACGAAGCCTGACATCAGCCTGCTGCCTGCCAAAAACTGTATTTCACCTTCGAAATTATCTGCTCCGTTCCCTGCCCGATGCATTCCTGTCTAGTAGTTTAAGTAAACATTCTTCCAGCTACCGAGCAAAGGCCCGGCTTCTCTGTCTTTATGCAAGTAATTCATAGCCCTATTACTATGGAAGATTTCCGCCCTCGCATCTAGTGTAGACACTTAGACGCTTGTACACGCACTAACAGTCAGTATAGTCAGTATAGAATAAGATTCTACTCGAAGAGACCTCTCTTTTGGATAACTTAGTTCTTTAAACATAGGATGTTAGATATGATTTGGGATTAGGTTGACTTGACCCTCCAGACTTCTGTCGCCACATGTAGAGCTAAATGTCAAGTCCCCTTCACCCCCTAGTTGCACGTCAATCACACGTCATGCTGCTGCGCGCGCATTTCTGCCAAGTATTTCTGCTGACATTGCGAAATTCTTTCATGTAACCGCCCTCTTATGACATCACATCTGATGACGTTCTTTAAATCACACCTAGTTACGCCTATTTTTGCTACGTATGAATATATTATCACCACTATCAATTGTTACGCCTCTTGTATTTGCTTTACTGTAATGCCTATTGTATAAAAGTAATTGATTGTCAATAACGTATGTACTTCACTTCCTGAACCTTCGTGGTGATGGAACTTGGAGCAACCGATTATAATCGACCATTGGAATAAAGCCCATTCCGAACCTCTAATACCACGGATTCTGCCTCTTATTTACTGAGCTATTTTATTATGTTTCTGTATCAAATTAAGTCCCGGTAATTAAATTATTTACCACATGAATGGCGCCCGAACAGGGACACTTTCTCATCTCACGCGCCGGCGGTGAGTTGCAGGCCCGGTCTCCTGCCACTGCTGGACGGACAACAACGCGTACCAGCAGGATTTCCTGTATCTCCCCCCGGTCAAGCGGGGGCGACTGAGGCTGCGATCAACACCCAGACGAGGCGGTGAGAAGTGCGAAGTATCCCGACCAGAGCCTAGCTGAGAGAGCAAGATCCGAGGTATACAGAGGCCCACCAGTTTCCGAAGTCCCAAGTCGAGTCCAGTGTCCGAAGTGTTCGAGTCGAGTCCAGTCCGGTTCAAGTTCAGTTCAGTTTTCCGAGGCCTTCCGTTTCCGAGCTACCCGGTGAGTACCATTACTGGGGAGGCGTTCTGACGTGCACATAGGTTGTGCCGGTCAAGACGGGTTTGGGTACACAAATCCGGTCTGCACTGTTTCAGCAGTGTATCTGTACTGTTTAGCAGTATATCTAGTATATCAAGTATATAAATTCAGAATAATTCAGTTAAAGTCGAGTATTATGTTTAGTGATTAAGTTTTCCTTAGATCGTCATCATCATCGTTGCTCAGTTAAATGTTAAATGTTAAATGTTTTAATAACGTTCTGCATATTGTGGTATGAATGACTGTTCATTGATGTGTTCACTGTATTAAGTTTGTTCAAAATCAAGTATCAGATCAGTTTTCAATATGCCGCTCTTTTCGAAATTAAGACAGATCACAACAAGAAAAGGGGTACTCGAAGAAGCCGTTCCTATTCCTCCTAGGGACACTCCAGGGTACTTCATGTATCATAAACATGGCTTAGACGCTATATTATTTCTTGATTTATGGGTAGACTATACCAAGGAATTACCGGAAAGTCAGAGGTGGCCCGCAGCGGGGACCTGGGATGCAGAGTGCATCATGAAAGTAGAGGAAGAGTTATGGAAAAGGAAAGTTAGACAGTCACAGAAAGACGCCATTGAGTTATGGCGTAAAGAATCTCATAGACGTACAGAAAAAGCACTCCGACAGGAAGAGAGAAATAGAGAGAATTCAAATAAAGTCCGAGAAAATCTATTAATTGAAGAAGGTACCCGAGTGAAATCAGAACAAGTAGACAGACAAAGAAATGCCCTTATGAATGGTATGTATCCCCTTCTGGCCGAAGGATTACCTAAGGCTACCCCAGAGATACCAAAAGACTTGCCACCCCCATTATTTCCAATAAAAGGTACATCCTAAGGGGCATCCTAGAACCGCAGAAGATGTTTTTCTTTCCTCATATTTAGATGACGCAGCTCCCGAGTATGCTAATCCCGCCCCACATAGACCGCCTGCCAGGGATATTCAACGCCAAGATCCAGTACCCGTATCTCTACAGCAACAAGTCCTGACACAAGTTCCGGCAAGCACATCTGTTTCTACATCTGTTCCTACAGCTACTTCTATAGCTGTGTCCACACCTATAGTTGCTGTATCACGTTCAACGAATCCTTTCACACCCGATACCCCAGACGGGGCTACCGGAGGTGCTACCAATATTTTTTCTACGCCACCCAGAATCAATAAACTTACCTTTCAAGAGTCAGCACATTCACGTACCCCCAAACTCATAAATGCCCGTACGCTTAAAGAACTTCTTGTAGATTGTAGATATGACCCTGTGCCCGGAAAAGAGGACGAAATGATCATGGCATCATTACGTATCAGACGAGCCGCAGTGCATTTAGGGAAGTTACCAGGAATGACTGCGCATCTAGATAATATATACCATTTTGTCCAAACAGGGCGAGATTCTGAATGTATTAACAGAGCTATGGAATACCAGAAAGTGGAGATACAGGGGGAACTGTTACGTTTCCTCATAAATTGTGTGATCAGAAATCAAGACCGACCGGGGGTAGACCCGGAAGCAATGCAAATTCTTACCAGATGGAGCCAGAATATATCAGAAGGGAGACATGATAAGCAAAATTGTATAATAGCCATGTGCCGAAAGATCCGTAAAGAAATAGAACGCCTACACGAAGAAAGATTAGCGGTAGACCAGTTCGAACAAAGCGAGGAAGAAGGATCAGGACTGCCCACAGGACAGTCAGACACCATAGCCTATGTAGGTAGAGGAAGATCTTGTAATAGTAATAGATGTCTTATTGACCCGATGCGTCCGATATGTCCAGATAATAACAGGAATTTCCAAACACCAATAATAAATATAAGGTCTAACGAGCATTCATTCCAAGCAGTTGACAAATTACTCCGAGAACGAAGGGGTTATCATTTTCTCGATTCTATGGATGAACAAGAATTAGCCAGGTCAGCTGTCCATTGGGTTGACAGTCCCGGAAAGTATAGTGATGATACAGTAGCACGCACATTTTTGAATCTCACCCCAGATGAACAGCGTTTAGCTGGGATTTATATGATTCAACAACTTCTTATACTATATCAGAGTCAGCATTCGGATCCTGGTCCCTTGCCTGATATATTGACTGAATTGCTCATGAATAGATGGAGAGGTTCAGGTACTAAATTAATTAAAGAAATATTAGAATCAAGAAAACAGTACATTCTTTTTGTATGCTCAGAACATGTCTCACTGCCCATTAAGGAAAGAACCACGTATTACATGGACAGACAGAATCCCTTACGAGAAGTACACCCAATAAAAGGCGAGGACAATGAGTTTAAACGCGTATTTGTATATACGCCCATATCGAAAATAGAATTGTTAGAAATGAAGAAAGTGGTACCCAGTCATGACAAAGACCCAGCGGGTTTTCACCGAGAAATTAAAGACATGTTACTCATGGGAGAGTATACCTATCCCGACATTATGACAATATTAAAGGTATTAATGCCTGCTGGCATTTATGAAAAACTCAGGGAAAAAGAGTGGGAGGTAGGAGACCAAAAGATAGAATGGTCAGCATTAGAAGCAGAAGAAAAGGCCCGAACTGCAGGAGCAGGACTTGGGGATAAAACTAAAGCACTACCAGGTTTACTAGTACAGGTACTGCCACGTTTATTGACTACGAAAAAGGAAGATTGGGGTACAATTTCAGCCTGTAAACAGAAGCAAGATGAAGACACTAGTGATTTCTATGCCAGATTTGAAAAATGTTTTGGTATAAATAGTGGCATAAAAGCAAGTAGCGAATCATACCCACATCTGTTTGTGACAAAATTAGTAGAAAATGCCTTGCCTCAAGTAAAGAACAGAGTATTAAAATTCGAGAGTACCTGGCAAGGTAACACTCCATCACAAATGTTACAAATGTTACAGTACCATCACAATAGAATTAGAGAGGAACAAGAACATGAACAAAGACGCATGAAAGACACGAAAATGAAAATGCTTGTCTCCCAGACAGTTCCAGCTGAGGGACATAAAAAGGGTATGACACATTCCGGTGACTCAACAGGACCTATAAAAGGGATATGCAACTATTGTAAAAAGCCAGGTCATTACGTACACGATTGTCCAGTTTTGAAACATAATATCGCCATAGGTAATACAAAAGAAAGACCACGGCCACCTAGACAGGATCAGAATGAACAAGGAGCCCCGCAGCATGCGCAGTCCATGCCAGCTCCACCACAGTCTATACAGTTTGTGCCTGCTGCACCAGCGCTGCCTGTTGCTGCCACACAAACCACGACACGACAACTGTACCAGACCGCACAGTATGACTATCCTGATTATCAGCGATACGCATGAACTAGCCTAGAGAGGGAAGTTGACTTACCCCTTATCGAGATCCCTGTAGATCAAGAAGGACCTTATGTACATAGTGAATTATTAGGCCAAGACAGAAAATTTTTACTCGATACAGGGGCAAGTCGAACAACCATAAAACGTAGTGAAGTTCCAGGGGCACCCCTCTCAGGCTCTCAGAATATTTCCCTTGGTTTTTCAGGAAAACCTATTGTTAATGAAGTGTCACAACCTCTTCCACTTACGATAGGACCTTTGACCCGAACTACAGATTTATTGCTTACTAAATCATGTCCAGAAAACTTGTTAGGAATAAAAACACTGAAAGCTCTAGGAGCTATAATATGTTGTTCTCCGGAAGGAGTAAGATTGTTTTTACGTGATTTTAAAGGTCATTATGTGTCTAGAGACATGGATCCCCGATTGCAGACTTTACCTACACATCTGTGGGCACAAGGCCCTACTGATGTTGGTTGCATGAATATTACACCATATCGAGTCACACTAAAGGCAGGAGTGGTACTACCACGAATGCGACAATACAAGTTACCACCAGATGCTGTAGTGGCTTTACTGCAAATCATTGACAAACTCATTGCCCAAGGAGTGGTTGTGGAAACAGACTCCAATGTATGTAATTCACCGATAATTCCGATTCTTAAACGAACAGATCCGAAGGCCCCGCCAGTATATCGATTAGTTATTGATCTGCGCGAATTAAACAAGTGCATAGTGCCACAATTCCCTGTGGTCCCAGATATCTCGTCATTACTGACAGCTATTGATTCCGAAGCAACATTCTTTACTGTAATTGATCTCAAGAATGCCTTTTTCAGCGTCCCAATAGATCCGGAAAGCCAATATTTGTTCGGATTTAGTTTAAATGGACGTAGCTTTAAATTCTCCCGCGCACCTCAAGGATTTACAGAAAGCCCCAGCATCTATAGCCAAGCACTGAAACGAGAACTCGACAGTATCCACATGCCAGTTAACACTGCTCTGCTTCAATATGTCGATGATCTGCTGATCACCGCGAGAAGCGAACCCGAATGTGAGAAAGCATCACTGACAGTTTTACAATTTCTAGCCGAAAAGGGGCACAAGGTGTCCCCTTCTAAGCTGCAATTCTGTGTCCAGCGAGTTGTTTATCTTGGACACTCGCTGTCCAAGGAGGGAAGGCAGCTTACACCCGACCGCATTCAGTTAATAGCTAACATGCCAATACCCAAGACACAAAAGGAGGTGCGGGCTTTCATAGGCCTCACTTCATATTGTAGGCAGTGGATCCCTCAGTATGCATTTCTAGCAAAACCACTCATTCAGTTGACAACACAGGAGGCAGCCACATCGACTGTTCTCCCTTGGACTCAGGAACATACACAAGCTTTTGAAAGCTTAAAGAAAGCTTTATGTCAAGCACCTGTCTTAGCAACGCCATGTTACAGTAAACAGTTTACACTCTTTGTTACAGAACGCGAAGGTACTGCCTTGTCAGTACTCACACAGGAACAAGCAGGAGCACACAAACCATGTGCTTATTTTTCTAGTACATTAGATCCCGTAGCTCAGGCTTTGCCTGCGTGCCTGAAATCAGTGGCAGCAACAGCTTTAGCAATCAGACAAAGCGATGCCATAGTGTTAGGACATCCATTGACAGTTCAAGTACCACATGCAGTAGAGGTTCTTGTGAATAGAACGCAAACACAACACTTGACTATTGCGCGACTCACTGGGTACGAATTAACATTGTTTCAGCCACATATAGAAATCAGACGTTGTAACACATTGAATCCTGCCACACTTTTACCTGTAATCGGAACAGACCCGCTAGCCCATGACTGTATTGAAGTTATTACAATCACGACGAAACCCAGACAAGACTTAACCGATGTCCCATTGTCAGACCCAGACCTGACGTTGTATGTAGATGGTTCATGTATGAGAACAAGTACAGGAGACTTAGTGGCTGCTTACGCAGTCACAACAGATACTGAAGTCATTGAAACAAATTGTATAAATACCTTGTCAGCTCAAGCCGCAGAGCTCATCGCTCTGACACAAGCCTGTATTCAAGCCACAAATAAAAAAGTCAACATATACACTGATTCACGTTATGCATTCGGAGTTGTACATGACTTCGGCGTGCTGTGGCGAGAGAGAGGTTATTTAACTTCCCACGGTGCCCACATTCAGCACGGACCCCTCATCCATGCCTTATTAGATGCGATACATCTACCCACTGCAATATCAATCATGAAATGTAAAGCTCATACGAAAGTTACTGATATCATTTCTCAAGGCAATGATCTAGCCGACAGAACAGCTAAACAGACTGCTCGAACTCAAACATCCGACATGACAAAGACAATAGTCCCGACGCCAACACATTGTATGACGGTTAAAGATCCTACTCTTGACGTAATTGACATACAGACACATGCTACACCAGACGAAATAAAGAAATGGACTGAATTAGGAGGGATCCAAACGGATCAAGGATGGATGATGAAGGAAAAGTCTGTGTGGTTCCTTCCTGATTCAATGGTCCAGGTTATAATTAACACTGTACATAGTCCCGCACATCTAGGAGAAAAAGCTATGCTAGACAGCATTCAACACATTTGGTTCAATAAACATTTACGAGCAGCAGCTAAACAAAAAGTTCGTACCTGTATGATCTGTTGTCAGTTCAACCCAGGAAAAAGCGATCCCGTAGAACAGGGTGGATTTCATCCTCCTGATCATCCTTTTGAAGTCCTCCAGATGGATTATATCCAGATGGAACGATGTAGAGGATTCAAATATGTTCTCGTAGTTGTTTGTGCTCTTTCCCGTTGGACGGAGGCATACCCGGTTTCAGATTACACTGCCCCGACTACTGCCAAACAGTTGGTTCGAGAATTCTTCCCACGATACGGTTTACCACGTGTTGTTCACTCAGATAAACGGCCAGCCGTTCTCATCCGAATTAATGAAACACGTTTCACTTTTGTTAGGCTATCAGTGGAAATTCCACTGTGTCCGACACCCCGAAGCAGCAGGTCTCGTAGAAAGACATAATCAGACTCTGAAAATTAGATTGTCCAAAATATGCAGAGAGAAAGGTGTCGACTGGGTAGTAGCATTACCAGTTGCACTCTTTTACACAAGAATGGTAGCACACTCTCGAACAGGGCTATCCCCGTATGAAGTGATCTTCGGCAGACCACCAAATATGTGGGGGACGCCTATACCACGCAAAATAACTGATATTGACTGTAATATGCTGACAGATTACTTGGCTTCCTTGATGTCTGCACTACAATCTTGTCGTTCACGGGTAGCTGCAGCTTTCCCTGACAACACTGAGGTGAAACCCCATGACGTAGTTCCGGGAGACTTGGTCCTCGTGAGGAACTTTGATCGAAAGACTCAGCTGGAACCTAGGTGGAAGTCGCCTCAGCTGGTGTTGCTCACCACAAGGACAGCCGTGAAGATCGAGGGCAGAAAAGGCTGGATTCATTCAAGTCATATCAAGAAATTTCATGGACTACAATCAGATGTGAATACCACACCTCGTGTGTCTTCACCCATTGACTCAAAACTTCCTTTTGTGGAAAAGAGTAATTCCGAACATTATAAACTAAAACTCAGGCCCAATCAGTCAAGCAATTTGATTGTTTAAGTCCTCTCCAAGGTGAAGCGGTTGAATTGTCTCTGACATGTATCCCTTGGACCTGAATAGAGAAAGCACCCGAAAAATGTTGAAACGACAGGCGTACTGTAAATCACTGCGTAGTCATTGCATAGTGACGTTATTAATTTTGTTTTTCTTAAATCTTTTAATAATTACTGCAAGTATATTGTTGCACATATATTATCCTATTTCTAGACATGTTTATAATATTACTGCTGAACATTCTTTTAGTGAATTACCTCCGCTTGAGTTGTCTTATAGATTTGCGCTGCGCAATAACACGTTTATTAGTATGTTACATCATTCCCATCAGGTTAGCAATGCTACAAATTGTTGGATATGTGGCCGACCCCCTCCCTATCAGAATTATAAAGGAATTCTACCTCTCTTTCCATACCCGTTCACACACAACGGCTCCTGTGGAGCATGGTTTAGTTTAATTAATTCTCTAGATTCGAATTCTGCAGTTTATCAAGATAACTGGGTATGGGGAAATTTGAACTTAGTTTTGCTTAAAGTCTGCTATCCTAACAAGGAGGGACTTCCACAGAGAACAGGAACTGATCTAGAAAATGAAGTGTATGGATTAGGTAATTTTACGCTTAATCTTAAGATCCTAAATGTCGAATCAGAAGCTACTCCAATTTTGCCCGCTATGTCAATATTTCCAGTAAAGGGTGAACTATGTGTAAGGAAAAATGGTTCCATAAATATGGGCCATAGTAGATGCACCACTGTAGTAGAATTTAGTGATCAAGGCAAGTCTACATTTAGAGCTTCCCGCCATTCCTATTTCATATGTGGTCAGACGGCATATGTACGTTTACCTCTAGATTGGGATGGTACTTGCTATATTGGATTCCTTTTGCCACCTGTTTTTCTAGCTCCTCCTGATTATCACAGAAACACTCATTTAGTATATAATAGAGTAAGGAGAGATCTCCCAATAGTCGATTACACTGAAACAGCATGGGAAAAATACACAGATTTCAATAAAGGTCTCTTTCCCTATATAGGTACCGTTACTAATAACGGTACCTATAATAATCATAAGATTGTAAGCCAGATACATCAGAACCCAGGCACCTGGACTTGGTCCGGTTGGTTTTGGAGTGTATTATCTACCTTAGGATGGAAGGTCCTATCTTTCCTAGGTATTGGCCTTCTCGTACTATTCAGTTGCTGTCTATGTCTACAATCTGGACCAGCGATCTGTGGTCTGTGTGCCACATCGTGTATTCCACCACCAAGATTTCATTCGTCACAGAAGAAGAAAGAAGAACAAATGATGTTATATGAACAGATCAATGGATTGATGAAGATTGATATCTCTTAACGGGCAAGTAGGGAACAAGGAGGGAATGTGGAAATATGGATTTTTCTGATCAGTTATGTCCCCTATCTTGGACCCCAACGGTTTCATGTATGAATCACAAGTACATGTATGTTCCCTCCAGTTCCAGTTATGAAGACGCAAACACATGTGCGTCCACCGTTAACATGTCCTCTGTCAGATCCGCCATGAATAGGCCGGATATTCCATTCCTAAGTATGAAAGGCCACCGGCTTTATATGGTTCACTTATGCCATTTTACAGTCCAGGCAAGTAGGCCCTGATTCTGTCATCAAACTCTTCTTGCCTTCTGCCTCTGAAAGCTCCAGTCTGAGCCTGCATCTGCGACCATGAACTTTGTCTCATTCTCTGCACGGCTCACGAAGCCTGACATCAGCCTGCTGCCTGCCAAAAACTGTATTTCACCTTCGAAATTATCTGCTCCGTTCCCTGCCCGATGCATTCCTGTCTAGTAGTTTAAGTAAACATTCTTCCAGCTACCGAGCAAAGGCCCGGCTTCTCTGTCTTTATGCAAGTAATTCATAGCCCTATTACTATGGAAGATTTCCGCCCTCGCATCTAGTGTAGACACTTAGACGCTTGTACACGCACTAACAGTCAGTATAGTCAGTATAGAATAAGATTCTACTCGAAGAGACCTCTCTTTTGGATAACTTAGTTCTTTAAACATAGGATGTTAGATATGATTTGGGATTAGGTTGACTTGACCCTCCAGACTTCTGTCGCCACATGTAGAGCTAAATGTCAAGTCCCCTTCACCCCCTAGTTGCACGTCAATCACACGTCATGCTGCTGCGCGCGCATTTCTGCCAAGTATTTCTGCTGACATTGCGAAATTCTTTCATGTAACCGCCCTCTTATGACATCACATCTGATGACGTTCTTTAAATCACACCTAGTTACGCCTATTTTTGCTACGTATGAATATATTATCACCACTATCAATTGTTACGCCTCTTGTATTTGCTTTACTGTAATGCCTATTGTATAAAAGTAATTGATTGTCAATAACGTATGTACTTCACTTCCTGAACCTTCGTGGTGATGGAACTTGGAGCAACCGATTATAATCGACCATTGGAATAAAGCCCATTCCGAACCTCTAATACCACGGATTCTGCCTCTTATTTACTGAGCTATTTTATTATGTTTCTGTATCAAATTAAGTCCCGGTAATTAAATTATTTACCACACTGGGACCATCACCCTCCGCATGGGACGACTCCTGGTGGCCCCGGGCACTAGGCACCGCACCTGAACCGACGGACCACGCACGCAACTTGGGCGTCATACTGGACTCCTCCCTATCGATGACCAGACAAGTCAACGCCGTCTCCTCAGCTTGCTTCCACAACCTCCGCATGCTCCGAAAGATCTTCCGATGGATCCCGACCGAGACCAGGAAGACGGTCACCCACGCTCTCGTCACCAGCAGACTAGACTACGGAAACACCCTCTACGCCGGTACTACAGCCAAGCTTCAGAAAAGACTTCAGCGTATCCAGAACGCCTCCGCCCGACTCATCCTGGACGTCCCCCGACGCAGCCACATCTCGTGCCACCTGAGAGACCTGCACTGGCTCCCTGTCAACAAGAGGATCACGTTCAGACTCCTCACCCACGCACACAAGTCCCTCCACGACCTAGGCCCAGGGTACCTCAACAGCCGCCTCACCTTCTACACGCCCACCCGCCGGCTAAGTTCCGCTAACCTCGCCCTCGCCGTCGTCCCTCGCATCCAGAGAGCCACCGCTGGAGGAAGGTCTTCTCCTACCTGGCAGCTAAGACTTGGAACTCCCTACCCGTCCACCTGCGGATGACCCAGGACCACCTGGCCTTCAGGAAACAGCTCAAGACCTGGCTGTTCGAGCAGTAGCAGACCCCCTTCCCCAAGCGCCTTGAGACCCTTACGGGTGAGTAGTGCGCGATATAAGTTCCATGATTGATTGATTGATTGCACCGTGCAGTGAGGGATGGACTCAGAGGGCCCCAGGCGCCTTCTGTCTCCCTGCTGCACCGTGCAGTGAGGGGTGCTGCACTGTGCAGTGAGGGATGTACTCAGGAGGCTCTAGGTATCCCCTGTCTCTCTGCTGCACCCTGCAGTGAGAGATAGACTCAGGGGGCCCTAGGCATGCTCTGTCTCTCTGCTGCACCGTGCAGTGAGCGGTGGACTCAGTGGGCCCTAGGCGCCTTCTGTCTCTGTGCTGCACTGTGCACTGAGGGGTGGACTCAGAGGGCCCGAGGTGCCCTCTGTCTCTCTGCTGCACCGTGCAGTGAGCGGTGGACTCAGTGGGCCCTAGGCATCCTCTGTCTCTCTGCTGCACTGTGCACTGAGGGGTGGACTCAGAGGGCCCTAGGCGCCTTCTGTCTCTGTGCTGCACCATGCAGTGAGGGATGGACTCAGAGGGCCCTAGGCGCCTTCTGTCTCTGTGCTGCACCATGCAGTGAGGGATGGACTCAGAGGGCCCTAGGCTCCATTTGACTCTGAGTGGCACAGTGCAGTGAGGGATAGACTCAGAGGGCCCTAGGCGCCTTTTGTCTCTGTGCTGCACCTTGCAGTGAGAGATGGACTCAGAGGGCCCTAGGCTCCATCTGACTCTGAGTGGCACAGTGCAGTGAGGGATAGACTCAGAGGGCCCTAGGTGCCGTCTGTCTCTCTACTGCACCGTGCAGTGAGGGATGGACTCAGAGAGCTCTAGGCGCCCTCAGTCTCTGTGCTGCACCGTGCAGTGAGGGATGGACTCCGAGGGCCCTAGACGCCTTCTGTCCCTGTGCTGCACAGTGCAGTGAGGGAGGGCCTCAGAGAGCCGTAGGCGCCCTCAGTCTCTGTGCTGCACCGTGCAGTGAGGGATGGACTCCGAGGGCCCTAGGCGCTCTCTGTCTCTGTGCTGCACCGTGTACTGAGGGATGGACTCAGAGGGTCCTAGGTGCCCCAAGTCTCTGTGCTGTACCGCGCAGTGAGGGATGGACTCCGAGGTCCCTAGGCGCCCTCTGTCTCTGTGCAGCACCGTGCACTGAGGGATGGACTCAGAAGGCCCTAGGTGCCCTCTGTCTCCCTGCTGCACCGTGCACTGAGGGATGGACTCAGAGGGTCCTAGGCGGCGTCTGTCTCTTTGCTGCACCGTGCAGTGAGGGATGGACTCAGAGGGCCCTAGGTGCTCTCTATCTCTGTGCTGCACCGTGCAGTGAGGGATGGACTCAGAGGGTTCTAAGCGCCATCTGTCTCTTTGCTGTACCTTGCACTG
This sequence comes from Triturus cristatus, assembly GCF_964204655.1. NCBI lineage: Eukaryota > Metazoa > Chordata > Amphibia > Caudata > Salamandridae > Triturus > Triturus cristatus. The sequence goes on along the minus strand of NC_140593.1, from coordinate 1,139,563,340 downwards.
AGGGATGGACTCAGAGGGCCATAGGCGTCTTCTGTCTCTGTGCTGCACCGTGCAGTGAGGGATGGCCTCAGAGGGCCCGATGTGCCCTCCGTCTCTGTGCTGCACTGCGCACTGAGGGATGGACTCAGAGGGTCCTAGGCACCCTCAGTCTCTGTGCTGCACCGTGCAATGAGGGATGGACTCAGAGGACCCTAGGCGCCCTTTGTCTCTGTGCTGCACTGTGCAGTGTGGGATGGACTCAGAGGGCTCTAGGCTCCATCTGACTCTTAGTGGCACAGTGCAGTGAGGGATAGACTTAGAGGGCCCTAGGTGCTCTCTGTGACCCTGCTGCACCATGCATTGAGGGATGGACTCAGAGGGCCCTAGGTGCCCTCTGTCTCTCTGCTGCACCCTGCAGTGAGGGATGGATTCAGAGGGTCCTAGATGCCCTCTGTGATCCTGCTGCACCGTGCAGTGGGGGGTGGACTCAGAAGGCCCTAGACGCCTTCTGTCTCTCTGCTGCACCGTGCAGTGAGAGATGGACTCAGAGAGTCCTAGGTGCCCTGTTTCTGTGCTGTACAGTGAGGGGTGGACTCAGAGAGCCCTAGGCACCCTCTGTCTCTCTGATGCACCGTGCAGTGCGGGACAGTCTTATAGCCCACTGGGTTCTTTCAGTCTCTATACAGCAGTATACGGTCTCAGATACACTTCGTGGCCTCGCTTCGTACTGCCTCTGTGTTTTACCGTTCGGCGGTGTTTGAGTCCGAAGGTGCCACTAACGCTGGTAAATCTAGCGAGAGTGAGGCCTGATGGCCCACGGAGAGGGTCTACCGTCTCGAGTTAGACTGTGCGACGAGGACATTTGGATGAAATGCGAGTCCCTTCTGTCTATCTCCTCTGGGCACTGAGGGTGGAGACGGGCTTCACGGAGAACAGACACTTACCTTCTTCTTAGTCATTGGCGGTCCGTCCATTGGGGGCGTTGGGGCGTTGCCCCACTAAGCACAAGTCACATTCATCATGCATATTTGGAATTTCGATCGCGAGCCTGCAACGACTCGCGCACGGCGCCGCACGCACTCGGAATCGGGATATGCCCGACTCAATGTGGACGGCACTGGGGGCGGGGCTGTCAGCGCGAATAGTGCAGCAGGCAGCAGCAGCAGTGTGCGCATGTCAATTTTTGGGCTAGTCATGACTGGCCCGAACATGCGCACACGCACACAATACCTTGACCTTCCCTCCTCCCCCCTCCTCCCCTAGCGACTCATTCTGAGGCAGTGTGGGTGTGGCGAGGCGAGGGACCGCAGCCCCCGGGTCTCATTATGGGCAGGGAGTAACCCTGCTCTTTGCCCAATCCTGTTGAAGTGCGCTGCTGATGCAGCGCCATGATTGGCTAAGACACCGCGCACGGCGCGCAGCCTGCAGGGTGCCGCGCGTGGGTGGTGGCCGCACTTGTATGATTGGCCTGATTTCCCGAGGCGTACGCTGATACGCTCGCTGACTCCTCGGCAGTTGGCACGTGTCGCTCGTCCCCGCCTCGTGCCAGTGCTGCCACATGACTGGAGTCACGAGTCACTCACGGACACGGAGTCGAGGAGTCAGTCACGAGTCGCACTCGTCGACGTTACAGAAAGGTAAGATGAAAAAATAGTGATTAGTGAATGTATGTTTACTTTTACCACACTCTTGTCCGAAGACTAGTAGTAACAAAGAGAGGGCTGTCCTTTCCGAGTTTCCGTAGCGTAGGAAGACAGGAAGGAAAGAAACTGCCCCCACCCCCGGCTTGGTACAGAAAGCGTCAGAATTCGGCTGTTCCGACTGGGAACCACAAAGTATGCTGCACCAATAAATAGATACGCCTGAGGGCAACTACACCGGACGGCCCCCTCTCAGGTGAGGCCTACGCCTCCTAACCTGAACAGCAGCCTCCTATTCCCGGCTTTGCCCTGTTTTCCTCGACAGTCGCCCTGTGAATCTTGGTCTCCCATTCTGCAGGCCTGTGTTTGAGTCCAGGCAGTGAGTGTGGCGCTCGGTGTGACCTTGGTAGTTGGTAGACGCATCACTTCCCCCTCCACCCCCCGCCCCCCCCCCACCCCACCTTCCCCACCAGTTGTAACTGCCATAATTTAGGCCCCCAATCCCACCTATACTTGAGGGAACTATGCTCCGGCATTGGAAGTGCCTCGTAGAGTCGTAGTAGAATCATTAGGAGCTAGGTGAATGGGGAGGGGTGAGGTCGTATTATTAACCCGATTCAGTGTGTGTGGGGGAGGAGAGGAGTGGGGAGGGGGCCTGCCGTAGATTGGATGTAGACAGTGACCCGGGACACCCTGGTGGCCCGTGGCCGGTGCTTGTTACAGGGGATGCCGCTGTGACGCCATGGGTGGGGCCTAGCGGGTGGGAGCAGGGGGCTCCGCGTATTCCCAGGCCCCGAGGAGGAACGCGGCGTGTATACACGAGTACAAACACCTGTTCACACTAAGTGACCCGTGTGTGAAGAGGAAATCCAGTCAACCTGGCCCCGTGAATGGCCGACGGGTTTCAGACTGAGCTCCCTAGCGGCTTGCAGAGATTTTCAAGCACACTCCTACTTTGAAGACATTTGAGGCCCAGCCTCTGGTGTTAGTGGGACTAAAATTTAAACTCTGTCTTGGCTCCAGGGCAGGCATCTTAACCAGCACAGACGGTGCACATGAGAGAAACTGCGCGCGTGCACGTTCATAATTGTGCAAGTCCGTTTTGTTGTAGTTTGCTTAGCTATTTGTTAAACTCAAGATGTAGGATTTCCACACTACAGACATTTTTGCACTTAGCAAAAAGGAGCTGCAAATCGTTAACAAGAAATAGTTTGAAATGTGCTTGGCCCGTGTGTTACAGTGGTGTAAAGATCACGTGGCCAGGAGCAGCAATGATGGTGAAACCGAATTTAGTTTTCTCTGCACCAGCGTAAAGTTTCTGCAGCCCAACCCCACTGCTGTGGTGGTACATCTGGGATGGCCAGAGTGCACGGAGTGTGGGGAGACTTAAGGAAGGACACACATGGGTGACAGAAAGCCTACAGAGCATGGAAGGCCTTGGTATAGGTGTTGTCCGTACACGGTGGCAATGTACAAGTTCGGATCAGAGAAGGGTTCGAACAGTACCCAAGGACGGTTGTGAAGCACCAATACGCAAACACATCCAGGCTTGTATCTCATTCTCCTCGTTGACCCTTCAGCACGGTTGGAGAATCTGCACCTGTTGTGTGTGATTAGCTTCGACATGCACACAACAACACACCAGACACCCACAGAGGTGCTGTGTGGTGCATAGGGCCAGAGAGCCAACCTGCTGTGTCCGCACACCCAAGGTGCCCTTTAGCAAGGACACCTCCATTGGCCATTGCCTGCTGGCTCCGCGTCTATTGTAGGCCAGTCACTTCCGAACGCCACAAGCCCGAAGGCTTAGCACCCCTGCAGCACCGTTCCTGACATGCAGCTGCTCGTCCGGTTGGCACGGCAGGGACCCGAGGCATGCTTTGAAGTGCCGGAGCAGCAAGGGCATCTATGGTCTCCTTTCAAGAAGAGCCGCCAGCTGACGTGGGCCACCGCGGAGATGTCTTCAGATTGGCCTCATGCCATTGCTACTTCACTGCAAGTCGATGTACGTGTGAACCAGGCCCAGGATGCCTTGTGGTGGTTGGCCCCAGCAGTGGGATGGTCCACTCTCCTCAAGAGTTGGACACTTCTCTCTTCAATGGTGATATGTTGTGGCGCACGTTTGCGGACTGTGCACGATGGATCTGAAATGCCAGCCCGGAGCTATCCAATGCAGACCGTGCCAGCAGAGTTTTTAAGAATAGGATACAATGGACACATTACACCGAGGGTAAGACATCCAATGTGTGCGTGTATCAAGAGGATGATTTAAGAGCCAGTTATCTGGGATGTGGTGCCGCATGGTAGGAACAGGTTTGGGCTGCAACTAGCTGGTGCAACTTTGTTTGGTAAAGGTGGATATGCACTTGGATCAGGATTTGCATATGTTGGTGTGTACATTTAGACAGGGAAGTCCGTATGTGTGCTATTCACTGGAACACCCCAAAAATTAATGGAACGCTGAGGTGAGCGGTGTCTCAAGAAATCACTAGGATCGCTGATGAAGCACCAGGTCCCACTTTGGGCGACTTTAATAGAAGGTAAAATCCCTACTTCTCTGAGAGTCTGCAGGCACGATGCACCGTGGTGTTGGTTAAGAATAAACACCCATTTGGCTTGTTAGAGATTTTGACTATAAATGTCAGCTCTTCTTTCAGTTTCAGGGACCGCTAACCAGAACTACCCCACCCACTGCACCAATTCTCCATGTCATGTTTACTCCTGTCAGTGGTCTACTCAGCTGCTGCAGTTGTACTACCTCACAACATGGCTGCTCCCACAATTCGCTCCATGGTCCAAGCATTTGATGTACTTAGCATCAATCTTAGAGCTGAATAGGTAGCACGCTACCAATAAACGAAGCACTAACGCAAATCCTCAATGCCTCCATTGACTCAGCCACATTCCTTTAAACCTGAAAACATGCCTAACATCATGCCGATGCTCAAGAACCACCAGCCACTCTTTTGATAGTAAGTGCTGTGCTGTACACATAGAGGTGGGCGGATTTTTAAAGAAAGCTGCCCCACCAACATCATGTTTTTTAAATGCTCGACCACCTTTGCAAGGCAGACGAAATATTTAAAAATGGGCCTACTATTGGGGTATTAGCCCCAATTGTTTCTAATTCTTCCCGCACAGCAGACACTTTCCCACTGCTGCACTGGCCCATCATCACTGTCACTGACCTTTTCAGTCTGTTTATTCCCCTCTGAGCTGGACACCCCCAGTGTTAGCATTAGGCTTCAGGGGAGTTCATGTACCTGATGCAGGTCACAAAATGCACATGAGGTCAGTGAGTCACTGCATTTGTCAGAGAGATCATTTTGTTAATTGAAGTTTGTAAGTAAAAATCCTAACATACAACAGTGAGCTATGAACTGTCATCTAAGCTGCATGCAAACTGCAAGGTAAAAATTGTAGCGTTATGTTTTTTTCCCCCAGTCTTTGTTTGATTACCCTAATCTTTCAAAAATAAATTGTTATATTTTTATTTTCAGCACCTGGTAAAGCCTGACAAGTTGCAACTGGAACCTTTACCTAATTTTTGGACAAAGAACAAGAGGCCCCAACCTCCTTTGCTGCTCTTTCATCCCAGCTACGACCCAGCAAACACCAGTGTTAAAGGTAAGGAAACTGATGATATTTTTATTTAGATTGGAGTTAGGGCTATGTTTCTGGTCACTCTACATGGTGGTTGGGGTGGGTGCACATTCTGTACATTGTACCCTCCCTCAGTGGATGGAATTTACTAATACTGAGCCTTAGCCCTGTGGTTTGGGCTATAACGGTTGTGAAAGGCACAATCTATTCCTTGCCTTCTTCAAGGCCCTCAAACAGTGTCTGTTTCAGTGCCTTCAGCAACCACTATGGCACACTATTGCGAAAATGCACAAGGTAGATGTATTTATACTGTAATTTGCAATTAATGCACCAAATCTTATACGTTGTACTTTGACTATTGACAGGCTTCTTTCATATTGGTAAGGACAACATCGACATGATGAATACGGTAGAACAATTAATTACACGGTCATTCCATGCACGGCAACTAGAAGAGAAACTACAGATAAAGAGATTAGGACCTGATCGGCCAGACCTACAACTACAACAAGTTACCCAGGACAGAGGAAAAGCTTACACACGTACATTCTCAAACACCTGGTACACAAAAGCTGAATGGCTTACAGGGTGTCCGACAAGAAACAAACTGTTCTGCTTCCCCTGCTTGCTGTTTAATGGTGATTTTCCTTGGACAAGAGAAGGAGTGATAGACTTGAAGCATCTGTCTGAAAAAATCAAGAAGCATGCACACACAAAAAAGCATATGGAAAACGTAACAAGACTGGGAATGTTGGGAGACACACCGATTGAGCAGCACATAAGCAGTGCATACCGCCAAACAATACAGAAACACAATGAAACAGTTGCTAGGAATAGGCACATACTATCAAAATTAATTGATTGCATTCGTTTCTGTGGTGCTTTCGAACTGGCATTGCGAGGCCATGATGAATCAGAAGATTCCACAAATCCAGGAATATTCAAAGGCCTTGTGGATTTAATAGCAAGCATAGACAAAGAAATGGAAGTACATTTAGCAACTGCTACAGTCTTTAAGGGCACCTCTAAAACTATCCAAAATGAACTCCTTGAGTGTATGCTCGAAATTCTGAGAAGCCATATTGTCCAAGAGTTGCAAAACACAGACTTTGTGGCTATTCAGGCTGATGACACCACTGATGTGGCCACACAAACACAGTCCGTATTAGTCTTTCGGTACCTGGACAATGACAATAATGTTGTGGAGAGGTTCTATGGTTTTACTCATTTAAGAGACTCTACTGCAGAAACCATTACTGCAGCTATACTGCGGCAACTCAACTTCATTTTTCCAGAGGTGCACCAAAAAAAAAAAATGATTGCACAAAGCTATGGTGGTGCGTCCGTAATGAGTGGAAGCCTTGGTGGAGTACAGAAAAGAATTAGAGATGTGTACCCTTATGCTCATTACGTGCACTGTTACGCCCACCAACTTAATCTTATTATGCAGCAGGCAGTATCAAAGATCTCCGAGACACGAATTTTCTTTCTGGATGTAGGAGGCATGGCAGCATTCTTCTCACGTTCCCCAAAAAGAACGGAAGCACTTCAGGAGATTGTGGACAAAAGGGTTCCAAGGGGATCCTCAACTCGTTGGAACTTTAACATACGTACAGTGCAACTAATATATCAATATAGGGAGGACCTTGTGAAATGTTTTCATAATATAGAAGTCAATTACAGCTTTGATTTCAAAACTCAAAGTGAAGCCCGTGGCTTTGCTAGAACACTAGAAGATAGAGAGTTTCAGTTCTTTCTGTTTTTATTTCAAGACATAATGTCAGCTGTCGAAAATTTATACAATCAGTTACAAGCACGAGAGATCAATACTGTCTCTGTGAAAAGAAATACCGCTATGTTTGTCGAGCGCATAAGCATAGTGAGAAATGAGGTGGATAATTTAGACAGCAAACTGCCAGAGGCTTCAACTATTGGAAACCACAGGAAAAACATCACCACTCTGGTCCGAAATGCAAAGGAGATATGTGACATTGTAATTGTGCATGCACAAGAACGGTTTGCTTTCACAAAACATTTGGTGAGTGCCGCATTATTGGAAAGTCAAAACTTTGCAAAATATGGTGAATCCTTCCCTCAGCATGCTCTGCATGAGGCTGTGGAAGCTTATCCCATGCTCAACCAAGAGGACCTCAAAACTGAGCTGACTGTACTGTACTCAATGCCTGTGTACCGAAATGCCAGAGATGCCAGGGCTTTGCTGACTTTAATTTATAAACTAAATATGGAAAAGACATTTACAGAGACAGTGACTTTACTTAAAATTGTCATAACCACTCCTATGACAACAGCAGAGGCAGAACGATCTTTTTCCGCCTTAAAGAGGATTAAGACATTCCTAAGAAACACCATGCTTCAGGAAAGACTGAATGCTTTGGCAATGCTTTCTATAGAGAGCAAGTTAGTCCAAAATATCTCTGATTTTAACGTTCAAGTAATTGAAAAGTTTGCTGCTCTAAAAGACAGACGTGCTGAGTTTAGATACAAAAAGTAAACATATGTATGTTCAATGCTGCTAGTTTCCTACCACCTGTTTAGTTGTTTGTTAAATAAAAAACACCTGTGAGGTACTCAGAAATGCATTATATCTCAAAGTCTGTTATGAAGCTCTGTGGTTATACTGAATAAGCAGCTACCTATGTTATATGACATGATCTCTTTATTACTGTAATAACTGCACTTTCTTCATTGCTTTTATAACCTTTCTGCTTTCTCAAATTTGCTTGCAAATGCACCATTTTTCCACTCTTTTTTTCAAAATTTTCTCGGGGGGAGAACCCCCCCCCGAACCCCCCTTAGGTTGTTCGGGCTCGCTCGCTACGCTCGCTCGCTATGCTAAAGTATGCCAAACATTTTACGCCTCACCACTTTCAAATGTCACCGTCCGCCACTGTTCTTAGTGCAATAGTATCGTGTGGGGGAGGGGGAGGATTTTTTGACCTCGGAGTCTGCAGATCTACGTCACACACTGCGGCTGAACTAAGGACAGACTCTATGGAGTGTGTGTGTATTAGACCGATGACGTAACGCAAAATGTAGAGCCCCTCCTTACATAATATGACGAGGGGCCCCCGAGTATCCCATACCTAACAGACATCCATTGTGCTTGCCCTGATGGGTTCGGGGCCCCTTGAAGTGTTGCCCCTCTGCTCCTGAAGGGCCTGTGTTATGCCCTCGAATTACAACGCTGTTGGAACAAAATAAATGTGTTGTGTGTGGCCTCCCGTACTCACAGCACTCTCCGCAGAGACAGACGGGAACCACCGATGAGTCCTCACTCTCTCTGTGTTAGGATCCATTGGGGGCAGACGTGTGTGCCCTGTCCACCTCGATGTTAGTCTGTGCATTGAGAAACAGGCCACACCATGAGTCCTTGCTGGTGTGTGCCCTGCCTGCCTCTATGTTAGTCTGTGCATTGGGAAACAGGCCGCACCATGAGTCCTTGCTGGTGTGTGCCCTGTCCAGCTGTTTGTTAGTTTGTGCATTGAGAAACAGGCCGCACCATGAGTCCTTGCTGGTGTGTGCCCTGTCTGCCTCTATGTTAGTCTGTGCATTGAGAAACAGGCCGCACCATGTGTCCTTGCTGGTGTGTGCCCTGCCTGCCTTTATATTAGTCTGTGCATTGAGAAACAGGCCACACCATGAGTCTTTGCTGGTGTGTGCCCTGCCTGCCTCGATGTTAGTCTGTGCATTGAGAAACAGGCCGCACCATGAGTCCTTGCTGGTGTGTGCCCTGTCCAGCTGTTTGTTAGTCTGTGCATTGAGAAACAGTCCGCACCATGAGTCCTTGCTGGTGTGTGCCCTGCCTGCCTCTATGTTCGTCTGTGCATTGAGAAACAGGCCGCACCATGAGTCCTTGCTGGTGTGTGCCCTGTCCAGCTGTTTGTTAGTCTGTGCACTGAGAAACAGTCCGCACCATGAGTCCTTACTGGTGTGTGCCCTGCCTGCCTCTATGTTAGTCTGTGCATTGAGAAACAGGCCGCACCATGAGTCCTTGCTGTTGTGTGCCCTGTCCAGCTGTTTGTTAGTCTGTGCATTGAGAAACAGGCCACACCACGAGTCTTTGATGGTGTGTGCCCTGTCCGCCTCCATGTTAGTCTGTGCATTGAGAGACAGGCTCCGCGATGGAGTCCTCGCTGGTGTGTGCCCTGTCCATCTCCATGTTAGTCTGTGCATTGAGAGACAGGCCATGCGATGAGTCCTTGCTGCGGTGTGCGACCTGTCTGCCTCTATGTTAGTCTGTGCATTAAGAGACAGGCTGGACGATGAGTCTTCGCTCTCCCTGTGTTAGGATTGCATTGGGGACAGACGTGTGCTGTGAGCGCCCTGTCCATCTCTATGTTAGTCTGTGCATTGAGAAACAGGCCGTACCATGAGTCCTTGCTGGTGTGTGCCCTGTCCAGCTGTTTGTTAGTCTGTGCATTGAGAAACAGTCCGCACCATGAGTCCTTGCTGGTGTGTGCCCTGCCTGCCTCTATGTTCGTCTGTGCATTGAGAAACAGGCCGCACCATGAGTCCTTGCTGGTGTGTGCCCTGTCCAGCTGTTTGTTAGTCTGTGCATTGAGAAACAGTCCGCACCATGAGTCCTTCCTGGTGTGTGCCCTGTCTGCCTCTATGTTAGTCTGTGCATTGAGAAACAGGCCGCACCATGAGTCCTTGCTGTTGTGTGCCCTGTCCAGCTGTTTGTTAGTCTGTGCATTGAGAAACAGGCCACACCACGAGTCTTTGATGGTGTGTGCCCTGTCCGCCTCCATGTTAGTCTGTGCATTGAGAGACAGGCTCCGCGATGGAGTCCTCGCTGGTGTGTGCCCTGTCCATCTCCATGTTAGTCTGTGCATTGAGAGACAGGCCATGCGATGAGTCCTTGCTGCGGTGTGCGACCTGTCTGCCTCTATGTTAGTCTGTGCATTAAGAGACAGGCTGGACGATGAGTCTTCGCTCTCCCTGTGTTAGGATTGCATTGGGGACAGACGTGTGCTGTGAGCGCCCTGTCCATCTCTATGTTAGTCTGTGCATTGAGAAGCAAGCTGCACGTAAGTCTTTACTGCCTCTATACTACACTGCACAGCGACAGACTATGTGTCCTCCCTGTGTCTATCTAAGTGTGAGACGGACTCACCAATGAGTCCTCACTCTCTCTGTATTAGGATCGCATTGTGGACAGACGTGTGCTGTGTGTGTCCTGTCCGCCTCTATGATAGTCTGTGCACTGAGAGACAAGCCACACAATGAGTCCCTGCTGCCTCTACGCTATGCTGCATGGAGACAGGCTGTGTGTCCTCCCTGTGTCGATCTCGGTGTGAGATAGAGTCGACATGGGTCCTTCCTCTCTATGTCTTAGGATCGCATTGGGGACAGATGTGTGCTGTGTGTGCCTTGCCCATCTCTATGTTAGTCTGTGCATTGAGAGACAGGTCGCATGATGAGTCCTCGCTCTCCCTGTGTTAGGATTGCAATGGGGACAGACATGTGCTCTGTCCGCCTCTATGTTAGTCTGTGCATTGAGAGACATGCCACACAATGAGTCCTTGCTGCCTCTATGCTACACTGTACAGTGACAGGCGGTGTCCTCTCCGTGTCTGTCTCAGTGTGAGACAGACTCGATTATGGGTTCTCACTGCCTTCATGCTGCTGTGCACGGAGGACAGACATGTGCACTTTGTGTCTTGCCCGTTCCTAAGTCACACTATGCAAGGGAGAGAGGCTCGGTGGTGACTCTATGCTGGGTTGCAGGGGGCGTAGAACTGATGTGCTCTGTTCCCTTGTCCATGGCACAACAGTTGCCACGCCACTGCCCATCTACGTCACTTCAGTCAGTGGGAGACAGACTCTGTGAGTCCTGTCTGTCTCTATGTTACACTGCCCAGGGACAGACCTCTGCACTGTCCTGTCCGCCTCTGTGCCACTCTATGCAGTGATAGGCAGACTCTGTGAGTCCTGTCTGTCTCTATGTTACACTGCCCAGGGACAGACCTCTGCACTGTCCTGTCCGCCTCTGTGCCACTCTATGCAGTGATAGGCAGACTCTGTGAGTCCTGTCTGTCTCTATGTTACACTGCCTGAGGACAGAGCTCTGCACTGCCCCCCCCCCCCCCCCGTCAGCCTCTGTGCCACTCTATGCAGTGATAGGCAGACTCTGTGAGTCCTGTCTGTCTCTATGTTACACTGCCCAGGGACAGACCTCTGCACTGTCCTGTCCGCCTCTGTGCCACTCTATGCAGTGACAGGCAGACTCTGTGAGTCCTGTCTGTCTCTATGTTACACTGCCCAGGGACAGACCTCTGCACTGTCCTGTCCGCCTCTGTGCCACTCTATGCAGTGATAGGCAGACTGTCAGTCCTGGCTGTCTCTATGTTACACTGCCTGAGGACAGAGCTCTGCACTGCCCCCCGCCCCCTCCCCCCCCCCTCCCCCCTCCCCGTCAGCCTCTTCGCCACTCTATTCAGTGAGAGACAGACTCTGTGAGTCCTGGTTGCCTCTTTGTTACACTGCCGAGGGACAGACCTCTGCACTGTCCTGTCCGCCTCTGCTCTGTGCCACTCTATGCAGTGATAGGCAGACTCTGTGAGTCCTGGCTGTCTCTTTGTTACACTGCCCAGTGACAGACCTCTGCACTGTCCTGTCCGCCTCTGTGCCACTCTAGGCAGTGAGAGACAGGCTCTGCGAGTCCTGGCTGACTCTATAATACACTGCCTCGTATAGACTGTGTGTCATATCCGTCAATGGGACACTCTAGGCAGCAGGAGACAGCCTCTGTGGGGGAAGCTCCTCTCCTGGCTGTCTCAGCTGGGCTGCTAATGGCCGCTCTCCTCTTTAAGTGTGCCGTGAGGCCGTGACTGTGGATAATGCGCGGCAGCGCGCCCCCGTAAGCTCCTGTGATCCGGGGCTCGACACGCTCCCTCGTGGCGACACCCCAGCCCGAGACGGGCTTTGAATTCCGATACTTAACACTGATGGCAAATTGTCCTTTGATGTACTCAGAAATTACTTGGTAAAGTCAATGAATCATAAAATTGGGACGCTCTAATGTGAGAGGAATTTTCTTAACATCCATGAAAAATCACTATGGTTACGGGCTTATCTTCCCAGCCCAGGGATATTTGCACAGCAGACTTTACACCTACGTTATCATAAAATGAACATGCCCATTTCTGCTGCAGCCGGGCTCGAGGCGTCATGTGGCGCGGTACCTATACGCGTTTCAATTAAATTTAGATTATTGTATGGGAAACCCTGCGCAGTGACGCACGCAGCGTGTTTATTCTGGTCGGGGCTTCAGGGGACTGGTGGCCTGAAGACAGGGCCGCCGATGCGTTGGAACCAAGGACCGGATCGTACGACAGACTTAAATGAATTTATACCGCAAGCGAAGGCAAAATTATGTGGCATATTACGTGGCACAATTTGTTACATTGTTACTTAGCTATTTTGACATTTCAACACACGTTCTTGAAAACAGAGTCCCAATGTCAAAGACAATATGGATGACACAGCTCGGCGCAGCACGATGGCTTGCATCACAGCGCTGAGATATCTTCTAGTAAATGTTCCCCCACCGTAAGACACCTAGGGGCATATTTACAAGCCCCTTGCGCAACTGGAACGTCACTTTGTTTGACAGTCCACTTGTGCACAGTGCAGGCACATATCTACAAGGCCAAGCAAAGGCTTCCTGCGTGGCTTTTCATGGCCTTGTAGATAAGGTGTAAGGCCACCCAGCGCAAGTCACCGCATTGCCTTATTTTGCGGCGGGAAGAGTGCTAAGGGTGTTACTGTGGGTGTTCCCACGCAACACCCATGGATTTTGACACTGCCCCAGATTTACAACATAGCGTAAATCTGGGGCAGCGGCAAAAACTTACGCCTCACCAGAGCAGGCGTAACGAGGAGAAATGTTTACATTTCTCCTAGTTTTTAGGTCTCGCCTGACCCAGCGCATGCGCTGGTCTGGCGAGACTTATTGAGAGGGCTCCAAAAAGTGCTACCAGGCCAGCCTAGAGCTACAGTGCATGTGCGCGCGCGCGCGCCGCGCTGTACCGTGATTACTTTCACTTTCGCGGCCGGCCGGTTTGATCGCGATCGTGATCACTTTCGCGGCCGCACGGCCGCTTGGCATAGCCAATAGGTCTCGCTTTTGGGACCTTATAAGTATTTAGTTATGCAACTGTTGCATGGCTAAACACTTATAAGGTCCCAAAGGTGAGACCTATTGGCTATGCCAATGCTTGTTTCCTCTGTCAACGTGTGCTGCTGCAGCACACATAGAAAGAGGAAAACGCCTTCTTGTGATTGTTTTTGCGCAGGGTGCCTGCCTTAGCACATGGCTGTAATTCTCGGACCGGTGCTGCCTGAAAGAACAGTAATGCACCGTATCTTGTAAATACAGTGCATTTCTGTCCTTTCGAATTGGCATAGGAGAGCGCAGCGAAATGACTTGCGGTGCTGACCTACTCTAATTCTTTGTAAATATGGCTCTATGTTCATGCTGTAGGGCCACAGGAAGTTCCCCTTTTGAACTGTCTTGCAGAACAGTATTGTTCATTTCTATTTATACCTCACTAAAATGCACTTAGAATTCAAGACTTAGGGCTAGATGTGCGAACAATATTAAAAGCGATTACCAAATAGCGATTTTTTGTGAATCGCTCTTTGGCAATTGCTTATACTAATGTACAAAGGGGTTATTTAGCCCATGTTCCCTAATGGCGATTCGACCTACCTCCTGAATATTAAGGAGGTAGGTCGCAATTAGACCTACCTCATGAATATTAAGGAGGCAGGTCGCAATTAGACCTACCTCATGAATATAAAGGAGGTAGGTCGCAATTTGTGACCCACTAGGATTCGCTGCCATCATGGGATGGTGGCCTACTGGGGTCAGCAGACTACCATGTCTGTGATTGCTTTTAAATAAATTAATCAAAAGAGAGGAACCAGGAGCTTTTGATGAGGTCCTGCACAATGCTCCTAATGGGTACGTAAGTCAAAAGAGTGTGCAGTTCCTAAGGGGAGGAGGGGAGTGAACAGGTCTCTTATGGATTGCCCTCACACAGCCGAAGGATGTCATGCTTCATCATTGGGCTGTGCTCCTCGTCGGGCCGGCCCTGCAATGCCCGACGGGCACCCACGAGGAGGCTCTTTGCCGGAGATCTTTTAAGAGACAGCCGTTTGGTGTGTGAGGGTATGTGGTCAAGGTAGTGAAGTGAGTGTGAGAAGTGGATTAAAAAAGGTTTAGTACTGCCCTATATGGAACAAATGTTACTCTTGGGGTGTACTAACATAACTAAAATGCGTCGAGCCCTGTCTGGAATCAATGATCCTACAGGTTCTAGTTAGTGTGGATGGCCGACATGTTTCTCGCCTTCTGCCTCTAACAGGTCAATCGGCAATTCTTCAGGACCAGTGTCTAAAAGGAGTGACAGCCCAATGATGAAGCATAACATCCTTCGGGGTGTGTGAGGGCAATCCATAGGAGACCTGTTCACTCCCCATCTCCCCTTAGGAACGACACACTCTTTTGACTTGCTTTTAAATAAAGCAATCTTTTTTCTAAACACAGCTCATTTTCCATAAACATTTTTTTAAAAAAATGAAACATTTAAGTTTTTTTTTTTTTAAGAGTAGGCAGTGACCACTGCCTGTTCTTAAAAAATATTTTCCCAACCATTCTCAAAAGGTAAGGGGTCTCTTGTGGACTCCTACCCATTTTCGGATGGGTTACCACCAACTTTGAGTTGGCGTTAAAGTGCAAATGGTTTGCTTCCACATTTCGGTTGCAAACATTCGTACCTACCAATGCAAATCGATATTTGGAAGGGACGCCCTAAACACGGCCATTCCAAATACCGATTTAGAAACTCAAATTGCCATTCGGAAACAGGTTACCGAATTGCAATTTGGCATCTGTACATTTGGATGGGTTACCACCAACTTTGAGTTGGCGTTAAAGTGCAAATGGTTTGCTTCCACATTTCGGTTGCAAACATTCGTACCTACCAATGCGAATCGATATTTGGAAGGAACGCCCCAAACACGACCATTCCAAATACCGATTTGCAAACTCAAATTGCCATTCGGTAACAGGTTACCGAATTGCAATTTGGGCTTTGTACATTTGGAGATGGCTTTTTGCGTTCGCAAACGGCCTGTTTTTGTGAATGGGGCCATTTACAAACTCAAAAAGGCTTCCTACATCTAGCCCTAAGTCCCTTAAAAAGCGATGAAAAATATTTTGGATTCTTCTAAACATAATTTAATATTTTTAGCGCAACACAGTGCAGCATCCAAATTTGCTGTGCAGCAATGATCGAGGAAAAAAAAGCAGTGCAGAGCCATTTTTATTAACAAACATTGGCAAAGCCAATATGTCTTGTTTATGCAAGAGCTATTAGCTTTGGCAATGTGCCATTATGTACATAGTGTGGCTGCTTTTCTGCATGGCTAAAAGACATGTGAAGTGGGGTGGGATATATTGAAGTGGGGTAGATTGAGGTAGAGTGGAGTGGGAAAGATTGTCGTAGAATGGAGAGGGGTGGATTGAAGTGTGACAGATTGAAGTGGGGTGGATTGGGGTGGAGTGGGGTAGATTGGGGAGGAGTGGGGTAGATTGGAGTGGAATCAATTGGGGTAGTTTATAGTGGGGTAGATTGGAGTGGGGTAGATAGGAGCAGGTTATATCGGGGTAGATTGGGGTAGAGTGGAGTGGGATATATTGGGGTAGACTGGAGTGGAGTGGGGAAGATTGGGGAAAAGTGGAGTGGGGCGGATTGGGGTAGATTGGAGTGGAGTGAAGCAGATTGGAGTGGAGAATGGTAGTTTGGAGTGGAGTTGGATAGAATGGAGAGGGGTAGATTGGGTGGATTATAGTAGCGTAGAATGGAATGAAGTTGAGGTAGATTGGGGTTGTTTGGAGTGCGACAGATTGAAGTGGAGTTGAGTGGGGTCGATTGGGGGAGTGGGGTAGATTGGAGTGGTGTGGAGTAGATTGGGATGGTGTGGGGTAGATTGGAGTGGGGTGGAGTGGGGTAGATTGGGGTACAGTGGGGTAGATTGGTGCAGGGTGGGGTAGATTGGAGTTGAGTGGAGTAGATTGGGATAGAGTGGAGTGGGGTAGAGCAGAGTGGGATATTTGGGGGTAGATTGGAGTGGGTAGATTGAGGAAGAGTGGAGTGCAGGGGATTGGATTGGGGTAGATTGGAGCGGAGAGGGGTGGGTAGGAGTGGATAGGAGTAGATTGGTGTGGGGTAGATTAGGGTTGAGTACGGTACAGTGGAGTGGGGTACATTGGAGTGGAATAGATTGGGTGGATTATGGTAAGGAAGATTGGAGTGAAGTTGATTAAGAAAGTGTTGCAACCCTAGCTTCATGAGGCTGAATAGAGCAAGGTCATCACCATACAGATGGTTGCAGATCTGAGTTCGACCTATCCTTGGAGGATGGCAATTAGTTGTGTCAAGAAATTGTAGAAGATCTACAGCTAATTAAAAAGAAGGGGGACTAACAAACACCCCTGTTTAGTGCCCGTGATGTTGGGATTTTCCTGGACAAATAAGAACCATCCCCTAGCTTGACTCAGATCCAGGTGTGGGTATGCAACTAGATTATAGGCTCCAAGAGAATTGAGGGTATTTCCCACTTTTTAGGTCTCGCGACCTGCGTTGCACTGCACAGCAGTGCTCACGCAGGCGAGAGTCCTTTTGTCTGGGGTTCAGAAACGGACCCTGGAATCGCACACGCTTGTGCATGTTTTTATTTGCCTGCTCTTCTGTGATTGGGCTTTGAGTGCGTGTATTTTGTTAACAGAGCACACAATAGGCCAAAGGCGGGCGCATTGCTCCGCCCACGGCCTATTGGTGTCTGTTATGCGCACCAAAGCCCATATGTGTTCAGTTATCTTGCCCAGACACGGGCGCGATAATTGAAAACATATGCCTCGCAGTGGTGCGCGCGCACCACTCGCTGGCGTTTTTTTTTTTTTTTTACATTTCACTGCCGCTTGTTTTCTTAGCATGTGCTGCTTCGTATTATGGTACCTGCAGCTCTCTGCATTTGCAATTGGAAACTTAAATACGTAATAAAAGGCGAAAGCACAGAGTCGCTGTGAGTGAAAGTTTTGAACTGGACACAGGACTCTGGCCATGTTTTTATTTTGTAGCGGAGAAAGCCCAGCTGCCTGTCTTTACTTAAAGTTCTGTATACTGAGGGGCAGCCCTGGTCTGCAGAGAATGTTCCAGAGCTATGTAACACGAGAGCTCTTCTCTCCACCTGCCCCCTCGGGAGTTACTATGAGCAATGTAGCGGTCGACAGACATCACTTCGTCTTATTACTGACAGATCTGTATCGCAATAGGTTACTCTGCATCTGCCCGGGTTATCAGCACAGTGCTTCACATACTTTACGAGACCCGAGGTGCTTTTTTGTGATAGGGTAAGGTTTGTGCATGCTTACATTACTGAGGTTGGTAGAACTGCAGATACAACAGTGCAGGAAAACGGATGGCTATTTGTGGTGTCTCATTTACAACTGGGGGCTAACACGAGCATTTTTAATATTGACTGTGCTTTATTGCCTAGTAAACTCAAGCGGAGTACTTTTTAATGATTTAAGGGTTCGTAACCTTTGTGATTTTTTTTATGATTACACATTCCTGAGCAACAGATAAAACAGTGTGTGATGGATCATTCTTGGCCCGGCCTACAAAGGAATGAAGTGTGGTTAGGAGATAGCTTGCAGCATCGCACACAATACACACATACTCACGCACACACACACACATACAAATGCACACATGCGCACACACCCCCCCACACACATACACCCAAGCATAAACACTCACACACACACACACACACACGTGCGCACACGTGCATGCACATACTCATACACACACCTACACAGACACACTCTCTCACACACACACACATGCACACACACATGCACACACACACAAATGCACATGCAAGTACATGCACATACATGCACACACACAAATGCGGACGCGGACTGCAGAGGAGACGCATTTATGTGGCGTGAAATCTCTCCTCATGGAGCGACTCTCGGGACCCCAGAGCAGGGGACTTGCATTACTGAGGTTGGTAGAACTGCAGATGCAACAGTGCAGGAAAACGGATGGCTATTTGTGGTGTCTCATGTACAACTGGGGGCTAACACAAGCATTTTTAATACTGAGTGTGCTTTATTGCCTTGTAAACTCAAGCGGAGTACTGTTTAATGATTTAAGGGTTCGTAGCTTTGTGATTTTTTATGATTACACATCCCTGAGCAACAGATAAAACAGTGTGTGATGGATCATTCTTGGCCCGGCCTACAAAGGGATGAAGCGTGGTTGGAGATAGCTCGTGGCATTGCACACAATACACATATACTCATGCACACACACACACATACAAATGCACACATGCGCACACACACACCCACACACATACACCCAAGCATGAACACACACACTCACGCACGCACACACGTGCGCACACGTGCATGCACATACTCATACACACACCTACACAGACACACTCGCACGCACACACACACACATGCACACACACATTCACACACACTCATGCACACACACACAAATGCACAGACACGCGCAAGTGCATGCACATCCATGCACACACACAAATGCGGACGCGGACTGCAGAGGAGACTCGTTTATGTGGTGTGAAATCTCTCCTCGTGGAGCGACTCTTGGTACCCCAGAGCCGAGGACCTGCATTACTGAGGTTGGTAGAACTGCAGATACAACAGTGCAGGAAAACGGATGGCTATTTGTGGAGTCTCATTTACAACTGGGGGCTAACACAAGCATTTTTAATAATGAGTGTGCTTTATTGCCTTGTAAACTCAAGCGGAGTACTTTTTAATGATTTAAGGGTTCGTAGCCTTTGTGATTTTTTTATGATTGTACATTCCTGAGCAACAGATAAAACAGTGTGTGATGGATCATTCTCAGCCCGGCCGACAAAGGGCTAAAGCATGGTTAGGACATAGCTCGCTGCATCGCACTCAATACACACATACTCACGCACACACACACGCACACATGCGCACACACACACCCACCCAAGCATGAACACACACACACACACTCACGCACACACACACATGCGCACACATGCATGCACATACTCATAAACACACCTACACAGACACACTTGCACGCACACACACATGCACACACACTCATGCACACACACACACAAATGCACAGACACGCGCAAGTGCATGCACATGCATGCACACACACAAATGCGGACTGCAGAGGAGACTCGTTTATGTGGCGTGAAATCTCTCCTCGTGGAGTGACTCTTGGGACCCCAGAGCAGGGGACCTGCATTACTGAGGTTGGTAGAACTGCAGATACAACAGTGCAGGAAAACAGATGGCTATTTGTGGTGTCTCATTTACAACTGGGGGCTAACACGAGCATTTTTAATAATGAGTGTGCTTTATTGCCTTGTAAACTCAAGCGGAGTACTTTTTAATGATTTATGGGTTCGTAGCCTTTGTGATTTTTTTATGATTGTACATTCCTGGGCAACAGATAAAACAGTGTGTGATGGATCATTCTTGGCCCGGCCGACAAAGGGATGAAGCGTGGTTAGGACATAGCTCGCGGCATCGCACACAATCCACACATATTCACGCACACACACACATACAAATGCACACATACGCACACACACACCCACCCAAGCATGAACACACACACACACTCACGCACACACACACGTGCGCACACATGCATGCACATACTCATACACACACCTACACAGACACACTTGCACACACACACACACACACATGCACACACACTCATGCACACACACACAAATGCACAGACACAAGCAACATGCATGCACACACACAAATGCGTACTGCAGAGGAGACTCGTTTATGTGGCGTGAAATCTCTCCTCGTGGAGTGACTCTTGGGACCCCAGAGCAGGGGACCTGCATTACTGAGGTTGGTAGAACTGCAGATACAACAGTGCAGGAAAACGGATGGCTATTTGTGGAGTCTCATTTACAACTGGGGGCTAACACAAGCATTTTTAATAATGAGTGTGCTTTATTGCCTTGTAAACTCAAGCGGAGTACTTTTTAATGATTTAAGGGTTCGTAGCCTTTGTGATTTTTTTATGATTGTACATTCCTGAGCAACAGATAAAACAGTGTGTGATGGATCATTCTTGGCCCGGCCTACAAAGGAATGAAGTGTGGTTAGGAGTCGGACATAGCTCGCGGCATCGCACACAATACACACATATTCACGCACACACACACATACAAATGCACACATACGCACACACACACCCACCCAAGCATGAACACACACACACACACTCATGCACACACACACGTGCGCACACATGCATGCACATACTCATACACACACCTACACAGACACACTTGCACACACACACACATGCACACACACTCATGCACACACACACAAATGCACAGACACAAGCAACATGCATGCACACACACAAATGCGTACTGCAGAGGAGACTCGTTTATGTGGCGTGAAATCTCTCCTCGTGGAGCGACTCTTGGGACCCCAGAGCAGGGGACCTGGATGAAACAGGGCACATTTCTGCCTCTTAAATGAAGAGTTTTATTAACCCCCCTCCGATTTATACAAGCTAAGTGACAGACCACGAGGCAGAGGGGGCACGGGTGCTGGCAACTCTGGGGAAGAAGGGGTGGGGAGGTTTAACAGGTGGCGGAAGGGGTGGGGAGTAGATCAAACTAGTGCCTTGGTTGGTTTAATGCACTGGGATCCGCCCATCTATCCACAGACTGGAAGCTGCTGGCACATTCCCGATACGTGGGTTATATCAAAGGGGGAGGTGAAAGTGATTATCTCCCGTTTGTCTGCAGTCCACTCAATGACATATGAGGAACAAGCATTTGCAATGCAATAGGTCTCGCATTTGTGAGAGTTTAAGCTATTGGCATTGTAAATAACAATGCATTTTATTTATGTTTTAAAAATCAACAAGTAAATAAAAGGCATTGTCATTTACAATGCCAATAGCTCAAACTCTAGTAAATGCGAGACCTATTGCATTGAAAATGCTTGTTTAGTTTGGCCCAGAGTGCCCCTCTCGGTACAAGGGACGAGCCTGTTCAGCTCCACCCACTATTTCAAGTCCTCCAAGAGAAGGCTGGCCTAAGTACATAGAATTGTTGTTGAGCAGCACCATCAGCCTGTAGTTACTGGGGTCCGATCAAGAACCCCCTTTGTGCATAGGATAAATTATTGCCCCACGCCATGAATCAGGTATGTTTGAGTTTGGCAAGTGTTGGAAAGGCGTTCGCCGGAGGGGGGTTCGATACACGTCTTGCCCACCCCTTTGACCCACCTCTCCCAAGTAGGCCGAACCAGGCGCGCACACCCTGAGGTACACTACGAACAGAGTGACACCACACGTATTCTTTGTAGGACGATAGGTTCTTTTATCGATGATTTCAAGGGATCTTTATGATCCAAGATGCTAGCAGTACAGCAGTGGCACAACGTACCACAAATCGGTTGTGGGGAATGGGGGTAGCGGGACAGTCTTTCAAGATAGTGTCTCTGCGAAATACCCTGCGGAAAGCTCACAATCCTCGAGCTGGAGGGTGTCGTGTCTCTGGGCGATCTCTTACCGAGTCGTCCTCAAGGGGAGCGCCGCGAGTCTCTCAGCAGGCACAAGTGGTCGAAGTTCGGGAGCCGCGATTCCGTCAGCAGGGCTCAGATGGTTCAATAGCTGGGGGCCGCGAGTCACTCAGCAGGCCTAGGTGGTTCAGTGTTCGGGAGCCGCGACCTCGTCCGCAGGGCTCAGATGGTTCAATAGCAAGAGGCCGCGAGTCACTCAGCAGGCCTAGGTGACTTCAGCATTCAGGAGCCGCGACAGCGTCTGCAGGCTCGGATGGTTCCAGGTCTTCTCTGCACTCGTTTCTCCGGCACCCCTTGTTATACTCCGCTGGTTCTTTGAAGTCCGGAGTGCTCGCAGAGGGGGGACTGGGGTGACGGAGGGGGTTCGGCGGGATTTCCTGCCGCTCACGTCTTTGGTCTTTTCAGGTGGGTCTGGGAGGGACCCCAGACGCTCGGCAGGGGAGGCGCCTGCTCCCCAGGGGCCTGGTGGCCGCTTGAGTCCTCCCGGGGAAGGCGACCCGAGGTGTGACTGGGCTGGCGCCTCTGGGTCTGGCTCGAGGGTTCCCGCTCCCTCGGTTGGACATGCGTGGTAGGGTGTTGAGTCTGTCAGGCCTCTGGCCGGCCCGCGGAGCGGGGGTGGCTGGGGCGGCCGGAGTCGGAGATGTCGTGTCTTGAGGGTGGTTGCAGGTTGGCTGGATGATGGAGAGGGCAACGCCGCGAGGCCGGTCTCACACGCGTCCCCCCCAGCTGAAAGGCGTGGAGAACTACCCATCCACTGGGGGGTTCTCCTCGCCGAAGCGGAAGAACCGGGACAGGCCGTCGGTGTTGGCATGATCCGTCCCGGGGCGATGTTCGACAGTGAAATCCATCCCTTGGAGAGAGATGGACCATCATAGTAGCTTGGGGTTCTCCCCCCTCATCTGCATTAGCCACCGCAAGGGCCGGTGGTCCGTCTGTACCCAAAAATGGGTTCCGAACAAGTAGGGCCGTAGTTTCTTGAGGGCCCAGACTACGGCAAAGGTCTCTCGTTCTATAGTACTCCAACGCTGCTCTCGCGGCAGCAGCCTTCGGCTGATGAAGGCTATCGGCTGATCAATGCCCTTGTCGTCGAACTGCGAGAGCACGGCCCCGATGCCGTGTTCGGATGCGTCGGTCTGGACCACAAACTCTTGGGAGTAGTCGGGGGCCTTGAGTACGGGGGCGGTGCACATGGCGGTTTTCAAGGCGTCGAACGCCTGCTGGCACGAGGTGGTCCACTGCACCTCCTTTGGGAGCTTTTTGGAGGTCAACTCTGTGAGGGGCCCCGCGATACTACCATAATTTTTAATGAACCTCCGGTAGTACCCCGTAAGGCCCAGGAAGGCTCGAACCTCTGTCTGCGTGGTGGGGGGCCCCCAGGACTTGATGGTGTCGATCTTCGGCTGGAGAGGGGCGACCTGGCCGCTGCCCACCTGATGCCCCAGGTAGACCACGGAGCCTTGCCCGAGCTGGCATTTGCTGGCTTTCACTGTTAGGCCTGCTTGGCGCAGGGGCATTAGTACTTGTCGGAGGTGCTGGAGATGCTCGTGCCATTGAGAGCTGAATACAGCGATGTCGTCAAGGTACGCTGCGCTGAACTCCTCGAGTCCGGCCAGGACCTTGTTCACCAACCGCTGGAACGTGGCTGGGGCGTTTTTCATCCCGAACGGCATGACCCTGAAGCGGTAGTGGCCATCTGGCGTGGAGAAGGCAGAGCGCTCTTTTGCTCCCTCCGTGAGAGCAATCTGCCAGTATCCGCAGGTCAGGTCGAAAGTGCTGAGGAACCGGGCGGCCCCCAGGCGGTCGATGAGCTCGTCGGCTCGGGGAATAGGGTGAGCGTCTGCGCGGGTGACCGCATTGAGCCCCCGATAGTCCACAGAGAATCTTAGTTCGGGGGCGACCCCTGGGGAAGCCGCCTTCGGGACCAGAACCACCGGGCTGGCCCAGGGGCTGTCGGAGGGTTCGATTACTCCCAGGGTGAGCATCTTCTGTACCTCGGTCTTGATGCAGGTGCGGACCCGGTCAGGCACCCGGTAGGCTCGGTGTCTCACCGGCGGGCTGTCGCCGGTGTCCACGTCGTGGACACACCAGTCGGTAACCCTTGGAATGAGGGAGAAGAGGTCTGCGAATTGTCTGAGCAGCTGGCGGCAGTCGTCGGACTGCTGGGGAGTGAGGGTGGTTGACAGTTTCACTCCCACCACGGAACCATCCAGTTCTTTAGCGCACAGGAGGTCGGGCAGGCGTTCGGTGTCTTCTTCCGCCCCATCATCGGTGGCCAGTAGCAAACTTAATTCCGTCCTTACAAAGTGGGGCTTGAGACGGTTCACGTGGAGGACCCGGAGGGGGTTCCGTGGGGACTGTACGTCGACCAGATACGTGACCTGGCTCTTCCGCTCGACCACCTTGAAGGGACCAGTCCATTTGTCTTGTAGGGCGCAGGGTTTCACCGGAGCCATGAACCAAACCTGCTGGCCCGGCTGGAACTCGCCCAGGGTTGCGTTCTGGTCATACCAGCGCTTCATTTCCTCTTGGCTGGCCTCGAGGTTAGTCTCTGCGAGTTTTCTGAACTTCCTCGTCTGGTTGCGGCACGCCAGGATGTAGCGGAACACATCAGGGGGTGTCCCCCGGGGGCTTGTCTCCCAGCCCTCTTTGACCAGGCTCAGGGGCCCTCGGACGGGATGTCCGTACAGCAGTTCGAAGGGGCTGAACCCCAGAGACTTTTGGGGGACTTCTCGGTATGCGAACAGGAGGCAAGGGAGGAGGACGTCCCATTTCCGGCGCTAGGGCTCTTCGAGGCCCAGGATCATTCCCTTCAGGGTTCGGTTGAAGCGTTCCACTAGGCCGTTGCCCTGGGGGTGGTAGGGGGTCGTGAACTTATACGTGAATCCGCACTGCTGCCACAGGGACTTCATGTAGCGGGATATAAAGTTAGTGCCGCGATCACTCACAACCTCGCGGGGAAATCCGACACGGGAGAAGATCCCCATGAGAGCCCGGCCCACCACGGGAGCCGTCACGGTGCGGAGGGGGATGGCCTCGGGGTAGCGGGTGGCATGGTCCACCAGGACAAGGATAAATCTGTGGCCCTGGGCGGTCTTCGGATCCAGGGGTTCCACGATGTCGATGCCGACCCGCTCGAACGGGGTACTCACAACGGGGAACGGTTGTAAGGGAGCTTTGCGTTTTCCGCCACTCTTCCCACTGCCCTGGCACGTGAGGCAGGATTTGCAGTGTACTTCTACATTCGCTCGCATCTTGGGCCAATAGAAGTGGGTAACCAATCGCTGATATGTCTTGTCTTGGCCTAAGTGTCCTGCCAGGGGTACATCGTGGGCCAGGCCCAGGAGGAGGCTCCGGAACCGCAGGGGTACCACCAGTACCCGTGCTGCGCCTAGCTCGGCGGACTTTTGCTCGCTGTATAGGAGGCCATTGTCCCAATAGATCCAATGGGTTCCGGTTAGGTCACCGGCGGCCTGGGCTTCGGCTTGTTGTCTAAGTCCCTCGAGGGAGGGGCAGGTGGCCTGTTCCTGTCAGAACTCTTCGCGGGAGGGCCCCCCTTCACAGCGCCACTGGGCCATCTCGGGCAGTTCTTCGAGCTCCGTCAGGGCCTCTGGGGTGGAAGGTTCCGGTCCCTCCCCCGGGTTAGTGTCTCCTTCTCCCTCGGAAGGAGGGTTGTCCGCTTCTGGTAGGGGGTCCCGGCTCTCGGGGATAGTGTTCGGTAAGAGGGCTTCACCGCCCTTGGGTAGAGGCAACCGTGCGGTCATGGAGCGCGTGGTGGCGCAGACCCATTCTGGTAGGCCCATCATCTCCAGGTGGGCTCTTCGTTCTACTTGCCCCCATGGGGAACTCTCCAGGTCGTTGCCCAGGAGGCAGTCTACGGGCTGCGAGGTCCGGACCGCTACCTTCAGTTCTCCGGAGACCCCTCCCCACTCGAAGGGCACCAGCGCCATCTGGCAGAGGCTCTCAGAATTGTCGGAGGATACGACCGGACAGAGGGCCCCGGTTAGGATCTGGTCTTCTGAAATTAGGCTGCGGTGGACCGCGGTGACACTCGCCCCGGTGTCGCGGAGTCCCTCGACTCGGTGGCCGTTGATGGTCACCTGCTGTCGGTATTTTTCTGTGTTGGCGGGCAAGGGTGTCCCGGGGACCATTTCTCGATCGCCAAGGGAGACCAGGGCCATGGCCGCCGGTTCCCATTCCTCGGAGTCTTCCATCTCTTCCCCGAGAGCCACGGAGGCCATCTGCCGGGCCGTGGGGTTGGTCGTTGTGGTTCGCTGATACTGGGGACACTGTGGGTCATTGGCGTAGTGCCCGGGCTGTTGGCAGCGGAAGCAGGTGATCCTAGCTCGTGGACCTGGTCGTCCTGGGGCTCCGGTGCCTGCTGGGGATGGTGCCGAACCCGCCGCTGGTAGGCTGCTGGGGGGGCTGGTGGAGGACCCCCCGGGGAAGTCTCTTGGTCGGCCGTGGTTCCCTCCGCCCCTCTGGCAGGGGGGGCCTTGACTATGGCGGCCGTAGTCCCCCACGGGGCCCCGGGTGGCCCGGGTGTTCACCCAACGATCAGCCTCAGCGGCCAGCTTCCGAGGGTCGGTGAGTTTACTGTCCAGGAGATGCTGGCGCAGTTCTATAAAGCAATTGGCCGCTAAATGTTCCCAGGCAATCAGATCGAACAATTCTTCGAAGGTGGAGACCTTGCTGCCCTTGATCCACCCGTCCAAGGCTCGGCTGTAAAAGTTCACGTATTCTACCCACGTGGTGCCCGGTATTTTCTTGCAATCTCGGAATCGTTGTCGGTACATTTCGGGGGTGAGTCCGTACCGGCCCACGAGGGCTTCCTTCATGTGGCTGTAGGAGTTCATGACCGTGGAGGGCAGATCTAGCAGAGTGTCTCTTCCTTCGCTTAAGAACCGGCCCCATAGGCCAGCCCCCCAATCCTTCTGCGGGACTCGGTGAGAGGTCATGGCGACTTCGTAGGCTTTAAACCACTGCTGGATATCATCGTTCTTGTAATACTCCTTTACCACATCCTTGGGGATGTGAACTTTGGTTTCCCCGGTGGGAGCGGACGGTGGATTCCCGGGTGGCTGTGACTTTTCGTTCCTAGCCCGCCACTCAATCTCCTTCAGGCCGCGTTCATGTTCTAGCTGGAGTTTCTTTTCGTCGTGCTCCCTTTGGAGTCTCTTCTCTTCGAGTTCCCCTTGTAGCCGTAACTGCTCGACGGCCAACTTCTTCTCTGCCAGTTTTATTTCTCCCTCGATTTTTAGTTTTGCCAGTTCAAGTTCGTGGTTGCGGCTTCTCTCTCGGTCCGCTAGTTCCTCGGGGGACAGGTTCCCCTCTGGCCCGTTGTTTCTCGCCGGGATGCTTTGTGGTTCATGGGTAGAGTTTCCTTCCGTTTGGGTCGGGGGCGCCCCCGTCTCGACCCAGGTTTTCAGTACTTTCTGGAAGTCTTCCTTTGTGCTTAGTCCGGTGGTAGCGATGCCAAGGTCTTTGCAAAACTGTTTTAATTCTCTATGCGTGTAATAGTCCAATTGATCCTCTCGGAACGGTGAGCTTATTTCGGTACCTGCGGCACCCAGGGAGGTTTCTCCTTCCATCTCTGTTTGGTAGTGCGTCAGTCGTTCACTGCACACTCTCTTTCGGTGTCGGCTCGGATCCCGTCGTCTGCCACCAAATGTTGGAAAGGCGTTCGCCGGAGGGGGGTTCGATACACGTCTTGCCCACCCCTTTGACCCACCTCTCCCAAGTAGGCCGAACCAGGCGCGCACACCCTGAGGTACACTACGAACAGAGTGACACCACACGTATTCTTTGTAGGACGATAGGTTCTTTTATCGATGATTTCAAGGGATCTTTATGATCCAAGATGCAAGCAGTACAGCAGTGGCACAACGTACCACAAATCGGTCGTGGGGAATGTGGGTAGCGGGACAGTCTTTCAAGATAGTGTCTCTGCGAAATACCCTGCGGAAAGCTCACAATCCTCGAGCTGGAGGGTGTCGTGTCTCTGGGCGATCTCTTACCGAGTCATCCTCAAGGGGAGCGCCGCGAGTCTCTCAGCAGGCACAAGTGGTCGAAGTTCGGGAGCCGCGATTCCGTCAGCAGGGCTCAGATGGTTCAATAGCTGGGGGCCGCGAGTCACTCAGCAGGCCTAGGTGGTTCAGTGTTCGGGAGCCGCGACCTCGTCCGCAGGGCTCAGATGGTTCAATAGCAAGAGGCCGCGAGTCACTCAGCAGGCCTAGGTGACTTCAGCATTCAGGAGCCGCGACAGCGTCTGCAGGCTCGGATGGTTCCAGGTCTTCTCTGCACTCGTTTCTCCGGCACCCCTTGTTATACTCCGCTGGTTCTTTGAAGTCCGGAGTGCTCGCAGAGGGGGGACTGGGGTGACGGAGGGGGTTCGGCGGGATTTCCTGCCGCTCACTTCTTTGGTCTTTTCAGGTGGGTCTGGGAGGGACCCCAGACGCTCGGCAGGGGAGGCGCCTGCTCCCCAGGGGCCTGGTGGCCGCTTGAGTCCTCCCGGGGAAGGCGACCCGAGGTGTGACTGGGCTGGCGCCTCTGGGTCTGGCTCGAGGGTTCCCGCTCCCTCGGTTGGACATGCATGGTAGGGTGTTGAGTCTGGCAGGCCTCTGGCCGGCCCGCGGAGCGGGGGTGGCTGGGGCGGCCGGAGTCGGAGATGTCGTGTCTTGAGGGTGGTTGCAGGTTGGCTGGATGATGGAGAGGGCAACGCCGCGAGGCCGGTCTCACAGCAAGCAATAATCAAAGAGCTTGGTTAATTTAACCACCTGGCCCAGAACAGACTGTTCGATTTAAAGAGGGCCTGTGGCAGGCCATTGCCAATTGGGCCCTGAGGCCCCATCTGTTCTTGCCTTCGATATCACCAACAACAACCTGCTTGACAACAGATGTATATCTGAGGCAGAGGAGGGCTGATGAGCCTGATGGTGAGACTGATGCTCAGAGGGTTTTGCAGATGGACTTGCTGTACTGCAGTCGGGAGAGCGGTCCTTTCCTTCACTTGCTAGGAGATGTCCCATAAGAAACGTGGCCCATGCTGACTCGCGCTGCCCAAACCACGACTTCCATTCATTTGTTTGTTCACCAGGGCCCAGAAGTGTTTAGAGCTGGGCTGCCTACTCGTGCATAAGAGAATGTACCAGAATTGTTGGAGTCGGGTTTTTTTCTCTACTTGTATTGCCTGTCTGTAGCATTTTGTACCAATTTATATACAGAAATTAGCTGTGTGACCACTGGTTTCTTCCAAGCATCTCTCAGGGCCTTGTTGTGTGCAATCTTTAGGGCCTGGGTCAGCGCCAAAACAGCGTTTTGATTTAGGCGAATGAGCCAGTCGGCTGGCCATTGGAATTCAGCGAAAAAGTTGACCATTCCACTATCAGAGATCCGGAACCTGACTTGGCTTGGACAGTCAACTGCACGCACTCTTCCAAAATAGTGCTGCAATGGAATTTGAAGAGCTTTGAATGCCTATTAAGATGAGGCAATGAGGGGAGTTGTGATAGCAATCCAATTAGTAAAATGAATATTTGAATACAAAGATATTATCACAGATGAGGCAATCAGTATGGGTGAATTGTGGGATCGTTGATATTTGTCAACTAGCAATGAGCAATTTGTTGAGCATAAAATTAATAGAAACAACATATAACATTGAATGAAAATGTATGTTTACAGTTTAACATTTATTTAAAATGCACTGCTTATACTCATTGGCAAAAAGATTATGAACAGGGGAACGGAATGGAGTCTGTTTTTGGATGGGTGCTTAGATTTGACAAAGGCAGTAATGTGGAACCATGTCATCTGACAATAAAGAAGGGTGATTTGAAAGTTCCTCAGGTGCTGGGGTCTCTGTATTGTCTTTATTGGATTTGTGAGGAGCATATGTCATATATATATATATATATATATATATGTATATGTATATATATATATATATATATATATATATATATATATATATATATATACACACACACACACACACGCATATATATATATATATATATATATATATATATATATATATATATATTCACTTAAAAAACCATAGGTTTCACACATGTTATAGTTAGCTGGATATTTCACTCGTGAAAAACCATTGAAATTCCCCCGTTATAGTTAGTGCAGGCAACTATAACTCACGCGACCGCAATCCTCTGCTGATGACGTCAGATATTACATCACTGTATTTAGACACTTATTTACCCATGTCTTCTTCCATTAATTTTTAGCTATACATATATTATACAGAAGACACATATGTCATCAGTGATGTAATATCTGACGTCATCAGCAGAGGGTTGCGGTCGCGTGAGTTATAGTTGCCTGCACTAACTATAACGGGGGAATTTCAATGGTTTTTCACGAGTGAAATGTCCCGCTAACTATAACATGTGTGAAACCTATGGTTTTTTAAGTGAATTTGCAAGGTTTTTAAAATGCTAATTCCTAACTATAACGTGTGTGAAACCTATGGTTTTTTCAGTGAATTTGTAGGGTTTTTTAAATGCTAAGTTATGTATTTATTTTTTTAAGGTTTGTCACCGTGCGCGTACCGTACGCGCACCGTACGCGCGCTGTGGGCGCGCTGTGGGCGCGCAGTGCGCTTCGCGCACCGCACACCCACGTTACGCAGTTCGCAGAATTTTTCCGTTTCTACCATACGCGCAGGCTACGCGCACTCCGCGATTTTTCGAAACAAAATTAAAACAAATTTTGGCCCTTGGGGGTCCTTCTGGGACCCCCTGACAAAGGCTAGGGGGTCAGGAATTGTCCACCCTGACCCCTTTTCACGTTCTCCACCTTTGTTTTTCACCCCCTCAGACTGCGAGAGACAAAATGGCGGCCGACACTTCCTGGTTTCGACCGATTTGAATGTTTACTAAGATCTAACAACCAATCAGAATCGCGCTCGAGCACGGCAGCGTGCGCGTACGGTAAGTTTTACAGTACACGCACGGTGCGCGCTTATAGATATATTTATGCTTTTAAATGCTATTTTCTCAGGAAATACTGAACAGATTTACACCAGACCTGCAAAAGGCACATCCCTGACCTGAGGACTACCTCTCTGCCAAATTTCAAGTAATTCTGTTCAGCCGTTCGGGCTGTAGCTTGGACTAAAGGTCCTATGGAAAAATGCATGGGGAAAACGCGTTTTGGGACCCCCCCCTTTTTCTTAGCCCCCGCTTGATGAATCCCCCCGAGACTTTCAGGGAAGGAGCGGAGCGGAGCGCCCCACCTATTTTGAAAATTTCACGAGGATTCGTCAATCGGCGCCAAAGTTATTCCAAATAGAATGTTGCGGATTTCCTATGGAACCACGATCCTAACTATAACTATCTACTGGCGACCGCCAGTAGATAATAAATTCACTGAAAAAAACAAAGGTTATGGGAATGCTATAGTTAAGCTCAGATTTCACTCGTACAAAACCATAGAAATTCAACAGCTATAGTTATCTGAGCTAACTATAATTTACTCACCCACAATGCACTGCTTATGACCTCCCATATTACATCACTCATGACATGGTCAGTGACATCACTGATGACATCACCGATGACATCTCAAACACCATCACTGATGTCATCATCCACACAACCTCTCAGACACACACTGACACACCCATACAACCAATCACACACCCATTTACAGATCCACAGAGCCACTCACACACCCACTCATTCACGCATGCAGCCACTCACACAGCCACTCATTAACCCATACACCTACTCACACAGCAACTCACTCATACTGTCACTCACAAAGCCACTCACTCATCCATACAGCCACTCACACACCAACTTACTCACCAATACAGCTACTCACTCACAGTCACTCACCCATACAGCCTTTCAACAGAGGCACTCACACACCCACACAACCACTTACTTACCCATTAACACATCCATACATGCACTCACATGTTTACTCACTCACACATACAGCTACTCATACAGTTAGTCTCCAATACAGCCACTACCATACCCACTCAGTAAATCAAACACCCACTCAAACAGCCACTCACTCACCCACACAACCACTCACACACCCAGTCACTCACACATAGAGCCACTCACACAGCCATGCGCTCACCCAAACAGCCACTCACTCACCAATACAGCTACTTATACAGCCACTGACTCACCCATACAGCTATTCACACACCCATTTATTCACCCAAACAACCACTCACACACACACCCACTCACACACCCAAACAGTCACTTACACACCCAATCACGCATGGATACATGCAGTCACACAGCCACGTACATTATATATGTTAGAAATAGTTTAACTCATTAGTACTACACAAGTATACACATGTAACTTTTCTAGTTCCTTAGTATATATGTTTAACACTCATAAAGATTTAGTAAACACTCACTGTCACTGGATGATGTCATCAGTAATGTCATTTGATATGTCATCAGTGATGTCACTGACCATGTCATGAGTGATGTAATATGTGAGGTTATAAGCAGTGCATTGTGGGGGCATAAGTTATAACTCAGGTAAATATAACTGCTGAATTTCTGTGGTTTTGTATGAGTGAAATCTGAGGCTAACTATAACGCCCCCATAACCTTTTGTTCTTTCAGTGAATTTCTATAGTTTTTTAAATTCTATTTCCTAACTATAATGTCCCTGTAACCTTTGTTTTTTTTCAGTGAATTTCTACAGTTTTTTAAATGTATTTCCTAACTATAACGTCCCTGTAACCTTGTTTTTTTCAGTGAATTTCTTAATTTTTTTAAATTGTATTTCCTAACTGTAACCTGTAACCTTTGAGAGTGGGTGTTTGAGTGGCTTTATAGGTAGGTGAGTGGGTGGGAAAAATGGCTGTATGGGTCTCTGAGTGGGTGTGTGAGTGTTTTTGTGGGTGTGTGAGTGGCTGTAAAGGTCTATGAAGGGGTGTGTGAATGACTGTATGGGTGTGTACAAGGCTGTGTGACTGGCTGTATGACAGAGTGGATCTGTCAGTGAGTGCATGAGTGCCTGAGTGGATCTCTCACTGGGTGTGTGAATGAATACATGAGTCTCTGACTGGGTGTGTGAGTGGATGCAAGAGTCTGTGAGTATGTGTGGGGGACTGTGAGTGGGTGCATGAGTGTCTGAGTGGGTCTATGCATGGGAGATTCTGAGTGGGTCTGTGAGTGGTTGTATCATTCTCTGAGTGAGTCTGTAACTGGGTACAGCAGTATCTGAGCAGGTCTATCAATCTCTGAGTGGTTCTGTGAGTATGTGTTTGAGTGGGGTCTGTGAGTGGCTGCATCACTGTCTGAGTCGATGACTAGGTGTATGAGTCTCTCACTGGGTCTGTGAGTGAGTGTATCCTTCTTTGAGTGACTCTGTGGCTGGGTGCATGAGTCTCTGAGTGGGTCTGTGAATGGGTGTATCAGTCTCTGAGTGGGTCTGTGAGTGGGTGCATGAGTGCCTGTGTGGGGTGTGTGAGTGAGTGTATGAGTGTCTGAGTGAGTCTGTGGCTGGGTCTGTGAGTTTGGTGTGAGTCTGTCACTGGCTGCATGAGTCTGTGAGTGGGTGTATCTGTCTCTGAGTGGGTCTCCGAGTGGGTGCATGAGTGTCTGAGTGAGTCTGTGAGTGGGTGTGAGTCTCTGAGTGGGTCTGTGAGTGGGTGCATGAGTCTGAGTGGGTCTGTGAGTGGGTGCATGCATCTCTGAGTGGGTGTGTGTGTGTGATAATTCTCTGAGGGGGGTGTGTGGGTCTCTGAGAGGGACTGTAAGTGGGTGTATGAGTCTCTGAGTGGTTCTGTGAGGGAGTGTGTAATAGTCTGAGTGGGTCTGTGAGTGGATGAATGAGTGTCTGAATGGGTCTGTGAGTGGGTGCATGAGTCTTTGAATGGGTATGTGAGTGGGTGTATGAGTGTCTGACTGCCTGTCTGAGTGGGGACATGAATGTCTGAGTGTGGGGGTGCATGAGTGTCATAGTGGGTGTCTGAGTATCTTAGTGAGACTGAGGGTTGATGTGTGAATATATATTTTTTATATTTTACTGCCGACATATACAAATTTGTCAAAAAAGTTACATGGAAGGTCGCGCTGAGCGTCACTGCAAATTCACAAATATCGCATGGGACACAGAAATAAATTTACGGCAACGTTTTCTACCCCTACTATATCCCAGAAACACTCTTATATCCCACCTGTGGGGTCAGGGTACATCCAACCTGACCCCTTATGCCACTTTCTGCCACTTCATTTCAGCCCTGCTGACTTTTCCGATAAACTAATATGGCAGCCGCAATTTTCTACTCAGGTTGCGGCCAGCCAATTATGGCATTTCTGTTGGCACGCATATTCGCAAATTGTAGTGGAATAATCGCAAATTAGTCGTCATCATAGATATACAAATTTGGATTTCCTTTAATTTCTCACAAACTACTCAACAGATTTACACCAAATACCAAAAAGTGTAATCTATGAACCAAAAGCTACCTTTCTGTCAAATTTGGTGTAATTCCATCCAGTCGTTCGGGCTGCAGGCGTGTCTAAAGAGCATAAGGGAAATAACATGGGAAACACACTTTTTGACCCCCCCCTTCTTCTTGACTCGCCCAGAAACTCTTCATGCCCACTAGGGCACTTTTTAAAAAATGTTTCGTCAAACGGCGCCAAAGATATTGGGAGTCAAAAAACTATTTTCCTATGGAAACATGGTCCTGACTATAACTACCTACTGGTAGTTATATATATATATATATATATATATATATATATATATATATATATATATATATATATATATATATATATATATATATATATATATATATATATATATATATATATATGTATATATAAATATATATATTTATATATACTACTGGTAGTTATATGTATATATATATTCACTGAAAAAACCATAGGTTTCACACACGTTATAGTTACGAATTAGCATTTAAAAAACCTTGCAAATTCACTTAAAAAACCATAGGTTTCACACATGTTATAGTTAGCTGGACATTTCACTCGTAAAAAACCAATGAAATTCCCCTGTTATAGTTAGTGCAGGCAACTATAACTCACGCGACCGCAATCCTATGCTGATGACGTCAGATATTACATCACTGTATTTAGACACTTATTTACCCATGTCTTCTTCCATTAATCTTTAGCTATACATATATTACAAATATTTATTTTTCATAAAGACACATATGTCATCAGTGATGTAATATCTGACGTCATCAGCAGAGGATTGCGGTCGCGTGAGTTATAGTTGCCTGCACTAACTATAACGGGGGAATTTCACTGGTTTTTTACGAGTGAAATGTCCAGCTAACTATAACATGTGTGAAACCTATGGTTTTTTAAGTGAATTTGCAAGGTTTTTTAAATGCTAATTCGTAACTATAACGTGTGTGAAACCTATGTTTTTTTCAGTGAATTTGTATGGTTTTTTAAATGATAAGTTATGTGTTTATTAAAAAAAAAAATTCAGGCTTTTCACCGTGCCCGCACCTTGCGATTTAAAAAAAATAAATAAATAATTTTCGCCTTTGGGGGTCCTCCTGTGACCCCCTGACCAAGGCTAGGGGGTCAGGAACTGTCCACTCTGCCCCCTTTTCAAGTTCTCCACCTTTGTTTTTCACCCCCTCAGACTGCGAGAGACAAAATGGCGGCCGACACTTCCTGGTTTCGACCGATTCGAATGTTTACCGACATCTAATAACCAATCAGAAATGCGCTCGCGCACGGCAGGGTGCGCGCACTGTGCGCGCACGGTGCGCGCGTATAGATATTGATATGCTTTTAAATGCTATTTTCACAGGAAATACTGAACAGATTTACACAAGACCTGCAAAAGGCACTTCCTTGACCTTATGGCTACCTCTCTGCCAAATTTCACGTAATTCTGTTCAGCCGTTCAGGCTGTAGCTGCGACTAAAGGTCCTATGGAAAAATGCATGGGGAAAATGCGTTTTGGGACCCCCCCTTTTTCTCGGCCCCCGCTTGACGAATCACCCCGAGACTTTCAGGGTAGGAGCTTAACGGAGCGCCCCATTAGTTTTGAAAAATTCGCGAGGATTCGTCAACCGGCGCCAAAGTTATTCAAAATAGAATTTTGAGATTTCCTATGGAAACTAGGTTGTAACTATAACTATCTACTGGCGACCGCCAGTAGCAGCCAGTAGATAATATCTACTACTCCAACCGTGACGTTAGTGCAGGTAGACAGACGCCGTGAACAAGGGATCTTGAAGCCCGAAACGCATTGTGCGTGGGTTGGAGATTTTAATATAATAAAACATCTTGCAGGATATACTGCGGGGTCTGCGTCTCCTTCCTCGCCGCCTGGAGGCTGGAAGTTGCAGGAGTTGAAAGTCTTCGATATATATATATATATATATATATATATATATATATATATATATATATATATTTCCGGATAACCGTGACTCTGCTTCCTGCCGCCGGCCCAAAACTGAAGGAGGGGTCTCGTGAATACCGAGGAAGCAATCTCGGTAAAATCAATGTTGTATAATTCGTCACCAGCTTCCACGTTGCTCAGAAAAGACGAACACAGACCCAGGTATCAGTGCAAGAATTTTCTATTTATTTTCACCCAGCACTGCCGCCATTACGTGTTTCAGCCTACCAGAAGCCATCAAGGCAGCTTTTGGTTCGTAGATTACACCTTTCCTGAGCATCGTGGAAGCTGGTGACGAATTGCACAACATATATATATAATTATTGATATATACTACTGGTAGTTATATGTATATATATATCTACTACCCCAACCGTGACGTTAGTACAGGTAGACAGACGCCATATCTGTTCAATAACCCACTAGTATCGTTGCAATGAAGAGCACAGGTGTCAAAGGGCAGTGGTGAAGCCCGGACGAACAGCTGCATCAACTCCACCACAGTGACGGCCGAGCTCCTGGGGCCCAACGAAGCACAACATGCAATTAATGGAGTGCCATTTTTATTTGTCCAAAAATGATTTTAATTATTGGAATGCACATTTTTTTTAATATGCAAATAAAAAAAATTAAAACCTGTAAAAATATATATATTTTTTTAAAAAGAACACAGCCGCACTCCAAAAGTCACTGCAATCAGGCCCAACCCAACATAAAGCGGATCCCACAAAAGAACTGGCATATTCTTGAAAAAGAGAATCACCTGAAAGAGGTTATTGGTTCTAGTCACCAAATAACTATAAAAAAGTGATTGTTGAGTGACATCTTAGCACAAAGCTTTCTGGATCCAGGAAAGGGAAAAAATTGTCTGTCAAACATTATGAGTGGCTTTATCAAGTGCAACTCCTGCAAGGCCTGCCAACATGGATTGAATCAAAAGTTGTACCAAACTTTAAGGAATGGGGATCATATCTATCCCATGGCATGTCATTTTGAACAATATCATGAACAATCTTTGGCAAGTTTTATATATTATGGAACAAACATGTTAAAATGAACCCTCGGGCGGGGGGTGGGGTAAACAGAGAAAAAGGACTGAGAGAGGAGGAATCAAAACTTATTATAATATTTGGAACCAAAGCACCTTGGGAACACAACAGAGATACAGAGCTACATGTACATCTGTAATTTGGAAGTGACTGTAAACTATATACACCTGATGTATGATTTGATATGTACCTTTAATATCTATCCTCCTTCTTGTTTTATGCACACACCTTGAAATGCCCCTTGATAGTGTATTACGAAATTTTACTGGCCCCTCTGCCCCTATGGGTATAAGTAAGCACAATGCACTTTGTCATGTGAGTTGAAACTCCAGGTCAATGTAAGATCCCATCACCACTTGGACCTCTCCTACTTTCATTATATGATTGACTTATATGATGGACCACAGGTTTGTTAGGAGGTTGATATTGACCAACACTTCCCTCCCTCACTTTTTCATTGATTTAATGTTGGATATTGGCTCATTGATTCTGTAATTGGCATTGCCGAATACATCCCCACCTCTGAGCACGTCACTTTCACCTTGCACACCCTGTAGCCAAGTTAGAATTACGCTATGGCACTTTAAAACAGGCACATGACACTTTAGAGTTAACTCAGGAATACAGCTTTGTACACAAACATTGAACTTTTTTAATGACATCCTTCTTAATTCCTAAGGGTATATAAAAAAGGATTCCATGTTAGCTATTGGCTCATTATTCAGTAGTTGACATTAACTAATTCTTCCCTACCTCAGAGCATTCGTCATTCTCACCTTGCACACCCTGTGGTTAAGTTTAAACTACGCAATAGCACTTTAAAATAGGCACATGTCACTTTAGCACGAATTCAGATATACTGCTTTGGACCCTGCACATACATTGATTTTTTTAAATGAAATTCTCCTTGAGACCTAAGTGTTTAAAAAATATTTATGTCGGAAGGGAATGTGCAGTATACATATGTGGACATCAATATGTATATGATGCATGTCATCTGATTACTAGTATATGGAGTTCATGACTCTGATAGTAATTTAAGCACATAGGGACATATTATCAAGACAGGTGATAAAATTATCGCCGCTTTAGCGGCAGAAAACTGCCGCTAAAACGGCGATAATGAGCTTGATAATATGCTCTATGGAATTCCAATTGAAGCTCAGGTTAGACGTCCTTCACATCTAACATGGGCTTCAATTGGAATTCTATAGAGCATATTAGCAAGCCCATTATCGCCGTTTTAGCAGCAGTTTTCTGCCGCTAAAGTGGCGATAATTTTATCGGCTGTCTTGATAATATGCCCCATTCTTCTTGTCCGTTATATGTTTGGGATCTAATGCTGTACCTTGAATTCGTGGTGAGAATGAAACATTTTAATGAGAATAACTTGATTTTGGTCGTTAAGAGTGATGTGCAATATACATTCTGTTGTGGTTACGTTTGGCATGTGTACGTTGATTTGTTGGGGCCATTTAGGGTAATGTGTACTATAGCTGTATTGAGAGCATTTCTTGAGCATGCTCACGTCACGTTGAGAATGTTTTACGTATAGGTCATTGTATCAAGTAGAAACCAACTTGGACAGGGGAAGAGGTGTGGTGCAGTGGCCAGGGCGACTGACTCCGGAATCTGGGGATCACGGTTTGATCCCCGGCGCCGGTGGCAGATTAGCCCAGCACCATGTGACTCTGGGCAATAGCTTGCTTAATCTTCCCGATGGCCCCCAGCGCCTAGAGACCCTTACGGGTGATTGTTCGTGCTTTACAAATGTGGATTATTATTATAAATGTGGACACTGTGATAGCGTTAAATCCTGGAAATTGAGAGTATGATGAATATAGGCATCGCAGTCAATTCAATTACTTATACCTATGTGTATCTGTTGTTAAGGAAAAAAATGTGCATTTACTGTTGAAGAATGACATCTAGTAATGGGAGATGTATGAATGAAGATTTTTGACATGGACATTGGAGGTAGGTTGATGTTATGTAAACTGTGAACCCGATGGAAAGTATCGTTGAGAAACTTGGTCCTCTGATAATGAGTTAAAAAGAAGTACGAAATGGGATGCACTGCTATGTAGTAGAATGCAGTAGTGTTGGGTCAATGAAATACCTGTAGGACTATATAAAATTAATCATGTCCACTATCACAGTAGAAGGCATCTAGCCGAAACGCGTCAGGCGCAATCATTTTTTCCTTTGTACTTTGCACTTTTTTTCCGATGAAGGTGTCGCATTTTCGTCGGGTGTGGTACCCGGCATAAAGTTACATCAAAAAGACACCAACTTTTTTTATGTGTAAAGAGCACACTCTCATTTATTCAAGTCCAAACAGCTGAGCGAAGCTCATCCGCCTTCCAGCCTTGCTCACACTCACTGGGCCCAGTTCGAACCACCAACATAAATGTGCAAATAGCAATGGAAATGAAAAGAGGACTGTTGTAAAGAATGGGCGCCATATTAGCATGGTAGAAAAGGGCACAAAATTATAGAAAATTATTTGCAAATAATGTATGTAATGCAATTAAACTGTTCCAAAATATTTTTAACATATTTAGATTTCATGTCACAATGTACATAGTTCATGGTACAGCTATAAAAGACATAACAACACAATGTTATTTTATGCTGTGGTGGTTGCCACTGGGTAGTTATAGTGAGGGATAAGATAAGACTTTGCCGGGTTTGGCAAATCTTCATGAAACTTTCCCCA
Source organism: Triturus cristatus (assembly GCF_964204655.1). NCBI lineage: Eukaryota > Metazoa > Chordata > Amphibia > Caudata > Salamandridae > Triturus > Triturus cristatus. The sequence goes on along the minus strand of NC_140593.1, from coordinate 1,139,523,239 downwards.
AAACTTCATTCATCTCAACTCTTTCGAGCAGAGAAAAAGGAGGGGCATGTTTTCCCCATGCAATTTTCCACAGGAAAATTAGACACAGCTACAGCCAAAACAGCTGAATGAAACTACACCAAATTTGGCAGAAAGCTAGATCTTGGTCTAGAAAGCATACTTTTGTGACTAGGAGTAAATCTGTTCAGTAGTTTTTGTGAAATTAAGGTTCAAATGTTATGTATATTTCAGGCTGGCGATTTGAAAAGCGAAACGGAACCACTTATTAAGGTGACCAGGTTATTTTTTGTTTTTACTGAGGAGCGTCGATCGATCAAAATGTTACGTCGTCACGATTTGTGGGTGTAATACAGCCGATTTTAATTATAAATAAATCTGATGACTGAGCTTGAAATTGACGGCTTGTCAACTCTGAAACAATGGTTTTTATACCTAATAAACCATTAATTCACGTTTGAAGTCAATTTGAATCCTTTATACATCAGGTATGAGAAGATATTCATCCCTCACTCTTGAACTACCATTTGAAATTTAGAATTTGTCTTGCTGTCAATTTAAGCCCTGAAGAAGTTCTGTCAATTTTTTCTATATAGGAACGAAACGCGTTGGCTGTTTTCTGCATATTTATCGTCTTTGAAATAAAAGTCAAAAAAAGAAGAGAAATATTTTGGACTTTGTATTTGAAGTCTAGTGCACCTCCATTTGTAAAAAATATATTTCAGGCTGCAGAGGATCCATGGGTATAATAGATCAAAACATATGATCTGGTGTGGCGGCATCCATCTTAGGACCCAGGGACTCAGTCACTTGTCTTAAAAATACGTTTTAAAAAACATATAGGGGGCAAGATAGGGATACCCTGCTTGTTGTGGGATCCCAGAGGAACACACCCTGGGGCCAATAACGTACATTCTATTTTTATATTGGAGCTGCAGATCTGTGGGGGATCTGCAGATCAGCAGCATCGAAAAAAATATTTTATTGGGGAGGGAAGATGGGCTCTATAAGGCTTGGGGGCGGATACTGATAATTAAGGGCAGCAGCCCCCCACCCCGAGCCTTAGTGAGTCCCCAGGGACCCCATCCCTAGGGCCATGTATAACATTTAGGGGAGGGGTCATGCAGTCAGGAGTTTGGACAGCATGCACTCAATGCCACACTGGGCACGGCCAAATGCCATGGATGGCGGTGAGGTTGGGTTTCTGTGGGTTGTTGGGGAAGGGCCTTCGGCCATGTGCAGAAGGGAATTGGGCACCCGTGAATAGTTGGGGGTAGGACCTGGATCCAACACCACACTAGACACTACTCAGCCTCCCAAACTCTAGATCCGGCCCTAAGTTACTAACCAGAGACAATCTTATCCTCATAAGACACTAAACAAAGACATTTCCACCCTCACACATTATTAGCCAAAGGCAGCTTTATTCTTTACGTTACTAACCAGAAATGTTCTCTTTCTCATGTTGCTAAGCAGAGACTGCGTAATCCTCATGTTGCTGTGCACAAGCACTCCACCCACGCATGCACCTAAGGAGAGACTACAGGGTCCTTATGCATTTGTAACGGCACCCAGCCTTATCCTCATGTTAGTAACCAGGGACAGCTTATCGACACGTTACTAAACAAAGACGGACACATCCTCCAATGTTACTAACCAGAGACATTTCTATCCTCATAAGTTACTATCCAGAGACATTTCTATCCTCATAAGTTACTAACCAGAGACATTTCTATCCTCATAAATTACTAACAAGAGACCTTTCTGTCCTCTTAAGTTACTAACCAGAGACATTTCTATCCTCAAAAGTTACTAACAAGAGACCTTTCTATCCTCTTAAGTTACTAACCAGAGACATTTCTATCCTCTTAAGTTACAAACCAGAGACAATTCTGTTCTCTTAAATTACTACTCTGAGATATTCTCACCTGCACAGATTATCAAACCATGTTTCTAGACAAAGATTTTCTTATTCTCATTAGTTACTAACCAGAGACATTCACACCTTCACACATTGACGTAACGTTTCCAAGAATGTGCAAAGAAAACAGACTGGTGCAGGTTTGTGGGTGTAAACAGAACATTTATATCTGCACCCAGGCAACTCCATAGACGTGTGCCTGTGAGTTTCCGACTTTCTCTGTGAGCCAGGCCGCTGACTTGCAATTACAGCTTTGAAACTTTCATAAACACAAGTTTATTGTGTTTACCAAATACAGCAATAACAATACAAATTGTGGCCATTCCATTACTTCCTGATTCATTTTGGAACATTGGCCTGGAGCCCATTCAATCAATCAATCAGGGTTGTTATAAAGCGCAACTTCTCACCCGTGAGGGTCTCAAGGTGCTGAGTGGGGGAGGGGGAGTGAGTACCTTTAATAGCAGCATCTAATCACTGCTACTTCAGGTTGTGGCCTAAGTACAAGGCTTACAGATCTGCCAGCACTCTATTGCAAAGCTACCATTATGAAAGGAGGGGAGAGAGACACAGAAGGGTGGGGCATTCACACATTCAAGTTGATTTGTCCACTTGTTAGCATTATCCTACATTAATCCATACACGGATCACTGCGAGGATGGGTTCTTTTCTGATTGGTCATCCACAGCCAATTTAGGTCATCCCTCTTTTCACCTAGACGCCTCCAAGCATTAGTTTGCACCTTATAAATATAAATTCAAATCTACTCTCAATGCAGCAGGGTCCCTTCTGCTTATATCAATTTTCTAGTTTTTTCTTTGTTTTACGGAGTTTTATATGGCGCTAACTTGACCCGAAGGTATCGGGTATCAGGGCGCTCTACATAGCACCAGTTGCGTTACATGAGGACACATTCATTTTTGTTGGGCACGGAGAGATTAAGTGATTCGCCCAGAATCACAGGAAGTTCAGCGTCATTGCCGAGACTCAAACCCAGTTCCCCAGATTCGAGATCGATCGCCCTAGCCGTTAGGCCAACTCTTCTCGGCCATCAGCTGCAGGTGTGACCATTTACACTTTTCTAGTGACCTGTCCTTTGCGGGGCTCAATGGCAGGTCTATGAACCTGCTGAACAGCTGTTGGATGCATGCCTTGCTTAGCACCTCTGGTGATCTGATCACATTTCTTAGTCTGGGTCTTTTCGCCCACCATCTCCCAAGACTCCTCTAGTTGTGGGCAGGTCCATACCTTAAGGTAAAATGCATCACAACTTGATCAAATGATTGTGTGATTCTGGGCAGATGACCTTATCTTCTTGTGGCTATTTTTGGAAATATATTAATTGTAAACACTCTAAGCCAGCTGTTTGGTTTACTGCCTGGTGCAGACTGGTTGCATAACAATCCCCTCTTCTATCACTTTCTGTTTTGCGTAATTAAATCTCAGCTGGGCTTCCCACACCACGCTCTCAGCAACCATTTTCTCTGGGAAGTGCTCTGCTGTTCCTTGAAGCGATATAAGCTCCATAGAAAATAAAAAGTTAATCAGCTTCTATTATTTTTCCCAACACGGCCATCCAAATCTCAAATGTTACCATCATTCTGCCACTGTTGGATCCAGTGGCAGCCGCCACAAATAAAGGGTGGTGAGGCGGGAGGGAGAGAATGGGGGGGGGGGAGGTCGCGTGGGAGGAGGGGTCGAGTGTGAGGGGGTAGAGATAATGGTTTTAAAAAAAACGAACTTACCTGAAGCCAGCGGCCACCTTCCGCATCGCGTTCTCTTCCTGGGTCCCAACAGCCCCTGGGACAGACTCCCATCCAATCCCCGTGCTGCGGAGCAGAGCGGAGATTGGCTGAACGGGCTGAAAAGACACCCTGCTAAGACCAGGGAGTCTGTGTGGTTTCTCCAGCCCGGCTGCTCAATGCAGCTGGGCTGGAGAAAACCTAAGTGTGCATGTGTGTTTTGGTCGGCCTGGAACGGCCGGTCGAACACTTAGGGAGTGGAGTGCATGTAGCACACCACCTCCCCCTCCCATGCCTAGGCACTGCCCCACTCCTCCCTACAGCGCTGGCTATGTGCCGACAAATGCTAAATAAAATGCTGCAAGAACATCGTTTTATTTTACATTTGCTGGCTCTGAGCCAGGCAGTGGGGCGACGCTCCTCCTCCATTGTGGAGGAGCCGCCACAGGTTGGATCTCCTACTGTTTCTCCTACTAATACCAACATTTACTCTCAGATTCCAAACTCCTCACAGGCAACTCAGTTAAACATTCTCCTGAACTCACACCCATGCTGATGAATCCCTGCAAATCACCTCCATCTTGACCGCCCCTATCTTCTATTGTCTTCCTCGCTTGAGCTCTTAGCCTCTCTGACTCTTCTAAGAAAATTATCACCTGTCACAAGCAGGTGCTCAAGTCACACCCTCATTAACCACACTCAGCTACATCTTGCCCCATAATCTCAACCCTGTTGCTCACTCTCTGAGGAACAACTCCTGAGGGGCCGACCTAGAAGCGACCTCAAACCTAGACTCAACAGAATAAATCCTTCACTGGATGACGATGATCTTAGCCAAATTATCAAAAGCTGTAGGAATGTTTCTGTAGCCAAAGAATCCATCCTTAACGCGTTTCAAGGCACCTCCTCCATCCCACCCATCCAGAGCCACAGTCCTCCCCGATCATATTCTCCAGCTAGGAGGACTCACCAACAACATTTGGGTTCTCACCACGGGGCCTGTTTACAAGCACATTGTGCTGCCGGTGTGTCACTTTTTCTGATGCACCGGCAGCCAAAAGGGCTTCCCAATTTTTACAAGGTCATTTAAAGTCATCCTGCGTGACTTTTCACGGCCTTATAAATCGTTTTCCCTTTCACGCATAACTCTGCATGAAAGGGGCGTTCCATGGGTGTTGCTGTGGGTGTTCCCACGCAACATCCATGGAACTTGACGCATTCCCAGATTTTGTACACCTGTGAATGAATCAGAATCCTACGCCTTCCCAGGGAACGTGTGAGGAGGCGAAATGAGGAGAAATACTTTTATTTCCCCTCGTTTTTTCCTCTTTCTATGCGTGCTGAATTCTACGGCATGCATAGATAAAAGAAAATGCCTTTAGTGATTGATTTTGTGCAGGAATATGCCCCTCCCTGCACAACAACAATCATCCTCTCAGTGCTGGCACCCTTGAAAAATGATGCAAGGGTGTCAGTGCTGGTTCAGGGCTGCTCTTCGGGCTCCGGTGCAGGGAATGAGCAATGTGCCGTATCATGTAGATACGGCACATTCCTGCCCCTCTATTTTGATGCAAGGCAACGCAGCAGGAAGACTTGCTGCACTGCCATGCCTTGAACTATTGTAAATGAGGCCACAAACGCCCAAACTGTCCAGTCTCTAAGACCACTCACACAACTGGAGGATGCATGCAGCATAATTGCCGATCTGCAGTTAAATATTTCACTGTGACATCAGACAAGGTGGAGGTGTAGGAATAATTCATAGGAGCACGCTAAGCCGCAAAATACTTCCAACTGATAATTTCCCTTCATGCTGTCTCTTGAAATTGATGCCTGAAAAGACCTCAAATCTCATAATGAACGTCATATTCCACCCTCCTGGTGATAACAAAACATTAGTCGAGGAATGCATTGAATTTATATCATCACAGCAGATACACTCTGAGCCTTTAATCTTTGTATGCTCCAGTCTTCACCAGGGTTGAAGCTAACAACCAACCTGCTTACCTGCTCTCTTCTTTCCTAGGAGACAACAACCTCCTCCAAAACTGTCAGAGACCAACACAACACAAAGGCTCTATTCTTGAACTCATTGTCTCCAAGGGCGCACTTCTGTTCGCAGAAGACCCCATTCCTGTGGATGGGTCTGACCACATGCAAATTCCTTTCAAGCTATCCGTAGCCCACTCAAGAATTTTGGAGCAATTCAAGAGAGAAAAATCATGGTTCCGTGACACTAAACAAATTGACATTAAAACCTGGCTAATAAGGATCTGGGTATCATTACCACCTCTGATCCTGAGTGGCAGATCAATTGCACAACAGAATAATACAACCAATGTGTAGGTAACCTAATTAATAAATATGCCCCACTGAAATGCAAGAGTAAATGACCTCCGCCTTCTCTCTCTGGTTCTCAAAGGACCTATTTACCAAAGTAAGTAATCTGAGGTGTCTTGAGAAAATCTGGAGACAAGCACCTTACTATTGAATTTTACTAGTCACAGGGCCATCAGTGGAAACTACAAATTGAAGATCTTAGACACTAAATCTAGCCACATTAAATCCATGCTCGATACTACTACTATCCCTAAAGACATCTCTCTGTTCTACTCCATGCTAAATAAGGTTCCGAGATGGACATCCATCCAACTCTTAAAACTCAATGTGCTAGATGTACAAAATGTAGGGATTGCAATCTCCTAATTGCGAGTCTTACCGAATCGCAATTCGCAAATTGCAATTCCTAATCTAAAAAATAAGTATATATAAAATAACTATTCCTAATAGGTTTGCAAATTGACCTACCTCATGAATATTAATGAGGTAGGTCACAATTTGCAACCTATTAGGAATCGCAGCCATCACAGGAGTGGTGGCCCACTGAGGTCAGCACATCTCGATGTCTGTGATTGCTTTTTAAAAAACTTTTTGTTAATTTTTATTAAAAATTATACTTAGATGCATTCACAATCGCTGTTGTAGGGTAAGTCCAGATTGGCCCGGTTATTTCTTACAATGGTACAAAGTATCTGGCCCCTACAGTTCGTATATTTAAGAGAGAAAGAGAAGAAAGTAGGAAAGGACAGAAAGTTTAGTGTTGAAACAATAGAGGGATAGGACAGATCAATAGACAGTTGCAATCGCTTGGCATTACATTAGCGGTAGCTATACATACTGTGTTCCATTTGACAACAAACTTGGTTGTTCGAGGCCACTGAGAGCTCTCATTTGCTATGTTAGGGCTCCATCCTTTTGAGTCACGGGTCGGTGTATTTAGAGCTCAGGTCAAGTGTTTATGGAGGTTCGTAAGAGTCTAGGTAGGTGTCCAGGGATTCCCACATTCCCCTCGTTGACGCTTTCCATGGTGAGTACTGTAGCGCCAGCTTGTCTGCTCCACTGAGATGTGTGACCCAGTTGCTCCATCCTTTGTAGCTAGTTTTGCTTGTGTCTTTCCAGTTGGTTAGTACCATTTTAACAGCTGCTGAAATTACCAGGTCCATTAGGTCCTTATTCTGCTCAGATCTCAAATTTGGGCATAGAAAAGCCGAGGTGAGGGAGGCGAAATCCCTCGCTATGTTGCAGTCAAACACATTATTGATGAAATCAAAGACCTTGAGTGTTGGGCAATGGAAGACTAGGTGTGCTAGGTCCCCATTCTCTTTGTTACAGTTCCAACATAGTGGGTCCTCCCTGAGGCCTAGCTTGGGCAGTCGGGCGGGGGTCCAAAATGCTTTGTTAAGCAGCCAAAATTTAGTTTGTGCTAGAGCTGGGGTGATCTTATTGCGCGAGGACGGGGCCCACAGAGTTGCCCATTCCTGTTCCTTGAGTGGGGTGTTAGATTGTTTATCCCAGTAGGCTATTGTTTTTTCATTCAGTTTGCTGGTTTTGGGGCGTAAAAGCTTGTAGAGGTGTGAGACTTGGTGTCCTAGTTTGTTAATGTTTGATACATATTGGAAGATTGAGGGTTGGGCAATATATAGTTTCCTCTTTAATAAGACTGCTCTTATTTTCAGAAACACATAGAGATCGATATCTTTTAGGTGGTGTCTTGCTTTGAGGTCAGAGAAGGTGATGGGGTATTCTCCCTTCTCGAGTTGGTGTGGTCAACAGATACCTTTCTCTATCCATGTATCGAAGTTAAGGCTTTTCCCTTTGTACTTAATCTTGCTGTTCTCCCACAGTGATTCTGTCTTAGACCCTTTGATGCTAGTCTCCATTTTCTTGTCTACTTTAAGGGGTGCGATATTTGTGTTTTTAAAGATAGGTTTGGATGAGTAGGGGTATGAGTTAGCTGTCAGTAGGGCGAGAGGGCTCAGGTTGTTCAGAATGGCTTTCTCTACCTGCAGCCATACTGGTGTATAATCGGCCTCTGGGGAGACCCAGTCAGTTCCTGGCTTTGCTAGATAGGCTAGTTGGAACACCCTAAAGTCTGCTAGGTTTACCCCTCCTAGGTTTTTTTCTAGTCTCAGTGTTCTGATGCTAATCCTTGCCTTCTTCCCGTGCCAGAGGAATTTGGTGAGAATGATATCGATTCTCTGGTGGAAATCGTCTGTGAGTAGCAGTGGAAGCATGCTTGACAGGTAGTTAATCATTAGGGTGATCATCATTTTGATGGTCTCTATTCCTCCCCACCAGGTTATGAATTTTGGAGACCAGGAGTCCAAAAGTTTCTTAATTTTTACAAGTAGCGTCTTCTCATTGTATATTAGAGTGTTAATTAGATCACTATCAAAATATATTCCCAGGTATTTGATGTGTCCCGTTTGCCAGGTCAAACCTGAGTCCCCTAGAATGTCTCTCGTGCAGTGAATGTTTAGCGGTTTACATTCAGATTTATCCTTGTTTAGTTTATAACCTGATAGCTTTGAATATTCTGTTATCGTGGCTAGCAGAGCCCTTATTGAGGACTTCGGTTGTTCTGTTACTATCAGAATGTCGTCTGTGTAGGCCGCTAGTTTTACTTCGACTCCCTTGATGTCTACCCCTTTTATGTCCTGGATGAGGGGTTCAAGGGCCAGCAAGAAAAGCGCCGGTGATAGTGGGCATCCCTGTCTGGTCCCTTGTTGCAGTGTGAAAGGGTCAGAGAGTGTGCCATTTACTGTGATACGGGCTGACAGGGCCTGGTATAGGGCCATAGCCATCCGTATATAATTGTACCCCAGGTTGAAAGCCCGCATACATCGCTCTAGGAAGGCCCAGGAGACCCTATCGAAGGCCTTCTCAGCATCCAGAGCTATTGCTACCGCCGGCTCAGGTTTAGCGAACACTTGTTCTAGTATATGGCAGAGGAGGCGGGTGTTATCGCTAGACATACGGTTGTGTAGGAAACCGACCTGGGAGTTACTTATTGGTTTGGGGAGGACCGTATTTAGTCTGACTGCCAAGATTTTGGTGTAGATTTTACAGTCCACATTTATGAGGGATATGGGCCTGTAGTTTTTTGGTAGGTGGTGGTCTTTGCCTTCCTTTGGGATGACTATTATATTAGCCTCTGTCATGGACTGAGGCACTGCCCCTTTTGTTGCGGCCTGGTTAAAGACCGTTTTCATGGTTGGGTTTAGTTGCTTTAAAAAGGTCTTCTAGAAATCAGCTGTGTATCCATCTGGTCCTGGGGCCTTATTTTCTTTCAGTGCTTTGACTGCCATTTCGATTTCCACGCAGCTGATTTCCTTACCTAGCCTGTTTGTGTCTGCCGTGTTTAGCTTTGGTAGTCCTAACCTGTCCAGGTATTTTGCACATTCTTCTAGATTGAGGTTCTGGTCATTCCTATAGAGTTCTGAGTAGAACTCTTGGAACACCTTGAGGATATCCTTGTGTCTTGTATGGGTTTTGTTGTTTGAGGCAGTGATGGATGAGACTGCAAACTGGTTGCGTTTGTGTTTTAGGTAGGAAGCAAGGAGTTTCCCAGCTCTGTTTGCTTCACACAGATTAAGGGCTTGGCTCTTGTTGAACCACAACCCTGCTCTCTCACTTAGGATTTTGATATACTCATATTTGGTCTGTGTTAGTCTTGCTAGAGTCTTGTCGTCCTTTGTGGTCTTTATATGATCTAATTCTAACCTTTTAATCTCTTGTTCAAGTTGGTTTAGTCTCTGGTTCGTGATCTTGTTCATTTTTGATTTAATACTAATTATTGTACCCCTAACAGTTGCTTTTAGTGACTCCCATAGTGTGCTAATGATAGTCTCTGGGTGTCATTGTGTCTTAGGTTTTCAATTATGGCGTCCTCGATTTTCTTTTTCTTTTCTAGGTCTGTTAGAATTTCACTGTTAAACCGCCATCTCCTGGAGACAGCTTCATTGTGGCACCCGCTTAGTTTTAGGCTGATGCATGAATGGTCTGAGACTAGTCTTGGCGCTATTTTGAAGTGTTCTATTAGGTGTGTGTGTGATCCCGAGATAAGTATGTAGTCTATTCTGGTGTAGGAGTTGTGTGGACTGGAGTAGAAAGTGTAGTCCCTAGTGTGGGGTGCTGTAATCGCCATGCATCTTTTTGGCTGAACTTGGCGCAGATGATCTGAGTGAGGCGTGCGAGTTGGTGGGCTGGTATTGACAGGAGGATTGTCTGTCTGTTATGTGGTCTAGTGGGATGTTAAAATCCCCTGCCACTACTGTAAGTTCGTCTTGGTGGAAGTTGTCTAGCGTGCTTGACACCTTTGCCCAGAAGGACGGGTCGTCTGTATTGGGGCTGTATATGTTTGCTACATGGAACCGCTCCTCCCCTCTCCTCAGGTGCGTCATTAGAAGTCTACCGTCATTGTCGTGGGAGTGTGATTCTATTGTTATGTTTGATCTTTTGGAGATTAGTGTCAGGAACCCTCTCTTCTTTTTGTCTGCTGGTGAGCACGCCATTTGCGCAATCCAGTTGGCTCTGACTAGCTTGGCATCTTCCATGGATAGTTTGGTTTCTTGTAGGAGTACAATATCGCCTTTGGTTTTCGCTAGGTAGTCCACTATCTTCCAACGTTTAATTGGGTGGTTCAGACCCTTGACATTGAGGAATACTATATTTAGGTCGGTTGACAGAGTGATTGTATTATTCAGAGCCATAATTTATAGCGTGGTGTTGCGAAACTATATGCCCAACACTCAAGTGTATCTTTTTCTATCCATATTTCTCTCTCTGGAGCTGGTCCCCCCACGTTGTCCCTGTGCGGGTGGCTCACCCTGTGTGTTATTTTGTAGCAGTTGTCAAATATCGTTTGTGGTGAAAATAAAGGTGTGAAATAAAGAAAAGAAAGGAAAGTACATAGGTCAGAAAGATGAGAGATCCTAGTGCGGACTTCAACCCCACCCTATCTCCCCCCTCTCCCTCCTGCCCCTCCCCCCATAGTTACTCGTATGTAGGAGGTGCAACAGCAGGATCGCTGTTCCGCCTCCCGCAGAAATGTTGTTGGGTAAGTGGCATGTTAACTCCAAGCTGCATTATTCCTTACGGTGCACATGCACATACATGCAAGAATGCTGGTGGTGAATCTACAGTCTAGCAGTTCAAAAAAAGGATACTTGCTGTCCTTCGGGGTGCATTCCGGTGTCTTCTCTTCGTCGTTATGCATTGTTGTGCCCTTTTTTTTTTTTTTTTTAAATTCTTTTTATTGAGAGTTCATAAAAACAAAATCTTCAATACAGAACACATTTGTAGAAAGATTAATACGGTACAAGGCACATAGGTGTAAAAGCATTTTACAAATTCATCAGTTCGAAAACTTGATTATAAAGTGCAAAGTGTAAAGCCAAAAAACAACAACGAATTTCGACAATTCAAATCTCAATTGTAAAGTGTAATGTGCAATTATAAAGTGCAAAATGCGTAGGGAGAAACACTCTAGCAGACTATTAGCTAAGAAGATATAGTTAAAATTAAATGCTGTCAGGAAATACAGTAAAAAGGACTACGATTCAAACACACTCCAGAACTTCTCATATTTCTTGAGTGCCCCAGATCTCAGTGCATATTTTCTTTCCCTGCCCTGGATTCGTAATAATTTTGCCTTCCAAGCCTGAAAAGTTGGTACTTGATCGGTTTTCCAGGACTGTAAAATAAGAGATTTGGCTATTAAAGAAGCTATGAAAAGGGACTCATCATATGGAGTGTGGCACATAGAACAGCCTAGTACAGGAACTAAGTCATCGAATATTATAATGGTTTTAAGCTCAGAGGAGAGGTATTTTTCAATTTCCTTCCAGAATGGCTGGATTTTAGGACATTCCCAGACAATATGTTTCCAGTTCCCTTTCTCCTCGCACCGAAAACATTTATCAACAACTAGGGGAAAGATACTATGGAGATAAGCGGGAGTTCTATAGATCAACCATTTATTGAAAAATTGCATGCGTCTAAAATTAGCGCCACGGAAAATTATTTTATTAAATTTATTTATCTTGTCCCATACAAACTTGTTGATTTCAATGTTTTCCCTCTTTTTCCACCTCTCAATGATCCTACTGGAACATTCCTGCCCTTTATCCTCTTTTAATAATTTGATCCAGATGCTCATCTTTTTTGGAATTTTATTATTCATTGCTGTCGAGATAGTTTCTTTGTGGTATAGATTTCCTATATCCAACCCTCTGAGCCTTTGATTGAGCATACAGAAAGACCAATTCAAGGTGGAATGTGAATAATGTACCTGTCTGGAGATTTCATCCCATGACTTCCACCTATTGCCAATGAGGAAGTCTTCAATCTTCACAAAGCCGTTTTCTTTCCAGAGATTTATTATTTTACTCTCCATACCTCCCTCTTCTCCAAAGTTAAAGTTGTTCAAATCCGTTGTATTACTTATTCTAAGGATGGAGTAGAATTTCAAAAACTGAATTTTCTGTTTGAAAATCCACTGAAGGGACTTGTAGCGAACTTTCTTTGGATCTTTTATAATTCTAATTGGATCAATTATTTTTATTTCTGACAGCATCTTCCTCATAAAAAAATTGTCTGCTTCGTTAGTGTCTGAGAAAAAAAACCTAAAACTATGATGTGCCAAAGATGCAAAGTAATATTCTCTAATATTTGGAAGGGACAGCCCTCCTTGTGCAAAAGGAAGATATAAAGTGTCACGTGCAAGCCTAGGAGATTTTTTAGCCCAAAGAAAAGAAGAAATCAGAGCATCCACTTTATTAAAAAAAGAGACCTGAATTGGGCAAGGTGCGGTATCAAACAAAAAATTAAAAAGAGGTAAGACAGACATTCGTATTAATGCTGCTCGCCCCATCAAAGATAGGGGTAATAAGTTCCAACGATCTAAAAGAGACCCCACCTTTTTTAACAATGGTGAGAAGTTCAATGAAAACAGATCTTCCAGATTATCCGATATAAATATTCCTAAATACCTCTTTGGGGATAGATTATATATTTGCCTAAATTCTGGTATTAAAGTGTCTACAGTGCAGTTTACTAAAATAATTTCTGTCTTGTTAACATTAATTTTATAACCCCCTAGATTCTGGAAATCTGAGAATATTTTTAGAATCTTCAATTGACTAGAGGGTTTGGAATCTAAGAAAAGGGCAATATCATCAGCGTATAATTTTATATTAGTCATACCAACTATTGGGGCTGTGTCGGTGCGTATATTCCTAATCGCAATCGCCAAAGGTTCAATGAATAGCGCAAATAAAATTGGCGACAAAGGGCATCCTTGGCGCGTGCCTCTAGTGACTAGACATGTCCCAATATTAGATTTGTTAATGATAATCTGTGCCTTAGAATCCATGTATAGTTGTTTTAAAAGTATGATAAAAGCATCCGGGAAATTGAAACTGTGCAAAATAGCAAAAAGGCAGTCCCATGACACTAGGTCGAAGGCCTTCTCTGCGTCTAGAAACCAGATTTGAGCCTTCACTTGATTAGTTTTAAAAAAATCTAGTGCTTCCAATACAAACTTTGTGTTTGAGTGGAGATGTCTGCCTGCAATAAAACCGCACTGATCGTTAGCTACGAGGTATCCCACTATTTTATTCAATCGGTTTGCTAAAAGTTTTGTAAAGATTTTATAATCTGTATTTAGGAGACTTATAGGTCTATATGAATGTATATTCTCCTTGTCCTTCCCTTTTTTCAAAATGCTAACCACCACAGCTGAATGGAAGGAGTCTGGCGGGGGACCTCCTTGGAGTAAGTCGTTCAATAAAAGTAAAAGTTCTTTATGTAGGGTTCCTCCAAATTTTTTAAAAAATTCAATAGGAAAACCATCATCACCGTTTGCCTTACCGTTAGGAAAAGAGCTGATTACGTCATCTAATTCTGACATTGAGAAGTCCTCTGTAAGGCATTTCTTGCCCTCATCGTCTAATTTCGGTATTGCCAGATGCTCTAAGAACTCCCCAATGGAATCAGATGAGGCCCCTTCGATTGCTTGATAGACTCCCTCATAGCGTTTTAAAAACAACTCGCCAATAGAGCCTGTAGTCTTAGCATATGATTTGGTGATCGGATTAATTAATTGATCTATTCTATTGCGAGCCTGCTTTTCTTTGGCTTGCCAGGCCAAAAGCTTGCCTGTATATTCGCTCTCCTCATAGATCTTCTGGGCATAGAGATTGCTATTAGTTTCACCCAGGATGTAATAAAAATCCCTCATCCTGCCCTTAGCCTCATTAAGCTTTTGCCCTGAGTGCGCTGATCTAGTCTTGAGTTGCTTCCGTGAGATCGGTTTGAAGTTTTATTTTCTCCTCCTTTCTTGCCTTCTGCTTTGGTATTTCTTTAGATGTTATGAACCCACGGAGTGTAGCCTTGAAAGCATCCCAGATCATATTTAATGGGGCAGTACCTCTATTCTGTGTGAAAAACTGCTCAATAAATTCTTCAATGTCTGTACACCATTTAGGATCAAGGAGGTTAAGATTGTTAAATAACCATCTTCTAATAGGGCTTATATCTTGTAGTCCCAACTTTACCTCCATGCAAACTGACACATGATCAGAGAAAGCATTGGACAGATGTAAATAGTTATATAACTCTAAGTCATGAGAAGTTAAAAAAAAATCTAATCTGGATGCAGAGTTATATTTTGCTGAGTAACATGAATATTCTCGTTTAAGAGGATTAGAGAATCGCCAATGATCCATGATATCAAGATCTAATTTACAAGATTGAATGGCCAAAGCAGTTTGGGGTTTATTTTGACGGCGATCTTTTTTGGAGGAGTCCAATTGAGGGATCTGAAGAAAATTAAAGTCTCCCCCCCATAATATTAACCCAGGGAGCCCTGTTATGGCGTTCTTTAACTGTAAAATTGGCAGAGAGTTATCTAAAATTGGTGCATATATTGTAGCGAGGATTATGTCAATATTATTTAATTTACCATGTGCAATTGCCCATCTACCTCTATGGTCTATGGCTGTGCCAGCCAGAGTAAAACCTACATGTTTTCCTATTAATATGCATACTCCTCTCTGTGCCAACCCAGCTGAAGAAGATATCCTATGGCCGGCCCAATTCTTCAGAATTTTATCTGAGTCCTCCCGATCTTTATAATGGGTCTCTTGTAAGTAGATGATGTCTGGGTTTAAATTCTTTAACCAACTTTCAATAGCATTTTTTTTTCGAACATTGTTAAGACCATTTGTATTAAAAGAAATAAACTTCACCATATTATTAATTCTTCAAGAGGAGGAGGATGGAACATGCGACAAGGCAGCCGAAATAAATAAATATGGCTAAGGGAATTTTAAATTTCGGCCTGTAAAAATAAGCATTAATCAACAAACCAGCAATAAATAATCATACAAAAATTTTCAATAGTAAACTCTTTGTGCAAATAGGCAGATAGGGAGTACCGTTGTATAATGAGAATAGCAAAACCTCACTTTGTACAAATATGCAACTAAAGAACAGGAACATCTCACTGAGCAAATAGGCAAATAAGCAAAGTGGTTGTATAATGGCAGCAGAGCCTTTAGCAGTAGAGTTATATGAAAAGAGCGCAACCTCTCTTTATGCAAAAAATGGGTAATATGGTTGTGCAAATAAGCAAAATGGTAGTACAATAGCAGCAGAGCCTTTAGCAGTGAAGTTAAATGAAAAGAGCGCAACCTCTCTTTATACAAACAATGGGTAATACGGTTGTGTAATAATTTTGCAAATAAGTAGCAAAAAACCTCTCTCTGTGCAAATGAGCAAATAAACAGTGCAGTTATATAATAGCAGCAGAGACCTCTCTTTTGTGCAAAAAAGGCAGAACATCAATGTGATCACATAGTAGCAGCAAACCCTCTCTTTGTGCAAATAAGCAAACCATAAAGGAACTTATCAGACCAGATAATAAGGCAGAAGGCCTTGTCCGTACCAAAACTGTGTTGAATTTAGAATTAGAACAGAAGATTCTTCAATAAATGAACTTTCTATTTTTCCCCTGCAACACCCCCCTTCACCTCCCCTACCATCCCAACCCCCCCTTAGAGCGGACGGTACCCCCCCGTGTCCCACTTGTGCCCTTGTTGAGACCGATAGTGAGATTGTATATGTTTGTTATCGGTATCTGGATTGAGGTAGTTATACGTGGTTGCATGGTAGTTAATGTTTTTAGGTGTTAGAGGTAGGTTCTAGTTGTTGTGAGGTAGCTATGAGGTAGATATGAGTACAGTTTTTTACAGGTTCTTATTGAGGACGCTCCCTTAGGGCTGTTGGCCCCCGGTAATCGGTTCCGGTGATGGTCCTCTCTTAGCCGAGCCGGGTTGTGAGGTGTCCATGTTCAGAGTTGCTGGTCCGTCTAGAAAGTTCGCCAGGTCTTTGGGGTCGGTAAAGAGGTGGTATTTGCCTTTATCTATTATCTTAAATTTCGTGGGGGCCACAAACGAGAATTGAATATTTTACTCCTAAGTCTGTGGCGTAGGGCGAGAAAACCTTTCCTGGTGTCGACCGTGGGTTTAGAATAATCCTGCGTGAGGATGATCTTGTGGCCTTTCCAGTTGATTTGGTGGTTTTTGCGGGCATAGTTAAAAATGTCTTCAGTGTGTTGCGATCTCAGGGGTTTGCATATGATAGGCCGAGCTGATTGGTGTGTAGGCGATTTGAACGCAGGAATTCTGTAGGCCTTATCCAGTTCAAACTGGCGAGTGAATTTTAGGTCGGTGAGCTTTGGGATCAGGTCTTCGAGGAATGCTGAGCAGGACCCCGCCGTGTCTTCCGCCCCCTCCGGGATCCCAAGTATGCGGATGTTCCCTCTGCGGTTCCTGTCTTCCATCTCAGCTGTCTGCTTTTGTAGTGTATCTGCGATCCTCGCTAGTCTTTTTACCTCCTTGCTCGCGCTGTGGTTATATTCCTCTACATCACTTATCCTTTGTTCAGCTGCTGTGAGTCTGATATTGACTGAGTTCAGGTCTGCCCTGACTGCTGCAATCTCTATTTGGATCGTGTCTGTGGTTAGCTTTGTGGATTTCGCTAGATCGTGCACTTCCGCCAGCTTCTTAAGGATCATTTCAAGGGTGCTACTTATGTCTGGCTTTTGTTTGATCGGATGTCGTTGGCTCACCTTTGCTCTTCTTTAGTTGCTGTTGATGCAGTCTTGACTCTCTGTCTGCCATGTTTGGATGGTTGAGAGATTTCCGTGTCTCGGTCTCTTTCACCGATCTTCTCTCACTCTCTTAACTTGCTGCTATTTACCTTTATCTACCCCCTTTTATCGGCCTGATGGCTTCTATGGTTTTGGACCTCTTTCCTATTACTCCCGCTTGGAGTTACACCGTGGGTGTTGGGTTGCCGGCAGCACTCCTTCGATGCAGTTGTTGTGCAGGATATTCGTCAAATAGCTTTGGTGCAGTGTGGTTGGCTTGACTCCTGCTCTGTGCGACACCGTTAGTGGTGACTAGTTCCTTGGGCTTTGCACTGTGCCAGAGGCGCCCTGCAGTTGAAGCAAAGCTGTGTGGCTGTGTGGCTACGCAAACGGTCCAGGTGCCCCGAGCTGATGAGTGTTTGGTAGGTTTTTCCCTGCGTCTCACAAACAGTGATGTGCCTTCCACGTTTAGTTATGGCATTGTTTGGGAAGGTGTGTCTACTGTCTACCCCTGCCTCCTGTTATTCGCGCTGAGGTCTCCCACCCATCTCTTGGGCCTTTCAAAACTGCATTCGGCACCCAGCTTACAGAATGTCTCAGATCGAGATATGCACAGTGATAATATTTTGGTTTAGCACGTACCTTCTCCACATGCACCAACAGCTTGCGCACCTTTTCCTCATGGAGGGCCCCCCCTCTTCCGTGGCTTCTGAATCGGGTGTTACTGCACACTCCTTGGTGCGTTCCACAACTTCTTTACGCTCCGATTCTACCCGGGCCAGAGGTAGACCGCCATCCCACCAGCCGTCTGTTCTAAAGGTGAGGGAACGGCTACGCGTCTCTTCAGGCCGCCGGTATCTGCGCTGGTGTCTGTGCTCTTGGGACGCTCCTGCCCTCTGTCTCCTCTGCTTGTTTCACGGTCCCCAACCGCGATGTGCACTTTCTCTCGCCACCCAGGGCTACTTTCCTGTGACCGCCCCTCTGTATTTGCCTCTTGGTTTGCCTAGCTGGACTCAAAAACTTGCAACCGCTATATTGGAAAACTCTGCTGCTTGTTGCATTCAGTTTCGGTTACCCTTCTTCTTAAATGGTCTATGTGCGCATCATCGCCATTTTGTCCTCCCTGGCACCCTTAGTTTTGATTTAGCTTTCCTTCCGCCGGTACTAGTTGCTTATTATTAATTTTCCTCCTTTCTACGGTGGGTCTTATCGCTCCGCTCTGCCCCCGTCTAGGTGCGGTTTTTGCGATATTTCCGCAATGCCTGGATTGTGGTTAGGCTAGAGGGGGCTATTTGCTCTGCAGTGTACCTCCGTCGTCGCAGTTGCAAAATCCTATCGCTCCCCCCTTCAGAGGTGCGCTTGCACTCTTGTTTGCTTGTCTGTTGCTGGGGGCAATTATCGCTGCGGTACTAACCGGCAGGTGAGGCTTGTGGTTCGTGTCGCGTGACCGGCTCCGACCGGCACTCAGTTTCGGTTAATTTTCGGTTCATTGTTGATCTTGGTGCCGTCATTTTGCCTCGATCTCTTTCTCCCTGTGTCTGTGATTGCTTTTTAATAAAGCAAACTTTTTTATTTTAAATGCAGCCCAAGTTCCTTAAAGGAAAATGGGATGTGTTTAAAAATATATTTTTTACATTCTCAAAGGGGAAAAGGCACCTTGAGTACCCTTTCTTATTTGAGAATGGGTACCACCTCCTTCGAGGTGCCAGTAAAATAGGAATGTTTGCAACTGAAATTCGGTCCCAAAACATTAATACAAATAACTGCGAATCGGTATTAGGAAGGGTCACCCTAAATACTCCCCCTCCAAATACCGAACTGCGGACACAAATTGCGGTAACCAAATTGCAATTTGTGCTTTTGTACATTCAGAAATGCATTTTTACGGTTGCAAATGGCCCGATTTGCAGATTCGGCCTGATTGCAACTGTAAAAATGCCCTGTATTTATGGCTCAATAAAACTAAAACCTAATCTCACTAATCCGACTAAGCACTCCCTATCCAAGATGATGGGAATCCTTCTGTTTTTTTAACTCTAATTTGGACACTGTGGAGAACGACAAATTGTGGAGCTTTATACTTGACAACCATCTAGGCCGCCAGAGGCAAATCTCAGCCATGGCCAAAAGTGCACATCACCAGCTATGACTCCTGTGGGGCCTCAGGGAGTTCATTCCTGAGCAAGACCTGAAACCTGTGGTCTATGCAAAGGTTCTTTCCAGACTAGATCATCGTAACATACGCCTCTCTGGTCTCCCTGAAGTGCATATAGCTCCTCTGAGAGCAGTGGTCCATGGAGCTACATGCTTTGTGTCTGGCCACAGGAAATGTGACCACATCTCTCCTATTCTTTGTTCTCTGCAATGACTTGCTACAGATGCAAGAGCCCAATTTAAGACTTCATACATTACTCATAATACCCTCCACAACTCCACTCCTTCCTACCAGTTTTGATAACTGACAGTCTCTGGAGTCAAACGAGGATCAAAAAACGCAGAGTCCCTCCAGACTGAACCTCCCATTTTTAGGCAAGAACGCTGCATGAGACGGGCATTCTCTGGTAGTGGAACTATGCTTCGGAACTCCCTCCCACCAACCCTTTGCACAACCTCTTGTCTGTTCACATTCCAAAGGGAACTCAAAATCCTCCTACTTGAGAGACACTTTGGTTAAATAATTTCATGACAAGACCGGAGGCTGCCATTATGCATTATCTTTTAATGCAACTTCAAGTACAGCTACTTTAAAGTTACATCATAAAGTAAAAACTTCTAGGGGGCGTGGCTTGGGCGCCGATGGTGATGGTCGCCTGAGAGCTCGGCTCCGGGACTGAGCCCGTGATTATCCTGTAATTCGGTGGCTGCGGGGCACCCCAGCCCCCGCATTTTGCGGACCGGCCCGACGGAAACCTGCCGGGGCCCCTGGCGTGATCGGCACGAGCAGTGACCCGGCGAAAATCGCAGTCCGGGGTACCACGCAGAGCGACCCAACATGGCGCCCGGACTTCTTTGTCCCCCTGGCCAGAGCCATTAGACTGGAGGAACGTCATTGGCGGCGGTGCATCCCCTGCTCTGCCGGCTCCCGGTGGGGGTCGGAGCTGGACATCGGTCAGAGCGGTCTCTTTCAACGGGGATTGCACTCGGATGAACGGAGGCCCACACCCTAGCGGATCCCGCGCAGGGACGGCAGGAGGCCCCGTCGGTGGCCCCACTCCCTACACCGCACTTGGCCACTTTCTCCTGGCCGACCCACTTCCATGGGAGGCGCAACCTTTTGGGGCCGCGAATCGTCCGGTGGAGCTGGTGACGTCCATTCCGGGACTCTGTCGGCCGAGTGGGCCTGCCCGACCTGGCGACGGCTGTCTCCGCCTCCTCCTCGGTGCCCCCAGACGCAGTGTTGGTGGCGTGAGCCAAGGTTGAGACGATCCAACGGGCCCTGGAGACGGGGATCTCCGGCATTCGACCTGAGGCCTAGCACCCGAGGGAGTCATAGCCGGGGCCTGAACTCGGAGGCGCCTGCTCCGAGACTTGCACGGAGAGCGGCCGGCGACATGGGGAAACCTAGAGGAGCCAAGGGGACTGCCCCAGCTGTCTCGGACTCGGAGACCCAGGACAAGGAGGAACGCGGGGGCCCCGAGGATGCCGGCGGTGCGCCACTGCAGCAGCAATTTGACCGAGTCCTGGAGGCAATAGCGACCACGCGCTCCGCCCTCCAGCAGGACATTGCCCAGGTAGCGACGAGCCTGGGTCTCCTTAGAGCGGACCACAACAAACTTTCGGACCGGGTCAAGGAAGTGGAGGGCTCGGTGAAAACCTTGGAGCCGGCACAGCGGACTTTGGCCGCGGATATGAAGGATGCCTTATCCCGGATTACGGTCCTGGAGCAGAGGGCGGAGGACGCGGAAGGCCGAAACAGGAGAAACAACATCCGCGTGGTGGGCCTGCCAGAAAAGATCGAGGATGGCGACATGGTGGCATATGTGGAGGCCTGGCTCCGAGACACGGTGGCCCCGGAGGGTCTATCCTCCTTCTACACCCTGGAGCGGGCCCATCGGGTCCCGGCGAGGCCACCGCAGCAGGGACGTGCCCCACGACCGGTGGTGGCGCGATTATTGCACTTCAGGGACAGAGACTTCATCCTCAATGTCGCCCGACATAATGGGCCATTTAAAGTGGCAAACAGCCAGGTGAACATCTTCCCGGATTACACCTATGAAACTCAACGCAGACGGTTTTCCTTCCTGGCGGTCAAGCGCGAGCTCCGGAGCGAGGGTATCCAATACTCGCTCTTCTATCCTGCGAGGCTCCGCATAATTGTCGATGACAAAACTCAGTTCTTCGATACCCCAGAGGACGTTTGTCACTGGCTCGAACTATATAGAGCGGGGAAAGGTGGATCCGGCTCTTCGCCTCGACAGGTGGCGGAGCCGGAGCAGAGACGGAGATCCAGGAGGATTCGGGGTCGCCGTGGCCGCTCGGGGGGCCCCTCAACTGTGGAGACATCGACGGAGCGGAAGGGAGTACTAGAGGTGCTATCAGCGCTGTCTGGTTCACGGGACGCTGCCATTGCGGAGGAAGCGGTCCCTGGGGACGAGGGGGGTCCAACGGACTCCGAGGAATCCGTGCCTGACAGTGACCATACGCCGGTGATTACACCGCAATCGGCGGAGGACCTTCTGGATGGACAGGGGTAACGGGGTGAGCTTCTTCACTTTGGGTGGGGGCCCGGCGAGGGGGTGGCGGATGTCGATCAGAGATGCTGACAATCGGGGTAGGGAGGGTGGGGTGCCCTGGACTTGCCCCGAGGGGGTTTATTTGTGACACTGTCTTGGGCTTCGGTTAGTCCTGGTGGCCTGAGCGTCGAGGGCCCACTGCCTCCGCCCGGCCTGCACCTGGCCCTTAAGGCCTTCCTGCGGTGGCGACTGCAGGATTAGTAGGGTGTAGTTGTAGAATATGGTTTGGATGGGAACTAGCTGGTGCTATTTGGGTCCTGTTCTGGGGAGGGTGGATGGGGAGTTGAGTCATGTTTGGGCTGTTAAGTTATGGTTGGGGAAAATGGCCGCCATCAGTGCTGTGAGGATCGTTGTCCTGTTATTGTTGGGACCCGGATGGGGAGACTTTGCGAGAACAATATGGGACAATGGCTGAGGTAGCTAATCTGAAATGTGTTACTTGGAACGTACGGGGGCTTCACACTATGTCCAGGCGCCACAAGGTCCACGCTTACTTAGTGCGTAGGGGAATACAAATGGCGCTGCTGCAGGAGACTCATCTGAACAAGGCGGAAGGGGCGGCCTTACAGCGTAGGTGGAGGGGGCAGGTCTTTTGCACTTCATACTCTGCGTATGCCAGAGGGGCGCTGATCTGGGTTAGGGCTGGGGTTCCCTTCCAGGTCACGAACACAGTGATAGACCCGGAGGGGCGTTATGTGGCTATTTCGGGGACTTTGGGAGGGAGAGACCTAAACGTTTGCTGTGTGTATGCTCCTAATGTTGACCAGACTGCCTTCCTTTCCGGATTATCGGGCTCGTTGGCCCATTGCCTCTCCGGACCCCTCTTGCTCGGTGGAGATTTTAACTCAGTAGTGGATGTAGATATGGACCGCTCGCATCCACCCCTCCCCGATTCTCCGGTTCGTCGCCTGGCCAGGGATCGTCGGGACTGGCAGACTCACTGGGGTCTAACGGATATTTGGAGGGCGCAACACCCCACAACCAGGGATTACTCCTACTTCTCGAGCCTCCATGAATTGCACGTTCGACTGGACGGATTTCTTGGCTCGCCCGAACTGGTTTCAGCAGCGGTCCGATCTGAATATTTGACCAGGACCATTTCTGACCATAACCCCCTCCTGTTGGACCTTGGCTGGTTTCCCGGGGTGCCGGCGGTGCCCACCTGGAAATTACGGCCCGAGATCCTTGAGGACAGTGTCTTCAAGGCGGACCTAGGTGATACGATTTCAGAGTATTTTGCGTCCAACCGTGGCACCGCGAGCTCGAGAGCGCTAGAGTGGGACGCTTTTAAGGTGGTGGTGAGGGGGTACTGCATTTCTAAACAGGTCGGCGTGCGGCGAAGTATCCTCGCCGGCCTAGAGGCAGCGGATCGCAAACTCCGCGAGTTGGAGTTACGCCGCCCCGGGCGCCCCGAATTGCAGGCGCGCACGGCGGAGGCGAAGGAGGCGGTGGCGGCGGAGGTCGAACGGCTCCGCTGTTTTGACTATAAGGCCTATACGGTTCGGTCCATCGCAGAGGGGGATAGGTCGAGCGCGCTGTTGGCATGGCTGGCCAACCCCACGCGGCAGTCCTCACTGACGACGTCCATGCGCAGGGCAGACGGAACCCAGGTGTACACCCAGCCTGCGATTCTGAGCTGCTACCGGCAATATTACGAGCGCTTATACCGCAGTCGCTCGGTCCGAGACCCTGACCTGCTCGATAACTATTTGCGGCCTTTAGAGATCCGAACAATGGAGCGGGACGTGGCGGAAGCCTTGGGGTCCGACATAGAATTGGGAGAGATTCGTAGCGCCATCAAAAAGATGGCGAGAAATAAGACCCCGGGCTTGGACGGTCTTCCTGTGGAGTTCTATGCGGCCTATGCCGATCTCCTAGCCCCTAGATTGTTGGTAGTATACAGGGAGGCGAAGAGGCTTGGGCGTCTCCCAGGCTCGATGTGTGAGGCATTGGTGGTCCCGCTCCTCAAGCCTGGAAGGGATTCCTCCGATCCGGGGTCGTACCGTCCCTTATCGATGCTGACGGTGGATTATAAAATACTGAGCAGCATCCTGGCCTCGAGGCTGCTCGGCCACATGAGCTCCTTGGTACATGAGGACCAGGCTGGCTTTATCCCCAGGCGTAACACGACCATGAACATTCGCCGGTTGTTCCGCTTACTAGGGGAACCGCTGGTGGACGCCCCGTGCCCGGTTGTCCTCTCAGTGGATTTAGAGAAGGCTTTTGATAGCCTGGAATGGGACTATCTTGGTACTGTGTTGCGGAGGTTCGGCCTCGGGGAGGGCTTCATCAGGTGGACCAGGGTTCTGTACGCCTCGGCGTCGGCCAGGGTTCGGGCGGGACCGCTGATTTCCTCACAATATCCGGTGGAACGAGGCACGAGGCAGGGATGTTCGTTATCCCCACTGCTCTTTGCGCTGGCGGTGGAACCTCTTGCGCTGCATCTCCGGTCGGGAGCCCATTACACGGGCCTGTGGACTCCTTCGGGCCCGCATTACATCTCACTGTATGCAGACGACCTGTTGCTCTTCCTAGAAGACCCGCTAGATGCCCTACATGGGGCTGCGACGGCGCTCACGGAGTTTGGGGAGGTCTCGGGCCTCCGAGTGAATTGGACTAAGACCTGTCTTTTCCCGGTCCGCAGGGGCACCCCTGCCCCTACTCTGAGTAGGGAGATTGGATGGGAACCCGACTGCTTTAAGTATCTAGGGGTGTATGTCTATCACAAACCTTCTGGCCTCCTGGATGGGAACATTGCCCGGGGCATTCGAACACTTCGAGGCAGTATGGGCTTTTGGGCCACACTACCGCTCTCGGTGGCTGGGAGGATTGCTTTGCTTAAAATGGTGGCGCTCCCCCGGTTGCTATATTATTTCCGGACACTACCGATCTGGGTCCCACCGACCACGTTTCGACTTTTACGATCCATGATTGTCGGATTCCTTTGGGGTTCGGGCCGCCGGCGGGTGGCCCTCAAGACCCTACTGAGGCCGAAGGAGGAGGGGGGGCTTGCGGTGCCGGACTTCGAAAAGTATTATTTAGCGGCGCAGCTCCAGGCCTTCACCCAGGAGATCGCCCGGGAGTTCCGGGGTCCCGAGGAAAAGAGGGGAACGGGCATGGCCAGGCATGTTCTCTCCTTCATAGCGATGAGACAACGGTTGGCCTTGCAGGACTTGTCAATGGAGGAGCGGACTATCCGCCTGTGCTGGAACCGAGCTCACGCTCAGGGCCACCTGCGAACACCGTACGCGCCCGAAATACCGCTGGGGATGCTAACGGCTCTGCCCCATGGGGGTGATTGGTCGCGGCTGGCGACCTGGGAGGACGCCGGTTTGCAGCTAATCGGGGATCTATACGAGGACGGGTCGCTTTTGCCCTTCCAGGAGCTCATCGAGCGCTTCGGGATTCCCCGCGGCGACTTTTTGCTGCGATCCAGGCGCACTGGAGACGCGGGCAGGAGGAACCTCCTTTATCCCCAATATGCCAATACGTGATGATGTCTGCGGGCACGGTGAAGGCGGTCACTTGCCTTTACGGCAGACTGATCAATGAGGGGATGGCTCCCCTCACCACCTTGAGAAACCGCTGGGAGGAGGACATTGGCAGAGAGATCCCGGAGACGACCTGGGCCCAGCTAGTGCGGAGGGCCTGGAAGGGCACACGCCACGCCCGCTTTCAATTGGTCCACTATTACGTGCTCCATAGAGCCTATTTGACCCCGGTGAAAATCAGGCGATATTTTGGTACGACTTCGGCGGAATGCCCCAGGTGCCCGGCCCAGGAGGCGGACCTCCTCCATATGCTATGGGCCTGCCCGGGATTGTCATCCTATTGGGAGGAAGTGGGGAAGACCCTGGAGGGGACGACGGGGAGATCTTTATCGCTTGACGCGGCGGTGGGTCTCCTGCACTGGTTCCCTCATACCCCCAAAAATAAAATTTCTAGCAAGTTCATTGATCTGGGGCTGCTCCTTGCTAAACGGGAGGTGACCAGGAACTGGAAGGCACGAGCTGGTCCGACAGGAAGCCGGTGGCGCAGCGAATTTTTGAAGTGGGCGGCGGGGGAGAGTACGCTCAGATACCAGCTAGCTTGAAAGCAGCGTAATGAGAAGGCACAGGAGGCAGCGCTGGAATGGGAAATGTTAGTGCAGGCCCTTAGGGATTATGGCGCCCCCAGCGACTCTGAGCTTGAGGAAGAGGATCGCCCTGAGTCCCGATAGACGATTGCACTTTTCAGATCTATTGCTTTCCCCGTGGGTCCTTTTGGAGATCCTGTGGCGGTTGGTGCCGCGCGCTGATGGCGGGGGGGGGGGGGGAGGATTTACCTGGGTTTGGGGTGTTTTAAGAGTGGGGTGTTATTTTGGGTTTATGGGTTTGTTTGGAAAAGCAGATGACGGACAGCGGGTTCTCCGGGCCAGCTTCGACATCCTCCTGAGCCCCCATTGAATTTCGCCGCCCGACCTTAGGGTTGTGGGCTGAATGGCTGTGTAAGTAACTTACGAAGGGGGAACGGAGGGTTGCATCTCAGTGATCAGGCGTGATATATAATGTTGGCAGTTTATGTAACGATTTACTGATTCCTGCAATAAAAATATTTAAAAAAAATAAAAAATAAAAAAATAAAATAAAGTAAAAACTTCTAGAACAAACAAGTGTATCTAGGCAACAGCAGCAAAGAGATCAGCCTCTTTTAAATGCGGCTTCAAGACAGATAAGTTGTTTTTTCTCATATCTCCTGTCCTTACTGCTATTTGCTATTATTTAGTTACTTACTCCTGTTCGCTATATTGATTTTATACTTCTGTTTGCTATTTTGATACTAGCATACCCTTCTCGTCATTCTATATAAAAAAAAATTAAAAAAAGACCGACCTAATGGAATTAATGATCCTTTAACCATCTTCTACTCAGGCAATTCCCGCTCTTCACCCTTGCCTCTGCGCTCTCTTTTGATCGCTTTCGACCTTTTCATCGTTTATATTATTATTCTTGATTTGCCAGTATATATATATCCTCTATCTCCTGACCAGCCTTGGTTAATATATTTATATCCACCTCTGCAATACATTCAAGATCGCCTACCAGTGTGCCTTCCATCTTGCCTTCCCGCACTGCCGCCATGGCTTTGCACCCGTTTTACCGCCGACCGGACGCTCCTCGCAGTCCGTCTCTTCCTTCCGCATTGCTGCCATTTTAACTTAACCGGCCAAGCTTCACACGCGTTCTGGTGCCGTTCGGCCGCCCCTCGCAGTTGAAACGTACAAACTGCGGGATGCGCCGCACCTCCGTCGTGCCTTCCGCTTTCCACATTAGTGCTCATCTCTGCTTAAAAAAAAAGGGGGAAAGACAACGCGTTTGATTTGTTGGGCCTCCGTATTAGAGGAAAGTCCCTAGAAACGACTCTCCTCACGTTAAACACGTCCTCTCCACACAATGCTGTTTCTTAGCAACCCTGCATTTCAACAGCTGCTTACCGGCGGTTGGCAGCTTCAACTTTCTACCGGTCCTCATTTTATTTTGCAGCTTCATCAATCTACACAATTATTTAGATATATTTTTCAAGATATATCTACCTTTTTTAATACCTTTTGATTATATCTGTTTAAGTGACTCCCTAAAAAAAAAAAAAAAAAACTAGCATGTCTGATTCTGATGATTCTCAGACCCAAACACCCGCTCCCTCTAACAAGGAAGAGCTTATCAAGCAAATGATTCACAAAGAAATACATTCTTGCATGAGGGAGACTATTGATAAGATTGTTGCAGGTAAGAGACCCTACACTCCTTGGAGCGCACTCTAATGAACCACTTAAAATTGGGGGTAAAAAAACAAACAAATGCAACAACCTAGAAAATGAGGGCACTATGGGAGGTCCAAGCACCTCGTTTATATTGGGGGGTCCATGCGCCTCAAGACCTGAAGGAGGACTAAGCTCCTCAAATATTACGGGAGGCCTACGCGCCCCAAAAAGACTACGTGCCAATAACGACACATCTCTTTTGGATGCCCTAAGCGGCACACAATATCAAAGTGCCAATACAGATCCTCTCTTACCTAACGACCCCTCTAATGAGTCACTAGACGAATATATACTGGACCTGGATCAGATCGATGATGATATCGACCCTGAATTCTTGGACGAGGAACTCCCCCCCTCATCTAAAAAAATTATTCTTGATCCCCTTGGCGGGGAAATGTTTTCCCCTGACAACATACAACACCCTAGGAGCTCCCAGTGGTGGCCCCAAAATCATGTAGCCAAGTTTATTAAGAGATGGGTCAAACACCCATTGGAAAGAGAGGCAAGGAACATTCTTAAGGCAGAATGCCCACGTCCTGTCATCCAAGACAAATATTGCCTTACTCCTAACCTAGATCCAGAACTTATCAAGTTCTTATTTAAATTGGGCAGAGACCATAGAAAGGGTATTGAACGCTCCCTCAAAAGTTGCCAGGACCGCATGCTTGACATGCTCGGCCCCTTGTGCAGTATGATCGATTTAATTGAGGAGAGCTATATCAAGGGCACTCAACCTAACATTGACCTCCTACGGGGATGGAGTCAAAGGACTCTTATCCTCCTGGGTAATGACAGCACATCTCTCAATACTGAGAGGAGGAAAGTAGTCCTGTCTAAAATTGACCCTAAACTCTGCGATATGGCGGAGAAGGAATTCTCTTCTAATCCTAATGGTCTATTATTCGGAGAAGATATGATTAAAGGTTTGGGAAAGTATGTAGCAACCTTTACGGCTCTTGATAAGGCGCAGGCCAACATGCGCAGAGTTTTCAACCCTAATGTTTTTGCAAGGGCCGGCAGAAGGGGTCGTTCTGCCGGCCGCCTCTTTCAAAGACCCTTTTCAAGAGCAAGAGGTTTCGGACGAGGTTACCAACACAACTTCTCATTCTTCCCTCAACGAGGTCATTCCTTCCGTTCAAGAAGCTTCAGAACCAGAGGCATCTACAATTCCCATTCAGCAAGTAAGTACCCTTCCTCTTCACCCTTCCTCTTTAACTCAAAAAGTAGGGGGTCGCCTAAAACTTTTCCTTCACGTTTGGGAGCAAATTACACACGACCCTTGGTTTTTAACGACAGTACAAGGGTTCAGAATAGACTTCACGGAAAAACCCTCCCAGGTCTCAACTTCCCAAGTATTAAACTTGACGCTAGAGCAAAACTCTATTGTCGACGAGGAAGTAACTTCAATGTTATCCAAAGGTGCAATTCTAGAAGTTCCTTGGGATCGCGAAAATTTCATAAGCAATATCTTCCTTGTGGAAAAAAAGGACAAAGGGTGGAGACCGGTAATAAACCTAAGAGAATTGAACAAGTATCTCACTTACAATCATTTCAAGATGGAAGGTATCCATCTCCTCAGGGACATGCTCTTAGAGAAAGACTGGCTAGTCAAATTAGATCTAAAAGACGCCTATTTCACCATTACTATGGCAGAGGAATCCCAGTCCTTCCTTCAATTTGCTTGGAACAAGCATCTTTACCAGTTTCAAGCTCTTCCCTTTGGCCTATCTTCGGCCCCCTGGTGCTTCACCAAAGTTATGAAGGCAATTACCACGGACCTTCGGGAGAGAGGTGTCCGCCTCATAATCTATCTAGATGACATTCTCATCATGTCTCAAGACAACTCTCAAATTCTGAAAGACTTAAACACTACTGTGGATTTGATAGAAAGCACAGGGTTTATTATAAACAGGGAGAAATCCGTCATGACTCCCTCCAGATCTCTAGAATTCCTAGGCTTCACGGTAGACACCGTGAAGTCTATGCTTTTACTTCCCCCCAAGAAGATATCCAAGATTTGCAAAGAGATACGCCACGTCCTAAAATCAGACCTTCTAACCTTAAGGGAACTAGCCAGACTTCTGGGTCTCCTCTCATCATCTATCCAAGCTATCCTTCCAGGTCCACTTCATTACCGAGCCCTTCACAGACTCAAAGGGAGAGCTCTCCGTTCCGGTCTTTGGTACGGAGACAAAATTCACCTGGACCCAGAGGGCAAGGAGGAACTGACCTGGTGGCTGGAGAATTTAGACGCATGGAACGGGAAAGCCATTTTTGGGACTTCACCGGACCTCATACTGGAATCGGATGCCAGCCTTCATGGCTGGGGTGCTTGTTTTCAGAATCAGAGCACCGGCGGTTTATGGTCCTATTCGGAGAGTTTACACCATATAAACTTCTTGGAGTTAACCGCCGGGCTCTATGCCGTAATGAGCTTCAAGGAATCCCTTCAAGGGAAGTCAGTCCTCCTCAAGATGGACAACATATCAGCTGTCGCTTACATAAATCGCCTAGGGGGAACAAGGTCTCCAGACCTCTCCAACCTGGCCAAAAATTTATGGATGTTCAGCTTGAAACACCATATCTCACTAAGAGCAGAATACCTTCCCGGCCTAAAAAATGTCTGTGCGGACTGGAATTCAAGGTTCCTCGTAGATCACACCGATTGGAAATTAAACTCAATCATATTCAACAATCTAGATTATGTTTGGGGTCCCCTTGAAGTAGACCTCTTCGCAAGCAGACTCATGACCCAACTTCCAAGATACTTCAGCTGGCTGCCAGACCCCGGGGCCCTAGCAGTGAACGCCTTTCTCCAACATTGGAAAGACATTCGGGGATACGCCTTTCCCCCCTTCGCGATGATCCAACGTGTCCTTCAGAAGTTGAGGACAGAACGGTCATCAATAGTCCTAGTGACCCCCTTTTGGCCCTCCTAAGCTTGGTTCCCAACAACATTGGAATTAGCTTACGAAACACCCTTTCTACTTCCAGCTTCTCCAGGCCTCCTAAAAGACAGACGATTTCGATCACCCCCTCATTCTGAACGGGACTTTGAACCTTCTTGCCTGGAAAGTGTCAGGCGAGCCAATGAAATCTCTGGACTTTCGGCGCAAGCTTCTTCTCTCCTTCAAGAATCTTGGGCACCTGGTACACACTATAGGTACAACGGCATCTGGAAAAGATGGCTTTGTAGGTGCCTGGAAAGGAACCTGGATTCCGTGGAGGCCCCTATTGTGCATGTAACCAATTTCCTTGTAGAACAATTTGAAAGAGGTCTTTCCTACAGATCCATTAACTGTTATAGATCTGCCATTTCCGCTGGACATTCCCTCCTTAATGGTAGAACTATTGGCAAAAACCCTATTATTTGCAGAATTATGAAAAGTATCAGACTTAAAAGACCTCCCAAACCTAAATATGACTCCCTTTGGGACGTTAGGTTACTTCTTGATCTATTTTGTAATTGGCCGGATAATAACTTGTTAAATAACAAGTTTCTCTCCATCAAATTAGCTTCTCTCCTTTGTCTGATATCCTGCCGTAGAGTTTCGGCTGTTAAAGCCTTAGAGATATCCAACAGATCCTATGACGCGTTCGGTGTCAGATTCGATATTTTCAAAAGAACTAAAGCGATGTCTGATATGATTTTTTATCCTAGGTTTGACAATTGTAAAAAATGATGTGTAGTGGATTGCATGAAAGAATATGATTTAAGGACGAATCCTCTTCGCACTACTGGCGTGACCCAACTCCTAATTTCCTTTGTTAAACCCTTCAAACCTGTCTCTTCTTCTACCATACCTAGATGGGTTAAACTAGCTATGCAATTGGCAGGCATCGATTTGTCTAGATTTCAGGCACATTCCTTAAGGGGGGCTATGGCTAGTCAGTCCTTTTGGAAGGGAGGCAAATTAGATGACATCCTCAAAGCAGCAGACAGGTCAAGCTCCTATACCTTTGCAAAACATTACTGCAAACCTGTCGAACACATGTCAGATGTAGTTCTTCTTGACTACCAACATGCATAATGGCAGCCTCCGGTCTTGTAATGAAATTGCGATTCTCCTATTACCATGACCAGAGAATCTGGATTTCATTAAAGACACGGAGCTGACATTATCCCAACCCTCCCTCCCGGGAGTGGATTTTAACATCTCTTTATTTGTCATATGTAATGCTTTGATTTATTACATTATAACTCAATTCTGTTTTCTTTACCCCCTTCATAGGGTGCTAAGTACATTTTCCTAATATTTTTTCCCTTTTCAGATAATTCGTCTTGATTGACTCTTCTTCATCATCCGTTGTAACAGCAGCCGACACCTCTCCTTCCGCTCTTCCATGGAGTGGCCTTTCCTGCATGATACCAGCTTCTGGACTTCGCTGCCTCTGAGGAACTGTTTCTTATCTTCCTGCGCTCACTGCATTTAAAGGATGCTGATCTCTGTGCTGCTGTTGCCTAGATACACTTGTTTGTTCTAGAAGTTTTTACTTTATGATGTAACTTTAAAGTAGCTGTACTTGAAGTTGCATTAAAAGATAATGCATAATGTCAGCTCCGTGTCTTTAATGAATTCCAGATTCTCTGGTCATGGTAATAAGAGAATAGGCAAGAACGCTGCATGAGACGGCCCTTCTCTGGTAGTGGAACTATGCTTCGGAACTCCCTCCCACCAACCCTTTGCACAACCTCTTGTCTGTTCACATTCCAAAGGGAACTCAAAATCCTCCTACTTGAGAGACACTTTGGTTAAATAATTGTTGCTCGCATCTCCTATATTGACTTGACCTGTCCTTCTTATTACAAAATGTTTGTTCTCTCTGCTCTCCTGGTTACTTGCTGCTGGCTTACTATGGTTAGCTGACTACTTCTGATCCTGTAATACACTTGCTGGTATGAACTGTTTGTTCCTTCTTTTCCTGCTGCTAAAGGGTTGTTTTATGATGTTTGTTAACCAGAACTTACTTCTTCCTCTCTTGTAAAGCACTGTGATACGTTTGGGCCACGTCCTTGCAGTGCTTAATGCGTAAAAAAAAAATAAGTGCCAGGGCTCTCGTCAGGAGGCCACTGCAGTTCGCACAACACATTGCCCCTGCCAGTGATTGTGACAACACAACTACTAACCATCACACTCCTACAAGTGTTACAATTCGGGCTATTTCAGGCCCTTAAAGCTAAATCAATGGCTTGGGAGGCAGGAAATGGTCATTTTTTTTAATGTACATTGAATTAATAATTAACTGCTGTTGTGGTCATTTCTAAATTAGTGAGACAGCACCACCTTGTGGCAGACTGTCACAAGTGCCGGTGTTGACAATTAAGTGCTGGTGCTGAGCACCGGAAACCACCAGCTCAAATTTAGCACTGCGTCCATCCACGCTATGTTAAACCGTCAATAAAAATAAATTAAATAAAGTTGAAACCATTGTAACTACAGGCTAGCTCCCTTCTTCCAAGTTGTGGTGTGACACCTTGTCAGGTCCTCCTCTGCCTGCCACCCCTCTTAGGCGGACAGTAGTCAGGGATGTCATCATGTTTCCACCACTCTTCATTCTTTGTCCACGTGAGCTCATCCACTCCTATGTTTTCCACTTCTAACCGAACTCTTTCTTCCTTAAATGGGCTCATTTTCACCTTGCGTTAGCGCGTTCTTCTGTAATGCAGCTTTGCCCTACATCAATGTTTTCCGTTTCGAATACTTCACAGATGCGTGTGATCAATAATTCAGATTTTCCCTGGAGATGAGAGCTGCCGAGCGTTGAAATGCGCCGCTCCCGTCTTGGAGCCTTGTGGCCACGCAGGGCTTCCGTAGCGCACTAATTGATTGGATTTCAGTTCTGTAAAGCAAGAGTGGATTAAATATAATGAGGCGCGCAGGGCTGTAATGGCAAGAAAGGGGCCCAGGGGAGCACAGCCCTGAAGGTCAACATCCGAGGCCGCTTGTGGGTGGGAGTGTGGGGAGTCGGCGTGCTCCTGCATGCTAAAATGGAGGGTGTAGCGCTGCATTCTTGTAAAGGCACATAGAATCAGCAGGCGCTCCACGAAGATGAAGCGCCAGCTGTCTTCCAGAGGATGGCTCTTTTTCATGGAAGATGTTTCTGCAGAAAGTTGGGGATGTTTTTTTATACATCCCTAAAGGGTTTGATGATGCAGTTCTGCAAGAAGATGATGGCTATCGCCTTATGCATAGCTGGGGTGGTTTCTGATTGCTCCAATAGGAACTGTCGAGCCCCAACTGCCAGCCACCATTCTGGAAAGGGGCAAATCAACCCCAGACTGGTTGCAGCCCTTTTGTGCCTCATTAGTGAGGTGGAACTTGAGTTCTTGTGACAGTTCTGAAGAAGGCTGAGGCTGTTTTCGCCACAGGAATTTAATGCTCTCGTTATGTGTGCTGGTGAAGGGTGGTGCGACAGTTCAACAGAAAGCCGAAACTATATTCTTATATATATATTTGAGGTAATTTGTAACACGGTTACCAGGTAGTTTAGCCACATGTCTTACGCATCTCTGGGGTTTTTGGTGTGAAATCTCCACAGGAAGATAACGCCCTTTTTTCAAGCAGGCTTGAGGTGGTTGGTGAGAGGGAGAAATAAAGAAAATGCAGCAAGAAAAAAATCAGACTGTTGCGGTTAGTTATGGAGAAGCCTAATTTCATGGGGTCATTTTCATCTTCCTTTGCTGAGCAGAGGGAAGTGATCTGTCCCAGGATGTTGTTTCTGGTCCAGGGAGGACCTGGACTAGCAGTTCGGACTAGACTTTTCCCATGGGGAGCAGGGTCAAGACTGATTTGCATATGGCTGGGTCCAAACTGGGGTGGTGTGGTGAGGAAAAAAAATATGGATTAAACCCAGATCTATTGATTGGGAGTGAATGATTGATTTGCTCTGCATTCCGTCCATCATCTGGTGGTCTGTTGCTTTCTCATCCTAAGTGCACTGGGTATGCCCAGACGTGGGCCCTGTGCTCACTATACCACTGGATTCAAGCTAGCCTGGCTGATGAGGGGTGATGCCCTGAAACTGGTCCCAGGATGCTTTTTTTTCGGTCCAGGGAGGACACGGCCTGGCAGTTCGGGCTGAACTGTTCCCATGAGGAGCAGGGTCAAGACTGATTTGCATATGGCTGGGTCCAAACTGGGGTGGTGAGCATAAGAATTATGGATTAAACCCAGATCTGTGACTGGCGGTGAATGCTTTATTTGATCCGCATTCTGTCCATCATCTGTTCTTTTTGCAGGTGTGGGTTCTGAGCATGCTGTGTCATGGGGCTTAAGGTAGCCCTCACCAAAAGGATCCCAAAAGGCCAAAACGTGTCTTGGCAGCCAGTCTGTCCTTGCAAAGTGGCCAAGGACTTGCAGTTCAGATGAGACTGCACTTTTTTTTACAGAGGTTTCAAACCAAATTTCATATGGTTGGTCCCCTACTTTAATGATTCAGATGAGCTAAAAATACTAGCTTGGAATGCAACCTAGAGGAATTACAAGTGTTTGAGAAGAATTGGCTCAAGACATCCATCAATTTTTAATATCTGGAAGATAATCACGCGACTGGAAAAATAGTTTTCTCTAATCCTGCGCTTTGTTATTGTATCCTTTCATCAAGATGACCCTTTCTGCCATTAGGATGTTTGAATATTTGGGTAGTGATGATCTAATCTCTCTGGAGGCTTGAATGCCACAATTTTTACCCTTGAAATATAGACTTACAGATATTTGATGGCCATAACCTTG
The DNA here is from genome assembly GCF_964204655.1 of Triturus cristatus. Lineage (NCBI taxonomy): Eukaryota > Metazoa > Chordata > Amphibia > Caudata > Salamandridae > Triturus > Triturus cristatus. Next base: position 1,139,487,818 of record NC_140593.1, on the reverse strand, counting down.
ACTCCATAAACATTGTAAAGGTAAGTGGTGATTGACTGTTCTTAACTATGCTGATGAGATATTGAGAGGTGATATTCTGGAAGTCTGTATCTGTAGGTTGATATTTCAACAGCAATAATATGATAAAACACCTCTATATGGGGCTCGGTAACAGCTGCGCTTCCATGGTAAACCCCTTCAAAGGAATCCATGGGCGCCTGGAAGCGTTCACCGGCAAAAGCAAAAATGAACAGTCTGTGAATCCCAGATTCAACCCTGCAGAGTTGCATTGGGGAGTGGAGCAAGCTTGCAGACAGAAGGAAAGCCACAAATGTACACCATAAGGTACATACGTTTCGGAGTTTGACCAAATGTCTATCACTTACAATAAATGTTAAAAAAAGAGAAGAAAGAAGCTATGGCAGCACAACCATGAGATCAAGTCAAATACACCAAAATGGTGTTATTATTACATCAATATAATCCCACAATATGGTATTAGAGTTTTATGGCAAAATGAGGACAATAAAGAAACATCAATTTAATACATTTAATCACATATGATCAACCAGTGAAGTTTTCTTGTAAATGTTATTGTGGTCCAAGCATCATTTTAAAAGTTCCCAGCACACGATTAGCTGACACGTGTTTCGTCCGATCAACAGACTTTTTCAAGGCAGCTCATGGGAATATTGAAGAAATACTGGTGGACTATAGTAAATGGACAGCCCGTCACGGCAGCGCGTCAGTATGCGGATGAAACCATAGTTCAAAGTAGAAAAATATTGGAATAAGTGATCCAGAACCAAGTAAAGGCACTACTGGCAACGCTGTCCTTACGGCACTGGGTGCACTCCGCCCAAGTAGCCGATTGAAAAGAACCCCAAATGTGGGCTAGTATCAGAACTCCAATATTTAGGTAAAGCGAACAACAGAGTAAAGGTAGCTCCACTTAGCCTTCGTATGCTTGGCGAAGCTGCGGTATACAGGTCTCAATTGAAGAAAGTAGCCAGGACCATGGCGTAATGCAACTATGATATGTTGCCACCCACAGTCGACAATGGCATGTCCTTAAACACAGTCCTGTTAAGTGACGGAAATGGGTAGCTCGTTTGAGATCATGCAAACAAGAGTGAATGGCCATCAAATAGTTGCAGGTAAGTAAAGTTCGAGCTGAGCAAGCTCTTCCCAGCTTTCACTCATCTGGAGTCAAGGTGCAGAAGTGGCTCCACGTCAGAGATGGGCACTTCCTGAAGGCAATGTTCGCATGAGCAAGAAAGCATGGCTGAAGAGGGTTTGGTAACACTAAAGCCTCGGGTGAGTAAATCCAGTGCTGTGCTTTCATAGTGCTGAGACGGGATAATTAGCTGATTACAGTAGGAGGAAGTGCTTTCCCATTGCAGGTGATCAGCTGAACTACAGCTGAGGCCTCTGTGGTCCCAAGCATTGTCTCATTAAAAAGAGTTTGTAATCAGGAGGGTCAAGAGATTCATATTAGACTTAATTAAAATCAACATCCTTATTAACTCTGCCATGATCCTGGGTATTGCCTTGGACAGACGCAAACTGTAATATACCGCTAGTGGTAGGGACATCACGTGCCGGCGGAGAAGTGGCTGTTAATTTGGGAAGGTGTCAGACTCAGAGCAGAATTTACTACCTCTGAAGGCAATCAACCAGCCAGTTATGTGTAAAATTAACAGACCATGGAAAGAACACTCTTGTAATAGTAAATGTTTATAATAAGGATATTGATTAAGGAGTAAATTCAAGGTACTTATGGCCCCAGACGTGCTATTTACTGTAGTACACAGAGTAGAGTTATTACTTTATAATCGTGGGCCGGGGATTTAATGGCAGATAGTGTCTGGTTGGATGACATAAGGGTTTCTGGAGAAAAACATGCTTAAGGAAACTTGTTGTGGGGACTCAGCAAGAGGTGTTTGTTGAGACTCAGTTGTTCATTCCCAGGCAGTCTGACATTTACATCCCCCAGCATAGACCAGTGCAACAAGCAGGTTTTTTCAGTCAGCAGATTCAAGGCGCTTTGTGCTCAGGTCACTGTCTGCTGCCCTCTGTCAGCGGAATAATGCAACTGCAGCACAGGAAGGGTGGATGTAAAGGTCCGAGTTAGCAGAGGGTTCATTGACCACAGTGCAGCAGCTATCCCAAAATGCACCTAGGAGGGTCTTCTGGCTGTCTCTTGCCCAGGTACACAATCCTTCACTCAAAGGACCCCTAAACTGCGTCCCACCCTCATTTGAGAGGGAACCCTTAATCTCAACCAGAGAAACTGCCCATTGAATCTGGCCTTCATGAACCGAGCGGCCGTGGCCCTATCCACCTCTCCCGGGCATTGCCTGAGACCCTGCACAGATCCTTCTCATCTGTCAGAGCAGGGGTGAGGCTTTGGAGATGCAGAGGTGTATATTTAATCCTGCCACTGGGGGCATCAGAATCCAGTACCCACAACATGCCTCCTAATCGGGCATTGCTGTCAGAGCTCCTAGACGTGTCTCCACCACAAGGAACTATAAGAAAAGCTTACTCATAGAGGCGTTAGTGGCGTAACGAAACTTGAGGGGTACCCCCTGTAAGGTACATGGAGGGACCCCTCTGGACTCAATCAGGAGCTCCCAGGCCAGGGTACTGTGCTGAGGCCCCCTCTGGAGCTTGCCCGCCCCTGCACCACAGGGGTGATGGAAGCCTATGTTACGCTACCGAGCGACATGCGATTACATTCACTGAAAAAACACAATTGAAGGTTTGTTATGGTTCTACAAACACAAACCAAAAAAGGCCTGAAATGCACCAGTGATGAAGTGCAACACACAATGCATAGCGTAACTCACGTCCCCTGCTCTCCTCAGTACACACCTTAGGGGGTGGCATGCAAAAAAAATTACAAACAGCAAAACATGGAGAGGGTGACATATGCTTTGTGTTGTGCACTACACACCTTGACTGGAAAGTTTCAGGGCTTTTTTGGTTTTGTATTTGTAAAATAAGGCCATGTCAGCAGATGCTAGTTAATAATGGTACAAGGTAAGCTTTATGGATGAGATTCATGAGGTCTGAGAAGGAGTGTGAATGACCGTGCAGAAAGGAAAGACTTAGGGCATGATTCACAAAGGTAACGTATACTTTTGAGTTATTTAAAATTTTTGAGTACATTTACTACTTTTTGGCTATTCACAAAATTGGTGTGTAAATTTATCCCAAAAGTGTAACTTACATGTCTCCACCAAACTGAAGGATCTGTGGACTATTCACAAACTGCAGGGGCTATTCACAAAGGTACTTGGACTTTTAAGTAATATACAAGTGTAATTTATTTCTACACTTTTGAGTAAGTTTACTACTTTTTAATATTCACAAACTCTGAGTGTAAAGAGTTTTCTTTCAACCTTTAGATTTTTCTCCAAAAAGCTGCAAAAAGTATGAAAAGGTCACAAAGTTCAATAAGAGTTTGGCCCTCCAGCAATGTGGGCTGCAGTGCTCTTGTAAAGCAGTGTGTTTATTTTAACATATTTTTCTCTCACAAGGGTCGAGCGTTTCACTGTACTTGAGAGATAATGACATGTTTCAGCGGCTGGTAACACTTGAAAGAGGAAAACTATGTTTAGGTGTCAGCAAAGGAAGGAAAGTGGGAAACTCTGCAAAATACATCTAGGCTACCAGCGGCTACTATGGCAGAGGAGCGTCACCCCCCTCCCCTTGCCCCCACCCCAGCCTCAAAAGTGTAAAAATAAAACGATAATAAAAGTGTTTATCTTTCTTCCAATAGCCATGCCTTGGGGGTGGGGCCTAATTGGGGGCCTTCATGGAGGGGGAGTGGTGGGCAGGGCACTGTTGTCAGTGTGCATGTGGGTTTGGCCGGCCGTCTCAGAAAGGCCAAACCGACATGCGCACTGAAGCTGTCTCCAACCCGAGCTGCGTTGCCGTGTTGGAGAGAGCAAGCACAGTCTCCCAGTCTCACTGGGAGCGCAAATCATCGGCGCTCAGGCCAATCCTGATGCTGCTTTCATGCTGCCAGCAGCGTCAGGATTGGCCGCAGGGTATTCTGGGAGCCTGTGCTGGTAAGGACAGAGCAGAGATGCGGAGATGCAGCAGGTACATTTTTGGTTTGTTTTGTGTCTCCTTTGTTGTTTGTCGTCCGTCGCCCCCATCCCCGCCCACCACTCTACCAAGACATGAGCCGCTACCGTAGACTACTAATGTCAAACTATGTGAAACTCACTTGAGTGAAAACAAACATTGTTGGTCTGGCTTGTTGAGCCGTCTGTAGTCTGGCACTGTCACTTGGGCCTGCTTCAACGGGCACAGTGTGTAGGCTGGTTCTTATTTGACCCTTTTACGCCACACAGGATTAAAAATAAACACCCCAAACACTGACCATTTCAAGCTGGCGCATCTGGCAGCGTCAGACTGCCCGAAAGGCCAGCCCAATACCAAATCAAAGGAAGTCTTCCTCTCTGGTATTGCGCTTCCAGTAGGGAAGGACCAGCAAGACATGGTTCTGGCACCGTCGACATCCAGCACAAGAAGTAGAAGATCCAGCGTCAAGACCCTCACCCATGCTATACCACCCAGAGGCCATCAGACTGATTGGACATGGTGATGAGATGAGGCAACAATTGGGTTCACCTCCAGTGCTCAATGATGTGTTTTTACAGTATGGCCACAAAGATCTCCCTAGCTGCATAGGATTGGAGCTTAGATTGAGTGTAATAAAAGTTGTGTCATTGTTCATGAATTTAAAACAATTCCTTCAGAGACTCGGCTGTCTCTGGTATGGTTGTCAAGTCTGCAAGGCCCGAACCTAATGGGTATCTTCTACAGCGGCACCTGAGAAAGAACGACTAAGCCCTTCAGGAATAAGGTAGCGCTGCACAGCAAAACCCCGAACTATTACTCGGCACTATTACAAAGTGCTGGGCATGTGAATGCACTTGCATAACTCAGTGTCCGGGCCATTGAGATGTGAGAACCTTACCACACAGTGTCCAATCGGGCTGGACTGTTCCTATTAGGGCAGGACCAAGACTGATCTGCATATGTCTGGGTCTAATCTGAGGTGGCATGGCAGGCAAAAGAATGTCGGGTTGAAATGCTACCCCAAGCAATAGCTAGTGGTTAGACTTATTGCAAGCATCCTCCCATCATTTTTATGTTTTTCGAGTGTTTCAAAGCCATCCAATAGAGTTGAAAGGTGGAGGAGCTTGGCTGGGTATGAACGGCATGGAGTTGCAGAAGCCCATACAATATCCCAGACAGTACCGGGTTTTAGCCCTCCTTATGTTGCCTTTGTGTCTGTTTCCCCAGAAGGACATTCTTCCATAAGCCCTACACCAGCATCATACATTCTTCCTGACCTTTCCCATCAGGGCCACAGCAGCTGTCCCCTTGGTGTGGATCTGTAGACGAGACAAGAGCACAACAAGACCTGCAACACCATCTTACTATCGAAGACATTGTTATGTCAGGCCTTCTTGGGCTGCTAACTACAGCCCTTGACACATCTACCCACCCTCAAGAAAGCCTTAACTTGCTGAACTGAATCTGCCCCACACTTTACTAGTAGGAAATGTACATGTTTGAGGATCTCCCCATAGAAAAATTGGAGAGATGGAGGAGCAGATTTACATTTGTAAGTTTGTGATTAGGATTTTGTAGTACTTTGGCAGTACTATCTTAGTACTATCTTAATACTACTAAACTACAACAAAATGCAGTTTCTAAATCAGCCGCGTAGTCTAGGTTAGCCCTACTATCTGAAAAGGCAAATGTGCCCCGCGGCCTGCTAAGATCCCAAATGATTGTATGTGGTAACCCATTCAGAGCAAAGTAACAGAGGTTACCTTTGTACAGCTATCGATAGCTCCGCGAGGCCCGTGGTGTTACACACCTGCTTCAATGATCGATACATGAGTGTAAAATCTGGGAAAAGCTTTACTGGAAGACTTGGTTAAACTGTGACATTATCATGAGTAAAATCAATGATTCAGGTTTAGATCAGGGTCGTTGTCACACAACAGTCTGACAATTTTAATAGTGACTTCTTTAAACAGAGAGATCTTTCTTGTTGAAATGGATTTTATGATGAAATGTAGCTAAAAAGGCTTGAGTATCGCTATCGCACCAGGAGTGACTCCACGAGAGCGGAGAAGCGTCTCCTGCTAAAAAAATGACCCCTCGAGCTAACAAATAATATGGTGATAAAGTTTATTTATTATCGTTTTATTTTTCAGCAACCTGTCGTGAACTGTGTCAGGACGGGGCGGAGCAGATGCTGCTGAGTGGCAGCAGGGGGCAGTGCATATATGTTTAAGTGCACATGTCCCTTTGGCCGGCCGTCTTGGGACGGCCAGCCAGACATACGCATTTTAAACTTCTCTAACCTAGCTGTCTTAGACAGCTGGGTTAGAGTAAGCTCAGGCCGCCAGTGCTCCTAGGAACTCTGCGAGAGGCCGCTCCCTCCAATCCTGCTGCTTCTCTCATGCTGTGACAGCAGCGCCAGGATTGGGTAGTGCAGTTTCTTTGGACTGGAGCTTCAAGAAGAGACGAGGGGGAGGTTGTGTAGCAAACCAGGAAGGTAAGTGCCATTTTTGTATTTCTTTTTTATTTTAGTACCACCCGTCCACCCGTCTCCCCGTCCACCCGTCTCCCCATCTAACCACTCTAAATACTTGCCAGCCGCCACTGTATTGCACTATTAAAAGTTATGCTATTTTATGCAGGCAACAAAGCATAAATCCAATTTTATATTCAGGGTGGGACCACATTTCTACACTGTGTAAGAGGAGGAGCTCTTTCATCAGCTTTTACAAATCGCTCAATGCAAAGTTTGCATCAGGGGCTCTGAGTGGCAGCTGACACTGTCCTTTTACTCTGGAGGGACCTGATTCTAATCTAAATGCATAATGGTGATGTTGCGCTATTCACGGAAATGGAAATTGCTGTATTGTGGTTAATTAGGGTCACGGGAAATTCTTTATTGCTCGCTATCATCAACTTAATGGTAGTTTTAGACTTTTTGTGTTTTGGATCCCAGTCGTAGCAGGGCTATTTCTTGCCCTTTAAAAAATAATTTGTTTGCTCCACTCTTTTTTAAGTTTTAAAGAAAGTTTATTGAAATTTAAATACAGCAGAATTATGATAAAACAAACATATGCAGAAACAAACTAAAATGCTATTATTATCATAAGCAAGGGGAAGAAAATAATAAATAAAGAAGGAAAGAGAAAGAAAAGGAAGGGAGTAAGGATGATCAATTAACAGAGCAAAATATATATGATAAGAACATAATCATTGGTATATAGAAATATGGAAAAAGAGTATCCAGATATAATAAAAGTACAAGAACTTCTCCAATAACAATGCATAAATAATAAATATAAAACACTCTATGTGCATATATACTTGAAACCATCAAGGGTACTTCACGGAGGTTTGGGAACCTCTTCCGCAGTAGGAGTATGGGAGGGTATAGATCGTGCAACTACATTTAAAAAATTTGTGATTGGCACCCATAGTAAGTCACGCTTAATAGCCAGTGTAATGGGGTAAACATAGGCCCTGTCTAGCCTATGGTGATAACAGACCCCGTACCACCAAGCCTGAAACGAGACTTTTGAGGCCTCCTTCCAAGATTTGGTGATTTGTTGAAATGCTACAGCTATAAGAAGATCAATAATGGAAGTGTTAGAAGTGGAAGAGGACCATATGTCTGAGATACTGCCTAAGAAGATATGTGAAAAATTAAAGGGAAAATGTGTAGAAAAAATTTTGTTAATCTGTTGCCACACATCATTCCAAAATTTATAAATCACGGGACACGTAAATAACATATGTTTAAGATCTGCCATTGAAGCTGAACAAGACCAGCAAGTGGAGGGAATAGAGGGGTCAATCATATGTAGTTTAGCAGGAGTAATCAAAAGTCTATTGTATATAAAAAATAAAGTTTGAGTTGTATTGGCTGCTCTAGACGACTTCCTTATCTTAATCCAAATTTTTTGCCATGTGGAGACAGAAAAAGAGTCCTCTAAATCTGATTCCCAGTCATTTTCTACTTTAGATTTATCACGGGTGCTAGAAGTATCCCGTAACTTCTTGTAAATTTGGGAAGCAGAAGAAAAAGCAAGTAAATAAGGGAGAAGAAGAGGGGAGGAATTGGTATGAGTGATGGAATCAGAAAGGGAATCATAACTAGTTTGTGCAGCTGTACTCAGTAAATTATATTTAAATTCAAAGGAAGTTGGTAAAGAAAAACGGGATTGAAGAATAGAAAAGGAAACACAAGTACCTTCGTGAAAGAGTTGGTGAGTCCAACTAATACCAAGATCCTTCCAGTCCTTCCAAAAAAGCATCCTATTTCTTATTTTAATAAGGGGATTATACCACAAGGAAGACTGCAAAAAACGAGAGCGATCATCTAATCCGTCCAGGAAAAGAGGAGAAAACATTTTCCGAGAGTTTTTAAGAATAGGAAGGGAGAATTTCTTGGGAATATGAGACAGTGACACAAATTCTTCAAAATTGAAGGGGTGAAAGAAAGAAGATTCAACGTCTACCCACAAAGGCTGAGAAGCGGTGTCAGACACCTGGGCAGATAATAAGGAAACAGAATGCTGAAGGAAGAATGAGATATGATAAGAAGCAAAATCCGGAAAATTAACTCCACCCAAATGCTTAGGACATTTAAGTTTTGCAAAAGACATCCTAGCCTTCTTCTGGTGCCATAAGAATTTCGATAAGATGGAGTAAATATTTTTATAGCAAGATTTAGGGATATTAATTGGAAGATTAGAGAGATAGAACAAGATTATTGGAACTAACATCATTTTAATAGAGTCCAATCTGCCCCATCAGGATAAAAACAAAGGATGCCACCGAGTTGTAGAGTCTTTTAGAGTTGTTAATAGATTTTTAAGATTTAGTGCTACAGTGTCCTTAACTGAGGATTGAAACCACAATCCTAAATATTTGATCTTAGAAGGGCTCCAATGAAAAGAAGAGGCCAAGAAATCTACATGAAGACAAAATTTATTTAGAGGGAGGATTTCACACTTATCCACATTAAGTTTGTAACCTGATACTTTCGCAAATTCAGAAACTTCAGATAAAAATGATGGAATAGAGGATTGGGTGTTAGAGATAAATAAAAGTATATCGTCCGCATAGGCAGAAAGTTTCAAATGCTTATCCCCATAAGGAAAACCGGCGATATCTTTATTCTCTCGAATTTTTGTCAAGAAGGGTTCTAATACTAAAATAAAAAGAAGAGGAGAGAGGGGACACCCCTGTCGTACACCCCTAAAAAGGGGAAACGAAGAGGAGACAAGACCGTTTGCTAATATAAAGGACCTAGGAAAGGAGTACAGTAAAGAGATGTACGCAAGGAATTTTGGGCCAAAACCAAACCAAACAAGGACTGCAAACATAAATTGCCAGTTAACTCTATCAAATGCCTTTTCGGCGTCTAATGCAATAGCAGCTAAAGAAGACTTGTAGGAGTGGGACTTACTTAGTACATTAAAAAAGAGTCGAGTATTGTCAGAGCGGTGACGACCCTTAATGAAACCACATTGTTCCCTACCAATTAATTTAGGTAAAATCTTGTCGAGACGAAGCGCTAGAATTTTTGCAAATATTTTATAGTCCAGATTGATTAGAGAAATAGGCCTATAGTTTTTACATAAGGTATGGTCTTTATTTTCTTTAGGAAGGAGACAAATTAAGGCTTCCTGAAAGGAGCCCCCAGATTGTTTGGACGATACAAAGAATGAAAATAACTGATGGAGTTTAGGAACGAGCAGATTGGAGAAATGTAAATAGAATTCTATCGTGAACCCATCTGGTCCAGGAGCCTTGCCTTTTTTAAGCACTTGAATAGATTCCAAAATGTCTTTAGGGTCAACAGGTGCTTCTAAAGGGGCAAAATCGATATCTGGAAAGTAAGGGGAAGGAATAGAGGATAAATAGTGATCAATGTCAGTTGACAGAGGAGGAGACTCCGGAGTATAGAGATTTTGGTAAAAGTTAGTGAATTCCAGTAGGATATCCTCATCCTTATGAAGAGTGATATTAGAGGAAGAGACAATATATTCAATTCTAGTACGTTCTCTCTTAACTTTAAGATATTTGGCAAGAAGATTACCTGCCTTATTTTGTGCAGAATAATACTTGGCACTAGATTTGAGTAAAAATAAATTTGCAGATTCCGTGGAAAGCTTATTAAAGGAGAATTTGGCTTTGAGAAGCTTATCCAAATCAGAACGAGACTTAGTTAAATAATAAGAGTGTTCCAATTGTTTAATTTGCAAGTTAATCGATTGTAAGGAGTGGGAGGAGGCGCGTTTTTTACGAGAAACAAATGAAATAATGAAGTCTCTAGAAGCAGCCTTAAAAGTGTCCCATAACACCTGAGGGGAAATTGTAGGAGATTCATTTTCTGTAAAAAATAGGGATGAAAATTCGAGGAAGGCTGGGGTAAACTTGGGATCTAATAGGAGAGAGTTATTGAACCTCCACCTTCTGGTACCTTTGGCGGGGGGGAGTAAATCCAGGCGTAAAGAAACTGGGGCATGATCAGAAATTAAAATAGAACCTATTTCAGAGTGGCGAATATGTTGAGTCAAGGCCTTAGAAATAAAAATGTAGTCAATCCGGGATTGGGAAGAATGAGCCGGTGAGTAGTATGTATATTCTCTAAGTGTAGGATGGCAGATTCTCCAGGAGTCAACAAGAGAACGTTGGGAAAGTGTGGAAATAAATTGAGTGTGCATGGAAGAGGGCGAAAAGTGGCAATTGGATCTTCGATCTATAATAGGATCCACAATTGTGTTACAATCCCCCCCCAAAATCAGATAATCATCAGAAGATTGCATTAAAGATGTAAGCATCTGGGGCCAAAATAATTTATCCTGTGTGGTAGGAGCATATACATTAAAGATAGTTATAGGGATATTATCAATCAACAAAGATACAGTTACCCACCTACCATCAGAATCATTGGATTGACTTATAACTTTGATATTTAACCGTTTATGACAGAGAATAGCAACACCATTACGTTTCCCCGAACCGGGGGATGCGAAAACGTGACCCACCCAATTACGCCGTAATTTGGTGATTTCGGCTTCTTTTATATGAATTTCCTGTAATAACACAATATCCCCCTGTAAACTTGCTAAATGGGATAATACACGTTGCCGCTTAATGGGGGAACCCAAACCTTTAACATTCCAAGTAAGTATAGTTATCGACATCTAACAAATATAACTGATATCAAAAAATTGTGTGAGAATCAAATATGTACAAAAGGCAATAAAGTACAAAGCATCTTATAAAAAACTTGAGAGAAAATAACATTGTTCTTAGTGGAGTAATGATAGAGTAAGAAAGAGAAATATGACATAAGAGAAATTCTTGAAGAGAATAAATTATAAGCAGAGAGGCATGAAAGGAATAAGTTGAGAGTTAGAAATAGGGAAAAAGAGAAACAACAGAGATAGAAAAAGGACCAAAGAAGAGAGTAAAAAGAATAAGTAATAAGTGATAAGGGAAAGAAGAAACACGTGGTGCAAAAAATAAAGGTACAAAACGACAGACACGAGTGATGAAGAAATAAGCTAACAAGTAAGCATACCACAAAAAGGAATGAAGAACGGGGTTGGTGAAGCCACATAAGGAAGACGGGACACCGAAAACGGGGGACTCCAGGACGACGGTAAGGAAGGGACATCCGCTAGGCAAGTTGAGGAGAACAGAGAACGACGAAGGACCACAAAGAATCGCTACCTAATGGGGGAAGAAGAAGGAAAAGTTAATCCGACAAAATGGTACAAAAAACATTAGGGGAGAAACTAAACAACACTAAAGTTGAAAAACAGACAGATACTACTACAATACATAAGACCCTCATGGCTGAGGTACTTCCATGGATTCTGCTCTGCAGCTGTTCAGAAATTGCTGGAGTAACATTGGATCTTCATAACTGGTAGTTTTATTATTATGAGTCACTTTAAAAAGGCAGGGATGGAATAAGCCGTAGCGCGCATTTATGCTGCGTAGTGCAGGTCTCATCTCCAGGAACTTTTTCCGACGGTCCGCAGTCACTTTAGCATAATCTTGGGCGAAGTAAAGAGTAGAACCATTCCAAGCAATTTTCCCACGCTGTTTGGCAGCCTGAAGAACTCTGAGTAGATCCGTATATTCCAAAAAGTACAGAATGACTCCTCTCGGCTTAGTAGATGATGAGGGAGAAGAACGGGATAATGTACCTAAACGATGTGCTCTTTGAATATTTAATGAGGGTGTCTCAGGAAGACCCAAAAGAGTTGGTAAAAAAGATTTGAAAAAAGCAATCGGATTAGCACCTTCAAGGCCTTCAACTAATCCGTAAATGCGCAGATTATTGCGCCTATTTCGATTTTCCAAATTCTCAATTTGTTGCCTAAGTTGAACAACCTCCTTAGAAAGAAGAGGAACTTGAGCCGTGAGATTTTGAACAGAGTCAACCCGTACTTCTAGGTCTCCAACTCTCTTTTCAGTGAGAGACCAGTTGGCTTCCAGATTCTGAAGTCTGACGTTAGTTTCCTCCAAATGCGGCTTGAGAGCGCGAATCTCGTCAAGAAGGAGTTCCATAGATATCAGGGATGAAGAATTGGTGGGAGAGGGTGGGTTAGTTTTTACCCGCTTGCCAGAAGTAGATGGTGACGCAGAAGGTATTTTGGAGCTTTGTTTAGCGCTTAAGCGAGGAGTAAGCGGTGCAGTAGATTTGGCGCCACCAGAGTCTTTGGTGCTATCCTCAGTGTGCTCCTGTAGAATATCAAAAGGATTATAGACCTCTAAACTCGCCTCGGTGGAAGGACGAGCGCCACTAGAGTTGCCGCGAGGCATGTTGATATATAGGAAAACACACAGAGTCCTTTGAAAATAAACCAAGTAAAGACTTGGGAAAAAATGCAAAGAGAGTGAAAAAACACCAGTCCAGGTAGGAGTCAAAAATAATGTTCCACAGTAACTGCAGGTAGAGAGGAAATGGCAATGCCGGGAGGGATACCAGAAGGTCAAATATAATAAGCGTTGCCCAAAAGAACGGAAAAGAAAATGACAAAAAGGGGTAGCCAACTGTTAACCAGCATCGTCATGCAGCTCCAGGTGAGAAGCAAGAGGTCGATGAAAAAACAAAATGGCGGCCGCGACGGTGAGGTAACCGAAAAAACATTAAATTAGGCTTGTTAGGCTCACCCTTTGAAAAAATAGCGGCAGCATTCCAACGAGCCGCAGTTCCGATTGCCGGAACCAGCAAGTCCGACGTTTTTCAGTAGTGAAACATTGCCAGCAGGAGTCGCGGATCCTCACGTCTCGGCGGAGCTCCTGAGAACAGCGGCCATCTTCTGAGGCTCCGAAGCCACGCCCCCCCTTGTTTGCTCCACTCTGAGCGTTGGTCTGCAACTGAATGTTGTAGCTCACCCTAATAGAAAGCATGATACTATTTAGTATGTAAGGGCAGTTTTAATACCATTGAGGGCTTCCCATGAGGAAGTGAGGCGGATTCGTTTTTCCTCTTCCTTTTGTGTGAGTTATAAGTGTATTTTGAGAGGACAAAAGGAAAGCTGGCACATCGCGCCCCTCTTTAAGAGTGTATTCAGAATTAAATAGGCCTTGTGCATGAGACCCGTTGTAAAAAGGGGTAAGGAAACTACCCTTTTAGGGCCTGTTCATAGTATTGTGTAACACAAACTCAGCCACCAAAGGAGTGTGTGCCCGAATTAGGATTAAACGTTGTACAAAAATAATGCACTTGTACTTGGCCCAAAATTTGCCAGGTAAAACATAGTGGAATTTGGGCAAGGAACCATTATAATATCAAGCATGAACAGTGCTGATCACACATTCGTAGGAGCACCACAATGTGAGGAAAACAAAATAAATAAGTTACTTGGTCTGGGGAGGATACCTAAAAATATAAATCATAGGTGTGTAAGTATCGAATATGCAAGGCAAGCCAATTGGCTTTGTCAAGGGGTCACCTCATCATTATATGAAGACAAGCCATTTGCCTTTATTATAGGGTGATCACATCAATATACAAGGCAAGCCAATTGGCTTTGTCATGGGGTCACAACATCTTTATATTTATTTTTCAGTGAATTTCTCGGTTTTTGTTTACGACAATGTTTTCTCTTACTAATATACCTAACTATGAAGTAATGTGCCTGTGGCGGTGAGGCCCTGCACCTAAGCCCACCAGAGCGGTCCACCAACAGTGCATGGCCAGCCAACGAGAGCGCTCATCACAATATAAAATAATGTCTTTATCAATAAGGCAGGCCCACTGGCTTTGTCAAAGGGCCACCACATCAATTTATAAAAAGCAGACTTATTTGGTTTGTCAAAGGACAACCACATCAATGTACAAAGCAAGCTGATTGCCTTTGTCAAGGGGTGACCCCATCAGCAGGGCTGACTTTTGGCATGGGCGTGCTGGGCCGAGGCCCAGGGCTCCAATCTTCAGCTGGGTGAAATTAACTGCATAAAGGACCTGCAAACAGCAAAGCCCCTCTTCATTGACTCTAGTGATTCCTTTTAAAGAACATCCAATATTTTTTTATGTGCCGCAGTTGCTGTTTTTAGCCCCCTACCTTGCCCTCCCATCTATCTCCTTCCACCTGCCGCCACACATCACTACCCCACCCCCTCCGCAACCCAGCAAAAAACCTGCGACCAGCCTGATGGAGGGAGCTACATTGTGGACGATTCAGGTGAGCTGGGGGAAGGTGCGGGGATGTGCATTCAGAGGTAAGTCGCTGCTTTGATGTTGCCAGTCGGGATCTGGCCTGTGAAAAGTGGCTGCCGGCTCATTATATTCACCAGCAGTAAAGAGGGCAGCAAATGTATTTCTGTTCAGGTGCTATGGGGAGCAGCAGACGGCTCTTCACATCAATATACAAGGCAACCCTATTGGATTTGTCAAGGGGTAATGGCATCAAATATACAAGTCAAGCCTATTGGCTCTGTCAAAGGGTGATCACATTAATGCATAAGGAAGGCACGCCTATGAGCTTTGTCAAAGGGGCACCACATCACCACATGAAAGCAAGCCTGTTGGATTTATCAACATTATGAAATGTGTTTGAGTCTTTCTTTTACATGCCTCAGGGCACATAATGTAACCATAAGGCAGCCGCAAGGGCACTGCAATCCTCTACTGAAGAGCAAAAGCTCCTGCTCTGGGAATACTTAGAAACACCATCAGCTTTTTCTGGGGTCACGTTCTGTTTGGCCCAGGAAACATAGGAAGACTTTTAAAAATGATGTGGGGGCTGCTGCTCCCCCTGTATCCCACCAGAACACTTTTGCAACACTTTTGTAACATGTTGCTGGGAGCAGTGAATAACGGGAGAGAATGTGGCCTAACAGCTAGAGCGGTCTACCTCGAATCTGCGGAACCAGGTTTGAGTCTCGGCAGGAACGCTCAACGTCCTGTGATTCTAGGCAAATCACTTAATCTCCTGTGCCTAACAAAATGAATGTGTCCCTCTGTAACACAACTGGTGCTCATATAAAGCTCTCATGATAAATGAGCCGCTTTCGCTGCTCATTTATCATTATTTTATTGCTGGTTTCTTTGTCTGTTTGCATGCCTGCTCCCACCTGGGATACGAATCACTTATTTTATTGTTGTGGGCCGTTTGGGGAGCCACAAGGCCTAGGTGGCCCTGCTGGCACCACGCAAGCAGTCCCTTTCCTATAGGGCTGCAAAGGAGTCGGCAACATTTTATGTGTGCTCGCCGGGCGGGAGCAGCCATTTGTCTAAGCACCCAACCAGCGAGATCAAAGTGCTGCTTCCCTACCCACCCACCAGAAGGGCCGACAGGGACATAAATCCCTCTGTCTTGGGGAACTTTGTCCCTCGGACAGCAGTACGTCGGGCCACAAGGTTTTGTGGTCCCTGGAGTCAAACGTCTGCTCTGGGTGAGGGGCCCCACAGACATCTGCTCCCCAAGATTAGATGAAAGTGTAGTTGTGTTGCCCTGTGGGCACTTATCCACTCAGAGAGGATTAGAAAAACTAAATGTGTGGCCCTGCATTTTAAATTTTTTTCCCAATCCCATGTGACTCCTGTGGGACCGTGCAATAAATGTAAAAAACAATAACATTTTGGGACGGGGGGAGGGGTCAGTACCACTAGGAACGAAGGCAAGGGCTAAGGGGTCAGGATATCCCTTCCCTACCCCCTTCTGTCATTTTTTACAAAACATTTTCAGGACAAGGGGCCAAGTCCTGTAAAGCCGTCGCAAAATTTATTTTCATGTTGCAGTCAGCCAATCAAAGTGCTCACTTGGAAAAAATACCCAGTCTGGCAATCTCTGTCAGGATCTTCTGGCAAAACCTTGTGCAATAATCTGGGGCGAAAGACGTCTCTAATCGAACGGCCACTTGATGGGCCTTTTATTCCGTTGATCACCGATCTTATCTTAGACAGGGAATTATTGAAGGATTCCTGACATAACCTGCATGCATCAATATGCTAGTCTTGGACGCATTTGTACAAACAAATATGGCAAACACACGTCAATTCAGACTATATTGTTTATGTTACTATCGTTAGCTGACCATGAAATATAGATAACAAGATGTTTGTCCCAGACTGATGTCACATTAGGTCTTCTTATAGATGGATGACTCAACACCTTCTCAAGTTCTTAAAAAGATAAGGACAGACGGCATCTACCTCAAAGGTAGACATGCCGATGACCGGCAGAAAATGGAGTCTGGCCTTATTAACTTTTCATCAGGGAACCCACTTTTTCCTTGTTCTCCACTTGACGGATCACTCTGAAACTTTCTAGGAAGAAACCGCTGAGGTGGTTGAATAATTTTAGGAACGTTTTGAATAGATTTGTCAAACTGCATCAAAGTTATTAGAGAAAGAAAATGCATTTCCTATGGTAACTTGGTCCTAACTATAACTACACAGTGGTGACTGTAATATTATAATAGAATTTTTGAAAATCTGCTTAGGTCCTTATGGGAGACTTGCAAGACAGATGATACTACTGGAAGCACAGAACTGAAAAATTAGAGCACAGATTAATTAGTTTAAGGCTATGCTAAAATATGTATTCCCTCTAAGTAGTGGCAAAATACTTAAAAGTGGTCTTGAGAGCTCTTAGAAGCATGGTTGGTCCTAATAATGTATGACTTGGGAGAATGATCATATCATAAGAATGCTTCTTCTATATATTGTACACTTCGGAGGCCTGCGCTCTGGGGTCTCTCATGGGGTTGAATAGTGTTGAGGTACACAAGAGAGAAGACAATGGTATCTGCTCATCTATTCCAATGACAATGCAAAGTTTTAGCATTGTTTACATTTTTACCCGTTCATTTGCTTTGGATGCTTGAATAATGGAGAAGGCTACATATATTCTACAGCACACATCTGCCAGCTGCTTCTGGGCATGTCTATCAGTTGTGCTGGTGGAAGGATCTTTTTAATCTGAATGAACCAAATTGAAAGTGAACCTGAGACAAATTACTCTTGCATGAGCACGAAGGAAGAGGTAGGGAGAGTGATAATGAGATGGAAAGAGGGTTGAGCTGAGGACAGAGTCAGCATGCAGACTTGACTGAAAGAAATCTAAAGGGAGGCGGAGAGACTACGGGGCATATTTACAAACCCCATTTGCTACCAGAGCGTAATTTTTTTTGACGCTCCGGTGGCATAGCACCATTTCCCATATTTACAAGGTGGCACTAAGCCACTTAACGTGGCTTAGCGCCACCTTGTAAATATTCCCCTGTCCACCGCAGTCCTCTGCAGCAAAGGGGCGTGCGATGGTGTTGCAGTGGGCGGTCCACCGCAACCCCCATTGCTTTTTGATGCTGCCCTAAATTTACAACGCTGATGCCACGTCAAAAACTAACGCCAGGGAATACCTGGTCTTTGCATGGTGATACGTACGCTTTCTATGTGTGCCACATTCTGGGCACACATAGAGAGAGCAAATCACCATGAAGGATTGTTTATGTGCAGGAAGGTGTCCCTTCCTGCACATAAACAATCGCCCCTGCAGCGCAGGCACCCTTGCTACATGGCGGCAGGGTGCCTGCGCTAGCGCTAGGCAGCTTTTTTCTGCCAGCACTATGGGAAACATAGGGGTGCACCATATTCTTGTGAATACTGTGCATCCATGCATTTAAAAAATGTTGGAGCGCAGGGTTGCCTAATTTGGCGTAGCACCGTGCTCCGTTATTTTTTGTAAATATGCCCCTACCACTTCAGAGATGGAAGGAAGTATTGCTGTCCCTGATTCTTTGCCAATGGATACACAGGAAACAAAAATAATAGAATGGTGGTCATAAAAAGCAAAGATAATGTATTGGGCACATAACAACACGTTAAAAAAAGCTAATGATTGGCCAATATCGAAGCAGCTTAAATATTTAAGTGGATATTAATTTGCATGTTTATGTAGCATTTAAACTAAAAATACATTTGAAATGTCATGTAGAATGTGGGTGAGAGATGAATAGCCCTGGAAGCTGGGGACAATGGTATATGTGGGCATGAAGACTCATGTCATGTGCCCAAGACTTGAATCGCCGTAAGACTATGGAGAAGGGGTAGCATGTCAAGAAGATTAAAGCCAAGAACTGGGAGGACCAGGAGGCAAAAGCATACATGGAGACTGAACAAAATGCTGGATCCACTTGGAGACAGAAGCCAAGAGTTAAAGAGTCATGGAGACTGCAGTGCAATGGGCAAGTCAGTGGGTTTTGAAATGAGCCCAAGAATTGAACCATGCTGGAGAATGAAGACACAAGATGATGAACCGGGGTGAGCCAGGACTTGAGTAGTCATGATTCTGCAGCCAAGGGAATGACATTGCAAGGAGACTGAGGCCAAGAACTGTATAGAAATGGAGTAAGAGTGAGTAAGAATAAATGAGTGAGTATGAGTGAGTGCAGATTGAGATTCTGCAGCCAAGGGAAGACATTGCAAGGAGACTGAGGCCAACAACTGTATAGACATGGAGTAAGAGTGAATAAGAATGAATGATTGAGTATGAGTGAGTGCAGATTGAGATTCTGCAGCCAATGGAAGACATTGCAAGGAGACTGAGCGCAAGAGCTGTATAGACATGGAGTAAGAGTGAGTAAGGATGAATGAGTGAGTAGGAGTGAGTAAGAGTGAGAGCAAATGAGCGAGATGAGACTCAGTGAGTGTTTGTGTGTCACAATGAGTGTGAGTGAATGTGAGTGAGCATGAGTGCTGTTTTATATGCGAGTCTACCGTAGACCCTGACATACTGAAGGTAATTTGTGGATTACAGATGCACCCATGGCAAAATGCTGCGCTTGGCATTCTGTAGGCAATTCTTAGCATAAAGGGCACCTGTGACAATATGCCTACACTGGCAAACTAGAGGTGATACTTGGCATATGTGACGCCCATGCCAACAGGGTGATTTTGGCATACTGGAAATACTTGTTGGCATGGGGGGCATCCATAGCAAAATCCTAGAACAGGTCTTCTAATGGTGATTATTGAAATGTGAGGCTCCCACGTAGAAATACTGGAGATGGCACATTGGGCGTGAAATCCTCGGTATAAGGGAGAACAACCATGCCATACAACAGGAGGGCAACTGTGAGAAGATGTCGGCCCTGTCATACTAGAAGTAATGTTAGGCCCAAGGGTCACCCATGGCTTGTCGATGGCATCAATGGCAAAATGATGTCACTTGCATAACGTATTTGGCACAAGTGAGAACCCACAGCATATGAGTGACACCCATGACGAAATGCTTGCACAGGCACAATGGAGGTACGTTTTGACATATGTGGGCACCCATACCACATTTTGAAAAAATGGGTCATCTACTGTGGAGCATCAGGTTTCATTGACTTGTTGCACCATGAAATTGTCTTTTAAAATACATTGAATCAATTTTTGTAAATTTTTCTCTGGAATAGAATCCCTTACTCCCCAAACCTTAGGCAAGTGGTATGCCAAATCACTTTCAAAGAAAACCAGCTGCCACTGTGTGTTAATCACCTCTATATACATTTTGAAATCGTTATATTGTTCTTTACATTGTTTACAGTTGTTAAAATGAGCCGTAGTTTTATATTCTATAATCTTATATTATGGCATAAACCTAGTTAATCTTAAATGAACAGAATTGAATAGGCATGGAGGCAGAGACCAATGAATGGCCACTAACAGAGAGCACTGTATAGCTCATTCTCTATGGCTTCCATGTCATTGTGAGAGTCAGAAATCACTTACACTTTAGAGAGCAGCTCAGCAGCAGGGCAGGGGGGCGGCTGCATCACACACCTGCGCATGGGCACCTGTTGCATGTTAGAAATGGGATTTCTGGTTGGCTAGGGCTTGCGCCAAAGCCAGACAGAAACCACCACTCTAGTCAGGGCTGGGGAGTTACACGCCAAAGATAACCCCTGCTCACCCCCTTGGTAGCTTGGCACGAGCAGTCAGGCTTATCTCTGAGGCAATGTGTAAAGCGTTTGCGCGCGCACCCAGCAACAACACCCAAGGCCCACCACAAAGGAAACTCCACACAAGGTATTATATAAAAATAACCTCTGTATTATACCACAATACATTAGATAAAAACACACACTCTACAATGTGCCAACAGGCACGGGCAGAATTACAAGGGATTATATGTACAGGGGACAGGGCCACATGGACCACTGTCAGGAATTAGCACTCTTAGAACTTAGCATAGAAAATTACTGTAGCACAAAATAACACCTAGCACACAACCAGTAACTACTGGTATCAGGTAAGTACCACCTACGCAACCCTAACCACCTTAGGAAAATATTGCGCAGGGAATCAGGACCTCACTAGCACCACCTGTACTAGGGAGAAAACAACCACCTAAGTATCACAATACCTATAGGGGTCTAAGCACATAAACACATGATGCATAACATTCAGAGGTGTAAAACAAGGCACATGACGCATAAAAACACATTCAGCGGTGCAGGTTAGGAAGAATAGCGCCAAACTCACATTAGCCACCACTGTGGCAGTCCCTAGGCCAACTGGCCTTGAAGGGGCAAGGGCGCCCTGTGTCCAGCAGAGTCAGGGTGCGCCTGCGCAGGCTGCGCAAACCAGGGCGCACAACCTAAACGTAGCAGCTGCCCACTAAGTGCTGGGCAGCTGTAGGACAATGATGGGGCCAACGCTGGAGCCTGGCAGGCTCTGTCCACGGACTGGCCCCTGAGCCCCTCTGGGCTCTGAACGATAAAGAAATGCCCCCGTGTGTTGGAGCGCACCAGCGCTCTAAACAAATATGGCTGGCCCCGTTCGGTGGAGCGCACGAGTGCTCTAAAACAACGATTGAGTCCCACTCGGGGGACTCGTGAGCCTCGCAGGCTGACAACTAATGTGCCCACGTGTTGGAGTACAAATAAACAATTGAATGTGCAGTGTAACATGAAGAGAGAAAAAAATAAATGTTATCCACATTTCATGAAACAAAATATCCAATCCAAAAGAAAACACAGAGATAGATCTCACTGCACTACACTGCACATTCAATTGTTTATTTGTACTCCTTTTTATTGATTGTATATATAAAAAGATCTGTGATTTTTTCACGAAATAGATACCCCGTGTGTGTTTTACATATTTGATCAATTCAGTCAAATAATGTGTTGTTGAGTATCAGTTTTGAACTCATTTTCAAATTAATTTTCTAAAATTAAAAAAAAGATATCATTTCTTCAAACAAAATCCCTTGTTGGCATATTACTTTTTCTTTTGGCCAGAGGCCGGCGCCCCTCCAGGATCAAGTGAGGCCCCCCTACGGGGGGGGCGTCCACCAGCTTGAAGACCCCTGTTCTAGAGCAAGCCCCTGCCCTGTGTAGCCAAGCAGACATGCAAAAATCAAAGTCAACCTAAGGGGGGATTGAAAACGAAGAAGGTAGCTGTCAAGTACTGTAATAAAGGAACTTCCTGTAAAAGAAAACCCACCAGGATCATTGAAGAACTGTTTGTACCCTCTCTCTGTTGACGAGTTTGGAGTAAATTCCGCTCCCTGAACAAACAGGAATCTCAGCACGGGTTTGAATTCTGAGTGATGCTGTAATGACCCCATTACCCCCGACTGTCCTCGAGCAAATTCCAGCCGGTCAGACCTGCTGAAAATGACAGGGATAATGTAAAGTAAATTCCGATACAGACAGAATTCTGTGTGGAAACCACCGAATCTGATTTTCCAGAAGAGAAGTGACTGTGAATATGAGGTCTTTTCCAAACCTGTAATTATAGCTCCCTGGGGTATAGGCGTGCAGGTCACATCCAAACATCTGACATGATGGCAGGCAGGGTGGCAACACTAGAGTTCCATTTGTATGCTCCACTGAGGATGGATGGCTCAGAAACCAGCACCACAGCACTGCGGGTAAACCCTCTAGGGGTGCCAAGGAGAGCGGGTGACACTGGGAAAGTTTCCACACCTAAGAAAAAGGTGCCAAAGGGAACAATAGGGGCGCCAATAATCCGGATCCATGGGAGATGGTAAAGGAGATGGTTGGGGATGCAGAAGAAAACTGAGACTATGTTGTACATGGCAATTTTGAACACTTCGGTTGGTCCAAATATTGTAGTACTTGGCAGTCTGTCCATCCCTCACTATTGGTTCGAATCTATAGTCCACTTCGAGGACCAGTACTTTCTCTTCGAAAACCAGTGGTTTCTCTTCAGAGACCAGTGCTTTCTTTTCGGAGAACAGTACTTTCTGTTTGAAGACCAGTACATTCTCTTCGCAGACCAGTACTTTCTGTTTAAAGACCATATTTCATCTTCAGAGACCAGTACTTTGTCTTCAGACATCAGTACTTTCTCTTCGGACACCATTACATTCCAGAGACCAATACTTTCTCTTTGGAAACTATCACGTTCTCTTAAGACACCAGTACTTTCTCTTCCAAGACCAGTACTTTCTGTTCCAAGACCAGTACTTTCTCTTCTGAGACCTGTACTTTCTCTTCTAAGACCAGTACTTTCTCTTTGGAAACTATTACTTTCTCTTGATAAACTAGTACTCTCTCTTCGGAGAGCAGTACATTCCCTGTAGAGACCAGTACTTTCTCTTCAGAAACCAGTACTTTCTCTTCAGAAACCAGTACTTTCTCTTTGAAGAGCAGTACATTCACTTTAGAGGCCGGTACTTTGTCTCCAGAGACCAGTAGTTTCTCTTAGGAGATCAGTACATTCTCTTCGAAGACCAGTACATTCTCTTTAGAGGCCGGTACTTTGTCTGCAGAGACCAGTAGTTTCTCTTAGGAGGCCAGTACATTCTCTTCGAAGACCAGTACATTCTCTTTAGAGGCCGGTACTTTGTCTGCAGAGACCAGTAGTTTCTCTTAGGAGGCCAGTACATTCTCTTCGAAGACCAGTACATTCTCTTCAGAGGCCGGTACTTTGTCTGCAGAGAGCAGTAGTTTCTCTTAGGAGACCAGTACATTCTCTTCGGAGACCAGTACATTCTTTTTTGAGGCCGGTGCTTTGTCTGCAGAGACCAGTAGTTTCTCTTAGGAGACCAGTACATTCTCTTCGAAGACCAGTACATTCTTTTTAGAGGCCGGTACTTTGTCTGCAGAGACCAGTAGTTTCTCTTAGGAGGCCAGTACATTCTCTTCGAAGACCAGTACATTCTCTTTAGAGGCCGGTACTTTGCCTGCAGAGACCAGTAGTTTCTCTTAGGAGACCAGTACATTCTCTTCGAAGACCAGTACATTCTCTTTAGAGGCCGGTACTTTGCCTGCAGAGACCAGTAGTTTCTCTTAGGAGACCAGTACATTCTCTTTGAAGACCAGTACATTCTTTTTAGAGGCCGGTACTTTGCCTGCAGAGACCAGTAGTTTCTCTTAGGAGACCAGTACATTCTCTTCGAAGACCATATTCTTTTTAGAGGCCGGTACTTTGCCTGCAGAGACCAGTAGTTTCTCTTAGGAGACCAGTACATTCTCTTCGAAGACCAGTACATTCTTTTTAGAGGCCGGTGCTTTGCCTGCAGAGACCAGTAGTTTCTCTTATGAGACCAGTACATTCTCTTCGAAGACCAGTACATTCTTTTTAGAGGCCGGTGCTTTGCCTGCAGAGACCAGTAGTTTCTCTTATGAGACCAGTACATTCTCTTTGAAGACCAGAACTCTCATTGAGTTAAACAGTTCGAAAGCTTAGGGGACACGCGAAAACAGTATCTCTGGATCTTACCCAATAATGGCTCAACATTTTAAGAATATTTTTTAGTTTTACTCATATACTTTTTGAGCTATAATAATGGAAAGTCTCATCTGTATATTTCAAAGCATATTTCTAAGCAACAGTTCTCAGCTGCTTGGAGAATGCATGCTTTGTGCTGGTGGGAACATAATTCAATCTGAATGAAGCAATTTCTGCTGTGTGATCAGACATGAATAAAAATGCACATTTTTCTTCCAGACTGAGACAGAGATCAGGAGTAGAATAACAGAGAGGGAGACCGACAATGAATTGGTAAAGAGGGTGAAACGAGGACAAAAAGAGCATGAAGACTGACTAAAGATGAATCCGTTTTGGGAGGTCTCCGAGACATGAAGTCTGGAGGACAAAAAACAAGGACGACCGAAAGGCAGATGAAGGATTAGGGGCTAAGCGGCATATTTACAAAGCCATTTTGAGGTATCGAAGCCTGCGATTTGCAAATTCATAGGGTTCGTGACTGTGAAATAGCTTTTTGGTACGTACCAAAGTAATTTTGCGTTTCAGAAAATGTTTACTGAATTGCAAAATGGATTTAGAAAGGCAAAAAAAATGGCCATGTGGAAGAGGCGTATTTAGGGTGCCCCTTTCAAATTGCAACTCGCAATGCAATGTATCAAGGCAAAATTAGAAAAGTTACTGACTCCCGAGTTGGGGGGATAACCTCTTTGTAAATGGAAAGTGGTCCCCTTCGGACACCTTTCCCTTTGTGAATATTTAAAAAAGTTTTTTGCGGAGTAGGAAGAAGTCAAAGTGACCACTGCCTAGTTTCAAACTATTCAAAAAAGAAGATTTTTTTTTAACTCAGCCCCGGTAATTTAAGGACATCAGGCTGCATTTAAAGTATATATATTTGTAAAAAGCAAGAAGAGACATGATGGTCTGCTGACACCTGGAGGCCACCATCGCTGTGATGTCCACCAATCAGAGATAGTTTCTTATCTACATCATGAGCAGCAATGAAGTAGTCTGAATTGCAACCCACTCTGGAATTTTGTGAACTGCTTCTTAGGTCAGTTTGCTAAATTACATTCCATTCACAAAAAACAGTTGGGTGCACCTTGGTACAAAGGTGCCTGTGTTACAGGCAGGAGAGTTTTCATGCAGAAAAGGACACCTTCCTGCACAAAAACAATCCTTAAAGACATTCCTCTTTCTATTTCTGCTGCAGAATGCAGCACGTATAGAAAAAGGAAACAACGAGGAGAATTACAGCAGTATCACCTGGTTACGTCTGGTTCAGGGAATTTTGGCACAAACCCAGGGTTACTCACCTTTGTAAATTAGGGATTGCTTCAAAATCCATGGGTGGACGCATGGGAACGCTCATGCTCCACCCAAGGAATGCCTCCCTGAGGCACAGTAACGTAATGTGCTGCCTTTTGGTATTAAATGGGACAAACCCCATGCATTGTAGATTACTGATACAATTTTGAATTGTGGCTTTGCCAAAAAAGTGGTGGACCCTCGACGCCAGATTTTAGTAAACTGCGCCTAAATTTAAAGGCTAAGAGTTCATTAAACATGCACAATAGGGAAACGACTCTATGTTAACCTCTTAGTAGCACCATTGGCTGGTGATATCTGCATATAAAGACGGGGAACTTGTTTGATGATTACTGTGGGGCTACCTGTCTGTAGACCACACCTGCCAGGTCTGCAAAGCCAGAGGCCAGAGCGCCACATCTGCAAGGCAGTGGCACCGGTTCACTATACTTCCACGCTATGCAGCGCAGCATGGAACTTCTGTACTGCACTGCGTGAAAGGGGGAGACCAACGCAGCGGTCAGAATATGTTTTGTGCAGGAAGGCGTACCTTCCTACACAAAACTATTCTTAGAGGCTTAGTCCTCTTCGTATGTATGCGGTAGAATGCAGCACACATGTAAAGTGGAAGTGACGAGGAGAAATAAAGATACTAATTAGATATTGCCAGCCTGAGGTAGCCACACCATTCTGGTGCAAACCCAGGCCTACAGACTTTAGTTAATCTGGATTTGCATCACACTCTGTGTGTAGATGCGCGGGAATGCCCATGCTCCACCTTGGATTACCTCCCTAATGCTGCATTACAAGTCACGCAAGCCACATAAATCGGGCTTTGTGCGGCTTCGTAAATCCCGAAATACATTTTGCGTCAGAAAGCGTCAAAAAAGTGATGCAAAACTGATGCAAAATGTTAGCAAATCTGGGCCCAAGTATCTGACTTTGGGAAACCACTGAGTGGGTCTGGAGTTGAGTTTATGCCACCACCATCTTCAATTTAGACAGAGATCTCTTTTTATGTACATTACTATGGTTCATGTGCTGACTAAGCAATTCACAGTGTGGAAAAAAAAAAACATTTCCTCCTCCTCCAGTCGTTAATTTGTGCCGGTACTTGCAGCTGGTGAGCACCGGGACTCATTTTTGAGGACTTGGACTTATTTTTCAACATCAGATTTTCCTCCAGAGCAAATGAGAGAAAAGCAGACAAGGGAGAATGAATGAAGAAGAGAATGGTAGGAAAACAAAGAGAGAAAGCACAGATGAAAAAGAATCTGCAAGTGAGACAAAGAGACAGGAAGTGTCGGAGGTGGAATCAAGACTAGGCAGCTTCAGCGTTTGGCACCGCTCCTGAGAACACCGCTGCCCCTTCCACTGTTTGGTTTTACAAAGCGAGCACTGCTGGTCTCTGAAACGGAGGCTTGAAGATCTGTTCTTCTTCCTGTCACTGCACCTCAGAGTTATAATTAATTTTGTTATCAGACATCTCAGACATTTTTCACAGAACATGCGGGAGGTGCAAACTTCAGCGATCAGAAAGTGGCACCTTGGCAGCCTGCTGAAGCGCTTCAAGTGTGGGGCACAGACATCTTCTAAGCTGCACGGGCGTGTTCTAGTCAGAGCTGCACACTGAGTCCAAAGCGGGTGACGCTCCATGGCACAGGCGCCGGAGCTGGGGACAGTTAGTGAGTGAAGTTCCCTTAGTCCGATGAGCAGACGCCCTCCCTCGTCTCGGTCCTGTGGCCGAGCTGTTAGAACCGCAACCAGCCTTTAATGCGTGTAGACGCACTGCATTAGACTCGGGGTAAGAACGCCCTGGCCAGACACTGCACAGATCCCAGTGATGAAGACAGTGTTAGTGAGAGAAGCTCCCAGCCTCTGAGGAGTGCAGACACTGCATTACACCCCAGTGATAAAGACAGTGTTAGTGAGAGAAGCTCCCAGCCTCTGGGGAGTGCAGACACTGCGTTAGACCACAGTGATAAAGACAGGATGCTAGTGAGAGAAGCTCCCTGCCTCTGAGGAGTGCAGACACTGCATTAGACCCCATCGATGAAGACAGTGTTAGTGAGAGAAGCTCCCAGCCTCTGGGGAGTGCAGACACTGCATTAGACCCCATCGATGAAGACAGTGTTAGTGAGAGAAGCTCCCAGCCTCTGGGGAGTGCAGACACTGCACAGATCCCAGTGATAAAGACAGGATGCTAGTGAGAGAAGCTCCCAGCCTCTGAGGCATGCAGACACGACACTGCATTAGACCCAAAGTGATGTAGACAGTGTTAGAGAGAGAAGCTCCCAGCCTCTGTGGAGTGCAGACACTGCATTAGACCCCATCGATGAAGACAGTGTTAGAGAGAGAAGCTCCCAGCCTCTGTGGAGTGCAGACACTGCATTAGACCCCCGTGATGAAGACAGTGTTAGTGAGAGAAGCTCCCAGCCTCTGAGGAGTGCAGACACTGCATTAGACCCCATCGATGAAGACAGTGTTAGTGAGAGAAGCTCCCATCCTCTAAGGCGTGCAGACACTGCATTAGACCCCATCGATGAAGACAGTGTTAGTGAGAGAAGCTCCCAGCCTCTGGGGAGTGCAGACACTGCATTAGACCCCATCGATGAAGACAGTGTTAGTGAGAGAAGCTCCCAGCCTCTGGGGAGTGCAGACACTGCACAGATCCCAGTGATAAAGACAGGATGCTAGTGAGAGAAGCTCCCAGCCTCTGAGGCATGCAGACACGACACTGCATTAGACCCAAAGTGATGTAGACAGTGTTAGTGAGAGAAGCTCCCAGCCTCTGTGGAGTGCAGACACTGCATTAGACCCCATCGATGAAGACAGTGTTAGTGAGAGAAGCTCCCAGCCTCTGAGGCGTGCAGACACTGCATTAGACCCCATCGATAAAGACAGTGTTAGTGAGAGAAACTCCCAGCCTCTGAGGAGTGCAGACACTGCATTAGACCCCATCGATGAAGACAGTGTTAGTAAGAGAAACTCCCAGCCTCTGAGGAGTGCAGACACTGCATTAGACCACAGTGATAAAGACAGGATGCTAGTGAGAGAAGCTCCCAGCCTCTGAGGCATGCAGACACGACACTGCATTAGACTCAAAGTGATGTAGACAGTGTTAGAGAGAGAAGCTCCTAGCCTCTGAGGAGTGCAGACACTGCATTAGACCCCATCGATGAAGACAATGTTAGTGAGAGAAGCTCCCAGCCTCTGGGGAGTGCAGACACTGCATTAGACCCCATCGAAGAAGACAGTGTTAGTGAGAGAAGCTCCCATCCTCTAAGGCGTGCAGACACTGCATTAGACCCCATCGATAAAGACAGTGTTAGTGAGAGAAACTCCCAGCCTCTGAGGAGTGCAGACACTGCATTAGACCACAGTGATAAAGACAGGATGCTAGTGAGAGAAGCTCCCAGCCTCTGAGGCATGCAGACACGACACTGCATTAGAACCCAGTGATGTAGACAGTGTTAGTGAGAGAAGCTCCTAGCCTCTGAGGAGTGCAGACACTGCATTAGACCCCATCGATGAAGACAGTGTTAGTGAGAGAAGCTCCCAGCCTCTGAGGCGTGCAGACACTGCATTAGACCCCATCGATAAAGACAGTGTTAGTGAGAGAAACTCCCAGCCTCTGAGGAGTGCAGACACTGCATTAGACCACAGTGATAAAGACAGGATGCTAGTGAGAGAAGCTCCCAGCCTCTGAGGCATGCAGACACGACACTGCATTAGACCCAAAGTGATGTAGACAGTGTTAGTGAGAGAAGCTCCCAGCCTCTGTGGAGTGCAGACACTGCATTAGACCCCATCGATGAAGACAGTGTTAGTGAGAGAAGCTCCCAGCCTCTGAGGCGTGCAGACACTGCATTAGACCCCATCGATAAAGACAGTGTTAGTGAGAGAAACTCCCAGCCTCTGAGGAATGCAGACACTGCATTAGACCCCATCGATGAAGACAGTGTTAGTAAGAGAAACTCCCAGCCTCTGAGGAGTGCAGACACTGCATTAGACCACAGTGATAAAGACAGGATGCTAGTGAGAGAAGCTCCCAGCCTCTGAGGCATGCAGACACGACACTGCATTAGACTCAAAGTGATGTAGACAGTGTTAGAGAGAGAAGCTCCTAGCCTCTGAGGAGTGCAGACACTGCATTAGACCCCATCGATGAAGACAATGTTAGTGAGAGAAGCTCCCAGCCTCTGGGGAGTGCAGACACTGCATTAGACCCCATCGAAGAAGACAGTGTTAGTGAGAGAAGCTCCCATCCTCTAAGGCATGCAGACACTGCATTAGACCCCATCGATAAAGACAGTGTTAGTGAGAGAAACTCCCAGCCTCTGAGGAGTGCAGACACTGCATTAGACCACAGTGATAAGACAGGATGCTAGTGAGAGAAGCTCCCAGCCTCTGAGGCATGCAGACACGACACTGCATTAGAACCCAGTGATGTAGACAGTGTTAGTGAGAGAAGCTCCTAGCCTCTGAGGAGTGCAGACACTGCATTAGACCCCATCGATGAAGACAGTGTTAGTGAGAGAAGCTCCCAGCCTCTGAGGCGTGCAGACACTGCATTAGACCCCATCGATAAAGACAGTGTTAGTGAGAGAAACTCCCAGCCTCTGAGGAGTGCAGACACTGCATTAGACCACAGTGATAAAGACAGGATGCTAGTGAGAGAAGCTCCCAGCCTTTGAGGCATGCAGACACGACACTGCATTAGACCCAAAGTGATGTAGACAGTGTTAGTGAGAGAAGCTCCCAGCCTCTGTGGAGTGCAGACACTGCATTAGACCCCATCGATGAAGACAGTGTTAGTGAGAGAAGCTCCCAGCCTCTGAGGCGTGCAGACACTGCATTAGACCCCATCGAAGAAGACAGTGTTAGTGAGAGAAGCTCCCATCCTCTAAGGCGTGCAAACACTGCATTAGACCCCATCGATAAAGACAGTGTTAGTGAGAGAAACTCCCAGCCTCTGAGGAGTGCAGACACTGCATTAGACCACAGTGATAAAGACAGGATGCTAGTGAGAGAAGCTCCCAGCCTCTGAGGCATGCAGACACGACACTGCATTAGAACCCAGTGATGTAGACAGTGTTAGTGAGAGAAGCTCCTAGCCTCTGAGGAGTGCAGACACTGCATTAGACCCCATCGATGAAGACAGTGTTAGTGAGAGAAGCTCCCAGCCTCTGAGGCGTGCAGACACTGCATTAGACCCCATCGATAAAGACAGTGTTAGTGAGAGAAACTCCCAGCCTCTGAGGAGTGCAGACACTGCATTAGACCACAGTGATAAAGACAGGATGCTAGTGAGAGAAGCTCCCAGCCTCTGAGGCATGCAGACACGACACTGCATTAGACCCAAAGTGATGTAGACAGTGTTAGTGAGAGAAGCTCCCAGCCTCTGTGGAGTGCAGACACTGCATTAGACCCCATCGATGAAGACAGTGTTAGTGAGAGAAGCTCCCAGCCTCTGAGGCGTGCAGACACTGCATTAGACCCCATCGAAGAAGACAGTGTTAGTGAGAGAAGCTCCCATCCTCTAAGGCGTGCAAACACTGCATTAGACCCCATCGATAAAGACAGTGTTAGTGAGAGAAACTCCCAGCCTCTGAGGAGTGCAGACACTGCATTAGACCACAGTGATAAAGACAGGATGCTAGTGAGAGAAGCTCCCAGCCTCTGAGGCATGCAGACACGACACTGCATTAGAACCCAGTGATGTAGACAGTGTTAGTGAGAGAAGCTCCTAGCCTCTGAGGAGTGCAGACACTGCATTAGACCCCATCGATGAAGACAGTGTTAGTGAGAGAAGCTCCCAGCCTCTGAGGCGTGCAGACACTGCATTAGACCCCATCGATGAAGACAGGATGCTAGTGAGAGAAGCTCCCAGCCTCTGAGGAGTGCAGACACTGCATTAGACCACAGTGATAAAGACAGGATGCTAGTGAGAGAAGCTCCCAGCCTCTGAGGCATGCGGACACGACACTGCATTAGACGCAAAGTGATGTAGACAGTGTTAGAGAGAGAAGCTCCTAGCCTCTGAGGAGTGCAGACACTGCATTAGACCCCATCGATGAAGACAATGTTAGTGAGAGAAGCTCCCAGCCTCTGGGGAGTGCAGACACTGCATTAGACCCCATCGAAGAAGACAGTGTTAGTGAGAGAAGCTCCCATCCTCTAAGGCGTGCAGACACTGCATTAGACCCCATCGATAAAGACAGTGTTAGTGAGAGAAACTCCCAGCCTCTGAGGAGTGCAGACACTGCATTAGACCACAGTGATAAAGACAGGATGCTAGTGAGAGAAGCTCCCAGCCTCTGAGGCATGCAGACACGACACTGCATTAGACCCAAAGTGATGTAGACAGTGTTAGTGAGAGAAGCTCCCAGCCTCTGTGGAGTGCAGACACTGCATTAGACCCCATCGATGAAGACAGTGTTAGTGAGAGAAGCTCCCAGCCTCGGAGGCGTGCAGACACTGCATTAGACCCCATCGATAAAGACAGTGTTAGTGAGAGAAACTCCCAGCCTCTGAGGAGTGCAGACACTGCATTAGACCCCATCGATGAAGACAGTGTTAGTAAGAGAAACTCCCAGCCTCTGAGGAGTGCAGACACTGCATTAGACCACAGTGATAAAGACAGGATGCTAGTGAGAGAAGCTCCCAGCCTCTGAGGAGTGCAGACACTGCATTAGACCACAGTGATAAAGACAGGATGCTAGTGAGAGAAGCTCCCAGCCTCTGAGGCATGCAGACACGACACTGCATTAGACCGAAAGTGATGTAGACAGTGTTAGAGAGAGAAGCTCCTAGCCTCTGAGGAGTGCAGACACTGCATTAGACCCCATCGATGAAGACAATGTTAGTGAGAGAAGCTCCCAGCCTCTGGGGAGTGCAGACACTGCATTAGACCCCATCGAAGAAGACAGTGTTAGTGAGAGAAGCTCCCATCCTCTAAGGCGTGCAGACACTGCATTAGACCCCATCGATAAAGACAGTGTTAGTGAGAGAAACTCCCAGCCTCTGAGGAGTGCAGATACTGCATTAGACCACAGTGATAAAGACAGGATGCTAGTGAGAGAAGCTCCCAGCCTCTGAGGCATGCAGACACGACACTGCATTAGAACCCAGTGATGTAGACAGTGTTAGTGAGAGAAGCTCCCAGTCTCTGGGGAGTGCAGACACTGCATTAGACCACAGTGATAAAGACAGGATGTTAGTGAGAGAAGCTCCCTGCTTCTGAGGAGTGCAGACACTGCATTAGACCCCATCGATGAAGACAGTGTTAGTGAGAGAAGCTCCCAGCCTCGGGGGAGTGCAGACACTGCATTAGACCACAGTGATAAAGACAGGATGTTAGTGAGAGAAGCTCCCTGCTTCTGAGGAGTGCAGACACTGCATAAGACCCCAGTGATGAAGACATCGTTAGTGAGAGAAGCTCCCAGCCTCTGTGGCGTGCAGGCTCACTGCATTAGACCCCAGTAATGAAGACAGCGTTTGTGAGAGAAGCTCCCAGCCTCTGAGGCGTGCAGACACTGCATTAGACCCCATCGATGAAGACAGTGTTAGTGAGAGAAGCTCCCAGCCTCTGGGGAGTGCAGACACTGCATTAGACCACAGTGATAAAGACAGGATGTTAGTGAGAGAAGCTCCCTGCTTCTGAGGAGTGCAGACACTGCATAAGACCCCAGTGATGAAGACATCGTTAGTGAGAGAAGCTCCCAGCCTCTGTGGCGTGCAGGCTCACTGCATTAGACCCCAGTAATGAAGACAGCGTTTGTGAGAGAAGCTCCCAGCCTCTGAGGCGTGCAGACACTGCATTAGACCCCATCGATGAAGACAGTGTTAGTGAGAGAAGCTCCCAGCCTCGGGGGAGTGCAGACACTGCATTAGACCACAGTGATAAAGACAGGATGTTAGTGAGAGAAGCTCCCTGCTTCTGAGGAGTGCAGACACTGCATAAGACCCCAGTGATGAAGACATCGTTAGTGAGAGAAGCTCCCAGCCTCTGTGGCGTGCAGGCTCACTGCATTAGACCCCAGTAATGAAGACAGCATTTGTGAGAGAAGCTCCCAGCCTCTGAGGCGTGCAGGCTAACTGCATTAGCCCCAGTGATGAAGACAGTGTGTTAGTGAGAGAAGCTCCCAGTCTCTGAGGAGTGCAGACACTGCATTAGACCCCAGTGATGAAGACAGTGTGTTAGTGAGAGAAGCTCCCAGTCTCTGAGGAGTGCAGACACTGCATTAGACCCCAGTGATGAAGACAATATGTTAGTAAAAGAATCTCCCAGCCTCTGAGAAGTGTAGACACTGCATTACATCCCAATGATGAAAACAATAGCATTAGTGAGAGAAGCTCCCAGACTCCGAGGAGAGCAGACACTGCATTAGACTCCAGTGATCCTATTGATGAAGACAACATGTTAGTGGGAGCCCGTTTTCATGTGCGAGGAGGAGGGGGCAGCCTAACTACAAGCCCCAGGAGTCATTGCCTTTCGCGGCCGTTGCCGCCATCATCAACTTGCGCCCGGAGGCGCATAAAGTGCCTGCTTGGGTCCCGCAGCGCGGGAGCCCGTTTTCGTGTGCGAGGAGGGGGCAGCCTAACTACAAGCCCCAGGAGTCCATTACCTTTCGCGATTGCTGCCGCCTTCATCAACCTGCGCCCGGAGGCGCAGAAAGTGCCCGCTAGGGTCCTGCAGCACGGGGCGTTCGGGTCCCGCAGCGCGGGGCGCTCGCGGGTGTGCCTGGGCCGCGCCTGGGCAAAGTCCGGGCCAAGGGCGGGCCTGTCTGTGCCCGTCAGAGCTCGGAGGAGGCTGGGCTGGGCCACCCCTTAATATCGACGCCCCCAGAACCAGGACCATCATGAGGAAGACAAAATCACGAACAACAGAGGAGATAACTGTAACATCCCTAGATACTTTCCTGGCAAAAGCTACATTAGCCTTAGAAAAAGAGATTGCTCTTAGGGAAAGGAGACTTTTGCAGGGCCATGGGGGCGGGCATCCATCTTCCTTAGTCACTGCTGTAATACAGGGGAGATGAAACAAAAGTAGATGGACTTGTTTCTAAAGAACTGTTGGTGGCTTCAAATTCACCCGCAGAATACCCACAGCTCGACATTATACATTGTGAGAATCCAATAGCCCCTCCTACTACCAACGGGAAACGCAAAAGGGGCCATGCGCTTCTACATTCCAAATGTCCAGCTAAGAAGATCAGAAAGGTTACCCTCCCAGTGAGCTCAACTTGTGGCAATAGTCAGCAACATCTCAGTCCAATATCCTCTCCAGATTGGGTTAACCTGCTTGACAAATTCAAACAACAACTACAACCAATGTATGCTTGCTTAGACTCTATAGATTGCTTTTTAAGGTTTAAGCCAGTCCAAAATGGTACAACATTCGGTGGCAGATTCCGGTGCTAGCTCAGCCACCCCTAGCCTTCAGTCAAAACCTACGACCATTTTTTTGAAACAAGCCCTGGCACACATTTGTGTTAATTGAATAATATCAATAACATCAGTTTCAAAGTCAGTATATACAAACAAATGCACAATTTAATAGTTGTTCTTATTGAGACTCCAGCCAACACGTGTTTCGTCGCTCGGGACAAGACACCCGCGACTTCCTCAGGGCTTTAATTCAATGGAAAGGTCTTGTGTGCCTTCTGACTGTTAATGATTCCGTTCCAGTCTAAATGTGGCTGGACAAGTTGCAGTATATTCCAATACGGGGTTTTGTTAAAGCAGATATCGATACCGCACGATGTATAATACACTCCGTGCTAAGATATGTGCTGTAAAGTAAATCAGCCCACGACGTGCTATATTTCGCAGCGCCGATTTGGACTCAGTCATTAACGCCCTGGAAACTCCCTACACTCTCAGTCCTCGACTCTAGCAGTCATTAACGCCCTGGAAACTCCCTACACTCTCACTCCCTACACTCTCAGTCCTCGACTCTAGCAGTCATTAACGCCCTGGAAACTCCCTACACTCTCACTCCCTACACTCTCAGTCCTCGACTCTAGCAGTCATTAACGCCCTGGAAACTCCCTACACTCTCACTCCCTACACTCTCAGTCCTCGACTCTAGCAGTCATTAACGCCCTGGAAACTCCCTACACTCTCACTCCCTACACTCTCAGTCCTCGACTCTAGCAGTCATTAATGCCCTGGAAACTCCCTACACTCTCAGTCCTCGACTCTAGCAGTCATTAACGCCCTGGAAACTCCCTATATTTGCTTCATGACTGCAAAATTTGTATTTTCAGCTCTTCGGACTAAGAGAAGCTCTACAGAACGGGGAGTTATATTATTTGACCATCTAAACTAATTGTAACTTTATGAACATGAATTGGTGTGTGGTATTAAATATGATTTTACTTGACCATTTATACTAATTGTAACTTTTTGAAAATGAATTAGACTGTGGTTTTATATATGTTATTTGGACTTGTTATGGGGGACGCGCCATCCCAACTGTATGTGGTAACAATTTTCTTTTATAATGAATTAATGTTAGTTTTTAGAAAAGCTGTTATTTGTAAATACTGCTATTTTAAATGGAAAAAGTATAATATTAATTATTAATTGATTTTAAACCCTTTTTTTGATCAAATGGCATTAGAAAAATTGCATTCTGTACTTTTATGGATACATCAAATGCGAATAAAGGGGCATATTATCAAGAGAAGGCGTTAAAATTATCGCTGCTTTATCGGCAGAAAACTGCCGCTAAAGCGGCGACAATGGGCTTGATAATATGCCGCAAAGAATTCCAATAGAAGCTCATGTTCTGGTGTCAACATGGGCTTCTATTGGAATTCTCTAGTGAATATTATCAAGCCCATTATCGCCGCTTTAGCGGCAGTTTTCTGCCGCTACAGCGGCGATAATGTTAACGCCGTGGTTGATAATATGCCCCAAAGTCTCTTAACTTGACTTGAGAAAAGCTCCCAGGCTCGCAGACACTGCTTTCGATTCCATCAATGAAGACAGCGTATTAGTGAGAGAAACTTCCAGCCTCTGAGGTGTGCAGACACACTGCGTTAATGTTGGGTTCCAAGTGAGAACACCTTCTAAAAACCTCTTCTGCCCCTAGGTAGGTGAATGTAGGTAACAATGCACTCCCTGATTGTGTGGGTTAAAACGGGGAAAGGGAGTGAGAGAGAAACACTGGGCTGGAGCTCCCTCTTGGAATGGATTCTCCAAGGGCTGGGAGCCGAACTGGGTAATCTCAATGGAGGTGGAGTGGTAAGTCATTGCACCAGCTGTATGGTGAGTAGGAATCTACTGGTACATACTCTGGTACAAGCCTGAGTAATACAGCAAACTGTAAGAGAGATTCAGACTTTGCAGAAATGGCAGTTGAAGGTGCGATGCTGTGCAACCACAGAGCAGGATATCAGATGGAGACCCTAGGACTCCACTGCAACCCGACTGTAGAGGAGCCGAGGAGGTAGGAATGGGATAGGAGACCCGAAGGCCTCATGCACGACAGCAAGCCGCAATAATAGAGGAAAATGGAGGGATTCCTGTATGAGAGTGAAGGATTCATTAATGGATGCAGAGCGTCACAAGAAGTAGCAACTCTTGGCTAGGCACAGACTTCCTGTCAGAGTGGCCTTACCCTAGAAACACACCAGAAAAGGGAACTAAGGGACTTATTTACAAGCCTCTTGTGCCGCTGGTGCATCACTTTTAATATTGGAAGTGCACAAGCTATTACTCTGTTTAGTGGCCCAGTCTTCAGTATAGTTGTTCATAATGTTTAGCCCCAACAGGAGCTACTCCTGATCCCAATGTCTGTGACGAGCCTGAATCCTGACAATTAGAGCTTGGCCATGGGGAAGGTTCCCAGCCTCTATGGCATGTAGACACTGAATTAGACAGCGGTGGCGAGGATGGTATGTCAGAGGGAGAAGCTCTCCACTCCTGAGGTATACAAACACACTGCATTAGACCCTTGTGATAGGGAAGGTTGGTTACTGAGAGAAGCTCACAGTCAAAGGTGTGTAGACGCACTACAATAGGCCATCATGATGGATGGAGGTCCTTCAGTGGGAAACGTAGCTGGCCTCGAGGTCTGCAGACACACTGCAGTACACAGGTAAGTAAGGTTAGATTTTCAATGTCTAACTCCACATATATGTTCCTTGGTGATATCTTCAAGGTGTGTAGATGTGGAGTTAGGAACAGTAAATCTATACTTCCCTATATGCACTTTCTTTCAATATTTTGTTCCTCGATATTCTTGTAACACAATATTCTGGGGGTTGATTTTCAATAGTATGACCATCCAAACTACTATGCATCATTTTCCACATCCGTCCGTCTGGTTTTCGGTCCGTCTATCTCTCCAGCCACCCATTAATCCATACATCCATCCTAATTTCTATGTACCCTGTCATCTATTCATCCTCCGACGACTCAACTCTCATTCTTCTCTCCGTCCATCCTTTCCTCCAATCATTCTTCTCTTCTTCCATCATGCTCTTCATCCTTCTCACAATCCATCCCTCCATTACCCTCTTGCTCCCTCCTTCCCTTTTGTGCTCTCTTGTTCATTTGCTCCTGCAACCCCCATCCCATAGCTCCTTCATACTCTTGCAGCAGCATTTATGAGCTTCTATTTGGAGACCCGCATCTCCAAGTAAAGTTAAAGGAGCTGTGAACATATGTATGAAAACATTATTTAACACAGAACTGCCTAGTGACATCCACCCCTGGCTCATGCAGCTAAAATGGGTGATGCCCCAATTTACAGTTAAAAAAAAGTAGCATTGTGCCTTCTTTGTGTCCAGACCCCCACAGCAGCAGAGGTGGCTGCTAGGGGGATTTAGGAAAAAAAGAAAAGACTTACCGGCTGAACGTCAGCTGTCACCTCTCCTCCGTCCTCCCTTGGTTCCTGGCTCCGGGAACCACCAAGGCTCACAGACTCCCCTAGCCAATCACGATGCTGCTGTCACCAGCATCACATCAGCATCAGGATTGGTCTGAGCACTGTGGTTCAGCACTCAGACGAGGACTGGGAGCATGTGCATGATCTCCACTCAGGCTGTGCAATACCTCCGGGTGGAAAAAATGCTAAGTGAGCATGACTGGCCAGTCCTGGATGGCCGGCCAAACCGTCATGCGCACTTAAGTGCCCACCACTCCTCACCCTGCTGGCTGTGATGACAGCCCAGCCCACCCGCCCCGTAAAACTGCCTCAGTACAGAGAAATAAAATGATAGGAAAATTGTGTTGTTATGATTTTATTTTTCCTTTTTGCACTGGTCAAAGAGCAGTGGTGCGGCGCTAGGAGCCGCAAAGAAGTAGGCTCTTGTGATCACGTTTCTGATTGGTAGAGGGCTCATTGTGTGTTTTGTATTTCTAAAACACAAACCTAGGTCACTAGCAATGGAGCAGTGCAAGAGGGCAAGTCCCAGGGAGGATTCAAGGCAGGAGGGAACAGAGGGAGAGGAAGTGAGACGTCAGCCTATCAGAGGCAGGCAAAGCCAAGGATAATAGATAGAACGATGTAAGTGATTGGCAGGTGAGAGAATCTCCTTGCATCTGATGTGAGCTCCCTCTTCACGTTGTCTTTTAACCACAAACTCACACATTCAACCCAGGTGAGGCCCTTCAGGTAACAGCAACCTTTTCAGAAAATAATGTAGTCAACATTAAGGTGCCAGGCCCCTGGGTAGCTCAGCTTTGTCTTTAGCAGTGGCTAATTTGTAAACATCTATATATAACTGCAGCGGGGGTGGGGGGCAATATTTTCTTGAAAGCCCATCACCAGCACTGCCAAACACCAAGGCTGCCTAGCCTTGGTTCAACCCATACTTCTTTCTTCCACCACCCAACATGTCTTGTCTCTTTATCTCACTCTTACTGGTTCTTTCTCATCTCCCTTATTCTCCTTTCTTTCTCTTGCTCTGTATCAAATACTAATGATGAAAAATAAGTGAGTTCCAGCAACAAGCAACTGCAACCACCAGCACAAATTAAGCACTGCCTTACCTCTACAGGTCTTTGTTTATGTGAACATCCTTCTTCACTGTAGTAGTCACATGAAAAAGAGACAGATACACAGCACTGAAAGCATATAGTCTCATGTTTTAATCCATGTTTTTCTACAATCCATGCAGGAAACAGAAATGAGTTAACATCCATGTATTACTGCAAGTGACAATAATGGAGCTCAGCTTCAGGCTGCCATAAAATCGAGTCCCCCGGGGGCCACCTGCGCATTCCAGGTATTGTGTTCCATGTGTTTCTTCTGTAATTCATAACCTTTGCAACTATCTCCATTATAATGTCAATTAACACAAATTACAGAGATAAACTTGTCATATTAGACTGGAAGAGACCCCAGGAGAGGGCCTTATTGCTATTGTAAAAATGACACCCCATAAAAGAGTCTTTTGGCATCGTGAAAGCGGTAACACGGATTTTGTTCCCCATAGCTGTTTAGAAAGTGTGATAGATAAATGTAGTAACCAATTAGGGCCTGGTTTATATTACAAGAGGTTCATAATCCCTGTCCTTCAAAAATGGACACTTGATGGGCAAGAACAGCAGTGCATTCTGGGAAGAGGATGTCATTCTGGGGTGTAGGTGCCATTTTGCTGTTGGCTGGTCTGACTGGTTCTGGGCTCTGGGTCCTAGCGTGAAAAACCATGCCATCTTATACTTGATGCCAATGGCCAACATTGTGTAAAAGGAGCAACTCAATGCAAACCTTCCAGGATACCGGGGGGGGGGGGGGGTATGTATACATACAAGGGAATGCAAAGGGATTCATTTGATGGTCACTGGGTATCCTTAAAACCTGGCATGGATCTGGTTGTTGTACCAATGGTGCACTAGAGGGGTAGCAGCGTACCCCTTATTTTACCTATGGCCCACAGCAACCACTGGAATTCTGATTTTTATTTAATTTCACCCATTTTTTCTTACCTTTGGGATTACCTCGTTAGAGGAACATGTTAGATCTCCTGGAAATTCTGAGGAAACTATAAATTTCTATTTAGATCTATGACATTTAAAGTTTCTTTCATTATTTAAAGA
Source organism: Triturus cristatus (assembly GCF_964204655.1). Lineage (NCBI taxonomy): Eukaryota > Metazoa > Chordata > Amphibia > Caudata > Salamandridae > Triturus > Triturus cristatus. The sequence continues at coordinate 1,139,447,209 of NC_140593.1, read as the reverse complement.
GAGAAATGTATAAAAAAAATCAAATCTGACCAAGAATTGCAATGGTGCAACTGAGAAAAGCCTTAATGATGGAACTAATGCCGACCTGTACAGATGTTTGATCACTTCTCATGATCATGGTTTCAGTGTGGTGGATTTGTGCTATTTACACTGGTTCCACTGACGGGTATAGAGGAATTCCATCAGGAAATTCAAGGTAGGCAGAATTACCATTAACATCCTGCATTTCCTCATGGAATTGTTGCTCTTATGAGTTAATCCCCACTGAACAGGGGATTTCTGTGCAGACCCGGTTTCACAGAGCCGATGCCTGAACATTGTTCTGGACATGTACCAGTTGTTAAAGGCCCTCTCTCTATTTATAGGTCCTCTCCTGCAAGTTGGATCTATAGCTCGGGCTCAGGGCCTGTAACCACCTGTATAAATCTTTCCAGCGTCTATATTGATCTTATATTTGTTTTCCAGCCTTGCCTTCTTTCACTTGAAACTTTGATCTGCACTCAGGACTATTTATTATATTATTTTTGAGGTCACCACGCCATTTCAGTGACAGGGTGCTACATGTAGCTGTTCTATTAGAGTTTCTTAAGGTTATGGATACCTTCATGGTTCTTAAAGGAGCAAAACATATTTCTGGGGTCATAATTTGCTACTGTATTTCAGGTAGAAAGAGATGGTGGAATACAACTCATGAGTTATTCCTCACCAAACGAAGAGGACTCTGTGCTAAAATTATTTTAAATCTTCCTTGAAGGCAGATTATGAGGTCGCTGCAGTGGGTGCTAATTTGTCACTCATATTGTGGACCCAGCTTGCAAAGAAGAGGTGTAGGCACCCTTTCCGCAGACCCGGCAAGCCCCAGTCCGCCTGTTAAATACAAGTGGTATAATATACTGGCGAAATACTAGTTCCCTTTCTTGCTGATTGTAACTGTTATATGCCTTTTGAACGGAATCTGCCAACTTTTCATGGTGATCGGCCATCTTGTCAAAGGCCTCTATGCACACCGACAACAGCAGAACGGTCTCTTTGATGCACCACCTGTCAAGATGACATGTGAATCATGGAAATGGGAGCTAAGGGCCATAATGAATGGGAAGGATGGGAGCCATGGGCTATCATGAGGAGGAAGAATGAGGGAATCATGGAGGTGAGATCCATGAGCTCTCATGAAAGGAACGGATGAGTGAATCATGGCGATGGGAGCCATAGGCCGTCATGAAAGGGAAGGATGGGTGAATCGTGAAGATGGGAGCCATAGGCCGTCATGAATGGGAAGGATGGGAGCCATGGGCTATCATGAGGAGGAAGAATGAGGGAATCATGGAGGTGAGATCATGGGCTTTCATGAAAGGAATGGATGAGTGAATCGTGGCGATGGGAGCCATAGACCGTCATGAATGGGAAGGATGGGAGCCATGGGCTATCATGAGGAGGAAGAATGAGTGAATCATGGAGATGGGACCCATGGGCCGTCATGAATGGGAAGGATGGGGGCCATAGGCTGTCATGAAAGGGAAGGATGAGGGAATCATAAGGGTTGGAGCCATGGGCCATCATGAAAGGAAAGATGAGGGAATCATGGAGGTGGGAGCCATGGGCCATCATGAAAGGGAAGGATGAGGGAATCATGGAGAGGGGAGCCATGGGCCGTCATGAAAGGGAAGGATGAGTGAATCATGGAGGTGGGAGCCATAGGCCGTCATGAATGGGAAGGATGGGAGCCATAGGCTGTCATGAAAGGGAAGGATGAGGTAATCATGGAGGTTGGAGCCATGGGCCATCATTATATGGGAAGATGAGGGAATCATGGAGGTGGGAGCCATAGCCTATCATGAGGGGGAAGGATAAGGGAATCATGGAGGTGGGAGACATATACTATCATGAGGGGGAAGGATGAGGGAATCATGGAGGTGGGAGCCATAGGCAATCATGAGGGGGAAGGATGAGGGAATCATGGAGGTTGGAGCCATTGGCCATCATGAAAGGGAAAGATGAGGGAATCGTGGAGGTGGAAGCTATAGACTATCATGAGGGGGAAGGATGAGGGAATCATGGAGGTGGGAGCCATAGACTATCATGAGGGGGAAGGATGAGGGAATCATGGAGGTGGGAGCCATAGGGTATCATGAGGGGGAAGAATGAGGCAATCATGGAGGTGAGAGCCATCAGCCGTCATGAAAGGGAAGGATGAGGGAATCATGGAGGTGGGAGCCATAGGCTGGCATGAAAGGGAAGGACGGGTGAATCTTGGAGATGAGAGCCATAGGCTATCATGAGAGTGAAGGATGAGGGAATCATGGATGTGGGAGCCATGGGCTATCACAAATGAGAAGGATGAATGAATAGCGCAGTTGTGAGCATGGGAGACAAGCACCCACGAATAATACCCTGCTTGTCTCTTACATATTGAATGAATGCTAGGGAGCCATTAAGTACAATTAAAACGCACATTTAATTAGCTCGATTTGGCACTAACTCATTTGGCTAAATTGGTTTCCATTTTGAAACTATATTTGATTTTTGCATTTAAGTATCTGTATCCGTATCTGCAGTCTGCTTTTGTAATTATTATTAAAATCATATTTTTGTATGTTTTTTTTTATCATTGTACAGTGTCAAATTAGCTTTGGTCTAGTTTGAGCTTTCATAATAAATAAATAAATATATAAACACATAAAGTCTTTCCTGAAACACTTCCCTCCCAGCCTTCTGTCTCCAGTGTGCAACATTGGACAGAGGCTCACTTTTTTGGCCTGGGTCAGCATTCCAATGAAACTGGCACAGGATTATCCGCCACGTTGGCTACAAAACTAACAGAAACAAAGGCCTGGACAACAGAACAGACCCTCTATGGATGCACTAATAGGCAATCGGATAGTCTGGAAAATGAAACGTGACCTCACAGACGTTGGTCTCTTGTTGGGAAGGACAGAGAGAGGACATGGCTCAGGGAAAAAGTGGTGTGAAATCGATGGTTCAGATCTTGAAAAGTTAGTACAAGGGGTACTTTGTTATTATTTCTAGTAAAAAAAATCCTGATGGAACAATTTGCAAGTATCCCCTGGAGCAGGGTCTTACTACTTACTTGCTACCTAACCTACCTCTTCCCAGGTTGCACTGCCCATGCTGTTTGGCCTGCGTGAACACAAGCACTGCAAGAGCTGTTGTATGTGTGAACTTTGGCTGGTAAATCTCTCTGTTAGGGATGTTTGCCCCACCAGTTGGCTTGTGTGAGCGAAGCTCGCTTTGCTCCTGGTGAACCTAAGGGTCCAGGAAGCTTGCACAGTGGCTGGTGTTCCTGGTCTAAGGAACATTGCACTGCGAATGGCTTTGCGTTTGGATGTGAGGTCACTTCTCACTTCTGCTAATCTGTACTTCTTGTTCACGAGGAAAGCTTTAGCTTCTGGTACCTTTTGACCAAATATCCAGAAGTGTGCAAAGGAACACAACATTGCCCCCTTTTCTCCCACCGATATATCTAGTCCCACATCCCTCGGACACTGACTCATTCTTGCATTAAACCATCCATGACATCTGTCCATCATGGAACTAGCCAGGGCACCCCCTACCTAGGGGTCCAGCAGACACTATGACCATGAAGGTGGCTGGTCTGGCTCTGATAGGAGTGAGGGCTGTGAGTGACCAGAGAGTGATGCAAGGGAAGATGTAGTCTTCCTTGAAGCTAGAAACATTCAACAGTTCAAATGTGTTGTGAGTACAAGAACATATATCTCAGCATCAGCCGTAAAAACCCTTAACAAAGTTTCTTCTGAAAATAAATTAAATAAATAAACAAAAAGACACACAATTGGCAGACGTTGACAAAGATCCCCTATAAGTAAACCATGCAGTTGACAAAATGGTGACGCTGCAGCCACCTCCCGGTGGCGAAACGGCAGCTTTGAGTTTGGTAAGTGTTGACCGCCAAGGTTTGGTTTCATAGACAAATGTGTCGTCATCTCTGTGCACACCGCGGAGGGCCAGGACGCGGACACACCAGATGCTTATATTGCAGATTGAGGCGATGCGTCATTTTTTTGCTTAAACCCCAACAAGGAGAAACCAAGTGAGGATGGAACCCAGGACGGGCAAGTCCAAGCCTACAACCACCCACCATCTCCATCGCTCCGGACAAGGCTGTGTGGTCAGGCACCATGGAAGACAAGGGTTTTGCTCTTTGGCCCCCTTCCTGACATCACATCTCGACCAGCCCCTCCAAGCAACACTCTTAAACGGAGATCACAAATTCGGGGTTCGTGTAGGAGAAGCCATCAAATTCGTTCTGATCCAAGTTCATGATGAAGAGCTTGTCCGTCGGTGTCAGATCCACCGGCTGTCGGGTAAACTCCTTGTCAAAGTTGGAGGTGTCTCGTCTGTCCTTCTGTGGAAAGAGAAAAAATGCAAAAATAAAAAGGGTGGTGTTACAGATCACATAAGATGTAGCAGACTGTCGCAAAACCCTGAAAATCTGCAAAACATCTGAGCATCAGAGACAACATTTGCCAAAGACAATTCATTCTTCTTTAGACGGACTGCTAGGTATATTGATCACACTGCAGAGCACGGGGAGGTTGCAGCATACAGGATGCACCAGGGATAATGGTCACAGATGATACATTGCACATTAAATAACAAAGTGTGTGCATGTGCACATACCATGTCCAGAGTTTCCTTTGGGCAGCATGAATTTAGGAGTAGGAATTGCTATGCCCATCACTGTTTACCAAAAAACATTTTGGTACACCAGCACGACACTGGGACACTGCGGCCTATTGATGCCAGGCAAAGTAGCAAGCGGTGAGGGGTAGGTGAATTGTGGGACAACCGGGACCGTTTACTTCAACCAGCGGGTCAGTGCGGCCCTTAGTGGCAGACTAGTGGCACTTAAGTGGTAAATCTGGCCGTAGGGCTGGTTGATAGGACTGTCTTTTTTCATTTTTTGGGGGGTCCTCGTCATCTCATGGCTCTCAGAGCGGGTTAAGGTGCCACACCACCACCACCACTTATTTGAGACTTTACCCCACTTCCAGTCTCTAGAGATTATTAGTCTGCAACATTGGCTGTAATTGGTGGGAGAGGGTCGAAATTTACAGCATTCATGCCCTCCCCAGTCAAAGAACTAGAAAAGGAACCAAAGTAATGCTATTATCAATTGCCTCCTCAATAAAATTATGATTTACTCCCAAAAAACAATAAAACCTGCAGTCGTGGCTCACACAGGTAAGTGCTGTGGGGCGGTGAGCCGGGGGCGGGGTAGTGGAATTCGACATACAACGGGATAGTGAGAAGTAAATAAATAAATAAAACCACTTACCTTGCGCTTGCTGCATCGCTGACTCAGCGATGCGGCGAGCGCAAGGTAAGTGGCTTTATTTATTTGTTTACTTCTCACTATGCCGTCGTATGTCGAATTCCACTACCCCCCACCCCACCTACCCCTCCGCCCCACCACGTTTACCTGTGCAAACTGCCACAGGGAACCTCGGCACCCCCAAAACATACGGGCATGATCCGCAGATGTTTCTGCAAATTGTAGGACGTTTTATCCCATAAATTCTGTTTACATTTTTGAGAGAACTAACCCAATCTTAACAACATTAGTTGTCGATGCTGTTTGAATTATGCCGCATGCTTCTCTCCTAGATACCTTGGGCCTGATTCACAAACGGCCTCCACACTCGTGGCAGAGGCTTCACAGTCGTGAGGGAGGCTCCGCACTTGTGGCGGACACCCTACAGTCATGAGGGAGTCTCCACACTCATGGCGCATGTCCCACAGTCGTGAGGGAGTCTCCACACTCTGGGTGGAATCTGTGTTATGAGAATTCTCAATGAAGAGGTTCTGCTCCAAGTTCCGTCCCAAGTTCCTCCCCGAGTACAGAGACTCCCCTACGACTGCGGGGCCTCCGGCACAAGTGCAGAGGCCCTTTGTGAATCAGACCCATAGACATTACCAACGTGGCATCTTCAGGCCATCCATACCTATCTAGCAACATCAGCAGAAGCCCATTCAGATAAACATTTTCAGCCTCACTCAGCAGGGCGTACCACTGAGAGGCCTGTTGACTTTAAATGTTCTTACAGCAACTGGAGCCCTCAATGAAGGTGGGACTGTATCTGGATTATAGTCTAAATGAATGCTCCTCCTGTTTCTTACCCAGAATGCTATTCAGCATTGCATGTATCTAAAGATCCAGGCCCGGGAGCTCTAAGTAAGAAGTCCCATAGCAGGCAATTCTTTTTAAAATTCACTTCAAGAAGAAGTAAAGTTTGTTAAGGAATTTGGGCTGAGAGGAGAAACGATTTCTTCTTCAGAGGCTCACAGTGACGAGAATCAAGGGCTGAAGAGGGCTGAATCATTGCCCTATGTTGTATGCTGTGGTTAGAGGAAGCTAACCATGAATGACACTTCAACAGACCAATGATGAATGGCTGAAAGTTTGGTGGCAACAAAATAGAAACATATGGAGAACGCTCTTAAACTGGTCAGTGAGACAAAAAAACACTAACTACAAAATGGTCAAGAAATAGAATTGCATTAATATAGGTCATGAAACTCACACAAGGTGATAGAAGGCTGCTTGCAATAAGTCTAACCCCTGGCAATAGCTCGGGGTGGTGTTCCAACCCATTGTTCCTATGCTCACCACACCAACCCAGTTTGGACTCAGCCATATGCAAATCAATCTTAACCCTGTTCCTCCTGGGAACAGTCCAGCCCGAACTGCCAAGCCAGGTCTTACCTGAACCAGAACACAAGAAACCCAGGACCGGTTTCGCCCTAGGTACGAGCTCAGCAGCCAGGTACAGCTTGGTTCCAGTGACACAATGAGCACAGGACCCACATCTGGGCATGCACATGCCACTAAGAGTGGTACATGAAACATATTACTGGTAGACCTGGGAATGCATCAAAATGCTATGCCTCCCCAGATGAGGCTTAACGAGGAGAAATATCTTTATTTATCCTCGTTTTTCCTCTTTCTGTGTGTGCAGCACACATAGAAAGAGGAAAATGCCTCAGTGCATTGTTTTGTGCAGGAAGGCTTCCCTTCCTGCCCCAAAACAATCCTGCTTACAACACAGGCACCATTGCACCATGGTGCAAAGGTGCCTGCATTGGCACTAGGTAGCTAACTGTGCGCCAGCGCATGGAAAAGACAGGATCGCGCCATGTGATGTTAAATATGGTGTATTCCTGCCCTTTCCCTTAGCGCAGTGCAACAAGGTGAATTAATGCACTGCATGAACATCTAATAAATGTGCCCCTAGATCTAAAATGTTTACACATTTGTATGTGTCATTATGTTGGTTTTATTTGTTGTCGGACGGGAGGCTGCTTGCAATAATTCTAATCACCGTAAATAGCTCAGGGTAGCACTCCAACTCATGGTTCTTTTGCTCACCATGCCACCTCAGTATAGACCCAGCCATATGCAAATCAGTCTTGACCCTGCTCGTCAAGGAAACAGTCCAGCCCGAACTGCCAGGCCAGGTCCTCCCTGAATCGGAACACAAGTAGCCCAGGACCGGTTTCACCCTAGTTATGGGCTCATCAGCTGAGTATGGAATCTAGTCCAAGTGACTGCCCGTGGCTGAGATTAATCCAAGCATTCCTTCCATCACTTTGTTGTTTTTGTTTGCTTTTAAATAATCCAGTCACTCCAAAGGAAACAGGAGTAACACTCTCAGAGTTTAAAAATGTAAAATTTTAGCACCAGGCAGTCTCACAGCTGATTTCTCTTAAAAGATCAACATCTTATTAATGTCAAGGATAAGAAAATTACTCCAGTGAATCCTGGATCTAGGGAGAATGCAACGAAATTATAGAGAAACAATTGAGTCTGTATTTGTTGTAGAAGATTAAAAAAATTATTGTTGAGTGTCATTATCGACTGATGCCTCCTCTTAAAGCTTTATCGTAAGGCTGATTATAAAATCTTGGCTGAAAATATTATTCAGATTCTAGTAAGAAGGGATAACTTAGTTATCAGCCAGATTTGATCATAGGACTATAAAATCTACAGCAGGACTATTGAGTACACTACACAACTGCTAGCAATCATATTAGTCGACATCGAAAAAGCTTGCAGCTTCCCCCTCTGGATTCCTTATAGGGCAGTTCCAGAAAATGGGCTTCTCCAATGGCATTTTACAAAGCTTTGAGGACTTCATGAAGAGCCAACAGCATACATTTCCATAAGTCCAAGTTTGGCACTGCTGGTCAACATTCAGCAGGTAACTTGTGAAGGATGCCCATGACTGACAACATTGCCTGCAGTGTACTTACAATGATAGGCAAGCATATTGAGACAATCCAGCACACATCACTCCTGTAACTTTTAACAGCATCACCTATTTAAAATAAAGTTTCCAGATGATGACTCAGGAGTAATGAAGACTGGTGCAGTAACAGCTTTACCTACAATATTAGAAAATTCCGTGGCTGCTTGGTCCATTTGGGGCTTGTTGGTTCCTCGGGTGCCTCTAGAAGGTGGTGTGGGATCTGTTGCCTGTTTGCAAGGAGCTTCTTTTAATAGTTTCCGGGGTGGTGGTGGGTGTCATTACTATTAGGAGGGGCACCGATATTCTGATCACGCATGAACCCATGTGGGCAGATTATGTTGTTACAATACTCCTCTTTCTTACTGTGACAAACTTAATGAATGTCTGCACTATCTGAACGTTTGTATAATCTCTATGCGTGAGGGTTTGAGAAGCTTTGCTCTTGTTATATATATATATATATATATATATATATATATATATATATATTACCTACTGGCGGTCGCCAGTAGGTAGATAGAGTTAGGACCTATTTTCCATAGGAAATTCGCAACATTCTATTCCCAATAACGTTGGCGCCGATTGACGAATCATCGCGAAATTTTCAAAACTTTTGGCCAGCTCCGGTCTGCTCCTATCCTGAAAGTCTCGGGATGATTCATGTAGTGGAGGCCGAGAAAAAAGGGGGGTCCCAAAACATGTTTTCCCCATGCAATTTCCCATAGGACCTTTAGCCGCAGCTACAGCCCGAACTGCTGAACGGAATTAAGCCAAATTTGGCAAAGAGGTAGTCCTCAGGTAGTCCTCAGTTCAGACTCGTGCCTTTTGCTTAAATGGTGTAAATCCGTTCAGTAGTTCCTGAGAAAATCACAATTAAATGTACATATATATCTATGGCCTCGGAGGATCCGCGTACCGTAAGAGCACCCAGCGTGCACCCTGCCGTGCCCTGCCGTGCACGAGCTGTATTCTAATTGGCTGTCAACACTCCAAATCAGGAAGTGTTGGCAGCCATCTTTTTATATATATATATATATATATATCTCCATCCAAATCTGTAGATGTGGACAGCTCGTAATACCCTCCAGCCGAAACAAAGCCACAGTACCGCAGCTCCAGTATATTCAGCGTGTTTATTTAAACACTAGCAACATGAAAAATCCCCAACGCGTTTCGGAGTTCTTCACTCCTTGTTCACGGGTTAGGTTTGTGCATGTGCATTGTGCACGCATACAGGCTGTTTACATCCAGACTCAACAAGAGGTAATCATCATTACAAATGATATCATTAATCAGTCTTAAGAAATCTCCAATAATTCACATCTGTCTGATGAATAAGTTCTTCCTATTCAACAAACTGATATATAAACAAACCCAGGGGACGGCGATGGATACTTGCTTTGCCCCCAGCTTTGCCGGGTTGTACCTAGGCTAGTGGGAGAAGCAAGTTGTCAATAACATCTGGCAGTTTGAGTACCACGTCGTCCTCTGGGTACGGTATATAGATGATATCTTCTACATTTGGAAGAGTACTCGTGATGAAGCCCACAAATTCATTAACACAATGAACAACAATTCCTTAAACTTTACTTTCAGCAGTCATATGCATGAAAAGGTCATTGAATTCCTTGACCTTAACCTTGAAGTAAAAAATAACAAATTAGTAAGTTATTTGTACAGAAAAGAAACCGCAGGCAACAGCCTGCTACGAGCTGATAGCTGTCACCCAACTACACTTATCCAAAGCATTCCATTTGGCGAATTATTATGGGCCAGACGGAATTGTAGTACGGAGGAGGGTTTCGTAAGAGAAAAGGCAGTCATGACACAGAGATTCACTGAGAGGGATACAGCAAAAAGCTGATTCAAAAAGCCATTGAAAAAGTTGAATAGTTAGATCGCAATGAGTTACCCATCCCTAAACAAAAAGGAGTGAATGAGGAATCAAAAATCAGATTCATCACCAGGTACCATAATCAAACATCGGAAATGAAAAAGAGCCTGAAGAAATACTGGGAAGCTTTTAAAACGGACCCAGATTTAGTTAGAGACTTCGAAGGACACCTCAAGCCATTGCCTAGTGAATCCTGAGAAGGATTGAAATGAGATTAAAGGTTTTTTCACTTGTAATCAATGTAAAGCCTGTAAATATAGTGACAGCTGTAAGACAGTAAAACTAGCAGGTAATCAAAGCTGTACATTATTGAGAAACAACTAACATGCAATACAGAGCACGTAGTTTACGCTCTCAGGTGCTCATGTAATATATTTCATAAAGGGAGCACAATTCACAAGGAAAAAAAAGGGTGCTCGAGTACATGCGCGCCATCAGAAATGATGACAAGCAATACCTGATCGCCCGCCAATGGAAAGCCTACCTTAATAAGAACTGCAATCTATTAAAATATGTGGTCCTCGACAGAATTCCTAACCGTGAGAGAGGGGGTAATAGAACGCTTGAGCTGAGGAGATTGGAATCAAAATTGATTATAAAATACAATACCCTTCATCCGATAGGATTGAACCTCGATGAAGAACTGGCTGCTCATTTAGGCTAAATGAATGTCTAAGCAGACAAATATTATAACCTTCCTTCTTTAGAGTGACTATAGGTTTATGCCTTTTTAAATGTACATGTTTTTTGTGAATTTGACCACTACTTTTTTGTCTGTTTTCTGTTTCAGATAAAGGAAATTTGGAAATGCAGGAGAGCTACTTAATCTTTGTTTGTTCAGCTGGACAGTCCAGCTGACATTGGATATTAGCATGATATTCATTATTTGTGTTGAATTAGTGGAAAAATAGGTTTAAGACATATGTTTGAATTATGGAATTTGAAGTATGCTGTTCCCATAAAACCAGGGTTTGGGGTTTGAATAAATTTAGTACTGGGAAATTCAAAAATGGGTGACTACCGGCAGCAATAGCTGTGTACATTGGCTCACTTGGGCAAAATTGATCATTTGGTCCATATTGATTGCCATTGAGATCAATTTAATATACTGATGCGAAAGTACCAAAGATGCTGATAAAGGAGGTTATTTAGAAATACCTCTGTTTAATATTGTCTAAAAAGACTGGGAATAATAATGCATATGGTTGAGTGTCAGAATTAGGTAGAAATTAGCCTACTTGGGCAGAATTGTGACTTTTAGGGCACCTAAGAGATCATGGGATGATATCGAAGTGCCGATCTGGGCGAGGAAGTACTGTGCTGGTACAGAGCTAGAATATCGATGTAGAAATATCGATGTACAGAAATATCGAGGTAAAAATATAGTGGGATAGAAAAATCGATGGGAAAAATATCGTGGTCAAGAATATCGATTGTTAGGTAAGTAATATCGATTGCAAAAATATCAAAGTGTTAAATATCGTTTACAAAAATATAGGGGCCGATTCCAATCCTGGAAAAAGGCTGTACGAATTGTTGTATGGAGCGTTTTCTCCGTACCACTCGTACCCGGTAAACTTTCCTTACAACCTAGGAAGTACGATTCGTACAGAAAGCCTCTTTCCGTACGAATCGTACAAAAGACCGTACGGGTAAAAAAAAACAATAATTCGGATCCAGAACAGCCTGTACGCGACGTCCGGACGTATTTAAGCAGCGGTTTCCGGCCCAGCAAGTACGATTCGTCCCAACGGCACTCCGTACAGCTCTTTTCTTACGGGAGCCAAAAACAGCCGTAAAAGCAGGGTCCCCAGGGGTGCGAGTCATACAGGGGTACGAGTCGTACAGGCATACACCCCCATGCGTTGTGTATGTACGGTGCGTACCCCAATATTGCGTATGTACGGTGCGTACATACGCAATGTTGTTGTAAGGTGCGTACATATGCATGGGGGGGCCTGTATGACTCACACCCTGGGAACAACTTTTTCCGGGATACGAGTCGTACAAAGTTCGCTTTGTAGTGGGTAAAGTCATTCCCCGTGTACGGGACGTTTTCCGTACGATTCGTAAATCGGAAAGCCGGTCCGGATCGTACTTGTACGGTCGGACTGTATTTTTACGATTCGTACGGAAAAGTGTCCGAGTCCGTCTCGTACAACTTTTCCCGATCCGATTCGTACGGATCAGGCCGATCCGTATGTATTTTTCCTGTACGAATCGTACTTCACAGGTCGGACGGGACTTGTACGATTCGTACGGAAATAATTACGGATACGAGTCATATGGAAAAAACAAATACAGGATCGGAATCGACCCCATAGTTGTTTAAAAATATTGATTTATTATTAATGTTATGTATTTTAGTATTTTGTATGAGATTTGTTTGTATTTTTAGTATATGTGTTAACATTTTAGTCGTTAATATATTTTTTTTATATACAATTTTGCGTTTTTAGTTCCGTAGCAGGTTGTAGGTTTTTAGGGGAATAGGGTGGGAAGTAATTTAATTATATACATTTTATTTATTATTTCTAGTAGTTAATAAAAATTTTTATTGAATTTTGCATTTTTAGTTCTATAGCGGGTTGTGGGTTTATAGGGGAATAGGGTGGGAAGTAATAAATGTATTCAATAATTTATATTTATTCATAATTGTATAATTGAGGTAAATGTGTACATTAATTAAATAATAATTGTTTTATAATTAGTTGTTAATTAATTTAAATTAATTATTAATTCACTATGGTAATTGTTTATAAATTGTAGGTGTGTGGTGTGGTGTTTATAGGTGTAAAGGGTGGGAAGTAATTTATTTTTATTGAAGAATTATTGATTATTTGTTAATTAATTTGTATTAATTAATTAGTAATTATTCATTGTAATTGTGTAATTAATTTTAGGTGTGTGTTGTGGCTGTTATAGTGTTAAACAATGTGTAATTAATGAATGCGCATTATCTTTTTTAATAATAATATATTTAAATTTCAATATTATTTATGTTAATAATGGAAATTAAATTTGATAAAAATGTTGATTTTTTTTTATTGGTGTGGTATTCTGCTCTTTCCCTACTGTTGCACTCACTAGAGTGGGAATAGTAATTTTTACCCCTCCGCTATCCAACACTTTCCCTACTGTTGCACTCACTGGAGTGGGAATAGTAATTTTTACCCCTCCGCTATCCAACACTTTCCCTACTGTTGCACTCACTGGAGTGGGAATAGTAATTTTTACCCCTCCCCTATCCAACATTTTCCCTGCTATTGTAATTATTGTCTTGTGAAATGTATGGGGTTTCTTTCAATAGTTTAATGTGTTAATTAATTATAGGATGTTTTATTTTATTTTAAATTATTGATATATGTATATATTTTATTTTTATATAATTTAAAAAGTTTATAAATTAAATAAAGATAATAGTTAATAAAATGTATTTAAGTGAATATATGTATATGTACACATTTCTGGGTGTTTATACTTTTTTAAAATTATGTTTATTTGTTATATATAGTTAAAATATATATTGAATGTAATTTATTTTGTTAAAACTATTAATATTATTTAATATATATTAAGTTATATATATTTTTAAGTAAATATTTTTTACATCTATATTTTTTACTTCGATATTTTTGATTCAATATTATTGTACTTACCTGTTTAAGTATAGGGAGTCGATATTTTTGTATTCGATATTTTTACATCGATGTTTTTGTAAACTATATTTTTTACATCGATATTTAAACATGGAACCACTGTGCTGAGATATTTGGAATGAATTATGACAGTGCGTTAATCCTTCCTTGGTTTAAGTAGATTGTATGTAAGTTTTTGGGTGAATTTCTCGAATGCGATTGAATCTTGTTTATTAACAACAACAGAAACTGACAAAGAGTACTTTGTTTATGTTTTTTACGTGCACAAAACACGTGGTGTTTCTTTAAAAGGAAACGGAAGTAATGCACAAACCTAACCCGTGAACAAGGAGTGAAGAACTCTGAAATGCGTTGGGGAATTTCCATGTTGCTAGTGTTTAAATAAACACACTGAATATACTGGAGCTGCGGTACTGTGGTTTGTTTCGGCTGGAGGGTATTACGATCCGGCCATATCTACAGATTTGGATGGATGTGTTGAGGTTCGCTACCTCGCCGCGGAGCTCACCGTGAAAGTATATATAAAGAAAGTATTCCGAGCCCAGTTTTGCGACTGCTCTAGATATTTTATTCAACTCTTCAAACTCAACCCTTACGCGTTTCGGCTTTTTAAGCCTTGATCACAGGTGGGTGACGTCACAACGTAATTGCAAGTGCTCCAAATACAAAAGTCATGTGACAGTAAGTCATGGCACTACGAGTTCCAAGATGCACTAGTGTAGTTCATATATATATGTATATATATATTCACTGAAAAAACCATAGGTTTCAGGGGCGTTATAGTTAGCTGGACTTTTCACTCGTACAAAACCATTGAAAACCCCTGTTATAGTTAGTTCAGCTAACTATAACTCGCGCGCCAGCAATGCACTGCTGATGACGTCACATATTACATCACTCATGACATGGTCAGTGACATCACTGATGACATCACTGATGACATCTCAAATGACATCACTGATGACATCACTGATGACATCATCCAGTGAATGTGTGTTTTTCTGAAAATTACATATGTTTTATATATGTATATCTCAAGGTCGATGGAAGAATAAATGGGTATAGAAATGGATGATTTGTTTTTAAAAAATTGATTGTATAACTGACTGATTAAGTGTATCTTAGTGAATACATGGCTTAGTGAGTAATGTTTAAATATGTAAATATCTGTATCAGTCTCTCACCTTGTGTGTAAGTGGCTGCATGGGTTGGTGAGTAGCTACATGAGTGTCTATATAGGTTATTAGTTGGTTTTTTGAGTATCAGTATGAGTGTCTGAGTGTCTGTATGGTTCGGTGGGGGGTATTACGTAGTGCATAGGTGCATGAATGAGTGACTCACTGTTTGTATGTGTTGAAGACAGCATGTGTGCAGGACTGTATGGGTGGATGAGTGTGTGCATGGGTGTGTTAGTGAGTGAATGACTGTCTCAATAGTGTCTTTATGAGTAACTACATATGTTTTAAACTAGTATATGTGACTATTGGTGTATATAAGTGAGTATATGTAAGAGTGAGAGATTGAAAGAGTTCCTGTATGAATAAGTATGTGTTTCTATAAGTGATTGTTTAAAAGACTAAGTATGTGTAAGTTTCTGTAGAAGTAAGTGTGGTGGTGTGTGTATAACTGTATATGCAAGTAAATGGATATTTGATTCTTTATTAGCATGAGTGACTATGTGTGTGAGTAACTCTATAGATGAGTGGTGTTGTGTAACAGGATGTATAGGTGTATGAGTACATATGATGAGTGAGTACATGTATGAGTGACTGTATAGGACTGTTGGTGAATGAGTATGTGGATCTTAGAATTACTGAATAGGTTGTTGTAACTGATATTGGTATGTCCATTGTTTTGAACATTTTAGTTTCTATTTTTGAATGTGTGTATCAAAGGTTATATTAGGGGGAGAGGAGGTCTGCCACTCTATCACAAGGATGATGTCATCAGTGATGTCATTTGAGATGTCATCAGTGATGTCATGAGCGATGTCACTGACCATGTCATGAGTGATGTAATATGTGACGTCATCAGCAGTGCATTGCGGGCGCGCGAGTTATAGTTAGCTGAACTAACTATAACGGGGGAATTTCAATGGTTTTGTTGGCATGTATGGTTGTACTACCACTGCCTCTTCCTTCTGCCCACAATGGTCTATTATATTGCCACAGCCTCTCTTGCCAGTCCTGTATTGTTGGTTTGTTGCCCCTGCCCCCCTTTCCACTGCCCTCCATAGTCTGTTGTGCTGCCACTGCCCTTCCTGCCTGCCCAGTGTGGTCAAATTGTTGCCTCTGCACTCTCCTACCAGCCTTCAATTTTCAGAGTCCGTGCCCCTGACCTCTGCCTCTCAACAGTATCCCAATGAACAACTAGATTGCTAACATTCTATATTTATTACAAAAGTGTGGAACGCCTGACGTCATCTTGATGTAATTAAAACTGTAATACCTAGAGAATTTCCTTTAGAAATTACATATATGAGAGGGTCTTATTTGCATCAAAATTATGGTTAGTGCTCTAAAAAACTAAAATGAGGACATATTTTCTGAGTTTTCAAATAGAGACAAAGAACTTTTAAATTATTTGTAATCTTTATGTTTTTTTATCCAGTTGACCACTTGATTAAATGTTGCACCTAGGGGAGTGGATGTGGTGTTACTTCCAGAGCTGCAGACTTTGCAACTGGGGAACCAGGTTGGAGTTTCTGCTTCAGCTCAACATTCTGTGATTCTGGTCAAATCACTTAATCTCCCCATGTCTACAACCAAAACGAATTTGATCTTGTGTGATGTAACCAATGCTCATGTAAAGCACTGCAATACCTGACAAGTCTGCACTATATAAAACTGCAAATACACAAAAAATAAGTGTTTTGCACACTTCTGTCATTGGGCTACATCTGGGTGATATTTGTGCTGCATTTGGGCTCTTTTGTCTCTGGAGGCCATCTTGGGAGATTTATTTGTTATGAAGTTTCCTAATTTCCTCATTTACTGCAATCTCCTCAGTAGGAAATGCTTTCAGTTTTTTACTTTGATTCCATCAAGAAGGTATTCAGATATGTCACACATTTGCCATAAATTCTGAATGTTAGCACTCTAGTTGCTCATTAGATCACTGTAGTAAAGCTACTGCTCACCACGGAAGTCTGCTGCTGGTATTAAAAGTGCATGTTTCAGTCTGCATGTCAGAATTTTTTAATGAAATAGAAGAGGATTTGAGAAGTCACTCAAAATGTGCCCTAATTTTTCTTTCTTCAGCACTAATCATAATTTCTATGGCAAATTGAACCCCCTCATTGTGTTCCTTTTTAAATTAAATGTTTTAAGGGTTACCAGTTTATTCCAATCAAGATGGCTTCAGGTGTGCCATACTTTTGTCATAAGTAAGACTGTTAGCGCTCTAGTTGTTTGTTAGAACACTCTGGGACATTCTGTCATTGGGCTATACTTGGGCTACATCTGGGTGATATTTGGGCTACATTTGGGCTCTTTTGTCTCTGGTGGCCATCTTGGGAGATTTATTTGTTATGAAGTTTCCTAATTTCCTCATTTACTGCAGTCTCCTCAGTAGGAAATACTTTCAGTTTTTTATTTTGGTTCCATCAAGAAGGCATTCAGATGTGTCACACATTTGCCATAAATTCTGAATGTTAGCACTCTAGTTGCTCATTAGATCACTGTAGTAAAACTACTGCTCACCAGGGAAGTCTGCTGCTGGTATTCAAAGTGCATGTTTCAGTCTGAATGTCAGAATTTGTTTATGAAATAGAAGAGGATTTGAGAAGTCAAAATGTGCCCTAATTTTTCTTTCTGCAGACCTAATCATAATTTCTATGGCAAAATGAACCCCCTCATTTTGTTCCTTTGTAAATTAAATGTTTTAAGTGTTACCACTTTATTCCAATCAAGATGGCTTCAGGTGTGCCATACTTTTGTCATAAGTAAGACTGTTAGCGCTCGAGTTGTTCGTTAGAACACTCTGGGACATTCTGTCATTGGGCTATACTTGGGCTACATCTGGGTGATATTTGGGCTACATTTGGGCTCTTTTGTCTCTGGTGGCCATCTTGGGAGATTTATTTATTATGAAGTTTCTTAATTTCCTCATTTACTGCAGTCTCCTCAGTAGGAAATACTTTCAGTTTTTTACTTTGGTTCCATCAAGAAGGCATTCAGATGTGTCACACATTTGCCATAAATTTTGAATGTTAGCACTCTAGTTGCTTATTAGATCACTGTAGTAAAGCTACTGCTCACCAGGGAAGTCTGCTGCTGGTATTCAAAGTGCATGTTTCAGTCTGCATGTCAGAATTTTTTTTAATAGAAGAGGATTTGAGAAGTCAAAATGTGCCCTAATTTTTCTTTCTGCGGCAATAATCATAATTTCTATGGCAAAATGAACCCCCTCATTTTGTTCCTTTGTAAATTAAATGTTTTAAGTGTTACCACTTTATTCCAATCAAGATGGCTTCAGGTGTGCCATACTTTTGTTATAAGTAAGACTGTTAGCGCTCTAGTTGTTTGTTAGAACACTCTGGGACATTCTGTCATTGGGCTATACTTGGGCTACATCTGGGTGATATTTGGGCTACATTTGGGCTCTTTTGTCTCTGGTGGCCATTTTGGGAGACTTATTTGTTATGATGTTTCCTAATTTCCTCATTTACTACAGTCTCCTCAGTAGGAAATACTTTCAGTTTTTTACTTTGGTTCCATCAAGAAGGCATTCAGATGTGTCACACATTTGCCATAAATTCAGAATGTTAGCACTCTAGTTGCTTATTAGATCACTGTAGTAAAGCTACTGCTCACCAGGGAAGTCTGCTGCTGGTATTGAAAGTGCATGTTTCAGTCTGCATGTCAGAATTTTTTAATGAAATAGAAGAGGATTTGAGAAGTCACTCAAAATGTGCCCTCATTTTTCTTTCTGCAGCACTAATCATACTTTCTATGGCAAAATGAACCCCCTCATTTTGTTCCTTTGTAAATTAAATGTTTTAAGAGTTACCACTTTATTCCAACCAAGATGGCTTCAGGTGTGCCATACGTTTGTCATAAGTAGGACTGTTAGCGCTCTAGTTGTTCTTTAGAACACTCTGGGAAGCTGCAGTAGAACACAAAGGAATCAACTGACAGTCTCTGCCCTTGTTGGATGTACATGTTTTACTGAGAATGTCAGACTTCATTCTCACATGACTGAGAAAGATAATGTGAATTTACAGAAAATATGCTCTCAAGTTAGCTTATAGATCACCTTCCAAACCTCTGTGGGAAAAGCATGAGAAACTAGTTTTCTCTCAAACATGATTCATGATATCACAGCAGAAGGCTTTTCCTCATGGTAAATTCACCTTAGAACACACCACAATTCCTAAAATGAGTATGGTACCATCAACAAATGATTTATAATGTAACTAAAGTCTTAAAACCTTCTATTAACTGCAATGCTTTTTAATGAGGTGCTATCATGTATATTGGTCCCAAGATGGCTGCCAACACTTCTTGGAAGAAGTGCTGACAGCCAATCAGATCTCACGATGAGATGTGTGGTTGGGCTCCGCCCAGATATATATGTGATTTTACTTTTGATTTTCTCAGGAACTACTGAACGGATTTATACCATTTAAGCAGTCTGTACTGAGGACTACCTCTTTGCCAAATTTGGTGTAATTCCGTTCAGCACTTCGGGCTGTAGCTGCGTCAACAGGTCCTATGGTAAAATGCATGGGGAAAACGCTTTTTGGTACCCCCCTTTTTTCTCGGCCCCCGCTTGACGAATAACCGTGAAATTTTCAGGATAGGAGCGGACCGGAGCTGGCCAAAATTTGGAAACTTTTGCGAAGATTCATCAATCAACGCCAACGTTATTCAAATTAGAATGTTGCGGATTTCCTATGGAAAATAGGTCCTAACTATAACTACCTACTGGCGACAGCCAGTAGGTAGTATATATATATATATATATATATATATATATATATATATATATATATATATATGTATATATGTATATATATATACACTGGTCCGTGTCTGTGATTTCTGGGTCTGAGGCTACAAAGATTCAGCCATGCCTGGGGAACATTACTTGATGGATATATATATATATATATATATTATCTACTGGCAGTCGCCAGTAGATAGTTATAGTTAGGACCGTGTTTCCATAGGAAATCCGCAACATTCTATTTGGAATAACTTTGGCGCCGATTGACGAATCCTCGCGAAATTTTCAAAATAGGTGGGGCGCTCCGCTCCGCTCCTTCCCTGAAAGTCTCGGGGGGATTCATCAAGCGGGGGCTGAGAAAAAGGGGGGGTCCCAAAACGCGTTTTCCCCATGCATTTTTCCATAGGACCTTTAGTCCAAGCTACAGCCCGAACGGCTGAACAGAATGGCGGTGGCGGTGGCATCCTAATTGCCGGTGCGGGACCGCCGTACCACTGGCGGCCGGTTTCTGCCCGCCATCCTAATAAGCCCCTTAGTGTATAGGTACTCAGAATATTTTACAATTAACAACATTGCGAAAATATAAAGATATGTCAAATAAAAACATTTTAAAAACATCCAATTACTGTGATTCTTAGCAGAAAAAGTCCATAAAGAATGGCAAATTACCTAAATGCAGAGGCACAGAAAAAACACAAATCTGCTGATATTTTTGAATATATTATTTAATTTCTTAATCAGCTGCTGACCCCCTGATTAGGCTTGGCAGACTCCAAGGGGTTTCCAGTCCACAGGTTAAGAGCCACTGTTCAAGTATATTCAGGACCCAATGATCAGTAGGTGACACTCATCTTTGCACACAACAAGATCACATAGTCGATCAAACTCTAAAAACAAGTGCAAGTTAGGAGTGCTAAGGACTTCTATATTTACTAAGTGATATTTCTCTCCATGTTATGGGCTTAATATTTACCTTTTACACTTATTTCAACAGATTTTTAGTAGGTTTTTCACACATAAATCTGTTAATATGATGACAAAATATTCCCTTTAGATATGGTATATGGTGCATTTGCCATCACCATTTTTAGCAGAGTACCGTCGCCCCTTAGCAAAATGGATGATGGACCAAAGTTTCATAGACCATGTTTTGTGACACTCCAATAAATCAGTGCCAGGTCTCTGTTGGTCAAGATAGAGCCAGGTCTCTATTGGTCAAGATGAAGCCATCTCTCCGCTGGTCAAGATAGAGCCAGATCTCTATTGGTCAAAATAGAGAAATTGCTCCACAGGTCAAGATAGAGCCTGGGCTCTATTGGTCAAGATAGAGCCCATCGCTCAACAGGTCAAGATAGAACCAGATCTCTATTGGACAAGATAAAGCCATCACTCCACTGGTCAAGATAGATATATTGCTCCAATAGTCAATATAGATCCATTGTCCAACTGGTCAAGATAGCGCCATCACTCCACTGGTCAAGGCAGAGCCAACACTCTTCTGTTCGAGACAAATCAACAACTCTATTGATGACCACAGAGCCTTCTCTCAACAATTTAGGATAGACACATCGCTCTGCTGTCAAAGAACGGGCCATTGAGCGACGATTCAAGTGAAAGCCTGCGCTCAATAGAGAATCATCACTCTGCTGTTTAAGAGAGAGACATCACTCTGCTGTTCAAGACAAAGCCATCACTCAACTGTTCAGGACCTTTGTTGAGCCCTCCAGGGACAATCAGTGGAACTGTAAGTGGAAGCGGGGAGTCACAGAGAAGGTCAGTTTGTCATTGATTAAGAGGTAAGAGGAGACTTTTATGTATTCATCAAATTACAGGATCAATATATGGAGCAGCGTCACCAGCGACTGGCTACGCCTTGCTGTCGATCAGAGTTGGTTCAGCGAACTAACCAGGTATAGTTTATGTAACGTGCACAAGGTTAGATGTTGAGAGGTGATGCCCTTCCCTCTTAGACAAAAAACACTCTATAATCTAGAGCAGAGGCTCTTAAACCTTCGACTTTTGTGGGCCCCCACATCATCATTACTGGAATCCGGGGATCCACACGGAATCGTTATTAGAATCCAGGGCCCCGACTGAGTCATTAATGGGAGCTGGGGACCTCGATCTAAGCATTGTTGATGATTTGAACCACAAAATGGATACCCAAAAAAATACAGAAATAACATTTATCAAACAAATCCACAAACAAATATTTTAGATAATTCACCCAAAAATATTTAAGCAAATCAAAATGTTTGTTTTAATGGAAAGAACTGGGGTCCCCGAATCACAGGTTAAGAACCACTGATCTAGAGTTCAAGGCCAGCTCCTCCGTTAGAGCGGAGGAGCATTGCCCCACTAGCTAAAATGCCCCAGAGATGGAAACAAAATGGAAATAAAGTGAATTTATTACCATTTTATTTTTTATCAGCGCGTCTCTGCGCCTGCAACAAACCAGCCTTCATCACTGACTCACACAACCCCTCCTCACACCTTTAGTGAAAGCTGGACCAACCGTAAGGGCTCAGCCACTCCTCTTGCCCTTCACCGAACATGACACCTTTCCATGCACACAACCCAAAAACACACAAAGGAGTGGCATTCTCCGCAACAAATCACTTGTGACCAGCACCACTCCATGCCACCTATCCACCAATCCTCTTTCAAGTCACACGTAATATCCCTTTTAAAGCAAACATATTAGTGCCCCCTGACTTAAAACAACAATTTTTTGACAAAGCTGACACCGTCCTCGGCTCACTTGCACCCTCTACTACTTTCATCCAACTGCAACGCATCCTATTATCCCACCTTTCTGCTCACTCATTGGTCAATACACATCTCACAAGAACACATTCCCACGGTGGTCCTTGGACCTCATCCGTATATCGAACATACTGCCCACCATCAACCTGCTGTCAACCCGCACCCATCTGACCCTCCTTTGATATTCATGCAAGTCAACATTTTCTTAGCACTCCTCCACTCCCAATGAACACCCCTAACTCTAAGAAGACTCACTGCCCAGAATCCTTTCGCCTTACCATCTACCTTTCTTCGGGCAGCATGCTAAGCCTATGCCAAACGGGTTTCCACACCCTTCTCACCAGCGAAACAACAGTATCACATCAATCCATCTCAATACATATCAATGGGCTATCCAGTAAAACTTGATTAATAAAAGCTATAAAGAACCCTCTGCCATACATGATAAGGATATTTCAAGTCACCAAGGAGTTCCATAACCATATAGAGAAATGGGGCCAACGGTCAAGTTTGTTTATAATGTTATGGAACTCCAAGGTGACTTGCAAAATCCTTATCAGGTACACCAGGGGGTACTTTATCCCTTATAATATATGGTCACTTCATCACCTTTCCCACAAACCACTTATAACCATGGTGGGTGGCTCTTTTATATGAAAGAACAAGCATATTTGCAAATATGAAGAATAAAAATAAAACCTCTGGTGCAAAATTAAACACATCAAACACATGTTAGTTATTTGTTGCAAACACGTATTAGAAACAGTTTAATACAAGTCAGTTAAAACATAAAAGCTGCACTAGCTCAGAATATATAGAAAAATGCAGAAAGATTCTAACTTTTCTCTAACTATCTAAGGAGTGCAAAGAAATAAACATGCTCTCTCTGCTTGTCATTGGAAGCTAAAAAATAGAGCAAAAGAATGAAAATCAAAGTTTCGTTTTCATTACTTTAAGCAGCTGTTTCTATTTTTTTCACGGCACAGCACAGAAGCTAATATTATGCATTATCCCTTTATTGACTTCACACACAGCAGCAACACATGTATCAGAATTAGAGCTTTAAACATTCTGAAACTTGTTAGAACATGCATATAACCCTGGACCTGAGGCCATCTTCCCTCTTTGGTGCTGCTCATACACAGATAAGTGGGGAGCAGCCATTACAACACGGTTATTACCACGCTGTGCAGTTACATCGCATGCGTTACAACGCATGCGATGTTACAACGCTATGCCATTAGAACGCAAGTCTGTACATCGACTATTCCAACTCCAATCCACTTAACAGTAGGGAAGGTGTTGGGATAGTAAACTACACTATTTGTAATGTCAGCACGCCATCTAGCGCACGTCGATGTAAAGACTTGCGTTCTAATGGCATAGCGTTGTAACATCGCATGCGTTGTAACGCATGCGATGTAACTGCACGCGTGGTAAAAACCCGCGTCGTAATATCATACATCCCAGATAAGTACAATCAAAAGTTCTGTCTTACTGTAGTGTCTGAGAGTGGCTTACTTTGGACAGATTTGTAAATATATATCTAGGAATGTATATATTCAAGGGATGATGATAGATAGTATAAGAATGTACATGGGAGTGCTTTGTAATAGTTTGAGGGCTTTGAATGTGAGTGTTTAAGATTGTATACAGTATAAATGTTTCTCATGTCTAAAGGTTTAGATTGCACATGTGAAAAACCCGTCTTGAGGTAGATATTGTCGGGCAATGGAAACAGTAGACTCTCTGACAGTCGATTTTGTAATTGACTAGATACGGGCGCTGTTTAGGAGAGGAGAGCGGCAGGTTGGGCAAGGCATGCTATGCAGGGAGTTGTTTTTCTAGTCGGGAACCATATCATGAGGATTTGGAAAGGCACGGCAGAGCGCAGGTTCCTCTTTCTATAAGAAAGTTTGATTAAGGAATTGCTTACAAGGCGTTAAATGAGGTGCGGCAGTACCAGGAATAACGTTTCGGTTATTTTTTTAATAATATACTCACGTGAACCAAAGCTGACAAGCGGTCGGCTACAGGGTGCGAGGTCAACGCATGCGACTCATCACTGACAGATTCATTGTACATGGGTGCACAAACATGAGTGAAGATTGTTAAACCAACTAGGCTGCCATACAAGTGTGCGTGCGGCGGCCATTTTGAACACTTGGGCTACAGGAATACAATAACACAGAGATTACGAGCGTCATATTTTCGGCCTAGTACAATCGCATTGAGGTGGACAGTTGCTTGACAACTGCCGATCAGCAGTTTAACGACATCAGTGAAGAGAAGGACATATTTTTATCTGAGTAGAATATTTATTTTAAAAAAGGAGAAAAACAGTGAGGAGCCAGTTGAAGAGCAAGCCCTTGATGCTAAGGTCAGGGGTTATGTAGAAACGTTTTTGGGTGATCTGGCAGAGAGATTAGACAATAAAATTGATGATTGTGTAGAAAGGCACGCAGGTAAAAGGAATACTGCTAGGAGTGTGGTAGAGGATGAGAGGTACTGGTCGGTGGAGGATGTTGAAACTGTGGCAAGTGGCTCAGGTCAGGTTGGTCAGAAAAAAACGTATAAGAGAAAGCACATTGAGGTGCATGTCAATACAAATATTAAAGGGTCTCGGTGTAAGGCTCCAGAACTGGGAAAAGCTATAAAGGGTAATGGAAAGGGTCACAATGTGGTAGCATGTAACGAGACGTCAAGCAATGGTGACATAGAACTAGCCTGTTCATCAGATATGGATGAAACAGAGGAGGAAGGTGAGAAACCAAAGAATTGGAAAATGGAACTAAATAGGATTAAGATAGAAATTAGTGATTTTGTAGATCCATTGGGGGAAGAGATGTTTGACCCCCTTTTGATACAACATCCATTATCACCTCAGTGGATGCCAGCAGAGCATGTGGCTCAATATATATTCTATTGGATATGGTGAAAAATCCCAAAGGTCTGTGTGTCCAAGGCCTATGTTGGATTCAAAGGTGGCATATACGCCGACGTTGGATCTGAAAATGATGAGTTTTTTTAACAAATCAGGCCGTGGCCCTGGGAAGGGGTTAGATAAGGGTCTATAGGGATGCCAAGATAAGTTCCTAGATATACTGGGTCCACTGACAAAGGTGCTCAATATATGTGAGGAGGCTCACCTAGGAAATACAAGCGTGAATACTGAGGAAATGTGCCGATGGGTCCAGAGGACTATATGCCTGTTGGGCAATGCGAACGTCACTTTCTGTATGGAGCGGAGGAAAAGCATTCTGATGAAGATCGACCCCAAGTTGGTGGAGTTGGCCAGCAAAGAATTTGGGATAGAGAGCAATGGCATGTTATTTGGTGAGGAATTTGTGAGAGATATGTCCAGGTATGTGGGCACATTTAATCTCCTGCAAAAGGCTCAGAAAGATATCAGGAAGGTTTTTGGTGGGGCCAGGAGAATGCGGGCTGATCCCTTCAACATGGACAAGGCATCACTGTGGGCCGTTTACACGAGGATTTAGACTCTATGGTTATGGATACAAGGTGGAGCAAGGTGTGCTTTATCCACAAAGGCAGAGATCAAGGTCAGGAGGGAGTCAAAGAGAGAGGAGATCGAGGGGAGGAGCAGTTATGTTTAAAACAGGACCCTATATGTACCCATGTAAAACTGGGCGGCGGACTAGCTCAGTTTGTGTAACGATGGATGGAAATTACAAAAGACCCATGGGTGTTGAGGACGGTGCAAGGATATCAGATAGTTTTTGTAGGGACACCAGTGCAGAAAGGGTGTCTGAGAATGTTAAGATTTTCAAGAGAACAGGAAGTGTTAGTGACTCAGGAAGCGGAGGCACTTCAAAGGGGCAATAGAGAGGGCAAATAATTGTCCAGGATGTTTTGTGAGCAACATATTTCTAGTAGGAAAAAAGTACAAGGGTATTAGGCCAGTCCTAAATCTTAGAGAGTTGAATAATTGGTTATGGTACAATCAAATCAAAATGGAGGGTATACATATGTTAGGAGACATTTTAAGAAAAGGGGACTGTTTGACTAGTTTGGACTTGAAGGATGCTTACCTGACAATTCTGGTGTGTATGGAGCACAGGGACTACCTTCACTTTCGTTGGACGGGAATACGTTGGAGGTTCAAGACACTTCTGTTCGGGTTGACCTTGGCTCTGTTGTGTTTCACAAAGGTCATGAGGCTAGTAATGACTTGGTTGAGGTCAAGGGGAGGTACGCCTGATAGTTTATCTAGATGATGTTCTGATAATGGCAGAGACAAGGGAGTTGTCGTTGGACCAGACAGATTTGGCTGTGAGGATTTTGGAGGATTTAGGATCTGTGCTAAACAGTGGCGACTCCTCTGCACTGCCTGACTCAGAGCCAGCAAATGTAAAATAAAACGATGTTCTTCTGTCATTTTTTTATATTTGCCGACTCTTAGCCAGCTGTGTTGGGAGGGGCGGGGCATAGGCATGGGAGGGGGAGGAGGAGTGCTAGTGCACTCCACTCCCTAAGTGCTCATATGTGTTTTGCCAGCCATCTCAGGCCGACGAAAACACACATGCGCACTTAGGTTTTCTACAGCCCAGCTGCATTGAGCAGCCGGGCTGGAGAAACCACACAGACTCCCTGGTCTGAGCAGGGCATCTTTCCGACCCACTCAGACCAATCCCCGCACAGCAGAGCAGCACGGGGATTGGACAAGGAGTCTGCCCCAGGGGCTGCTGAGACCAGACAGGAAGTGGAGTATCACGCAACGAGACGCGACGCTCGAGGCGGCCGGCGGCCAAAGGTAGGGTTTTTTTTTAACATTGTATTTCTACCCCACCGTGCGATGTCTCCCGTGTGACCCCACCATCCTTTGTTTATGGCAGCAGCCGCTGGTGCTAACCAGGGACAAGTCATGCTTGATGCCCAAGCAAGAGATTAGTTTTTTAGGTTTTCAGATACAGAGGAGATCATTGTGGATAAACAGCAGAAGAAAAGTTTTTTGGGGGGATTACATGTTGGATTGGAAATGAGTTTATACGCAGCAAAAGGAAGGAAGATGGTGGTAGGCTCCAGGGTTATATGCATGTTCGAAGAAATTCCAGAAAGTTTGAGGTTCTAATTCTGATACTTTTTTTGGTGCTTTGTGTGACGGCAATAAAGGTAAAATGCATAATATTAGCCTCAGTGTCTTTAATAAAAACTTGATTTTCAATCCATTAAAACAGAGGGAAATCTGCATTTTACTTCCTGACCTGACCTGCATTTCACGTGGCTGCTGGCAGCAAATATTGTGACATCAGAATTGAACTGTAATGACATATGAAATTCGGGTTCGGACTTTTTTCTTCATAATCGGTGACTGTGTGTGTCGCAAGTTGCAGATTATAAAGAAATTAGAGACTGACGTTTATAAAGAGGTTATAGAATACTATGGGGACATTTATAATTTTTTTCACGTAGCTCACTGCAGCAGCCAAAAATGCTGCACTGCGTGAAAAGGAGAGAGGAGAATAGTGCCCAATTTACTCTCCCTTGCGCGGATGCGGAAATCAGCTGCCGTGCGCCATGCAGACACCTTGGAGACATGGTGCAAGGGTGTCTCTGTGAGTCTAGCATAGGTTTTGTACTGGAAGCGGAGAGATAAAAATTACTATTCTCACTCCGGTGAGTGCAACAGTACGGAAAGTGCTGGATAGCGGAGTGGTACAAATTACTATTCCCACTCCAGTGAGAGCAACAGTAGGGAAAGTGTTGGATAGCAGAGGGGTAAACATTTCTATTCCCACTCCACTGAGTGCAACAGTAGGATAAGTGTAGAACAGCAGAGAGGTAAACATTACTATTCCCACTCCAGTGAGTGCAACAGTAGGGAAAGTGCTGGATAGCGGAGGGGTAAAAATTACTATTCTTACTCCAGGGAGAGCAACAGTAGGGAAAGTGTTGGATAGCGCAGGGGTAAAAAAATGAATTCCCACTCCAGTGAGTGCATCAGTAGGGAAAGTGTTGCATTGCAGAGGGATAAAAATGACTATTTCCACTCCAGAGAGTGTAACAGTAAGGAAAGTTCAGGATAGCGGAGAGATGAAAATTACTATTCCCACTCCGGTGAGTGCAACAGTACTGAAAGTGCTGGATAGCAGAGTGGTAAAAATTACTATTCCAACTCCAGTGAGTGCTTCAGTAGGGAAAGTGTTGCATTGCAGAGGGATAAAAATTACTATTTCCACTCCAGAGAGTGTAACAGTAAGGAAAGTTCAGGATAGCAGAGAGATAAAAATTACTATTCCCACTCCAGTGAGTGCATCAGTACGGAAAGTGCTGGATAGCAGAGTGGTAAAAATTACTATTCCAACTCCAGTGAGTGCATCAGTAGGGAAAGTGTTGCATTGCAGAGGGATAAAAATTACTATTTCCACTCCAGAGAGTGTAACAGTAAGGAAAGTTCAGGACAGCGGAGAGATAAAAATTACTATTCCCACTCCGGTGAGTGCAACAGTACTGAAAGTGCTGGATAGCAGAGTGGTAAAAATTACTATTCCCACTCCGGTGAGTGCAACAGTAGGGAAAGTGTTGCATATGAGAAAGGGATAAAAATTGCTATTTCCACTCCAGAGAGTGTAACAGTAAGGAAAGTTCAGGATAGCGGAGAGATAAAAATTACTATTCCCACTCCGGTGAGTGCAACAGTACGGAAAGTGCTGGATAGCAGAGTGGTAAAAATTACTATTCCAACTCCAGTGAGTGCATCAGTAGGGAAAGTGTTGCATATGAGAAAGGGATAAAAATTACTATTTCCACTCCAGAGAGTGTAACAGTAAGGAAAGTTCAGGATAGCGGAGAGATAAAAATTACTATTCCCACTCCGGTGAGTGCAACAGTACGGAAAGTGCTGGATAGCAGAGTGGTAAAAATTACTATTCCCACTCCGGTGAGTGCAACAGTAGGGAAAGTGCTGGATAGTGGAGTGGTAAAAATTACTATTCCAACTCCAGAGAGTGCAACAGTAGGGAAAGTGTTGCATATGAGAAAGGGATAAAAATTACTATTTCCACTCCAGAGAGTGTAACAGTAAGGAAAGTTCAGGATCGCGGAGAGATAAAAATTACTATTCCCACTCCGGTGAGTGCAACAGTACGGAAAGTGCTGGATAGCGGAGTGGTACAAATTACTATTCCCACTCCAGTGAGTGCAACAGTAGGGAAAGTGCTGGATAGCGGAGAGGTAAAAATTACTATTCCAACTTCAGTGAGTGCAACAGTAGGGCAAGTGCAGGATAGCGGATAGATAAATATTATTATTCCCGTTCCGGTGAGTGCAACAGTAGGGAACGTGCTGGATAGCGGAGGTTTAAAAATTACTATTCCAACTGAAGTGAGTGCAACAGTAGGGAAGTGCTGGATAGTGGAGAGGTAAAAATTACTATTCCCACTCCAGTAAATGCAACAGTAGGGAAAGTGTTGGATACCGTCGGAAAAAAATTACTATTCACACTCAAACACTTAAAAAATAAAACATTATTAAACATTTAATTAAAACCAATTATAAACAATATTTAATATATATATATATATATATATATATATATATATATATATATATATATATATAAAACATATACAAAGAACACATATATTATTAATTACATATAACAAAAACCTACAATTACTATATAAAATAAAATAATAAATACATTTACAATAAAATAATTATTTTAAAAAAGAAAATAATTACAAACAAATAAATGAGTTAAAACATAAATGTATTTATTTTATTTCCTACCCTATAACAGCACACCAATACCAAAGCACTTCAACATTTTTAATTACATTAATTTACATAATTAACATAATTAATAATCAATTAAAAAATCATAATTGTTAAAAAACTAATAAACATTAATTGACTACATGCACTTTAACACTATAAAATCCACTAAAAAACAACACACATAAAAATAAAAAATTACCCAAAATAAATATCCAATAATTAACATTAATTAACAGCTATATAATAATTAATTAAACACATATTACTTCCCATCCTTTACTCCTATAAACAGCACAACACACACACAAAATTAATTACACAATTACCATAATTAATTAACAATGTATTAATTAGAATTCATTAACAATCAATTATTAATTCATCAATTTAAAATAATTCCTTCCCACCCTTTACACCTATAAAATCCACAACACACACCCAAACTTAATTACACAATTACCAAAATTAATTCTAAATTAATTAACAACCAATTATTAATTCAGAAATTAAAACTAAATTACATACCACCCTTTACACCTATAAACACCACAACACACACCTAAAATACACAATTACCATAATTAATTACCAATTAATTAAAATTAATTAACAACCAAATAATTAATTAAGATTACTTTACACATTTAACACTATAACATCTAAATTAAACAAATATTAATAAATACAAATTAATCAATAAATGTTATATAATCAAATTACTTCCCACCCTATTCCCCTATAAACCCACAACCCGCTAAGGAACTAAAAACGCAAAATTCAAATAAAAAAAATGAATACATTTAATATAATTAAATTACTTTCCACCCTATTCCCCTATAAACCCACAACCCGCTACAGAACTAAAAGCAAAAAATTCTAATTAAAAAAATTAATAACTACTAAAAATGTAACACATATATTAAAAATACAAACAATTCTTATACAAAAAAACATACATCACATACATAGAAAATATATACTAAAAAAACATAATAATAAAATATGATATTTTTAACAACTATATTTTTGCAAACGATATTGAAAACTTCAATATTTTTAAAATCAATATTACTTACCTTAAGTTGATATTCTTGACCACGATATTCTTGTTGTCGATATTTCTGACCCCCGATATTAATGACGCGATATGTGTGCAACTCGATATTTTGTACTCGATTTTCTGTCTCTGCACCCTGCACAGTGCAGCACACATGCAAAGTCGGAAAAGGAAGGAGAAATGAAAGCATTTCTCCTTCCTTGAGCCTACTTGAAAAGGGCACAGTTTTCTCACGCTAAACCCTGTTTACATTGTTTAGTAAATTGGGTTTAGTGTGAGAAACCTTGGGTTCTTGCATGGGGATGCCCATGCTCCACCCATGGGATGCCCCCTTGGCGATACGTAATGCAAATCAGTGCTTTGCACTGCTTTGCATTACTTTCCCATTATTTACAGCGCTAAACAAGTTTAGCACTGGAAAGTAAAACGAGAAAAAATATTTCGCATTGATTTGCATCACTTTTGTGACACAAAAACGGCGTAAAATCTTAGTAAGTCTCCCCTCATGTATTAAAAGGTTGTCATGCATGTCTTCTGTAGGAAGCCCCTATTGTTTACACCAGATTCTAAATCTGGCAACACACTGCTATGATGTATAAGGCTAGGCTGACAGGGCTCTCGGAGGGCCTGTAAGCGCCCCATGATTGTCTGCTTTGACTGACAGCAGAAAGCACAGCTGCAGGAGGAGGAAGGAAGGTTGGAAAGGTGGTAAGTGTTGGGTAAGGGTGGCAGGTAAGGTATTTTTTTCACATTTGGGTCAGGGAGGAGATGCCCTGTGTGTGTAACAGGAACTGCCGGTTAGGGGGATGTCTGCTACTTCTGGGTTCTGACTGACATCATTTACAACATGAGTGTTGTTCTTGTTGTCTATTTGATGTCACACAGAATCCCAAGGTGAAAAACATCTCTGTGAATCACACATATCCATCTATAATTCTATATATAATTTTAATTTCTGAATTCCCAATTCTAACTCGGTATATCAGTCTCAATTTCCCATTTTACCTCGATTTGACTAATTTTCTGTTTTTGCACAATTTAGAAGCCTCTAGCATAATCTCAGTTCAGTGAGCTGCATGAGACATATCCATTTTAATTCACTTTAAGTTGGCCCTTTAAGTAATGCACCAGATTATTGTGACTGTCACTAGGATCGTTCATGGCAACGTCACCAGATCATTCTTCATGAAATCTTTCTACATTTATTTCAGATTTTAGTAACTGCCACTGAATGCAATAATGCAATTTTATGTTTTAAACTGAACAGCTTTAAAATGAGGTTGATGGACAGAAAAGATGAGGACTAAAGCACAGGAAAGGTTGAAGAAGGCCTCAATGAAGAGGCTACAACGGCATAGAACTGTGTAAATACTGCGGATCTGTGCCGCATGGTACAGGAGCTTGCGACAACAGGAAGAGCTTGTGCTCCGCACTCCTGTGCAAGCCAGAGACACAAATGTCAGGGTTGGAAATTCAGAAATTTACATTAATACACATAGGGGGAGATTTACTAAGATTTTACGCCGTGTTTGCATCACAAAAGTTACGCAAATTGGAGAAAAATCTTTTTTTCCAATGTACTTTCCTGCACTAAACATGTTTAGTGCTGGAAATAGCGTGCATTACTTAGGGGCCGATTCCGATCCTGGAAAAATATTCCCCGTACAAATCGTATCTGGAGTTTTTTCCGACCGAATCGTACAAGTCCCGTACAAACTGGCAAGTACGATTCGTATGGGAAAAAGTCCATACGAATCGCATTGGGAAAATTCCCCCACACGTCCTCGGGTCGGGAAAAGTCTCCGACACGTCCCCGGACATTTTTACGTACAAATGGGAAAACTGAAGTCGGAATGCGCAAGTACGATCCGTCCCATCCGTCCGATTGTACAACTGTATGGAAAAAAGACCATCCGGAGCGAACTCCCATAGCAACCATGGAGATGTCCAAACAGGTGCCCGTACGCGCCGAACACCCCTCCAGGCTCCCCCGTGTGTACGCGCCATACCCCCAGCACCCCGTTTGTACGGAGCGTACCCCCAGCCCCCCGTATGTACGGAGCGTACCCCCAGCCCCCCGTATGTACGGAGCGTACCCCCAGCCCCCCATATGTACGGAGCGTACCCCCACCCCCGTATGTACGTGCTGGGGGTTCGCACCGTACATACGGGGGTGGGGGTACGCTCCGTACATACGGGGGCTGGGGGTACGCTCCGTACATACAGGGGGCTGGGGGTACGCTCCGTACATACGGGGGGCTGGGGGTACGCTCCGTACATACGGGGGCTGGGGGTACGCTCCGTACATACACAGGTGGGGGTACGGCGCGTCCATCCGCGGGGGGGCTGGGGGTCCGGCGCGTACTTACGGGGGGGCTAGGGGGGTGTTCGGCACGTACCGGGCCCCCTTTTCCTTATGCTTCGCGGCATACTTCGCTTTTCCGGCACTTTTTGGGTGCCGTAAAAATATTGCCGTCCGGAGTGCTGTCGGTACGAATCGTACTTACTGGTACGTAAAAAACTGCCAAACTCCGTCCGGACGTCACGTCCGCGGTGTCCCGGATCACATTTGTATGTATTTTTCTGTCGGTCGGTCTTTTTTCCGATTCGTACGGAAATGGTGTTTCCGTACGAATCGTACTTGCAAGTTTGTAGGGTTTTTTTCCCGGATACGAGTCGGACGGAGAAAACGCTCCGACCGACAGTTTGTACCCGGTTTTTCCAGGATCGGAATCGGCCCCTTAGTGTCTATAACTTAGCTTCAAGGAGGTGTACCATGGGTGGAGCATGGGAAAACCCATGCAACCACCCAAGGTGTCATATGCTAAACCTAATTTATCAAACAAAGTAGAGTTTAGCATCAGAAAACTGTGCCCTTTGAAGTAGGGGCAACGCAGGAGAAATACTTTCATTTCTCCTTCCTTTTCGGACTTTGTACGTGTACTGCACTTTACAGCACACATACAAAGAGGGAAAAGGCTTAAAGTCAGTCTATGCATGGTATTTTGTACTGGAGGGGTGACCTTCCAGTACAAAACCTATGCTAGACTCATTGAGACACGCCCACACCATGGCAAGATATCTCCGTGGGTCATGGCAGCTGATTTCAGTGGGGGCACTAGGAAGAGGGGAGGAGAGGGCCATATTTCAGTAAATTTGGTGCTCAGCTGTTCTCTCACAGCGCAGTATTTACGGCTGCTGCACTGCGCTGCGTGAGAAATTAGTAAATCTGGCCCATAGTTCTTTGCGTAATTTTGCAACTCTCTCAGAATTCTCAGAAAATTCCTAGATCATTTGATAATATCTAAGTGCTCAAATGCCATGCATAATTTTTCTTTTCTTTCTTCATGGTATACCAAAGCAAGCCCTCGGTTTACAGACGTTTGGGCTTCACACATCAAAGCTTACGCCAAGGTTACACATATTTAACAGGCTCAGGAAGCAATCACTCAGATACAGGCTTCTGAGCTGTCCACACAGACTCAGATTTAGGACAGCAAAGCTGCACTATAGGTTGACAAATCTCATTGGCTCAGGGTTCAGGCAGCAAAGCCATCCCTCTGGCTACACAGATTTCACAGCTCAGGCTTCAGAGAGCAAAGCTAACCCGCAGGTTACACAAGTCTCAAAGACTCAGGCTTCGGAAAGCTGCCTAGACTCCGGGCAGATGGAGGTCTCCAGTTATAGATGGCTAACTGTGGAGCACCCGTCTGGCAGCAATCCTTTAAAGGCAACACAAATATGTCACAATCTGCTCCCAAAACAAGGGAAGAAATACTGGTAGAGGGACAGGCATTGGGCTCTTTACATTGAAAAGTGGTTTGCAAGTGTGCAGCACGAACAGAAGCGGTAGATCCTGGGAAGCAGTAGCAGAGGGGGGTGGTAATTCCTGACATATGGTAAAGTTAGCATTGGTGCTGCCCATTCTGGACTTGTGAAGCTTCATGGACCCACCAAAACAGTCTTCTGCCCTGTTGGCAGCCATCTTGGAAATGGACCACTATGACGGTACAAGACAATCACACTTTTTTCTAAAATACACTACTGATATGAATTTGATACAAAAAATAACACTGTGGGGCATATTTACAAGTTTTGTGGCACAGTGTAGCAAGTCGCCCTGCTGCGCTGCCCTGAGCCACAGGGAAAGGGCAGGCATGTACTGTATTATCCAATATGGCTCATTCCTGTCCTTTTCCCCTACGCTGGCGCCATGTTGGCAGCCTAGTGCCACTGCAGGCACCCTTCACCATTGAGCAAGGGTGACTGCATTCCATACAGGATTGTTTGTTGTGCAGGAAGGTGCACCTTCCTGCACAAAAACAATCCTGAGCGGCATAGTCCTCTTTTCGTGTGTGCTGCAGCACAGAGAAAGAGTCAAAAGCAGATAGAAATAAAGATAAAGATATTTCTCCTCGTTACGCTTTTCCTGGGGAGGTGTAAGATCCTGGCACATTCCTAGGTTTGCAAGTTCTTGTACATCTGGAAATGCAACAGAATCCATGGGAGTTGCATGGGAACACCGACCGCAATCCCCGTGGAACAGCTCTCTAGGGCAGAGCACGGCAATAAGGCGATTTGCACTATTTCATTTTTTAAGCCATCCAATGCCACGCAAAGTGGCTTTGTGTAGTTTCATAAATCTGATTTTGCGTCACGTAAGGACCATGTTGCGTGGTGCAAGTATGAAGCAAAGCTCTCATAAATATGCCCCTGTATGAGGACACTGACCATTACCCTCCTACACAGTATACATATTTATACATTTACTTTGAGAGTGTAACCTCAACGTAGCTGCAAGATGTAATGTTCGTATGATTCATGTTTTATTTCAGGGGCACTACATCTCCCCCTTGGTGTTAACAAAGCCCAGGTCTCTTCCAGTGTCCAGAGAGCAACAGATGCAGGTTGTGTGTCGACCCTGCCTGCTGGAAATGGAAGCTGAAATCAGGGAGGTGTAAAAACATCCCTCGTGCAGCAATGCCTTTGTACTCTGGAAGACACTTCCAGAAGCCTTAAGCATCCACAAGGCATAGGGTGACCAGGTGTCCTGGTTTTGCCAGGACGGTCCCGGTTTTCAACCAGCTGTCCCGGCAGATTTCAAGAAATTTAGCTCATGTCCCGGTTTTTAGAGCAGGTCGACTGAAAACGGTGGGAGGTGTTTTTAATGTTTTACAAAGCAGGGATAGTTAGCAGTTGTTTCAATAAAGCAATTTAATTAATAGGCAAGTTACTGGGTTTAAAAATTGCATTTTATGTATGTTCTTACTGCCTATACTGTAATTCTCTGCTGAGGAGCGCTCTCATCGCTTGAAGTACAATTGTAGTCCTTCTTCTATTTTTGTGAAATGTCCCAGTTTTTAGCTTTAAAACTCTGGTCACCCTAACAAGGCACCCTAATCCATATGTTACTGCATGCTCTCAGAGCCAGGCACCTCACGAACCAATCATTTATTACTTGCATATTTTGTTAACCAATCATCAACAGACACCTACGCCAGAAAAGCAGCCTTTGCACACGTGAACCGTATTCTGAAATCTAACTACTTGTTGACTTTTTACTGAATAGCAGTAAAAGATAGTGTGCGGACGTATACATTAGAAAAGTAACACGTGCACGTATGGACTTGTTATGACGTCTATTGAGGGATAGGACACCAACTAAGGAACACTAATGAGCAGGGAGCTCGCAAGCTGTCATCTCTAGCTCTTCAAATTAACCCCCCCAAAGTCTGAGATCTTTAAATGTTGTTATTAGTGCTCTGAGGCGGTGTTCTGATTGCGTGAGCCCTCACACAAAAACTTTAAATAAATTAAACGGCATCATAAATAGAACTTATTTTCACTCCACTCTGCTATTTTTCGTTGCATGTGTACAGTTCTGTATCATTAATCCTTATCTCCTTTCCTCGCTCTTGTGTATATTTGGGCACTATCTTCGGTCATATAAAATGGACACCATCTTGTGCCTTCCATTGTAGTAGTCACCTCACTGTTCACAGACGGGCATTACTGTCTGGCATTTCAGTTCTCAACGGCAACTACCTTTTGGTATTAATGATGGAAATTACCTTCTGACACCAGTGAGCGGCATTAACTACTCATACGTGTGATTCAAATGGCATTTCGGCTCATGGTATGGCAATGATTTTCGGGCACTCAAGCTGGACATGACCTGCGGGCACTTGTGACAGACATAACATTCAGCTGCATATGGTGGACACTTCTTCTGGCATCCATGGTGGACATCACCTTCACACACATGTGCTGGAACATTTGATGGACATCACCTTCACACACATGTGCTGGAACATATGATGGACATCACCTTCACACACATGCTGGAACAATTGATGGATATCACCTTCACACACATGTGCTGGAACATTTGATGGACATCATCTTTACACACATATCCTGGAATATTTGATGGACATCACCTTCACACACATGTGCTGGAACATATGATGGACATCAGCTTCACACACGGGCTGGAACATTTGATGGACATCACCTTCACGCACATGTGCTGGAACATTTGATGGACATTACCTTCTGGCATAAGTGATGGACATGATCAGACGCAGGTGGTGGACATTACATTCAGCCACACGAGAGGGACATTATTTTCAGCAGCACATGATGGACATTACCGTCATCCACACATAATGTACATTACCTTCTAACATAACAATGAACATTACCATGGAGCACACATGACAGACATTAACTTCTAGCACACGTGATAGACATTATCTTCTAGAACATGTGACATACATTACCTTTGTCTGTATGTTATGTGCATTACATTCTGGCACAGGTAATGGACATTACCTTCAACCACACGTAATGGACATAATCTTATGGCATAGGCAATGAACATTACCTTGTAGCACACAAGACAGAGATTACCTTCTAGCACACATCATAGACATGATCCTCAGACACAGGTGCTGCACATTACCTTCTGCCACACGTGATAGACATTACTTTCAGCAAACCCTGATGGACCTTATCTTCTGTCAAACATGATATACATTACCTTCTAGGACACCTGATGAACAAGATCATTAGATGCAGGTGCTGCACATTACCTTCAACCAAATGTGATGGCCATTATTCTCAGCCACATGTGATGGACATTACCTTCTGTCACACTTGATGAACTTTACATTCTAGCACGTGTGATGGCCTTGATCATCAGATACAGGAGCTGGACATTACCCTCAGCCACACATGATGGAAATTACCTCCAGCCACACATGATGGATGTTACCTTCTGCCACATGTGATAGAGATTACCTTCTATCACATGTGATGGAGATTACCTTGTAGCACATGTGATGGAGATTACCCGTCTAGCACATGTGATGGTGATTACCTTCTGGCACATGTAATAGATATGATAATCAGACACAGGTGGTGGTCAGCCACACATGATATGATGGACGTTACCTTCAGCTATACATTATGGATGTTACCGTCAGCCACACATGATGGAGGCTACCTTCTGGCCCACATGATGAACATGATCAGACACCGGTGGTGGACAGCACCTTCAGCCACACGTGATGGACATTACCTTCAGCCACACATGATGGACGTTAACTTCAGCCACACATGATGGATGTTTCCTTCTGGCTCATGTGATGAACATGATCAGACACAGGTGGTGGACAGTAACTTCAGCCATACGTGATGGACATTCTCTTATGCATACACAATGAACACCACATTGAATTGAAATTACCTTCCAGAAGACGGAATGGGCATCACCTTAAGCTGCATTTGATGGACATTACCTTATGGCGTATGCAATGAATACCGACTTGTAGCACACTTGATGGACAATAACCTAGCATAAGTCGTGGACATTATCTTTTAGCACAGCTGATGGACACTACCTTCGACTGCACATGACGAACATTACCTTCAGGCATACATGTTTGATATCTTTTTATTTATTATTCATGTTGGCAGTTTATAGAGCGTGAACTTGGACCAAGGCATCATAGTGCCCTACATGTGCACCACATTACATTACATGCGGGCAGATTTATTTTAAGACATGGAAAGACCAAGTGATTTGCCTACAATCACATCATGTTGAGCCGATGCCAGGACTCAAACCTGGTTCCCCAGTTTCAAAGTTGGGAGCTCTCTTCTGACACATGTTGAACATTGTCTTCAGCTACACATGATAGAAATTACCTTCAGGGATATCCCTAAAGATATTACCTTTTAGCACACAATTTGGAATTTACCTTCTCGCACAGTTGATGGACAGTACCTTCTGACAATGTATAGACACTCATGTCTGGCATTCACAATGGATTATCCTCTGGTACACAGACAAAAGTCAGATTTCTCCTAGCAAATTGGCATGTTCAATGATTCAACCATATGGCAAACTACACATAGAGCATCACTTGTAATGAAGACGTTTCCACGTAGATGTAGGGTAATCCTTTATTTAAATGACCCTAGCAATACAAAACTGTAGCTCCTTTGATACAGTCTTTCTTAGTCTCCTCGAACCACCCATCGGCCCATCCTTTATCACGGAACTCCATGACAACACGGCTTGACAACACGGCAATGCACGTTCCATATTCCAAAACCACACATCACCCTCCCTTCAGAATCAACCCCCACAAAAAAAACATAAAATCCTGTTACAAGAATTCCATGCTATATAGAGCAACAATGCTTTACTCAGATATAATGACAGCTGGAAGATCCTGTAAAAGCTATAAGAGCCAACGCTAACCTATCAAGAAGGAAAAATGGGGAGGAAAATATAAGAAGGAGAGTTAAAGGAGTTAAGAGAAAAATAATAAGAAAATAAACAAATAAGTAAAGGGAAATTAACGGTCAGCTTATAAATATATGCTTCCTACCACAATATTCACACTTATCTGGCAAAACAACTTGTCTGCCTGACTTAGTTACCTTACTCTTCTGTCCAGCGCCTTCCGCTTTTGGTTCAACTACTAGCGTCATGAAAGACTTCCTCACATGTGAGACCTCCAAGACAACACTTTCAAACCACTTGATGATCCACCGGATGAACCTTGCACAACGGTGACCCTCCCCACGTGTTGCTCTCCTTGGTTCACGTCCCCACTTCTCTCTGCTAGAACCTCTTCCTTTTCAATTTGAGCACTATCCAAGAGCCAGTTACGATGCTTCGTGCCACCACTTTCCATATTGTCCCCATTTCTAAAATTACTACACTTAGCCGATTTGCTAAAATGCCATACTTCCTCATTATTCAACCTAGAAGAAGTGGTAAACAGTTTCATTACTTTGATATGTCCCTTGAACACACTACTATCTTTAGCCCCCTTCCTTTGTTCTTTTATGATGACCCAATCTTCCACACTAAATTTAATTTCCTTCACTCCATGTTTGGTATCCTAATCCTTTTATACCTTACTTGTGCCTTCCCTATGTTTTCATTCACCTTCTCCAATGACCAATTGCACATAATGTTGTTTTTCAACCAAGCTTGATTATTTCTAATACAAGGATCTCTCCCTCTCAAAACTTTCAATGGACTATATCCAGTAAATGTAGGAGAAGAACAGTACGGCCACAACAATCTTCTCACTTTAATTTCCAAGTCCTTACAATTCCTGACTGCCATGCAAGTGCCACCCATCAGAACATGGGTAAACCTCTCAACAGCATCATTCTCAGCTGAATGATACATGGATGTGTGTCTCCATGTTACATTGTGTCTGCATACATAAGACAGAAAAAACGTAGAAGTGAATTGTCCCCATTATCGCTTAGCAATGACTTTGCGACTTGGGAATGCCCTCAAATAAGAATCTCATCAACAAACTTCACTATGACCACCGAATCAAGTTCCTTAAGAACACACAATTCAGGCCATTTCATAAATAAATCATGTAACAACACCACATAACATGCCCCGCCATGGAAATTCATAATTGGTACTAAAATATCTATGGCTAAGTCTTCCTAAGGTCCATCAGGACATTTGTTGGGAGACAAAGGTGGTGACCATGGACATATACGCAGTAGCATGTTCAAGACTGTTCCTTGCAAATCTTTCAGTCTCAATATCAATACTTGACCACCAATACTGAGTCTTAATCCTTTTCTTATTCTTAATAATGTGTAGGTGTCCTTCATGGCTAATTTGCAGGATTTCCCCCCTAAGACTGCTAGGAGGAATCACTCTGTCATTCCTTCTGAGAAACGCATCATTTTGATGAGAGAGTTCATTCCTAATTTCCTAAAACAGCCATACCTCATCACTAAAGTTGTTCTTAAAGGGCCAACTTTCTAACAGATATTTTCGCACCTCCCACAATACTGGATCCAATTCATATCCTTCTGTCCAATATTCTTTAGAAATTCCTTTGCACTTTCCTAAATCCACAATTGCCACAGAATACTCCTCCAACATATCCTTACAGGTTTGTAGCTGCAACTTTAAGGGAGCCCTGCTCCAGACATCAGCTACCTTTTTATTGATGCCGGGCAGATACTCCATGGTGAAATTTATTTATTTATTTATTTATTATTTTTTTTATTAGAAACCGTTATTACACGATAAAATACAGACAAGGGCCTACAACCACCAAGGCCGGCCGCTATAGAGCCCGAGGGCCCGCAATGTGGCGCCACACATTCAAATGAATCAGAGGCAAAGCTCCCGGCAGTTCGGAAGCACATATAACAGGCCGTGGCCATAGGCCAGGAGCAATCGGAAAAAACAGTTTCATTTTCTATTAAATACAAAACACACTCAAGGCAATGAGAGTCCGAAATAGCAGCGTGCTCTTCCCAGGACGGGGAACAACGTACAGTGTCCAAAGCAGTTCTTGTCTGGAAGCGGTAGTAGGGGGCAACGGGAAGACAAAACATGGAACACACCTCACACAATCCCGCAGAATGTGTGGCTAGGAGGACAAAGCAATATCGATCTCTAATGGCAGAGGCGGGGTGCAGATACGTCCACGATATAAATTCCATGGACCCCATACCTTAGTCCATTTCCCTGGCTTGCCTCTCGCCACATACACCGTCTTTTCCCTAAACATACACCAGTCCATATTCTCCTTCCATACCTCGATCGTGGGCGGCCTCGGGGAGCCCCATAGCTGTGCAATGTTACGCTTAGCCACCATGTACCCCAGAGTCACCCACTGCGTCTGTGCCGCATTATAATCATTCGGTTCCCAGACATTCAACAAACACCTCCTAGCCTCTGGCAACAGAGCGACGTGCGTGACCTCCTCCATTACGGTGTGGATACCATTCCAGAATCGCACAACCTCCGAACACTCCCATAAGATATGAAGAAAGGTACCCGGAAGGCCACATCCACGCTTACACAGTCCATCCATCGAGTAACCCATACGCAGCAAACCGGGCCCCGTGACATACACTCTATGAAGGATCTTCAGCTGTACGAATCGTAAGCGGGCCGGGATCGCCACCTCTTTCGGGGAGGCCACCGCCGATACCCAGTCCTCATCGTCCAGTTCCAAGCCATCGCCCGTCCATGCCTCCCTCAGACGGAGCAGCAAGTCCGCGCGATCATTAATGAGTTTCTTATAAATCAGAGAAATAGTGCTGTCGGGCACGTAGCCATCCAACACTCTATCCTCCAGTGGGGAATACTCGGGGATAGCAGCAACGTCCGGAAAAACCGAACACAGCACATGGTAGACTTGCGCATACCGGAAGTACTCTCTATCGTTTAATTTATATTCAGTTTTAAGCAT
Source organism: Triturus cristatus (assembly GCF_964204655.1). Classification (NCBI taxonomy): domain Eukaryota; kingdom Metazoa; phylum Chordata; class Amphibia; order Caudata; family Salamandridae; genus Triturus; species Triturus cristatus. The sequence continues at coordinate 1,139,404,091 of NC_140593.1, read as the reverse complement.
TTCAAATGTTTTGAAAGACCCCTTCGCCCAAAGATCACCCACCTTACATATACCAATCATATCCCATTTCTCAAAGCCTTTCGATCTCCACAAACAACCCAGCCGCCCGGAGGCATACAACGGCGTACCCGAGTCAAGCGATCCCTCCACCCCATTGCAGCATTCGCCGCGTGCCACACACGTACCGCAACCTGCGTGGGTCCTGTCAACCGCGTGTCCGGGGTCACCGAGTACAGCGCCCTATTATAATCCCCACCCGGGAGCAGAAATGTATCCATCTCGAAGGCCGGATTCAAGGCAGGACCGTATATCCCGTGGTTCACCGCCGCCAACTGAGACGCCCAATAGTATCGTTTAATATCGGGGAGGGCGACCCCCCCATCGTACCAAGGAAGCGTCAACTTGGCGAGAGCAATCCGCGGCCGCCCGCCCCAAAACAGTTGGCGCTGAAGACCCTCCACCTCCCGGAAATAACGGGCCGGCACGACATCTAGAGTATTTTGCAAAGCATACAAGAAGCGAGGTAGCGACATCATTTTAAACAATGCCGCCCGTCCGAGCGGCGAGAGCGGAAGTCGTCGCCACCTCGCGACGTCGGCCTTTAATCGCTGGAGGGGAGGGAGAAGGTTTCGCTCATAGCGGACCGCGGGATCCAGAGAGATAAAGATTCCCAAATATTTGAACCCCAGTGTAGCAATCTGGATGGGGCAATCCCGTGGCAGGGGGGGGGGGCCTCGCCCGAGAGGACGTAAACACAGGACTTGGCCCAGTTGATGACCAGGCCAGAGTTGCGACCAAAGGAATTCAGTACGTCCACCAATACAATTAGCGACTGTCGGGGAGAGGTGAGATACAGAAGGATTTCATCCGTGTAAAGGGAGACACGGTCTTCAAACTCCGGCGTACATCTAATGCCTCATAGCGACGGCTCCCAACGCAACCAGGCGGCGAGAGGCTCCAAAGAAAGTGCAAAGAGAAGGGGTGACAACGGACATCCCTGCCGTGTACCTCTCCCCAGTGCGAAGGGAGCCGACACCCTACCATTCACCACCACCTGAGCCAGTGGGTCAGCATATAGTAATTTTACCCAACCAATAAACTCAGGGCCGAACCCAAATTTCGCCAACACGGCCCAAATATACGGCCACTCCAAGGTGTCAAACGCCATAGTGGCATCTAAAGATGCCAAGATGGCCGGCTCACGTATAAACTCCGCTCTAGCAAGCACGCCGTGCAACCGCCTCAAATTCAGAGCGGTATTCCGATGGGGTATGAAACCGGACTGATCCTGATGAATCAAGTCGCCCACGACCCGAACCAGTCGATTAGCCAGTACCTTAGCCAGAATTTTGGGTTCTGCGTTCAACAGCGAAATGGGCCTATAGGAGGCGCAGCGATCTCGCGGCTTCCCCTCTTTGTGTATCACAACTATGTTGGCGAGGCGTTGGTCAGGGGGGAGGAAGCCCGCCGCACGTGCCGCGAAAAACATGTCCCGAAGATACGGTGCTATCGTATCGGGACGCAACTTATATAGTTCGATGGGAAGACCATTAGGACCCACAGCCTTACCCGATGCGATCGAGCGAATGGCCAGGGCGATCTCATCTGATGACAACTTCGCCTCCATCAACACTGCATCAGCCTCCGATAGGGTTGGCAATGCAATGTCTCTAAGCAACAGATGAGAGTCCTCCTCCGAACGCACAGAAACCGGAGAGTATACCCCGCGGAAATAATCCGCGAAGCAGTCGACGATCTCCACCGGGTCAGTCACACGCACTCCATCCATTCTCTCCACAACGGGCACCACCCTGCTCGCTCTCTCCTTCTTATCCAACCAAGCAATCAACTTTCCGGCCTTATCCCCCACATCATACAGTCGTCCTTGCTGCTCTCTACTCATCCCTTTAGCGGCTTCCGTGACTAGCGCTCTATAGTATGATTGTTTGAGGCTGAAAACGTGCAATTTCTCATCAGTAACTCCCCGCTCCAAGTCCTCCTCCATTTCAGCTATTTCAGTTTCCAGGCGAACCACCTCTGCTCTCTCGCACCTCTTAGCATGGGAGATAAGGGACAAGGCCTGCCCCCTGATCACCACTTTATAAGCCTCCCATAGGGAGACGGCCGACGACACCGACCCCACATTATCATTGAAGTAGTGATCAGTGGACGTGACCAGTTCCGCGCGGATCTTAGGGTTACGTATATACCAGGGGCTAATGGGTGCCACTCTCCCCTCTGCCCCAGGGACAACCTTCAATTGCAACCATATAGGGGAATGGTCAGAAATACCTCGGGCCAAATGACGCACCTCCCCAATCATACCAGCTTGGATCGCCGGCATAAGCATGTAATCAAGTCTCGAGAGACTCCCATGGGCCCCCGAGTGAAAGGTATATTGCGCCTGTCCCGGGTGCATCAATCTCCAGCAATCTACAAGTCCCAAAGTGTCCATAAAGCCACCCAACCAGGCCTGAGCCCTAGGGAGATCCCTGGGGGGGGTGACGGTCCTCCAACCCGGAGACAACAGCGTTAAAGTCACCCCCCAACACCAGAACCCCCCCAGGGAGTCCCAGGACCAAACGCCCCAAATCAGAAAATGTAGCCGTCTGTAACCCCGGAGGCACATACGCAGCAACAAGCGAAACAGTCCTACCCTCCCATCTCCCCACCAGTGCCACATAGCGCCCCCTATCATCGTGGAGCACCTCGTCCACCTCCAAGGGGAGAGAGGCCCTAACCAAAATGCCCACTCCCCTAGAGCCAGAAGTGAAACCAGAGGGAGCGGCAAGGCGATAGCCCCTCCTATTTAGGGCATGGAAGGAGTTCCCAATCAAATGTGTCTCCTGCAGGAAAACAATGTCGGGCGAGATCCGTTTCAAAAACTGCAACACCACCCCGCGCTTGATCCTGTCCCCCAGTCCATTCACATTCCACGAAAGGATTCTCAATCCCCTACCCCCCATCCCACTCCCATGCATGATACCCACATCCCAGAAAGCACAAACCGGATAAGTCAGCAGAGAACTTCACATTGCCTTGCGAAACAAACAAACAATCCCCAACAACCCCCTCCCCCACAATCCCCAAACCACAACTCCCCCCTCCCTGCACCCCTGCATGAGCCCAAACAGCCCCCCCAACTCGCAGTGTGCCTGTCGCCCTAACATATACCACAAAAAGAACCCCAGAAGGAGGAAAGGGCCCCAATAAGCTCCCCACAACCCCCGGACATTTGGAGGGCATATTGTGCCAAACTAGGGTCCAGTTGAGCCAAGGTACAAAACGTCACCAGTCCAGTCCATCACCAGGAACCAAGTTCTAGTCCTGCTCCACCAAATCCCGTCCGCTCTCCGTCGTCCGACTGTCTCGATCTTGTCCCCGAGGCAGGGCATCCAACCAGTCTCCAACCGCCTCCGGCCGGTCGAAAAAGTGCGAGCGACCCCGGAACTCAACCCGCAGCCTAGCCGGGAATAACATCGCATATTTCAGCTCCATGTCCCTCAAGCGCCATTTGACGCCCAGAAATCCCAGCCGTTGTTTTTGGACCGCTTGCGTGAAGTCCGGGTAAAAGCTGACATTAGAGTTCTCAAACTTCAGCGGCCCGGCCACCCTCGACGCCTGAAGGATAGCATCCCTATCCCGAAAGTTAAAGAGCCGGGCGATTATAGGCCGCGGGGGAGCACCCACTTTGGGCGCACCACCCGGAATCCTGTGGGCCCGCTCCACCGCAAAGAACTTGCTCAGTCCCTTGGGCGCGAGACGATTGGTCACCAGGTCCTCCACAAAAAGATCCACAGCAGATTCCTCCAATCTTTCCGGCACTCCAATGATACGAACGTTGTTCCGTCTAGCCCTGCTTTCGGAGTCCTCAAGTCGCCGGTCCGTCAGGTCACTGGCTAGCCGCAACCTACGGACCTCCGTCTGCAGGGCGGCCACGTCCACAGTTAAGCTCGACGCCGCTTGACTCAAGGAGTCGACCCACTCGTTAGTCGTGGACAGGTCTGCCCTGACCAAATTCACATCGATCAGGACCGCATCCAATTTATGAGCCAGGGTATCAAACTGCTGACCCACAGCGGTCTTCATCTCCTCAATGGCGCCCATGACGTCCAGCAAAGTCAATTCTGACGATGGGTCTGAGACCTCTTTAGACCTCTCAGGCGATTTATGCGAGCCACTAGGTGATCCCTTTGCCTGCGCATATCGATCCATATTATTGACCTGAGTATAGGCACCCCTCCGGGTTGACTTGGGTTTCGACTTGTCTCCGTCTAGTCTCGCCGCCATCGTCTGGAGGCCACCTAGGTTGGGACCCGCCCGCACCAGGAAAAAGGGAGCCAGGTGGCTAATTCAATTAAACACAGCCGTCGCCGACAGTAAGCCCATATAGAGTCCGAGAGTCAGGCCAGACACTCCGCCGTCCGCACCCCTCTGAAACACCAAAGTCTCTCAGCCGATATCAGAAAACAAGCTTGAAAACGAAAGTGAAAGTGCGGGGTCCGTGACAGGTCAAGCCCAGCCAGCCGCTGTTGTTCACTTCGTACCCGGGCACTTCACCAGCTCGAGATCGGGACCAAGGCAAGAGCAGGCCGCAAACTTCGTAGTGCAACCATTCCGGCTCCCGGCGTCCGATCTGAATTTGGAAAACGGTTGGCACCTCAGCGCAAGTTCATCTGCAAAAGCCCGTCAAATAAACCAGGATTAAGTCAGGATAGACGTGGGAGGTTGCGGAGGCCCTCGAGAGCCGTAAGCCTACCCATGGTGAAATTTTAATCCAATAAATGCAGAGACAATCTCGCTGGCCTGGGTGTTATCTTATTCATACTAGCAGGAGATAGGACCTTCGTTATGGGCTTTTGATCCATACGAATGAGAAAAACGCGTTCCCCACACATACTGCCTAAACCTGCTTACACCCCATACACAAGCCAGCATTTCTCTTTCAATTGTAGAAAATGTTTCTTCTGCTGGAGTCAGAGAGCGTGGAAGAAACAATATAGTACCTTCCCCATACCCTCGCCTTTCTGAGTTAACACTGCTCCCAACCCCTCCCCACTAGCATTAGTGGTGATGAAGGTCAGATCATTAGGGTCAAAACCTTGAAGAGGAATGGCATTAAATATGCCATTCTTAATTGTATCAAAACAAGATTGGTGCACCTCATTTCAAACAAATTTGTTACACTTTTTCAACAATTGTCTGATCTCAAACATTTTAGTTACAAAATCCTTCACAAACGTCGAGTAGAATTCTGCAAGACCCAAAAAAGATCTGACATCATCTTTCGAAACAGGAGAGGGAGCATTATGAATGGCTTCTAATAATTTCTTTTTAGGAAGGATTCCAATCTCACTAATCTCATGCCCCACATAGGACACAGATTTCATAGCAAGCTCACACTTTTTAAGCTTTGCTGTGAGACAGTTGTCTCTAGGAGTACCCAAGGAAATGTTCAGTCTACTGTCATATTCTTCTCTATTGTCACACATAGTCAGGATATCATCCTGAAAACAAATCCCCCCCTCTTGTTCTTTGAATGGTTGGTACATGAATCTCTGAAATACCTTCTGCAGTGGAGGCAAGCCCAAATGGCATGTGATAAAATTACAAGCAGCCATAAGGCATGATAAACACCGTCAAGTGTTTACTATGAGGATGTAAGGTGACCTGATGGTAGGCTGCTGACAAGTCGAAAGTGGTGAACCACTTTATACGCCTAGTCTTGGCCAGAATTTCATACATTTTCGGTAGTGGAAATGTATCAATTACAGTGTTAGGATTTAGATCAAGTAAATCCACACACAATCTAACATTACAGTTGTCTTTGTGGGCAACTACCAATGGAGCTAACCAATCACTTGCCTCAATCTTCTCAATTATGACAAAATCAATTAACATCTCCAATTTCTGTTTGATTTCATCCCTGACACTGAAAGGAATTCTCCTTACTTTATGTGAGATGGGTACACAATTGGGTTTAAGAATTATCCTATGCTGAAAACCTTGTAACATACCCACACTTCCAAAAAAGACTTCAGGAAACTGTGAGAGCATGGATTGAGAAAACCACAATACAGACCCAACTACATCTGCAAGCAAGACTTGTTCTGGATTATTAGGATTCACAATGATACCATTATTCACTTGATCAACCCAGCAAAATACTAAAGGACCTTTCTTTGCAACATATAATTTCCCTTCTGCTATCTTTCCTTTAAACTCAAAAGTTACAGTGCAATACCCAATCATGGGGATTGGCTCACCAGTAAAACTTACTGGATGAACATCAGATGGAAATAGTTCCTTGTCCAGATAATCCTCATAACTGACTATAGTATAAGGTGAACCTGAGTCTGCCTTAATACCAAGAGAAATACTATCCAGGCACAATAAGCAGATTGGCTTTTTTGAAGTATTACTTAATCCCTGAACATCATACTCAATACTCAAAACACATTGCACACCCTTATTGCAGCTTCCGAAGAGCCAGAGTTCTCAACTACACACTTAGGGGCTCATTAGGGTAACAGGCGGATCGCCATACGGGCGGTGGCGATCTGCCCGCCAAAAACCTCCGCCCGCTGCAAATTTCCCCCCGGTGGACGGGAAGACTGTCCGCAGGTTTTCCGCAGGTAGGCAATCCGCCCGATTGCCACACGGGAAGAAAAGCAGTCTCTATGGTGGCTGTGTCTGGTAGACACCGCCATCCATATTACTATGCAGGCGGGGACGTGCCTTTCCGTGGTGGCGTTGCAGGCGGTTTTTGCCATTGGGGCCCGTAGCGGGCCCCCAGGGATTCTGGGGGTTGGGGGGTGCACATGGCTGCAGTTCCATGCACAACACACAACATGGCAGGCACCGCGTGGCGCCTGCCACGTTGTGCATGGAAGTGCACGACATGCCTTCTTGGCATTGTGGCGGGCGGTGCTGAGAGCACCCCCCGCCGCAATGTCAAATATGCAAGATGCGCCCTCCAGTGTGGCATCCTAATACCACCAATGGGACCCCCGCACTGATGGCAGGCGGTCCCATTCCCCGAGAGGATGGCGGGCGGACAAAGTCCGCCCGCTATCCTAATTACCCCCTTAATGGTTATAGACAGTTTTTTCTTGCAATTCATTTTGGCATAATGACCCTCTGTTACACAATAAGAGCAGCGTTGCTTTATAGCTGGGCAACGTTTGTCATAAGCCAGATGATACTGACTACCACATAAGTCAGGCGCCTTATGACTGTTCTTATTCTCTTCTTTTTGCAGTTTAGAAGATTTAGATTTATGTACAACCGTTCCCAGAGACACCTTTTGATCATTAGATGAAGACTAGCAGCAGTTATTTTACAGATCATATCCTTCTTCTCCAAATTAATTAATGCTGATGTGACAAAACATTTCCATAGTTCTGATTTTTTTACAACCGCAATGGCATCCTTAAGTGAGGTATCTCCATCTGCCCATAATATTTCTTGAACATTAGTGTCATTAGTGTGTATGACAACTGGGTCCCAAATAAGTTCCTCCTGCATCACTCCAAATTTGCAGGGCATAGCAAATTCCCTCAAATCAACTACAAGGCCAGCTACTGATTCCTCAGTACTTTGCCGCCTTTGAAACAAATTGAATCTGTCTACTGATATGCAAATAGAAGGCACAAAAAAACAATCTAGATCCTCCGAGGCATGTTAAAAAATATTAGCATTATTCACAGCTCTCGGTTTTTTCTCCAATTGGTGATATAATCTTAGCCCATCTGGCCCTAATGTGTGCAGTAACATTTTCTTTTTGCTTCTTTTCAAAAACTCTTCCTCTGAGTCCTCCTCAATGGTTGAGGTGTAATTCAAAAAAGAATCTTTCCACTGAGGCCATTTCATCACAGGTGAACTAGGAATTGACAAGAATGGTTGTGGAGGCGGTAAGGAAATTGTTTATGCACACATAGTGCAGATAACAGGCAATGGCACTAAATTGAAATGTAGAACTGGAAAGTATTGGCAACTAAGCAAAGTAAGCAGCAAATGCTCACCGTTAGCACTCACTGGCTGAAGAACAAAGGGCAGAGCAAAACCAACTGTTGGAAATAAATACAATGGTCCGAATACTCTAAATGCGAGTGAACGACAACTCAATGTTGTATATCATGCACCCGTGGCTTTGTTGACAGTGCACCCAAGATGGCGCTTATGCAGGTTATGTTGTGTGATTTAATACATGGTGAGCACACAGAATTGTGCAGTGAGACTGCTAACATCAGCAACGCAGCTATATCGCACTTGGAAACAGTAAGGTGAGCACGCGCTGTGCAACCATTAACAATTACGTCAGGCTTAATCCTCCAAATGTCAATAGAAGTGACTATGTAAGCAAAAGGGCCCAGCTCCCACCAGCGATCACACATAACGAGAGCAGAGGTGGAGCCCAAAAAACATATATGCTGCCAATGAAGAGTCCGATCTCCAAATGTCATCCACACACGTATGAATGGGCCTGGGGTCATACACCTTGTCACCAAGTCTGTAGAGAAGACGCTTCCACATAGTTGTAGGTTAATCCTTTATTTAAATGACCACAGCAATAAGAAACTTCAGCTCCTTCGATGCCATCCTTCCCAGTCTCCTCCAGCCGCACATCTGGCCACCCTTTGTCATAGAACTTCATGACAACACGGCCATGCACATTCCACATTCCAATACCACACCCTTCTCATGGAAAATCATGCTTAAGGATTCACTTGCCTGGCAATTAATGCTTAAGGATGAGTTCTCCAAAGCAAGCCATAGTAAAAGTTCCACTGTACTGTCAAAGCATGCTTAAGAATTAATTATCTTGGGAATGTATGCTTAAGGATTTATTCTCCAAAACAAACCATGCTAAATGATTCATTACACTTGCACAGCATGGATGAGGATTCATTCTCTTGCCAAGCATGCTTAAGGAATCATTCTGCTTGCAATGTGTGAAGGAGGCTCTTTCCTCTGAGTTCCTCTTTCGGCAGCCTTCTCAGTCTATCAATCCAAGCAATACAAATCCATGGCAAATTGTGTTGTTGGTTCTGCCTATGCTTCTCTGGGGTAAGCCGAACCTGAACACCTCATCCTGTCCCCTTTCCCTAGGGCTAACAGGGCATTTCTCTCTTCACTGGGAATGTGTTTCTAGGACTGCCCTTTCCCCAGTCCTCTCCTGTACATCTCTAGGACAACCTCGTAGCCCTCAAACCATTTATCCATGTCATACTACAAGTTAGGCACTGGATCATTGGGAATGTGGACCCTCTTGTCTCCAGTGGACACTGGGTTATTGCGGCTTCCACTGTTGCTGAACTCTATTTGCTTAGCTCTGATGTCCAGCTCTTGGAGACTTAGCTCATGGGCCATTCTCCTCTCCTCCATGGCCAGTTCCTTTTCATCCAAAGCTCTCATAGCCTTTCTCACCTCTGCCTCCATTTTTAGTTTGGCCATCTGCAGCCTGATTTCTCTCTCAGCCCTCCTGTCCACCAACTCCTCAGGGGACAGGCCGTGGGATGACCCGCTGCTCTCTTTCCTGGTAGAAAGTTCCTCTCCTGAGGCCACAATGCCCTTCTCCTCTGAGTGCTGCAGCTCAGGACTTGTACCCGGGTCGTCCCCATGCTCCTCTATATCCTCCTCCTCATACTGGTCCTCTGTTGTGGCTTTGCAACTGGGTTCCACATAATTTTGGGTCTTGTTTGGGGTAATGGCAATCCAAGTCTTTCCAAAAGACCATTGCACCAATTTAGCTAGAAAGGAGATATGGTGCTTCCAGAAGCAGGTGCACAGCTTAGTGGCCTAGATCCATCTCAGACCCATATGGACCACGCTGGCATGGGTAGAGCTGTGGGACCTGTTATGGCTTCACAAGAATCAGAGGCCCCTCAATACATAGTCAATCACCTTAGGTTGGTTCTAGTCTGTGAGTTTGGGATTGATTAGCAGAGGAGCGTGGCCGAGCATCGTTCCCCCTGCCCCACACTTCTATTCTCTTTAATAGGGGCTAGTCCCTGACACAGCTGGGCGTTCCCTTCCACAAATGGAGAGAAAAAGGATGTAGATTTCTGGTGGATATGTTTCAGGGTGGAGGGATAAAATAATTCCTACATTGTAAGAAGGAATTTCGGGTAGATGAACTATGCCCAGAATGTCACTGAAGCCTAGATTCGAAACGTAAGGCTGCAGCCACCAGAGTCACAACGACCTTCAAAGTGACATTGCCCAAGCTGCTGGGGTCCAAAGGGAAGAAATTTAGACTTTTTGGTCTGCTTCAGGAGAATTCATCTTGGAACTCATGGGGATACAAAAAAAACACAATGGGACCTATTGGCTAAGGACATACATTGGAGTTCCATATGCCTTAAAAACATACAAGCGCACTATAACATCTTTTGTGGTTGGTAATACATGTCAACTTACCTACATCGCATAAACCCAAATGTTAGTGAAAAATGGTGGAGAGAATGTGGCGAGTGTGGCGATGCTTGACATGTGTGGTAAGTTGTCCGAATTTTAAACAGGTTTGGAAAAGTGCCCAAACAACATTGGTATACCCTATTCTACTAAACCCAATAACCACAATTATGATTGCCAGCCTTCGGGTACATATTCATGACTAGGAGTTGCAGACAGTGCTGCAAAGAGCTATTGCAATCAATTACAAAAAGAAAGAAGTCCCTTCAATAAACCAATGGTAGCCAAGAATCAGGAACATTGGAGAAGCACTGTGGAAGTCTCAGATGGGGAATGACAACCATTATGAGAAGTTTTGCTCCAAGGGGTTTCCCTTGGAATAACCAATGGTGCGCTCGGGGACTTCGCCGGGCTGCCAGAAAGGACAGCCTTGGATCTGTGGGTGAAAATTCTGCCTTCGCGAATGTTGGGTCTGTGAGTGTTAGCCTGACGGAAAGTGACGTGGTGGGACAAAGAACTCCTGGTCTTGTGGAGAATAGGAGATATTTAAAAGTCTGAGGTCCTGATAAACTGCAACGTTTTTGATGCTATTTTTTATGCTTAAATGTGTTTATTAGCCTTTTCAAAAAATAGAAACAATACCAAGGCATAGAGCATACAATGCGATAGAGGGCGCTAGTCGCGCACAGTGCGCACACAGAAATAAACATTTCGTCTGCACTGGAAGTGCACTGATAAGTTTATCATATAGCAGGAAACGCGTGGCATCCACGATAGTTCTGACTTCATAACAAACCAAATTCTCAAACCCCCCACCCCACCCGGCAGTCTCCATTGCACCTTAAGCAGGTCCCACTCCTGAGTGTGATACAGCACTAGCAAACAATAAGAAATTATGCATGGTCTGTCCATAAGTTCGAGAGACGCAACAATCTCAGGTATTTGGGCTGGGTGATTTCATTAAACTCCGACGAAAGCAGTGTTAGAAATGGACTCCACACCTTCTGGAATGGATCAGTAGTATTGTTCAGGGTGGCCGAGATCCGTTCAATTCCCAAGATATGCCAGAGTCTATGCAGCCAGCCCACGTGTGTAGAGGAAGTGGTGGTGCTCCAGTGAGACAGTATATTTTGCAACGCTGCGCCCAGTGCTAACCTCATTTGGCTGCCTCTCGTGCTTTTAAGTGGGTATGTGATTGGATTGGGACAGTTGACCAGGCATTCAGGCTGCTTCTCCTTTATTGGAAGGTAGTTGTGATAGGTGGAGGCAGTCTTTACCTTGCTTTTATCGATCTGAAGACTGCTTTCAACCTGGTCCCCCTGGATCGGTTGTGGAAAGACTTGGGTGAGATGGGCATTCCCCTGTTTATTCTTAACTTGCTTGTTCGATTGCATGAGGATAATTACGCACAAGTGAGATGGGGGTCACAAGAGCAAAAAACCGATATGATCTCAGTGAACAGGGAAGTACGCCAGGGCTGTGTTATGGCGCCTACCCTGTTTTCCTTATATGTAAACAGGGTGGTTAGTTTCCTTCAGGAAATTCTAGCTGATGCCCCGGCCCTGGCACGAGATAGGGTACCTACCCTCCTGTTCGCAGACGATACGCTGTTGATCTCCAAGACCCCGGTAGGGTTACAGACACTCTTAGACAGGTTCCAGCTCTTCTGTACCTCAGGGGGCTGATTATCAACACCACAAAGACTACATTGATGACATTCAACCCCTATAAGACTTTATAGATCTTTACCTTGGGTGGAACGCGTTTGGAGAGAGTCAGAACTTTCGAATACCTGGGCATCCGACTCTACGAAACGATGCACTGGAATCCCCACATTAATAAGATGCTCCTGAATCACAAACTTGTGGCTGGGGCAATAGGCAGAGAACATCCCTCCTCACAGAGCAGACCTGTTGCCCCAGCACTCACGATCTACGCCGCAAAGGCAGTTGGTTCGGCCCTCTATGGTGCGGAACTGTGGGGGTTCAACAATGTGCAAGAGATCTGTAAATCCGAACACAAGTTTCTGAGAGAGTTAGTGAGCCTTCCCCGAAAGGTCACACTCAAGCCCTTGATGAGTGATATGGGAAGATGCTCCCACAGAGACATTACTAGATCATGACCGCTGTTTTATTGGGCCCGATTGCTGCGAACTACCGAACTTGCCAAATATTCAGCCGCATTTAAAGAGGTCATTCGTTTAGACGGCAACCACAGGGTTAGTTGTATTAACAATGTTATGAAATTAGCATTTGCCCTAGGTCTTAAATACTCGGGAAGGCCAGAACCCACCCTGCAAGGACGATCTCAAAAAAGCATATTGGGCTTGGGTTGACACACAGGAACTCAGTAATCCCAGAGCAGGTAGAATGGTAGACAATTTTTACCAGTTTAAGCAGCACATACAGCTGGAACCTTATTTAGATTTTATCCAGAACCCAAGAGATAGGGCACTCTACATACAGTTTAGGGTCAGCTCCCTCTTAGTTCACGAGCTCACTGCAAAATGGAGTCCTCCTCGTCTGACAATCGCAGATTGCCCCTGCTGTGAGGCACCAAAAGAGAGTGTGGACCACCTCATGTTCGCATGCCCAGCATACTCCTGGGCCAGATCAAGATGGGTAAAACCGATCTGCAGACAGCTGGGTACTTCGGAGCACTGTGTTGCCCTGCGGATTCTGAGATCAGATTCAAGAACTCTTTTTGTCTGTGGTGTGGCAAAGTACCTTGGCTGCATTTGGCTTGTTAGGACTAAATTTTTGCGTAGGGAGGTATGATTTTACACTGTGAATGCTTTTTTATATACTCTCAAATGTCATCAAATAGCTGAAAAAGATGTAATGTTTTTTATTTCCACTTAACTAGTTTTATTCACTTATTACAATTTACTATTTATCAAATGTACAAATGAATTCTCCATCTCGACTCAGGGATTAGTGTGTCATTGTTAATAATTATCAACAAAATGATCAATTCTTTGTATATCATGCTCGGATGGAATGTACATACTTACTTTCATTATTGTTTTTATGATAACTCGTATCTTTTATTATTGGATTGTAAGAATGATGTTGCTTTTATGATACTTGTTATGGAAATAAAGCTACTTGACTGACTGATTGGGTAGGCCTAGAATAACATAGACGGGAAGTCTAGGAATCTGTGTCTCAAATAGCTTTTCTATCTCGTCTAGGATTCTGGTCCAGTATTGAGATAGCCGTGGACAATCCCACAAAATGTGAAGCAATGTTCCTTCATTGTCGCAACCCCGCCAGCATTTGGGACTCCGTTGTGGAACCCCCCCTTGGAGACGCGCTGGTGTGAGATACCAATAAGTAGCTATTTTCATAGCAGTTTCTATACTGGCGACATTGCGAGCCGTATGTTTTGCCCTATAATAAATGTCTTCCCAGTCCTTCTGCATAAGATCCCCACCCAGTTCCCTCCCCCACCTCCGTTGACTCGGTGTGGCCTGCGTTTGTGGGCTATGTCGAATCATGTCATACATATCAGATATGAGTCCTTTTATCGGTGAGTTTGTTAATTAGCCATTTTTCATATGTGGTCAGCCGACAGGACCCCTGTTCCCTCACCCCCTTCGGAAGTACCCAGTGTCGTACTTGCATATATCTCAACCGCTCGGACTCAGGAATACCGTACTCAAGCTTCATTTGGGAAAATGGAAGAACTCCACAGAGTTCAAACAGGTAGCCTATCGATCGACAAGAGTTGTCCCGCCATGCCGGAAAAGCTTTATCTACGCATGATGCTGATGCATAACTATGCATCAGTCCCAGGATGCGACACCAGCATGTTGGATGAAAAAGTCATCGTTTAATCATGTTTCATTCGTTTCAAATATGTTTTATTCTTATTTTTCTCTCTTATCTGACATCCCAGGTGTAAATTCACTATTAACGAACAGTGGGGTTAATGGGGAAGGGAAGGTAGTGAGATTCTTTGTTGTTGCCACCCCCTCTCAGACCTTCAGCACGGATTTGGTGATGGGCGAACCCATCAATCCGCTGGGGCGTTGAGCCTTCTTTAAAAAGGGGACCTTCCAGAGCGGGATCCCTGCCAACGTTCTATCCGGAAAGAGCCATTGTTTTTCCGATTCCGGCCATGCCCATTCCACTAAATACCTCAGTTGTGCCGCTTTATTGTAGCTAAGGAGGTCCGGTTTCCCCAAACCACCAGCTTCGGGCTTCATATATGCCTGGACCTTACTCATCCGTGGTCGTGCCCCAGCCCAGACAAACTGATTGATGTCCCGCTGTAAGGAAGCTATTATCATTAGGGGAGGCAACACCGGTAGGGTTTGCAATAGATAAAGCGCCTTAGGTAAAAAGGACATTTTAACTACCGCGATTCTCCCCAGGAGTGACAGGTGATGTTTACTCCAAGCACCCATATCTTTCTTCGCTTGCCTGGCATAGTTCAGATGGGTCGTCTGGCGCACTGGCGCCGCTAGATCCAAAATCCAAGTATGGGATACGATCGACCACTTGAATACCAGACAGCCAGCCCTCCCCAGCGCTAATAGAGGCCGCTGCTAGACCTAAAGTCAAGATTTGCGATTTCCTAACATTTACCCGGAAGCCGGAGACTCGTCCAAATTGGTCCAATTCTTCCAGGAAGGTGGGAAGCAACACCTTTGGGTCTGTCAACACCGCGATCACATCATCCGCATAGAGGCTAATCGGATGCGGTTCCCCCCCGAATGGGATCCACTGGATGCTAGGATTGTCTCTGATCTTTTTTGCCAGAGGTTCATTATAGAGGGCAAACAGCAGGGGGGATAGCGGGCACCCCTGCCTGGTGCTTCTTTCAATCGCAAATGATCTTGAGGAGATGCCATTAACTCTAATGGTGGCCGATAGCCGGTTGTAACAACAACTTACCCATTCCCTGAATTTCGCGTCCAAACCGAACATGGATAGCGTATGACTAAGGAAGCCCCAATCCACACGGTCAAACAGCCTTTTCAGCGCCGACCGTCAGTAAAAGAGCATTCATTTGCATTTGGTGGGCTTTATCTATAAGGTGGAGTATTCTCTTTGTGTTATCTGCGCTCTGACGGGACTGAATGAATCCTGCCTGGTCAGGTTAGATCAAATGTAACATACGGGGGCCAAGACGCGTGGCCAGTATTCCAGTGAAAAGTTTTAGATCAACATTGAGCAAGGAAATAGGACGGTATGATCCGCATTGTTGCCTACCCTTGCCCGACCTAGGCAGCCCTACGATGGCCGCCGCTAGCATCGTAGTGGGTATCGGCTTCGCACTCCCAAAGGAGTTGAACGCTCTTGTTAAAATCGAAGAAAGAAGACGACAACATTTCTTATATAAAAGAGCAGAAAAACTGTCGGGCCAGGGGACTTGAGCACCTTAAGACGTGATATGGCGGTGATCACTTCCTCAACCCGGATGGGAGCGTCTAGTGCCGCCGCCTGATCTGGAGTAAGTGTGGACATAGTCACGGGCTGAAGATAATCAGATTGCGCCTTTGGACGCGGTGTGTACTGTGTACAGTTTCATGCCCACCCCCCTGGAGCGATGTGACCTGATCCCGTTGTCTTTGGGCGCGAAGCCAGTTGGCCAAGAGGCGACCAGTGCGGTCGCCCACAATGTAGTAAGAGCTATAAGTCCTTACTTAGTGTTATCATTCAAATGTTCGGGGCTATACAGCATCAATTTGGGTAGCCCTCAATACTCAATATAACATTTGTCATATAAAACAAGACATGCAACCAACCAGCATCAAAAATTCTTATAGCATTTATTATTTTTATAATTTTCTTTTGACAAATTTTCAATCAAGGTTGCTCCAAGGGGAACGTGCAAAGAGTAAGGTGTTGGAATATGAAAAAGTGAAAGGAAAGAGAAAGTATTCAAAAGATTGTGACATAAAATACTTAAAAGACTTGAACACTGGACCGGTTGTCAATCACCGTCCAAATGAAATAGCCCGGTCACGTTAATCAATTTGTACAGCAGATGAATTAAACAATTACAAGGTAAATTGGAAACTAATTCCAATAAGGCACGTGAATAAATGAACGTATCCCAGGCTTTATGATATAGGGCGTCCTATATCATAAAGCCTGGGATACGTTCCAGTGTTCAAGTCTTTTAAGTATTTTATGTCACAATCTTTTGAATACTTTCTCTTTCCTTCGAGGAAGACCAGGAAGATGATGGACCGGCAAAAGTTCACGGTGTCCAGGGGTCACGTTCCACATCACCCACGATAGCCACGGGCCTCAGCTTTGCTGTGGACTCAGGGTAGTCTCGGGGAAGTCTGGAAATCCACCTCTGGTGATGCAAAGACTTCGGCGTACGGTGGGAGCTTCAGAGTTGCAGACCGGACAGTTGCTTCTTTGGTGCCTGCCAAGCAGGGGAGTCACTCCTTGACCCCAAGGGAGATTTCTTTAGTCTTCTACTGAAAATAGAAAGTCGAAGGTCCAGGATATATGTTGCAGAGTTTCGTCCAGGGTAATCTAAAGTCTCAAGGACTGGGTTCCCATACTTATACTAAGTTTGGGGGTTGGACATACTCTAGGGACCCACCTATGGGAGGGTTTGGAAAGAGGGGTGGTTACACCCATTTCCTTTGTCCAGTTTCGCGGCAGAGCAGGGGCAGGTAGCCCCTGTAACCGGTTTGAGCTGGACTATGCACAGGGACACCAAGTGTGCCCCCAGTGCAGGACATCAAAGCACCAGAGAGTGGTCCCGCCTAGCCCCAATACACATCTGCCTGTCTGGGGAGGTGGTTACACCTCCCTGGGACAGGAAACCTAATGTCCAGGCCTTCCCTGCCGGAGTTTTCGGTCAGCAGCAGGAGGCCAGACCCGTGTCTGTGGCATCCATTTTGTGATGCCAGGGCTTTAGAAAGTCTTTTCCGGGTAGACCAGTGTGAACATGTCTCTCCCTCTAGAAGGGTGGAATGCTATCCCCGCCGTCAAAACTGTCGGGGGGTAGTATTCCAAAGTGTTTGACACCAAACACGACATGTTTCCGTGCAGCCAGTCCAAAGTTAGCATTTACCGCGAGGTTATAATGCACTTATGAGTATATGGTCAGGCTGCACCACAAACAGCATTAGAGGAGGTACTCCGAATGCTGCAGAGGGGCTCTGCTCATGCAGGGGCACCCTCTCACATAAAAACCAAGCACTCTGCCTTCAGGATTGTTAAGGCCTGCCATAGGAGTGACTTATAGGTTTTATATGTGTGTGCAATGGTAGTGATATAGGTAGCCTATACCACAATAAGGAGTGCATGCACCACCTTACCCAGGCTGCAGTAGCAGACCTGTGGTGTCATTTTGGAGTGCTTCCCAGGGGTGGCATAATACATGCTTCAGCCCCTGGTAGGCCTCTGAGGTACCTATGCCCTGGGTACATAGTATACCATATACTAGGGGCTTATAAGGCACTCCAGAATCCAATTAGAGATGTACCTAATGTACATGGAAACCATTTTAGAGAGGAAGCAGCTAGGCTGTCGTCCTGATTAGCAGGGCCACAGCCAGACTAAGGTCGAAAAACAGTGAAACACCAGCAAAAAAGTGGGGGTACCCATGGGAAGCAGATCCTACTCTCCTACAGCAATTCTGGCTTTCCTCAGAATAAATTCCTTCAGTTGAAAGTCTGGGAGATGTGCCAGTATATCGAAGGGGGAGGGGAGTGCCGGAGCTTTCCTTGGCAATCCCACCCTGTGGGCCCTGTCACTTTTAATAGCAAAGTCCTGTGCTTCCTGTAGGATGTGACGAAAGAGACCCTGGAGGTAGTGGGTGATGTCAGTGCCCTCCTCCCGAGAAGGAACGCCCTTCACGCGAATTTTGTTTCTGCGGGAGTCATTTTTCAAATCCTCTGCGTGGGCCTGGACGTCTATCTGTTGGGTTTTGAGCCAGATCACCTCCTGTTTCAATTGCTCCACTTCTTCGTCACGCTATTCTTCGTGGTCCTCGATAGTAGCCAACCTCTCCCCAACCGCGTCCACATCTCGCCGTACCTCTTTAATCTCGGCAGAGAGGTCTTTCTTGAGAGCTTGTAAATCGTCCCGCAGGCTGGAGAATAACTGCATCACAAAAAGCGCGTATAACAGGCTCCTCCAAGAACTCCACTTCCTGCCCTCCCGACATGAGTGGGGAAGCTCGGTCATCTCCTCCGCTTGGCTCCGCCATCTTAGTGAGCATATCTTTCACATTGCGGTCTTTCTTCGGCCGTGTTGAGGACATGTCCACACTGCGAGTGGCCGCTCAGTGCAGCGGCGAGTGGATACGGTCAAGGGCGGTGTCAGGGATCTGAGTCGCTCTGGCGACTGTTTGAGCCCCATGGGAGCGGTGGTGGTTGAGTGGAGAGCCCTACAGATACAGCCCAGAAGCAGCTGATGAGCCGGCCCAGGCAGGGCGGGGTACTGCCGCGTGTCGTGGAAGTGGTTGGCCAGTCCAGTTCCAGCAATGGGAGACCCAAGGCCGCTCTCCACCAGGCCCAGGTCCCGTCTGTTGCTTCCTGCGGCGCTTCTGCCTGTCAGCAATGCGTAGCGTGCCCCTGTGTGCGCCTGCCAGGCCCACTCTCCGGCGAGCGGGAGGCTCGAGGGCGCCCTCGGTCTACGTCCCAGCGAAGCGTGCTCCCGGTATGGACAAAAGCGCAGTGTTTCAGCGACGTGCCACTTGGGCTCTGGGGGACCCTCCGACCTCTTCCCCCGGCTCGGGGTCCTCTGCCCTCAGCTGACTGTGGCGATAGCCCCGGTAGCTCCACACTCCAGGACGTACTAGGCGATGGCCTGCAGCAGCCTATGCGGCCTGTATGGGCCCTGACGTTCCTCCTTCCCCGCATGAAAGCAACGTGAGGTCCCCGCGGCCCGCTCACGCTCCAAACATCCAGGGGAGAAGCCTTGGTCTGCCAGGAACGCCGCAATCAGTAGGAAATACACTCCACCGAGCGGGGGGAGAGAGCTTTGCAATGCCCCTCACTGTAGGCCCAGGAATCACCGCCCTCGTGGCCCCAAGCTCTTGGGCGCGAGCCCGACCGTCTGGCCCTCTCTGGCTCACCTCGGGGCACTGCTCTCCGAGCTCCTCCTCCGCTTCTCGCTGCACCGTTGGCGATCCGCTGGGCAGGCGATTAGTCCACCCGTCCCGTTCCGTAGAGCCCAGCTCGGGCGGCCGTAGTCTCCGAGGCCAATACTTCCGACGGCTCGAGCGGGATGGGACCGTTCTCGGCCTCAAGACCCGTCCCCAGCCAGTTCCCAGGATCTCTGCTCTGCTCCGGCACTTGACCACACGGTTCTGACGCTCGGCTACAGCGCGGGAAGCAAGCGGGCGGCCGACAGGAGCGGGGAGGTAAGCGAGACACATCCTACCCGCTCGCCATCTCGGCCACGCCCCTCTCCCGCCTTTGATGCTATTTTTGAAATGTTAATAGGATCATTTGGGGTGGAGGTTTGAGGAATTTGAGGGTCACATGCGAATATATGTCTTTAGCTGGGTTCTTGTTCAATGAGATATGACGGCTTTGTTGTAGGTTCTTCAAATTCTTTATGTTTTGCTGACTCAGTAGTCCAAAGTCTCAAGAAAAAGCAGCTAACAAAACTACTGTGCCTGACAAACTCTGATTTCTGAATTATGGGGTGCCATAATCCATTATTTCTATAGTGCTGCTCTGCAGTAAAATATTACCTCGAAATGCTGTCCAACTGGCGCTACTGCTTTTACAAACCCCCAGAACTTTTCACCGTTTCTGAGTTGCTGTAAACCTGTATTAACAGATTATCCTATATATAAGCAGAATATCGTGACAATCTAAACATAGGATTGTAAAACTCAAGCCAAGTCGGTATCAGCAGTCGAGCACCAATCCATCATATAGTTCAGGGGGTTAATGTGCCTGCTGTGCAGACTGTACAATATGAGGAATCATTTCATTTCATTAGTCTTTATTATCGATCAATTTCATCATAAAAAGACATTACAATGTAAAAATAAGCATTACATACAAGATAAAAGATAAAAACGGTTCCAAAATGACACAAAAGAAATAAAATCCTGATTAAACACAACACTGGTATCTAGTGATTCCTATTTCTGATAATCCAAACCCAACCCAGGAATTTGGCCACGGCAACTACGATACATTCACCAGTATCAGATCTTAGGATTCTTAGAGCCTCAAGCCCCAGTCTAGTGCCCAAAGTACGACATATAGGTTTGAGCCATTTAGCCCGGGGGGCTGCATAGGCCGGGCAGACAAAAAATATATGACCCACAGATTCAGCACAGTCTTTACACCAGCGGCAGGAGTCACAAACCTCACCCTTCCATTTTTTAGTAAACAGTTTGGTGGGTAGGGTGCCAACCCTCAGTTGATGATAAAGTTTCCTGTCACCGGGCCTGGTGATAATGTCCCAATAGGCTTCTAAGAGTGGGACTTTTTTCTGCACAAGAAACCTGCCTGTCAAAGACTCTGCTGGAACTAGGGATAGTTGTTTCTGAAGTACCATAGACCAGTATAGGCTTTTAAAGAGTTTTTTAGGAGGAAAAGGGTTATTAGCAGGGTCAGTCCAAAGAATTCCCAGGCCCATGGATTCCAATAGCAGACTAACTTGCTTGAACCACACAATGTTACCGGCGCCCAGAATAGAGCGAACATCCAAAAATGCCTTTGCATAGGGGCCTAATTCCGGTACGGTCCATAATCTCCTCCAAAAAGCCAATGGTTTAAACCTGGCAATATCTTCAAAAGAATAACACCAAGATCCAGCAAAAGCGGTTTCACTGGACTTGAACAGGGGAGACCCGTAAGGATCCTCAAAAATTTGTATTGTGCCTTGACCAAAGGGGAAAGATCAGCAAAACCCCAGAGTTCTGCGCCATAAAGGATCGCTGAATTAATCCTGGCATTATAAATTTTAATGGCAGGACCTATCATTTTCATCTGGGACTGTTTCTGTTCTTTAACCAAGCACCCAGAGAGCTGGGCAAATTTGAGAGATAGGACATCTATTTGTGGCCTCCAATTCAACTTGTTTTCGAAAACAACCCCCAGATAAGTCATAACATTGGCACGTTCGAGTAAATCATTATTCATAGTAACATGACCTTTCACACTTTTCCCTTTGTTAAAGACCATGTACTTAGTTTTGAGACATTAACTAGCAGGTCGAAGTCGGAACAAAAGTTGGCAAATACGTTCAAAGCCGCCTGTAACCCAGACTGAGTCTGGGATAGTAGTAGAGTGTCGTCGGCAAACATGAGTAGTGGGATTTTTATACCACCCAGCGTGGGGGCGTCAGTGGATGTAGATGAAAAGTACTGCACAACTCTATTAATGAATAACAGAAAAAGAGTAGGCGCAAGGACGCACCCTTGCCTAACACCCCTATTAACTTTGAATCTGTCGGTGACCTGCCCTTGATTCCCCCATCGTACTTGTGCAAAGTTATTGTCATGCAACCTAATGACAATATTCAAAAGGTCAGCAGGCATTCCTAACTTCGCTAGAGCCCCCCAAAGTTTAGTCCTATTGACTAAGTCAAAGGCTAACCGGAGGTCAACAAAAGCGGCGTACAGAGTACCGCCACAAAGATAGACCGTTTTCCAGACGATCAGTTGGAACTTGAACGCCTGGTCGATGGTACTAGTACAGGGTCTAAACCCGGCATGCAGAGGCGAGATGATATCCTCCTGCTCAATCCATGACTGAATTCTTGCCAGGATCATTCTTGCAATAATTTTTTGAACGGAATCAATTAAACTAATCGGGCGGTAATTCCCCGGGCACGAGCGATCACCCTTCTTAAAGATGGGCAGTATCTCGGCGCCCTTCCAGGATTCAGGGATGACAGCCCCTTTGGCTATAGCAGTTGCCATGAATGCAATATAGGGCACCCAATTACTATGGTCAAATTTAAAAAGATCCACGGGGACACAATCTATGCCCAGTGCCTTGCCACTAGGAACCTTGGTTAAAGCCATCTCAACCTCTTTACAATCGAATGTAAGATTCTGGAGGATGAACATGTCCTGTAAGATGGGAGAAGCAGTCTCTTCAACCAGATTAGTATCCGAGAACTGACACTCAAAATGCGACACCCAGGATTCGGGGAGAACATGGTTTGAGGGAACCTGCGAACTCGGAGAGTTGCCCCACTTCACAATATGCCAAAACATAGTCAGATTTCTTTGTTTACAAGCGACCAAAAGGTCGTTCCAATGTTCGTTGTCCCAATCTTGTTTGGCCGAGACTTTAGCCTTACTGTAGTCTTTCCTGGCTGATCTGATATTGGCCTGATTTTTAGATTTAATGACGGATTTCAGTTTGCCATAAGACTCACAGCATGCTTTGTTATACCAAGGATTTTGCTTTGGTAAAAACGATTTCTTAATCTTACAGGGTTTAGAAAAAAGAGCCTTGAGGCCTGAAAATAGGTTTTCGTGAATATGAGTAGACTCGCCAACGACAGCCTCTTGGCTCTGGAGAGAATGAAGGGCTTCCAACGCACAAGAAACTTTTGAACTAATTTCGGTGAGTACTGCACTATCGATAGCAACCTTTTCCCAGCGCACTCTCCGTTGATTATTAGTTAGGAGGGCGTCAGCAGAAACTATCTTGGATGGTTCACTTCTACGAGCTGGGCAAAACAGAAAACTCAGAACTAAAAGATTGTGGTCGCTCTCGGGGCGATCTAGAATCACCATATCATTTAAAGTGGACCAAAACTCCACCTTAATTAGGGCATAATCGATTCTACTACAACGACGACCATCGGCAAAGGTATCCTTGCCATTTTTGTCAGAGAGGGTCCGTCCGTTGGCTGCCCTAAAGCCACGCCCCATATTAGGAATCAATACTGTACGTCAAAAAATAACAAGGTGTGGGGCACTGAAATCACTGTCACATGCAAGACCGCACATTTAAAAGAAGCCAATGGAACTATTTTTGAACTCACAGTTAAATTGGAAGTGAAGTCCCAGAAGCAGAAGTCGTGTTTTCGGTGGGCTATGTTTCCCGCCCTGGGGGCGGTGGGAAGTTCGGTTAGAAGTGAGGCAAAAGGCATGTTACAGAGTGTTGGAAAGTTTTGCACCATTGTCCCAGGATGTTTACAATAAGCATTGCACTAGTGTGATGGTGCCGGTTCTTTGTGCTGTGGTATGTGTTTACCTTGGTAATGAATTGGTATGCCTTCTCCACACAAGGGTTTTTATAGCTTAGTTCAGAGGTGTTGAATCGGAGTCATGAATCTGGAATGCCCGTCTCACGCGAATATGAGTTTTGGGAATACATTTGGGGAAACCGAATGCTATAACACGTGGGCAATGTGTGCAGGAAAAGGCCTGGAATCTGGGATCATATGTGTTAAGGGGCCCGGTACTTCAGACGCCATGTTATTCCACATTACTGGCGAAAAACTTGTGAAGGGCCCAGAACGGAGGTTGTGATTAAAGCCACATTTGGAATAGCAGGCCCAGAGCTACCACCCTTTCTTACTTGACATCTCACAATAAAGACCAGATTGCACTCAATATGCGAGGTGAGCGGAAACTGTGTTTCCGCATATGTGCAGATATGCAGAAATGGCGTTCCGCATATGTATAGCTATGCAGAATGTTCCACAGATGTGCAGAAATGGGGTTCCGCATATTATGCAGAATGTTCCACAGATGTGCAGAAATGGGGTTCCTCATATGTATAGCTATGCAGAATGTTCCACAGATGTGCAGAAATGGGGTTCCGCAGGTGTGCAGAAATGGTGTTCCGCAGATGTGCAGATGTGCAGAAATGGTGTCATTTGCGTGACACTATGTGTAAATATGTAAGGACAATAATAAATAGAACTCTATGCCAGTGATCCTTTCGACTTGGCTGCAATGTCAGAAATCCTATCAGTTTTAAGTAGAATCAAGACATATTAAATATTGTATATTGGGTCTCTGTAAAAAAGGTGGGAGCCTGCAGAATGGGGTGCTCCCAGCCTTGTGTGTCAGTGGAAAAGCTGCCGCTGCCCCTTAAGAAAACCCTTTGTGCTCCGATTTGTGTTTTTGGGCAGAGTGCTGTTGTGCACCATATGTGCAAGTCAAGGGACAGATGTACTAAGAGACAGGTCACAACCAGTGGCTCTAAAGTGCAAACTACATTTTGGCACCCTGGCTGTAATTTTGGGGTGCATCCTGTAATAAATTACAAATTCTTGAGTCTCAGGGGTATCACAGAATTACCAGTAGCGGCCGGCACAGATCAGGGGTGGCTTAGAAGGCCGGCCAAACAGTCATTGCGCACTTGGAGAGGGCAAACCACTCTGAGAGCAGAGCAGCCCTGCTTGCCCCGCAAAGCTGTGCAGCTGTTTCACTGCTTTGCAGCAGTGGGGCGACACTCCTCCGCCTTAGCGGAGTAGCCGCCACTGATGAGTTACCTGCCATGGGAATAATAATTAGGTAGGTTTCTATCTTCAATCTCTCCGTGATTGGCTTACAAAGTAGGAATGATGGCCTGCAAGGCTACTAACCCTGTTTTACATTTACAGATGGTCACCTCTTTTTAGGCAGAACCGGAAGTCCTGAGATCTTATGTTTCTGAGAGTGGCTCTTTAGCCCGCCTCTCTTTTTGGCTCTCCTCCATTGGCTGGCTTTCTAAACAGAGGCCAGCCATTGAAGGAGAGAGCCGTCCCTCCAAATAGGCTCCGTCTTTTTCAGATTCGGGGGCGTGTTCCGTGCTGTTCTTTCCACTTTTTAGCCACGCCCTTTTTAGAACAGCAGGAACACGCCCTCGAAGCCGAAAAAGTTTGGAAGAGCATCCCGAGGAGTTCTGCGGAAGTATAGCGGAAGGGACAAGCAAAAGGTTCCGGCGTCAGAGTAAAGGGTTCCGGTCGCAGTTCACCACCAGCGAGAGTCTTCTTGTAGAATCAGCCCAGAGAGCACGGGTAAAGTTTGTCAAAATATTCTTTCACCCTTCTGGAATGTCTGACAAACTCGACTGATTGATTGAATTGTATGTCATCTGTCATATATTTCTTTCACGAGCGTTACCTGCTACATTAGATTTTTTTTAGTCCTTCCTCTCTTTCAAGTGATTGGGGTGTGATTTGTTTTCCATGCGGACCGCTATAATGGTGCTGGCGTTCCTGACAGGAGTGTACACATCACTTCGTTTTTTTAGCATGAGCACGCAGCTAGCTATCTCACTGGACATAAACAGGATCAATATATTGTAGCTATTGGAGATCGTGAACATTTCTTGGTCTAGTCTTCCACGTTTGTATGGGCAACGGAGCATTGTGTATCTTCCTGTTAAGACTTGAGCAACACTCCCTCCAAACACTCCCTCCATGTACTGCTCTGCTCCAGTGGGCGGTGCCTGATAACTCCGCGCGCACCAGACATAGAGAAAAGTGTCTGCGAGTCCCCATGCGATGCGACGGCCTTTGGCTGAGGCAGAGGGCGGAGCATGATTCGAGAAGAATCATAGAGTTAAGAGTAGGTGGCATCGAGATAGAGGAGGAGCTGCAGGGGAATAGTGAGTAAGATGGCGGTAAGAGACCAGGGCCCTGAGTGATAGCCTGAGGGGGGCCTGTAGGTGAGTCACATTGAGTACGAGAGGGGGGCAGGAAAGAACATTGCATATATCTCTGGGGTGTTAGAATCCTAGTTAACGCCGGGAGCTGGAAACCGTACATAATAATAAAGTAGACGTGCTGTTTGTTTGGGTTTATGTTTTCAGGGTGGCGCGGGTAGGTGGGGGGGATCAGTCTGTCTGGTTCCGTTGTATGTTTGTGTATAGTTGTTAAGGGTGGTCATATCTATATTTCATAGGGTGTTGTCAGAAGTAGTATATATGTTCATTGTTTTGTTGATAGAGGGGATCATCTCCTATTACCATTGTATACTACTGGGTGAGATTGAGCCTAGAGGTCTAGATTATCTGTAAACTGATATGCAGGTCGGAGATGGATTCTCTGTCGTTGGGGTGCTAGTAATGTGGAGTGAGTCTTGTATCTTTTCCTTGCGGGTTTCTTGTGTGTGGTTCTGTATTCTTCTCGAATGCTGTTGCAGGTGAGCATAAACTATATCTCACCCTCGTATTCTGGCAAGTGGAGGTGATCGGCATCCTTGTGAACTAATGGGGGTCCATCTGTGAATATCTGATGTTCTATCTATCGTGGTCGCATTCATTATTTCAACTCTGGTTGCTAATGACGTATCATTTTTGTATCCATAGATTGTTTTTGGGGGTGCGTGAACTGTCCATGGGGTAAAGGCAAGGTTAGGTGGTCGATTGTTAATTTTGCTTTGTTGTGGGGTTACCGAGAACAGTTGTTCTCTCCCTCACTACATCACTGTTTCACTACCTCACTCTCTCTCACTACATAACTCTCTCTACCTCACTACTCCACTCTATCTCACTACCTCACTATCTCACAACTTCTCTCTCTCAAAACATCACTACTTCACTCTCTCTCACTCACTACCTCAATCACTCTCTATCTCACTACCTCACTCTTTCTATCTCACTAACTCACTTTCACTCTCCCTTTCACTACCTCTCTCTCTATCTCACTACATCACAACATCACTCTATGCTTATATATCACTACCTCACAACATCCCTCTCCCTCACTACCTCACTCTTTCACTACCTCACTCTCTCACTCTCTCTATCTCACTACCTCACTCTATCTACCTCACTCTCTATCTCACTACCTCACTCTCTCTCACTACCTCACTCTCTATTTCAATACCTCACTCTCTATTTCAATACCTCACTCTCTCTCTCTATCTCACTACCTCACTCTCTCTCTGCTAATGCAATAGGTATCACATATGCAAAAAAAAAGCTAATGCCAATAGAAATGACAATGCCATTTATTTAGGGATACAATAATGATAAAAAAATAATGAGCAATACCAATAGCTCTACCTATAATATTTCCGAGACCATTGCATTGTAAATGCTTGTTTTAAGGTGTTCCTTAACCCCTTCGCTCTGCCGCGAATTCCGCAGCAGCGCTGGGGGGGGGTTTAGGGGGTTGACGGCGCCGCTATGCTCATGACGGAACCACGCCGTCATGAGTCATGGGCGAGCTGTGCTCATGACGGCGTGGTTCCGTCATGACTCCACCCACTGCGCTAATCGCCCGCACAGGCAGGGAATTAGCGCCGCGTGGGAGGAGCGGCCGCCAACGGCCGCAGCATGACGAAACCACTCCGTCATGAGCACACGGCGCCCGTGGCTCATGACGGAGTGGTTCCGTCAAGGGCATGCAAGGGGTTAAAGAACCAGACCTGCTTCAAAAAAATACATCCTGTTTGAAAGCACATCGGAGAAGGAGACAGTGGTTCCTTGAACCACGGGCTTCTCACTCCAATGCGGCCACCTTCGCCTTTGTGAATGTGACATTTATTGTGTTTACAAGTCATTGATACATAGTCTAATCACCTGTAATTAGGAGAGGATGCCCTTTCATGTCCCTTCCAAATTGTGATTCATATTGGGCCGGAAAACCCCTTTTGTGAGTCAGAAATGCTTTCTGGACTCCCACAACGGGTTTAGAACATAGCAAAAAGTTATTTTGCGTTTTAAAAAATCCTGCGATGTTGTGAATTATGCGCGCATAATGGCTTAACCCCTTCGCCGCGGCAGGAATTCCGCCGCGGCGCTGGGGGGGGGGGGTTTGGGGGCAGCGCGGTGGTGCTGTGCTCATGACGGAACCGCTCCGTCACGAGCCACGGTTGAGCTGTGCTCATGACGGAGTGGTTCCGTCACGGCGCCGCCCACTTACGTTGGCCGCCCACACAGGCGGGGAAAACGCCCCGCGTGGGCGGAGCGGCAGCATGACGGAACCACTCCGTCATGAGCACAGCGCAACCGTGGCTCATGACGGAGTGGTTCCGTCATGAGCGGGGAAGGGGTTAATACATTTGCCCGCAAATGGCGCATCTTGTCTGTGATGAACGTTAGGAGATGTGTTGTGCTCTATAGGCAATGAATGTGTCGTAGTACAGTTGTCAGCACAGTGGCAGTCTACTAGAAGAACATCTCTCCTGTGTTGCATATGTGTGCAGTATTCTGGTGGGCGCAGTGGAAACTCTGAACACGTTGAATCGGTGAAAGGCCAAGAATGTTACACACGCCATTCAAACCTTCTATAGACACACAAGCAACAATCCTCAAAGGGCGGGGGATCTAAATAACTAACATAAACTCCAGCAGTTTCTAAATTATCTACAATTTTGCCATACTACTTTTCCACAACCAAACATCAATGAAAGTTATTTTCATGCTGACTGTGTGACCAGAAAACCTGGCCTTAAACCCTAGCTTCCAAACTAGGCCAAATTGCCTGATCCTGAGCAAGCAATGTTATGTCACTGTACCTCTTTATACAGTATGTTTAGAAACTGTAAGGGTTATTTATTGAGGTTTTGTGTATGGCGCAAAGTGATGCAAACTGGCGCAAAGCGATGCAAACTGGCGCAAAGCGACTCAAACTGTTGCATAGATTTTTACTTACCATTTTAAAAGCCTGGAGGCGCCCTGCAAAGTTATGCCAGGCTCCTGGCTCAGCCATCCATATTAATTTGGTGTCTCTCTCAGATTCAAAGTTGAAAGAGTGGACTCTTAAAAAAAACAGTGATCAGCAGTTTCCTTTCCCCCCGAAAGACTGTGAGCCGAGTGTGACGCCTTCCGCGAGTTCTGGCTTTTAGCCAACAGTACTTTGCATGCTGGGATTTTTAAGCTTCTGCTTAGAAAGGAAAAACTACAGGTCCCAGAATGCACAGCACTTCTAGCTAACTATGCTGCACCAGGGACAACTTAGGGATTTTGGGGGTCCTGGGGTAAACGTATTTTAGGGACCACTGCTCGGAACAGCTTTGAATGTATGATCCAGTTTGAGCTCTTCCACGCCCTCTTTGGGCAGGTCGCTGACAGTGCACAGGCACACAGCTCCAAATTCTGAATGCCTTTACATATAATATTCAGGAATAGGGACTTTTGTTCAATATTGTAACATAGCAGCAGCTCTCTAATATAACTGCAAATTATCTCTGTGACACCCACCCATTTTTCATATGGGTGGTCCTGGTCTGATCTAAAAAAAAAAAAATTCTATGGATGTTGCATGAAACATGAACACATATCAATCAATTTGTCTGTAATAGACTCTCACACACCACTCACATTAAAAATTAAGGAAAGCGGTGTTTAAAACAATATGTTTAAGAATTAGTTAAGGCCATCGGGGCAAGACTCTCTGCAGAACAAAGATGGCTCTACCAGGGGCCCCTGAAAGGCTGGGGCCCTGGGCCAGAGCCCACTTTGCCCTTGCCTCAAAACGTCTCTGTGCTGCACTGGCTGAAAATGTGACGGGTAACTTGAAGCCCTTGGCATGTATGAGGTTAACTTTTGGTTTTGCATATGAAAAAAGCACTCACCGTCTTGCCTAGACCACTTTGTAACCTGTGAAAGGTGAAACGAGTTTGTGGCGACCTGAGTTTTTCTTGAAATCGCTGGTCATGATGAAAAATTCAACGAGGGCATCCGTGGGTGCTGGAATAAAGTGTCTCATTCACTCCCACTCCTCCTGAGTAGCAGAGGCGGGGGTGTCAGAAGAGACACATCTTAAGGATTTAGGGGGCCCAGGGCCAAGCATATTTTGGGTGCCCCTTTTCAGAACAGCTCTGAATTTATGATCCACTTTCAGCTTTTTCATGCCCTTGTTGGCCAGGTCACTGACACCACAGAGGCGCACTCGTCCAAATTTTAAATGTGTTCCCATCTAATACTCAGGATAGAGATTTGTATTTTCAATATTGTAATACAGCAGCAGCTCACTAACATTCTTTCAGATAATCTCTGTGACCCGCTGCCATTTCCAATAGGTGATGCCCTGTTTTGACCTAAATGGAACTTTTCTTATGGTACTAAAAAACATGAACACAACATTTCGCTACTAAGGGCCTAATTTCGATGTCGGGCGGAATTGCTTCCACCCATCACCGACTCGATCCTGCGACTGACCGACACCCGGTCAACAGTCCCACCTGCCTAATTAGGATGCGACCGAACACTGTACAGTCACATTCCTACATTCCACTGTGGGATCATGCATTATGGCCGTAAACCGGACGTACTGCATGATCCCGTAGGGAAATGGGAAGTGTGGTTCATCCCTGCACCCCGTGGCAGGCACCTCAAGGTGCCTACCAGTGGGTGCAGGAATCAACAGGATGGCACCATCGGTGTGGTTCATCTCTGCACCCTGTGGCAGGCACCTCAAAGTGCCTACCATGGCGTGCAGGGATCAACCGGGGGCATCATAGGTGGACCCTTGCCCACCAACCGGAAGCCGCGCACCTAAGAGGGCCCTGCTGCGGGCTCCTAAACACGCTTCCCAACATGGTTTCCATGTTGGATAGGCCGGCATGAAAACCTGAAACCGTGCATCGCAATCACAAGCGCGGAAAAGCCCACCCTTGAGATTACTTGCCGGCTTCCAACTGGCCGACGGGCTCCTCAAGCCCGTCGGAAGCCAGCCAGAATGACCAGCCAGTTTATTTTCCGACCGCTAGCATCATAATGCGGCAGTCGGAAAGTAAACCGAGGAGCCCACTGCAATGCAGTTTCAGAAGGCTCCGACCGACGGTCTGAGCCTTCCGAGCCGGAACGCAATCGGCCCCTAAATGTCTGTGACAAACTCCCACACTTTACCAGATTAAAAATAAATGTAATTTAAAAAAATGGTATTTAAAACAAGCTGTGTTTAAAAATCATTCAAGGCCATCAGTGCAGGACTGTGTGGAACCCAGAGTCAGATCTGTCAGGGGGTCCCCTGAAAGACTGGGGCCCAGGGCCAGAGCCCACTTTGCCCATGACTTAAAACGTCGCTGACCCTGTGCTGCGATTTCATGCCCGGTCCATGAATCCCCTCTGTGATATGCACCCTGTCTTCATCAGGTGCAACACAGGTTGCAGCTGTGGCACCACGAGAGAGCCAGTGGGCTGAAGTATTCTGGTGGATGTTGGGTGGCTTCCCTGCTCTTGGGAGTCACGTGATAGCTGGATATGTTGCATTTTTGTGCTGGGTCACATGTCATGTGTTCTCTTGGGTGTTTATATGTGCTGTTTCTCAGCAGTTTGCACTATTTCCAATTCCTTGTTAGTCAATAACCACTCCTTATGACACCGAGGCCCTGAATGGTCTGTTAACTGGTTTACCTGGTGATGTCATAAACCATTCCCCTGTCAGACGACCAATCATATGCGTGGACTCTGGGCCACAATCGGATACATAAGCATTCTACCCCTTGCTGGGGGCGGGGCTAAAGTATGCCACTCTCCATCAGAATCTACCCGTCATTGCCACTCATCACATAAACTATCCCGCCCTCTGTCAAATGAAGCTGACAGTATGCGTCTTTTGTAACGAATTGTGTTGCCCAATTGGGTCCAGTGCACAATATATAACATCTCAATTAAATACATAAATGCTAGCTATATCTGGTATGCACGTGCTATGCTCTGTAACATCTTCTTCTGGGTGTTGGGGTACCCTATATGCAGACTCTCCCACATATGCTGCTTAGCTCTTACGGTAATCAGTAAGTTACACTGACATTTTGTAAATAGTAGGGTGAAAGAGCAACCCCTACATGTCACCCACAGAGGTATGCAGGCGCTGGGATGGCAGTGTCACCTGGAGCACCCTACTACACCTCCTGTAGGTCCATCCATCCCAGGTCTGGGCCTTGTAGCTGCAGCTCCAGAGCATTCCATAGTGTGTGGAGGAGGGGTGACAGCCATAGGAGCCATGGATCATACAGGTGCAGCCTGTGGGATGGGATGAACCTTTCTCAAACAGCTACAGGCGCTGGAGGTACAGGAGGAGGGGGTTGCTACAGGTTGGGCAGTATGTACCCACCACACCAGCTTCCTAAAATCTGATCCTTTATGTGGTGGTTTGTATACATCAAACATGTCACCTTTCGCCCACTACAGTACACAGGGACTTTGATGGATGGTGTAAATGAGGGACCAGCTAGAGCTATAGATTTATTGATCTTCTCTACACCAAATTCTATATTATGGATTGATTTTATTGTGATATAAAAGTCTCAACGTTTTTGGCACTCAATTTTCTGGTTTCTGCAGTATAACATCTGTGAAACCCCCTCGATTCCTCTCTCCTGGGCTACCGATTGACAAATGTTGTTTGCGCCCCTCAGTGCTGGTTAGGTGAGCAAAAATCCATCTGTGTCCATAAATGGCACATTCCGTTTTACAGATTCATGATGGGTACATTTTATGACAGAAATTAGACTTCCAATGACAGGGAATCTGCTTATATGGGGGACTGTATGACATTGTAAGTTAGGCATTAAGAGGGGAAAATGGCAGAAACAGGGGGAGAAAGGGGGTTCCTATGTCTGTTTTATTTACCATATGTTAGAACTGTGTGGGATCCATAAAACCTTTGCATGCGGTTTAGCACTATGCACTCAATCGTGCTTTGAAACCAGCAAAATACAGGTGCGAGTGATTTTAAGGGAAGGGCACGGTTCACCACCACATTCTGCTCTAGTGTCGTTGACACTTTCCTTCCACCCACAGCAGCGTGGAACACAGAGTGAGCTCACTCCTGCTATTGGTTTTCCTGAATACGAGTGACAGCATACTGCCCATATACAATGCCCATATCCACCCAATAGGGAACCCTTGTCAATGCCACAGACTACTGTGTGCACTTTTACATTTAAAAAATATTTTGCCTTTTAGACAATGTTTTTTTTTAATTACGTGAGTGACCGACAGGTGCACAGAAAAGGTGCCCCCAATTCATTTGAGGTCTAAGAGGAGGGGGGGGGGAAAGGGTAAACAAATATGGAACAACCTCTTATCAGACCTATCTTATTTAAAAAATGGTGATCACTCAAAAATTGACATTTCCCCATGGACAAAATCTCATCACATATAATTTTTCTCTTAGTTTTATTATTTATCAAAACATTTATGTTTATTTGTTTTTTTATATATATATTTTTGAACTCATGTGATCATAAAAACATTTACAAATACAGACAAATTCATACTGACAGGTGCCCATAAATCCTCTCCCCCTCCAACACTGCCATTGGTCCGCTTGTCACACATGTCTTCATACGAAAAACTGTTGTGTGCAAAATACACATTGGCAAAGCCAAAAGGTCAGCATCCAATGCCAGAACTTTTGAGACTTTAAGAATTCCAGAAAAGGTGTTCCTAGGCTAGGATAAATTATTTTCCAGACATAATAACAATCTGGGATCCAGGTGCGGTACGTGGAAATGTTGTCTTTGCGATGAGTTGAGTGAGAGAGGTACAAACGCATTACGTAATGCCTTCAGGGTGGACTTTCATCTCTTCGACGCACTCTTCAGAAAGCCTCCGCTGTGTTCATTGGCCGGGTGTTCTGAGAAGCCAAGGTCTGTTCTTGGTTTGTCAGAAGCCTAGGCTGCCCATGGTAACTTGTCATGCCTTCCAAAACTCTCTCCCACCACATCACCAAAGTATCTTTCATGTCCCTTGTTCTCCTCCGTCAATGGAAGCATCTCACAGTCTAATGACACCATGTGATAACCGAGCACTCTTTGTTACCAAACTGAGAGACATGTGGGGTCTATTATAAGCAGCAAAAGATGCCTTGGGGCCATATGTATCAACACATTTCCCCATAGACACAGAATGGGCAAAATCCTTTGATACATCTGGCCCTTATTAACTGAAAAGTGCTGCAGTAAACACCTATATATATTTAGTGTAGAAAACAAAAGTTTGCACAGTTAATGCTTGCAAACTGCAGCGTTCAGCTGAGCTCTGCAGCGCCTCCTTGGCAGGCCTTTCATAACACAGCTTGAGAAGCCATGCTCTGGTTTAAGGAACGGCTTGGAGCCATCCTCACCATGTACGACAGTAAAGTCAAAAGAGACCCAGAACATCAAGACCAAAACTAATGTCTGCTTGAAAAACAAGAGGAAAGAAAAACATCCAATAAAAATTCTGTATCAAGTGATCAACACTCAATCAGTGGATAGACAAGTGTTCAACATAAAAAACGGTTTCAGTAAAAACAAGCACTGGCAAAGACAATCTGTCGAGGTTCAATGTGCTAAGGCATGAGGTGTTAACAGATTAGAGCGAGACACACAAGGGGGAGATAGGAAAGGAACAGAGCTGGCTGGAGCTGTGAAGTAGTCCATCATGCAGTTCAAAGCAAGGACTCAAGTGGAGGCGGAAGGATACTCTAAAACCAGCAATGAAATTAGATGAGGCTAAGCCATGATGTGCTTAAAAAAGTCCTAAGCCAATGGCAAAAAGGGACTGGCTAAAGAAAGCCAATAGCTGAAAAGGGCGGACCCAAGGCCCGCTCTAAGTATATAGTTAGCAATAGGTCTGTTAGACCTAAAAGGGGCATAGCTGGTTAAGACTTCATTAAACCGAAGAAAGAGTAACTGGATACAAATAGCAACAAAGTCACATCAAATCATTGCTGATCTCACATTCTACTCCATATTTATACGCAGCAAACTGTGCTGGAGTGACGCAATGAAGTATCGGACCTCCGGTGATGGAGAATGCAAGAAGCTGATATGAGGCATCAGTTCGAACCAGTCTCATAAGCTATCTAGTGGCATTGACCGGGTTTGAAGTGGTAAAAGTTCCAGCTGCATCGAAGGTGATCACAGATAAGCCGGATCCCCTTCGGATCACAGGGTTTGAGATTCACCGTTCAAGCTAGAGGGTGAAAGTTGAGAGCTTAGAGCTGCATTGAGCAGGGCGCTTGTGGTTGAGCTTGCATTTTGAATTCAACGCTTGCAGTTATTGAGGTGCAACAATGTGGGTTTAAAGGTCCGAGTCGCTGAATAGATCCTGTTGTGGATTTCAATAAAGAGATACTGAGCTCGTGTGCATTTGAATGACTTGAAGAAACAGTTTGCAAGAGTTAGAAAGGTTTTTGCTGGTCTTGATATCAGTCTTCAAAGAGCACTCCCTAGTTTGAAGGCAGTTGTAGGGGTCTGCCTGCAACTGCAGACCCCACAACGCAGACTCCTAGAGGTTCTCCAACATTCACAGGTCACTGGGAAAGAAGCCCCACAGGGCAGGGAGGACCTCGCTTGCACTGGGTCAATTCCCTCCAAAGGTCCCTTCGCTTCTTGCAGGCAGCGGGGAGTTCTAACGGGTCGCGACACTCCCAGCAGGCCGTAGACTGTTGTGTCTCTGGGAGAGACAGTCAGAAGACTGCACATCCTCACCGACAGTTCTTTGGTCAAAAATATCTCCTTCCTCTTCTCAGTTCCAAAGTATTTCTAAGGAATAGTGGTCCTGGGATAGGGTTGAAGGACACAAATCCACACTATAGGGTAGAAGCTTCTATCATCTTCATAGTTCCCCTGCAGCTACTTCCGGATCCCAATATGTGGAAGTGGAGTTAGGTTTTCTCCCCTACATAGAAATGCCAATTCACTTAATCCTTCCTAAGCAGGAAAATAAGGCAAATTGATTTTTTCTCAAATGTCTATAATGGATGAATATATCAAACATGTTTCTGAGTCTGGGTTCTCAGTGATAAACTATACATCTGAGTGTAACCTGTGGCTCAACAGTTGCCGCCATCATAGACATGATGTGAAATATTCATATCATACTATTATGAAAGATGGCCGCAGTTTGGGCCGCCTGGCCACAGCCTCCACACGGATGTCTCATTATCTGACATTATCAACGAAGAGCTCAAGTTATTCAACTTCTCCATGTCATACAACGCATGGACGGTGTCGACGCTCCTACTGTTGTGAGTTATTAAGTGTTTGTATCTTTTGTTGGAAGTCTGTAATGTCAAACCATATCAGCCCTCTCTCATGTCATCCTGTCTGTACTGAAAGGCAGGAAGGTCACTTTTTTAAAGGAATGCACATGACTGGGCACCAGCTTTCCATGGGACTTGTCATTCATGCCCCTAATCTTTTATGTTCAGAGAATGCTGGTGCTGGTGGCTTAGTGGACTAAAGGGTCCACAGAAGGGGCCTGTGTTTGACCTCATGGTCTCAGGTTCAAGTCCCAGCGGGCCCACTCAGCCTTTCATCCAGGTGAGGTAAAAGAAAATGAGTACTGTTGAGTTGAGTAACAATAAACATCAGTTATTCAGCGGGAAGATGCCTATGGGTGAATGCGTGCTTTACAAATACACGTTATATTATGTTGCAGCTTCAATGACCTCACAATGGCGCCCGATGGACCCTTCAGCATGCAGTCAGAACAGGAGAGGCCCTCTTTTGTGATGCATCAGCTACATCCTACCATGCTGCCCATTAATTGGTGTCTGAGTCCAATAGTTGTCCTTCAGTGGCACCCTGGGTGCCACTGCACAAAAATGCATATAATACTGTTGTGAAACTAGGTTTCATATTAGTCCAGGATGTCATTAATGGCAAGAGAAGAAGGATTGACAAGTTCCCGGATAGATGCTCTTTGGCTGTGACCTCACCTTTGACTAAAGATGAAGACTGGTAGGTAAATCCTGAAAAAGGGCTGAGATGGGGGGTCATCAGAGGCTCGTTACACTATCTGCGGCTCCTTCCAAGACGCGGTCTGGACCTTCCTCCATCCGACTCTAGAGACTAATACCTTAGGCCAGTTTCACGAAAGACCTCAAACTCTTTCTTTTTGGTCCCCTCTTACATACTGGGATATGTTGGGACCTCCCATTTATCTTCAAATGTGCAAATTGCTACCTTTTAGTCAATGTACGGTTTCAAATTTGTATGTCAGGTGAGACCTTGACAACCATCTGCCTCAGTGTAAAATGTCCTGCATGTACTCACCTCCAGGTACTGACCTGCGTCCTCAAAGACCCCGCCCTTTCATCTCATGGGCATCAGATCTCTTGTACCTAAGATCTGTGCAGAATATGGGCATTTGTCAGTTTAATTTACATCTAGTAAACTTTCTGTCTTTTATTTCTTTCGTGCCAAACGTTATATTTAATTCTCCATTGTCGCCCATGTACATCCTTTTTTAGCCACCCCCCCCAGCACTGACCTAAAATTCTACGATTTGTGCCTAAACTCTTTCTAAACCACAGATCTTAGACTCTGAAGCAATTACTTGTGTAACATAGACCTTCCGACATTCCAATTTCCATTTGTTAAACTTCTCTTTTTAATATTTTTTTATTTTATTCACGCTGCAGTCTTTTATATGTAAAGTGATCTAATGCCTTTTCAGTCAAGTTTGCACTTAAAAACTGCAAAAGAATATTTAAATGCCAAATGTGCAGTTGGGTCTCAGTAGGAGCCCTCCATCCATCTGTTCCCCACCGTTCCCCAAGCCCCGGAGGTCTTGTCTTCAAGAAAGTGCTGTCGCTTCACTTTATTTAGCACAGTAATTCACAAGCCACTGAAGAGTGATACT
The DNA here is from genome assembly GCF_964204655.1 of Triturus cristatus. Classification (NCBI taxonomy): domain Eukaryota; kingdom Metazoa; phylum Chordata; class Amphibia; order Caudata; family Salamandridae; genus Triturus; species Triturus cristatus. The sequence goes on along the minus strand of NC_140593.1, from coordinate 1,139,366,236 downwards.
TTGAGTCTGGTTTACCCTGTTAGTCTTCTTACACTGGCGGTGTGCTGGAGCTCTGCTAGCCACAAGGATTCTAGCCAACATGTTTACCATCCGGGCATTGCCGACTGACCCGCCATCCTACTCACCCTTGACCGACACCAGCTCATCAGCCCTTTGCTTCAACTAAGTCCCTTTTGGACATTTTTAAGTTCAGAAACAAGTCAAAAACATTCAAGAAATACCAGAAAGAGATTCAAAGAATCAGTAGAGCACATTGTGTTTAAGTTAGGACTTCTACATGTCAAGCTTTGGACGTTTCCAGAAACTGATTGGCATCCAGTGTGCTTTCTTCTGGTGAATCCCAGAGTCTCTTTATTCACTCCCCCTGCCAAGGTAGGACCTCCTACAAATCCCCTCGTGGGCTGATTTCCTTTTTGCTCTCAGGCATAAGGAACATTTGTCATGGGGATAATACTGGACACTTGACTCACTTACTGAGTCCAGTTTTTATTAGTTTTGGCTTAGAGATAGCTTTAGTAGTCTTTCCGAGGTAAAGAAAAAAATAATAATAATAAATACACATCAATGCAGAGGGGATTTGGATCATCAATTAATCAGTCAATTTATATAGCGCCGTTTATCACCTGAGAGGGTATCCAGGCGCTTGCCGGGCCCAAGGGACCAGTCAAACAGCAGGTCTTGAGCGCCTTTTGGAATTCCAGTAGAGCAGGGGCGGTCCGGAGCTGCGGGGGGGGGGTGGGGGGGGGGAGTCATTCCATGTCATTACTGCGAGGCAGGAGAAGGAGTGTTCTCCACTTCTGCTTCGGTGGATGTGGGGAGTGTGGGCGAGCGAGAGGGATGCAGAGCGTAGATGTCTGGCTGGTTGGTGGAAGTTCAGGCGGAGGTTGATGTAGGGAGGTCCCTGGTTGTGTAGTGCCTTGTATGCGAGGGTCAGCAGCTTGAATTAGCAACGAGTGGACTTCTCCGAGGTAAAGGGTGATGTGGCTTTGTCAAGGTAGATCCAGGATGCTTTTGGCTGCGGTGTTCTGTATGGTCTGAAGTTTCTGTAGGAGGTGTGCGTGATCCCCCAAGTAGAGAGCGTCATTCCCCTCCATCCATTGATCTGCTCAACTTTCACCCATATTTTACTTCCACCCACCACGGCATAGAGTAAGGGGTCAACACACTGGTGCCACTGGCTTTCTTGCTCTGTGAGTGATGGCATTTTTTCCTAAGCACATGTGCACATCTGCCTAAAGAGTGCAAGAGCGAGGGGACGGGGAAAAAACACTTTACTTTTTTCTATCACTTCTCTACATTGTAAAAGGTTTATTTAGTCATCCGTCTGTGTTAAATCTTTCTTCTACAACAAAAATGAAAACATATTTTACTATTTTGTGCATTAAAACCAACATGCGTTACTATGCTTGTGTTAAAAAGATCTGCCTGCTAGGAAGTGGCTATACCATTCACTTATAGCTGTCTGCATTTTTGTTTTATTATTTAAAAATATATTGCAAGCATGTGGCTACCATGTGTAGGCAGTGGCATACTTTATTTGTGTTTTCTTCTTTTTTATGCTTGTGGCATGCGCTTTTAATGCAAAAAGTAAAGGACAAATAACCATCAAACCAGCTTGCCAAGCCCAGACCTCTTGGCTTTGCCACTTCTTGTTTACTGCCCAATCTTTAGGTGTGGATGTACTTCGAGTATAACATTCAAGCGACTGCCACAAGTTTAGGAATGGAATGTTATGGCTTCCTTGAAATTGATTCATGGAGGCCGTGCATCAGCTAAAAAACCGACCCCAAACAAATCATTGTACTTGAGTCACCAGTTTGTGATGTATCAGACGGCACCAGGAAGTAAAACATACAACGTTAAAGTATGGGGCAAACTACACTGCAGATATGTAGTAATATTATACAGCACATCTGTGCTATTTATACAAATACATATGTTAAGTCTGTACTTTCTTATTGCTGTATATAAGTGGTGTAATTACTACCTAATTTAACAGTACTTGATTTGCTGACCCTGGAAGGATGAATGGCTGAAATTGCCTTCGAGAGATTCAAACGTGTATGCACAGATCACTGCAAATGTCAGCAGCAAGCGTTTAACTCGCTAAGTTATCTTAGCAGCATACACAGTAGAGCCACTATAATGTTGGAAAAGCCATCCAGCTGTTTCGGTTAGCTTTTCAGCCTCTGCCTATTTGTTGATTATCTCACATTTTATTATGGTAATATTCGTGCTCGTAAACAGTGTGGTTATTCCTGAGAAGATAGATTTTTTCTGATTTTGCAGTTATCACTGGTGAGGTCGTCCCTTTGCTCTTCCGGTTTAGAAAGGAGGCTGGGGTGCACTGTGTATTACAGTGGTACCTGCACCTGGACAACTTGCCCCTGTCAGCCCAGCAAACCATTGATTTCAGATCTCCTGCTACTGACAAAATGAAAAGAATGAACAGTTATATTTGGACTCCTTTGAAGACCTGAGTATTGTACGGTACTGTATTGCATTTCTATTCATATAGTGCTGTCCATACCTTGTGGGGTATAAAGCACTTTTTTGAGAGTTGAGAAAGTGGCTACTCGGAAAGTATTATTTATGTAACACTATGTAGCCCTCGCAAGCACCGGATGAGTTCTTTGGTGCCTGCTGAAGCATGGTTAAAAGCATGTTGGTTGCAGGGGGACCACCAGAAGCATGGTTGAAGGCGCGTTGGTTGCAGGGTGACCACCAGAAGCATGGTTGAAGGCGTGTTGGTTGCAGGGGGACCACCAGAAGCATGGTTGAAGGCGCGTTGGTTGCAGGGTGACCACCGGAAGCATGGTTGAAGGCATGCTGGTTGCAGGGTGAGCACCAGCATGTTTGAAGGCGTGTTGGTTGCAGGGTGACAACCGAAAGCACGGATGAAGGCATGTTGGTTGCAGGGTGGCAAACGGAAGCATGGTTGAAGGCGTGTTGGTTGCAGGGTGACCACCGGAAGCATGGTTGAAGGCGTGTTGGTTGCAGGGTGACCACCGGAAGCATGGTTGAAGGCCTGCAGGGTGACCACCGGAAGCATGGTTGAAGGCGTGTTGGTTGCAGGGTGGCCACCGGAAGCATGGTTGCAGTGTGAACACCAGCATGGTAGAAAGCGTGTTGCTTGCAGGGCGACAACCGAAAGCATGGTTGAAGTCGTGTTGGTTGCAGGGTGACCACAGGAAGCATGATTGAAGGTGTGTTAGTTGCAGGGTGACAAACGGAAGCATGGTTGAAGGCGTGTTGGTTACAGGGTGACCACCGGCAGCATGGTTGAAGGCATGTTGGTTACAGGGTGATCACCGGCAGCATGGTTGAAGGCGTGTTGGTTACCGGGTGATCACCAGAATCCTGGTTGCAGGGGGAGCACCAGCATGGTTGAAGGTGTGTTGGTTGCATGGTGGCCACCGGAGGCATGGTTGCAGTGTGAGCACCAGCATGGTAGAAAGCGTGTTACTTGCAGGGCGACAACCGAAAGCATGGTTGAAGGCGTGTTGGTTGCATGGTGATTACAGGAAGCATGATTGAAGGTGTGTTGGTTGCAGGGTGACAAACGGAAGCATGGTTGAAGGCGTGTTGGTTACAGGGTGACCACCGGCAGCATGGTTGAAGGCGTGTTGGTTGCAGGGTGACCACCGGAAGCATGGTTGAAGGCGTGTTGGTTGCCGGGTGACCACCAGAATCCTGGTTGCAGGGTGAGCACCAGCATGGTTGAAGGCGTGTTGGTTGCAGGGTGACCACCGGAAGCATGGTTGAAAGTGTGTTGGCTGCAGGGTGAGCACCGGAAGTATGGTTGAAGACATGTTGGTTGCAGGGTGACCGCCGGAAGCATGGCTGAAGGTGTGTTGGTTGCAGGGTGACAACCGAAAGCAATGCTGAAGGCATGTTGGTTGCAGGGTGACAACCAAAAGCATGGTTGAAGGTGTGTTGGTTGCAGGGTGACCACCAGAAGCATGGTTGCAGGGTGAGCACCAGCAAGGTTGAAGGCGTGTTAGTTGCAGGGTGACAACCGAAAGTATGGTTGAAGGAGTGTTGGTTGCAGGGTGACAACTGGAAGCATGATTGAAGGTGTGTTGGTTGCAGGTTGACAACCAGAAAAATGGTTGCAGGGTGAGCACCGGAATGCTTGAAGGTTTCTTGGTTGCAGGGTGACCACCGGAAGCATGGTTGAAGGTGTGCTGATTGCAGGGTGAGCTGACAAGGTTGAAGGTGTGTTGGTTGCAGGGTGACCACTGGAAGCATGGTTGAAGGCGTGTTGGTTGCACGGTGACCACTGGAAGCATGGGTGAAGGTGCTGTGATTGCAAGGTGACCGCTGGAAGCATAGTTGAAGGTGTGTTGGTTGCTGGGTGACTGTCGGAACCATGGTTGAAGACGTGTTGGCTGCAGGATGACTGTCGGAATCATGAATGAAGGCGTGTTGGTTGCAGGGTGACCACTGGAAGCATGGTTGAAGGCGTGTTGGTTGCAGGATGACCCCCGGAAGCGTGGTTGAAGGCGTGTTGGTTGCAAGGTGACCACCGGCATGGTAAGAGGTGTCTTGTTTGCAAGGTGACTACCGGCATGGTTGAAGGTGTCTTGTTTGCAGGGTGGCTGCAAAACAGCATGGTTGAAGGTGTTGAAGTTACAGGGTTACCGCTGGAAGCATAGTGGAAGGTGTGTTGGTTGCAGGGTGAGCGTCGAAACCATGGTTGAAGACGTGTTGTTTGCAGGATGACTGTTGGAATCATGGTTGAAGGTGTGTTCAATGCAGGGTGACTGCCGGAAGCAAGGTTAAAGGCGTGTCGGTTGCAGGGTGACCCCTGGAAGCATGGTTGAAGGCGTGTTGGTTGCAGGATGACTGTCGGAACCATGGTTGAAGACGTGTTGGCTGCAGGATGACTGTCGGAATCATGGTTGAAGGTGTGTTGGTTGCAGGGTGACCACCGGAAGCATGGTTGAAGGCGTGTTGGTTGCAGGTGACCCCCGGAAGCATGGTTGAAGGCGTGTTGGTTGCAAGGTGACCACCGGTATGGTTGAAGGTGTCTTGTTTGCAAGGTGACCACCGGCATGGTTGAAGGTGTCTTGTTTGCAGGGTGACTGCAATTAGCATGGATGAAGGTGTTGTAGTTGCAGGGTGACCGCTGGGAACATAGTTTAAGGTGTGTTGGTTGCAGGGTGAGCGTCGAAACCATGGTTGAAGACGTGTTGTTTGCAGGATGACTGTTGGAATCATGGTTGAAGGTGTGTTCAATGCAGGGTGACTGCCGGAAGCAAGGTTAAAGGCGTGTCGGTTGCAGGGTGACCCCTGGAAGCATGGTTGAAGGCGTGTTGGTTGCAGGATGACTGTCGGAACCATGGTTGAAGACGTGTTGGCTGCAGGATGACTGTCGGAATCATGGTTGAAGGTGTGTTGGTTGCAGGGTGACCACCGGAAGCATGGTTGAAGGCGTGTTGGTTGCAGGTGACCCCCGGAAGCATGGTTGAAGGCGTGTTGGTTGCAAGGTGACCACCGGCATGGTTGAAGGTGTCTTGTTTGCAGGGTGACTGCAATTAGCATGGATGAAGGTGTTGTAGTTGCAGGGTGACCGCTGGGAACATAGTTTAAGGTGTGTTGGTTGCAGGGTGACCGTCGGAATCATGGTTGAAGACGTGTTGGTTGAAGGATGACTGTCGGAATCATGGTTGAAGGTGTGTTCGGTCCAGGGTGACCCCCGGAAGCGTGGTTGAAGGCGTGTTGGTTGCAAGGTGACCACCGGCATGGTAAGAGGTGTCTTGTTTGCAAGGTGACTACCGGCATGGTTGAAGGTGTCTTGTTTGCAGGGTGGCTGCAAAACAGCATGGTTGAAGGTGTTGAAGTTACAGGGTTACCGCTGGAAGCATAGTGGAAGGTGTGTTGGTTGCAGGGTGAGCGTCGAAACCATGGTTGAAGACGTGTTGTTTGCAGGATGACTGTTGGAATCATGGTTGAAGGTGTGTTCAATGCAGGGTGACTGCCGGAAGCAAGGTTAAAGGCGTGTCGGTTGCAGGGTGACCCCTGGAAGCATGGTTGAAGGCGTGTTGGTTGCAGGATGACTGTCGGAACCATGGTTGAAGACGTGTTGGCTGCAGGATGACTGTCGGAATCATGGTTGAAGGTGTGTTGGTTGCAGGGTGACCACCGGAAGCATGGTTGAAGGCGTGTTGGTTGCAGGTGACCCCCGGAAGCATGGTTGAAGGCGTGTTGGTTGCAAGGTGACCACCGGTATGGTTGAAGGTGTCTTGTTTGCAAGGTGACCACCGGCATGGTTGAAGGTGTCTTGTTTGCAGGGTGACTGCAATTAGCATGGATGAAGGTGTTGTAGTTGCAGGGTGACCGCTGGGAACATAGTTTAAGGTGTGTTGGTTGCAGGGTGAGCGTCGAAACCATGGTTGAAGACGTGTTGTTTGCAGGATGACTGTTGGAATCATGGTTGAAGGTGTGTTCAATGCAGGGTGACTGCCGGAAGCAAGGTTAAAGGCGTGTCGGTTGCAGGGTGACCCCTGGAAGCATGGTTGAAGGCGTGTTGGTTGCAGGATGACTGTCGGAACCATGGTTGAAGACGTGTTGGCTGCAGGATGACTGTCGGAATCATGGTTGAAGGTGTGTTGGTTGCAGGGTGACCACCGGAAGCATGGTTGAAGGCGTGTTGGTTGCAGGTGACCCCCGGAAGCATGGTTGAAGGCGTGTTGGTTGCAAGGTGACCACCGGCATGGTTGAAGGTGTCTTGTTTGCAGGGTGACTGCAATTAGCATGGATGAAGGTGTTGTAGTTGCAGGGTGACCGCTGGGAACATAGTTTAAGGTGTGTTGGTTGCAGGGTGACCGTCGGAATCATGGTTGAAGACGTGTTGGTTGAAGGATGACTGTCGGAATCATGGTTGAAGGTGTGTTCGGTCCAGGGTGACCACCAGAAGCATGGTTGAAGGTGCGTTGGTTGCAGATGCCCTATCAAGCAGAAACTTGAATGTCATGCATAAGATTATAAAGAGGCTAGGATTATTGCTTAGGGTTTAATATAGTGTGCAAGCATGAGTGGATGGAAAGGTGAGATATAGACACAGTGGTACATGCAAGTTCTAAATATATATGTGGATAATCTAATATATGGAATAACAAAATGGTGGCTTATATGATCACATCATTGGCAAAACACGGTTGAGGGACAGAAATGGGTCCTCCAATAATTTCCAGAATGTCCGGTGATGCCTTGGGCTCCTGCCTGCAGCCTTTAGATCTATTTGACATAAAATACTACAAGGTATTCCAGTGCTTAAGCCACGTTTTTGTTAAAAGCCATGTTTTTATTGCTTTTTCTGAATTCCAAGAGGTTGCACATCCTCCTCGCTGTTTGGGCAGGGTTCACAGGTTTATACACAGGAAGATCTCTCATCTATACTTTTTTTTTTGTATGAGGGATGATTAGAGGTGGTACCATCCTCCGTCTACGGGTGTAAAATGTAGATTTAGATTAGAGAAAGGTCGGTCTACTGTGGACTTTGCAGTGGGCTCTGAAGGAAGTGGAAGGTCCCCAGCCTATGGCCTTCAGGGCAGCGGTGGACTCCTCTGTTCAGACAAAGGTCCTTATTTAGAATATGGCGGATGGTCCTTCAGGTGCCAGGCCAACAGAGAGATCTCCTCCATTGACCCGGTACCTGCGAAACTTCAGAGATCTCTGCCAGAAAGGTGCAGATCTCTGTGCCTTCAGCAGAGCACATTGAATACGAATGTGTTGAGCCTTGTTGAACGCCCACACCTTACGCAAAAACAGTGACATGAAGTAGAGAGGAGGAAGCGTGATTGGTGTTTTGTCATTGATTTAGGATTGTGTAAATTTCAGATGTTGCTTTGTATTCATGTCTTGTTTAGTCTTTTAAGCAGGAGCTCATGGTCCGCAGTATCCAAATCCATTGGACTCTACCATATTCTTGCGGCCATTCCAGATTTCAATGAATGCTGAGTCAGCGCCTCTTCCAGGTTAGACGCCTGTTTGTTGGTCAGAGTGCAGTTTATTTTTCTCGAGAAAATCAGATATGTGAATGAGTGCTGCTTTTTCGGGTACTCTGTCCATGAATGATCCATTTGACACACAGGTCTGTAGTCTGTTGAGTCCTTGGCGTTTAGTCCTTGTTTCTTCAGGATTGGCTTGATGTAGCTTATTTTAAGTTTGTTGGAGAACTCTCCTGTTGATGGTGATTCATTGGTGATTGTTCTGTCCTCTACAGCAGCATGTGTGGATTCAAGGATGCCCTCTAAAATATTTGGGAATAAAGGTCTGCAGGTGATCCAGCAACACTGATTGGCTTTATTAGCTTTTTTTGTTTCTTTTATGTCCAGAAGTTTAAATAGAAAGTTTAACCCCTTCAGTGCCCATGACGAGCTGGACTCGTCATGGGCCGCGGTGGCGCTGTGCCCATGACGAGTCCAGCTCGTCATAGACCCCGCCCGCTAATGCAACGGCCGGCACTGGGCGGGGAAAGGGGCGGGCACTGAAGGGGTTAAGCTGTTTATTGTTGTGGTCATCATTTAGCCAAAGTACTAAAGCGGTGACCTTACTGGCTTTCCTTATTGGGAAGGGGGGTCTTCGAATGTCTTGCTTTTTGATGAAGTGATCCGCAAACGAGTTGCACAGTCCTGGAGAGTGATTGCCATTCTCTGGCCTGCAGTCTGTTTTTTTGGAATCCCAGAATTACCTTGAACAGCCTTTAGTTGAGTTGGTGGTATTTGAAATATGACGCGAGTAGCTCAATTTCTTTGCTTTTTTGATGGTAGCTTTTGTGTTGTGTTTCTACAATGTTTTATCCTTCTGGTCATGTTTTTCCTCCGCTGTTGTTTGAGTGATCTGTTTTATTTTCCTACTTTTTCAGATTTAAGTTTAAGCCAAGCGATCTTGCCTTCTGTTCTGGCTGGGTTTACTCACAGTTGTAACAGTGGCGCTTTATTGAAGATCTTAGTCAACCAGTCCTGGAGCTGTTGTACAGACATCTATCGATTCGGTTGATGAGTAGCTATGAATTATTTACTGTAATGATTTTACGTTGAAGGTCTGCCTAGGCTGTTAGATGGTGTGTTTTTGATGTAGTTGTAGATGGAACATCTTTGGTGGGTTTACACTGAAGTAACTGATGTGATAATTGCTCCAGGTACTGGGTTGTATTTCTTCAACCACAGTAAGAATTTGTCTTGCAAACATGGCACCAAGAGTATGGCCTGTGTCATTTCGGGTCCATAAACAACTTGGTGGTAATTCAGCTGTTCATGGTTGTTGAGTAGGCCTGCCTTCTGGTGTAGATCAGGTATCTCAAAGCATGTATTAACGTCTGCTAGGTTTCCGATATTAAGTCCAGGAGTTCATCTAAGAGGGTTGCAGCATATGGAGATGAAATGTAATGAGATGGTGAGTCAGGTTTGAAACTCGGGTGTTGAGTGATCTTCATTCATAGTTATATCCTTGGGGGTAGTTGTACACCACAGGCAGACCTCAAACATCCCTATTGTTGGATTGGTTGCTGTGGAGCAATAAGAATCTTTATGGATGGTACCATGCAGAATGGCTTGGGCATCGTCTCCCATCTGGGCTTGTGTGATTACCCGAGGTCTGGCCTACAGTTTTCTAGCATGCCGGGTATGCGGGTTCCCTTCTGTCTTTAGGATCTTGCAGGAAGAAGGATGCAAGCTAACTGTTCATTGGGACAATTGAAAGGTCAAGTGGTTCCTGTGCTATGGGCTAATAATGCACAGTCACAAGTGTGGTCAGTTCTAACCCCTGTAGTGTTGCTTGACCCCTTAGGCCATGGTTCTCCAAAGTCAGGTCCTGGAGGGCCTGATCCTTGGCAGATTTTTACGATTTATCTAAACGGGGATATACTAAAAATCTGGCATTGATCGGGCCCTCCAGGACTGACTTTGGAGAACCCTGCCTTAGGCCAATACCATGATGGAGTTTGCGTATATTTTATGCATCATATTTCCTGTGAAAGGATCTGGTTTCTGCTAGACTGAGGTTTGTCTGGTGGTCAATATCTTGTCTTAAAATGTAATTATTTTTCATTTTTGCAGTATTATTGAGTATTTGGATATTCTCTCAGCCTGTGATTCAATGGGCTATTCCCCTGCTAGTACGCACACTGCATAACAATACATCACATCCATTGATACTTACCGAACACACATGGGAAGCACAGTTTTGTGCAGATACTGCACAGTGAGATGACTCATGCACTCAGCCTTTTGGCACACATGCACCATCTCTCTCGCTCTCTCTCTCCCTGTACCACTCTCATCTGCCCGTTTTCCAAATCGAGGGGCTGATTCACAAAAGCATTTAAATTGGTGAGGAGCACTTCTTTTTACATACTTTTACACACCTCTTTGAATTGGCTCCAAAATGCCCAACCATCCTACTAAAAAACAGTAGCAACTATAAAGGACTATTCTCTAAATATTTCACTTTTTTGCCATTTTAAAAACTTTTGTGTGCCAATTCACAAAAGCGTGTAAGAGTATACAAAAGAGTCCTCCTCTAGTATTATTTTCCATCATCCAAAGTGATTTTGTGGATCGGCCCCTGGGTGTTTACATACACATTCTGATACCAAAAACTTCATTCTATTCAAAATTATTCGATGGAAATCCACAATCCTATAGGGCTTTCCACTTGAGTCCGGAGGCAATTGTAGGATCAACTTATGCAGCAAAATTGACAGATCTGTGCACCAAGGTAAGGCAACTTTTTTTTTTACCTGAAAGCTTATGCTGCCCATTCTGCATTATTGTTATCTACCTATTAAGATATTAGATATTGATCAAAAGGGATCTCAAGCTTTAGAGCATTCATAACAAGAAAAACTATACACATTCAGCGGGTACTGTTCAAACTTTTATTTGCCAGCAATTTTAATACATTTGACTTTCATGAAAGCACAGGAGAATCTATGCATTAATCCCGACCTTGCCAAATTATAGTAAATCAATGCATATGTAGAACAAAAACATAGAGGAACATAAACCTACCTGCACCTGCTTCTCCTAATAAAAATTTGCACCTTTTAAAAGCTGAGTCCTGGAGACAAGTTTTAAACCCTGAGTCCTGGAGCCATATTTTAAAAGTTGAGTCCTGGAGCCATGTTTTAAAACTTGAGTCCTGGAGCCATGTTTTAAAACTTATGTCCTGGAGCCATGTTTTGAAACTTCAGTCCTGGAGTCATGTTTTTAAACTTAAGTCCTGGAGACATGTTTTGAAACTTCAGTCCTGGAGCCATGTTTTGAAACTTCAGTCCTGGAGCCATGTTTTAAACTTGAGGTCCGGAGCCATGTTTCAAAACTTGAGTCCAGGAGCATGTTTTAAAACAGGAGTTCTGGAGCATGTTTTAAAACTTGAGTCCTGGAGCATGTTTTAAAACCTGAGTCCTGGAGCCACGTTTCAAAACTTGAATCCTGGAGCTATATCTTAAAACGTGAATCTTGGAGCCATGTCTTAAAACCTGAGTTCTAGAGCCATGTTTTAAACTTGAGTCCTGGAGCCATGTTTTAAAGCTTGAGCCCTGGAGCCATGTTTTAAACTTGAGTCCTGGAGCCATGTTTCAAACTTGAGTCCTGGAGCCATGTTTTAAAACTTGAGCACTGGAGCCATGTTTTAAAACTTGAGTCCTGGAACATGTTTTAAAACCGGAGTCCTGAAGCATGTTTTAATAACTGAGTCCTGGAGCTATGTTTCAAAACTTGAGTCCTGGAGCATGTTTTAAAACCTGAGTCATGGAGCATGTTTTAAAACTTGAGTCCTGGAGACAAGTTTTAAACCCTGAGTCCTGGAGTCATGTTTTAAAACTTGAGTCCTGGAGCCATGTTTTAAAACTTGAGTCCTGGAGCCATGTTTTAAAACTTATGTCCTGGAGCCATGTTTTGAAACTTCAGTCCTGGAGTCATGTTTCAAAACTTGAGTCCTGGAGCATGTTTCAAAACTTGAGTCCTGGAGCATGTTTTAAAACCTGAGTCCTGGAGCATGTTTTAAAACTGGAGTCCTGGAGCATGTTTTAAAAATTGAGTCCTGGAGACAAGTTTTAAACCCTGAGTCCTGGAGTCATATTTTAAAACTTGAGTCCTGGAGCCATGTTTTAAAACTTGAGTCCTGGAGCCATGTTTTAAAACTTATGTCCTGGAGCCATGTTTTAAATCTTGAGTCCTGGAGCCATGTTTTAAAACTTGAGTCCCGGAGCCATGTTTCAAAACTTGAGTCCTGTAGCATGTTTTAAAACCTGAGTCCTGGAGCATGTTTTAAAACTGGAGTCCTGGAGCATGTTTTAGAGCCTGAATACCCGGAGCCATTTTTCAAAACTTGAGTCATGGAGCATGTTTTCAAATCTGAGTCCTGGAGCATGTTTTAACACTTGAGTCCTGGAGCATGTTTGAACACTTGAGTCTAGGAGCCATGTTTTAAACTTGAGTCCTGGAGCCATGTTTTGAAACTTGAGTCCTGGAGCCATGTTTTAAACTTGAGTCCTGGAGCCATGTTTTAAACTTGAGTCCTGGAGCCATGTTTCAAAACTTGAGTCCTGGAGCATGTTTTAAAACCTGAGTCCTGGAGCCATGTTTTAAACTTGAGTCTCGGAGCCATGTTTCAAAACTTGAGTCCTGGAGCATGTTTTAAAACTTGAGTCCTGGAGCCATGTTTTAAAACTTGAGTCCTGGAGCCATGTTTTAAAACTTGAGTCCTGGAGCATGTTTTAGAGCCTGAATACCCGGAGCCATTTTTAAAAACTTGAGTCATGGAGCATGTTTTCAAATCTGAGTCCTGGAGCATGTTTTAACACTTGAGTCTAGGAGCCATGTTTTAAACTTGAGTCCTGGAGCCATGTTTTAAACTTGAATCCAGGAGCATGTTTTAAAACTTGACTCCTGGAGCCATGTTTTAAACTTGAGTCCTGGAGCCATGTTTTAAACTTGAGTCTAGGAGCATGTTTTAAAACTTGAGTCCTGGAGCCATGTTTTAAAACGCGAGTCCTGGGGTTATGTTTTACAACTTGAATCCTGGAACCATGTTTTAAAACGCGAGTCCTGAAGCCATGTTTTAAAAATTGATTCCTTAAGCCATGTGCTTAAACTTGAGTCCTGAAGCCATGTTTTTAAACTTGAGTTCTTAAGCCATGTGCTTAAACTTGAATCCTGGAGCCATGTTTTAAAACGCGAATCCTTGAGCCATGTTTTAAAACGCGAGTGCTGGAGCCATGTGCTTAAACTTGAGTCCTGCAGCCATGTTTTAAAACCTGAATCTTGGAGCCATGTTTTTGATCTTGAGTCGTGGAGCGCAGCATCGGTTTATTCTGGGTTCACATGATGAGTCTGCTTGAAGCCTACATTTCCAAGAAGGAAGAGTCTTGTATTGTACATTACGTATGTATTATTTAGGTGTCTCGCTAGACTTATGGAATTTTCAACTAGAGATGCAGATTGTCTGGTACTCTTCTAAATGGTGAGTGGTCTTATGAAGTATCTGTGATGCAAATTCGAATTGACATCTACAATAACACAAAACATTTCCTTGACAAAGAATGAACCTTTCCACCATCTAAAATATATTTGATTTTATGAGCTATGAACAAACACTTTTATTGACACCTATAGAGATTATGCAGGTGATGGGTTATGTGGCATCTGTGGCATATTCACAATAATGTGAAAAACACTACAACTATAAAAGCACTTTATTCCAACGGGCTTTCTTAAAGAAAAGACATATGATATCCCTAGTCCTCTTTCAGAGTATAGTGGTGGCCTGCCCATCACATTTTGAGATGTTTGTCTGCCCTCTGGAGATCTCTGAAGGCACTGAAGGTTTGCTGATTGGCTGGCATGTTTCAGGCGGCTGTGCATCAAACTTTCTGGTTTTTAGAAACAAACTCCCACAGTAAGAGTTTGGTTTTAAAAAATAAAAGACTTCCTGGGGGAAGCGGTGATGGTCCTCATTCCCAAGGAGGGTAAAGACTCACCAGAGCTGGCCTCCTATAGGCGTCTATCGATGTAGAACACAGACAACAAAATACTCTGTAAGGTTTTGGCCTCCAGGCTTTTCACTGTGGTGCCAGACTTGGTGCACTCAGACCAGACAGGTTTTGTCCCAGGCCAGAGCATGATGTTCAATTTCAGATGACTTAACCCTATTTTCTATTCGCTGGAGTCCGTTGAGGAAGATTATGCACTTGCGTGCTGGGCCTCAAACCTGCGTTTGAAACAGCTGGTTGACAATATATGTAGGTGGTCCTGCATGTCATGGGTGTCAGTACTGGGGTCATCCATTGGGTGCCGTTGTTGTACACCGACCCGGTGGCCAGAGTTTGCGCGGTGGGCATTGTTTCAGATCCTTGGAAATCGGGTAGTGGAACTAGGCAGGGTTGCCCCCTGACCCCAGTGCTTTCCGCAGTGGAGCAATTGCTCTGTAGGCTGAGATCCCGGTTGGGGCCCTGGGGCATGCGAATAGTGTACACGACCCACATCACATTTAGGTATAAAAACAACATGATGGTATAGTTGCGGGACCCTGTACGGTCGACACTCTTGTTGCTGTTGGAATTAGAAGCCTTTGCACGGATAAAAGGTCTGTACACAAACAGAACAAGCCCAAGCTGTTTCCCCTGTGGTGGTTGGGATCCAGACCTACAGTGGGAGACTGACAAATTCCGGTACCTAGGGATCTGGGGTATGATCTGCGCTGCGACCCACTAAGACCTTAATGTTGGGAACCTACTGGAGGGACTATGCCGATCGGTCGAGTGTTGGACGAAGCTGACACTCTCTATGTTGGGATGTGTGGCTTTGGCCAAAGTGGTATTCCTTCCACGTTACCTGAATGTCTTGCAAAACATCATGTGTCCTGTCCTGAAAACCACATTCGTCCAGCTAGTTCAGCTTTTGTGTACCCTAGTCTGGGCTGTTAACGAAGCTGAGTAAACTTGGGCACCCTGAAACTCCAGCGGATGAAGGGAGGGCTGGGGCTTTCGGACGGCAGCAGCTCAGCTTCAGCATGCGGCCCACTGATTTGATGACGATCCTAAATGGCAGTTGTTATGGTCTTTACCCCCTGCCAGGGGTGTTTATGATGGGAAGTGGAATCCCCACAGATCTCATTCACTTAATGGAAAAGGTATGGCAAAAGGATGTCTGTACAATATTCAGAGGCCCCCGTTTTACAGATGACATGCATTTGTGGTCAACGAGGCCATTTGCTGCCTTGCGAAGGGACGCTTCTAGGATTTTGGGGCTCTGAGCAGAAAGGAAATGTAGGAGGCCCCTATAATTTGCATATATGCGAGACCTTCAGGGCTGTCTGCATCTCTATAGATGACCCTGCTCCATACCTGCCAACTCACACGGTGCCACAGTGTGACACACTATATCGGCTCCCATCAAAATGGTCTGCTGGTGAGGAGCCGATATCACACTGTGGAAAGGATGAGCTGAAACCACTGTAAATAGTGGTTTTCCAACTTGTTTGAGAGACTTTGAACTGCTGGTTCCATTAAGGGGTGTGAAAACTCCCCGGGACATTGGCACCAGCCTCAGTAACCTTTTTTTTTGGAGGGGGGGGGGAGGAGTGGACTTGGGGGAGGGGTTTAGTTCAAAAGGGCCAGGTAGGTTCTTCTCTGCACGAGACCCCGCGCCCTTTAAGGCCATGCCCTTCCTCACACTGTGAGATTGTTTTTCAAGATGGCAGGTATGCTGCTCCTGAAGCTGCTATATGCAGACTCCTCCTGGGCTGCAGACCCTCCCTCTCAGCCACCCGCAAGCACCTCATTCACAGCATCTTAAGGACTGAATGTGTGAGTTTTGCTTGAAGACTGAGAGAGTTAAACTGCAGGGACACTAAACTGTGGGACAATGGGCGTCCCATGGTGTCTCTGTATGGGCAGCAAGGATTACTGATTGCAGAAGAATGTACCTCCTTCAACTGGGACCATGGTGGGGCCTCCTCTAGGTCTCGCCTCACTACAGTTTATCAGTAAGGGGGCCCTCTTCCCTGAGATCAATTGCGACATGACACTTGCTCTAAATTAGATGAGCATGGAGCACAAGAAGATAAGTGTGCCATGGCCTGGCCAGTGCTTAATTTGAGCAGGTGGTTTCCGGTGCTCTGCGCCAGCACTTAATTGTCAACACCAGGACTCAGAACAGCCAGCCACCTGGTGGCGCTGTTTTCCAGTTTTGTGATGAACAATACAGTTTTTAAATAATTCTGTATACATTAAAATGACTAATATCTGCCTCTCAAGGCTAGAAAAATAGCTTGGGTGGGAGGTATTACTCATTTTTAATGTATAAAAAGTCTGAATTGTCAGTAGAAGCGCAATGGGTGGGGCAAGCTTCTGTGTTCTCCTCACAAGGACCCTGGTACTTATTTATTTACAAATTAAGTACTGGGCATGGCTGTGGCCAGAAGATCAGTGTGCCGTGTCCTGGCTGTGGCCAGATCAGTGTGTTGTGGCCAGAAGATAAAGTGTGCCGTGGCCTGGCTGTGGCCTACTGATTGGTATGGGGCTCTGTGGTAATGATGACGTCAGGTAGTCCATGTATTAAGCCATTAGTTTTATTCAAGCAAGATGGTAACAAGTATAGCCCCACCAGGAGAAGCCTTCCTGCTGCTCAGCCCATCCTCCAATTGGCTCACAGACTCACCAACAATCCATAAACCAACATTCTGTCACCACTGTCACTCTGGCTCAGCAGAAGGTATAACAGACTCGATGTTGGTGGGCTGAGTGCAGGGGCCCTAGGCAGCTGCCCATACCTAGCGCCGGCCCTGGGAGTGGGTGAGCACAGGGGAACCGAAAATGCTGTAAAAGGTGAATGTGCCATTAATGTTTTGTGTGTGCGTGGGGCTGGGTGTGGGTGGCTTATGCAGAATGGTTACCTGATTTGTGTACGTTTGAAAACGTCAATAAAAAACATTCTGAAAAAGAAAAGCAAAAGACGAATGACCCTGACTCCCTGGGAGTTTTCTCCCTGGGTTTGGAGCCATTTTTATGACTTTTACTTTTTGGACCTTCAGGCTCCACCCGACTCAACTTTTGTGGCAGAATACGCCACCTGACTCTAAATCAGGCCCTATATGTTAATTTCCTATAGGCCATATTATCTAGTCACGGGATTCTTAAATCGTTGAAATTAAATCATTTACTCATATTAGTCATATCGGATCACAGCTCTTCAATCTATTACATGCTGGCACTCTCTGCAGAAGGACATTGTGAGTCCATCTATATGTTAAATTCCTTTATCCTCTGTAATTTTGTAGTCTGTATGGCCCACATGCATCAAAGCAAAAACCAGACGCAAACGGGCAGATTCTCAGAATCTGCCCCTTTGCGACTGGGATTTTTGCATTTGGGATGCATCATCCCAAATGCAAAAATCGCAATTTAAGGAATCTCTAAATTGCGATTCCTTAAATTGCTATTGCATTTAAGGAATCCCTAATTGAGATTCCTTAAATGCAATGCATGAAAGTTAAAAAATTAGCGATTTCGCTAATAGGGGGAGCAAATTACCATGAAGTTGAACTTCATGGTAATTTGCAAAAACTTTGAAAAATGCACTTACGTGCATTTTTCAAAGTTCCATTTTACACACACACATGCCCTTGGGGCATGTGTGTGTGCAAGATGTATTCATATGCAGATTTCAGGGGTGCAACAGGGTGTCTTTTTGACACCCTGGCACCCTTGAAATAGCATGAGCAATTTGCGATTCTCTAATTGAGATTAGCAAATTGAGAAAGTCTTCCCATTCATTCCTATGGGCCTCTAGGCCCATAGGAGTCAATGGGGAGGTATTCCTTAATTGCGACTTGCAATTTGCGAGTAGCAATTAAGGAATGTTTAGGAATCGCTATTTTGTAAGCGATTTCTACATGCATAGCCTTTTGCTATTCCTTATTAGCGAATCCTTATTTTTCGCTATTAAGGAATCGCAAATGTATATTGTTTATTTATAGCGCTTCCTATATCGTTGTCAAGATTTCTTCGGTAATCTAAGTTTGAAAGATTCTTACAATATTTCTCTTTTCTTTACTTGATAATATGTATTATAAAGTAAGTCTTAGAAGATGGCCCTGCAAGAATCTTTGCATAGACTAGACTTGCTCTTCAAGTCTAGATTTACTAATTTTGTCGTAAAAAAAAAATACTACAAGTCACCGAGACATGTCTCGTAGACCAGCAGCCGCATAACCTCTGCATGAGGCCCGCCATGCATGCTAACAATGGCTGCGTACGTGCGTGCGTGCAGCGCCGTGACGCACGCGCTCAGTGCACAGGCTGGTTACTGAGTAAGTTAGGAGGAGAGGGGGCTGTTGGGGGGGGGGGGGGGAGAAAGAGACAGCAGACGTGACTGGGAGATGAAAGATGAATCTGAGCAGAGGCAGAAAACAGAGTGAGGAGTGGAGAGATGCAAGACTGAACGAGGAGGCGACAAAGAAAGAGGCGGGAAAGAGAAAATGCGGGGTGAGAGAGACTGAGGGGATTGTGCGAGCGCAGGAGAGGTTTTGGCGCGCAGAAAGAGTGAACAAGAGACAGAAGGAATTGAAAGATAGACGAGACAGAGCGAGAGGCTCACAGTGAGCGCTGTGGAGAGATAGAGGGAAGAAAGAAATGCGGTGTGACAGAGGGAGACGAGAAAGGTGTGAGAACATGTGCGACAGACGAACGAAAAAATATGAGGTGTGAGGGGGGTGGGAGGAGAGGGAGACGCTGTGAGACAGATGGAGGGGGAAAGACAGCAGAGGGTAGAGAAAACAGGAGTGATGGCAGAATAAGTGGAGGGGGAGCCCAGCTGAGTTGTGTCATGAGAAAAAGAAGGCAGGTGGCGAGGGAAGGAGAAAAGGAAAGATGCTGTTGTGAGAGTGAAACCATGAGCGAGACATACATCCCTGAGATGACGTGAACTATTGTTTTTATGTGACGTGATCTGTTGTTTTCACTTCTGAACGAGCACCCCAGAAGCCTGAGTTTGAAATCTGTTTTGCCCTGAGTCGCATCATTTTAGGTTTAACTTATTGCGAGTTTGACGGATGTATGTGACAGGGTAAAGGCGGAGCAGTATTTCTGATTCTAGTCGCCTTCCTCGCACCAACATCCAGTGGGTACCAGATTTTCCCTGGACCTGGGAAGAGCAGGTCCTGGTCAGGCCGAAGATGTCAGCCGGAGGGCAAGGAGTGAAGGATTGTGAGAGCGGTAACTTTCCTAATCTTTTACTACAATGAGATGCGAGGCTCCCAAGCAGCTGGTTTTTTTTTGGGGCCTGCGCCATGTAAAGCAATTGACTAAATAAGGAAGCAATATGGCTTTGTGAGAAGCGTTGCCACAGTTCTCTGTTTGCAATTGTTTTTATTTAATGTTTCAGTACCTTGGAGAACGCTCAAGTGCAAATGAGTGTGTTGTAAAAAAATGTGTATAAAAAACGTAACCCTATACATTCTTGCACAGAATGTCAAACATAATCAATGCAAATATTAGAACAGCAGTCTAATGTCTTTTCCAACTGCTTTTCAGGGATTGAGGAAGAAAGCACAAGTTGGATGTAAAGAAATTCATATTATTTCCCTAATCTGCATTTTTTTTTTTGGAAGAGGCATCTTATTTTTGGCCTTCAGACTAGTTGAAACCCGGTGACCTTGTATGCCTCCTTATGAAAATAAAGCCATTTTTTTGCTATTAAATTCAATATTTGTCATTTGGCCAGTCGTGTAATGCAATGCGATTAGTTCAGTGAATGTGCACAAATTTCACTTATGGGCTACAAAACTGAAGGGAATATTGTTCCCATTTGCGACTAAATTGACTTACTTAGAAAGCTCGTTTCCTGCAGCAGGCTACAAAGCTTGCTTTTAAATGTACATCATGCATAAAAACCCTCATTTGTTGACTTCTATCGGCAAAGTTCTACAAACACCAAATTTGCACCTCTGGGTAATACATTAAAATAAGATCAGTGGAATCACTAGATTTGTTATTATATGTACTGCATTTTCATGCTTAAATTATGTGATATGGACGGTCTGAAACTTATCTGCAGGGTGTAACAAATAAGTGGCCACATTCTGACTGCTCTCTTGCTGTTCACACCTAATCTTTGCTTTTCACACCTACTCTCTTTCCCATGGGCTGAGGAAGCCAGCCACAGGGTTTCAGAATAAGCCCAAAACAAAGCAATCAGAAAATGGTAGTGGAATTGCTCGAAGATTACAAGGCTACTTATCCCCATGAACTGCTCCCAGCAGGACAACAGTCCTCTGTGAAGATGGCCCTTTCGCGGCCCATTCGAGCCACCCCAGCATAGGAGCAAGGAAAGATAGGAGATTAGAGGTGGTGATTTTCTTTGGTGGGAGTAACTGGTGTTGGAGAATTATGGAGAGTGGGAGAGGAGCAGCTGTGAATATTCTTCCAGAGATCCTATCTCTGAACACGAAACAGAATCAATTTCCTGCAAATATCAGCTGAAAAAAGCATCGGAGTCTTATGGCTTGATTACGAGTCTGGTGGTCTTGCGACCACCAAACTCACAGTGGTGCACGGGTGGAGGTCCACCGTATTGCTGATTACGACTTACAAAGTCGTTTTGGTGGTGGGCCGCCTGCTACGCCAGGGAACAGTCGTCCCCTGGTGGATGTGCAGGAGCGCCACAACGCAATATGCGGAGCAGGGACTGGCGAAGGCCCGCTCAGCATATTTTGAGTTCTACCACTGTCAGCCATTTCATGGCGGAGCCCCTCCATGAAAAAGCTGGTGTGCAAGAACAAAGGGGGCCCTACAGGGTCCCCATGTCCCCCATGCCATGGGGATACATTCAGGGGGGCACAACATGTGCCCCCCATCTGTATTCTCCCTAGTTCCAGCACCGCATGGACGTCACCATCCATGCCGTGCTGGAACTTTTTGGCCGATCCCATTTTGGTGCCTGTTTTCAAGGCGCCACCATGGGAAAGGCCAAAGAACCGCCGACTGTATTACGAGTTGCATATTTACAACTCGTAATACGGTCGGTGGTGCTTGCACGGCTTTGGCGCAGCAGAAGTGGCATTGCGCCGTCGACGCTGCGCCAAAGTCGTAATCAGGTCCTTAGTTTGATTTACATAGGGTTCATTTCCAATCACTGTCTTCGCACTTTACATCATCTTGCTTTATCTATTTCCAGGAGAGAGCTGGCTGGATCCAGAGTACACAAAAGAAGACTTCCCTGCTTGCTGCTGAAAGAATTCCTGGCATAGAATTGGTGGAGACTTTTTAAAATTGCTCTTTGTTCCAATCTCTAGTTTGACTCCCTGGCAATGGAAAATCATCTCAGTGCCAGAACCGCTTTCAGAAAGCTACGAGGCAAGTAGGAGATACTGGGCCTACCTGTGGGGGTTGAGGCCTTTTACTCCGGATGTTCTGGGACCCGACCTACTATGAATCCTGAGCAACGGGGCCAAGTACCCCTTCAGCAGTCGATTCTCAGGAATAGCATGGTCCGAGCAGTCCAAGGCTCCCTCGAAGGGGGGGTAGAGGATACGAGGGAGTGAATGAAAGCTCACAACTCAATATTAGTGTAGCTGCAGCAATAAATCATTGTCCAGCCATATATTCCTAAAAATAGAAGCATTTTATGTCTAAACTATCAACACAAAGGAAAAATACAACATTCACAAACTACTCCACAGTCCCCCTAAGGTCAGGCCTCTAGTGTTTCTTTAGGCGGTCCCTCCGATCTCACTCCCTCCTTGCTCCTAGTGATAGTGGTTATTCACTATAGGCAAGCCCCACTAGTAGTCTGAGTCTCATGAGACCACTCTGACTCTATTTTAAAGTCAACAGTGTCCCAGCACTGTAGCGCTAGTTAGCAAATACGTTTCCCCTGGCCTGATTAATGTAAAATCAGTTTTATCCGCGCCTGCAGGTTTGGAGTGTCTGGAGTCCCAGAGTGTACCCTGTCCACAGGCACTGGGAGCGACAGCAGGTGAATCAGGTGAAGTTTGCTGAATGCAGCCTAAGTTGGATGCACTCAGCGGGCGCAGAGTTCCTCACATGCAGTATCACCACCAAAGTAACCAGAGGTTCTTTGCAGCTCCTTCTTGCAGGATAAGTGTTGGATCTGTCCCACGGTGTGGGAGTGAGGCAATGATCCTGAAGCAGGTCCCTCGCCTTAGTGATGGTACGGGTGCTTCCATGGTGGCCTCACTTCTCCGACAGGGCATTGTACATCAGATCGTATGTCTTGCTTCTCCCGGTGACTCCCTCTGGCATATGGGGTCATTCTACCTTCCCTGTACAGGGGCTTTGGCCCGTTCGGCACAACAAAGTCTTCAGCGGTGGCCTGTCCTGGCATACAAGGTTGCAGCTCACCACAGCTCAATGTCTATGGCCCTCCCAGCCAGGTAATCTTCACACAACAGGTTTTTCTGGCATACGGGGGCATGGCTCACTACAGTTCAAGGGCAACAGCCCTCATAGCAGATCAATTTTCATGCGGTGACCCTTTCTGGCATACGAGTTCACGGCACACCTAGGATCAAGGGATACAGCCTTCACAGCATGGCATAGTTTACAAGGTGACCCCTTCTGACATACAGGGTCACAGCTCCTTACTACGCACGCACTCCATCCTGATTGGCACAGTATTGCACACAGCTTACTTCAAGGCAGGCCCTCCTCTGGCATACGAGGGTCACCAACTTTGTCCTGCACTCGAGTAATGACCTGATCGGTGAAACAGCCATTTTCTCACACCTTGCAAAGGGCAGTTCACTCCAGCGCTCTCCTCTTCCTTAGAGGACACACTGGTCTTTTCAAGCACGCCGGCGCTGGTGCTCTAGGGTAAATGGTCTTGGCTTCCCTGGGTGATGTCCCATCACCCAGCATAGAGACTAGCAAGCCTAGGTCCCCAGTCCTGGTCACAGGCATGAGTCTTGCAGAGCTTCCCCTCCTCACACAGATTGTCTGGCTGATTGGCAGATGACAATTTTTGGGGTTTCAAATTCCCCAACTTGCAGTCTATTTCCAGACACCAAATGCGATTTAGAGTCTGAGTCTTTGAAGTTTATGTTTGGGTTCTGTTTCTTCTGAAGTGTCCACACCTCTGCCATCTCTTCCTCTTGAAAGGAGTCTGCCACAGCAGTAGTGACTCCAAAGTGGAAAGCCCCTGCCATGGTAGTGAGTAGAGTTCATGCCTGGATTTCAGCCACAGTGATATGTATATAACAAGGCTAGACCAGGACCCCAGCCCTACTCTTTATGATTTTCTTATCAGCCCCATCTCCTTCCTGAGATGTGCCCAGGCCCCTTCCTTCTGACCTCTCAGTAAATCAGAGTGCACGGGGGAAGCCTGTCTCTCCACTCTCCAGTGTGTGTCCCACCCAGCTTACAGGAATGTAGGAATACACAAATCTGTGAGAGGGGATTCCTATAACCCCTCTCCTCATGTTTTACCACGGAGGCCTGGGGCTCCCAAAATGGAACGCATAGTCTTTCAAGTATTGGGCCATTCACAGGCACACATATACCTAGTGCATGTATACATCACACACACACTGCACAGCACTGTATCCTTCCTGTACTGTACCACTCACAGGTACACATACATCCAGCACATTCATCAACCATGCATGCACTGCACAGTAATGTGTTTTATCCGTGTATTGTAACACTCACAGATACACATACATTCCAGTGCAGCTACACCACTCATTAACAGCACTTCCCAACAAACCAATGTAGGCCAAGGGCGAGTTAAGCACACATCACTAGAACTTAAAAACCAGGGAGCCTGTAGGCCTTACTATAGTGACACAGCATAAAAAGGTCCTGTTCACTACTATTGATCACTACACGGTATGCTGCCACCACCGCGTTCCCGCTCCTGTTGAAGGCAGTAGCCTCTCACCACTATGGGGTAGCGCTTTGGACTCCCCTCCCAGTCCAACAAGACTGCAATCCGTGAGACTGGCCTATGTCATGGCGCACACCCATGATTCGTGTTTGCCTATGACAGCAAAAATCAGCAGTAGGGATCCAGACATCAGTAGAGTTGGGCGCTCAGAGCAGGAGTGCACGTCCAAAACCATGCAGAGGACTTTTCTGTCCCAATGCTCAGTGTAAGAGAATCTATCCTCCAGCGGTCCTCAAGAATGGAGGGATTCAGGTTCTGCCAGTGGAGTCTGCCCGTCCTGTCAAATGCCTCTCCTGCGGGTGGATCGAGAGTGCAGAAGGTCCTGAAAACAAAGCTGTAGCTCTCTTAGGACCACCTGCAGCTGGACATTTCCTGCCCCTGCAAAACCATTCCCCTGTGTCCCTTTCTTCAATGAGCAAATTAATTTAAAATTGTATCCTGAAGGTAGAGATGGAGGGGTCTTTAGTGCTGAGAAGCGGCAGCTCCAAGTAGACGTGGCACAAACTGCAGAAATGAATAATGCTTGATTGGTTTCAGGTTTGGGTCTTAAAAGGATTTTGCATATTAAATTATTGGAGCCTCCAGAGAATTTCATGTCACATATTAGACAGAGGGAGCAGTGGCACGGGCAGTAGCAGAGTATGTTGTGCATGTATAGCCGCTTTCGAAGATGCCGAGGTCTTGGCAGGCAGGTGTGATGGATGCATGAATGACTAACTTCAATTCTGCAGGTGTGAGGAAATCCTCAATCTTCCGCCTTTTTTTTTTTTTTGTCCTCATACGCCACCAAGGTTCTATGTGCGTGATCGATAGGTTAGCAAACAAAATGCTACCTCAGTACACGGCGACTGGAGGGGACCAAACAATGAGCGAGAACCTCGTCCCATAGCAGTAGAGCTTGACATACCAACAATCAACATAGCGTAGCCTTACAGAGGATTTTGAAAATCCACCAGAATACTGAACAAGAGTATCCAGGCATTACTCATACCCAGACATAGGATAGATGGCTTAATCATTGGACCTGGGGAAAAAAAACCAAAAAAAAAACCCAGACTCTCAATGATCCCATCTCAGGAGGCGCCAAAAAGATCTTTTCTCAGGATTCCCTATTCTGACCAAGTCCAGCTTGGAGACTTGCAGGGCAGAAGCAAACCATTCAATAACAGAGGGAGGTGAACAGTCCTTCCACTTCTTGCATATCTCCCTTCTAGCAAGCAGTATAGCATAGAAGACTAACTTTTTCGCCATTTTGGAGACCCCCTCTAGAATTCCGAAGATCACTAACTGAGAATCCAATACTAGGTTGAAATCGACAGAGGTTGACAGAATCTTACAAATAGCTTCCCAGAACTGCGACAAAGAAGGGCACTCGTAAAACATGTGGATATCCGAGGCAGCCAAGAGACCACATCTAGCACACTTCACCATGTTCCCCTGAATAAATTTAGAGAGGCGAAGGGGAGAGTAATACGCTCTGTGAATAGTATAAAGGTGGCTCCTGCGCAACCATGCCGGCTTCACGACATCCCACATCATTCTGCATGATTTTCCCCATAACTCTTGCAAATTGGTATTACTTATATCTAACCCCCAAAGCTCATCAGGTAGCAGAAATTCCCCGTCCAACTCCTCCAAAATCAAATTGTACCATGACGAGATCTCTTTCCTGGCAGGGGTTTTGTCGATCAACAAATTTATGAGAGTACTATAGCCACCTAGTGGGGGCTTACTTCTCCGAGAGGGCTGTGCTATATAAGATCTATACCAACTGGACATCTGCAGATATTTTAGCCTAGATAGGCCAGAACCAATCTTCCCACTCAGGCAATCCCAAGAAAGCAATTCACCCTCAACAAATAGGTCTCCCCAAAACTCCAACCCTGCCTCCCTGATGGGTAATACAAGCAAATCACACAACCAGGTCGGTGGATCGGGGAGATCCCATAGGGGAGTCCTACTGCCATAATACCCTATTTTAATGGCTTTTAGAACCTGGGCCCAAGTCCTTGCCATCCCCAGTAGGATCTTCAGTTTAATCTTTTTGAAGTACTTCGGATCTCCAAATTTCAAAAGGAATCCAAACTGACTAACCCCCTCTCCATCAAGCAAGGTGGTGTATAGAATTCCCACCCCAAACTCTAATGGCTTCTTTAACAGCATTCTGGCATGGGAAAGCTGGAACGCCCATGCATACAACTGGATGTCCGGAGCAGCCAAGCCCCCCTTTTCCCTACGCCTCCTTATCTTTTTCCACGAGATTCTTGGAAGATGTTTATTCCAAATAAATGTATTAATCTCGGCCTGGAATGTTTTAATAAGGATTGGATCGAAATACAAGGGAATAGTGTTAAATAAAAAGGAAAGCTTTGGCAGAACCGACATCTTGACCAGATTAGACCGTCCCAGTAACGACAGAGGGAGACAAGACCAGGACTGAAGTAACTAACGGCAGTCCTTAACTATCTTTGAAAAATTGATATTGACAATCTGGTCCAAATCCTCAACAATATCAAGGCCCAGGTATCTCAACTTCTTTCCTGGCCGAATACCGGCAATACTCAAACTCTGGTCCATACCCCAGGTCATCATCTCAGTTTTTGTGGCATTGATCTCATATCCAGATACTTCCCCAAATGCAGAGGCTAGCTTGAATATTTCTGGAAGAGCCATATGGGCATCGGACGTAAAAATAAGGATGTCATCCGCGTACAGGGCCACTTTTCTCTCCCAGCCCCTACACGCAAACTCCTTGATGTTAGCATTATCCCTCAGGCTTTGGGCAAAAGGTTCAACATACAAATCAAATAGGAGCGGAGAGAGGGGGCAACCCTGCCTTGTACCCCTCGAGATGTTGAAGGGATCAGATAAACTTCCATTCACCAGTACACATGCACTTGGGTTCTGATATAAAAGACCAATTGTCCGACGAAACCCTGATCCCACCCCGAACTTCGCCAGGGCCTCCGACAGATACAACCAATTCACTCTGTCGAAGGCCTTGGCGGCGTCCAAGGTAAGGACCGCCAAGGGGGAAAGCTCCAAAACTGCCAGATCTATTGCCCCAATTAAGTCATATGTCAGTTCATATAACTGGCGCCCTTTGACAAACCCTTTCTGATCAGGGTGCAAGATTTTAGGTGCAACAAGAGCTAATCTATTGGCCAAAATTGAAGCAAATAGTTTATAGTCTGCATTCAGAATGGAAATAGGCCTATATGAACTACATGCCGTTGGTGATTTCCCCGGTTTTAAAATTACAGTGATGGACGCACTGTCCCAGGACTTCGGGGGAGACCCACCAGCCAGTAAGATGTTGTTAAATAGTAGAACCAGGAAAGAGACAAGTTCCCGCTCAAGTATTTTATATAATTCAGCCGGGAGGCCGTCTGTACCAGACGCCTTCCCCTTTTTGGCATTGTATAAGGCCTTGATGACTTCCTCCTCCGAAATTTCACCATCCAATATTTCGCTTTGCTCAGCAGAAAGTGCTGGAAGGGTGATCTTGCTAAGCCAATCCTTGATGGTATTTAAACTAATATTCTTGTCTTCACAATAAATATTTTGAAAAAAATCTCTAAAGGCAGATCTAATATCATCATCACGGGAGAGTGGGGAACCATTGACTCTAATCACCTCGATGTTATTCCGTACTTGGTCCGTTTTGGTTTTCCATGCCAATAGTTTCCCCGCTCCTTCTCCATATTGAAAATGTGCAAGTTTGCTGGCCTCCCACCTTTCTTGAACCCGCTGATTTAGAATCGAAGCTAGATGGCCCTTTGAGGAAAGTAAACTCTCAGACAAAGAAGAGCGAACCGCTTCTGTGTTATAGTCATCCACTAGATCTAATTGGGTCTGAATCTTAGCAATATTAGCTTCCGCTGACGTAACGGCCTCCCTATATTCCTTCCTCCTGAACGCCATTTTATTTGTAATGAGACCTCTCAGAAATGCTTTCAGAGAGTCCCATACTATTCCGATGCCTGCCGAGCCAACATTTACCCTTAAAAAGAGGCTCACCTCAGACTTGAGAAAAAGAACATCTTCTGGGTGAGAGAGTAAGGAACGATCAAAGGACCAACTCCTCGCCGGCGCCCTTAATAGTGATATAAGATCCAAAGCTATGGCCGAGTGGTCAGACAAATGTATTGGAAGGTATTTAATATCTTTAACAAGATCTACTAAGGAATGGCTAATTAGTATAAAGTCAATTCTAGATGGATGGTTGTATTTATGATTTCTGTAGGAGACACCCTGTTGTTCCCCTGCCCTTAACCTCCAAATATCTGCATATCCAAACTGCTTCATTGCATTTAACAAAACGAACCTTGATTTAGATGGAGTTAGGGATCGACTATTGTGAGATTTATCCAGTGAGGGATTTAGGACAATATTAAAATCACCAGCAAAAACTACAGGTTCTGGAAAGGTCAAGAGGTGAGATAGAATGACCTCTAATGAAGACGGGTCGTCCTGATTGGGACCGTAATACCCCACCAGAGTTATCTGAGTACCCGAGATGGAGAGAGCAGCAATTACCCATCTACCTGCAGGATCGACTTTGAAATCTAACACCCTAGCTCTGAGATATTTTTTGAAAATAAGCGATACTCCTCTACAGGTCAAAGACTGTGAAGTAGAAATTGCAAAGTCGATCCACTTATTGCTTTTGACTAACGCGTCCATTTCATCCTGAGTCAAGTGCGTCTCCTGCAATATAATGACCTGTGCCTCTGAGTCTCTAAGATATTGTAATATTTTCCTAGCCCTGGCTTTAGTACGCAGGCCGTTCACATTCCACGATATTATCTTTAAACTAACCAAAGCCATGATATTAGATGACTGACCCTAGGAATACAAAACCTTGCGTAGGTGCCCTCATTTGTCTGACCTGACCTTATAACAGACAACAACATATCTAAGATTTTCATATTCAAAGCAAAATACAATAGAACACTAAGATGGCACAAGAGGAATTTTTTAATCGTTTTACCCCGTGACCCTACCAGCCCCCCCATCCTCACACCACCCTCCCCCCCCTGGAGAACCCGTGGTGTATCTAACCGGATCAAATCCAGCAGATGGCACCCCTATCTCAAGCTCCCGTGCTTCCCACCAACCCCTGAACCGAGTTACGCTAAAAAAAAAGTTCGGAGTAACCGTTTATATTTACGGAAGGTAGTTAGGTAAAGGAAAGTATATAAAGAAATTTCTTGTTTACCCTTTTTTTTTTGTTTGTTGTTTGTTGTTTTTTTTTTTTACTTTCCTACCACCTCACTCCCCTTTTTCCTTTTCCTTTTCCCATTTCTTTTCCCTTCCCCCCTCTCAAATATCAGCAGTCAAGTGATTGTACCTAGCCTTCAGAATCAATTCCTTCCTTAACTGTAACTTACAAGAGAGGCAAACATTTTTTTTTTTTTTACTATTAACCCGTTGTCTTATTGCCCAATTCTAAGAGGAGCTCGTCCGCAGCTTGCACTGTAGGTATGTTAGACATTTTGTTGTTAAACATCACCCTCAAGACGGCAGGGAAAACCAACTGGGCGGTGGCTCCCAACTTTCTAAATGCCTCAAGCCGCCTTCCAAACTCCCACTGTTTTTCTAGCGTAGCCCTGGATAGATCGGACCTAATAAGAAAAGTAAATCCCTTTCCAAGAAGAGATTTTTGTTTCAAGGCTAAATTAAGAATCCGCTCTTTAAGGGCGTAGGTGTGGAAGTTGACAAGGATTTTGCGAGGCTTAGGTCTTTGCTGGTTCCTCCTAAATGGGTCCCTATGGACCCTTTGAATGTCAATGGCCAGTTCTTCTGAAGACTGATCTAGACACAACGACTCCTTCAGTAACTGCACCACATAAGTTTTAACATCAGAACCTTCGGAGCCCTCTGGTACATTAAGTATACAGATATTAGATCTTCTGGCATTATTCTCTAACACCTCCATCCTGTCTAATAGGGTCTGATCAACCTTCCGCAACTTGACAATCTCCTCCTCAGCTTTATCAAGGTGCATAGACATCACAGTGACTGTCTCTTCTAACTCTCCAGTCCTGGAAGTTAACCCGTCGATCTTTTTGTCTAGGGACTCACAGTGGTTGCGGATGTCCATCTGGTTAGCAGAGGATTCTTCAAACCCTTTTTTGATATCTTGAGAGAGGGAGGAAAACATTGCTAGTAGGGAGGCGGCGGAAACTGTGCCCTCAGTCTCATGGTAAGAGGCGGAGGCTTGTTGCTGAGCCAAATGTGGGGGAGCATCAAACCCTGCTCTAATTGTGTCAACAGATTCCAGTTGGGCTCCGTCCCCCTGGCATTCACGTATTGACGGGCCAGGCAAGCCTCTAGACAATGGATCGCCCCTAGATATAACTAACTCCCCCGTAGATAAGACATTCACAGAAGTGGACAGTGCCCCTGAATCTCCTCCTAAGGGGGGACAAGGGGCAGAACAAGGGGCAGGAGTGTAGTCCGGAACTGAAATCGGAGCATCCATGACATCCGGAATGATGGGAGTGATGGGAACAGGCATTCTCATACCCCCTGAATTCATTACTGACAGAGAGGCAGACATGTCTTGAGCGTCTTGTAAGCAGAGTACCTGTGGTATTACTTTGAAGTAAGAACGCAGGGACGGAGTTATCTTAGTGCCCAACTCTGCGTTCAAATCCCTTTTAAGTTTTACCTTACGTCTGGTTCCGTTTGCACTTATGCCCTTTGATTTTACTTCTGCAGACAAATAAGAAGAGGCTTTCTTACCTTCAAGAACGCTTCCCACCGGTCTAGCCTGGTTTACCTCACATGGAGTATTACGAGTGGACTCCTTCCCCGGTGCTCTGCCTCTTCTGCGAGCCCCTCTGCCTCTGCCTTTAATTTGGGGGGACCGTGGATGTAGCTGTAAACACTCCTCTTCAGACTTCTCCGAAAACTCCTCCACACAAATTCCCGTTTGCCTTGTGCCTGTAGGACACTGAACAGCCTCTTTACCCTCCACTGCTCCTCGTGAATCAAGCTCGAGGTTTGAAGCTTGGGATTTAACTAGCGCGCTACATACAGTAAGCGCTAGACAGCGTGCCTTCCTCCCCCGTCGCAACTCCAGGGCGGCCACAGACCAGAGCCAGAAAATGGCCGGCGCTCCGCGATGTATTCCTTCATCTTTCAAACTTAGTTTAGGGCCAATAGTGCATACAGCTTCCCAGCCGCCTCCGTCGCCGAAGATGCCTGATTCGCTGCCCAGAGCTCCCGTCATAGGGAGGGAGAACAAACAGCCACGTCGAGATCCAACAATTACCGGGTATGTCAGAAGAATGCTCGCTGCTTTTCCTTCGGTTTATTTTTAAAATCCTAAAGCTTGGACAATAAGAAGTTTTTTTCAAACATTCAGGGGAAATCTCAGTGCGCGAAAGTTACTCATATTGCTTTAAGGTGCAGGCATTAGGTGAAGAACAGCGGGAGCCTGGTCACGGAGCTCCGCAGCGAGTCAGCCGACTGCCGCCATGTTCTCCCAACATTCCCCCAAATCGGATATTTGCACATCAATCCTCAATCTTCCTGATGGGTTGTAATTAGAGATTCTCAGATTTGGTTGATGAAGTGGTTAATTGTAAACTGAGAACACCTGGTACGAAACACGCCGGCGATATATATTAAGAGTTGAGGAGTGGTACAGTACCGTAGGATATCCCTTCATTGCATAAAGGACTATTGAATATAGGCCTGGGCGAAGCACTACGCTACGCTCGCGTAGTTTGCGAAGTTCGCGCTACTTCGCACTACGCGAACTGCACGTAGCACAGTGCGAACACGCGTAGCGTAGTGTTGCGTAGTGCTGCGGTCATTTTTTGCTTGCTCGCGGTCCTCAACGTCAAGTTGGCGACCGCGAGCAAGCAAAATGACATCCTGGCGAGACTTTTTCCTTGTTCGCGATCGCGAGCATGGAAAATAAACCTCCCGGCGAGATTCCCAACGCGAGAAGGTCAGGTTTCTCATTGCGAGGGGTCGCGTATGCTCGCGACCGCTCGCGATGAGAAACTACCAGTTCGCGTTGAGAAAGCTGCAGCTCGAGTAAAAATCTACTCGAGCAGCAGAAAACTACAGCTCGCACTGTGCAAGATGCCATTTTCAATGATTGCACAGTGCCGGTTGCTTGTCCGCACTGTGCAATCATTGAAAACAACATCTTGCACAGTGCGAACATGTTACTTCGCAGTTCGCGAAGTGCTACGCGTAGCTCGCGTAGTGCAAACTTCACTTTGCGTAGCTTCGCGAAGTGCTACTTCGCGAACTACGCCCACCCTTAATTGAATACCAGTACTTCACGGTTATTGGGCACTTAGGAATCTAAACATCCCACTCTGAGACTCCATTTAATGGTAGCAATAAAGACTTTAAAAAGGACCACCTATGGATGAGGCTCATGCATCCCCTTAATCGCGTAGGAAATCTGCAGATGCAATGTCTTGTAATGTTCAGTACGTGGCCATGTGTGTCTGGCTCTCGCCTGTCACTGATTATTTTTTGTATGACTGTCGAATTTGTTTAATAAAAAGAAATTTCCCCCCCCAAAAAAGGACCACCTAACCTCGTATTTAAACTGACCGGACACCGTAATCCTCTGTTTGATGATTTGGGATTTAATTCGTGTGACTTAGCCTTAGGACGTTTTGTATCTATATGGATTTATATTTAGTATTGTTTATTAATTTGACTATGTTACATTTTCTGTATGTTTACTATCCATGTAACTGTGTTATGAGTTGATCTATTCTGCTCAGAAAAATATAGTATGAATTCTAGAGCGGTTACTTGGGCTCCAGTTGCGATTTTTGGACCATTCTCAGGCTATCAGACCATTGTTCATCTTTTGATAGGAGGCTTTACAGGTAATTAGCATTCTGCCGGTTATTTGTAAAGTTAACTCCTGAAAATTTTAGATCATACAGGATTACATATCATGTGGCAATTTTTGACAAAATTTGCACCTGATGGAAGATATTTTTAGATAACTGTGGTTGTCACCAACAAACTGTTGAAACAATGCACCCAGTTTGTCTATCAGTCTCCCCAGCACCGTTAAGTAGATGCTGAATACCATAGGCATTGAAGGAATAGTCAGGTTCTCAGGAATTAGCTAAGAACTAATCGAGAAACCTGTCTCGTAAACCCATGTGTTGATCATAATGTACTAAATTCTCTCATGGTCACTTGTATCGAAGGCCACTGGGAAATCAAAAAGGACTGGGATCCAGGAGCCACCATCGTCTAATACGGGGAAATGGAAATTAGGGTAAGAGTTTCAGATCTGCATCCTGTTCGAATTACAGACTGCTGAGGAGCTAGAAGACAATCACTGGCTATGTGTTTGGTATAATCGACAGTCACATCTTTTTCATTTATATTTCCTTTCAGGGGAACATCTGTGATTGGGCGTTAGTTGAGTCTGGACGCAAAGAGATTTGGTCTGGAAGCGTATTTGCTTACCACCCGTCAACGGGTTCTAACCCCGCCATTGGCACGTGTTATGTTATTCTGAACAAATGTATTTATCACCCTGTGCCTCTACTTTAAATACGTGTATTGCATTGTAAACATATGTGAGCAAAATGAAAAAGTGTTGTCTAGCACTGTTCAAATTGAAAATTCACAATCTCTACAAATCGAATTTTGGTTTCAACTAGACCCCAAAGTACAATGCTAACTTATGAGCCGCGACTCATGTTCAAAATCCTCCAGCTGCATTAAAATGCTGTTTTTTCTCTATAAATAAAATACATGATAAAATCCAGTGATGTTTTCATTAGAGGGGCAATGATCTATTTTTATCGTGTCTGGAAAAATTCTGGAGCTCAGTGAGGAGTCAATAATTGCTTCCAAGAGAGACTCAGCAAGTCAGTGGAGGCTTTGACACACGGTGAAGAGGGAGGGTCTTAAAAGAGGTTTGTGGCACTCATTTGGCCAATAGATTTGATGACGTGTTCGCCCGCTATTTGTGAAAACCTGTACCAATTATTGCACATTTATGAGACTACTAAGGAAGTATACTCAATAACTAAGCATTTTGAGTATTACTCTGATAGTATTAATTTTACCATTCCTGTATATTTTCCTCGTTAGTGTCTGATAGGGAGCATTTTG
The DNA here is from genome assembly GCF_964204655.1 of Triturus cristatus. NCBI lineage: Eukaryota > Metazoa > Chordata > Amphibia > Caudata > Salamandridae > Triturus > Triturus cristatus. The sequence goes on along the minus strand of NC_140593.1, from coordinate 1,139,332,196 downwards.
CAGTAGGAGACATGGAGTCTGCAACCTCTTGTAGTACTGTTCAGGTTTTAGTCGTGATGATCAGGTTTGTAGATAGGTACATTTAGTTTGTCTGGCATTGGTCTTGTAGGATTGTCTCACCGTCTGGGTTTGCTGGGCACACAGAGGTGGAATCCTTTAGCAATGCTGTGTAGAGAGGCATTGGTGAAGAAGTGTAACATCTACCAGGAGAGAGCAACATTCATTCTTGACTTTGGAGCACACAGATTACACAGTTGACGGCTGAACCCGCCCGTCACCCCGTTGTGTCCCAGAAACAGCAAGCCACTACTAGCCCTGGCCTTTACATTGAACCCGATCAAGTCGGGTTGGAAGTATCACCTGCCTCACGATCATTATATTCTTGATTCATTTTAGCCCTGGAGAGTCACGGGTACATTGCCCGCTTGACGAAACACGTGTCGGCTGGTTTTTTCTTTGATGTTCTCTTTCTGAAGAAGGAGGTTCAAATATATCTCGACTTCAAAGAAACTGAAAAACTTGTGTCTACCTTGTCTCCATTTTTACTGTTATATTATGTTTCTTGAAAAAGACACTCACATTTATTCTAAAACGTGTGCACAGGACTTTTGTTGTATTTACTGAGTGGGTCCTTGCCACTCCCATCAGGGGTTATTGGGGTTTCCTCTCACCTAGTAGCACCGTATCCTACTTTGTTGTTTATTACTTGCACTCACCGCTACCAGGTAGGGCGCCATTTGTTCCTGTATACTCAAAACCCTACACAAAACCCTCAAGAACTGTAATATCAGTTGTAGGTTCTTAAACGATAGTCTCATTTTGACAGGGAACCGATGGAGTTTTGTTTGGACAGGAGTGATAGTGTCTTCCAGTTTATAGGTCCGCATTGAGCCCTTCAGACATATTCTGGACTATCTACAGGAAGCCGGCTTAGTATACACGGAGGTCTGTATAAAGAGCAACACAAAGCCAACTTTGCAAGGGAGCAATCGATGATCACATGGATCTGAATAGATACACGGAGAGTTCCTATAAATCTGATTCTGGAAGATCTCAGATTATAGCACTGTTCCACGATTTCATGTGAAGGTCACACAGTATCCCAGTAAAAAGTGAGAAAACTAGGATTTGCCTGCCAATGAGTGATATCCAACGCCCACTATAGAAAGCTCAGATTGGTCAACTGGTGTAATACACCAGTGACTGTAATCCAATGGAGTTTGACACTGCTTCTGCCACCAATTGGAGCAATCCAGATTTGTGCGAGGTGTGCCTCATTTCAAAGCAGGTAACCCACCCTCCTGCTGACACCAAATACAAATCTGGAGACAACAGTGGAAGGGATACATAGGAACTGCTGGTCTAATTCTGGATGGTGCAAAAAGAACAGATGATGGACGGAATGCTAAACAAATCAAACATTCACCCCGAGTCTCAGATCTGGGTTATATTCATAGTTTTTTTGCACGCCACGCCTTTCCAGTTTATACCCAGCCATGTTTAAATCAGTCTTTGCCCTGCTCTCCATGGCAAGAGTCCAGCCCGACCTGCCAGGCCAGGTCCTTCCTGGACCAGAAACAAGCATACTGGGATCGGTTTCAGGGAATCACCCTTCATCAGCGAGGCTAGCTTGAATACAGTGTGTAGAGAGCATGGGAGGGGTAGTGAGCATGGGTCCCATGTCTGAGCATACCCTTCCCACTCAGGGCAAAAAATATAAAAAGAACAGATGATGGATGGAATGCTTAACAAATCAAACATTCAATGCCAATCACAGATCTGGGTTGAATCCATCGTTGTTTTGCACGCCACGCCTTCCAGTTTAGACCCAGCCGTATGCAACTCAGTCTTGACCCTGTGCCCCATTGGAACAGTCCAGCCTGAATTGCCAGGCCAGGTCCTCCCTGGACCAGAAACGCATCCTGAGACTAGTTTTGGGGTATCACCCCTCATCAGCCAGGTTAGCTTGAATCTGGTGGCGTAGCAAGCACGGGACTCACGTCTGGGCATACCATTCCCACTTAGGGCAAAAAATGAAAAAAGAACAGATGATGAACGGAATGCTGAACAAATTAAACATTTAACCCCAGTCACAGATTTGGACGGTAGGCATGGTGGTGACAGATAAGTCTTCCAGAGACTAACCTCAGTATGGGGGGGTCCTGGAAAACCATCTCCCACACCCAGAAAGAAGGAAAGCAGAACTCCACCCAACACATCTCTACACAACAGACTAATTCACACCTGTGTTCCACTAAAGTAGTTGGCATAAACTACACAGCAGATAGAAGAACAAGCGCATATTTCCATCCACCTGAGCAGAGACGATCATCTGTAATCTCGCTTTGCTCTTGAAATAGTGCCCTGTTGGCGAAAAATACGACCCATGTTCGTGAACGATAATTAACATGGGGTAGGTTTAAGAAAGGCGAGGGGATGTTGAAGAAACAGCAGGGGGTATCGACATAGGGAATTAGATGTATTTTATTTGCTAATGGGAGCTCTGGATTATAGAGATGGGAAATTATAGCCCCCTGCTTCGGCGCAAGGTTGTAGGGCTTGGGATTAGGGTATGGTAAGTTTTTAGACTCAAAGAAGAGCCTGCAACACTTGAGGGAAAGAAAACATTCCAGGAGTGTGTTGAAGAGGAGCAGAGAGAACATGGATATTTTAATCATCGTTATATCTTGAACATCTGATTTACCTGCTGGGGAGTAACTGATAATATGAGTTTTGAAGGATGACAGCCTAACAAAACTCTTTGTCTCTCCGGAGACTCCATATCTTTGTAATTAATCAGCCTTTGAAGAGGAATGCTCCCCTGATCAAAGATACCTTTGCTAATGAATTAACATCGCTATCATCCCACACTGCTTCTGGCTGATCATTTTATTCACTTATACTGGGGCGCTTTCTGAGAATAATTAAAGTACTTGTTACCAGAAACATGCTTTTGACAGATTTATAGTAAGAAAAATCTGCAGTGCATTTGATAAGGGTAATACATTCAAATCACTTTTACTAAAAAAAGAAAAGAAATTGTTTGTTTTTGTGCAGCCTAAAAATGGAGGGATCACACTGTGTAATTTTGAGGCGTTTTTGTTTCAGGGATAAGTATATAGACTGGCTGATAGTAAGGAACCTATGGCATATAGGAATATTTTCATACTGTATTTATCAATGTAGTAAACACAACTGAGGTCTCTGTATATCATGTGAAAATATGCAAACGTTCAAGATGGTAGAGCTGCATTAACGTGACTGCATGAGTTACAGGTGGCAACTGGACACCATAGTTACATGAGCATCAATCATGGACCCTCGAACAGGCGGCCAAATGCAATTTGCCTTTGATTGCTGGACCTTGCACCATTCCTGGTTCTTGGTCCCGAGTAGTTCATGCAGTGGTGCAGCCGATTACTTTCTCCCATCTCTGTGCTCAGAGGCAATGGTGCCCGACTTAGTGCCAGCCTGCCGGCCATGCCCAATGGAGCGATCTCTAATGTCCTGCAAAGAAGGAGATGACCGAGAGAAGCAGTCCAGACCATCTGAACACTGAGAGACAATTATCAGCTACCAAGAGATACTTTCCACGGTATTCAGACAGAATATCGGAAACACAAATATCGTGGGACAAAATATTATGTCAAAAATATTGTGAGGATAAGTTTCTATAGGTGGGCAAATTTTACTATATATATATCTATACATGTGTACCGTGTCGATATATATATATATCTCCGAGGTACGTAGCTGTGGAGTTAAGAATAGTAAACCTATTCGTACCTATCTGCACTTGGCTTCTCGATATTTTGGTCCTTGATAGGTTTGACACGATATTCTGTCCACACGAAATTTGTGTTTCCGATATTCTGTACACCTTTGGCAAAGTTCTGTACACCTTCTTTCTTCTCTACACTGAAAACACCAATATGACCATGGGCCAGATTTAGAGTTTGGTGGACAGGATGCTTTACTACAAACATGATGGAGTACGCAGTCTGCCAAGCCCTTGGTCATTACGTGGTATTATGAGTCGGGATAACCATCATCTTTCTGAAGAGAGAGACCCCGCTGGCTCCACCATCTGAAATCTTACTCCGACAGTCTGTAGGAGCAGGGACATCAGACCGCCTTCCTTATTTAGAACAGACAGTCTGTTGTATTGTTTTCTATGTGTCACTGCCAAGAAAAACCTAACGGTACTAGACAGAAAAAAAGAGCTGCACAGCGTGGGTAAAACTGGCAGGGTGTAGGGGGCATTAGTGTTCATTTTTCAATAACAAGCTCCTGTTTGTGTATGTCTGTGTCGTCCCATGGGTGGAAACTAAGCCAGAGCACGTAAAACATACCTTTGGACATCATCCTTCTCCTAGCGTGGGTCCCACGGCATCTGGTGAGCAGCAGGACGTTGACTCATATATGTAAATGCTACATGCTAACCATCATCTCTTAAGTACAACTTCCTTTAAAATAACATGTGTCCTTATTCCAAAAGCAATGACAGAGGCAAAGGTGCCAAAGGCCAAGCCAGAGGCGGCAGCTGTTGCCGACATCTGCCCCTAATTCATGCCTATCACCCTTTGTACCAATATGTGGAAAAACTGCTTATTTTTTGCAGACCCAAAGCCCAAATGTATATCAAATTAACCCCTATTTCAAGGTGTATTTCCTTAAGGTCCATGATTGGCTACCCTAAGGATGGACAACTACCACCCAAAGCGCAATCTACCAGCTCAGCCGCCTTGATGGAGAGGGCGGTGGATGGAAAGCTGCTCAAGCGTATCAAAGATATTCCCTTCTTGGCCTCACTGCAGGCAGGGTTTCGACAGACTGAGGTCTTATCTTGGAAATGGAAAAGCTCTAAATGTTAATGAACTAAGATAGTGTCAGTGTTCCATTTTTTAAAACTTTATTAATTAGCAGCAGGGATGCAACGCCATGTGTACTAATGCAGGTGCAGCATTAAGGCAGCAGATTCATGCACATACGTCTAGTTCAATATTTAGATCTCATCAGCTCAAACTAAGTTTTGGAATCAACTCTATGTTCAAAGTAGTTTTTCATCAGTCATTACAAGAGAAAATAAAGTTTAAGTAATTCTGTAAACCTTCAACTTTAAATATGCTGTTTATTTGCATAGCGCACTGGCCACCTGAGCGGGTATCCGGGCACTTGAGCAGGTGTGTGGGTGCTTATATAAAGAGCCAGGTCTTCAGCTTCTTGCATAACTAAAGAAGTGAGGACAAGGCCCTGATGTGTTGAGGGAGGCTGTCCCATTTCTTGGGTGCGATGTAGGAGAATGAGCAACCTCCAGTTTTACTATTGGGATGTGGGGAGTTTGTGCAAGTGAATGTGAGACAGGATATAGGCGTCTAGTGGGTTGAAGGAAATGTATGCAGCTGCTCAGATATTCTAGTCCAGTGTCATGTAGGGCTTTGTGTGTGTGAGAAGTTTGAACTGGCTGTGCTTGCGAATGGGGAGCCAATGAAGCTTCCTGAGGTGCGGTGTGAAGTGGGTGCGGCATGGGAGGTCGAGTATGAGGCTTGTAGCAGTGTTCTGGATGTTTTGGGGTCTGTTCAGGTGTTGTTTGGGGGTTCTGGTGTAGAGAGTGTTGCTGTATTCCAGCCTGCTGGTGAGGAGTACTTGCATGACGGTCCGTTTGTTGTTTCGAGACAACCATTTGAAGATCTTTTGCAGCATGCCTTGGATGTTGGAGCAGGGGGTTCACACTGCATTGACTTGAGCTGCCATGTTGAGCTTGTTGTCTAGGATGATCCCTAGATTTCTTGCCTGGTCTTTGGGAGTGGGTGTTGGTCCTAGCTTTGATGGCCACCAGATGGAGTCCCATGGGGCGGTCTTGTTGCTGAAGACCAGTACTTTCATCTTGTTGGAGTGAGCTTCAGGCAGTTGATTTGCATCTAGTCTGCTATCATGGTCATGCAGTTGATGAAGTTGGTTCTGGTGGTGGTTGTCTTGTCCGTCAGGGAGAGAATGAGTTTGGTGTCATTGACATAGGAGAGGACTGCGATGTCCTGTGATTGGATGACGTTAGCGATTAGTGTCATATATATGTTGAGAAATTTGGGGCTGAGGAACAGTACCTGTGGGACTGCGTATATCACTTTCTTGGTCTCTGATGTGAAGGGTGGCAGCCTGACCCCTTGGGTTTTTGCAATGAGGAAGGAACAGATACATTTGAAAGAGGATCCTTGTATGCCAATCTTGTGGAATCTTCTAATGACGGTGTTGTGAGAGATAGTGTTGAAGGCCGCAGAGAGGTTGAACAAGATCAGGGCAGCTGTTTTTGCTCAGTGCAGGGTGGTATGAATGTTATCGGTGGCCTCGATGAGTGCTGTTTCAGTGCGGTAGTTATTTCTGAATCCTGATTGAGTGTTGTCTAGAAAATGGTGAGGTTCAAGGTGGGTTGTAAGTTGCTTGTTGGCATTTTTAATAATTTTGGCTCGATAGAGGAGAAGGGAGATGGGTTAGAAGTTGCTCAATTGATTTGGTTCGGCTGTGGGCTTCTTGAGGAGGGCGTTGATTTCTGCAAGTTGCCATTCATCCGGGAAAGTGGCAGACATGAAAGAGGTGTTGAAGATGTGGGTCTGGGTGGTGCTGATTTGTGATGTTCCCAGGTTGTAGATGTGGTGGGGGCCCGGGTCCATGAGTGGATGGTACGCATGATTGCCACTGTGTCATTTCTGGTGAGGGTTGTACATTCGGTCAGGTAGTCATCTTGGTTGGTGGTGGATAGGTTAGCTGGGTTTGGGTTGGTGTGCCGTTTTGCTGTGAAAGAAGTTGGATAGGTTGTCGCAGAGTTGTTGAGACGCAGCAATGTTGCTGATGGTGGCTGAGGGAGAGGTAAAATCCTTGATGATCGAGAAGATCTAGTTGAACCTGTTGGAGCTATCTTCAATGCAGTCCACTAGTGCTGTTTTCTTGCTGGTGATAGTGTCTAGGTAGTTCTGTGGGTGGTGTTGTGCCTGACTATCCATTTCCTTTCTAGTTGTTAATAGTGTCATTTGGTGTCTCAGAGGTCTTCTGTGTACCAACTGGACTGCTTAATAAGGTTTGATGGGTGCAAGTCCACGCAGTTCTTGATCCAGTTTAAGTAGTTAATGTCCGTGTTGAGATTGTCTGTGGGGCTAGGGTGATCCGTGCTGAGGGCTTTGAGCCAGTCTGCTTGCGTGTGTTTGCCCCATCTGCGACTTGGAATGCTGAACATGGTTGGGATGTTGACTTGAGGTGTTGATTTCGAAGAGGATGATGGAGTAGTCAGTCTATGTGAGTAGAGTGTTGGAGTTGTATTTGATGCAGTTGTTTGTGGTGAAGATGGGGTCCAGTTCCAGTGTGTGTCCTGTGGTGTGTGTTGGTTCTGAGATTAGCTGGGTGAGTCAAATGTTGCTGAAGCTTTTGAGGAGTGCTGTGGAGCAGGGGTTGTTTTGGTCTCCCAGTTGAAAGTTGAGGTCACTGAGTAGAATGTAGGCCGTGGAGTCGATGATGAGCGAAGCGACGTAGCCAGAGATGAGGTTGTTAAAGGCGAGGGTTCTGTTCAGGTTTAAGTTTTGGGAGATTTGCAGCTTGAAGTGCAGGTGTTCCATGAATGGGTTGGTGTTCTTTGTGGGTGTTGAGCATTTGATGGATTTCTTGCAAATAAGAGCAAGTCCTCCTCCTGACTTGTTAAGGCGATCCTGTTGATCGATCTTGTAGCCCATTTCTACGGCAATGTCAGTAGCCAATGAGGAGTTGAGCCAGGTCTCTGTGATGAAGAGGATGTCGGGTGCATTGCTGCTCTGCAGGTCCCATATTTTGGTTGTGTATTTTCTGAGGAATCGTGTGTTGAGAAGCATGCATACTAGTGCTGTTTAGTATGGGTTTGCTGTGGTGTATGGTGTAGGGTGGGGGTGTAGATGTTGATGGTGCTTGTGTGGTGTGTGTGTGTGTAGGGACGGGGTGTTAAAGGCAAAGTTAGTATTTGTGTGGGGGTGTGAGTGGGTGGCTGCTGGAGAACCAGCAGTGGGTGCTGGTTCTCCTCCTGTGGTGTGAGGTGTGGCGCAGCAGCAGTTGGGAAAATTACATCTGGCTCTAGCGACCTAAGAAGGGTTGCAGAGTTTCGCTGGGTAGTGATCGGACCAGGTTTTCTGGAGCTGTGTGTGCTCCAGGCACGGATGGTCGCACAAGAGCTTGTCCTTGACGTGCCTCTGCAAGCCCGCTGTGTGCATCAGCTGCGTGTCCATGTTGCAGCTGTCATTAAGTAGGTCCTGTGAGGGGGTTGAAGTACTGGGTGCCGTGATGTTTTCTGAGCGGTTTGGTGATGGGAAATGAAGTCCTCTTGCTTGGCTTCCTTTAAAGACAATTTTGGCAGGGAAGCCAGTAATGTCACGTCCTGTCCAGATGGATGATGAGAAATTCTGTGATATCATATCCTGTGAAGCTGGATGATGTGAGATCCTGTGTGTCACATCCTGTGCTGATGGGTGATGGGAAATGAAGTCCTCTAGCATGGCTTCTTCTTTTAAATACAGTGTTGGCGGGGAAACCAGTAATGTCACTTCCTGTCCAGCTGGATGCTGGGAAATTCAGTGATGTCATTTCCTGTGCAGGTGGATGATGGGAGATGCAGTGATGTCACTTCCTGTGCTAATGGGAAATAATCCTAATATGAAAATGTTAATCTTCAAATAGTCCCCAGTTCCGCTGATAATATTGGACTTGGATGCATCATTCTACATCATCACAATATTCTTTTGAGGAAGTTCTAATCAATTGCAACTAAGGTTTGACATTGAACAACAATTACTCGTATTAATCCAAGTGAACTGTAAGCATCTTTGTGTGATTGTTTTATTTTAAACCATCAATATGGTTCATCATTTTTCCCAGGGATATGCTCTGTATATTATATTTCTCAACATATGTTTTTGTTCGCTCACAACTCTCATCCAATCAATTGCACATTTGTTCTACAAACCCGCAAGCGATACCCAAATGATTCTAAGATAAATGCTCCTACTTGCAGATCAGTTAAAACACAAGTGGAGTCTGGTCTTCCTTGATAGTAGTGATCATAAACAGCTACCTCAATCTTCACAGAGCAGGCAAAGCGAGCCAGCATGATTTCAACCAGATATTTAATGGGTTCAGATCACAAGCCTTATGCAGCTACATGTGGAAAGAGGAAACATTTGAAAGAATTTGGGATACAAGCACTTTCTCACCCAGGGAAGAATGTCCACATGATGGCATTTCTAGTTTATGTAAATGGGGAAGAGGGGAGGGGAAATAGATAAAAGAGGTGGAAAGAAGCTGGACAAGACAGGGTGGTCATGAACAATTATTGACAACCCTCAAAAACTTTGAAATTTGTGGGTTTTGGAAAATGTTTTATGTAATGTTACCTCCCTTTAAACATTTGTAGATTTACTCCAATAAAATGCTGGACTACGTGTATTTGCAGAGTGGGAATGGGAAAGTTATGAGACATTAAATTTAAGGGTTGCAAGACGAGGAGTTTGTCCATGGTAAATATTGATTTCAGCAGTGAAAAATAGCAGGCAAAAATACAGTGCAAATGCAATCTTGTGTTTAAACCCAATTGCATCCGATTGACCACCAGCTGACAACCGGCCATGCTTTGGTGTACGGAGGAGGACGAATTCCGAAAAAAATCTAGCGTACGACCACTGCCCCTTATGGAAGAAGCCATAATCAAACAATTTTAAGAAGGCCACTTGGGGCTGAGGAAACATGACAGATCCTCTCCACCTCCCCCCAACAACAGAGAGAAAGGAGACAAGTTCGTATTATGCAAGATAATATGTCAGTAGTTTTAGAACATCACACTTCCATTATCTAACCTTGATAAAGATTTCCTAAAATTTGTTTGGAATTACACGAACATTAATTCCTTATTTTTTTCTCTATCTAATTTTAGGTTTTGCTTTATGTCATGAACCAAAACGGCGATAACACAATCACCATTGCTGCACTTGGCTTTGGACTAATCGGGTACTACCCCCAACCGTCCCTAACTGGCCCTTACTGTCCATAACACACACGTTAGTACTTTTTGGCATATCCGTAATTATGTATTACTCTTACAACCTATTATACATTGCTACCAATGTCTCAAACTACTTGTTCAATAGTTAAATACCCCTCTCTAAGCTGGTCGCCAAGGCTATGGATTATGGAGATCCTTCTTCCTACTCAACAGTGAGGAAGGACTACTCCCCACAGCACTAAATAAAATGATCACTCATCAAATGGATTAAATTCCAGGAACTTAACGAGATAGTAAGGGGTCAATTATGATGGCGGGCGGACAATGTCCGCTGCCATCGCAAGGGAGCCAGGGACCGACCGCCGAAGCTGTGGCGGTCCCGCCATGTGAATCAGGATGCGCCCGCCACACTGGTGGGCGCATCCTGGCCCTTTAACATTGCGGGTGGATCTGCTGGCTTCAGTCCCGCTCGCAATGTTAAAGGTACTGTGCACAGCATTGCTATGCACTACATGGCAGGCACCACGTGGTGCCTGCCACGTAGTGCATGGCAATGATGAGGGGCACCATAGGTACCCCCCATTTGCACCCCCCAACCCCCTGGGGGCCTGCAACGGACCCCCAACAGAAGGAACCGCATGCCTTTCCATGACGCCACCGCCGCCATGGAAATGCGAATCACCGCCTGCATCACAATATGGATGGCGGTGTCTTGCAGACACCGCCACCATATTGTGCCCGTTTTCCGCCCGGTCGACGAGTCGACCAGCGGAAAAGCGGCAGACGGTGTTCCCGTCCGCTGCGGACCCCCCAGCCATCCTAATATGGCGGGGGGTCAATCAGGCATGGATAGCAGGCGTATCGCCCCTGCCGGACCGGCGGTGGTTACCGCCGGCCCGGTGGGGTTGATCTGCCTGCCATCCTAATGGGCCCCTAAGTTGGGACCAGAACGCAGGGCCTCTTTGTGACAAAGCCAGTCCCGTAATCCATCATCCTTGCATGACGGAGTGGCGATACCTTTGTCTTGTGTGTGGTACGGTTATTTAAAACCATGCTTTCTAAATCCGATTACAGCGAATGCCTGGCCGCACATGGCCTTTCATAGAGCCCAGGTGATGTCCCTTTTCTCATGTGCATGCTGAGGCAGAATACACTTCCCCGTATGCAGTCCCACTAACAGACCGACCAAACAGCGGTCATGGTGTACTGCGTAAAGGAATACTCTGCATGTTGCTCTCCTTATATAACCATAAGGTAAGACTAGTTCCCTCATATTTCATCTACTCCTTTCGTTTGCACACTCTAAGAATCTTAATAGTGATTCTACAATCAATAATCTTAATTTCTGCAGAGCTTCTCAGAGTGAAGCACAACGTACGGTGTACCACGCTACTTCTTTTGTTATACATTTTAATTTAAATTTCCAAAGTTTCTCCCTGCGTGCTAAATTCTGTAGAACTAATCCTCCCTTGTTCTTTCGGTATGTTCACATTAGTAAGACCTGTACTTAATTTCACATCTACACCTAGACATTCATTTTACAATTATAGCCCTCGGGTTTGCAGAGCTAGCACAATTCTTGTTGAGATTATCATGTATGCCCATTGCTGTCTCTTAAAGTACCTTATATGTTACATTTTACATTTTGTATCACAGAATAATCCAGAGCCTTGAAAAAGCCTCCATCTGATAAGCATAGGGGCGAAACATGTTGTGGCTGTTCTACACAGTCATGGAATAGATGGATCAACTGCACAACTGAACGTAAAACAACACTGAAACATCAGTACTAATAATAAAACAATTACTATCACAGCAAAAAACGATTTCTTTCCTACTCTAAATAAACATTTCTAAAGGAATTATTTGGGAATACAAACCAAAATACAATCCAAGAAAGAAACCCTATTCATTATGTAATCATATCCGGCACGCCTTCGCACATTAACTAAAAGTTTGAACTAATTTATGTTTTTCTCTTACTACTTTCAACTATATATTTAATGATATAAAGATAACATTGTTAGAGATAGGCTGAACACACACAACTTTATTATATGCTTTCATTTGAAGGCGTGCAAGCGAGCATATTTCCCTCATATTTTGTGGTGTGAGGCGTTGAAAAGATCAACACCTTACCTATTTACTACCAGAGATCAAAAATATATTTGAGAAAAAAAACACATTTAAATATATTTTGAACCCCACAGGCATATTTGTATTGATGTGGCATGATTTGTATTTCTCCCCAGGGAGTTCTATCTTGTATGTGATTGTTTAAAAGGTAGCTTCAGAAATCCTTTCTTGGTTTGCAAAAGGCAACATCTGACGATGGGAGTTCAATGCATAGTGGTTTTGAGGGAGGGCGTTTGATAAAGGTTATTGGCAGTCGCGGTCGGTAAGAGTGGTGGGGCAGGGCGGGCGAAGTCGACAGATGACGGATTAAGGAAAATAAAATAATAAATAAATAAAACCACTTACCTTGCACTCGCCGCATCGCTGATGCGGCGAGTGAAAGGTGTGGTTTTCTTTTTTTAAATTTAATTTTACCTATGCCGCCGTCTGTCAACTCCTCCTCCCCTGCCACGACCAGCCCCACCGCCCTTACCTGCACCAGTCGCAACTGGATATTGGTCCCATTCAATCTTTTGGAAGAGAGCTAACAGTTCAAGGAAAATTCGGATCCAGATTCACAAACTCAGCATTTATAGATTTTTCGGTGCCTCGTGCAGGTTGTATGTAGGTCTCACATACTTGTGGTGATGTGGGTGTTCCCGGGTCAGTGCTGGGGCAAGGGCATTGCAACTATGGTAAACACCTTCAAAGTCATAACAGAAAAATTGGGAGTTTCTTTCCCACACTTACCTACACCACCGATGTTACACTTGGTGCAAGAAATGTGGTAAACTGCATGAAACCTGCCTGTTTTCAGGTTACTGTTAACATGGAAAATAATATATCAGGTGAAGAACAAAAGAGAAAAAGAGATGTAACATTTCTTTTTTACCCAAATCCAACACCTGCAGTTTCCCTGCAGATATAGGGTGAAGTGAGCATTACAAAACAAGAAAGCTACAAAAATATGTTAGCCTGGAGGACGCTTGGCATTTGTATATTTTGGCAAAAGTCATAAATGTCATATATGCATGGGTGTTAGTCTATTCATGATGAGGCTTCTGATTGCTTTGTGAATCACATGCCCCTATGACCTTGAGTCATAAAGCTTTTTCCGTGGGTAGTTACGTCATACTCCTGACTTGCGTCTGACATTTGTGCACAGATATTTCATCTCACTGCAATAGTTTTACTCCTTTTTTCCTGCAATTTTTAAATGCCCATTCTGTAGCCCTACAAATTTATGAGGCACCAACCTGAAATAGCCCAGACCAAGGCGCAACTGGCGACTTTGCCCAATCTAGAGTTTGGTGCACAAAACCAGCGATGGTCGTCCACCAAATCTTCAGTACATTGAAAGGGCCTAATTTGAGCTGATGGTTTCCAGGGCTCGGCACCAGCACTTGATTGTCTACCCCGGCTGTTCTGACAGTTTGCTGCATGGGGGCGCTGTTTGTCTAATTTAGAGATGAGCACAAGACCGTTGTTTATTAATTGAGTATATGCATTAAAATGACTAATACCAGCCACCCAATCCATATTTATGGCTTAGGGGTCCTGGAATAGTCCCACTTGTAGGAGTGTGATGGTTAGCAGTTGTGTTGGTGCTGTCATTGGTAGCACTGCCAGAGGCAATAGGTGGTGCATGCTCCAGTGGCCTCCTGGCGAGGGCCTTGACACTTATTTATTTACAAACTAAGCATGGTTTTATTGTTTATTTAGTTGTTTTTTTTTTTGCAGTTTTACATAGCGCAAACTAGACCCGAAGGTATCAGAGCGCTTTACATGAGCACTAGTTCCATTACAGACGGACACATTAATTTTTAGGCAGAGGGGGAGGTGGGGGGTTAAAAATCACAGGATGTTTCAGCCACCAGCCAGACTCGAACCTGGTTCCCCTGCTTCAAAGTCGGCCGCTCTAGCCGTTATGGCGTTCTTTTCGATGTACAGAGATGACCGGTGGGACACTGGTCATCTATAAATTTGGTGGACTGTACCCCATCAGGGTGACAGAGAAAATGGTCTCCTCCACCTCGACAGACTGTACTCCATCCGCCAAACATTAAATCAGTCCCTAAAATTGCAAGAGAAGGACACACAGAGAAAAAAAGCTTTGTGAATTGGGCCCTATATTCTGATTATAGAGAAAAGTAAATAAACCGAAGGAATGGGAGCAGAGGGCTAAGCCAGAGAAACCAGAGGGATAAATCACAACACATAACAGATGATCATTTAATGCGGCAATCTCCCAGCGTCAAGCTCTCGGTATTATTTATATATGTGTGTTAGCACACGCTGAGCTATGTGCTTGATTTACCGCCCCCCAGCACCATTTTCTGATGCTTTGCTGTTTTCGCAACATTTTATGTTGCGGCTAAATCACAACAGTTGAGTTATCTGCAGCTATTGCGCGCGCCTTTTGGGTTTTTCAGCGATAGAACCCGCCATGTGGTTTTCACAACCTGTCACAAGATCGACGCTTATTAAAAATTTGTTTTCACTGCTCTCGCGGATTATGCCATATGTGTTAAATTATCACCTTAAAGAGATGCTTTTTAATTAGACGTGCAACCTCAAATGCTGCATCTGAATTTGCGGCTGTAGCCCCCTACCCCAATGTAAAACTGTGGATTTTAATGTGATTAATGAATTACATAATTAAGTGCGCAGAGTTCGTTAAGCGCTGATTAAATGAAAGCTGAATAGTGCATGGCAAACAATACTAAGACCCTCATTACGATGGCGGTTGGACCAACAGTCCGACCACCATCACCTCGGATAGATGTCTGACCGACTACATGTCGGCAGTCCCACCTGCCCGATTACAATGCAACTGCTGTGCAGGAGGTTGGCAAACTGCTATTTTCCATTACGGCTTGTGCTGTGGCCCGAGAAAAGGGCCACGGCACAAGCCGTAGTGGAAAAGGGCAGTTCTCAACTATTAATGCACTGTGTGCCAGGCGCCATGTGTTGCCCTGCACACAGCATTGCTTGTGCCCCCTGGCCACATTCCAGTGGCCCACGGGGGGGCGGGAGCCCTGCTTTGTGCCCCCAAAGTTCCTTTCTGTCTGCCTTTAAATGGAGGTGGGACCGCCATGTAACGGCTGAGGGAAAGGGGCATCCTAATCCATACGGCGGTGCCTGCATTGTTGGGATTAGGCTACGACCGCCGCCCCAACGGGCTCCTTGAGCCTATCAGAGGCGCCGGTCATTCCCCCCGCCCAAATTACTCTGACCACCTGAATTGTAATCCAGCGGTTTGACCGATACACTAGATGTCAGGTTGACCTCCACCGACGGCCTCTCGGTGGCAGTCAGCCCCACATCAGATCGAGGCCCTGAGCTCTAAAACTGAGAATCATGTAGGAATTTTTCGTAACAACCATGAAAATACATAGTAACTATAGCTAGAAGGTAATGCCCTAATAGCGTAGTTAAGTAAGGAAGAATTTCACACTGTTCATAACAACTATGACATCTGTAGAAAGGTGATTGAGTCAATGCAGTTAAAGTCCTAGACTCCTAATGCAGGTCGGAGCTGTTGGGACTGTCGCACACATTTGTAAAGAGTGATCTACCTGTAACAATGATTCTTTAGCAATTGGATATTCCATAGATGCTTTTTAGAATAATTCTCTGGCTCCATGCGAGAATCCAGGAATACTACCTTTAGAAATAAACTTCTGAAGTGGCGCCTTGATATCAATGAGCACAAAACATCCAATTGTATCTTATAATTTCAAATAGGTTCTTAAATTCTGGCCTTTGGTGCCATCTTTGATTCTGATTAGGAGAGGAAAGAAATTGTTGGCCCAAAATGACCAAAGTGATATTGGCATACAAATTCTAAAATATTCTAAGAAACAGCAAAGGTAAGTGAATGGTAAGATATTTCCGGAGAAGTGTACAAAACAATTATTACTGCTATATTATACTTTTATAGGGGATCCTAAGTGGACAGCTGGTCAATTGTCCACACAAAGTCTGGGGTCGCCAAGGTTGCTGATCAGTTTATATGATGAAGGATTTGTCCCAGGAGGGAAGAACCATCATAAATCTGAATTTATTTTCAGTGAAGCCAAAACATTCAGGGCTCTTGTTAGCAAGTATTAACAAACCACCATTGCGCAATATGGCCACATAATACCGTAATTTTTCAATCAATCATATATATTACTCAAATAAATAGCAGATGTTATAGGCAACACATTTTCTTTGCTGCAGAGCACTACAACAATTAAATGAATGTACAAAATCCCATTTTTTTCCTATTTCTCTTCCACTCAAAATCTATCTCTGGCTAGGCCTAATTAACACAGATGGCAAGTATGTCTAAAGGAAAAGTCTAAACATATTACTTTAAAACACAATGAAAGGAAAAAACACTGGAGGAGGACAAGTCTTCATCAAAAAGGAAAAGCAAGGGAACAGCTTAAGCAAAACAGTTGTGTACAGGCAGCAGCGGCCCGTGCAGGCAATAGCGCGGGGGCTGTTGAGCCAGGTTGGGGGGCAGGAGGGATTTCGACAGACGCCGACAAAAAAATAATTATTTATTTAATTTCCCCTCGTGGCCATCCGTCGAAATCCCCCCCCCCCACCAACACGGTCCCACCGACCGCTCTTTCTTGCACGAGCCGCTGCTGTGTAGCGGCAAATGCTTGTGGAAATTCTTGATAATGGAAAGAAGGACTCTAAGATGACAGCCATGCAGCTATGTTTTGTAGCCTCTGTGAGATTAAAAATAGACACAAAAGTTGAATCCTTAAGGATAATGAGTGGCTACAAAAGTATTTTCAACTAAATGCAAGTCTTGATTCTAGAAAGAAAGATACTTTCTCCTGTTGGCTTAACCTAGGTTTGGACTGCATTTCTGTCTATTTTAGAATTCCTAAAGAATTCTGACAGAAGCCATGATATATGCGTGACAATGTATTTGTTTGTACCATTTTTGCTGATCATGCAATTTGGGTCAATTTCCCATTCTACAGCTTTTGGCCTTTGCTGCTTCTTGTTGTCAAAGAATCTTTTGACAGTGGCCTTTGGAGAACAGTTGTGTTAGAAATCCACCTCTGATCTTAGGCCTTTAAAAGCGAGCATCCCTAAAGGGCCTTTTCAGGTGACAATCCAAATTTGGCGAATGCAACTCTTTCATAAGAGAGTGCCACACACACTTGTATTTCATCATCCACTTACTTTTTTTAACAGCATGTCCTCAGTCTTTCAATG
Organism: Triturus cristatus; assembly: GCF_964204655.1. Taxonomy (NCBI): domain Eukaryota; kingdom Metazoa; phylum Chordata; class Amphibia; order Caudata; family Salamandridae; genus Triturus; species Triturus cristatus. The sequence goes on along the minus strand of NC_140593.1, from coordinate 1,139,314,849 downwards.
GAGAGAATGAGAGGAGAGAACTCTTCCAATATAAAAACACACAAAGAACATTTTTATTTAATTAAGTTTGTGACTGTCAAAGTGACCGAGGCTCAGTTTCTTCTCAAGAGAACCAGCCAAGCCCTATGACCATATCAGTCTTCAATATCAACAGATTTTACTAGCTTCCACGTCTTTTTATTTATTTATTTTATTTATAAAGTTTTATATAGCGCAAACAAGATCCCGAAGGATATCAGAGTGCTTTACAAAGGATGGAAGGCAGGACATAAATCGAATATCGACATCAAGTAAGAATACACCACAAGAATAATAGCAGAATTCCCAGACAGATGAATCATGGAGAGTAGTACAATAAACAGGTATAACGCAGGCTACGAAGGGGGGCACAAAATGAGGAAAAGAAGAGCACAGATCCAATATCAGCATCAAGTAGGAGTACCCACAACAGGAATAATCACATGATTCTCAGACAAATGAATCCAGGAGAGTAATACAATCAACAGGAAGATAGCAGGCTACCAAGGGGGGGCACAATATGGTACAGAGGAGCAACATCACATGATGGTACCTGAAGGTGCCATGGTTGCAGGATCAATGATTTCGAACAAATGATCCTAAGCCAGTTAAGTTAAACATTTGTTCATTAGGAATCTTTTGGCTTCCAGTTTGAAAGCAGTCGTTGATGAGATTCTGCGTACTTCCGGTAGAAGAGAGTTCCATATCCTTGGGCAGCGCCTGAGAAGGCTCGGAGACAAGTTCTCTTTTTCCTAAGGATGGGTGGTTTCAGGAGGAGAGTGATAGCGCTTCTTGAGGTTCTACCACCACAGGATAGTTCAAGCTTTTGCGCTAGGTACCGGGGTTTTTTGAAATGCACAGCTTTGTGCGCCAGAACAGCAATCTTTAACTGAATTTGAGCTTCATAGGGCAACCATTTGAGAGATTTAAGGATTGTAAGGATTGAGGATATGTGCTCATTTCATTTGGTACCTGTGACAAGTCTGGTCGCAGCGTTCAGTGATGCCGATAGTGGAGCCAGGGTGTATTTGGGAAGGCCACAGAGCGTAGCGCTGCCGTCATCTAGCCTTGGCAGGACCAATGCTTGTACCACCTGTTTGAAATCCTTTTGAGGAAGGAATGGCTTGATATTTTTAAGTGTCCTCTTCAATGGTTAGCTCCCTCACACACATTTCTGATATGATTTTTCATATTCAGGTGCTTGTCCAGGGTGATTCCAAGAGATTTGGCTGAGTCTATGATGAGAGGGGTGCAGTTGAAGGCAGTGAGGTGCTTCAGCCAAAGAGCTAGCATGGGGATGTGGTTCGGGGGGAGATGAAAAGGAATTCTGTTTTGGAGGTGTTGAGCAGTAGATGGTTCTCTGTTAACCAATTTTGCGTAGAATTTAGGGTAGTGTTGAGTGAGAATGATGTTGTCCAGGGATGAGATTTTCAAATAAAGTTGTGTGTCGTCCACATACATATGGAAGAGAGAGTTTGTGGAGTTTACAGAATTAGCTAGTGGTTCCAAGAAAAGGTTGAAGAAGATAGGAGATAGGGCGGGCCCTTGAGGGACACCCATGATTACTGGAGAGGGCTGGAAGAGGGAGTGGTTTGCCTCGATTCTTTGTGATCTATGGTGAAGGAAGGACGAGAACCATTGTAACACCAGACCCGAGAAACCCATCCTGTTCTTCAAAATGGATAGGAGGTTGTCATGATTAACCGTGTCGAATGCGGATGAAAGGTCAAGGAGGATTAGGAGGCAGGAATATTTTAGTCCAGCATTTTTAAAATGTCATCCATAACGTGCGTCAGAGACGATTCGGTACTGTGTCCCTTCCGAAACCCGGATTGATGCTGGTCTAGGAGTTGGAAATTCTCTATGTGAGCACAGAATTGGGATTGTACGCATTTTTCAAGTAGTTTGCCTAGTGTGGGGATGTTGGAGATAGGGCGCAAATTATTGAGGTCAGTTTTATCTGCGTTAGTTTTTTCTTTTACTATAGGTGACACCAGAGCTGCTTTAAGGCAGTCTGGGATTGTGCCTTATGATAGAGAGGCGTTTACAATCTTTGTCCAGGTGGGGATGAGTACATTCTTGATTTCTTTGGAGATGGCTGGTGGCAGCAGGTCACTGAAGTGGTTAGATGGATTGATGTTCTGAAGAAACTTGTTGATGTCTTTTTCACTGAGTGGGGTAAAGGTGCCCCAAGATGCATTGTTCTTAGTGTTAAGGCTGATAGGTTTGCACTTTTCTGAGAGGTCAAGGGGTGGTGCGGACCCGGGGAATGGCAGTAGAGCCTTCTAAGAGGCGAGTTCAATGGTGATGAGTCTTGATATTCTCGGTGACGAAAGCAGCAAGATCATCGCAAGAAGGTGGGTTCCCTTCGGAGTCAGAGTGGTTTGGGCCTACCACTGATTGCTGTTTGACCAACTCGAAAAATTTCTTGGGGCGCTTTGCAGCTCGATCAAGTTGGTGTCTGAAGTAGTCTGCCTTAGCGCTCTTGATTTGTTTGCTGTTGAATCTTCTAACATCTCTCAGGAGTTTTAGTTGTTCCAAGGAGGGTTTGGATCTCCAGGAACGTTCAGCTGCCCTAAGGTAGTGGCGCTCCAAGTTTAAATTGTAGTTGTACAATGGTTAGGATATTTTTGTTGAAGCATTTTTTGTTGGAGCGGTGCAATGTCGTCCATGATGTTGGAGATGGTTGAGTTGTAGGAGTCAGAGAGTAACTGAACCTCAGTCACGGCAGCTTGGGAGGAGAGGGCAGATTTACAGTGGGCTGAGAGTTCAGCTGAGTTTTTGATCTGAGGTCCCTTTTCCAGATCTTTTATTTCCTTGGTTGAGCCTTCCTCAACAAAATCTCCCTGTTAATAAAAAAGAGGATGCAGTGGTGGTCAGACCAGTCGCAAGGGGTAATGGTATCCAATGTGATGGTCTGCCCTTTCGAGATAATGAGATCTAGCGTTTCTCCTTTATTGTGAGTTGGTTGGTCACAGTGCTGAATCAGTTTGTGATCATTCAAAAATGCTTTAAGGCAAGTTACCGTGTAGTCATTGGGGTTTGTCCAGTGATGGTTGAAATCACCCAGGAAGATTTGGGACACGGCTGAGTCGACATTGCCTGAGACGACTTCAATTAGTTGTTCAATGAAAGGAAGATTGTCCCCCGGCGGGTGTTAAAAAAGTATGAAGTTTGCAAATCGGCAGGTTTTTACTTGAGATGTTGAGACAAAGGAATTCACAGGAGGAGGGCGAAGAGGACTCCAAATGAGAAATCGAGAGTGAGTTCCTGTGAATACACGCTAGGCCACCCCCAGCTTCCGAGCTCTGTCTAGCCTAATTATATCGTGAGTAGGAGGTGCTAGTAGGTCTAGGATAGGAGTGGAGGCGGGATCTAGCCAAGTTTCAGTGAGGATGATAATGTCTAAATCATTATGTTGGATGAGGTCGAAGATGTTGGGGTCATGTTTACTGGCTGACCTGCAATTGACGAGTACACATTTAAGTCTTGTGGACAGGGTAAAGAAGCTAGGGAAATAAAAGTGTGGCTACACCCAGCAAAGGTATTTGCTAAAACTTCTACAAGGCAGCAGTAACTTTAGTGATGGGCAGGCCCTCTGGGGGTCTTACAATTTGGGCTAGAACCACTATGACAGGCTTGCTCGGAGAGATCAAGGTGGACTCTCTAGACATATTTTACCTCAGTCGGATTGCATTATATATTACATATATAATGCATACTGCAGACCTACCGGGAACAAAATGGAATCCGTTGTTGTAGATCACCTAGCCGTGCTCCCAGCAACCGCAAGGAAAATTGTGGGGGGTGATTTTAAGTGTCAATTCGAACCCCTGAGCTTTGACAAACAACACGTCATGGCTGATGAGGAAGCTAGCTGGTCAATCCTGGAATTAGAAATCTCCCCCATTAAGAAATGGTCTCCCGTAGCTGTTCCAATTATTTCCCACACATTAAACCAGGGGCTACATGCCGGCAATGGTAGATCAAGCTCAGACAAGTGAGGCAAACACAGATTTAATAGGATAAACCACACCAGCCTAATCGATTATATAATGCTGGATGTTAAATTATGGTTATGATGCTTTTCCCCTGCTCTGACAGAGACCACAACGCCGCTATTCTCAAGCCGAGTGCGCCCATTAGTGTATCTTCTTGCACGCAAGGTGAGCTTTTTGGTATAAGACTGAAAATCACTAGCATCGGGTTTAGGAATAAATTAAGCAGAGTATTCACAATAGTCTGTTAACGAGATCTATAAACTGGTTGACAATGGCATGGAGGGCTTCGCATCTCTGGACTTGGTAGGGGAAGCCTGTGAGTCCCTGGGGGCAATCTCCGAGGTATATAATCGGATGTTCCAAAACCTTGTGAACCATTTCTATAGTGAAACCGGGCGAATAGTGGAGCGGAAGTGCCCCTCATCTTGGTATAACAAATCATGAAGAGATGCTAAGACTAGACTAGTCATGCGATCAAGAAGCAAGATAGAGCCCTGATACAGGTCACCAAGACAGTCTTACAAATAAACTTTATCTGTCACCAAAACAGATTGGGAGCGGGGAAACTGGGAGGGCCTTTTAGATGCTGTCAGATCAAATTATCATTGTTCTCTCTGAAGTTTGGTGTCTCCCGGTAGTAAGGCAGTGTTTTTGCTTGAAAGAAAACAACATTGCAGATAGTGATTGCAGTGGCGGCCGCTCCATTAGGGCATAGGAGCGCCGCCCCACTGCTTCCTCGCAGTGCGAGAAGCAGAAAATAAAATGGTATTTTAAATACCATTTTATTTTCTGCTTCTCGTGCTGCGAGAAAGCAGAAGGCAGGGGAATGCCTGGTTGAGGGCAGGTGGGAGGGTATGCCTCGTTACGGGTGGGAGGGTCGGGTCAGAGTGGTTTGCCCCACTCTGAGTGCCCTGACTGTTTGGTCGGCCCTAGGGCCGACCAAAGCAGTCATGTGCACAGCCTACATAGAGAACATGGCCTCCCTACAGGTGCCCGGCTGCGACTCCGCACTAATCACAACGCTGCCATTGCAGCGTTGTGGCTTACAGGAGGGGAGGGAGCATGCCTGTTATTGTTCCCATTCAGGAGCAGCAGAGGCGGCGCGGTACCCGGCCCAGGAGCAGAGGCAGAGCAGGACCAGGGGACCTCACCCGGTCAGGTAAGTTTTCATTTTAACGTCCCCCCACCTCCCTGCGTGACCCCCCCCCCTTCCGCGAGTATTGCGAGCCGCGCAATGAAAGTATATTTTGTTTTATGAAGACTTGTGTCTGAGGAAGCATGGTGTTGTCACTTGTGTGAGGTTGCACACATAAGTGCACGTCCTGCTGCCTAGTGTCTTGTTAGGGTTCAGAATGGTTTTGAAAGGAAGATGGAGGGAATGTGTAAATCACCTATCTTATTAGTTGGAAATGGCTCATAGAACAGGAAAGCGATCTTTTACCAATCACATAAAAGTGCATCGTGGGTTGGCGTGAAACCCGCTCCACTGCGATGGCTGTGGTTACAGTCACCTGAAACACAGCCAGACTCTTCACAATGAGCAATTGTGTTTCTGGGCCAGAAAATCCACTTCTGATGTGGTGGCCTTTTAACGGACATAACACTTTAAAACCGTGGTGTTGTTTATACACCGTAAGTCGTGAATAAGTGAGGCGCAAGCAATAGAAGGCTTGATATGTATTCATTTCCTAACCTGCCCTGATTCGAGTGGCAATTTATAGGGCCCTTCTTTTTATGAAGTCTCCCACTTAGGAAATCCCCCAATGATTCCTCAGAAAGAATTGACACTCGGAAGTCTTTGGAAACTGAAATGCCACGGAACCATTTAGCAGAGTAACACGGTCTCCTCTATTTGGGATTTAATGAGCGTTGCTACAATGATAGGTTTTTATACTAAGTTACAGTATTTAAATACCACTATAAAATGGGGAATACATTATATGGCTTAGGATCTTAATGTTCCACTTTGACTTCCATATGCTTATGCAAAATGGGGCTCATTTCTTTATTTTATTGTGATCTCTTGTTTAATCTTATTTTCATGAATATACTGACTTGCCACTGAAAACGATTCGGGGGGGGAACAAAATGCAAATGTTTTCTTTTTCATGTTTCACAAATTGTTCAACTAATGTAGGGGGTCTTTCTCTTAATTACGCAGGATGGGTAGAGACTCTTGACCATAAAGCAAAGAATTGCCATGAAGAGAGGTGAGTGGAACGGTCTCCTGAATATTCTTTACTACGGTCAGAACACTTTGAAATAAACTGACTGGGAGTATACGCGAGAGAGTAGTAAGTCTGGAAGGCATTAGATTTAAGAATCCAGGAGGTGAACTGATGCACTTCAATAATGCCACACTACTTCTGAAGGATAATAATTGGTTACACATTGTAAAAAATCATAATTCGGTAACCAAGGAAGCTCACAAGAGAAAGGAAGAGTCTCTTTCTCTGCAACTCTCTTATGTGATGTAGTTTACCTCCCAGCCAATCTCAAAATCAGCCTTCCTTATCCATCTTCCTGCTCCATTGTTTCCAGAACTGGTTGGGCAGAAGGTCCTAACTGGAAACTAAACAGCCTTAGCAAAAGTGTTCAAGCCAAAGCCCTACTGTAGGAGGGAGTGACTAGAATGAGGTCACAAACAGAGCATGGCAGCCTAGGATGCCAGCACCAGGAAGTCTTTCCTCTCAGAGATCAGACTGTCTCTTAATGTCCCCACGTTTGATTTGTGTAATGCAATAGATATCACAGGGGTGACCTTAGTAGGACCCACAGGGTGTAGGATGTGGAGGGGCCGGGCAAGGGACTGGACGGGCTCATCAGACCTCAGAGTGGTGGACACCTTCCTGCTTTCTCAAATGTGCTTGAAAATGCACAATTTGTCCACTCTTTTTTTCAAAATGTTCTCAAGGGGGAGAACCCGCCCCCCACGAACCCCCCGAAGGTGGTTCGGGCTCGCTCGCCAATGTGTAGTACGACAATTGTTTTACACCTCACCACTTTCAAATGTCACCGTCCGCCACTGAGTGATTGGGTCTCTCATTTCTCCAATTTATACATGCAGAAGAGTGAGCAGCAGGTAATTTAATGGACCCTGAGGAATAACAACAGTTTTGCGGAGATAGAGGGGAGGAGGCCATAAGTTCAAAGGAGGTATCTCCGAGGGTTGTAGCATGAAAGCAGGAGCCCGATGCCCAGGAAGTTTCAGCACAGAAAATAAGTTTGGCCATCATGGGAACTGTCCCAAACAATGCCCCTGAGTTAGACAAAATACCGCGTGATATGTTTCTGAGTGAGACAAGCATTTGGAGCACCTATTTGAATGAAATGAAAAAAACATTTATATAGCGCAATAGCTACCCTGAAGCATCCCAGTGCTGCAGACGATCGCGAACAGAAGAGAAGAATTCAGTGGTTTAGAAGCAGTGATTATAAAAGCAGGGTTTTTAAAAGTTTGGGGAAGGGTCGGAGATTGGGCTATGACCGCATGCGTGGTGAAAGGGCATTCCATAGCTTGGCGGATTTACAGGAAAAAGAGCGTCCGTTGCATCTCGCTCTTTATTTTAGGGAGTAGGGCGTGGAAGGAGGATGCTGATCGGAGCAGTCTATTAGGTTGATAGGGGGGTATCATCGATTGGCTGACTGCCGGAGCATTCTTCCAGAAGGCCTTGCGGGCAATGCATAAGGCTTTGAAGTGGATCATCTCCCTAACTGGCAGCCAGTGAAGGCTCCTTAGTGCCGGATTTGCTGATTGTCGATGAAGGGTCTGGAGGAGCGTGTGGGCTGCACAGTTTTGAATTATCTGGAGCTTGCGGATGGTGGATTGAGGTGCCCCTAGATAGAGGGCGTTCCCATAATCTAGACGTGATAGAATAAGGCCTTGGACCATGATTTTTCTTTCCTGAAATGGGAGAAGGGGAAGTATTTTACGTAGCATCCTCAGCATTCCATAGCAAGTGGCCGAAAGTTTTGCCGCTTGATGGTTAAAACTAAGGGACTGGTCCAGCCAGAAGCCAAGGCTTTTGATCTGGTTTTTGGGTACTGGGGCGGGGCCAAGGCATTTCAGCCACAGTAGTTCCGAGTTGAAAGAGGGGGAGTTTCCATGAAGCATGAGCTCGGTTTTGTCCCCGTTGAGCTTTAAGCAGGACAGTTTCATCCAGTTGGCAACCTCCTCTAGGCAACTTCTTAGGTTGCGGTTGCTTGGGGTCTTCTCTGGGTGGTTTAAGGTCACCACAAGCTGAGTTTCATCAGCATAGGTGATGATTTTTATGCCGAACGGGTGGACAATCTCTGCTAGGGGGCTCATATAAATATTGAACAGTGTGGGGCTCGGGGAGGAGCCCTGAGGCACACCACAGCTGAGGGGCATCCGAGTGGAGACAACGTCACCTTCAAAGACCTGGAAAGAGCGGTCAGCTAAGAATGATTTTAACCAGGCGATGGCACTGCCTGATACCCCTAGGTTCATAAGTCTGTGAATCAGCATGTTGTGTAAAATGCGGCACTTAGGTCGAGAAGGATAATTGCCGCGGAGCCCCCTTGAGCCAGGATTCTCCTGGCCTCCTCTGTTACTGCGAGGAGGGTGGTTTCGGTCCTATGTTGAGGACGGAAGCCAGTCTGTGAGAGATCAAGTAAATTGTTAGTTTCTAGAAACTCTACCAGCACTGAATTGACATGTTTTCCTAAGATCTTACTCAGCCACGGAAGGAGGGAAATAGGACGGTAGTTGCTAAGGTTGTCTTGGTCCAGGTTGGGTTTTTTCAGGAGAGCCTTGACCATAGCACATTTCCAGGCGGGGGGAACCACACCAGAGGAGATGGAGGCGTTAAGCGGGTCGAGGGTGGTAGGTAGGATGTTTCCTATGACTGGTGCCAGAGCTCGTGGGGGTGCAGGGTCTAAGGGGAGCCCGATTTCACCCGGTGCATGATAAGGTCTAAAGTAGTGCGGTCTAGGGGGGGGGGCCTCCAGGGTGGCTCGTGATCCGTACCCGGAGCTAGAGGTGGGGGCCAAGGCTAGTCCAGACTGAGTAGGGGAAAAGGTGGATTATATTTTCTGGTGGAAGAATTCCTCTAGGTTGTTGCAGCGGGCATAGGCATTGATCGGGTTAGGTTGGTTCTGAGGCAGTTTCAAGAGGGTTTTGGCAATCCGATAGATGTCCTAAGGGGAGTTAGAGGCTGCATTGATTTTTTTCTACGTAGAAGGCCGCTTGAGGGGCTTTGATTTCGCCTTTATAGGTTTTTATTGCCTCCCTATAAATGGATTTACTGGGGGCAGAATAGTCAAGTCTCCATTTCCTTTCTAACCTTTTGCAGTGTTGTTTGAGTTCCCATAACTTAGGGGAATGCCATGGGGACGTTTTAGCTCTGCATCTTTTTTTAGAGTACTTCATGGGGAGCACATTATCTAGGGAGCTCTGGATCCAATAATTACATTTCTCGTTGGCTGAGATAGGGTTCGGGTGGCTGGAAGGTCTAGTGGCTTCGAGGGCTGAGATCCATTGTTCTCCGGGAAGCTCGGACCAGTTGCGTTCCCTGCGGGAGCCCGTGTTGGTTGGGAGGTTGGGATCAGGGATAGCCCAGGACAGTGGGATCAGGAAGTGGTCAGGCCGGGGAGCGGGGATGGTACTCCTGTTATAAGTTTGGTGCAATTGCTAAAAACAGGGTTGAGTAAGTAGCCTCGGTATGGGTGGGTTCAAATAGTTTCTGCTTTAGCTGAAGTGCGAAGTGGCTCATGATCAGTTCCCTAGTGGTGTGGTCAGAGGAGTCATCTAGGTGGATATTGATATCCCCTAATACTGTGAAATTAGATGGAGAGCAGGCTAGATTCGCTATGGTTGGAGGGAGGATGTTGAGGAATCGGCCTAAGGCCCCGGGTGGGTGATAGATAAGTAGCCCAGAGAAAGTACTCGTGGGGGAAAAAATTGATGGCGAAGGAAAGATTCTCGCAGTCTGATACCAGGTCTGGGAAAATGTGGCAGTACTAGTGGTCTTTAAAAATGATCGCTAAGCTACCTCCTCTACCCTTTTTGCGGTTTTCTCATTGTATGAGGTAGCCGTGAGGGAGAGTTTGAATGAGGACTGGCTCGGACTCTACATTGAGCCAGGTTTCTGTCAGGAAGAGAGCATCGGGTTTCAATTCTTCCAGCAACAGGGCAATTTCAGTGGCATGCTTAGGGAGTGATCTGCAATTCAGCAGAAACATGTTTAAGATGACATGATTAGTAGGGGGGCTGCGTGTCTTTATGGTCGGTTGATAGTGAAACTCACAGTGTGAACAGTTAGTGTGCTCAACTGCAACATTCCAGGAGTGTCGGCAACTGTCATGTGTAGTTCATCTTAGAATATGGAGGGAGTGTGGGCAATAGGACCTAAGATGTGTCTGGGAACGGGCAGGAGTTGTGGACCCTGGCCGCGGACGGGCGCAGACAGGCTTGCCTTTGGCGCGCCGCCGGCACGCCCGCTGCGCGAAGAGTCTGGCATGTGTGTTCAATGGAGAAATGAGGCTCCGCCCCCTCCGGTCTCTTGCCCGGAAGTGAGGGAAGGGATTCTGTGGCCGGCTGCTCCCTCCACTCAATCGAGAAAACCCATGGTGGACAGGGGAGCAGTGCGGCTTGTGGCGTGATCAGGGGGACAGGTGAGTAAGTACAAGTTAAAAAGATCTGTTTTCTTACTTTTTTAAAAGCAGGTAAATCACTTAAAAACCTTTCGAACAGTTCCACACACAACACGCTTGCCTTGCTATCTGTTCACACTGTGGGTTTCCAGTGATATTCACAGCTATTATACCCAGCCCACCCTTTCCACTGACTTGGGCAGGGACTGAAATTATCCCCATTTTTAAAAAGGGCTCGCGTGACATGCCTGCAAATTATAGACCGATAAGTCCGATAGACCGAACAAAAGTTATTCTGTAGGGTAATCCTGGGTAGACTCCAGGATTGGATCTCAGCTAATGAAATCCTGACATCTCTGCACATCTCTGCAGGGAGAGCACAAGCACAATCGACCAAGTGTTCGGGCTACAGATGGTGTACGGAAAGACTGCTACCCTGGGTGGGAGCTGACTTTATGTTGTTTTTGTGGAGCTGTGCTCTGCTTTCGAGATCGAACTTCTGGTGGGTATTCAGCGAGATGGGGGTGCCTAGCCATTTGTTTGATATTATAGTGAGATTGAATTTAAAAGCTATGTGCATGTACAGTGTGGTAATGCGGGTGAGCTGACCAAACGCTTTCCTGTGACTAGAGGAATCAGGTACGGGTGCGTACCCCCACACTTTTCACACTTTAAATCAATGGCCTTGTTAACTCTTAGAGCAGTGTGATAATGATACACCCAGATTGGCAAACATGAGGGTTCCTGCTCTTATGTTTGCCGTTGACACTCTCCTTCCCAAATCCCCTATGGGACTCCAAAAACTGCTGGACCAATTTGAGTGCTTTTGTAAGCTGAGGGGTCTAGAGATCAACATATGCAAAACGAAGTATATTGTCCTGAGCCCAGGGCACTCGACCAGGGCCAATCCAACGTTAGCAGGGATCCCGCTTGAGCACATGCGTACTTTTGCATATTTAGGCATAACACTAACAGAGCACTCAGGGTGGCAGGAAGCCCATATTACACAGCGTAGGCTAAAGTTGGAACAAGTTGCGGGTGGAATTATTAAGATATTGCCTTGCTCACAGTTCTGCCCTGTACAGCCGGCCCCACAGATTTATAACCATCAGGCCCTAGGGACAGCTTCTTATGGTGCGGGGCTCGGGGGCATCTGGATGCCACCTCATTAGCTATCGTGGAAAATCGATTCATGTGCCAGCTGGTAGGTGTACCCATAGGCACTCCTTTCCATCCTTTTAGACTGGACTTTGGGCTAAGAGCATTATCGGGTAGCAAAGGACTGTGCCCCATGCTTTACTGGAGGAGGATCTGGGCTACCCCGCAGCTTCTCTCTTACCGGCAAGGGTTAGACGAGATACTTTCTCATGCGGGTTCTAGTAATATACCCTGGATTAAACATGTGAAGGCCACCCTATTGGAGATTGGGATAGCAAACGTATGGAGTGCCCCTACTGTGGCAGGGGCTACAGCTAAGTCCTACATTAAAACAGCCTACTGGCAACATAGAGGTGCATCCCTACACTCTTAGACGAGCCACGGTCCCTTAACAGACGCTTTCCTTTCCGTCAAGGACTCCTTTATGAAGGAGGACTTCCTGGATGAGATAGAGCCACCCTTAGCTAGGCGCTTGTATTTGCAATTCCGGTATGGGACCTTGCCCCTTCATTCCAAGTGGGCTCGAGCTCCGAGGGCTGCTGACTGGCGGTGTCCGGCCTGTGATGCACCAATGAAGCCATTGAGCACGCCTTGTTTTGATGCCCGACCTGCAGGAGGCGTTGACTGGTGGTGTCTGGCCTGTAATGCACCAATGAAGCCATTGAGCACGCCTTGTTTTGATGCCCGACATGCAGGAGGCGTTGACTGGCGGTGTCCGGCCTGTGATGCACCAATGACGCCATTGAGCACGCCTTGTTTTGATGCCCGACCTGCAGGAGGCGTTGGATAATGCCACTGTGCCGGAATATGGGTGTCAGAGAACATAAAGATGCCAACAGGCTGCTGAGATTCAACACCAGTAAAACGCTGGTTTATGTACTCACTCGATACCTGCTGGGAGTGTGGAGAGTGAGGCAAAGAATGTGTCGCCCCAAAAATATGGAGGGTGGTGACTCAAATAACGTATAATGTAAATAACACCCGATCAACACCCCAGGTTAGAGCCTCGTTTGAATCAAAAAGGTTGCTGTTGGTTTATATATAATACTTTGCTACCTTTGTTTTCTTACTACCCATAGAGTTTGGGGAATTACTCTCTGATAGGCTATGGAGTTGGAGACTCTGAAAATCAATGTGTACTGCCCCTGGCAACCCTGACAGTGACGTTTACTTCCTGATCTGCAACACTTTTATACCATCTGCAGTCAGAAAGTTATATGAATCTTGCTTGCATGCTTTGTTTAAGACATTTCTTTTACATTGGTTTTAACTTATTTATTGTCGTTTGATTATTGGAGGCATTAATATATGAATGGATGTGCTCACTGGCTATAAGTGCTACCTAAATGTTTGGCTAATTTGTACTATATGTTTTACATGGTTCTAATGTAAGGATTTTCAAAGCTTTATGTGCTTTTATGGCCTAATGTCGAAATAAAGATCTTTGAATTACATTGTTTGCTGAAACATAGATTTCCAAAAGGGAAAATGAAAAGCAAGAGCGCGTATAAAGCAAAACAGCTTGGCAAAGGCAAACTGTTTATGGACCTTCTTAGTATTGGAATGAAGGAGCTTAGATGGCGGCCATGCAGCTATATTGTGTACCCTCGGTGACATTAATAAGGACACAAAAGTTAAATTCTTAAGGATGATGAGGGGATACAAAAGTATTTTCCACTAAATGCAAGGTCTGATTCTAGTTTTGGAGCAGATTTCTGTCTTTTTTAGAAGTCCTAAACTATCCCGAGAGTAGTCAGGAAATATACACAATAATGTATCTGTTTTGTCTTGCTACCTTACTTTAGCTGTACATGCAGTTTGCATCACATTTTCTTTAAACAACTTCAGGACATTGTGAGAGCCAACTAGGAGCTGGACTGCAACAAGCAAAACCTGGGAAGGAACTGGTTTCTGACCTGGTTTGGATATGAAGGTGAAACAAAGGTGGTGGGTGCTCCAGACAGGTGACAAAGAGTGACTGGTCTGAGGGACTTAGATAATATCAGGAACTTCTGATAAAGCCCCTACGTCATTCAAGGCTGTGGACTCATGACGTAGGGCTCACTGACACCCGCAGCAAAACAAATAATGTAACCTTTACAAGAAACCTCAAAGATGCATTGTTTAGCTCAAAAGCCATTGCTTCCTTGGCCAAGAATTGCCTAAAGCTTTTAGGGCTGCATAGGAAGAATTCCTCATTCATTCACTCATTATTTTGCCAAGTGAAGAGCAAATCACTATCTTCCGTTTCTTCATTAGGAACCTGTTCACTAAAGTTCAAGAAAAAGTGCTAAGTTACTGTATAGATATATATATATAAAACTATATATAGCTAGGGCTCAGGGTGTCCAACATTTGTCCACGAGTGACACATGTAGGCCAGATTGGCAGGAGATCTACAAGATGCATTTACATACAATTAATTTAAATGGCACTGGGACGAACTTATACTCCAGTCACACTATGCCAATGTTAGATATCACTCCTTAAAAATGAAACACAGATATTTGCTAGCTTTAGATTTTTTGTTATTATTCCTTGTAAGCGGTTGCTGATTAATGACTTTCTCTCGTAAATTTCGGACTAGCAATATTACGAACTCTCACAAGTGGCAATAATGTTATTTTATTGACTGCCGTATAATGCACAGCCCGCCACTAGTATGGGCACCGTGGATTCAAGCAAGCTTGGCTAAAGAAACCGGTCCTAGGAAGCTTGTTTCCGGTCCAGGGAAGGCATGGCTTGGCAGTTCGGGCTGGACTGTTGCCATGAGGCACAGGGTCAGACTGATTTGCATATGGCCATGTCTGAACTGGGGTGGCAGAGTGGGCTAAAGAACGGTGATGGATCAAACCCAGATCTGTTGACTGGGTGTGAGTGTTTGATTGGTTCTGATGCTCCGTCCATCACCACCCTCTTTTGTACCGCTTTGTTCGCCATAAGTTGGCAGGGTATGCTCAGACGTGAGTCCCTTGCTCACTTTGCCACTGGATTCAAGCAAGCCTGGCTGAAGACGGCTGAAATGCCAGAAACCGGTCCTAGGAAGCTTGTTTCCGGTCCAGGGAAGGCATGGCTTGGCAATTCGGGCTGGACTGTTCCCATGAGGCACAGGGTCAGACTGATTTGCATATGGCCATGTCTGAACTGGGGTGGCAGAGTGGGCTAAAGAACGGTGATGGATCAAACCCAGATCTGTTGACTGGGTGTGAGTGATGGATTGGTTCTGATGCTCCGTCCATCACCACCCTCTTTTGATGGGCACCGTGAGCCTCCAGGTGACCGGGTGTGACTTTCCAAGCAGCTCTGAATTTTCACAGAAAGGAGTTTATCTTGGTTGGAGATTGTGTGTTATTAAGATTGTGTTCTGGTGTGTCTCTCAGTGTGGTGGTTGTGTCTTATTCACTGAACTGTGATTGCGTGATTTGCTGTGTGGTTTGGTGTTTGAAAGGGGGGAGGCAGGCTTCTTCGTGAGTTTTGATTTGTGTTTGAGATGTGTTTACAAAATGGCGGCCACACAAGTGTATGGCTTCTTATGGCAAAAGTGAGTGATGTCAGACTGCTACGTAACTCAAAGGACCCGTTTATAACTAGAAGGATAAAAGAGACCGCATAAGACCACATAGATAAATATACCGCATATTATTGCACTGGCTTTAACAGATCCCGATACCCTAGACGCACACCTGTGAGTAGGCCTTAGTTGTTCAACCGAGGTGTATAGCACGCACTGGTACATAACACCAGCTCCCAGATGTTGAAAGTGAGAGAACGCTAGATTTAAAGCAAAGTGCTTATAGCCCATACCCTGGAACCCAGGCAAGTCCATTGCTGGTAAACTAGGATGCATCTATGCGAGCTTTTATACCCGGTATTCACTGCGGTGAACAATAGATCTAACATAGACCATTTACAGAATAGTTGGCTACCCTGAAAATGTGGCAAGGTTCAGCCATCCAACACCAAGAGTGGGCGCCCCTGCTCAGGAGGGTAAAAAGACTCAGGAACTCAGGTCTGTGGTCAAAAAAATTGTTTATGGACTCGAGTGCCCACCCTGGCTCTGGCCCCTTTTGTGCTTTGATGGAAACAATGACCATTTCGTTCCTTTGTCCACGAGAACATCATTTCCTCCCACTTTATTTTTTTTATTTATATTTAATTTTTTCATCCAGTAACTATCGAACATAACTTGCCGTAGAGCACAGTATCAATATCTTCATTGCATTACAGTCAGGGCACATCATTGTACCAAGCTACCTGGCATTACATCTTGTTGGGCGGGGAAGGCAAATGTCTTAAAATTCCAAGTATCGATCATCAATCCACTGTCACAAAACAGTGCACACACCACCTCCCAACTCCCTTCCTGGCCAGTGTCTCCAAGAAATTTAACACTGCCCCCCCACCCCCCAACGGGCTTCCAATGTCTTCAACCCACTTCTGCAACAATTTAATCGATTGAAACTTTGGCAGCTGATCATTCGCCCCCTGGGGTGCTTACCCACTGCGACTGGGGGAGGTCTGGAAATAATCCTGATGACCATTCGCAAGGCCCAGTGAGTTTGGGGTCATCAGAGATACCCTGCTTTAGGAAGGTACACCAAAGGTAGGCTGGGTCTAGTCATTGTTGGGCGATGCTCCCGTTGAATCTTCTGTGAGACAAACCTTATAATCAAGTCTGAATCACGAGGCCGTGCCACATTGAGTCCAGGCAAAGAAGGTCTGCAGTGACAAGGGCTGGTTCTAGGCATCTGACTGGTCAGCTCGGCGTAAGAGTTGGACCATATGAAAAGGCGAACAAGAAAAGGTGTCTCTTGGGAGGCCACCATGACTTCCGGTGGCCTCCTTCCAGCATCAGGCGCCATTCCTGACAGCAGGTAGCACGTATGGGTTACGCACACACACACACACTGGCACCCATCAATACAGGGCAGTTTGGGGCGATGCCCCACCAGATTTAGAGGAAAGAGGCTGGGAGACCGACATCCTTGTGTACTGCCGGTTGGATGTGCAAGACGGGTGCAAGACGGACGGCTTTAATATTGCCTGAATCTCGCAGGTGCTGTGTGTGTCCATGAGGCACCAGAGAAACATCGAGGCACTGCCAAAACGCCAAACAGGCCTTGGCTCAAAGCAAGCGATGGGCTGGACCTGAGCCGCTAAGTCTGCTGAGGCCTGTCATCCAGGTCCCGCCTTTCCCGCCTTCTCTCTTCATTGGCTGACTAAACATAGGTCCAAGTTTTCTGAGCAGTAAACATGAGTTTACACATGTAAATGAAGGTGTTTAGCTGTGATCCAAGCCTGGAGCCAGGAAGAACCACTTCCGGCCAGATCCCCAGTGGATGCTGTACCAGCCTCACCATCTGAATCTTGTAGTGTCGTTTCTGGCCTCGTGGTCTGGGGCATCGCCCAAGGAGGTACTCCGGAAGCACAGATTAGAATCCCACAGCTTCAAGCAACACATCTCAGAATGGAAATGCGATTCTTCTTGGCAGAGTATGAGCCAAATGACACCGGTTCCAAGTGCCATGCAATACTGCGGACCACCCCGTCCCGCCTTCGCCCTAAACTGCCAGCCTGTGGTCCTCCAGAGAGCCTAACAAACACCCTGCCCTTTCCTTGAGATTCCCTGATTTACACTGTCCTTCCACATATTCCACCACACAAATAACTTCATATTTCACTATATTAATTCACCACTAATCCTTTATGGGTTCCGGAGTGGCGCACTTCGACGCCTCGTCAGTGGAATTAAGCGCTATATAAATGCTATTACAATACAATATCATACTTCTTGTTGAGTACTTATAGCAGTGGTCATTTAGAAGATTATATCCACAAAATGGGCTTTATTGCAAGAAAACGATGCTCAAAAGAAGGAAATGCTTTTGCTTCTGTTATTTCAAGTCTGGTTCAAAGCAGAAAATACAAAGATTCTCTCTATCTAGACACGTCAGTGAGCCTTTGAAGATGCAGACAATGGAGTGTTTTCTCCTGCACAGCCACAAGGCTGCCAGGTGCAAGCTTGCTGGATTAGAGTCTACCTTCCCCAAAGCGGATGAGGACACTCCTTTCAACATGATCTGACTTCTAATAAATGTAATATTGTGCACCTCTCTCAGGGTGATGGTAGGCGTGTCTACACTGATTAAACCAATAGAATATCAAAGGAAGGGTAAAAGGTTTGCCAAGAAAAGTGAGACCAGATGGTCTCACATGGTCAAGAGTGGACGCCAGTGGAAAATGCCTGTCTACGCCAGCTTTTGGTTATTCTTGATACAGAAATGTCCCCTGCATGGTATGCAAGTGTGCGCGCCTGCTCTGGGTTACCCAAAATCAGGCAACTACGGAATGATGGATTTTTAGTGCACGGCGCATGCAATAATCATGCGTAAGGGCTCAGGCTGCGTATAGATAAAGATACTGAAGAAGCAGAGTGGGGTTCTGTGGTCTGGAGCCCTGCACCAAGTGTGGGGGTTTGCTTACATGAGGCTACTGTCCATAGAGCAGTTCTTACCAGTGGTGGCAGCATTCTGTTTGGGATTCTCTTGTATCAGTGCGGTCTTTTCCCTGTCCCTGGTCATGAGGGAAAAGCCCACAGGCCTCGTGCTCCAAAGTTCCACTAAAGGGCCAAAATACTGAATAGCATGTGCAGGTGTGGTTATAAGACCAGTGGAATCCATTTTGGATTTTCCCTGGCAAAGATTGGCACAAAATGGAGTCTGGGTAACGGACTACCAGATGGGCACAGCGTACTCCTAGCATTCCTGAATCTTTTGTGAAGCACCACACGTTGAGTTATGGGATGATGGAGACAGGGCTGCTTAAGGAATTAGTCAGCAATGACTTGCCTAATTAGTCCTACCGGAGGACTCCATTCTAAAAGATGGAGGGTGTGGAGAGGCGGAGACACTGGTCTCCCTTGTAGGTGCAGATGAACCATTCTGTCAGGGCCTGCCTTTTTTTCTCTCCCAGAGATGCTAATCCAAAGGGTTGATGATGTTGAGTGCTAGGACTTCACTCCTCACCTCATTGTCCTCTTGTTTTCAGTGATATCCTTGGAGACACCCCTCATCACTTCCTGCTGTGGGACCATCACCCGAAGACAAAGACTTTTCTGCCCTGGAGAGGTGGATGCAAGAACCGAGTGAGCCACCTCAAACTGGTTCCAGGGCGGGAGAGTGGAATCAACATTACACGTCTGAATAAAGTCTGAAGTTTTGTCCAATGGTCCAAAGCTTCCCAGTGACTGAAGAGGTGACACTCCGCATCGTGTCAGATAAAGGCTTGATTTTCTAGGCAGATGTCACTGACAGCCGGTCCCACAGAGGGGAGGGAATATGCTCTGAAAGTCTGCAACTACTTGCTGGAGAAGAGCTGTGAGACTGCCTTGAGAAGGAGTTCACTTGGGCTGCTGAGAGAAGGGAGCGGGGGGCACTTCCCAGATTGAGGCTGGCAATGTGCGACTCTTGCCTGTGGTCGTCCCAAACAGAAGGGTATTGAAGGAGCCAACCCAAGGGCAGGAGTGGGTCTCCCATACCCCCACAAACCTGCCCTGATTCAAGAACAAATAGATGTGTGACCATTTCCTGTGGTCTTCCTCATACTTTGCTCCCAAGAACTGTGACCCATTGTGGCACCAACAGTAACCTCTGATCCGCTGGGGCACCTTGGTGCTTCAGCGGTGACCTTTGGGTGGGCTATCCTGATTGTCGGAGGGGTATTTGTGGTTCCATCGACAGTGCCAAGAGAGAAAGCAGGGCCACACACACAGCAACGTATCCAAACAGGACCTCACACTGGAGACTCACTGTACCACAGAAGGTAAACACTATTTGAAGAGTGTCTGCCAGAGCCACACTCGGCTTAGAAATGAGACAGTCAGCCTAATTTGTAACTGCTAAGAAACTGGATACCATTAAGAGACACAGATACAGTAACCTGCTCGCACATCCCACTGAGGGCCGGCACCCGTAATTTATCTTCAAACATCGCTATTGCCTTATCTATAGAATCTAAATTAGAACCTTGTTCCCCTGCATATCCTATCCATGCTGAATTATGCAGCTTGTGTAATTAAATACTTTTCCTTTTTCATAAAGCTAAAGTAATGGGCTGGGCCGCCATTATTGAATTCTCTTGTGCGACTGTTGAATATGGAGCCTTCACCACCACACTACCTCCCCAGGAAGCCTTGGTCACATCGACTCAACACCCAGAAAGTCAAGTCCCAAAAGGGTGAACTTGGGGCTCTGTTTTTAGGAACCAGAGTAGATCAGGCCTCTGGACGTCAATGGTAAATTACCTCAGCCACCACAGTTGTGGCCCCGTAACCCATGCTTGCCACCAAAATCAAGAGTTTCACAGGTGTTTGTATTCGTTTTCTTCCTATTGCTTCTCCTATCTGTTCTTCGGTCACTAAGGTCATCATCAGCTCAAAGTTACAAATCTGGAAGATGTGAATATTCTTGAGTTTTTTAATCCAATCAACCAAATTCAACTATGGAAAAATCGAGAAACCTCTTCTTCACACCAGGTAATTATACCTCATTTGTAGCTCAGCCTATGCTCTGCTGTGGACCTAATAGTGTAGCTAGAATCTGCTAGTCAACAGAACAATCCACTAACTCTATGCTTCCTCCTCAGTGTCTCTGCACACTTTCTCATTTACTGTGTCCAAGTCTCATTTCCTATCCAAACATAAACAGCCTCAGTACCTTTCACTGTTTTAATATTATTATTTATAAAAAACAAGAGCCACCCATATGTCCTTGTGAACTGGGTATTTGTATTAAACAAGAAATTGTCCACAAGGAACTCATTCAATTTAGTACATTTATCAACGGGGAGTAAAAATTATACTCACAACTGATTCAATCAAAAAGCACGAGAAAGAGTATACCAAAGATTATTCCACTTTGCCAAAGAAAAATACAATAAATGTGACTACTTAAATAACCTGGAGAGCTTATTTCCTTTAGCCGAAGTAAATGTAATTTATTCCATAAATCACAGTTATATCACAAAAATATCACAAACCATTTATATATTTTTTTTTTTTTAGGCACAAATGAAAAAAGTGAAAAAGTGAAAAAGTGAAAAAATAATAAAACCCAGTGAAGTGATAATAGCCTACAAAGTGAACATAATATTTAGAAGGTCTTAAAAACAACAATGAGAGGCATATGACAGTATAACAAATCTTTTTTGCTCTCCCTTGGTTGGTGTCGACGACGTTTCAACCCACTCGGGATATGGGGTCTCTTCAGGACAATATCTGGGGACTACAAATGGGGGAAATGTAAGTGCCGGTACTAAAATGGACCCACTAGTGGTTAATGTGAAGACTCCAGGTTAATGATTGGCTTACCTAATGGTATTCACAACAAGGAATAAGGGTAGGCGACTGATAGTACTAGATCGTATCCGATGCAGCCTATAATGAAAGAAATTTTTCATAGGTGACCTATTATTATATAGCAGACTTATGGTGTATAGCCAGACTACAATCACATCTCTCGGTTAATATGTCTGTCTATGCATCGGATTATTCTTTATTGCTATTTACGTTGTTTTATCTGCAGAGCTGCTTTCTCCGACATTTTAATGAGGATTTTCCACTAAGCTTACCGGGTTGCAGGGACCACCATTGTTGACCGTGCTTCCGGACTCACTGTAGACGCCGAGCAGGGGGGCTGCTGATTGGAGGGATAGGAGGCAGGCAACGTGGCTGTGATTGGGCGGGCGGACTCAGTAAAGGCATTTAAATACAGGTTGCCGACCGTGCAGCGCTGACTCTCGGAGTACGGGTTGTGTTCAATACCCGCCAGGTCACGCTGTTTTTATTCTTTATTGCTGCTATTTACATTGTTTTATCCGCAGAGCGGCTTTCTCCAACATTTTAATGAGGATTTTTCACTAAGCTTACCGGGTTGCAGGGACCACCATTGTTGCCCGTCTTTCCGGACTCCAGGTAGACGCCGAGCAGGGGGACTGCTGATTGGAGGGATAGGAAGGCAGGGAAGGTGGCTGTGATTGGGCAGGCGGACTCAGTGAAGACATTTAAACACAGGTTGCCGACGGCGCAGCGCTGACTCTCGGAGTACAGGTTGTGTTCAATACCCGCCAGATCACGCTGTTTTTATTCTTTATTGTTTCTATTTACGTTGTTTTATCTGCAGAGCTGCTTTCTCCGACACTAAGCTTACCGGGTTGCAGGGACCACCATTGTTGCCCGTCTTTCCAGACTCACTGTAGACGCTGAGCAGGAGGGCTGCTGATTGGAGGGATAGGAGGCGGGGAACGTGGCTGTGATTGGGCGGGCGGACTCAGTAATGGCATTTAAACACAGGTTGCCGCGACTGCGCCGCTGGTGCACCTAAGGCACGCCTATGGCAAGCCCGTCTGCGCCCGTCCGCGCTCGGATCGGGCTCAGGGCCTGTCCCCCTGGTTCTGAATCATCAGATGTGTTAAGATATTCACCAAGCTTGCTCAGAAACTTGGATCCAGAGGGAGGGAATGCTTGTTGCCCGAGATTTTCACCTAGCATTAGGCCTGGAGAGTTGGCCGTTATGTGTACTCGCTGTCTTTGTCCTCTACCAGACATCCTGGCCTATCCCAGCAATTTTCCTTTCAGAGAGGTGAAGGGCCCACGGAAGCTAGGCGCAAATGACCCCCCTCTGAAATGCTTATTGTTAAACGCCAGGTCATTGGTTAAACACAGCCTGGAGTGCTGTCTGTTTATTGAGGATTATCAAATCATGATGGCTTTTATTACTGAGGCGTGGACTGATAACACCTCAGGTCCCGATATCGTGAAGGCCCTGCCTGCAAACTTTGTGTGCCACACGTTGGACCGACCCTCCAGAAGAGGGGGAGGGCTTGCTGTTATCTATTATAGTAGCCTTGAGCCCTCTTTCTCTATAGCCTCTAATAATGCATGTGAAGCGTTGTCCATCAGTGTCCGCCTCTGCCCCCAGAATACCTTTAAAGCGATGTTAATTTATCATCCTCCAGGGCCGAGAGGCACGTTTTTGGACTCACTCAGTGCTCTGTTGGAAGAAGGGTTATGCGCAAACTCCTTCACGATTATGGGAGATTTTAATTTTTACCTGGAAGATGCCTTAGACACGGATAAAAAAAGACTTATGGATCTTATGGGCAGAGGTGGGCTAGACCAAAGGGTGGTTGGCCCGTCACATATAGCTGGGCATACGCTGGATGGTATTTTTTCCAACAATACCGGCCTGGATATACTGGAAATTCTACCCCTTCCGTGGTCAGATCATGCAGCTATCATTTTCACGCTCTCCCAGCTGCCTCAGAATCCAGCTATTCCCAAGCCTACGGAAAAGATTTCTGTCCGGGCATGGAAAAATATAGATGGTGCTGAGATGGGTAATTTCCTGACATTGAATATTCCCAGCTTTCCAGCAAATGTAGATAAGGTAGAGGAGATGTACTCAAGGTGGATTGAGAGCGCGTGTGACAAATTTGCGCCGGTAAAACTTTTCACTCCCAGGCGAGCCCAGCCCTTGGCACCTTGGTTCTCCGACTCGCTGCAAAAGCACAAAACAGATAGTAAGAGGCTTGAGAGGATTTGGAGAAATGGGTATTGCACTAACAAAATAGAAAAGTATAAAGAAAGCCTCACCATATATAAGAAATTGATATCAGAGGCAAAAAGAGCTTATTTCGTTGAGCAGATACAGAAGGCCAACTCATCCTCCAGAGAACTGTTCAGGACCATCTCAAAGCTGACTATCCCTACTAAACCCAGCTCTCATAGCGGCCCGGCATTGTGCGAATCACTAGCCTCCTCCTTTAGGAATAAGGTGGAAGGGATATTTTCCTCCTTTTCCAATGCCCAAGGGGAGGTGGGGGAAGCGGCAAACAGCCTTGAATCAAGGCCGAGGGTGTCTTTGGACAGATTAGAGGGTTTTAGTCCCCTACAGATCACGGAGGTCTTAAACTGACTGCGTGCGGCTCGGTCAGGATCCCCCAATGATCCTTGCCCGGTTGCGGTACTTAAAATTTGCCCTGAGGTCCTCGCATCCACACTTACCCCCGTGTTTAACACTATCATTGACGTGGGTGAGTATCCTAAGAGGTGGAAATCCGCCTCGATACTTCCCTTGATAAAAAAACCTAATTTGGATGAAAACGATCCTAACAGTTACAGACCAATATCTCGCCTCCCGCTTCGGGCCAAGCTGCTGGAGAAGGCTATAAATCGACAACTAAGCGCGTTCTTTCAGAGGACTAAGGCACTCGACCCCACGCAGTTTGGGTTTTGTGCAGGTCACAGCACGAAGCTGGCCCTTATCAAGGCCACTGAGGAGGTTAGAGCGGTAGTTGACCAGGGAGGGGTGGCTGTTTTGATTCCGTTGGATCTGTCGGCAGCCTTCGACACGGTCCACCATGGGGTGTTGATGGACCGGTTGTCGAGGGCGGGGGTGGATGGCTCGGCCTTAAGCCTCCTGAAATCCTTTTTGGCTGAAAGAATACAAACTGTTGACCTGGGGTTGAACAAATCTAAATCTTTTGCCCTCCCTTGCGGGGTGCCGCAGGGGTCCTCCCAGAGTCCAATGCTTTTTAATATCTACGTCAGCCCATTGGCGGCGTTAATAAGATCTTTTGGTCTGAAACTTACATCCTATGCAGATGACACACAAATTGTGTTATCCATACAACGAGGGTCCCAAGTGGATATGGCAGCGAGATGCCAAGATTGTCTGAAAAACGTTGCTGGCTGGATGGCCTCCAACTGCCTTAAACTGAATGCGGGGAAGACCGAGGTCATCATATTTGGGAACAACCCCAATATCTGGACCCCTGATATGTGGCCTGAGGCCTTGGGAAAGCTACCAGTCCCCACTGGGAAGGCAAAAAATCTGGGTATTATCATGGACCAAAATCTTGACTTCGGGATCAGGTTAGTGGAGTGGTTTCGACTTGTTTCCATATCCTTAGGATATCAAGAAAAATTAGATGTTTTCTTCCAGCCGATGGTTTCAGGACAGCAGTCTCAGCCCTCATTTTGTCGCGTTTGGACTACTGTAATAGTCTGTACGAGAGGGTCTCCGGCAACTACACTGGCTGCCTGTAGCAAGACATGCTCAATGTAAAGCCCTGTGCACTGTCTTCAAAGCTCTGATGGGCAGTGGCCCAGAGCTTTTGAATAGGTGTTTTAAGTGGTACGTGCCTGGGAGAGCGCTCCGCTCTGCCGAAGGCAGACTAGTTGTGGTGCCACGAATAAAAAAGGCCAGTTGGGAAGGAAACAGCTTCTCCTACTGTGCAGCAAAAGCATGGACTAGCCTGCCGGCGCATCTCAGGAATGCCTCGGAGCTCCTCTCTTTCAGAAAGGGGCTTAAGACATGGTTATTCAGGGATTAGATCCTTGTATGTTCTCTTGGGGGACAGTATGTAGTGCCAGGACGCCCTTGGGTACAAGTGTGCTTTATAAGCTCCTAATAATAATAATGGAGGAGTTGACCAGATCAAGGATTACCGGACGAATGGTGTCGGCAGCTAGAATCAGGGGGGAAGGAGGGGCAGGATCAATAGGGGAGCCCGACGTTACTTTTGCCATGACCAAGTCCAATGAGGCAAGATCCAGAGGGGGGAATTGCCCTTGTGTAATTTGGGTTCCGGCAAGTGGCCCCAAAGTCGGTGACATGGAGCCCCTATGATATACACTAGAAAACACGACCTGGTAAAACGGTCTGGATTTCATTACAAGACCGGAGGCTAACATTATGCACATATCTTTTAATTGCAACTCCATATTACAATAATACAACTATCCAGAACTAGAACACCATCAGTTCATAAATAATCCCCACACAGAATGATTCTCCTCTTAAATGATGCTCCTGAGACCGATAAGTTACCTTATGTATGATGTTTTGATGGCTTTTATATGTGTAGGACAGAAGAAATATGTGGTATGCTGTCGCTTCTAATATATGGAAACAGAGCATGTGGCTTGTATCAGAATTTGTGTAATTAAATTGCAGAATTAACAGATTTACATTTGACAGGTAAGTTTAGGGAGGCGCTGTCACTTTTGGGGTTCTCAAACACTTGGCAAAGGTGTTGATGTGTATGACTTAAATAGTTTAGTAAAATAACACGCTGAACCTTACCTTGTGTGGGAGGTACGCGCGTATTAACAGCATTGGGAGCCTTGGGACTTTAACAAGAAACAGACTAATTTAAATCTCGCCGGCTCTCAGATGATTTGATGGCCATTTTGGCTTGGTTACAAATGCATTGAAATGCATTACAAAATGTGAGCATTTCATACGGAATTCGTTAATTAGCAATGGTCGGGCTCAAGCTATCGTGAGAAAGGCAGGTCGAGAGGTGATGTTTGTAGACTTGTGCACATACTTGAATCGAATAATTAGTAGAAATACATTTGGAAGGAATGTTTTTGGATGAGGAGAGTAATGTGCAGGGGACATCAGTCAGGAGATTATTAGAAAGGACATTAAGACTACACATAAGAAGCTATTGATTCAGTGTTGGGAAGGAAAAGAAAGGATCTATGATCAGGAAAAAGAATTTTGGTCCTTGTCAGATGATCCAGGAAACTGTGAGAAGGAAGGAAAAAGGCTTAGAAAGATCAAGCATTTGGAGAGGATGCCACTGAGTAAATCTGGGAAGAATGGATTTAACTCTATTACAAAGAAAGGTGTACTAAGCGGCACACAGAACAAAGGTGTCCGAGCGACACATATGAGAAATCAGATGAGGAATTTATAGATACGGATTTAGGTGGCTGTTCTAGATCAGAAGTTATTAAAGTTTATGAGGAGTATATATTGGACTTACAACAGGATAATGATGTCAGCTCAGATTTGGAGGAGATTTGGGGTTTTATTCAAAAGTGGTGATTAAAAACCATTTGGGAGAGGAGTTGATTTCCCCTTATTACATTTGACATCCAAGAATTTAAAAAAAGTCCAAAACTAGGGAATTTGGCAAGAAAGGAAGCATGTGACAATGCGAAAGGCATGCTTTTTGAAGAAGGTTTAGTTAAAAGTTTGGATATGTATCAACTTTTACGGCCTCGGATAAGGCAAATCTAACATGAGGAAATTGTTACGAGGAGGTGTTTTAGGAAGGGGCGGCAGTCAGGACCATCTGCTGTTCGAGGAATATAAAGGTTGCAATAACATTTTCAGAATAGAGGATTTGGAAGGGGTTTCCAAGACCTCATTGGGTTTCTTCTCTCACAGAGGAAGGACTGGAAGAAGTAGTTAGCCGTGGATGAGGCAAACCACTTCAGAATTCCAGGGAGAGTACAGTGATTACTCTTGTTTTCTCCCCGAGGAAAAGTAGGGCTTCAACTGATGTTTTTTTATGCACCATGGTTGTGGTGGATGGCGAAATAATTTCCATGTTGCAAAAGGGTGCAATACGACCAGCAGAGGAATATGTCAAAGGGTTAGTAAGCACCCATATTTTTAGTGGAGACTGGTGATAAATTTGAGGGATTTGCACAAATTCTTGATTTACAGACATTTCAAGATGGAAGACATCCATCGGTAACGGGATATGTTGTTGATGAATGATTTGTTGGTAAAGTTAGACCCGAAGGACACCTATTTTATAATCCTGATGAAGGATAGAAGTCAAAGTTTCTTGCAGTTCAGGTGAAGATGAGTCAGTTATACCAGTTTTTATGTCAACCGTTTGGCCTATCTTCTGCTCCCTGGTGGTTTACCAAGGTGAAGAGAGTGGCAGTGGCATATTTGAGAGAGAGAGGAATTTGGCTAATAGTGTATTTGGGTGACATTTTGATAATGTGTAATGAAATTGAGGAATTCAAGGTGCAGCTGCTGGAGATGAATTTTTTTTTAGAGCCATTAGGTTTCTTGATCATCGAGGACAAATCAATAATGACACCTTCTCAGAAGTTGGAGTTTTTTGGTTTCAGACAGATACTGTCAAGGTTGTGTTGTTGTTGTCAGGAAAGAAGTGGTTTGACGATCATGGAGGTAGTGCATGTGTAAAGGAAAAATACATTGTCTCTGAGAGATTTGGCAAGGATGATAGGGTTGTTATCGTTCTCAAGACAGGCAATTTTTCAACGGCCCTTACATTATCGGGATTGCAGAGAGTGAAGGAAGAGGCATTGAGAAAAGGTCTGTGGCGTGGCGATAAGATACTGCTGAGTCAGGAAGAGAAAGAGGAATTATGTTGTTGGTTGGACGTACGGAGTAGTCCAGCCATTTTTGGATGTGTTCCAAACTTGGTTTTGGAGACAGATGCCAATATGAAAGGATCAGGTGAGACTACTGGAATATGGTCAGGATGGGAGAGGAAACTACACATTGTTTGTAATTTACAGCAGGTTTGTATGCGTTGAAAGGCTTCAAGGAAGTATTAAAGGGTCAGACTGTACTGATGAGGCTGGACAATGTGTCAGCAGTGGCATACATAAATCCATTGAGGGAGCCGTTCCCGTTGTCTGTCAGCTTTAGTGATAGAATTTTGGATTGTGTGTTTGGAGCACAAAATAAGTTTGGGAGCAGAATATTTACTGAGGCAATTGAATTCTGTCGTAAATTGGAATTCAAAGAATCTGAAAGATCTCAGCAATTGGAAACTGATTCAGACCTATTTCAGGAGGATAGACAACGAATGGGGGCCTATGGCTGTGTATCTTTTTGCGAACAGACTTACTTTTCGAATAGACAGATATTTCAGTTGGATTCCACATCCAGGTGCATCTGCAGTTAATTTGTTTCAACAGATATGGTCAGGAATGCAAGCCTATGCTTTTCCCCGGTTAGCCATGATTCAGAAGGTTCTTTTGGAGGTGGGGAGAGAGAGGTGTCGATTGGTATTGGTGACTTTTTTGGGGGTATCTCAAGCATGGTTTCCTATGGTAATGGAATTGGCTTACGGAATTCCTTTTCTGATTCCAGCAAGGAAATGTTAGAGATGGAGAAGGAGAAGAATATCCATTAGTGCAGAGCAAGCCATTGGTTTGAGGAGTCTTGGGTGTGAGGCACTAGATCTAGCTAAAAGAGAATTTGGAATGTGTGGGCTTGTTGGTGCATGGACAGGAGTTTGTATTCCGTGGAGGAACTTGTTGTAGAGGTGGTGAATATTTAGTTGAACAGTTTGAAAGAGGTTTCGTTACCAACTATGAATTGTTATAGGTCAGCTAAATCAGCAGGGCATGTACATGTTTGTGGGAAGACTGTAGGACGACATGCTGTGGTGGGTAGGGTTATGAAGAGTATGAGATTGAGACTTCCTAAAACGAGGTATGATGTCTTGTGGGATGAGAATTTGATGTTGATTTTGTTTCAGTCTTGACCAGTTAACAGGTATTTGAATTTAAAAAAAGAATTCAATCCAGTTAGCTACATTACTATGTTTATTTTTTTGGAGAAGGGTTTTGGATGTAAAACTTTGGAGGTAAGTAACAAGATTTATGGCATGGGTGAGGAATTTTTTTAGATTTGGAGAAGAACCAAAAACTATGTCTGATTCGGTATTTTATGCAAGGTATGATGAGTGTAAGAAGGTATGTGTGGTTGAATGTTTGAAGAGTATGAGAGCAGGGTTCTGGAGTTGGCAAAATATGGTGAGAATCAATTGTTGATATCATACGTTAATCCTTATGGAGTGGTGAGTACTGCTACAAATGTTAGATGGATTAAATCTTTAAGGGAACAAGCAGGTATCTGTGTGAGCAGATTTAAAGCACATTGGATAAGTGGTGCTATGGTACGTAATGTTTTCTGGTTTGGTGAAAGATTGGAAGAAATAATGAGAGTGGCTGATGGTCTAATACGGGTATGTTTGCGAAGTATTACATTAGACCGATTCTTATTTGAGAGCCATTTTGAATCCAGTTTAAAAATACTATTGATCTAGGAGTTCAGTATTTACCATCATGATGCCATGCACTTAAGAGGTGCCAAAACCGAATTAAGGTGAGCAAATAATTTTTTTTAACTGTGTATGCAAACTGGGACAATTGGTTTTAAACTCACTCCCATTTAATTTTCGGATCCAATTGTTTTTGCTTATGTAATTCAGAAACGACATCAATCTTCATGGTAAAATCCATCCACGGGATGGATATTCTCTTTCACCCTATTACCTCATTAAGGTATAGAGTTCTTTGACTGAGCAATAGACCAGCAGAATATGTTTCTCACGACATAAACTGCAAAATGTAATCCATATAGCCTATGGTGGTTAGAGAGGCATGAGCTTATCATTGTGTGCATTGCGGTCTTAATTCATGTCACTATTAACCTCTTTTTAACTCTTTTTTTTTTTTTTTTTTTTGGAAACCGTTTATTACATATTAAAAAAGGTTACAAGTATGGGCCTACAACCATCCGGCCGGCCGCTAGAGTGGCAGAAGCATATGACATACCTACAGTAAGAGTCTCTTGGCGGTGCAGATCGATAAATCAGGAGATATCAATAGCGCAGGCCACATAACTCCAAGCCCACAATACGGTTTCCTTTTTTCAAAACAGAACAACACAAAAAACCACACCCGCAAGGCAACCCGCCATCCAAAGTGACGGCACGTGCTCCTTAAGTGGGGGATCCCAACCAGCAGCCAAACTCTGAAGAGGGGAATGGGAATAGATCAGGGACAGGGGAACCACATGCCCGCGGCTGGGGGAGGGGGTCGGCTAGGGGGACGGAGCTGGTGAGGCGGCCGGCAGCAGTGGCGGCTCACAAATACCCCCGCGATAGGCGTTCCAGGGGCCCCAGATTTTCACCCACGCCCCAGGCTTACCCCTCGCCACATACACTACCTTTTCACGAAACATACACCAATCCATATGTTCTTTCCAGGCCAACACCGCTGGGGGCCACCGGGATCCCCACAATTGAGCAATGTCGCGCTTAGCTATCATGTATCCCAGAGTCACCCACCGCGTCTGCGGGACCGAATAGTCATTTGGTTCCCATACATTCAGCAAGCATCTCCTCGCTTCAGGCAACAGCGCAACACGCGTCACCACACGCAGGACCTCATGCACACCACGCCAGAATCGCTCCACCTGTGGGCATTCCCACAGAATATGCATGAAAGTTGCCAAGGCACCACAGCCACGCTTACACAATCCGTCACCAACAAAGCCCATACGTAGAAGCCTTGGCCCCTTCACGTAAACCCGGTGGAGGATCTTAAGCAGGACGAAGCGAAGGCGAGCCGGGATGGCCACCTCCTTCGGAGAGGCCACCGCGGAAATCCAGTCCTCGTCGTCCAGTTCCAGCCCGTCGGCAACCCAGGCCTCGCGGAGACTAGTCAGCAGGCACGATCTGTCGTTGATCAGTTTTTTATATATAAGGGAGATCGTGCTGTCTGGGACATGGCCATCCAGCACTCTGTCCTCCAGGGGGGAAGACTCCGGAATGGACGCGACATCAGGGAAGACGGAGCCCAGCGCGTGGCGGACTTGTAAGTACCGAAAGTACTCACTGCCTTGCAGCTGAAATTCCGTCCGCAGCGTCTCAAAAGTTTTGAATCCACCCCTTGTCCAGAGGTCTCCCACTGTGCTGATTCCGATCGTGTCCCACTTCTCGAAGCCCTTCGATGTCCACAGGGAGCCCAACCTCTCAGACGCATATAGCGGTGTCGCCCGGGTCAAACGGTCCTTCCACCCCATCGCTGCATTAGCCGCGTGCCAGACACGCACCATGACACGCGTCGGTCCCGTCAGACGGGAGTCGGGCGCGCCAGAGTAGAGCGCTCGATTGTAGTCACCACCGGGCAGGAGCATCTTGTCCATTTCAAATGCCGGGTTCAGGGCGGGCCCGTAAAGGCCATGATTAATCGCAGCTAGCTGGGAGGCCCAGTAATACCGTTTAATGTCCGGGAGGGCAACCCCCCCATCGTACCACGGGAGCGTCAATTTAGCCAGAGCAATACGCGGCCTCCCGTTCCAGAACAGGCGCCGCTGCAGGCTCTCCACCTCACGGAAGTAGCGCGCCGGAACCAAGTCCATAGTGTTCTGAAGCGCATACAGAAAGCGCGGCAAGGACATCATTTTAAACAAGGCCGCTCGGCCAAGCGGCGAAAGCGGAAGACGCCGCCAGCGCGCAACGTCCTCCCGCAAGCGCTGGAGGGGGGGCAGCAAGTTCCGCTCGTAGCGGGCCTCCGGGTCTAGAGTAATATATATACCCAGGTACCGGAACCCCTGGGAGGCAATCTGGATCGGGCAGTCCCGTGGTAGGGCCGGAGCCTCCCCGGAGAGCACATACACGCAGGATTTCGCCCAGTTGATGACAAGGCCTGAGTTACGACCGAAGGAGCGCAAAACATCAACCAGGACAATCAGCGAGTTACGCGGGGAGGCGAGATACAAAAGGATATCATCGGCGTAGAGGGACACGCGGTCCTCATGCTCGGGGGTCCAGCGGAGACCACGGATGGAGGGGTGCCACCGCAGCCACTCCGCCAAGGGCTCCAAGGCCAATGCAAACAGGAGCGGTGACAAGGGGCAACCCTGACGCGTGCCCCGCCCCAGCGCGAAGGGGGCCGAGACTCGCCCATTCACCACCACCTGCGCCAATGGGCCCGAATACAACAATTTGACCCAGCTAATGAATCCCGGTCCAAATCCAAATTTCGCCAGCATCGCCCAGATGTATGGCCATTCAAGCGTGTCAAACGCCATGGTGGCGTCTAAGGACGCCAAGATGGCCGGCTCCCGCACAAACGGGACACGCGCGAGCACCCCATGCAAGCGTCGCAGATTAAGAGCCGTGTTGCGATGGGGTATAAAGCCAGATTGGTCTTGGTGGACCAAATCGCCCACCACGCCAACCAGCCGGTTGGCCAGTACCTTGGCGAGGATTTTGGGCTCCGCGTTCAAGAGCGAGATAGGCCTATAGGATGTAACCCGCTCACGGGGTCTCCCCTCCTTGTGGATCACCACGATTGTGGCCAGACGCTGGTCCGGCGGGAGGGTACCCTGCGAGTGGGCCGCCAGGAACATGGCGCGCAGGTGGGGCGCCAGTACATCCGGTCGCAGCTTGTAGAGCTCGATGGGGATACCATTGGGGCCCATGGCCTTGCCGGATGCGACCGAGCGAATAGCCAGGGCAATTTCGTCCGAGGTGGGAGGAGCGTCCAGCAACTCCCTGTCCCCCACCGTAAGGGAGGGCAGCGCGATGTCCCGAAGCAGGGCATGGGAATCTTCCTCCGAGCAGGGAGAAACCGGGGAGTACACCTCGCGGAAGTAATCCGCGAAGCAGGAGACAATGGCTTCCGGCTCGGTGACAGGCACACCATCCATCCCCTCAATCAAAGGAACCACACGGCTCGCTCTCTCCCTCTTGTCCAACCACGCAATCAATTTACCAGCCTTATCACCCACATCATACAGTCGCCCCTGTTGCTCTCTACTGAGGCCCCTGGCCGCCTCCGTGACGAGGGCCCTATAGGCCGCCTGCTTGAGGTGCAGAACATGCAACTTGGCGTCTGTTACCCCGCTCCCCAGGTCTCCCTCTAGTTCCGCAATTTCGGCCTCCACCCGGGTTACCTCCTCCCGCTCGCGCCTCCGGGCATGGGAGATAAAGGAGAGGGCCTCCCCTCTGAGAACTACCTTAAAAGCCTCCCACAGGGAGATGGCCGAAGGGACAGACCCCACATTCTCATCAAAGTATCGCTGTAAGGATTTGATCAAGTCGGCACGAATAGTGGGGTCACGCAAGTACCAAGCATTGATTGGAGCCACCCTGCCCTCCCCCCTAGGGAAGACATCGAAGTGTAACAGTACTGGGGAGTGATCTGAAATGCCCCGCGCCAGATGGCACACCTCTCCCACCCTCCCAGCATAGGCCGCCGGGACAAGGATGTAATCAAGCCGCGAGAGGCTACCATGGGCACCCGAGTGGAAGGTGTATTGCCGCAGTGCGGAATGCTTTAGTCGCCAGCAATCCACCAGGCCCAGAGTATCTAAAAGGCCGGACAGCCAGGCCTGTGCCCAGGGGAGGTCCCTAGGGGGATGGCGATCCATAGACCCAGAAACTACCGCATTAAAGTCCCCCCCAACCACCAGCAGGCCACCCGGGAGGTCCAGGAGGAGGCGCCCCAAATCCGCAAATGTAGTAGATTGTAACCCAGGCGGGACGTACACTGATATAAAAACAAACACTCTACCCTCCATTCTACCCACCAGAACAGTGTAGCGTCCCCTCTCATCATGGCGCACCTCATCAATCTCCAACGGGAGCGAGTTCTTAATCATGATACCCACCCCCTGCGAGCCCGAGGTGAAGCCCGAGTGGGCCACCAAACGATAGCCTCGCCGATTCATGGCATGAAAGGAGTTACCTACAAGGTGTGTCTCCTGCAGGAAGATAACATCTGGTGAGATACGTTTCAGGTACTGCAGGACCACACCACGCTTAATCCTGTCCCCCAGGCCGTTAACATTCCATGACAACACAGTCAAATCCCTACCCCCCATCATACGTAGAAGCAATCAGTCGTCCCCCACAGAGCATCTCGAGAGCAACAATACAGTAAAGGGCTTGCCTTGCGGTGCAAACAAACAACACACCCCCCCCCACCCCCCCATCCCAACAGAACTCCCCCCTCCCTGCACCCCTGCATGAGCCCAGACAGCCCCCCCAAAGTGCAGTGTGCCTGTCGCCCCATAGATGAAAAACTAACTAGTCCCCCAGAGGAGGAGGGAAGCCCCCAACAGACCCCACACGACCTCCATCGGAGGGGAACATAAACGATCAGTAAATGGTAAAGGAATGTTGTCCAGAGCAAGGCCTATTCTTCACCCCTCAGTTCTGATCCGGCGGGCCCTCCCCGCCAACCGCACCCCCCCCCACCCCCTCGGCCCCGATCTCCAGGCAGAGTGTCCAACCAGTCCCCAGCCGCCTCGGGTCGGTCAAAAAAGTGCGTGCGCCCATCCACCTCCACCCTTAGCTTAGCTGGAAAAAGCATTGAGTACTTAAGGTTCAGGTCCCGTAGGCGACGTTTAACTCCGAGAAAACTCAATCTCAGTTTTTGGACCGCCGGAGTAAAGTCTGGGTAGAAATGCACATCCATGTTATCAAGCTTGACCGGTCCCTGTTGCCTGGAGGTCTGCAGGATAGCGTCTCTGTCCCGAAAATTAAAAATCCGGGCAATGAGAGGCCGCGGCGGGGCACCGGCCTTAGGTCTGCCCCCAGGGACCCGGTGAGCACGTTCCACCGCAAAAAGCTTACTCAGCCCCCGGGGCTGGAGATGGGTAAGGATCAATTCTTCTACAAAAAGATCTGCCGCCTCCGCCTCTCGTCCCTCCGGCACTCCCACAATGCGAACGTTATTCCTCCGGGCCCGACCCTCGGAATCCTCCAGTCGCCGGTCCATCAGGGCGCTTGCCTGGCCAAGCCGGCGCACCTCCTTTTGGAGGGCCACCACGTCCGTCGTGAGGCTCGTTGTGGTGTGGGCCAGGGAATCGACCCGGTCGTTGGTTTTGGACAAGTCAGCCCTCACAAGGCTAACATCCACCAGGACCGAGTCTATCTTTTGCGCTAGGGTGTCGAAGCGCTGGTCCACCGAGGCCTTCATCTCTGCGATGGCGCCCATGACGTCCCGGAGGGTCAGATCCAACGGTTGAGCAGATGCCTCCGTCGGGCCCGCCGGGGATGTGCGCGATGTCTCCGGAGATCCCTTCTGGAGGGTGTAGCGGTCCATGCTGTTGGATTGAGGCGCCGGGCCGCGGCGGGTCGTCTTCACCTTCGCCCGGTCGCCATCTTGTTTGGTGGACATGCCTGCTCTCCCACCGTCGTGCCAATCTCCTCGAAAGGGCCGATAAACCAGTTCACGGGTTCCGGGGGGGGGGAGGGCGACCACTGGGCCGCAGGACGACTCACGGCCGGCGGGTCAGCCGGGCACCTGGACAAGGCCACACCACCGCACCCCGCTCCGCAACCCTACCTCGCTTGAGGGCAAGGAGAGCGCAAAAGCGAAAGTGAAAGCACGGGATACGCGAGTCGCCCAGCCCTGCCCGCCGCTGTTGTTCGCTTTGTCCCCGGATCGCCCCACTACTCCAATCCGGGGGGCCAGCGCGGAGAAGTCCGCAACCTTCAATCGGTGCTCCCACCGGTGTCCGGGGTCCGATTCGAAAAAGAAAAACGGAAGGCGCCTCAGCTCGGGTTCACCGATGCAGTCCCCTCAACAAGGACAGGATATAGCCAGGATTAATTCAGGAGGTCGTGGTGGTCCTCGGGAGCCTCGCACCTACGCGGCCATCTTGGTTGCGCGCTAGGCTCCTCCCCCCTCTTTTTAACTCTTGATAATAACTGACATCAACTAATCAAGGCAAAAAGTCATTTCTGCAATCTACAATTGTAGGTTTAGTGAAAAGGGTATCCTTATTTTAATTATTTATCTTTTTTTTATCAACTGGGCTCGAAGGAGACACCTTCAAATGCGAAGTCTTAATGAATTTACTTTTTTGGATCATAACCCTAATCTAATAAAGATCACTACTTTTTTGCAAATTAATGTTTTATAATTGTGTTAACTTTTTTGGTGGTGTACATGTGTACTATTTGTTCAGCCTTGAAAAATCAACCATGTTGCAGGACATGGGTCAGTAGTGCGATGGGAAATTGATTACAAAAACATAAACTTTGGCACAAGTTTACCACGTTGACACCGTCATCATTACACCGGATTTAAACTGCATTGTTTTTTCTGTGACTAAAGTCCTCTTCTTCAAACTATTAGAAATAGAGGAGTTTTCTTTTTGTCAAATAAACACCATGTCTGGCACGAAGCCTTGAAGGCACCTGGTACCCAAGGCATGATGAGGAAAGGCGTTGATACATCTAGATTGTCACCTTGCAAAAGCAATTCAATCAATCAATCAGTAATTTGTAAAGCGCACTACATACCTGCAAGGGTTTCAAGGCGCTGAGGGAGGGGAGAGGGGGGAAGCTGTTGCTACTGGTCGAACAGCCAGGTCTTGAGTTGTCTCATGAAGGCTAGAAGGTCTTCGGTTTGTCGTAGGATGAGGGGGAGGGTGTTCCAGGTCTTGGTGGCGCGGTGGGAGAAGGATCTGCCTCCGGCTGTGGTTCTACGGATGCATGGGATGGTAGCCAGGAAGAGGTCTGCAGAGCGGAGTTTCCTGTTGGGTACGTAGAAGGAGAGTCGACTGTTGAGATAAGCTGGGCCGGTTTTGTGGAGTGCTTTGTGTGCGTGGATCAGGAGCTTGAAGGAGATTCTTTTGTCGACAGGGAGCCAGTGCAGGTTCCTCAGGTGGGGTGTGAAGTGGTCGCGGCGCGGGACATCGAGGATCAGGCTTGTGGATGCATTCTGGATTCTTTGCAGTCTGTTGATGAGCTTGGTTGGGGCTCCGGCGTAGAGGGCATTTCCGTAGTCGAGTCTGCTGCTGACTAGGGCCTGGGTGACTGTTTTCCTTGTGTCTGTCAGGAGCCATCTGTAGATCTTGCGGAGCATACGGAGGGTGTTGAAGCAGGTGGAGGAGACAGCGTTGACTTGTTTGGTCATGGTGAGTTTCGGGTCGAGGATGACTCCCAGGTTGCGTGCGTGGTTGGTGGGTACGGGGGGTGTCCCCAGCAACGCGGGCCACAAGGAGTCGTCCCATGCTGAGGGGTTGGGCCCGAGGATGAGGATCTCTGTGTTCAGCTTAAGGCGGCTACCCTCCATCCAGTCGGCGACGGCCTCATTCCCTGGTGGAGGTTGGATTTGGCGGTGAGGGGGTCTTTGGTGAGGGAGAGGATCAGTTGCGTGTCGTCGGCGTAGGAGATTATGTTGTGTCATGGTGTCGGGCGATGCGTGCGAGAGGCGCCATGTAGGTGTTGAACAGCGTCGGGCTGAGGGAGGATCCCTGCGGGATGCCGTAAATGATCTCGGAGGCTTCGGATCGGAACGGGGAGGCAGACTCTCTGGGTTCTGCCGGAGAGGAAGGAGGAGGTCCAGTCCAGGGCCTTGTCTCGGATCCC
Organism: Triturus cristatus; assembly: GCF_964204655.1. Classification (NCBI taxonomy): domain Eukaryota; kingdom Metazoa; phylum Chordata; class Amphibia; order Caudata; family Salamandridae; genus Triturus; species Triturus cristatus. The sequence goes on along the minus strand of NC_140593.1, from coordinate 1,139,277,086 downwards.
TGCGTCGTGGAGTTGTGTGCGTAGTATGCGGTGGCAGACGGTGTCGAAGGCGGCGGAGAGGTCCAGAAGGATGAGGGCTGCCTTCTCGCCGTTGTCCAGTAGGATCCTGATGTCGTCTGTGGCGGCGATGAGGGCGGTCTCGGTGCTGTGGAATCCTGACTGGGAGGGGTCCAGGATGCTGTTGTCTTCGAGGTAGCGGGTGAGCTGGATGTTGACTCTCTTCTCGATGACCTTAGCTGGGAACGGAAGCAGGGAGATGGGACGGACGGAAGTTTTTGAGTTCGCTCGGGTCCGCCTTGGGTTTCTTCAGTAGGGCGTTGATCTCGGCGAGTTTCCAGCTTTCAGGGAAGGTCGCGGTCTCGAAGGAGAGGTTGATGATGTTGCGCAGGTGGGATGCGATGGAGCTGCCGGCTTTGTTGAAGATGTGGTGTGGAAGAGGGTCAGAGGGCGAGCCGGAGTGGATTGTGCCCATGGTCTTGATTATGTCTTCGATGCTCACGTTGGCCCAGGTTGTCAGGGGGTCGTGGTCGGAGGGGTGTGGTGGTTCCGGCGTGTTGGGGCTTGTTAGGGTCGTCCGGGGGTTGAAGCTATCGTGGATGTCGGCGATCTTGTGGTGGAAGAAGGTGGCGAGGGAGTCGCACAGGGCTTGCGACGGCGGGATGTCGTTGGCGTTGGAGCTGGGGTTGGAGAGTTCCTTCACGATGTTGAAGAGCTCCTTGCTGTTGTGTACGTTGTTGTTGAGGCGGTCTTTGAAGGAGGTCCTCTTGGCGGTCCTGATGAGGTGGTGGTGGTTGCGGATGGCGTCTTTGTGGGCTGCGCGGCTGCCCAGTGACTTCTCGCTGAGCCATATGTTCTCCAACTTCCGGCAGGTGCGCTTTGACGCTAGAAGTTCCGGGGTGAACCAGTTGGCTCTCTTGCTGGTGTCTTTGAGGGTTTAATTCAATTTAACAACAAAATATTACATAGAAGGATGGTCAGTAATTGGAAACTGCTCCAAGGAGCCTGGCCATAAAAGAGATGAACCGGATACATCAGTGGCCAGGCCTTTTGTCTTACATGGCATTGATGAGGAGATGAAAAGGCATAAGATGGAGCTATGCATGGTAATGGAAAATAATGAAGAGGTGGAAATAGGGTCCAACATATTATCTGTGGCCCTCCCTAGAGAATGTAGCAATGAATCTAGGGCCATATGTATCAAAAAATAATTTTGCGATTCTCAAATTGCGATTTTTAGCGAATCGCAAATAGAGAATCGCAAAATGCAATGTATGTAGGATTTGCTAAAAATTTTGCCAATCCTACATATCCTTATTTGCGAATCGCAAATTGAAATTCGCAAATAAGGAAGGCCCATAGGAATGAATGGGAAGACATTCTCAATTTGCGATTACCAATTAGAGAATCGCAAATTGAGAATGCAATTTCAAGTTTGCAAGGGTGCCTAAAGGACACCCTGTTGCACCCCTGAAATATGCATGTGTGCACATTTTGCGCACATACATGCCCTAAGGGCATTTTTGTGCGACATATGGCACTTTTAAAAAATCAAAAAAGTGATTTTTTAAAGAAAATCGCAAATTACCACCAACTTGAAGTTGGTGGTAATTTGCAATAACCAAAGAGCAAATTTCTGGTGCTTCCAGAATTGCATTTAAGGAATAGCAATTTGCAATTCCTTAATTGCATTTGCAAAATAGAGAATCGCAAATTTTGCAATTCTCTATTTTGCGATGGCCTTTTGGGATGATACATCTCAAAAGGCGTTTTCCAATTCGCAAACGGGCTGATTCTGAGAATCTGCCCGTTTGCAAACGGTAAAAAGGCTCGATACATATGGCCCCTAGTGTTTAAGAATACTTGGGTTAGTTAAGTAAAACGTGATCAGAGAATTGAGATAAGTCGAAGCTGGAAACGTGATCTGTGCATTGAATTGGCCCATACATTTTCATTTAATGCTCTATGAAGAGTAAGAAGCCATGGGCAATAACCGAACACTTTACAAACTATACAATTAAAGAACAATTGCAAATCAGAGCAAAGTAAGAATGTGACTTTTAGGAATACACAGATGGGAGATCGGAGACAATGCAAAAGCACTGGAAACTGACGATATCAGCATTCAGAGAGGCTGGTTTACAAACGATATCACTGCAAACAAAGGAAACGGATCTTTAATGAATGGCAAATTTAAGAACATAATAGACCTGGAGAAAAGGCTGAAAAATACTGTCAGACAAAGACAGGAAAAGAAGAAAAAAAAACAATATTTTTGAAGAAAAACAATTTCGGGAAACGCGTGACGAGATGCGAGCAGATGTTGCACATGACGGGGAAGGCCTGGGTCCGTTGTTTCAATAGGCAGGCACATTTTGGGGGGGAATGAAAAGAAACTTGAATGAACACCTGTTTAAAAACAAGAGTCAGGGCTGGTGGCAAGGAGGTGGGATAGATAGAAAGATGGCAGCCTGTCAAGGTGAATGAGAAGAGTTTGGGACAAGTGTATGAGGGGGAAGGCGGCTCAATATGACAGTTTGCAGAATAAATTGAAGCATGAGGGATCAGAGACATAATATGTAAGAGTTAGCTCCCACTGTGACCTAAATATGGATCATATTAACAGAAATAAATGTGATATAGGTATGTCGTATTGATGGATAAGACAGGTAGGTTGGGTAGTCCTGGAAGAGGTGCATTCGTCGTCTGAGACTGCTGGGCAGATGTGGAAAAACTCATGCATTCTGGATGTTTTACATCCTTGTTCAGTGGCTTCACACAGTTGGGTGATGGTGTTATTACCAAGAAATGATGGTGTTAAGCTACTGATATTTTAAAAGGTGTCTGTGAGAAGATGGGAAGACTGATTTAGCGTTTAGTGGATAAATTACTGGTGGAGAAGTGTGGCTCAATGGTTAGAGCGGCAGACCATGATGCAGAGGTCTAGCCCGGGACCAGGGTTCAATTCCCCCCCTCGGCGGGTCTTGGGCTAAAAAATTCCACGGACCTGATCATTCTCGCCTCGGTGCCTATTCCAATCATGGAGTCCCACTCTGCAACTCTGGGCAATAGCTTGCTTAATCTCCACAACGGCCCCCACAACGCTAAGGATGCCTGGCCTCCACCTTGGGGGTGCCCAGGAGTGGACGCCTCACAGGGAAAGCCAGGATGGGTTCCACAGCGGTATTCGTACAAGCGCCTTGAGACCCTTGCGGGTGAGTAGTGCGCTATACAAGTATCAATTTATTATTTAATTACTCCGTAACATACATGACGGATAACCAACTCGCCTTATTACAAGTGAAGTAGGATATATTTGTAAATAAGCAGATAGGATATCTGTCGAAGGTGTGATGGAGAAACATGTCCGCCAAACTCTGAATCAGGCCCGGAGTAGGTTTGGTGTCCTTTGGGAGCAGGTTCAAGTCCACTGGTAGTGATCTGCCAGTGAGCTTTAGATATAAAGATTGTGCTTTGTATTTTTGTTGGAGTCGCACAAGTTACTAGGCTCAGGACCGGGTTAAATTGTTTGGAGGTTGAGAGCCTTCGAGATCCAGCTCCCAGGCTAGACAGGTTTAAGGCAACTTCTTAAAACCAGGAATCCTTGCCAGGGTGGAATTGGGACTGAAAAGCAGCCATGGAAAAAATGTTCTAAGCAGCCTCGCTCTATTCCTCCCCTCTCTCTGGATCTCTCTTCCCATCCATCCATTCTCTCTCTTTTGCTCTCTGTGGTCTCTCTCTCTTCTGAAGCGCTCTCGGTGCCTGCTGTGATTAACTTCCAAGAGATGGAGATAGTGAAAGTGACCAAAGAAGCGTCCTCCAAATTCTCCAGCCTCTTGGGAAAACGTCCAATGGGATAAATGACAAATCCACCTCTGATTTTGCCTATGGTATGTTTAGTATTTTACTAAGTTCCACTCATTTTGTATGGGTTTTTCAGGGTGCACTGCTTGAAGAAGATCTGACCCCCAACATCCCTAAGCATTCCCAACCTGAGTATTGTTATCTGGCCACAAACACTGATCGAGGCATCAGATCGTCGTCAGCTCCTGGGCCAATGATGTCTGGACTATGCTATGCTGTGTAAAAGGCAGAGGAAGACTTGTCTTTTTTAACTGTGAAAACTCTAATTCTGACAAGATGGACATGGTATGCAAACCCTTCCACCTTTTGCTTCTGTCTCCGCTTTCTGCTCCAATACAACACGTTTCTTATGATTGTTCCAGGCTGATCCTTCAACAGCACAATAACAACAATATTGTTGATTCCCCATCTCTTTGTGATCCCCCTGTTGTTCGGTAATGACCCTTGAAGTGTACAAAATGATTGCTATGTTCATCGCTGCCTCATCACAATCTCTTAGATGGCAAACAGCTAACTTTAACCCCTACAGTTAACATAAATCTTCGGCGCCAGCCTAGTCTCCTTTTTTCTGCTTTGACCGTTGAAATATACTATAACAATATTGTTCACTCATATCACCTTGCCCTTTGATGACCTAGAACTGCCTGATGTGTGATACTGTTCAATTTCTCCATCCTCAGAGTTTCTTAAGTGTTCAATGTCAACCTTTGTGCTACACAAAATGATATCACTCACCTCCTCATGATTTTCAATTTGTCGAATGGTCTTAAGGTAGTTCTGTTCCAATGGCCTCATGGTGGTCCGGCTTGCAAACTTCTTGTCAGGACATGTTTAGGACCCGGGATAAAACTCATGCGGAAACATAGAACACCTCAATTCGCAGAACCATTCTCCTGACGTGAGGGTACATTTACAGAGGTTCTCTGCTTGTGAGGCAAAGCTACACTATATCAAGTGGTGTGGAAGGATATCGCTGGGATTTCTTCTGTTGTTGCACTAGTGTCACTAACGTCATTAGCAGTGTGACATTGTGTAATTTATGTTTAAAATTACATGAAATACCAGGAAGATGCATTCAAAAGTAAGCCTAAACTATGAGATGTACACTCTGGGGTATCGTGAATCAAAATTGAATGCAAGGGCATACCTCGTACACAGCAAAGAGGAGAATTTGTCTTTTGTGACACATTTTTTACTTAAACATATCCCCGCATGACATTCTCTGCTAGAAGTAGTCCCCTGCAGCAAAACATTGTGCACAATTTCACACTGGCGTCATTCCGTAAAGCCAACTTGCGTGAATTACCCAGATTATTTATGCTCCACTGAAATTCACTTGTAAATCCACCTATGTAACATCAAATGGAGCTTCAAACAGCACTAGAAGAACACTCCAACCGTTCCAGTTCTGGCCACACCCAACATCACCTGGAGGACAGGATGTTTATTTTGTAGAACCGGTGTTATCAGAGATGTAGGAAGTGAAAATGCAAATGGTGACTCTCCGGTAGACAATATGACACGTTTGGTGATCTCACCCTGATGGGTAGGTTATTATCTTGCAGAGTGAAAAAGCAAAAGACATACAGATGATGGAAGGAATGCAGAGCAAATCAAACATTCACCCCCAGTCAAGAGATCTGTGTTAAATCCATCGTTTTTTTGCTCACCTTGCCACCCCAGTTTAGACCCAGCCATATGAAAATCAGTCTTGACCCTGTTCATCATGGGAACAGTCCAGCCCGAACTGCCAAGCCAGGTCCTCCCTGGACCGGAAAGGAGCATACTGGGACAGGTTTCGGGGCATCACCCCTCATCAGCCAGGCTAGTTTGAATCCAGTGGCACAGTGAGCCCGGGACCCAATAGGGAGCATTTTAGTTCGCAACCCTATGAAGGTCTATCCTCACTTTTATGGTGCCTCTGTGTCAATTTCTTAAGGGCCATTCCTAAGTCTCCTGCTGATTTCCCTTGATCTGTTGATCGGCATTTGTGTGTACAAACACATCAACCAAATACAATTGATGAATATCGGCTGGATCTCAGATCCCAGTAATCTGGTCCGGAATTTCTCTCATAGATTAAACACATAAAAATGAAAAGAAACGTAAAAATGAATCAGTATAATGTTAAAGGGCAACTGTGTGCAGGTGCATTATTGTTTTGGAGATTACAAGTGTCTGCTTGAGTTGGCTTGTCATTTATCCCATTACCCACCAGAGGGTAACAGAGGAGGGAGAAGAAAGGGTTGCGCTCCTTTGTGCTATGCTTGTTGTATTGCTGCCAAGTGGTGCCACGTCATATGGAATGCCTTTAGCCAGATGTGGCTTTGTGGCCAACAGCACTTTGCACACTGGGCTTTTGAGCCCACGTTAACAATTTTATAAGAGAAAAGCAAGCCCCAGATTTTACTTTGGAGTTGGCTAAGAAGCCATGCAAGGCTGAAGATATGACATGCGGCATTAGAACATACTGCTTAGCTGACAGTAAGATGAGTCTTTTTGCCGTTGCATCCTCCCTACCATATTCATAACACAGAAAACGAGCAAACTAACCTGGTTAACCAAAAAAAAAAAGTCCAATCAAAGTTATCTTCAAGGAGTCCCTTTCTTGAAGATAAAATTGCTCACCCAGATTATGTGGAATTTTTCATGGTAGGGTTAGTATTTCATTCTAGACAATTGCATCTAGAATGTTCTCAACCACAATGGGGTAGCTCTCAATTGTGGTTCAGCCCATCCATAAACTGCTCCTCATTCAGATTTATCAAGTCAAGCATGAGGCTGTTGGATCCTTCATTGCCTGTCCGACACGTGGATCTCACAGGGCAATATAGTCAAACCTTTAATGTTCCGTGGTTGGCCCAATATCTAAAAGGCTTGCAGGTCTGTCAAAATGGCACAGTGAGTCTTGACTAATGCCGCACATTCTAGGCATGCCATTAGAGTCAAGAGGATACCACACAGACTTGGCTTACAAACTTGGGGAATCCCAACAACAAATACTATGACAATTGTCAAAGAAGGTCTCAAACTAGCCAGGAATCCTGTACTGTTAGAAGAGAATTGTTACCATATTCCTTCCTCTTTGAACCAAAGGTTAATGCTCTGGGGGGAATAATTCCAAGATTTCCCACTTTTGTAAACGTCCTACTTATGGAGAAATATTTAGTAATTTACAAAGAAATATGCAGAGGAACTAAGTTCCTGAGCAAAATGAAGATTTGTGTATTCTGCAGAATTTAATTTAACCTCCTGGAGAATTTCACAGACAGAGTAAACGTTTTTGCGAACGTCATGAAAGTCAAATTACAGACAAATCTAACTATCCCAAAAACATAATTGAAAAAACCCTGTTTAAAATAAACACAAATGACTTCAATACCATATTAGTGAACAATAAAATTATTCAAAAATAATTTAAAGTTAGAAATTATTTTTCCATGACACCAAAATGTTACATTAACAACTCTATTACTCCATATAACTCTTCACAATTAAAACAGTTGTAAAGAAATAAAAAACGAATAATTAATGGAGAAGTACCAATGATGGGGTGTCAACACAAAAATAAAAAATACGGCAAGTTAAGCAGTTAGTATTCTACCTTAACTTCAATATTTCCATACACTTTTAACAATGATAAACTTAATTCATAATACGATACATATCGCCAATATCACTAATTAAATCAATTATGATTACTTAAGGATGGAATGCAACATCACTTGACAAAAAAATGTCAAAGCGATTAATACAATCTTGCTTTATCCTATGCACTATCAGACAATGAAATGTAAAGTGTAATAACACAGGACAACCATGATAACAATCCTACGAAACATCTCCTCAATGTCAGATGTTTAAACATAAAGAAAAATTGCACAATTACAAATGAAATTCTGTCTCACTCAAGCTACCTAGTGCCACAATCATACACACTCATTCAAAAAACCATTCTAGTTTCAACCTTTCATACATTACAGTAGAGCAGAAGTTAACAGTTGAGACAGGACCTTACCTGCTCCATTTTTGCCATGTGTATACGTTTTCTGTTATACCTCCAGTATGGACACTCCATCAACCTTAACTTGACCCTAACACACATACACACATTAACACACACACACACACCAACCTCCCTATTACTCGGAAAATAAAAAATTGCCCAATAACCATGTTATTTGGCTCAGATATACTATTAAAATTACATTAGGATATTTACTACTGCAGAGCAAATTTAAAGTTTCATATTATGACATTACTACAGTACAATCTAACAATCTGGAGAAATCACAATCCCTGTTTACTGTCTCTCTTAGGCCCCTACTCACAAGAAGCATTTCACTGCACAGATTTAACCTCTCATGTGTTTGTTTATAACTTCCACACTAGAAAGAACAGAATGGTATGAACCACAATGGAGATCCACCGCGAGTGATATGCACTTAATTATAATTTTTGTGGGAATTATGTAGAACTATCCAGGCAAATGCTTTAAATTTCACATTTTTAAAAGATGTGCAGGATTATTTTAAAAAATGTGCAGCTCTTACTAAAATGTGGGTACCTTTTTTAGACCTATACACAAATGTTTTACGGTAGGGTGAGCTTCCAAGAATAAACTGTAGAATTCTTTGTAAAAATATGCAGAATTGTTTTAGAACAGATGCAGGATTGTGAATAAAATTCTATATTATCTTGAAAACATGCACAAAAAGTTCAAATAAATCTGACAACCGCGATAAAATGACTAATAATATATGTTTTGAACTGTACAAATTTCCAGAAGCTATTGAACTATTATATCCAAGAAGCTTCAACTGGATCAAACGAAAAGTATCCCATTTCATCTTCACATACTAGGTGCAGCCATAGACCAGTGGCCCAGTTAAAGGGCCTGTTTGTCCTCCCTTGAGAGATACGCCCCTCTCCCTCCCCATTCTACTAACATTCCGGTGTCAGCATCTCTAAACCAGGAATAGGAATCCAACAACTTTGAAATAAAAGCCAGCTTTTCTTAAAATATTCTATCTTGGGTTTTATTGTACAGTGGTACTGGAAAAGAAAATAAACCTTGGCACGTCACAACTAGTCAGCAAAATAATATAATAAAGATACAATTATAACACTGAGAATTTCAGAACAGCATTGAAGAAAAAAATGTTAATCACAAACATCGTCAATATGAGGGCCAGCATCTAGTACCCCATTTTAAGTTTTTAACCAAATAACTGACGCCCCCAACAGAACGACGGTGTTGGAGAATGTGTGCAAGACAGAGATTGGTGGATGAGTTTGTTTCTTTTTCCATTTTTTTAAAATCAGGATTAAACTCTTAAATCTACCTTTTTTAAACTTTGCTGTTCGTCTAAGACAAGTTATAAGGGGATATAAAACATTTGACACATATTTTCGAAGCATACTGTTATGTAACAAACAAATTCATCATTTTGGCATTTTCAAAAAAGGAGAAAAAAAAGAAAAGAAAAGATGGATAAAAGAATCTCAGTAACGGGACAGCCAAAGCCTCTCAGAGCGGTTACCTGTGCAAGACTTCCTCCTTCTGGCAGTGCACACCGGAAAGTCCAGGCCCTAGCGGGGATTACTGAGTGTGTATCTTGAGGACTCTCGGGTCATGTGCTCTTGTTGGCTGTGGGTGGTGAGTACTGGATAGCAGCTGCTGGTTAGGCTTAGTTACCTATAGAACTATGCTTCTAGAAGGATTGAAGATGACTCTCCAAAAGTTCAATTCACTACCCTAAAGGAAGACTCTTGTCTGGTGCTGGGCACAGACTATGCTATTCATCTCACGAGAAGCCAATATGTTGGCTTTTGTACGCATGCAAATGCAGCATGCTAAACTTTTGAAACTTTGTCATTATTAGACCAAACACTAAAAAGGTTTATCAGACTACAGTGATCTTCTGAGTAAGACTTTGTCGTTGCAACATAATCATGATCACAGGTATGACGGTTGTCTCCAGAGCAAGACCTTAGTTTTACATCGTGTTGTTTCAACATGACCATGTTCAAGGATATGATAGTTGTCCCCAGGGCGGGGTCAAATTTCATTTCCAAGTATACTTCTGAACCATTCATTGGCAGGTCAGGCCTCAAGCAGCAATGGGGTAGTGTGAGCTCTAGTGTGGCTGCACACCAAGCATTCATTACGAGTGCCTCGATAAAGGGTGAGGTATTACGGAACTTTGTAAATACATTTACCCCGGGGTGAGGTATTTACCAAATGTGCTGAATTTGAACTATTCTGAATGTGTGTCTAAAACGGGGAAGTGCATACAGAAACAGTTTTTATCTCAGTTGTCTATGCAAGCATCTAATTTTTCCCGCAATTTTGCTGGGATTGACCCAGAATCCCGATCCCTGTGGTTACCTCTGTTTATTTATCATAATTTCATTCCAAACTCATAATCAGGGCCTAAGATGTTAAAATAGTTGTCTCTGACATTACTACTGGGATCACTGGCACATCAAACAGATGTAGTAACTTTACTGTTCAACTCTATGGCGTCATAACCATGTTTGTAGGACAGAGTGGCTCTACTATTTTCCCTGGCGGCCGCTGATTTAAGAGCTGTGGCAATATATCCTTCCAGTATGCGGTTGAAAGAGAGGCAACCCAGATTTTCCCGAATTATATTCAACTACTTCAGAGAAATTACCAGGATTTGACAGACCAGCAAGAGGCACTGGTCTAGATTTGCGAAGCACATCACACTTTGTGGCCCTTGTGACTTGGAATATATACGACGTCTTATGTACATGAGCAGATGACAGATTTCCAACTAAAGAGACAGACTAAAGATTAAAAGAAAGCTTTTCCTCTCAAAGAATGAGTCAATTTATGTAGTGAAAACTATTCTGGAAGACTTGAACCCCCAACTATTAAACCACTGGGGAAACGCCAATGTAGACACTTACCAACAAATAGACGCTGCACCCCTAGAACTGCCCATCCTGATGCCCATCAATAGTACAACGGTTCCCCTCTCCACATTACAGCCTTATGCCCAAGTCCCTCTTCCCCCTACTTCTGTACAGAACTCGGATAATCTATTGCTAGGTTTGCACGGTAATACCCACACACACATATACACTTGCCCGAAGGTCTTTAACCTTGATTACCGATGTATTGAACTCTCCAGACTACATACACCTGGGATAAACATGGGCATCTGTGGCACCCAAGGGCAGGTGTATTTTGGCATTACCTTTACTCCTTGAAACCCCTCTGCCATCCCTTACACCACAATGGCCTTCAGCTCTCCCAAAGCCAGTGGCCATTTCCAAGAGTGAGAGGCTTTCCGCGGTAAACACCGTGGAGGCGTGGGAGAAGCATTTGTGATTGGTGGCAGAGTAGTGCTTTCAGGCACGCCTGGATCGTCCTTTAAGTTGCATGGACTTCAGCTATCAGCGGGTGTCCTACCACAATATCAGGTTTCTAAGGCTGACTTTCAAGAATACGTGCTATTGAATATCTGCTAAGGCTATATCATCAAGGTAAGTATGGATTTACTATCCTTGACTCCACATTAACTTCATTTAATGAAATGGATTTTTTTTTACCTCAGTATTCTTGCATACAACCACAGCAAGAGTGCAAGCCTTCAGCTGCTACTGGACTGAGAACCTAAGCCACGCAACAGATTGTCCCAGCAGAAAACCACCAGGGCGGCTCGCGGTTAAGGGATACCACAGCGGGATGGACTCAACACTTGGTATGACTTAAAATGCTGAGTTGAACACAACAGGTTCTCTCTGGAACTGAAGGATCCAGATGCAATAGTTTAATGGTAAAAAAGCATCCTTTTCCTGACTATCATTGGAATGATGCAAGGGCAGAGCATCAAAATTCGCCTGACGGGCAACAGAAATTTGATACAGGCCTCCATTACAGGGGTTGTCGAAAAAGCCTCCTCTACAGCTGATTTAAGTGCCGAAGTGCAGAGGATTAGAAAGGGTCCAAAAAGGCTTAATTTGGTCACAGGGACAGTGTACGGTGCTCTGGAAGAATGCTATCAATCTTGAAAAGACTAACCGGGTGTACGTACAATTTGCTGATGACGGCAGCTGTTTTTGTTCTATGGGCTGGTTTGCATTTTTTGTAAGTGCTTTGTTTATTGGGTGTTAAACACTATCAAGCAAATTTGAGGACTAAACGAGTGCCTGACACCTCCATAGGCAATTTTGGTTATTGCTGGCTATAGATAGCTCCTTTAAGTTTTCCAAAAAAGCCCAAACATGGCCATGAGGCACACAATATCCTGCATGGGGGCCATTCAACAAAGCTGCAGTGTCCATCCCATGAAAGAAAGCTGAAGGAACCCAGACCCCTTCATTCAAGTTTTTTTTTTGCGATAGTGAACACTGACCGTGTGACGGGCGCTCATTGGATGGTTGGCTTTCAGGTGCTATTGCTGCCAAAAGAGGAGGCCTCTTCCCTGAGCCGTTTCAGAAATACATGGCTTTGAAACATGGTCACTCATCCCATTAAAAAAAAAAATACATAAATATTATTTATTTTTTGAACGCGGCCCACAATCACTGCCCCGCCCATGGAGCTGGGCGCCTATGTTGGCTGCGCCTGGCAGACGGCAGAACGAGAGCGCTCCGGCGCCCCATCCTAGCTTCCGACTTCCACTGGGTAATACTCAGAGTTAACAAAGGAAAATCCATCAAATTCTGATTGGTCAATGTTGCAGATGACTTCCTGGTCAGGTGGAGTGAGGACGGGTGGATGGCGGGTGAAAAACTTGTCGAAGTTCTCAGCGTTTCGGCCGCACTATGAGAGGGGAAAAAAAACTTGTGGTGGGTAGGGACAAATTAACAGAAAACGGGGTGCAAGGAAAAGGGGTGGGGACTAAATGGGATCAGAAATAGAGACATTCAGACGAAATGGATGCAGGAGCGGTAAAGGGGAGGAAGGCGGAATCATGTTAACAGAAGCATGCCAGTCAACATGACACAGTTAATGAAACAAAACAATTAAACAAAACACAACCAGTGGTGAGGGTTCATGCCGGGCGCTAGCGCATGTGCAAGGGGTTCAATGCTGTAAGGAGGGTTGTGTTTCAGTTGGGGTGTAGGTTGCGCACTGTTTGGTGATGGCCTGTTTTACGGTCCCCTCGCTCATGAGTACAGGTTGCTCAGTTGTTGTAGGGTGAAGACTTTTTGAGGGGGATCTTTACAGTATTTGAATGAACGTATAGGTTACTTGGTGCAATATTTATTTTGGTAACGGAATGTGGTACTTGGAGTCTGCACACACTGCTTTGTGTTGAGGGCTTCAGTGTGTTTTTGTTTATGCATAACACTGGTTTAAAGCTCAAGATGGTATATGGAGACCTCTGTTGGGGTTTATGGACTATGAATTATGCAGTAGGTGCCTTGTGGGTACCTTGATAACTTGCCCCACTTACCATCAAGTGTCATGTTGCTGCTCACCACAAATCTTTCCTAGTGTGCATTTATGGTCCTCCCATGGGAATCTGTGTTGTTCCACCCCTACCGTAAAAGGTTTCCAAGAGTCCTGCATAATGTTTGCTCGGAAGAATCAATCCCCGGTGCCTTTGCTACCCCGCATATCTCTACTGCTTCCCACATATATCCTGAACTCTACACACACCATCCGTGGCATGCTCAGCTCTTTGCTCAGCTCTTCCGGTTCAGTTTGGTTGTGTAGCCCACAGGATGACTGTGTCTGCTTGTTCCACCCCCTCTAGTTGCATATCATGGAGTCCCTGCTTAATGAAACTCCATGGAAATGTGGCAGGTTTGCCATTCCAGTTTGGCTTCTGTCCGGCAGTTGTCCATGAAGCCCAGAAGGTCCCCATCAAACCCTACCTCATGGATTCTCAAATGCACCCAACAATGAAGTTGCGATGAATCCATTTGTATATTCCACACCTCCCACATGGCGTCCAGCAAGGCGTATAGGGATGGGATACCCACAGGGCTGAAGGTTCAGGAGAAGGATGAAATGGTGGAGGAGGGCAGAGATGATTTTCCCGTCCATTGATGCTCAGCAGACAGTTGGAGATTGTGGGATATTTAGGTAAAATGTATAGTTCTCCCTGTCTGAGTGCCAGGCCTCTGCAGCTCACTTGCACACGAACCCATTGATCGATCACATTTGTGCTTCAAGGAATCTCTCAGCCTAAAGCACAAAAGTCTAGGGTAGCCTAGAACTCACATCACTACAGACGTCTAGGGTAGCCTAGAACTCACATCACTTAAAAAGTCTAGGGTAGCCTAGAACTCACATCACTTCAGACATCTAGGGTAGCCTAGATCTCACATCCCTTCAAAAGTCTGCGTAGCCTAGAACTCACATCACTCCAGAAGTCTAGGGTAGCATAGAACTCACATCACTCCAGAAGTCTAGGGTAGCATAGAACTCACATCACTTCAGAAGTCTAGGGTACCCTAGAACTCACATCACTCCAGAAGTCTAGGGTAGCATGGAACTCACATCACTTCAGAAGTCTAGGGTACCCTAGAACTCACATCACTTCAAAAGTCTAGGGTACCCTAGAACTCACATCACTCCAGAAGTCTAGGGTAGCATAGAACTCTCATCACTCCAGAAGTCTAGGGTAGCCTAGAACTCTCATCACTTCAGAAGTCTAGGGTAGCATAGAACTCTCATCACTCCAGAAGTCTAGGGTAGCATAGAACTCTCATCACTCCAGAAGTCTAGGGTAGCATAGAACTCACATCACTTGCTCCTTTCTTGCAAAGAGTTCAAGCCTCTCGAGGCTGGACCAGAAAGAATGGGAAATGACGGGTATTGAAGGAGGCGGGATGAGGGGTGTTCGACATGCAGTTGAGGGTGCACTCATCGAATTCCTACTAAGCCCAACAAGTTTTCTCAAGATAGCGAAAGGAGGGGGTGTCACAGCAGTCTAGGCAGAATTATTCGTGATAGGGCAAAGGAAGTCATGGCAGAGGGGCAGGATCTCTCAGATGACTGGCATGGAGCCAATCCTGAGATCTCCCCCTCTGCCAGTGAGAGCACCAATAGATTTCAATCACCCAAAGGGGAGTAAAGTATCTACTCAGCAGGCAATGTTCTGTTGCCCCTGGAACTGTGTGTTTGTGCCTGTTGCGGTACTTCAGTCTATCAATCAATCAGTAGATCTGTAGAGCGCTACTTGCCACCCGTGAGGGTATCCAGGCGCTAATCTCATGCACAATGCTTTTAGTGCCTTTTGTAAACATGTCAGAGCTTACAGGGCCCTAGTTGTAAACGTGCTGGTGGCTAGAAAGCCAAGACTAGCTGAAAATGTCACAAAACGTATGGGGGGTCCTTGGTAGCAGTGTGGCTAGCTCCCATCGGAAGGTGATACACATGAGATAGGGATTTCCTTGTTAGCCATGTGGCTAGCTCCCAGCTGAAACTGGCAAACATAGGACCGGGGCTCTTTGGCAGCTCTGTGGCTAGATCCCAGCTGCAGGTGGCAAATAGGAGATAGTGACCCCTGGCTGATATGTGGCTAAAGGCCAGCTAAAGTTGACAAACATGAGACAGGAACCCCTCCCACCCTATCTAGCTCAGAGACCAGCTAACTTGTCAGATTACATCATGGCACCTTGACAGCTGCGTGGCTAGATTAAATCTATATGGCCCCTTGGCAGTAGTGCTTAATTTGTAAAAGGTGCCAGGGCCCTTCTCGAGAGGCCCCTGCAGCTTGCACCAGCCATTGTCCCTGCCAGTGCTGCCAATGACAGTACCAACATTACTAATAACCGGTTCACTTCACACTTGTCAAGTGTGACAGTTCTGACTACTACGGGTCACCAAAAGCTGGAAGAATGGCATTGGTGGCAGATAATATCCATTTTTAACGCATTTTGAATTATTATACCCTGTCTACTTATCTCAAACTTTGATGGACAGCGCCACCATGTGGTAGACTGTCATTAGAGCCAGTGTGAGAATAAAGTGCTGGTGCCGGAAACCACTAGCTCAAATTAAGCAGTGCTTTGCAGAACTCTGCTAAGCAGCTCCTCTAAGCTCTTGTGGATGCTATGAACCTACCTGGTGCTCACAAGTAAAGATGCAGGTCTCAGGACTGGACTGAGCTTTGTTTCAGGCGAGGGGTCGGTAGAGCAGCCATCCAAGAGAGTGCACACGTGATGGCACACATATTATGCTTACTTATTTGTTTTGTATAGTACTGACTTATTGTCAAAAGTCACTTTTAGTGAACGGGAAGTGTGGGTGCCTTCCTGGTGAGTTGGGACAAGTTAAAAGACCTAAGAGAGTGTATCTACAGTATGCAAGGGGGTCGTGGTCCAGCTTCCAGAAACCATTCATAACAACTGTACACCTCTGATGTAACCTGGAATCCTTCCATGATGCTGGAATCCCATCTTCATGAATTCTGGTGGTGTTTTTGTTGTGCATTTTCAGAGGTCTGTCTCCTATTGTGCCGGCTGAAATAACGGCATTCCTTTCAATTGAATTCATTACTGATGAGGTTTGAGTCTAAATTGAAATGACTCAAAATGGTCCCAGCTAAAAACCCCATATATTTAGGATTCCACAAAAAGACCACTAAATTGGGCAGAGAATGGCGCTATCCATTACACACTTGAACGGATAGTATATGGCCAGCACTTGGGCTAAATGGGTGGTACCCGGAGTAGACATCTCAGAATCTCAGCCAATAGTCCCGAGTCCTGGGCAGGGTGTCCTAGAACCATACACAAATCACATGTTTCTTTAAAAAGGATTACCTACAACCTATTTGCTCATGCAGCAGCACACCACTCTTGTTACATATTACCTCAGAACACAAACCTGTGGGTTAATGGTCTAGAACCTAGGGCTGTATGGGTGATGACCCCTATAGAGGCATTAGGTAGTTACATTCCAAACTATGCACTGTTAGGTGTTTATTGGGAAAATATACTGGAGTAAGAAAACCAGGTTGAATGTCAGGGGCACTATACGTCAAGCACTAGAGCCTACATTACGAGTGGTCCATTAATACCAGTGTGCCCGCCTCTGAAATTACCATGGCCACAACAATGGTAAATTTGGGCTAGAATAACAGGGAAGTTTGCATGCCACTTGATATGAGGGCCTATGTGTTTTATTCAATCTGTCGGTGGATCGGATACTCCTGTAAAGTGTCAGCGCTTCGAAAAGGAGCCTCCAAGCCCCTACGTTAGCAACACACACACGTAAAATAAAATGGAATAACATATGCAACATTGTAAACTTAAAAGGTTTTTTTTCAGAACTTATTCAAATGTCAAAATCACAGATTCATTTTATTTACAGTGTTTTAAAAACCGAGGCAAACAGTAAAACACACAAATAATATCTTCTTTTAACATTATGGGCTAGCGACGCTGAAAGTACAATTGTTAATGAGCAAACCATGCAGAGAACACGTGGATATTAGACTGGCTTCCAAAGACACGTAACAAATACAAGAACAAAACAGGGACAAACAGAAGCAACCCAATGACAACCTAACCATGAGAACAATACAGTGATACGTTGCTGCCATCTTGGAATGACTGAATCACGAGACAACAGTACAGGGGTACAGATTCATCACAGAAGGACGTCTGAAAAGGATGACAAACCGGTAAACCAGCCCGACCCAAGATGGCCGAAATACATGAGGAAAATACGGAAGAGCATCACCGCCAGCCGTGATCAAAAAATGATCAGCAGAAGACAAAACAACTCAAAGTCCACTGAACAAAAAGACTGCAATAAAAGGCAGACTACTGTGACCCAAGGAGGAATTAATTTAAAAAAAGGACAGGACACTAATAGTGGAACATCTCTGCCAAGCAAGGCAACACAGCCACAAGCACGCAATACACGGATCCAACTCTTAAAACCAACGATCAACAGACGACCAGAAGACAACAAAGGAGAACAGATCTGCATTTCAATAAAAAGTGAATTGAAAGAGACCAGGGTGTAACCTCGCCACCAAGGTATCTTGTTACAATCCATTGATGGCAGAACTACACCAAGGCAAAATTAAAGTAAATACACAGTTTTCTGTAACCCAAAAAAACATCACATGGCAACATCCCAACCATTCAAGGATAGTTGAACCATGGATGGAAAATACACGAGTGAATGTCTGCAGCAGCAACAAAAAACACAAGAGATAATGAAAGTGCATCTCCTCCACCTAAGTACAGGGTAAAACTTGGAATCAGTACAAAGGTGTATTTCGGCAGGCCAAGAGTGATTGAACCAAACAAACAGGGGAATGGACCTGTAAAAGGGATATTTCACGGGAGAGTGTCTAAAATTCAAGGAAAGGAGGGCCACAAGGATAGCAAAGAAAACCAACGCACTGTCCACGAATGCCCCATCACAGGATCTGTTCATAACAGGACATCAAACTAAAAGATGGCTTTGGGTACCACTGCCACAGTCAAAAGAAAAGCAAGTAGGCAATAAAAAGGAAAACATCCTTTCAATCCAAGACAACTGGACCACAAGTGGACAAAACAAGGCCACATTGCCGCGTCTAAGTGTGACCGATGAACATGAGGTTGACAGTGCTTTATTGCGACATCCCTGGGTCACCCAAGCGACCCTGTTGCAGATCACTGATCTCTGCCATGTAAAACAAAGCGGAGTCCTACTAAAGGCAGAGTGCCTTGGAGAGCCACAAGTTACTTCAACTGTGGATGGCCAGGACAGCCGTCCACTTCAGCATCAGCAGAGTTAAAGTATGTCTGGATTGAAATCTGAGGACACTTCAATACTGAACTGCTGGTAACATACGTATGCTGAGGTAGGTCATTAAAAATAAAAAATCACTGTTCTGCCCCTGGTTCCAAAATCAAAGCGGTTTTGTGCCCCATGTCTGCTCCATCACCAGTCTGTCCTCTATGGATGCCAAGGGAGCAGCTTCTCTAATCTGGCTGCTATGAGGTGTGGGCCCTTGCATCTTCAGCTTCTCTCCTCTGGCTGCTATGAAGTGTGGGCCCCTTGCATCTTCAGCTTCCAGCTTCTCTACTCTGGCTGCTGCGGGATGTGGGCCACTTGCGCCTTCGGCCACAGGCTTCTCTACTCTGGCTGCTGCGGGATGTGGGCCCCTTGCACTTTCAGCCACCAGCTTCTCTACTCTGGCTGCTGCGAGATGTGGGCCACAGGCACCTTCATCCACCAGCTTCTCTACTCTGGCTGCTGCGGGATGTGGCCCACAGGCACCATCAGCCACCAGCTTCTCTGCTCTGGCTGCTACGGGATGTGGGCCCCTTGCACCTTCAGCCACCAGCTTCTCTGCTCTGGATGCTACGGGATGTGAGCCCCAGGCACCTTCAGCCACCAGCTTCTCTGCTCTGGCTGCTGCGGGATGTGGGCTCCTTGCACCTTCAGTCGCCAGCTTCTCTGCTCTGGCTGATGTGGGCCCCTTGCACCTTCATCCGCCAGCTTCTCTGCTCTGGCTACTACGGGATATGGGCCCCTTGCACCTTCAGCCACCAGCTTCTCTGCTCTGGCTGCTGCGGGATGTGGCCCACAGGCACCTTCAGCCACCAGCTTCTCTGCTCTGGCTGCTGCGGGATGTGGCCCACAGGCACCTTCAGCCACCAGCTTCTCTACTCTGGCTTCTGCTGGATGTGGCCCACAGGCACCATCAGCTTCTGTGCTCTGGCTGCTACGGGATGTGGGCCACAGGCGCCTTCATACACCAGCTTCTCTACTCTGGCTGCTACAGGATGTGGGCCCCTTGCACCTTCTGCTGCCAGCCTCTCCTTTCTGCGTACGAAGGGATGTGGGGCCCTTGCGCCATAAGCCAGGAGCTCCTCTGCTCTGGCTGCTGCGGGATGTGGGCCACAGGCACCTTCAGCCACCTGCTTCTCTGCTTTGGCTGCTAAGGGATGTGGGCCACAGGCACCTTCAGCCACCTGCTTCTCTGCTCTGGCTGCTAACGGATGTGGGCCCCTTGCACCTTCGGCCATCAGCTTCTCTGCTCTGGCTGCTAAGGGATGTGAGCCACAGGCACCTTCAGCCACCAGCTTCTCTGCACTGGCTGCTGCGGGATGTGGGCCCCTTGCACCTTCAGCCGCCAACTTCTCTGCTCTGGCTGCTATGAGATGTGGGCCCCTTGCACCTTCAGTCACCAGCTTCTCTGCTCTGGCTGCTGCGGGATGTGGCCCACAGGCATCTTCAGCCACCAGCTTCTCTACTCTGGCTGCTGCTGGATGTGGCCCACAGGCACCATCAGCCACCAGCTTCTCTGCACTGGCTGCTGCGGGATGTGGGCCCCTTGCACTTTCAGCCACCAGCTTCTATACTCTGGCTGCTGCGGGATGTGGGCCACAGGCACCTTCATCCACCAGCTTCTCTATTCTGGCTGCTGCGGGATGTGGCCCACAGGCACCATCAGCCACCAGCTTCTCTGCTCTGGCTGCTACGGGATGTGGGCCCCTTGCACCTTCAGCCGCCAGCTTCTCTGCTCTGGCTGCTACGGGATGTGGGACCCTTGCACCTTCAGCCACCGCCTTCTCTGCTCTAGATGCTACGGGATGTGAGCCCCAGGCACCTTCAGCCACCAACTTCTCTGCTCTGGCTGCTGCGGGATGTGGGCCCTTTGCACCTTCAGTCACCAGCTTCTCTGCTCTGGCTGATGTGGGCCCCTTGCACCTTCATCTGCCAGCTTCTCTGCTCTGGCTACTACAGGATATGGGCCCCTTGCACCTTCAGCCACCAGCTTCTCTGCTCTGGCTGCTGCGGGATGTGGCCCACAGGCACCTTCAGCCACCAGCTTCTCTGCTCTGGTTGCTGCGGGATGTGGGCCACAGGCACCTTCAGCCACCAGCTTCTCTACTCTGGCTGTTGCTGGATGTGGCCCACAGGCACCATCAGCTTCTGTGCTCTGGCTGCTACGGGATGTGGGCCACAGGCGCCTTCATCCACCAGCTTCTCTACTCTGGCTGCTACAGGATGTGGGCCCCTTGCGCCTTCTGCTGCCAGCCTCTCCTCTCTGCGTACCAAGGGATGTGGGGCCCTTGCGCCATAAGCCAGCAGCTCCTCTGCTCTGGCTGCTGCGGGATGTGGGCCACAGGCACCTTCAGCCACCAGCTTCTCTGCTCTGGCTGCTGCGGGATGTGGCCCCTTGCACCTTCTGTCGCCAGCTTCTCTGCTCTGGCTAATGTGGGCCCCTTGCACCTTCAGTCACCAGCTTCTCTGCTCTGGCTGCTGCGGGGTGTGTGCCCCTTGCACCTTCAGCCGCCAGCTTCTCTGCTCTGGCTGCTACGGGATGTGGGCCCCTTGCACCTTCAGCCATCAGCTTCTCTGCTCTGGCTGTTGTGGTATGTGGCCCACAGACACCTTCAGCCACCAGCTTCTCTGTTTGGCTGCTTCGGGATGTGGGCCCCTTGCACCTTCAGTCACCAGCTTCTCTGCTCTGGCTGATGTGGGCCCCTTGCACCTTCAGCCGCCAGCTTCTCTGGCTGCCACGGGATGTGGGCCCCTTGCACCTTCAGTCACCAGCTTCTCTGCTCTGGCTGCTGCTGGAGAGGCCCACAGACACCACCAGCTTCTCTGCTCTGGCTGCTACAGGATGTGGGCCCCTTGCACCTTCTGCCGCCAGCCTCTCCTCTCTGGGTACCAACGGATGTGGGGCCCTTGCGCCATAAGCCAGTAGGTCCTCTGCTCTAGCTGCTCCGGGGTGTGGGCCACGTGCACGTTCAGCCACCATCTTCTCTGCTCTGGCTGCTGCAGGATGTGTCCCACAGGCACCATCAGCCACCAGCTTCTCTGCTCTGGCTGCTACAGGATGTGGTGCCTTTGCACCTTCAGCCACCAGCTTCTCTGCTCTGGCTGCTACGGGATGTGGGCCCCTTGCACCTTCAGCCACCAGCTTCTCTGCTCTGGCTGATGTGGGCCACAGGCACCTTC
Organism: Triturus cristatus; assembly: GCF_964204655.1. Classification (NCBI taxonomy): domain Eukaryota; kingdom Metazoa; phylum Chordata; class Amphibia; order Caudata; family Salamandridae; genus Triturus; species Triturus cristatus. The sequence continues at coordinate 1,139,255,311 of NC_140593.1, read as the reverse complement.
ATCCACCAGCTTCTCTACTCTGGCTCCTACAGGATGTGGGCTCCTTGCACCTTCTGCCACCAGCCTCTCCTCTCTGGGTACCAAGGGATGTGGGGCCCTTGCGCCATAAGCCAGCAGCTCCTCTGCTCTGGCTGCTCCGGGGTGTGGGCCACGTGTACCTTCAGCCACCAGCTTCTCTGCTATGGCTGCTACAGGATGTGGGCCCCTTGCACCTTCAGCTTCTCTGCTCTGGCTGCTATGGGATGTGGGCCCCTTGCACCTTCAGCCACCAGCTTCTCTGCTCTGGCTGCTACGGGATGTGGGCCCCTTGCACCTTCAGCCAAAAGCTTCTCTGCTCTGGCTGATGTGGGCCACAGGCACCTTCATCCACCAGCTTCTCTACTCTGGCTCCTACAGGATGTGGGGCCCTTGCACCCTCAGCCACCAGCTTCTCTGCTCTGGCTGCTACGGGATGTGGGCCCCTTGCACCTTCAGCCACCAGCTTCTCTGCTCTGGCTGATGTGGGCCACAGGCACCTTCATCCACCAGCTTCTCTACTCTGGCTCCTACAGGATGTGGGCCTCTTGCAACTTCGGCCACCGGCCTCTCCTCTCTGGGTACCAAGGGATGTGGGGGCCTTGCGCCTTACCTCAGCAGCCTATCAGCGCCAAGTAATGTTGTGCCCCATGACCAGCAGGTTCTCCTCTGCGAGTGCAAAGGGATGTTGCCTCCTATCATACTTCAGTCACTACCTCTCTGCTTTAGTGCCAAGACATGTTGTGACCACACCCTTCAAACCAACAGCTTCTCAGCTCTGAGTTCTAAGCTCTAATGGGCTACCAGCGTTTCCGCTTTGGGTATCAAGTGATGTTATGTCCTGTAGTTCTTTAACCACCACCCTCTCATCTCTGGGTCCCATGATATGTGTGCCCCATTGCCCTTTAACCAATAGGGTCTCCTCTGTGAGTGCTGAGGTATCATATGCCCCATAGCCCTTTAACCAATAGGGCCTCCTCTGTGGGTGTCAAGGGATTATGTGGCCCACATCCCTTTAGTCATCAGGTTCTGCTCTGGGTACCACAGGATGCTGTCCTCTATGACGCTACAGCCATCATCTTGTTCTCTCTGGTTCTGGGAGGCGTTGGTTCCAGGCTCCTTCAACCACCGGCCCTTCCTTTCCTGAACTGGTGTAAGCTGTAGATGTGCACCGTGTCCATCAGTCACCAGCCTCTCGTCCACACAGGAGGTGTCATGGGGTGTCTTGCTCCGCGCTCCCTCGGTCACCGGCCTCTCCTGCATGGCTGTCTGTTCCATGCCCCTCCCGTTTGTGGCTCCTGCCCGATGAGCTCACAGAGTAGCACCTGAGTTCACATACTGAACCAATTTGAAGGTGCGGTTTTGAAACATGTTATATTTTGCTGCGACTTCGGAGAAACAATCAAGTTATGCACTCCAAATTATGAAAAATTCTAAATGAGGAAAGGTGTTTCATTATCAGCCCGTGTATTTTCCTAGTTGTTTAAGCCCGTTCCCAGGAGTGAGGAGAAACACTGCCATCTCCCCAGCTGCATCCTGTGACCACCATAGGCTGTGAGCCCCGCTAGCCCTTCTGGGCAGGGTCCTCACACTCGGGGCGAGCCGAGCCTGAGAGGAAACACGAGAGATACCTTCAGACCCCTTGCTCTGGAAGCATGGGACTCTCTGTCCCAGCCCTTCAGGCCTTCCAGCATTTCTGGCTGTCATCAAACATCCTACTATGTCTTTGTGCGCATCTGCGGGCATCCGGAGTTTCTAAACCAAGCTGCTGAATTGGAAACTGAACTTGCTTGGCGCTAAGGATGGTCAAAAGTAGATTTGGTCCCAAAACTAAGGCCAAAAGTGTCACCTACCACCGAAGGCACCTCAGACCGAGGCTGGACCCTACTCTCTGCTTTTGCACGAGAATGGCCGATGGGTGCACAGAGTGTGTGTATCTACTTTGATCACTAGTTAAATGCCCCTCTGTTGCCAATAATTAGAAAACCCTCCTTCTAGTGCCTACTTCAGCATGCCCACCTCCACATGTGTGCCCTGAGATTTCATCTCAGTGGACGAGTTTGAACTCTTCGGCGAAACCTTTTAATTGTTGGGACCTTTTCCGTCCTCTGTCGAATGCTGAACTGCGATGAGGCCTTCCAGAAGCTGGGGTCCTCCATAGAAACCTGCATTCTCTTTCTGACCTCAGCTGGACTAGGGGAGCGCAGAAGGCTTGGGCTGAGGGAGCTCCTGCCTGCTGCTGAGGCAGACCGCGATTGCTTTCTAGGAACACCAGAACAGGCTGTTAGGGTTGCGGTACTGGCCACCACATGGTTTCCTCAGTCCTTCTTCTCTTTCTGAGGAGCTGGCCTCTCTGGCTCCGCGTAAGGGTATGTTACTGTTCTCTACAGGCTAGGTGAGGTATAGAAAGGCTTCCCCTAAAACTGACTGTGCCCCTGGCTCTCATAAGACTCTTCTTCCATTGCAATGATGCCCCTAATGTAGAGGTGTCCAATGCATGTCTAGAAGAGCTGCATCTATGGCAGATGTTTAGGGCAGCAACTGAATATGGAAGAGGCTGGCACCCTCCTCACAAAATGTCTTTCACCGAGATGGCCTGCCTCGCTTCATCTCCTGGGACCCTGGTTCAATAGCCCAGAGACCCCTAAGCAAGTATAATGTCACACCAGATTGGTGAAGTGTCACAAGAGTGACTGGATCCTGAGCTAGGCAAGTTGGGATCTCTGGCAAGACCTCCCCAAAAGCCAAGATGTGGAAATCCCCTCCATACATGGTTTGTTCCCCCAAACTGCTACACGTCAACATAGCATGCAGTATATAACGTCTCTCGACCAGAAATAGCGTCCTCTCGGCGCTCATTAGCATCGCCACAAAACGTATGCTTCCCCAGAAGGAGTACCTGCCCCTTCCCCCCACAGCCGGCACCTCCCCCATCCCCACCGTATTTAACTTTTCACTGCGGAGAAAACAGATTGTGCATTTTTTATAAACTTAACCAGGGACTGGGGCGCTTCAATAATTCATGCCCGCTGTAATCTTGTAAACTGTCAAAGGTTCTTAGCTTCCTGTGCGCACCGAGAAATGGGCCGCGGAGAGCCAGGTGCAACGAAGGTGCATGCACTGCCCCTGTGCCACGTGGGCCACATGAAGTGCGGGGGATGCCAGTGCCAGGCACGCATAGCCCACTGCGAGAAGGCAGGGGTCGTTACCTGTCGCCCTCTTGCGGCAGCCCCGGAAGCTGTGAAAACACAGGACAGGAAACTTTAGGCTGCAGAGGTCAATTAATGCGACCTGTTTATGCGCCGAGGGCCCGTGTGCATCACCCTAGTTTAACCGAATGCCAACAAATGAAAGCGCGTACAACCCCGAGGTCCCCTTGCAGCTGGAGGCTCAGCGGAAATGGCCGCCCATGCCCACTCGGTGGCCCTGGCGGCCTGTGTGTATCCCTGATTGGCTGACAGGCTGACAGGCTGCGGCGTTCTATAGCACGTGCCCTCATTCCAAGTTAAAGGGCCAGATAATGTCCGATCATTTTTTACCACACCCCTAGCAGTTTCCCCCTGATAAGATTCCACTTAATCTGGTAGGAAGTAATCTGGGGAACAGCAGGTGGGGTGGGCGGCAAGATAAGGAGAATTCAATGTTGTGCCCGATTTTAATCAGATTATGAGTTAGCGGGTAAATATCTCGCTCTGGGGTGATGGCATTCACCCCACGGTCTTTTCGGATGAATGTGTAATGAGAGCCTGGCCGGGTGCCTTGGATTGGTTTTTAAAACACTGCATGGCTAGCAGCACAAACCACTGAAGCCAGAGTCATCAAGCAGTAACGAAGCCGGTGGGCAGTCCATAAACAGTACCGAGCTGTGCGCGTGACGAGCGGATGGAGCGAAGGCTAACTGCAGGGCAGACGCTGGGGTACTCTCAGGTAGACAGTGCCTACCCACTATTTTTACAGGGCGAATACCCCCCCCCCCCCCCCCACTCCCACCCCTCCACCCGCTAAGAAGTTGGGCCCCAGACACCAGGACACTTTCTGCAGCGCCTGCTCTGTTGACTGCTTTCCACCAAGCAACAACATGCAGGCGAGGAGGCGCTTTTTAAAAGGTAGCCCCCCCCCCCCCCTCCAGCTGGGCCCAAAACAAAGGGCTGATATAAAGGCTAACAGCTCTCCTTTGTGCTCACAATGCTGTCTGGGAGACAGACAGCTTGTTACTGCTTCCCAAACAACAGAAACTACGACTTGGAGGGACGTTTTCGGCTTTGTTCAAACCCTGTATACAAGAGAATGCAATGTCAGCTGTATTAGACGGTGTGTGTATTTACACGAATGGCCATTAAAATGCCCCTTTTGTGTATTTCTTTTTTACAGATGCCACTTTCTGTGATGTCATTTCCTGTGATGCAACATGGGATGTCAACCACAGTGACGTCACAAGCCGTGATGTCACTCGCATACTGTCTAATTTAGTTAGTCCCCTCATTTAAATTTTTTTAAAAAACGTGGCCTGGCTAACACATGTCTAAGGGTTGATAGAGGGAAGTGGGGAGAGAGAAGGAAGCCCCACTCCTTACCCTACCCAGGGGGGCTGCAGGCCTGGGAGCAAAGCAGAGCTCTGGGGGCTTCGCAAGCCAATGAGTCAAAGGAAGGCCCCGGATTGGATACAGCTGGACTGCCTCAGGTCACACTCTGAGGCTGCGGATAACCGGGAGCCTCGGGCCACACTCTGGGGCCACGGACTGCCCTGGGTGATCCCCAGCCCCCCCACCCACCTCTGGTATATCCATGGAGTCAGACACCGGCCCGTGAGAGGGAAGAACGAGACGAAAATGCAGCCTGTGCAAAAGGACTCCACATTGCTTGCACCTAGAAAAGGGGCGTGCAAAGTGTTTTCCTCACAATAAAACCACACACGACGGGCATTCAGTGACAAATCAGGGCTCTGCGATGCTCTTAATACTGCATGCTCTGCCCTTGTAACACTTTGTACAAAAGTGTAATTTGTCGAACCTTTCCGGTTTGAGTGTGAGGTCACTAGAGGGTAAAACCTCACAAGGTGTGCGCTCGTGCACAAAACACTGACCTTTAACCTTCCATCTCCATATACTGAGAACAGACCTTAAAGTGAAAGAGTGGAAATTAAACTGTTTTGTTATTTGGGGCAAGTTTTATTGTATGAGTTAAAGTGAGGAGGGGGGGGGGGAGAAACTAGGCTTTGGTTTAGCAGCGGGTGGAAGGCAGTTCCTTGAAGTCCAGAGATGAGCAATTAGGCACACCCAGGCCGACGGAATAAACCCATCACAACCCTAACACGGAGTGACAGATCAAAAGGAAGACAGGACATGTACCGAAGCAAAGTTCAGAAGGAGTAAAAGGCCAGATAAATGGCGCACAGGGGAGCGCCATGCCAGATTTTAAAGATAACTACATTTATCTAAATGGGGGTGATATACTAAAAATCTGGCACGAATACGGCCCTCCCGGGCCGACTTTGGACAACCCCGACTTACAGCAAAGGCCAACTGGCTGCAAAGTTCCACATACTGCCCTTCACTGAGCCCCTTAGCATCAACCAGCAGGCCGATGAGGACCCAACGGCATGACAAGAGGCCGACTATGAGATGTCATCGGGGATCAGGGATATGGGATATCACTTCTGCAATCCCTACTCTTTTGACGAATTGACACCTATTCTAAGCCGGACACTATTATGACCCAAGGGGGACAAGTTGACGACCATGGCCTAGGTGTGGCCCACGACCACCGATGTAAGCTTGTATTTCTGCTCAGTGGAGTCTTACCCCGTACAGGGCAGATCCTAGGGAAAGGGAATTGGGACGAGCAAAATGGAAGAACGGGTTGGCCACCAGTAGACGAAGGTCTAGGAATCTTGTCTCACGGGTTCCCCTACAAAAGGCTGCAGCTGCCAGGCAGGCAAATCGGTCTGATTTATGAGCCGCCAAACAAAAAGCAGCACGCGCCATCTTAGGATCAATTTCTAGAGGACTTGGAAAATGCACAAAGACCTTTCTGCGCAGATGATTTATTCCAGCGCCCGAGAGGAGGCTGCAGAGTTTGACCAGGGCGCGCGGGCCTTCCACAGTTTGTTGGCGGGAGCAGCGTTATTGGATTACCAAGGCGGCAACAGTGCGGAAGATCTGAAGAACGTGACGCGCTATGTGTAAGTAAAGGATAATTGGATCACAAACAACACTAATTATCTCCATTAAAAGAAAAAAAACAAGTGTAAATAAACTTGGCGGGGTGACGGAGGGAACATGCTCAGGATTGGTATGCAGAGACGGAGCGGAGGAGCTGTAACGCAGACACCCAATGTCAAAACAGAGGACGCAGAAAGGCGCGCGCTGCAATGAGGCGCTCAAAACTGCCATGTTCCAATCACCCAGACAAAGGTTAATCAGGCGGAAGAGAGAGGAGGCGCAGCGGGGTACCAGGCATGGCGGCGTCTCAGCTTAGAACACGTCAGAGACAAGGCAGTGTTGCCCTTCCAGCCTAGTGCTTTAGTAATGGGACCCTAGGTCTAAAAGCAACCAGAGAACTGTTAACACCGCCAGGGAAACTACCTGGCAACTATAGACACAACATGAGCACCACAACAAGAGCCAATGCCACAAGCACTACCGGTGGAGCTCCCACTATTCACACCAGCAGGAGAGCTACATAGCAAAAGTAACTAGAGATGCTGCAGCCACCAGGGTTGCTAGAGTGTTAGCACCATCAGGAGAACCAAATCCGCAAACTCTACCAAGTGAGCCAGACAATATAACCAGTCCCACCCAGGAAGTTAAAACCACTAATGCCACCAGGAGAGCCAGACAACACATCTAGAGCAACCAGGGAAGTCAAAGCACCAAGAGGAGAGCTCTGGAAATTACCACCACCAGGTGAACAAAACATCAGAGTCAAATCCACAAACACTATCATCACAGAGTCAGTCGACAACTCTAGACCCACCTGGGAAGTCAGAGCCACAAACACCACCACAAAAGGCAATGCCACAAACACCAACAGGGAAGTTTAAGCCACTACCAACACCAGGGCGAACCAGCCAACAGCACTAGTGAAGCCCAAACCATGCGAATCAGAAACACTAAAACCACCACGGAAACCCAAGCCACCAACTCTGCCAGTGGATTCAACTCCATGAGCACGTACAGAGGAGCCTGCATTCTTAACGCAAGGGTAACTGTCCACATGGGTAAGAAGAGATGCTAAATTAAATTGGATTAATCGCGCACAACCGGGATTTGTAGCGAGTTACTTGAGGTTTGGTGTGTACTCCAGTCCAGTACACAAGTAAAGAAATGAACAGCGTTCTCTATTATAGGGAACGTCCCGGAGGGTGTTTAAACTGTTTTTGACCAACGTTGTGTAAGTAAGTTAGTCAAACCATCATCATAGCTTAATTCATATTGATTTTCAATCTTCAGATGAATTCATCTTGATGCAACCATGTTTCACATCAATTATTTGCGGTTTTTACTCCTTTATGCTCCAATGCATTTCGGGTCTGAAACCCTTCATCAGAGATCAACGTCCAGAGTGTCAGTGAATCGCGTCCTACGTTTGGTAAACAAACGTAGGACGCGATTCACTGACACTCTATAGGGACGTTCCCTATATTAGAGAACGCTGTTCATAAGAAGAGATACTGACATCAGCAGGGAGACCAAAGCCGCCAGCACTCCGAACAGAGTTTATGTCAATAGCACTGCCCAGGGAGTCGAGACACTAGTACCCCGGTTGGGGCAGGGGGGAGTTTGGGGGGCAAAGGCTACTACCATTATCACAGGGACCAGGGTTAGTAACATACCAAAAGGTGTTGAACTTAAGAGCAAAGCCCCACCAGCAAATTCAAAGCTATTAACCCCACCAGGGGAGTAAAAGCTATCCACCCCACATTAGAAATATAAATGACTAATATACCAAGTCTAAGGTACCAGTAAGGTACCATTAGTGCCAGTCAATATCAGGCTGATGTACCAACACAAGTTGGAGAGTGCGAGTTACCTCCAGAGGAGCCTGAAACACCAACACAACCAGTAGAGTCAGAGGAAGCATCAGAGGAGAGTCAGAAACCACAAGCAGCTTGGCAGCCTTAGATACCAGTAGAGGTACCCGAGGCGACACTCAGCACTGGTGGAGAGTGAGGCGGGGCTAGCAGGGGAACCTGGCCAGCATCAGAGCAGGCTGTGTTACCACTAGCATTGGGAGAGCCACTTCCAGGGGAGCTTGAGGAGGCATCAGAGGAGCTGGAGTGTCAATAGCAGCAGGCAGGCCTAAGAGCCACTACGAGGGGAGTCGGAGGAAGTGTCTGAGCAGCCAGAGGTATCACCGGAACCAGGAATAATGTCATTCCCACTGGAGCCCCACACACCACCAGTACCAACCAGCTCAAAATACCATCAACAGCAGTGGTGTTCAAGCCAACATCAGCTCCATCAGTAAAACCTAAAGTTAAACAACCATGAACACTCAAGCTACCATCAATCATGAATACCTGATGCATTATCAACACCAGCAGGATCTCAAAGTACAACATTAGCACTGCAGCAAAGTGTGATTCCACCATTACACAGAGCATTAACAGCAATATCCGAACAATCTTCAGGAATAACAACATACATTTGGTCAGAAGCGGAATAATTAACAACCATCTTTGGATGCTAAATGTACTGAAGTCGAAACAGGGACAGCGAGGACATCAGAAATACACTGGTTGCTAGATGAATCAACGTTCACCTCAGAGATGGCAACAGACCCGGAAGGCGATGTGTGCTATTCATTTCAGGCATTCTTGATAAGTCAGATCTGCAAAGAGATCAAAGGAAGCCAAGAAGATGCCAGTACCGGTAACAAGACGAGAATCTTTGAGAACCCACAGCTCATCCAATGATCACGCAGCAGCAAAGGAACCAGCGCTACTCTCAACACCAAGGGCAATGGAAAGTCCCACTGGCAATGGAGGTAGAGGGAAAGTGCAAGACAGTGTCAGTGATTGTGTTATGGCCCATGCACACTGCTAGTGTTTATGACTCTATGCAGCCAAGCACAATTGACGTACCCAGAAGCATTACACAGCACTACAAATGCTCTGTCTGGGTTTTCCAGCGGAGCACCATATACCACTGGGCACAGAATGTGGAGAGCATGCCAGACATTCAGTCCTTCTACGTAGAACTTGCTGTGCAGCGTTATGACTGCATGACCCCATGGGATTGACTGTTTCCCACCCACTGCTCAGACAACAGCACCCAGAAACCACACCAAACCCAACTAAAAGAAAAGAAAGATGAGAGAATTCCATCACCGAGCAGAAGTAAAGTAGAGCAAGGGGTTCACCCTCACTGCACATGGCTGATAAACAATGCCTGGCTGTGCCCCTGGTGCAAGAGACAGGGGCGGTCGCACGGCTCCCATACCCAATAGGCATAGTGATGCCCGGGCAGAGAGGAGCATATACCTTGGATTACTCAAAATATTATCAGTGTTGGGGCTGCCAGAAACACCATTGGTCCTGGGGGTGTGATGAACACAAGAAGTACCATCAGAGCAGACAGCACTCCAAAGAAAACAGCATCTTTGGGACGTTCCAGCTAAGGTGCTCAAATTATGATAAGACTGGCAGGCACATTTGGTATAACAGAGCCACCATTTCGAGGTACTCCGATGATGGTGTGTGCAGAATACTTGTTCCAACATACCTACTGCACAATTGCAAAAATCTTTATGGAAGAACATATTTTTCGTGAGCAGAAAAACCCTACCCAGACCCCAGAAATGTTCATAAACTGGCACACGTAGTCAGGAATGGAAGATGTCCAGGATACCTGGTGGCGCAGAAAGACATACAAAGGTCCCCTCAACAAACAGGCTAACATAAATCACAAACATACGAAGAGGTAACACATGTACAACATATATAAGATTTCACACATAGATACATTAAATGTCACAGAATGTGTACATTGACAATGTGTTTGTTATAAAACCCACAGTTTTGATAAGGAACTGTATCCAAAACCTGTCAATGATCCTTGATACAAATAGTAGTTACTTGTGAGGATTTTTCACCTCATACGTTTCCAAAATAACTGAAACTGAATTCTCCCCTCGCGAGTAGGACCATGAAAAGCTTCTCAAAGAGCACAACAGTGTTCATGGAACTCATCCTCTTCTATAGGGAATGGGTTACCTGTAGTCTGATCTAGACACTTCACAAGAGAAAATTCACGCCCCTAAAAGAAAAGATCAACAAAGGTGTAAGCCCAGCGAGGTGGCGTGAGCTACTTTGGAGATTAAGCTTCGGGTACAAAGAGGTTCAGTACTACATCGGCTCCTAGTTAACCCTGGGCGTAGTTCGCGTAGTTGCGCTACGCTACATGGAGTGCACTATGCACTACGTCGCGCTACGCGTAGCTACGCGAACTGTGTAGTGCGTTAGGGAAATGCTGCTCGCAATGATTGCACAGTGACGGATGCTTGTCCACACTGTGCAATCATTGCGAACGGCATCATGCACAGTGCAAGCGGTCATTTTCTGCCGCTCAATTAGATTTGTACTCGAGCGGCAGCTTTCTCAACGCGGACTGGTAGTTTCTCATCGCGAGCGGTTGCCAGAATACGTGACCACTCGCAATAAGAAACCTGACTTCCCCACGTTGAGAATCTCGCCGGGAGTTTTTTTTTCCATGCTCGCGATCGGCAACTTGATGTTGCCAATCGCGAACGAGGAAAAAGTCTCGCCGGGATGTTGATTTTGCTCGCTCGCAGTCGCCAACTTGACGTTGAGGACCGCAAGCGAGCAAAAAATGCCCGCTACGCGTTTTTGCACTGTGCTACGTGCAATTTGCGTAGCACGTAGTTGCACTCGCTATGCACACTCCGCAAGCGTAGCGTAGTTTTCCGCCCAGGGTTGCTCCTAGTCCTCCTTCGTGATGCCCTTTAAAGGGATGCCAAATACAGACATTGACTTACTTCCACAGTGTGATCCTCTGGAAGAGGCAGAAAGGGCCTTGGTGGGGGGGTGGGCCTTTGAGAGTGGCCATGACTTTGGAGCTCCAAAACTGCTTGAGCAGCCGCCAAGCAGAGGCCAGCACTTCAGCACATGGCCCACCTTTGAGAGGACCACAAGGAAAGGCCCTGATGGCTGCTTCTCATGTGCCATGAAGAATGAAAACCCAGTGTAGATGTTGTGAATATAGAGCATCCACCATTGAGCTGCAAACCCATTCTATTTAATGGATTCCACAACCTTACTATGCACCATGTGACAATGTCTCTTCACCCCGAGACCGTGGGACAAGTGCTGACACTGAATGACACACGGTGATACAGTGAGAATTGGCAGCTATGCACATATGCAATAGGATCAAGCAGGGACATTTGCAAGGAGAGGTGATGTGATGCAGAACAGCCTTACTGACCCAGGCGTGGAACTAGAAGTGAGAAAAGACAAGAGCTCATCAATGTGGTGGCAACACAATATATCCTTGCCGAATATATGCTTAGATGAGTGACTACCGGCTTCACAGGACAGGAAGAGCGGCCCACACAGCGTTTTGAACAGGCAACTTCCTCCGACGTAGATCAAATACATTTACAGAAGGCAGCAGGCGTGTAAAATGTCTCAGTAAACAGCTCAGATATATTTACCTTTACTTCTGCTTTGTATCACGCTGCTGGAGTGGCAAACTCCGACCACTCCTGGTCCCTATCTCCCAAGGAAGAGGCTCTGTTTTATAGCTAGTTCCTGCTAGCACAATTCCAGGGTAAGGATTTTCAAAGGGCCCTGGTGCCCCCCTGTGGCCATGTGTGGTGGCGCTGTGAGGCAGCTGCCTGGAACAGTCATTCTCTAGCCACGGCACTGTGTCTGCAAATGTCCACCCAAGAGTTTAAAAACTGGGGTGAAGATTTCGGATGAGGTTCAATCTCCTGGTGCACAATCCTAGGCATCACCGTGGATGCATTACGTGATTTTTGATTCTTCCGAGGAACAGAGATGCTACAGTCAGCTCTCTGGGACTAGTAAGAATATCATGTGCCCTATTTTGTTAACAGTAGGGTCTACATAAATGTGTTTCTACACATATTGAAGAGATCAGGCCAAGCCTAGAATCCGTGCTTCTTAAAAGGAGTACAATGGTTTTGGTCTCTGTAGAGCACCAGGTTACGGGATCATCTAGGGGAGAGGTAGATCACCTCCCTTCGGGGGAAAAGCAGCAAAGTAGCATTAATGTTGGTAAAGGTCCGGGTGTTGATTGAAGGATGTGAGTGCATCACCAGCCGACGTACTGAGGGTTCAAATATTTCATAGTTCATTCAGTGCATAAGATCATGCTGTGATTTCTGAACATAAATCACATTCAGGCATGTCACTGCAATGTTGGACACCTCTCTACACTGGGTATTATCTGTTCAAAAGATGGTGAATACTCAAAACACACAATAATGCTGACACGGGAAGCAAGCATCATAAAACAGAAGATGATACTGGCCAGTTTCAGGCAAATGGAATCACCAGAGCCAGCTGCTGAAACACTGTAAATAAACGGGTTCCATGTAATCGAAGGCCACATGGACAGCGGTGATGTTTAAAAGCCAGAGCCAAGAAAGACTTTGACAATCCGGTTCCATGAGAACAGTCGGAACCAATGGTTATAGTACTGTATTTGGCTGCTATCAATATTTGGTCTCTAGGGTCATAGATGAAGTGATGTTTACAACAGTGCCTGGATCTTCTCTCAGCAGCCCAGTCCATTCCCTTTGTTTTCTGCAATTTAACTCTCTCGCCATGTGTTTAGCGATATCCTAAGATCAGGGTATCAACACTTCTCTGCAAACTGCACGGCCATCATTGAATTGTCATCAATTCGGCTAGAAGTTTTTGGAATCACAATAGTAAAACTATTGAATTCCTCCTACAATTACTCGTGTTGGCTAAGTTATTGACCGATATACTAAATATTGATGATCTATGGCGCTGCCAGTTTTTGGTTAAAATAACACTACTTTAAAGTACAATCAGCTATCTGAAATAGGATTTAAAATAGGTCAGCAAGATCAGAGTAAAAACAAATATCTCACTGTTAGTGTGTGACTGCTTGGAGATGATTGACATATTCCCAATGAACATTATGTGCTTAGGATCATCCATGCTTGGGGACCACCTTTCAAGATGGAGTCCCCACCGTCAACTCTTCCTTAGTTCTCCATTCTCCGCTTGATAGATCTTTATGAAAGAAAGCGAGCAAGTCTGTGTTTACTTGTCTAAGCATGGGCGAAGCCTTCGTGTGAAGGACTGTGGAACACCGAAAATATGCGCACAAGTGGAGATCAGGACATTCTTCTACCAAGGGAGCTACGATACGTACAATTTTAGAGCCAACGGCAACACTAAAGCTCAGCTCAACTTTATTGAAATAAGGAATAATAAATTGTTTTCTGATCTAAAAAGATAATGTTTGGACCCCCTCATATTATTCATTTCTAAGAAAAACCTCATTATATCAAGATTGATCAATTATCCAGCCTGGATTTAAAAACAAGGATGCATCTCCTAAAGTCTATTTCCTGCAAACGTTATCACCGTCAAAAATACTTTGAGAACCGCAATTGGAAATTTGTGCTTCCAGATCCACTGTCGGCCCACATTAAAATGATGTGTCCATGAACACTGCTTATTCCCAATCAGCTATGCAGAATCCAGCAGGCCTCCTGCGGATCAGCGTGGGTTGTGCCGTTAATACCATATCTCCTTGTGCTCAGAGAACAGCCGCAGGGTCCTCATCGCAAGCAGCAGAACTCCGGGGTTTACATTTTTAGACAAAATGTTAGAGAATGCCATACTGAGTGGAACAAACATATATAGCAACATACAACAAAGAGGAATTCTGTACAAAGACATGAGCACACATGTGGACAGAGACAGGAAGAGAAAGAGCACTCACAGCCTTTGGCTTGTATGGGGGCTGAACTTCTTTGTTCGTGAGTTTTTCCCAGTCGATAAATCGGAAGAACGCGTGCTCCTTGATGTCCCGCTCGCCTTCTGGACCACAGCCCAGCCGCTTACCAGGGTGCTTGGTCATGAGCTGCAAGGGTAAGAGATGGAGAAGACATCATTGTATGAGGTACGAGTCAAGTCGTCTGTGAAAGCGGACGTTTGGCAGACTATCCAAGAAGCGATGCCCAGTCCATGATACTTGGGTAGCAGTGAAGGCGGGAATAAGAAATTGGGTTATTAGTTGCGAAGGATACGAGTCCTTCACAAGTAATAGGTCCACAATTGTTTTATTACTGGGAAACAAGTAGCACTTGACTCTCTTATGGTAGCGAACCAGAGCAGTCCAATATCTTCTCCGGTTAGGTATTGTGGGGTTAGTATTCTCCATTAGCTGGCACACAACAACAACACTCAATAAATGATTGTCCAGTTGTTGTTTTAAATAGGAAGAGTACATTTACTACATACACACTCATACACAATAAGAAATGCTGTGCATTATATTACAAATATGTGCATTAGGTAATTGGAAATATCTTTGGTGACACCCTCATATCATATTACACCCTTAGTGGGCCATGAACCCCATAATCGCGATACCTCCTCACCTCTACCAGATGCAACATTATAAGGGGGTGCTGCTATTTGTAAGGCAGGCCTACTGCCTTTGTCAAAAGGTCACTACATCAAATTATAAAGCAGGCCTATTGGCTTTGTCAAGGAGTCACCAAATCAATATCTAAGGAAGACATTTTGGCCTTGTGGATGGATCACCACATTAGTAAATTAGTCACATATCATGATTTACTACTAAAACCAATGGAATCAATAACCATAAGGTGATGTATTTATTATTAGTGCAAGCACTGCAACATTCATCAACAATACTGTTAATAAAATATTTACACCCATAAACCACCACCACCATGTGTCGGAGTCCTTCTGTTGCGCTACTCGGGCGCCATGATGTAGCCATGGGACGAACCGAAAGAGGTCCATGCACTCTGGAGCCCGAGAGCCATAGCTCCAGCTCATAGAGTGCTCGGAAACTTCATAAACCTTTTCTGGGGTCACGTTCTTCATGCCCCAGTAGACCGAGGACCACCCTCACAACACTCAGAAAATATGCTGGATGTGCCCCTGCCCAGGTTGCGGCGTAACACAGCAAGAAGGAAATGTAAATAAATGTTTGCAGGGAATTATGGGCAGGGCCGGACTGGCCGTAGCGGGCACCGGGCGTTTCTCCGGTGGGCCGCCAGGGTGGGGGCCAGGTTTAGATCCCTGGGTGGCTGGTTTTGTTACAGGGGCCCGGTTTTGCAGAGTGCAATATCAGCCCCCAGCAACAAAAGCGGCACAAAGCTTCCCACTAGCACCCCCTCCCCACCAGGGCCAGCCGAGCTCTGTGGCAGGGCCAGTTATGGTCCCCAGCCCACCCTGATGATGGGTCGCTCTAGGCTCACAACAGTGTATGTATAATAAGCGGGTCCTGCCGCTTCCATTACCTTGTTGTGGCGCTTCGGCACATTTCTTTTTGGTTTTGAAGGTAGGCATCCCCGTCCTACCTGGGACACCCAGATGCAGTGGACTATGATGGGGGTTGTGGAAGGAGTATGCCCACCACCCCCAGACATGGCATGGGGGGCTGGCACTGAGCTTGGCCTTTCTTCTGCCGCCTCCCTTATCATCCTGCGGGATGGATTTCCAGGATATTTTTGGCCGGGCCATGGGGAGAGGGATCCCCAGGGCCAAAGTCTGGATCAGGGGGAGGACACCACTCATGCCGCTTTCCCGCTAAGATTATTAAAAACAACATTGGGCCAAACCCTAGGCCCGAACCACCCCAGTGGTTTTAACAGACATATTAGTGGAGCCCCACATGCTCCATTTTTTCGTGTCAGTGGTCCTAGTAAACTCCTTACAAATGAATATCTGCTGCCCGCTGTGACATTTTTTTCCATCCTGAGCTCGTTTTGATCCTGGTGGCACCAGGAGGATTCTCAACAGGTCTTCTGGCCTCTAAAAGGGTGCATTCTACAGGGAGCTGAGTTTACTGGTTCCCTGCACTAGTCTTCTCCTCTGCCTGGCTGTTGGTGTTCTTCTACTGCTGGTTGGGGCATCTTGCGCAGCCCCTACATTATCAGCCCATACAGCACCCTCCTGCCCGCACTCCCAGACTCTGGAGCTGGACTGTCTTGATGGCCACCCAGGACAGGCACTGGAGGCCAGGTCTTCCCCAGCTGGTCCACAGGGAGCATTAGGGGTTCAACACCACTGGCACAGGTGAGACCCATCCTAGTCCTGGGGTCAGATGTCAGTCCTCCTCAGCCTATCCCAGTATTACTAGTATGCCGCCTCAGCTCATCACAGTATCACTAGTACTTCTCCTCAGCTTAGCCCAGTATTACTACTACTCCTCCTCAGCTTATCACAGTATTACTAGCACTCCTCCTCAGCTTATCCCAGTATTACTACTACTCCTCCTCAGCTTATCCCAGTATTACTAGCACTCCCCCTCAGCTTATCCCAGTATTACTAGTACTTCTCAGCTTGTCACAGTATTACTAGTACTCCTCCTCAGCTTATCACAGTATTACTAGCACTCCTCCTCAGCTTATCACAGTATTGCTAGTACTCCCCCTCAGCTTATCCCAGTATTACCAGCACTCCTCCTCAGCTTATCCCAGTATTACTAGTACTCCTCAGCTTGTCACAGTATTACTAGTACTCCTCCTCAGCTTATCACAGTATTACTAGCACTCCTCCTCAGCTTATCACAGTATTACTAGCACTCCTCCTCAGCTTATCACAGTATTAATACTACTCCTCCTCAGCCTATCCCAGTATTACTAGCACTCCTCCTCGGCTTATCACAGTATTACTAGTACTCCTCCTCAGCCTATCCCAGTATTACTAGTATGCCTCCTCAGCTCATCGCAGTATTACTAGCACTCCTCCTCAGCTTATCACAGTATTACTAGTACTCCTCCTCAGCCTATCCCAGTATTACTAGCACTCCTCCTCAGCTCATCAGAATAGTACTAGTACTCCTCCTCAGCTCATCACAGTATTACTAGTACACCTCCTCATCTTATCACAGTATTACTAGTACTCCTCCTCAGCCTATCCCAGTATTACTAGTACCCCTCCTCAGCTTATTCCAATATTACTAGTACTCCTCCTCGGCCTATACCAGTATTACTAGTATGCCTCCTCAGCTCATCACAGTATTACTAGTACTCCTCCTCATCTTGCGAATACATTTCCAGCCCTCCTTGATCTCAGCAGTATATTAATAACGCCGATGCTGATCTTGTAAATGTATTAATAGTAGTCTTTTGATCTTGGGAGTGCACCCTCAGCACTCAATCTTAGCACTGTATTACCTACATTCATTTCATCTTAGTAATTCATTTATAATGCTGTTCTTCATTTTGTAGATGTTATGTGAACACCGATGTGTATTATTGGAAGCCTTCCTTTGATCTGAAGACTATATTACTAATACCCACTCTGTTCTTAGCAGTGTACGACTGGTACTTTTAATCATACAACAGTGTTACCAATTCTCCTGTGGGTCTTAGGGATGCATTGTGATCTTAGCAATGTGCTGCGTACACTCCCTTTAATCTTAACACAATACTACTAGCACCCTCCTGATCTCTGCAAGTCATCCCTGACACTCATTTGATCTTAGCATTGTGTTACAAAGGCTCAGTTCAATCTTGTAAATGTATTACCAGCCCTCTTTCCATCTTGGGGGTGTATTGCGAACACTCCCTATAATCTAAGCCACGTATTACTAATGTTCCTTGCGGTGACGTGGATGTTATGTTAACAGAGTTTTGTATTGATGCTAGCACTGTTCTGAAACTGGGAATATATTACTAAAACCCTTTTGTTGTTAGGAATGTATCAATGGCACTCCTACTGATACCACAGTATCACCAGCACCTGCTTTGCCCTCGGCAATTTAATATTCACAATCTTACTTTGATTTTAGGGATGCATTTCCAATTTTCCTTTTGAGTGAAGAAATGCTCTGCTAACACATTTTGTTCTTATAATTATATTGCCAGCACCCCATTTATGTATGGATGACACTCTATGCATTGTGCTATTAGCACTGATTTGATGTGTGTGCTCTATTATCAAAACTAACTTTAATGTAAATAAAGTAAAAGGATATTACCAATACAGTATTAATTATAATATCCACTTTCCGAATAGAAATATTTTAAATATCTTTTCTAATTTCCAATGCAACCTTAAAGCCAGAATCCCTGCCTCCGATACTGAAGCGTCAATGGGCCAAGTTGGCGGCTTTGCATTATTAACCCCCGCCGCTCTCTGTGGTGTTCTACTATGCAGTGAAGCTAACATGTGTTTCTGCCTCGTGCCCATCACACGGGTGACAGTGCTATGAAAGCACACAGTCTATGTATCCGTGCATCAGCAAGTTGTTTGATCTTGTGAAGTTGTAGTCTGCCTACATGTGGGAGTTACCCAAACATGCATTGATCTGTGTCTGCATCAGAGACCGAACAATGGCATGCTTTGAAACCCAACGCAGGGATGAGTCCCAACCCAGTTACACGAGTCCAGGGTTGGCAGCAAGCCACACTAAGTGATCTGTGCTGTGATACATGGGCGCCGGGGCTGCGGTGCCTCTTTGCGCCTGCGCTTCGCAGCCAACAGGCGAAATCTGAAATCCACCTCTTACAGCCTTACCTCACCAACACATCCCTTTCAGCATTTGCTGCACCCTCCCTGTGTGCACCTCTAATGCTGCCAAGCCAGAATGTGTACCTTTAATACTACTCTCCAGCATGCAGATCTACTGCACAGCCTTGGCAATGCGTGTTATGTTATGTTTCTGAGATTGTATATAGCGCTCGGACACCGAACGGTTTCATGGCGCTCTAGAGAAGCAATAGTGTGTATATCAAGCACCGTACACCAATGTCTGCATCTACAGCACTCCCGCAATGAGTGAGTCTCCAGTCGTGCCGACCAAACTGTGCATATCCAGCACTGCCCAGCAATGTGAGCCTTCCCGGCACTGTCCTGGCAATGTGTGAGCATCGCAAACACTGCCCAAGTGTGCATCACAGCACTACTAACGAATGGCCGCATCTACAACACTAACAGCACCCCCAACACAGCCCTGACAAGGACAGCACTGCCCCAGTGTGCATCACAGCTCTACTAACGAATGGCCGCATCCCCAGCACGCCCAGCAAGAACAGTACCCCCAACACAGCACTGACAAGAACAGCACAACCCTAGTGTGCATCTGCAGCAGTGCACCAGCGTGTGTATCCCCGGCAGTGCACCAGCGTGTGTATCCCCGGCAGTGCACCAGCGTGTGTATCCCCGG
This sequence comes from Triturus cristatus, assembly GCF_964204655.1. NCBI lineage: Eukaryota > Metazoa > Chordata > Amphibia > Caudata > Salamandridae > Triturus > Triturus cristatus. The sequence continues at coordinate 1,139,235,896 of NC_140593.1, read as the reverse complement.
CAGTGCACCAGCGTGTGTATCCCCGGCAGTGCACCAGCGTGTGTATCCCCGGCAGTGCACCAGCGTGTGTATCCCCGGCAGTGAACCAGCGTGTGTATCTCCAGCAGTGCACCAGAGTGTGTATCCCCAGCAGTGCACAAACCTGGGTATCCTCGGAACTGCAGTGCATCATTGGCACTGCCCACCAATGTGCACTTCTCCAGCACTGCCCACAAATGTGTTCATCCCAGCCCTACTCCAAAGTGTGCTTCTTCAGTACTGCCCACCAATGTGCGTCTACCCAGCGCTGCTCACCGATGACAGCATCTCAACCACCCCCACCAAGATCTGGTCTTCAAGTGGGCCGGGTCCCTCCACGTCTTAGATCAGGCAGTAAGTAAAAACTGTCACTGAAACAGATCCCCATCAGGCTTCAGATGCATGGCTCTAACATTACAGACAAAAGCAGTGATCGATTTCTGAATATTGACTGGAAAAACTGTTCATTTAGTCCAAGTCAGCGATGTAGTTCCTCTTTACGTTTCACATGCTGTGCTGAATCTCGTGTTCCATACAGTGGTTAATTTGTGAAAAACTAAGTTCCGAGGCTCTCGTCAGGGGGCAGCCTGCACCAGTCCATTTCTCCTGTTAGCGCAGTCTAAAACAGAACCAACAACTAACCATGAAAGTGGGGCGAGGATGTGGAGTAATGGCCAGATCTGCTGACCTCGGAGTTGGGGAGCCAGGTTCGAGTCTCGGCATCGGCTCAACATTCACTGATTCTGGGCAAATCACTGAATCTCCCCGTGCCTACCATAAATGAATGTGTCCTTAACTGGTGCTCATGAAAAGCACCGGTGTTGATGATTAAGTGCCAGTGCTGAGCACCGGAAAACACTGGCTCAAATTAAGCACTGCTTCCCTAAGAGTGTTTGCCTTTTCCAGAATGTTGTGCTTCTGTAATTTCTTTTCGTGCTGCATATTACTCTGGAATACTGGGTACTGTGAGTCATCTGTAGGTGTTTGTGAGTTCAGGTTGCGGGTGGTTGTTTATAATGAGTTTCGACTGGGACCTTTGACGCTGAAGGTAACGCAAGTTTCGACAGTGCCTGCCAGTGGGTCAGAACGGGGTGCATAATACAGAGCGCACTGAGCAATGCTCGTGTATACCACCTGTAATTGTGATTCAATGCAGAAGTGTGTGAAGGAGGCGCATAGTTGTCAAAATATTGACAGGGTGAAACTAAAAAAGAAACGCAATGCGGAGAGGTAAGTGGGTGTATTGTGTGTGCAGTGGAGGTGGTGAAGTCGAGGTGATATCACCAGGAGAAAGTGAAAAGAATGCCTTAAAGAGAGATGAGGTGTGAGCTATACAGATGGAGGATTTCAGAAAGATGTTGTGAGAAAGAGGGAGACTGCAGAGCATAGAAGTGAGAAGGGACCAACATAAGCTATATGGTCTGGTGCTGCCTAAAGCCCCCCTCCTCTTAACCCACAACCCTCCTACCCTCTACTCTTATTGTTTGACCTGCGCACGTATTCTTGTTAAATCACAACCAGACATTTTGTCAGGAAATGGCATCCCATATATCGGAGCCTAAGTTGCTATGCATTATCACCAGTGAATTATAACAGCCGTCTGGCTCGCTGAAATTCTCATTTCCATTTTGTGCTATTAGTTACGCTTGGCGTTACGATTAGCGTAAGAGTGTGTCTGGTGAATCAAAGTACGAGGTATTCAATAATAGGCAGCCCTGGCTTAGAGTGCTGCACACTGCTGGGGGCGCTCGGTGCAGAGCGCGGCTCATTTCAGGGCACTCTCAACGGTTTGCGACTAATTCATCCAAAATGGCAAGCACTGGCAACTCTAGGGGGCCAAGTGTTAAGGTTCCATGAAGACTCGTTCCCAAATGAGTGACCACGGGTCTTCCGAGATTGATTTCTTTGGTCATTACAAGTCAACATCCAGCAAGTTGAAGGTCACAGATAAACTGGGCCTATCACATGTTCTTTTTGCCCTCTAAATGGGTAAACAAGCAATTTGCAGGGCCCACTGCTGTAACCAGCATGATTCAAAGGCATGTGGAAATTTAGCTCGCAAACTGAACATTATCTGCGCCATCTTGCCCCTCCCCAGCGCCACGCACAGCGAATGCACGGCCGCCATTTTAGGCACCCCACTCTCTCCCCGCTCACTCTCGACCGCCAGCGCTTTCCCCTGGTGCTGCGAGCATCCCCCCGCGCGCTGGCCACCCCCGCTCTCTCATACAGGCCATAAACCCTCTCCTTCTGCGCGACCCTGCTACGGAACCACTTCCGACCGACAACCCATACATGGTCATGCCTCTCCTTTGATAACCCCCTTCCTCTGCGCCCCATTGTCCGAACTGGTCCCAGGCCATCACCTAGCCCTGCGGATGCAGTTTATTGCCCCTACTGTAAGGGAAACACCCCACATCAAAGGGATTACAGTAGATCAAAGCCCCTACCCCCTGAGACCCGGCCGGTTGCACACACCCCCGGGAATTAGCGGAATTCCCTGCTGCGCGATAGCCATCTCCCACTGCGGGTAGGGTGGGAACCTCTACTGTAACCATGTGTGGGATCAGATCTGAGCCAGGGGCTTCAGGGGATGTTCTTTCAGGCATCAAGGGAATCTCAAGAATATACTATGTATAATAAAGCAATAAACCAGTGTATAAGAGACCAGGTCTCAGAGATGCAGTTAGAGCACCTCGTGACGATACCTTGCTGTCAGATCTGATGTGTTCTGCTCCGACGGAATAAAACTTTGTTTCCTGCCTTCCAGTCTCCGGCGCCTGCCTCTTTTATTGGTAAATTATCGAGTGTTATGAGAGGCGATTACCGCCGGGCAAATACTTGAAAGGTTATCGACTGAAACTGCCGCTACCATTTAACAATTGGCGTCCCAAACGTGGGGCCCATCAGCGACACGTGGATCCAGTGGGAGAGGTCCCGACGACAGAGTGAACGACTGCAACGATCGGGAGAGCTCCTGCCCAATAGACCCTCGTCTGGCAGCCGATCATCCGAACTTCACTGGTTCCGAGCAGACCTCTCTCGAGTGATCTACGGTCCTGACTGGGAACCATCAGGAGTGCCGCGGCAAATACGGAGAGTAGAGGACGATCGGGCGCTGGAGGCGGAAGACGAGAAACTGTCCACGCGGTCCGGGTAAGGTCGTGAAATACGACAAAAAGTGCGAAATAATTGATTGATTGTTTGAATACTAGTATTGCTCATTGATTGTTCTCTTTGAGATATTCGCTGTCTACAAACGGGGAGGAGTAGAAATACTCTCTCTCTCTCCCTTTGCAGATAGTGAAGGGTAGGTAACGCAGACTTTTGTCCCCGTTGAAACCCGTCGTGCCTATCTTTATCTCCCCATTGATTGATTGTCCGAATATTGATTGTTTTGAAGAATAGTGCTTTTTGAGATATTCTCTGTTTGCAAATAACGTAGAATAGGAATATTCTGTCTAGTCTTTGCAAATAGTGAAGGGTAGGTAACGCAGACTTTTGTCCCCGTTGAAACCCGTCGTGCCTATCTTTATCCCCCCATTGATTGATTGATTGATTGTCCGAACACTAGTTGTTCGATATTGGTTCTTTGGAGGTATTCTCTGCTTGCAAATAACGAAGAATAGAGATATTCTGTCTAGTCTTTGCAAGCAGTGAAAAGATAGGTAGTGCTGACTTTTGTCCCCGTTGAAACCCGTCATGCCTATCTTCTCCCCACTGATTGGTAGTTGGTTCTGCCCGGACCGCTTATTAGAGGTGAACCACCCGGCTCCACTGGAAGGCACCCCTAATAAGGACATGTTCACTAAATATGGACTAGTCGCCGTAGCTTATAGCAAGCTGTGGCATAAATATACCAAGAAGGACCCCGAAAGTCAGTGGCCACTGATGGGATCCTTCGACGACCGCAAGATAGAAGCGCTAGAAGTAGCTCTGCGTAGCAATAAGAGGACGCCTACTATGCTTGACAGTATTGGCATGTGGCGCAAAGAAGCGACGCAACGGAAAAAGAGGGAAGAAGTAAAAGCAGAAAAGGAATTACGAAAGGCAGCTCACCTTGCCGCTAAAAAGTTAGAAGAAGACATAAAGGAGAGAAGGGAAACTAAACTAAGACAGGAGCCCGAAACCTCAGGCCAGTACGCTGTTAGGACCCCTTCTTTGCTCTACCCTGAGTTGTCCTCCAAGCAGCGAACGAATGACGAATTACTGTTAGGTCCCCCGATCATTTACATGCCCCCTCCGTATGCACCCTCCCAATCAGTAGTGCAACACCCACAACCCCCGAACACGAGCGAAAGCAGTACAGGGGCCTCGGCCCTCACGGCCTCCGCGCCGGCTGAGCCTCTTGTACTGAACCCAATATCGACTACAACGCTAGATGACCATGAGATGGGAAAGAAAGAGTCCACCAGAATGAATCGATTAACTAAGGATGAACGAGCAGGAATCGATAGGATAGTAGGGACGCTGGTGGAGCGAAAAGAAAGTGAGGAGTATATAACAGACGTGTATAGCTCGTATGCCGACAGCCGCAGACGACACTTCGTCGTACGGCTCTGTTATCACGCCCTGAATGCATATGAGGACAGATACCACGATAAAGGTCCCGAAGGCTTAGCGGCCCTATATAGGAAGGTAGACATTGGGGAAGAAGGAGAGGGCGATGTAACGAACCTCTTCACTCGTACACTCGAGGTCTACCGACACCTTAAAGAACATGGACAGACCACCAAAACAGAAACCCCCATAGCAACTAAGCCCCAGGGAGGAAGGGCCGATGCCATGATGCCCATTAAAGAAGCTGCCCCCTACTGGGTCCCCCCACGGGGTCAGGGAACACACGACGACATCAACCACCAAGATGCGAAGGGAAGGGTTGTATATAACTGGGTCTACCAGCCGTGGGACCGGCAAGATATTTTGACCTTTAGAAAGACTCTACCCGACTTGAGAAAGAACCCGACTGCCTTCTACACTGAATTGGGTACAGCCTTAGGCTCAACGATAATGACGTTAGCAGATATCGACTTGTTCTTTGGGCTATGCCTGCCGGCTGATGTGTGGAAACAAATCCGGAAAGTTGACCACGCTGAGCCGTTCGGATATACCTGGATACAACTCGATACCATAGATAAACAGCGAGAACCAGGACAGAAACCCCCGAAAGCCATCTTAGAGCTGCCAGACAAGATTGTACAAAAGCTGAAGACTCTAATCCCAGAAAGAAAGGTAGACTGGTCGATAGTGACGGCTTGCCGCCAGAAACCCCAGGAGGATGTGTCTGAATACTTCTCCCGATTCGAGACTGTGTTTTCCGATTACAGTGGCCAAGACATGACCACCGCAACCGGACACCACCTCTTTGTCCAGAATTATGTAAAGGGTCTGTCTCAAGAAGTTTCCCAGAAGCTACAGACCAGCGAGAGCAGTTGGGCAGCCTCCAAACCCGCAGCAATTCTCCAGATGGCCCAATACTACGAAAACCAGAAGAACGAGAACGATAGGGCGTCAGAGAAGAAGAAAAAGGAATTAAAGGAGAGGGTGATGATAGCACAGTTGCAAGGGGTGACCATAGGAAGGGAACCCCCAAAGGAGAATTACCAACCAACCGCCCCTAGAAAGCTACCCCCTAGAGACCATACACCTACACCCTACAACGGACGGAGAGACTTAGATGGGAATCAATGTGCGTTCTGTAGAGGGTTCGGACACTGGAAATCCCAGTGCCCGGTCCTTTTGGAACTGAACAAAAATAGGGACCCCAATAGACACAACCGGAAGTTTGTTGATACCCACCATCAACGTCACCACACTTGATTAGGATCACGTGCAATCGAGCAACGCCATTTTTTCCGAATACGCTAACCAGATCGCTGATACGTACAACGCTCCAGCAAAATAGTATGGTCAAACATTTTTAATAAATTATAAGTATAACAACATTCCGGCAAAATGAACAGGTTAGAACATGTTTTAAACAACTATTTACATGACAGTCTGCTGCGACCTGCATCCCAAAGCATTTACGTCCACGTGACACCGTCCTCGCCTCTCCTTCCTCGAAGTTGCAACATTGGCCTGTTTTGGGCGGTCCTTTTTAGTTGATTTTGGGCTATAAAAGCCATGCAAAAATCCCTTGACATCAGTGGCAGGCGATTGTGCGAATAGGCCGGAGGCTATACGAAGCGCCGGAGGGCTGGTGCCCTGACGGGGGGAGGCGACACGGACGGACCTCCCCCACCTCCCCAGGTGGAGGCTTGCCAGGCACCCCGACCGCCTTTTACTCGCCGGCCAGCTAAGCTGCACCCAACCGTCTTTTACTCGCCGGCCAGCTAAGCTGCACCCAGCCATCTTTTTCATCGGCCTGCTGAATTTCACCCTGGCACGCTGTGCGGATCCTCCCAGTCACTTCTTCCTTCAATAACGGAGGGTGCCCTGGCGGGGGGAGGCGACGCGGACAGGCCTCCCCCACCTCCCCAGGTGGAGGCTCGCCAGCAGATGAGGGCACCCCAACCGCATCTTTCACACGTCAGCCAGCTGAGTTGCGCCCTGCCACTTCATTCGCCGTTCGGCTGAGCCGGCACCCCTGCACGCGGCCGCCAGGCAACCACCCAAGCACCGGGTTCACCAAGACTGCCGCTAGCACCCGACGCGGGGAGTGGGCCCCCGCAGCCAAGTAAGTAGGGGCCCACTCCGATGGTGATACCATCCGAACTGCTGTTGTCGCTGCTACTGGAACCACTCCGGTGGCAATACCATCTGAACTGCCGCTGTAGCTGCTGTTGGCCCCTCTCCGATAGCCGTACCGAAGAGCTGCTGCTACTGCTGCCATTGAACTCCGGCGGTTGACCCCTCCGGTTCCAGGCCTGGCCCACCGTGAGACAATTCTGGACTCGAAAGCTTGTTTGCTCGGGCATGGGCCCCACCCTTGACAGAACGCTCCCCTCAGCCTTGCAGAATTGGTTGGAGTCATTTGACGTTCGACTCCTGCGGACTTCCGGTAAGGACAAAACCACCACCATTGCTCTTTTTGCCCCCGGGCGGCAGCCACCTTGCCTCCGCTTGATACAGTGAGACAGTAAAGCGTCGGCGGAAGAACCCGCCTGCTGCCCCGCCCTAAGAACAAACCGTGGCATTGCTACAAGGTTGCAGTGACGCCATGCTGACGCAAAGTTGACGCTAACGAAAGTTCTCGAACTACCGAAAGGAATTCTGGTTCAACTGCTAATTCATGGAAAGACTTAGACTGTGCACTGGCCCGACCCCGCCCTAAGATGGCGCTGATGTAGGAGTGGCCTACAACTCCTTGTGGCGTTCCAGTCACGTGACATTCGTGTTAAAAAGAGATATATATACATGTATGCGATGCTTTCACACATGACGATGGGGGAGAGGGGGGAACCGATTTTTATGTTAATCTAGTGTTGCTCATGTTGCTCGACGCCTCTCGCACCGTGGCCGGCCTATAGCGGCTGTAGGCCCGTATTTCTACACTGACATTGTTTTAAATAAAGGGCTTCTTAAAAAGGAATTACGGAATCAGTGTCATGACTAATCATCTGGGTTGTTGAAGGTTTCTCTTTTAAATAAAAGATTGTCACTCCTAAGCAAAAGCATACAGATAATACGGACTCAATTTGCCTAAAATATTTTTGTTTAACGGAATTTGTACCCATCACGCCTGCCCCCTTTTTCCAAGAATTGTCGAATCAATAATGAACTATAACTTAAGGTATATGTCGCACGCAAGGTATGGTATCCTGCACCATAATACACGACCAATTGAGAAATACATGCACGACCAGGGAACCCGAATTTAGGAGATGAATGAACTAGAGCATCTTTGCCTCGAACTAAAGAATAATAGGTCCGTGGTATTACCCACCCCTGCGGCTAGCCTGGTACATGGTAGGTAGAACCTTTCGTGTCTGCGCGCGCTGGGATATTTTGAATACTGCACCTCCCCTCTTATTTTCCCCTCTATAGGTCACGACGAAGTTCCGACTGAAGAGTGGAGTGGACCTGGACCGCACCGAGTTCAATATCAGGGAAAACATAGACAAACGTTGTGAGATAGTGCGTAAAGTTACAGACCATCATTGGGAACATGAAAAACCGTATGATATGATTGTGCGTGTGTACTACGATTATACAATATGAATGTGTATGCATTTCATGTTTGGATCACTTGAAGAGAGCGTCACTGTATGATTGAAGTGCGCGTCCACCGATCAAAGGGAGGAGAATAAAGGGTCAGACAACCCATAAGATGAACTACAAAATACTGAAGGTACGCAGCATGCATAGGAATAGAGGACAGGAAAGGAGAGGTCCCCGTGCTCGACGCAGCCCTGAGTCTCCGTCTTGATGCATGTACTGTCACACCCTATCCGGCATTTGTGTGTATGTGGTCACCGAATTTATGTCTTTTCCCCGCTTGTGTTTTCTTACCTGGAACAGACCCATGCTACTCCATGTTGTGTGTGCACCAAGTGGCCTATTATCTTACCCATCTCTCTCTCTCTCGTTTTGTGTCGTATGTATGCCAAAATAGCCTACTTGATGCACACGTCTCCGTCTCTCTCTCTCCGTCTCTCTCTCTCCCTGTCTCTCCCTGTCTCTCCCTGTCTCTCCCTGTCTCTCCCTGTCTCTCCCTGTCTCTCCCTGTCTCTCTCTGTCTCTCTCTGTCTCTCCCTGTCTCTCCCTGTCTCTCCCTGTCTCTCCCTGTCTCTCTCTGTCTCTCTCTGTCTCTCTCCGTCTCTCTCCGTCTCTCTCCGTCTCTCTCCGTCTCTCTCCGTCTCTCTCCGTCTCTCTCCGTCTCTCTCCGTCTCTCTCCGTCTCTCTCCGTCTCTCTCTCTCTCTCTCTCTCTCTCTCTCTCTCTCTCTCTCTCTCTCTCTCTCTCTCTCTCTCTCTCTCTCTCTCTCTCTCTCTCTCTCTCTCTCTCTCTCTCTCTCTCTCTCTCACTCTCACTCTCACTCTCACTCTCACTCTCACTCTCACTCTCACTCTCACTCTCACTCTCACTCTCTCACTCTCACTCTCTCTCCCCCCCTCCCTCGCAAAAGGCTCTTTTCTTGCCCTCTTTTCTTCTTGAATAAATTAACGACATACACCTCTTTGGTAAGTGTATAATTGGCCTGAACACAGTAGTGTTCGAACAAATTGACAGAAACAAAAACGACCATACTTTACCACGTTACTACCTCTCCTTTTTACAAACATTAAGCCTAATCGGCTGAGAAGGAAAGGACAGGTAAGACGACTGATGTCTCCCAATCTGACCCTCAACACGGGGACTATATGTCAGTGGTTTTTGTTCTTAGAGGACACCATCTCCACCACCCAGAATTACCCCTGACCAATTAGCCCGAAATAGAATGTCTAAAGCACCCTGTTCTCCCAGAGATAACTCCAGCCCTATACTAGCCGTCTCAGAGTATCCCGAACGAAACAGCTGATGGCCCTGTTTTAAACTGATAAAGGGTCACCTACTGTATGAAAAGGATACTCATGAACGCATGACAGTAGCACCTCGCACTTACGGGTATTACCAAACCTTGTATTATAAGGCGCAGAAACCGACACCTAGAAGGCCAGACGATGGACAGGGACACCCACAGAACCCTGCACCACAGCAGTAATTAATAGATTAGTAACACGCACATTAACATCAGAGTTAATAGGCACCAATCATGTAGTAACAGATAAGAGCATTTCCGCAACTACTCAGTGGTTGGGAGAGAGAATGAAGTATGTAAATGTCTTCCCTGCCAAGATCTCTAAGACTTTCGTTTCTTATAACCTATTCAAGGATAACCTGCAGCCATCGGAAGAGAGGGGTCGGACGTGACGCACAGTCTGGCTGCGGATCATAAAGCATCTATGACATCGACCAAGGGGGAAGCGACGAAGCAACAAGGGTGTGAGACGAGACACCATTATCAGAACGATGAGCGCGAAGGGCTACATCGAGGCCCCTGCTCACTGACCAGCGTGCCTGAAGTCTCAACCCGTCGGGCCCGATTGATGGGCCCAGTGCTGAAAAGATTCTGCTCTCCTTGGTCCGCATTTTTGATCCGATCCCATGCCACCCCATTCTCTCTTCCTCTTTCATTTGGACTATGACTTTGACCTACTACCGAGGAACAAAAGGCCGGCACCCTGTCTCAAAAGTACCTGTGGTAAACTGTGTTAAGGAACAGGACTGTGATCAAAGAACAGTGAGTGGTCACACCCTGCCACGTGAAGAAATCGGATTTGAGCTGGACCTTAGTTCCACCGCCGGTGCTCAACAGTGCCAACGAAAGAAGAACAACAATGAGAGCTTACCAGTGATAGCTCTTTATGAAACAAGGACACTGGAAAGAAGAACCCATGTCAAAGTTGAAAATCCTCTCCCAACCACCTTATTATATTAACTATCTTCTTATCAAGTTTTCATGATGTTGCATCAATCACTTCCGACTGTACACTGAGAAGTTAAGAAAATGTAACTTTGTATAGTAACATTCATACAACACCAGCCATGTACACGACTATACTGCAACTTTGAATGTACTTCCTCCTCGCCTACTTTATCAAACTGTATGAGACAATGTACAAATGTGTCAGATTACTCCTGCCTACCCTAAACGACTCTGTATCTTTAAAATGTGTGACGAACATTGACGATACTGTAACTAAAAGGCTAACAAAGGCGAATATTGGCCGGACAAGCTGGCGAGATATGTTAAAAGGGAGGACTGTGGAAATTTAGCTCGCAAACTGAACATTATCTGCGCCATCTTGCCCCTCCCCAGCGCCACGCACAGCGAATGCACGGCCGCCATTTTAGGCACCCCACTCTCTCCCCGCTCACTCTCGACCGCCAGCGCTTTCCCCTGGTGCTGCGAGCATCCCCCCGCGCGCTGGCCACCCCCGCTCTCTCATACAGGCCATAAACCCTCTCCTTCTGCGCGACCCTGCTACGGAACCACTTCCGACCGACAACCCATACATGGTCATGCCTCTCCTTTGATAACCCCCTTCCTCTGCGCCCCATTGTCTGAACTGGTCCCAGGCCATCACCTAGCCCTGCGGATGCAGTTTATTGCCCCTACTGTAAGGGAAACACCCCACATCAAAGGGATTACAGTAGATCAAAGCCCCTACCCCCTGAGACCCGGCCGGTTGCACACACCCCCGGGAATTAGCGGAATTCCCTGCTGCGCGATAGCCATCTCCCACTGCGGGTAGGGTGGGAACCTCTACTGTAACCATGTGTGGGATCAGATCTGAGCCAGGGGCTTCAGGGGATGTTCTTTCAGGCATCAAGGGAATCTCAAGAATATACTATGTATAATAAAGCAATAAACCAGTGTATAAGAGACCAGGTCTCAGAGATGCAGTTAGAGCACCTCGTGACGATACCTTGCTGTCAGATCTGATGTGTTCTGCTCCGACGGAATAAAACTTTGTTTCCTGCCTTCCAGTCTCCGGCGCCTGCCTCTTTTATTGGTAAATTATCGAGTGGTATGAGAGGCGATTACCGCCGGGCAAATACTTGAAAGGTTATCGACTGAAACTGCCGCTACCATTTAACAGGCATGTATAGTGAAACCACAACTTAACATGAGACCTGCAGAACAATCTCCAGTAAACATTCTAGCCACCCCTCTCCCCTTGTTCTAACACCTCCCATCACCTCTAGGTGCTGATTCACGCTTTTAGAGTACCGCCCTTTCATTAACTGTTGGCTAGCCTCCCTTTTAAAATAAGTTTTGATTTCGGTTTTGCGAAACTTTACAGCTATATAGCCAGGTTACGCAGTACTAAAGGGGTGCTACGGGGACCAGCATGGCCGCAATAGAGGTCCGCTGATAACCATTTGGGTGCACTATCGTTTGTTTAGGTTTCACTCTAAGGGGTCCATGAAACCCTACACTGCCCCTAACATGGGGGTGCGGGCTAGGTGCTCACATTGTCTGTGGAGGCTACGCCAGGAGGCGGGACAACGTATCACCTGATGGCCTGCTGGGGTTGCTGTTGGTCACAAATACCTGGGCCTGTCTCGTCTCACGGTTTCTCAGATGGGTGGGCAGTTAGATGGATGGTGCCCGCTTCCGGGATCTGCGCATATACGTAGGGCTGGTATAATGAAGACGCAACATAGCACATGAACTGCAGGGTAATGTCCCAGCCTCCCTTTCACTGTTATTATTCTTCTTTGTGAGAATAGGGCTTGAGTTGCTATGGGTGTGGGTTGTAAGGGGAGTACAATCTCATGATGTAGACAATGGGGCTGGCATGTGAACTCTATCTCTTATCCAAAGGATAAGAGCACCAATCATCTGTGTTCCTTTACGTATGGCTGGATCCACGACTGTGATACCTGGGAGATGATCCACACCGCAATGACGGCAAGATGTTGACAGGAAGTGGGACCGGAAGATCTGGGACGGGTGTGGCAAGCGGAGGCATCAAGTGTGATGAGCGATCAAGAGAAAGGCTCAGATGTGCCAGCATGCATGGCTGAGATGCTGCGGCCCATACACTGTCTTTGGTTGGGTATAGAGACAACCAGAATTTTCCGTCAGTGAGGGTATTTAGCAGTCCGCTACGATACAAGTGTACATATCTTGCCAGCATGACCAAACTCAGTGGTAACGAACAGCTGCAGTACCTCAGCACCCCTTTTTTTGAAAGGGTATTCTGCTATTAAGCAATATCTTACGGCGCTTGTACACACAAGTGCCATCTTAGCGGGTACTGCGCGGCGTTGGGATGCTCCGTAGTATGGGTTTTTTCCTTGGAAGCAAGGAAGCAAACAGGTAGTTATTAGGCGAAGGGGTTCATTCGGAGCCTATCCCAAAACCTAGTGGCCAGGCGCGCTGTATTTTCACATTCCTTGGCTATGTTTATGGGAGATCTTGGGGCTTGTGGGGCACCCCCTGTCTAGTCTCCCAATTTTTCAATTTTCCGGGAGCAGCCGGCTATTTCGGTATGGCAACAACCCTGTTGAGGTGGGTGCAGTTACACTAGCAATGAGTCTCATGTCTGGTGCAACGTGTCTGTCTGGCGCAATGTGTCTATCAATTGAGGCCAGTTATTGGCTCCCAGATAGTATGTTAGTCTCCTTTTAATTCAGCCCAAGTTTAAGGGGATGGGTGTACAGCTGGTACAGAAGTTCCTTAAGGTAGCCTGCCCTGCCAGGAAACAGGCAGTATGCCTGTAACTGGTATTTGATAGAGGCACCCTGAGCAGGTTCCGGAATATAGTTGTTACGGGGGCATCATCTGGGTGCAAGAAGATATCACCCTTTTTTGAGGGGATGTTTTCGGCGATTGACTGCCTTGGGCATGGCACACGTCCGGTATAACGGACTTATTCTTCGTAGGGTGGAGAGTGGTATGTGCCAGGCAATAGTGGGTACCAGCCAGTTGGGGAAGTAAGTACAGTGGCTCCGACCTATTCTGCAATGCTTCCCGGGCAGCAATTTTTCTAATTCAGCCATTTCAGGCTCGGGTCTCCCCTTGACATCAGCATCAGTGTACCTTCAAGTCTCTACGGATCTCGCGGTGTTAGAGTTTTGTGCAAGGCGACCTGTTTCTCAGAAGCGTCTTGGGTTGCGCAGGCCATACAGCACCCAGAACAGCGGTTTGGTCTGGTTTATACCAAGGAAATTCAGGCAAGGCTTCCTGCCCGTGATAAGGATGACTATTTCTCATAAAGCATGTCGGCACAGAAAGTGCATAGTTAAGTCTCACTGGGCCTGGCATCTTAGCATTTATAAGGTATATTATAAGGTATATATATATATATCTATATTTAAAAAGATGTAAAGTAAAAAGAGAATTAAGATGCAAAAGAAAAATAGATAAAAACTTTTCCCTGAGCCAATCTTTCCCTTACATTGCGCAGTGTTTGATTTTGCTTCTCCCTGAAGGAACAGACTTCAGTAACTAAAAAATACAGCCTCCAATAGGTGAGTAGGTATGAATTCCGTTGACTCAGGTCTCAGAATTAGTCCAGCAGAATACCAAGTGAATGCCATTTGCTGAGGTCTTGGCGATAGGGCAGAACGTCTAAAGAAGGTTATTGGCTGGGGTATTGGAGGGAGTGCAGAGTAACTAGCTAATGATATTGGCCGACATCTTGGAGGAAGTGCAGAGTATCTGTAGAATGCCAGTGGATGAGGTGCTGTAGGGAGGCAGCATACATTAACGCACATATTGAGGCTTTGAAGAAGAGATCAAATGGTACAAGTGTGGCGCAGACACCCTGTGGCCAAAGGGATAAAATATGGGTTGACATTATAAGTACATTTCACTTGCAATCCTGTGATTTACTTTTACAAACCACTGTAATTTCGTACTTTCAGTTGGTCTCTTTGGAGTGAACTAAGACCACAACTCCCAGAATGCAGGTGTCTTTTTAAATGGAAGCCCAGGACTGGAAACATGGCGGCTCTTTGATATGTGTCCAGGACAAGCAGTCACTGAAGTGAGTGGGGAGCGTGTGGGGTGCAAAGTAGAAAATACGAGTGGGAAACTAGCATTAACTGTCCCTCTGGTGCAATGGGTCGTTCTCACACCTATCTGAAAGGGAACTGATACACTTGCCAACCTTAAGGTCATTTTCACCATGAGATTGTGCAGGAAATGGGGTGTGGCCCTGGCAAGGTGGTGAGACCATGGCGTTTGGGGCTTTAGACGCCGCGCCCTGCCTGATCGTCCACCTGTCCCCAACAACCCACAACAATAATTAACTCCTCTGGAACTACATTCTATGACTGCACCCCCGCTGTGCAAAGTATTTACACCTGCGGTACAAAAGGGGGTGGTGATGGACGGAGCATCAGAACCAATCAAACACTCACACCCAGTCAACAGACGTGAGTCCCTTGCTCACTTTGCCACTGGAATCAAGCAAGCCTGGCTGAAGACGGCTGAAATGCCAGAAACCGGTCCTAGGAAGCTTGTTTCCGGTCCAGGGAAGGCATGGCTTGGCAGTTCGGGCTGGACTGTTCCCATGAGGCACAGGGTCAGACTGATTTGCATATGGCCATGTCTGAACTGGGGTGGCAGAGTGGGCTAAAGAACGGTGGTGGATCAAACCCAGATCTGTTGACTGGGTGTGAGTATTCTGATGCTCCGTCCATCACCACCCCCTTTTGTACCGCTAAGTATTTACACCTGAGCTGGAATCCTCTTCTACCCGAGGGTTTCCAGTTCACCTGTGCTCGTGCCTTTAACAGAAATAGCGGATTCCACCCGGAAGCTGCTCCCCATTTTTTGTGCAACCAAGCGTGCTGTGCACGCGCCACCGGGCGCCATTTGTTGGACGTGGAGCTGTTTGCGGCCCTTCCTCGGGTTTTCGCCGAGTCGGCGCGGCCTCGGCGAGTTTTTCAATCTCGGGGAGGGGAGGCGTGATGAAACAAGTCCTCGTCCGCTTGATTGATGCCCCCCATCATAAAATGTGCTGCAAGAGCCCACCAAACCAGCAGAGCCCCAGCCGGCGCGCGCGCCCCCCTCCTCGGCACGCTTGGGTGCCCTCGAGCCGCCCGCACCACCAGGAGTGTGAAGAGCTCCATTAAAGAAACAGCCCCCGAGCAGATGTGGCACTCCCGGGGCCGGCGCACGTGCCCGCCTGGCTGTGAGTGATGTGACGGAGAGCGGAGGGGACAGGTGCATTTATCCCATCCTGTGCTCCCCCTCCCCCACAGCACACTCGATCAGGCAGAGCTAAACAAACCCCCCCCAGCTTCCAATCAAGACTGGGAAACACGGACGTGCAATGACAAAACCGCCAGGGTGCAGGAAGTGATGTCATGCACCCTTTGACCTCGATGACATCACAGGCTTTGTTCTCAACGTCTCCTACTGTCTATGTGTGGTCAACCGGAAGGGCAAGGCGCGGATACTACCGAAAACAGACAGGAGCCTTATTGTCCAGTTTTTATTTTCTCTTCCTGAATGTAAACAGTGCCCCTGCAATGGCAGGGCCAGGAGTAGCAAAGAGCGAGGGTGCTTAAATACACACCAGGGGCTGCATGTTTTAACCCTTACTACTGCTAACTGCCCCCATACTAAGAACCTATAAAAATGCATAACCCCCCCCCCCCCACATACACACACCTTCACCAGAACACCTAACTCCAGGGCAGCCCCTCATCTCCTCCATTAAAATACACATTTATTGATGGTTCCTGGCATTGACTGTGAAGTGACCTGGAAAGGGTTCCCTGAGGCCTTTGGCGTACTTTGCTCACAATCAAAGTGGCTTCTGCGTGTTGTGCCCCACGAATGTCATCAGTTACATAAACAAACGACAAAGTGATGCGGGTAAGGCTTGAATTCACCCCCAGCCAGTGGTGAGTGCCCGGGGATGTGATCTAGACCACGGTTTTCACCACTTTGTCGCTGTAGACAGAGGCCTGCCGTATGCTAGTCCGTTTTGGCCCGGCTCAAATGGCCAGTCTGATCTCACCGCCAGGCCAGGTCCCCGAGCGATGGACAGCGATAGTGAGGGTAATATTATTTTTATTGTACATTCTCAATGTAATACCAGCTTGTGTTTGTAAATTAGACACCTGCCACCACTGTGGCTACCAGCATTTTTCATCTTCTGGAGAGAGCTCTTGGGGGAGGGTGGGGTTAATGTGAACCAGAGCCTACTTAGCAGTATACAATAAATGTGACTCCCATTAACCCCGTCTCCTCTTCTTCCTATTTGTCCTCGTGCCCCCAAACCCTGTCCACTTCTCTCGGGGTTTGTGTCCCCTTAAATCAGTCTCAACATGCGTCTGTGGCTCGCAATCTTGTCCTAGTGTCCCAGTCCAAGAGAGATGCTCAGGTCCTGAGTTTGTTTTGTTCTCACTGCAGAGAATTTAGAAAACCCGGCATATTGACATGAGGCTGGAAGTTGGGTCACATCACAAAAATCCCTCGGCATTCAAGCCCCTTCCAATCTAGGGCGTCCTGCAAATGTTGTGCCTTCACACAATCAGCACTTACAGGAAGTGGGTCTAGCCCCAATGTCTATGGTAGAATGGGCTTTACACACAAAAAGGAAAAGGAAGTCATACAATTATCAAGACCTTCCCGAGACAGTTGTAATCACTGTTTTGTTGGAGTTCTGCACAGTAAGATCCCTCAAATATATGTGTATGTATTGTCTTCCCTATCCCTTTTCTCCATCCCAGGTGTTGATCTGTGCAGGGATGTGGACAGCAAGCCTGATGTTGAAGCATGCCTGTACCAGTGGGCGAGGGCATTTTTAACAAACCTTGTGTTTTGCCTGCATGACACTCACACTTGATAACTTTATGGCTTCCTTTTACTTTTGTGTGTGCAAGGTTAGTGATCCAGGAGGGTGGATTAGGAGAGGTGTCTCTTTCCCCTTTGTTTTGTGTGTAATTCTGGTAGAATGGGAACAGTTTTCCAGCCTCTAGTCCATGGTCATGCCCAACAACAAATACTTTCTTCTTTATGCTTGAAACACGGCATGGCATTAAGCCCATAAAGAGCTGGCGAATGTGCTGATCACAGGTTTTTCTCTAAATGATGGTCGAACATAAATGTATACCCACAGAAGCCTTTGGGAGCATTAGAGGGGGTTGGGCACAAACTTCTGCTCAAAATGTTGCCCTCTTTTAACCTAGAAGGCATAGCTGAAACCTATATCTCTTAAAAATGGTGCAGTTTCTGCTCAGGTTGCCAACTTTGATTTCTCTTCCACATCCATGAGGTATATTTGTACTACAGTAGGCAATACCCCTGCCTTAAAAATTGTCTATGGCTACTTCTCGTTACCAACTCCCATCCCTGCCTGTTTGGCATCATTTTACTCCTCTGACAACATCTCTGCCTTACTGGGCCTTCTCTGAATAACCTCTACCCCCATTTTCTGGTGTATATATACCGCACTGTGCTGCCCCTCTAGCAAGATTGGCGCTGTGTAGCTGCCTATATGTTTTAGTCTTAAATGCAGGGCCACTGGAATTATGTGGCAGTGGAGGGCTTATGCGGCAGGGTTGAGGAGATCATGCAGCAAGAAAGCCAAATTATGCAGCATTATGTGGCACGTTTTGAGATAGTATAACTTCATTATTTTGACATTTTTAATCTTGTTAACGCTGTCTGGGCATTAGTTACACCTCTTTAGTACCAGTGTAACAACCAAATATAGACATAAGCTACAGAAAGATGACCAGTCAATGTTTGCAAAGGGCCTTGCACTGCACGGCAACATGTGTTGCGGTGTTTTAATAACTTTTGAACCGTTTGAGCTAGAAACAACATTTCTTTTAGTTAAAATCTGCAGATTATGTAGCAGATGATGGATTATGTGGCAAATCCATTAAATCTATAATTATGAGACAATTGATACGGCAGCACAATTGCATCACTCCAGTGGCCCTGCTTAACTAATTATAATTTTCTGTCCTCTCTCCTCCACAATCACAGAGCCAGGCTCTGCACCCCAAGAAAAGATAACAGCATCTCTAGTCATTCACACACGACTCAAAAACTCTTCTGACACTGGAACTCAACAAATACCATACTCTGTCAAACAGGCTGTACCCCATAGTGCCGCGTGCTATCCACTCGAAATGGGCCTCAGCGTCCCGAATAGTTGGAAAGCAGCATATGAATGTTACAGCACAATGTAACTGCTTGAAAGAACAGGGGTTACCAAGCAAGGAGAGGCACAGCAGGGGAGAAAATGGCCCCAAATCCACTCAAGCAAAGCTAATATTAAAATTACCAGCAGAGTTCAGGTTAATGCGTATTTTCGGTGTTGATTAAATCTGTGATGGGACCACGCCCTCTCTTTCATGAACCTGCTCATTCTGGGTCATTTTCATCCCCGCGTGATTGCATCACATTCTCATCCCTGTTAGTCTTTTCCGCTTCCAAAGGGATTATGGAGCCCCACTCCCAGTATAGTCTTACCCCCTTGCAGATGGCCACAGCTTCCTTTGACATAGATTTGGGATAGGCAACGTTGTGCTCCATGATGGACTGGAAAAGCTCGTCTTCGTCTTCCCCTTCAAAGGGAGCCTGTTATAGAGAGAGAATAAGGAATAAACAGACATGACATTCCACACAAACCACTCAGATAGGAAGCCATGTCACTTCCAGCCATCCAACCAGAGAAACAGAAGCAGCCAGGAACGCAACGGAAAGGAGGAAGCAGCCATTTCACTCATTGCCACCTAACCAAGGAGGAAGAAGCCGACATTTTACTCCTTGCTATCCAACCAGAGAGGAGGAAACCGCCATGACACTCCTAGCCATCCAACCAGAGAAGAGGATGCAGTCATGGTACTCCTAGTCATCCATCCCGAGAGGAGGAAGCAGTGAGGACACTCCTAGCCATCCAACCAGAGAGGAGGAAACAGCCATGACAGTCCTTGCCATCCAACCAGAGAGAAGGAAGCAGCCATAAAACAGCAGGGAAAGAAGGAAGCAGTCATTTCACTCGTTGCTATACAACCAGAGAGAAGAAAACGGCCCTGACACTCCTAGCCATCCAACCAGCGAGTAGGAAGCAGACATGACACTCTTAGCCATCAAACCAGGGAGAATGAAGCAGTGAGGACGCTCCTAGCCATCCAACCAGAGAGGAGGAAGCAGTGAGGACACTCCGAGCCATCCAACCAGAGAGGAGGAAACAGTGAGGACAATCCTAGTCATCCAACCAGAGAGGAGGAAGCAGTGAGGACACTCCTTGCCATCCAACCACAGAGAAGGAAACAGCCACGACACTACTTTCCATCAAACCATAGAGTAAGAAGCAGCCATGATACTCTTAGCCATCAAACCAGGGAGAATGAAGCAGTGAGGACGCTCCTAGCCATCCAACCAGAGAGGAGGAAGCAGTGAGGACACTCCGAGCCATCCAACCAGAGAGGAGGAAACAGTGAGGACAATCCTAGTCATCCAACCAGAGAGGAGGAAGCAGTGAGGACACTCCTTGCCATCCAACCACAGAGAAGGAAACAGCCACGACACTCCTTGCCATCAAACCATAGAGAAAGAAACAGTGAGGACAATCCCAGCCCTCCAACAGGAGAGGAGGAAGCAGTGAGGACACTCCTAGCCATCCAACTAGAGAGAACGAAGGAGACATGACACTCTTAGCCATCAAACCAGAGAGAATGAAGCAACCATGACACTCATTTGCATCAAACGAGAGAGGAAGAAGAAGGACGGCACTAGCGGTCACTGAATCGAAAAGGATGAAGTAACTATGACACCACCATCCATATAACCAAAGATGAGGGAGCAACACTGACAGTGCCAAGCAGCAAAAGGAAGGAAAACTAGCCAAGATATTCTTAGCCATCCAGGAAGAGATGAGCAGGGTCTGTGACTACTACAAGCATATATGCAGCTACAAGACTCACAATCTCCCAAACATAAAGAGCAGAAATATGGGCAAACTGGTCATGCGCAGACATTTAGTGATATAAGACCACGAGTCCAACCCCGCCATTCACAGACAGGACAAGACGCTCATGCTGTTTACCTGTCCAGCCAACATTTCGTAGAGTAAAACTCCGAAGGCCCACCAGTCCACCGACTTCCCATAGGGCTGATAGGCGATGATCTGCAGGGCATACAATGTGAACATGAGTACTGCACGGCTGGCTGAAAACTCTGCATTACTAAATATGTACAAACACATAAACAAATGTAACGTTCATAGAGCCCCTCTCCCCCCAGCATGGGTGGGCCTGGGGGTCGTGTACTCAAATTGGTTTGAACATGTAGGACTACATGTAATCATCTCTACATGTTAATTAGGGCTCCCGATTTTATGGTATTTCTTTTTTTGTCATTTCCGTCTGTATTTATCCATATTTATTTTTTGCCGACTTTATCTGTATTTATCCATATTTATTATGGGTATTGTGAAAAAAATAAAGCTGAAACTGGTATATATCCACATTTATTTACCCAATAAATAGAAAGTCATGCTTGAATGCTTGCCAGGTTTTAGTGATATGAACACCCGCAGAAGATAAATCAATGCACTTATATGAAAATATACACAATTCAGTATCAGCCTTGTGCCTATCTCCTGCTTTTTAAGCTTCTTTACTAAAATATCTTTCACTTTTAGCACATTTACCTATCAATCCAACAGTTATTTGATGGCAGTCATGACAAAGTGCATTTAGAATCACTCAAAAAGCACCCAATTTCCGTTTTTATCCACATTTAAAAATAAATACAGATAAGAAAATGAATGGTTTTCTGTCTGTATTTATCTTTAAAAATCAGTAAAAACGGAAAACAGGGAGCCTTAATCTTAATGCAAATCTACAATATCTCAGCATTGCCAAAACTAAACTGTGAATATTTCTGACCATCCTATGCTCCTACCCCGCTCATTGTGTGCCTCTCTTCTTCAATGCTTTTCGCCTCCTCGACCCAACCTGCACCCTCCATTCGCTCCTCCGTTACCTACAAACGCTCGCGATCCCTTTTAAAAAACAAAGTGCTATTGTGTTTTAAAAAAAACAATGTAAAAAAAATATCGATCCAAGTGGCTTCTTCCATCTTGGATCAGTGAACAAAAAATGAAAACAAATGGCGTCTGCGGCGTTGTGCTGGCACACGCATGTGTTCGGACTTGTGCATTTGCCAATAGAATACGGCTGCGTCTTAGTGCCTTTTTATATTTTATTTTTGAGGATGCCTTCGAGTAAAGCCAAAAGGCCCCAAGGGCGAAAACTACTGGCTTTGCCAATGCTTATCTAATTTTATTCTGAACGCCAAGAGTTCAGGTATTACTGTGAGTTGTGGTGGGCGATGGTGGTGCGTTCCACCGAAGGGCGCCTGAGCTGCGCAGAAACCACCCCTTGCGAGCTTCTATCCGAACCTTGCCACTTGGAGGGCCCTAGTGTGTCCACCTTGGGCTTCTAAACGCCTAAGGATGTACGGTCTTCTGGGAATAGTTTGGGCCCAAAACTTAGCATGGAATAGTGTCCTGGTTTGTTTCATAGAAGCATTTACACAGCAATGTTGTGTTTTTCCTTAACTGTAGAAAGCCCCTGATGGACTGTGCAGCTGTCCCTTCCAGCCATTTCTACCTTCCACTCTGAAGTTCTCTTGTTTGTTTCCTTCTTTGCTCAGTTTGAGGGGGCCACTGATTCCAGGGGGGGCCTCTACACTGGAAACCTAGGGTTACCCGGAGATACCCCCGGTGTGCCCTAGGACAGTGAAGACATCATAACTAGTCTCCCCACCACCTCCCTAACAGCCATTTTGCTCGGTATTTTCTGGAAGTGCCTCATAATAAATAAGGGTTCTGAGGCACTATAGTGCATAGAATATATCACATGGCAATAACACCACATGCTCTACATCCACCACTACTCTGTAAGGTAAGAAAATAGTTACTATTCCTAATTCCACCTACATTTACCTCCTACAGTAAGTATAATTGGAGTTCAGAATCGTAAACATATACTTACTTTACAATGTAGCGGCAGGTTCATGTAGTGCTCGCCTTGGCAGCGGTAGTAAGCGCTGTATACATTTCAATTATTGTAGCTCGATATTAGAAACATTGATATAGTGCCATAAAGCCCAACTATTGGATCCAGGTTCTAGGTGTCTGATGTATATGACTGACAGCTGGCACACATGGATTTTTAAGACTTCATATACAACATATACTCAACAGTGCAGTTACTCAGTTAGTTGTGATACTGAGTGACTTTACATCTTCCGCAGTGCCTCCACCACCCCCTCCACCCACACAGGTTGGGAGTTTCGGATCATGTCCTCAATTGTCACCATAGTGAGCAGAGTAAAGAGGGGATGGGTTGGGGAATTCTTTCTGATTTTGCATGATTAATCACAAACACTTCACAAGTTGGGTGCATTAACCTTAGGTTTGTACTTGGACCCAGTGTCTACAAGTCGGGTTGTGGTAGTGTCTGTGTGGAGCTTCACAGAAACCACAGGCTTCACTAAAAAGATGCTTGTCCCCTTGAACAACAAGGGTGTCAATTTCACCCACCTCATGACCACGCCCACAAAAACCTTTGCTGAGAAACAAATGGTGCCAATAGGTCCCGGCTTTGTAAGCTGCTTATATCTGGAAAGATTTCACACTTAAAACTATGCATTTCAAGTTGTTTTCACTTGTTTATTTTTTGCTCAGATTTCAATCTAGGCACACAGACAAACAGGGCCCAGGTCACAAAGGTATTTCCTCTCATAGACGTCCGTTTACTACTAAAGAAACCTCAATTTACACCTGCCACAAATTCACCAAAGGATTCCTGGCAGGCGTAAATAGCTTTACTATTCCAGATTCCTCTACCACAAATGTGGAGAAATCAATCCCTGTTCCATTTTTATAAGGGATCCCGATCTGGTGTGGGAGCAGTGGAAGGGCTTTCTCCATGGGGAAAAATCTTTTATTTTTTTTTAAACAAATCTCGTTTGCACAGAGCTCCATCTGCCCTGTGCATAATTGTATGCTATGTACGAAGGGGCGAATAGCAGCGGTTAATTTGTAAAAAAATAGGTGCAGGGGCTCTCGTCAGGAGGCAGCTTGCACCAGCCCATTTCTCCTGTTAGCGCAGCCCAAAACAGAACCAACTACTAACCATCAAAGTGGGGCGAGGGTGTGGCATAATGGCCAGAGCTGCCGATTTCATAGCTTTGGAACCAGGTTCGAGTCTCAGCATCAGCTCAACATTCTGTGATTCTGGGCAAATCACTTAATGGGAATTTTCCCCTAACTGGTGCTCATGAAAAGCGCCGGTGTTGATGATTAAGTGCTGATGCTGAGCACCGGAAAACACAGGCTCAAATTAAGCACTGGCGAATAGGAGTCCCTGGGAGACATCACATGAAATTCCCAGTAGTACGCCTGGAAAACTTTACCTGGTGCAACATTTTAGGTGCATTGATGGAAACATAAGTGAACTGCAAATAAAGAAAATCCACACTCATAGATAGGAGTACTTGTATGGCTGCAGACTGGCCCCACAATGCATTATATGTTGAGGGCTGAAATATCAATGATCCCTTGTACAACAGATCTTTTGTTAAAAAAAAAAAACGTAGTGTGCTGTAAAAATGTACTGTGCATTGTGTAATCAAGCAATGCTGTAATACCATGGTGCCAGCCCTTTTGTTTGTGTAAAGCGATTTCAGTCAGAACACATTCACAAAACCGCTTTCTATGTACAGCATCCCACATTTGAAATGCTCCTGTGAACATAAAAATGTTCTCTCGAGCTCATGCAACATCAAATGGATACTATCAAATCTAATTACACTTGAGACCAAAAGAGAAATGCGCCCACACATACGGCTGTGTGCAGCGAGCTATCTTATGGACAGTGGAAACTGACTGGCAGGTTCCTGGCAGCCACTGTAGCAGATATACACCCTCCTCTGGTTGGCACTGGGGCCTGCCACCTGGAGCTGGCACCCTCCACAGCTGTACCACTCTCACACTTTTCAGTTGGGTTTACTGCAGGGGTTGGTGGGCCTTCCTTTTAAAATCAGACTTCCTGCATCCCACTAAGACCTGTCCCTGGCAGTGTGCAGGGCTCCCCGTGTATGTGGGATAGTGGTGAGCAATAAGGAACATGATGCTTTGAGAGGCAAATCCCCGGCCCTTTCTTCGTCTTTAGCCTTCTGGCTTGGAGGTTGTTTTTGTCTGGTGATTGTTTGGCACTTGGGGTTGGAGATTCTTACTTGGCAACAGTAATTTTCAGCCACTCCTGCTTTGTATGTGGGTCTTTCCAGGCATTTTCACAGGTACGCTGGCTCTGCGTCACACTTCTCGGCACCGCTCACACTAGCCACAGATATCTTCGCACCACCGACACGGAGTGCAAATATTTCGACACTTAATGGCTAATGCAGAGGTCTCTATGCACTGTGAACCCTCACTGCAGTCAGCTCCATACCTCTGATGCTAAGTGCTAACAGCTCCATACCTCTGATGCGAACAGCTCCATACCTCTGATGCTAAGAGCTCCATACCTCTGATGCTAACAACTCCATACCTTTGATGCTAACAGCTCCATACCTTTGATGCTAAGTGCTAAGAGCTCCATACCTCTGATGCTAACAGCTCCATACCTCTGATGCTAACAGCTCCATACCTCTGATGCTAACAGCTCCATACCTTTGATGCTAAGTGCTAAGAGCTCCATACCTCTGATGCTAACAGCTCCATACCTCTGATGCTAACAGCTCCATACCTCTGATGCTAACAGCTCCATACCTCTGATGCTAACAGCTCCATACCTCTGATGCGAACAGCTCCATACCTCTGATGCGAACAGACCCATACCTCTGATGCTAAGTGCTAACAGCTCCATACCTCTGATGCTAACAGCCCCATACCTCTGATGCTAAGTGCTAGCTGCTTCATACCTCTGATGCGAACAGCTCCATACCTCTGATGCTAACAGCTCCATACCTCTGATGCTAACAGCTCCATACCTCTGATTCTAACAGCCCCATACCTCTGATGCTAAGTTCTAACAGATCCATACCTCTGATGCTAACAGCTCCATACCTCTGATGCTAAGTGCTAACAGCTCCATACCTCTGATGCTAAGTGCTAACAGCTCCATACCTCTGATGCTAAGTGCTAACAGCTCCATACCTCTGATGCTAAGTGCTAAGACCTCAATACCTCTGATGCTAAGTGCCAACAGCTCCATACCTCTGATGCTAACAGCTCCATACCTCTGATGCTAACAGCTCCATACCTCTGATGCTAAGTGCTAACAGCTCCATACATCTGATGCTAACAGCCCCATACCTCTGATGCTAAGTGCTAACAGCTCCATACCTCTGATGCTAAGTGCTAACAGCTCCATACCTCTGATGCTAAGTGCTGACAGCTCCATACCTCTGATGCTTAGTGCTAACAGCTCCATACCTCTGATGCTTAGTGCTAACAGCTCCATACCTCTGATGCTAACAGCTCCATACCTCTGATGCTTAGTGCGAACAGCTCCATACCTCTGATGACAAGAGCTCCATACCTCTGATGCTAATAGCTCCATACCTCTGATACTAAGTGCTAACAGCTCCATACCTCTGATGCTAACAGCTCCATACCTCTGATACTAAGTGCTAACAGCTCCATACCTCTGATGCTAACAGCTCCGTACCTCTGGTGCTAAGTGATAACAGCTCCATACCTCTGATGCTTAGCGCTAACAGCTCCATACCTCTGATGCTAACAGCTCAATACCTCTGATGCTAACAGCCCCATACCTCTGATGCTAAGTGCTAACAGCTCCATACCTCTGATGCTAAGTGCTAACAGCTCCATACCTCTGATGCGAAGTGCTAACAGCTCCATACCTCTGATGCGAAGTGCTGACAGCTCCATACCTCTGATGCTTAGTGCTAACCGCTCCATACCTCTGATGCTTAGTGCTAACAGCTCCATACCTCTGATGCTAACAGCTCCATACCTCTGATGCTAACAGCTCCATACCTCTGATGCTTAGTGCTAACAGCTCCATACCTCTGATGCTAACAGCTCCATACCTCTGATGCTAACAGCTCCATACCTCTGATGCTTAGTGCTAACAGCTCCATACCTCTGATGCGAACAGACCCATACCTCTGATGCTAAGTGCTAACAGCTCCATACCTCTGATGCTAACAGCCCCATACCTCTGATGCTAAGTGCTAGCTGCTTCATACCTCTGATGCGAACAGCTCCATACCTCTGATGCTAACAGCTCCATACCTCTGATGCTAACAGCTCCATACCTCTGATGCTAACAGCTCCATACCGCTGATGCTAACAGCCCCATACCTCTGATGCTAAGTGCTAACAGATCCATACCTCTGATGCTAACAGCTCCATACCTCTGATGCTAAGTGCTAACAGCTCCATACCTCTGATGCTAAGTGCTAACAGCTCCATACCTCTGATGCTAAGTGCTAAGACCTCAATACCTCTGATGCTAAGTGCCAACAGCTCCATACCTCTGATGCTAACAGCTCCATACCTCTGATGCTAACAGCTCCATACCTCTGATGCTAAGTGCTAACAGCTCCATACCTCTGATGCTAAGTGCTAACAGCTCCATACCTCTGATGCTAACAGCCCCATACCTCTGATGCTAAGTGCTAACAGCTCCATACCTCTGATGCTAAGTGCTAACAGCTCCATACCTCTGATGCTAAGTGCTGACAGCTCCATACCTCTGATGCTTAGTGCTAACCGCTCCATACCTCTGATGCTAACAGCTCCATACCTCTGATGCTAACAGCTCCATACCTCTGATGCTTAGTGCGAACAGCTCCATACCTCTGATGACAACAGCTCCATACCTCTGATGCTAACAGCTCCATACCTCTGATACTAAGTGCTAACAGCTCCATACCTCTGATGCTAACAGCTCCATACCTCTGGTGCTAAGGGATAACAGCTCCATACCTCTGATGCTTAGCGCTAACAGCTCCATACCTCTGATGCTAACAGCTCAATACCTCTGATGCTAACAGCCCCATACCTCTGATGCTAAGTGCTAACAGCTCCATACCTCTGATGCTAACTGCTAACAGCTCCATAACTCTGATGCGAAGTGCTGACAGCTCCATACCTCTGATGCTTAGTGCTAACCGCTCCATACCTCTGATGCTTAGTGCTAACAGCTCCATACCTCTGATGCTAACAGCTCCATACCTCTGATGCTAACAGCTCCATACATCTGATGCTAACAGCTCCATACCTCTGATGCTAACAGCTCCATACCTCTGATGCTAACAGCTCCATACCTCTGATGCTAACAGCTCCATACCTCTGATGCTTAGTGCTAACAGCTCCATACCTCTGATGCTAACAGCTCCATACCTCTGATACTAAGTGCTAACAGCTCCATACCTCTGATGCTAACAGCTCCATACCTCTGATGCTAAGTGCTAACAGCTCCATACCTCTGACGCTTAGTGCTAACAGCTCCATACCTCTGATGCCAACAGCTCCATACCTCTGATGCTAACATCTCCATACCTCTGATACTAAGTGCTAACAGCTCCATACCTCTGATGCCAACAGCTCCATACCTCTGATGCTTAGTGCGAACAGCTCCATACCTCTGATGCCAACAGCTCCATACCTCTGATGCTAACATCTCCATACCTCTGATACTAAGTGCTAACAGCTCCATACCTCTGATGCCAACAGCTCCATACCTCTGATGCTAACAGCTCCATACCTCTGATACTAAGTGCTAACAGCTCCATACCTCTGATGCTAACAGCTCCATATCTCTGATGCTAAGTGCTAACAGCTCCATACCTCTGATGCTAAGTGCTAACAGCTCCATACCTCTGATACCAACAGCTCCATACCTCGGATGCCAACAGCTCCATACCTCTGATGCTTAGTGCGAACAGCTCCATATCTCTGATGCCAACAGCTCCATACCTCTGATGCTAACATCTCCATACCTCTGATACTAAGTGCTAACAGCTCCATACCTCTGATGCCAACAGCTCCATACCTCTGATGCTAACAGCTCCATACCTCTGATACTAAGTGCTAACAGCTCCATACCTCTGATGCTAACAGCTCCATACCTCTGATACTAAGTGCTAACAGCTCCATACCTCTGATGCTAAGTGCTAACAGCTCCATACCTCTGATACCAACAGCTCCATACCTCTGATGCCAACAGCTCCATACCTCTGATGCTAACAGCTCCATACCTCTGATACTAAGTGCTAACAGCTCCATACCTCTGATGCTAACAGCTCCATATCTCTGATGCTAAGTGCTAACAGCTCCATACCTCTGATGCTAAGTGCTAACAGCTCCATACCTCTGATACCAACAGCTCCATACCTCTGATGCTAAGTGCTACCAGCTCCATACCTCTGATGCTTAGTGCTAACAGCTCCATACCTCTGATGCTAACAGCTCCATACCTCTGATGCTAAGTGCTAACAGCTTCATACCTCTGATGCTAACTGCTAACAGCTCCATACCTCTGATGCTAAGTGCTAACAGCTTCATACCTCTGATGCGAAGTGCTGACAGCTCCATACCTCTGATGCGAAGTGCTGACAGCTCCATACCTCTGATGCTTAGTGCTAACCGCTCCATACATCTGATGCTAACAGCTCCATACCTCTGATGCTAACAGCTCCATACCTCTGATGTTTAGTGCTAACAGCTCCATACCTCTGATGCTAACAGCTCCATACCTCTGATGCTAACAGCTCCATACCTCTGATGCTAACAGCTCCATACCTCTGATGCTTAGTGCTAACAGCTCCATACCTCTGATGCTAACAGCTCCATACCTCTGATACTAAGTGCTAACAGCTCCATACCTCTGATGCTAACAGCTCCATACCTCTGATGCTAAGTGCTAACAGCTCCATACCTCTGATGCTAACAGCTCAATACCTCTGATGCTAACAGCCCCATACCTCTGATGCTAACAGCCCCATACCTCTGATGCTAAGTGCTAACAGCTCCATACCTCTGATGCTAACAGCTCAATACCTCTGATGCTAACAGCCCCATACCTCTGATGCTAAGTGCTAACAGCTCCATACCTCTGATGCTAAGTGCTAACAGCTCCATACCTCTGATGCGAAGTGCTGACAGCTCCATACCTCTGATGCTTAGTGCTAACCGCTCCATACCTCTGATGCTTAGTGCTAACAGCTCCATACCTCTGATGCTAACAGCTCCATACCTCTGATGCTTAGTGCTAACAGCTCCATACCTCTGATGCTTAGTGCTAACAGCTCCATACCTCTGATGCTAACAGCTCCATACCTCTGATGCTAACAGCTCCATACCTCTGATGCTAACAGCTCCATACCTCTGATGCTTAGTGCTAACAGCTCCATACCTCTGATGCTAACAGCTCCATACCTCTGATACTAAGTGCTAACAGCTCCATACCTCTGATGCTAACAGCTCCATACCTCTGATGCTAAGTGCTAACAGCTCCATACCTCTGACACTTAGTGCTAACAGCTCCATACCTCTGATGCCAACAGCTCCATACCTCTGATGCTAACATCTCCATACCTCTGATACTAAGTGCTAACAGCTCCATACCTCTGATGCCAACAGCTCCATACCTCTGATGCTTAGTGCGAACAGCTCCATACCTCTGAAGCCAACAGCTCCATACCTCTGATGCTAACATCTCCATACCTCTGATACTAAGTGCTAACAGCTCCATACCTCTGATGCCAACAGCTCCATACCTCTGATGCTAACAGCTCCATACCTCTGATACTAAGTGCTAACAGCTCCATACCTCTGATGCTAACAGCTCCATATCTCTGATGCTAAGTGCTAACAGCTCCATACCTCTGATGCTAAGTGCTAACAGCTCCATACCTCTGATACCAACAGCTCCATACCTCTGATGCCAACAGCTCCATACCTCTGATGCTTAGTGCGAACAGCTCCATACCTCTGATGCCAACAGCTCCATACCTCTGATGCTAACATCTCCATAACTCTGATACTAAGTGCTAACAGCTCCATACCTCTGATGCCAACAGCTCCATACCTCTGATGCTAACAGCTCCATACCTCTGATACTAAGTGCTAACAGCTCCATACCTCTGATGCTAACAGCTCC
Organism: Triturus cristatus; assembly: GCF_964204655.1. Taxonomy (NCBI): domain Eukaryota; kingdom Metazoa; phylum Chordata; class Amphibia; order Caudata; family Salamandridae; genus Triturus; species Triturus cristatus. The sequence continues at coordinate 1,139,205,258 of NC_140593.1, read as the reverse complement.
ACATCTCTGATGCTAAGTGCTAACAGCTCCATACCTCTGATGCTAAGTGCTAACAGCTCCATACCTCTGATACCAACAGCTCCATACCTCTGATGCTAAGTGCTACCAGCTCCATACCTCTGATGCTTAGTGCTAACAGCTCCATACCTCTGATGCTAACAGCTCCATACCTCTGATGCTAAGTGCTAACAGCTTCATACCTCTGATGCTAAGTGCTAACAGCTCCATACCTCTGATGCTAGCTGCTCTTGTCTACACACTGCCAGGGGTAACTGCAGACATTTCCGAGCATCTGCTGCCTGCATAAATATTTCTAGACTTTAAGACTGTGTACAAAGACTGCCAGAAATGAATACCGAAATGGTAACAATTGCAAGCCTCCATTGCTAATACAGAAAACAGCACGCCTTGTCTTAAATACAAACACCTCTGCACCTCTAGCGCTTAAGGCCTCACTTAAACAAACACTGCAGAAAGTGCAACAAGCATTTGCAATGCAATAGGTCCCGCATTAACAAGAGTTTAAGCTATTGGCTATGCAATAGCTCAAACTCTCGCAAATGCAAGACCTATTGCATTGCAAATATTTGGGTTTTTTTTCTAGCGTCCATGCAGCGCTTTCACATTCATGAAGGCCGCACCCCTTTTTAAAAAAAAATCATCTGTTTGCCAAGTTGACAAACCAATGTTTTTTTTGGTAAAAGTGCCCATGCCATGCTTTCACTCTAATGTCGGCCATGTACCCATCTTTAGATGCGGTTTGTGTAAAGAAAGGGGTGCTGCCTCTATGAATGTGAAAGCGCCGCATGGGAGCTAGTAAAAAAACAAAGAAATAAGTAAGCGTGGCCGCTAAATGTGGACCGTACTGATTAAATAAATAAAAAAACACGTCCGCTATAGGTAAAGCGGCCCGCCATTAGTAAATATTAAAGTAAAAGCGGGCAGTGTGCTGCGAGGTAGTGGGTGGAATAGGGGAAGAGCATTAAATAAAATAGTGCTTACCGACTTATAAAGCAGACCATGTAACAACACCAGTAAAAGGTCCAGTCGTTATGGGAGGTAACAAATGCAGACAAGGCGGTACCAGGACTAATAACAATTCGGAAGCCAGTGTATACGAAGGACAATGACACAAGCCAGTTATAAATATGGGCGGAGAGTGGGCGGGGCTTTAAAGCCATACTCCACTACTGCATGCTTCGCAGCAGCGCATGCGCTGCCCAGGCTCGACCTAAAAAGGGACACTGGTGATTTTTTACAAATGCCAACTGGAAGTTGAGGACTATCTGCACTCCCTTTTGCTTAGTAATGCCCAGTGCTACCAGTACGGAAAGCGAGGCAGGTCCATCCTGAATTCAAAGATGGAGGGAGGAGTTCTGGGAGGAGATGTTGGTACAGATGCTGGGAGAGTGGCTGGAGAAGCTTCTCCTGTGGGTTTCTTCTACGTGCAGTTTTTGACGTGTAGTCTAGGCCTGGGTGGTAAATTTTGTTCCGCGCGCGGAATTTGGGTAATTTCGCGTTCCGCGGAGAACGCGAAATTGCCCAAGATTCTGCATTCCGCGGCTTCGCGTAATATTTTGCTTGTTCACGTTCTCAAAATGCGTGTTCGTGAGATATTTTTCCCGAGCATACAAACAGCGTTCACGAACAGGAAAAAAGCATTGCGAACAAGCAATTCCGCGTGTTTGCGGAGATTTTTTTACCGTTTCGCGGAGTTATGCGTAGCGCGACTACGCAAATTCCGCCTACCCCTAGTGTAGTCTAGTGTGGCGCTGTCCTCCTAAGAGGGACAAGTCCTCAGACAGCCTGCCAGGAGTGGTGTTTCTGCACCTGTACATGCCATGCTGTCGGTCTTGAAGGCGATGTGGTTTTCAAGGGGGAGCTGGAGTCATTCCTTTGACGAGGACAGCTGCAGCGTGTGGAATATCTTTCAGGGGAGCCAGAGTGATGTATGGGGGCCTTGGATCAGGCCATGCATGAGGGCACAGCCTCCAACTAGACAAAAGAGGACTCTTGTGTGCTTCTGAAGTCTGTTGCCTCAGCACAGCAAGGTTTACTTCCTTGAACAGGGGGAGCTGCTGCTGTTTCGTCTAAGCTGCCTGGTGGTGTGTGCTTGAAAGAAAAGGTCGGTGCTGTGGGTCAGTCGGCCATCAGCAACTAAAAGGAGACCAGCCCAGCTATCCTCTGCAAAGGTCATGACCTTGTGCGGCTCCGGGAGCGCTGCTTTCTTATGTAACTTTAGATCCTTCTGAGCTAGGAGCTAGAAAAAACCTTCTTGAATGCTGCAAGTCATGCAACAGACGACAAATTATGCGGCAAGTGCGGTAAACACACAAATATGCTGAAAATGCTTCGGACACAGAATCGCATAATTCCTGTGAGCCTGGGTACTTTCAATGATTAATCTAAAATAAACCTTGCGATTCGCCAAAACCAAGAAGGCAGACCAAAATAAATTAATTCATCACTAAAAGGGAAAATAAACAATGGTTCAAGGTGCGTGTCATGGTTAACAAACTTAGGCTGGACTACCTCTTATAGCAGTTGCTGAAAACAAATTATGAAGTAAGCAAGCTGTCAAGATAGCTTAGTGGGTTGAGCACCCGCTGTTGATGACCGAGGGTAACCTGAAAATCACAAGTTTAAATCTAGTATTTCGTCTTACTGGGGTCAATTGAACGAGAACCATTATGTTGGGTGGTCCTGAGTTGAATGTGATGTGCTGATGTGACAACCTGCTCCTCCTTTTATCTGGCAGGCCTGGTATGTTTTCTGGAGAAGGGGAGGTACAGTGATTTCTATGTTGATCACGAAGAGAATGCCTCAACCCCACAGTGGTACTCTTACATAAACAGTTACTGCCCCACGACCAGGCCATAACACTTCCAAGGGTTGCTGGCAGCTCAGTACGGCAGTGAAGCGCAGGCCTCATCACTTCCACCCCAGTGAGGGTGTACATCTGTGTAATATGTTGTGACAGAGGACATGATCCCCCTGGTTGCAAGTGGAGTGTGCATAAGAAAGTTCTAGTACAGTATGTGTGGATGCCCACCTGGATGTATGTTGCCCTTACAGTTTTAGGCCTCTTTGCATCATTTCACAGCGGCCAATGTCTCTGTCTCCCCTTCTCCCCTGCAGGCCCCTCTGCGCCGACCTTCTAATTCGGAGAAATCTATCTGAAACGAAGCGCCCCTGCTCCAGGCCCCTGCATCCGTCCAGAATCGGCTGGCCATGACCCCCTCCTCCCAGGCCGCAGCCCTGGTGACCTGCGTCCAAGGCAACGGATGGGGAACAACTGCTCTCATGAAGCAAAACCGGAAGAAAAGGGCTCGCGCCACCTGCAAAGCCGGAAGCTGCACGAGGCCCTGCGTGGAGACCCTGCAACCCTGCTTCTTCCCAGCAGCAGGTATACTTTATTACACCCCCCCCCCCCCCACCCAAAATACAGAAACATTGGATACCTGTCATATATCAATTCAAAAAACGAAAACACATATTGTTATGAACAAAATATATAATAGGAATAAGAGAAACAAAGGAGCCATTTATAGAGAGTGAACACGAATAGTAACAAACTTGTGTACCCGATCACCAGTGGGGCGGGAACAATTTTCAGAGTGGGGGTGCACCCGTCAGAGTTATGTCATTAACGTCCTAGGAGTTGTGAAAAATCTAAGGTCACACAGAGCATCCATTCAGCAGGAGAGTGGTAAGGGTGTAGCATGTGTCTGGTGGTGCATGTTGGAGCACCGTGTCACAAATATATTACTAAAATATGGTGTGACACTGCCCTGTCATTTACAGACAGACCATTTCCCATTGCAATGTCCACTAAATATGCACAGATATGCAGTGTTACAGATAAATCCATACAGCACACACATGATAATGTGTGGGGATCTGGTTTCAGCTAATATTTATACTTTGTACACCTCCAAGTATAGTGTCTTTATTTGTTTTGATCCTATTAAAATACGTTTCCATCGCACTTCAGGATTATCAAAGAAAGTGCATTTGTGCTTTCCTATCTGCTGATATATTTCGAAGTATTTGCACACTTCAAGTTTTGCTGTGTGATTAAAAAAAAAATAACATCCCACCGCCTTTATTTCTTGGGTACAACTAGTCACAAAGACATACGTGCGCTGCTGGAACCAGATGTTTCACCCCCACCTCGTTCTCCAAACGTAAACGTTGAGTGTTGAAGTTCACTACTGCCTGAAAATCAGAGTCCTAAAGAGGGGGTACATGGTATTTCTGTTAGCATGTGTGAATACAAGATTCCTGTATGTCTAAAGACAGTGGCAATGCTTGTCACAAGGATTCTCGGCCTAGCCTTAAGTCACACCGGCCTGGGAGGAGTAACCTCAGAGGTGTTGTTAAAGGCACCGTATATTTTTTTGTCAAAATTCTGTTTGTTGAGAGTCTACAACAACTGGCGAGGAATGGCACCTAATATTGAAGTGCCAAGATGGAGTTCCAGTTTAAATGATGTAAATTTCTCACCAACATCTAAATCCTGCAAAGACTTTGGAACGTGGTAAACTCAGGAGAACTCCCAGAGCCGGCTTCGGCGAGGAACAGTAAAGGATGGACAATGTCTGTGATACTAAGGAACTGGAGGGAGGGCAGAAAAGTAACATCTACCCTACCCTATCCACCCACATGGATAGGGTAGGGCCTGGTACAAGTTTAGTAGCTGACACTTTAGTACAGATTTTGCAGCAGCCCCACTTTCAGATAGTGCCAAGGAAACAGTGCCACTGATAAAATTGCAGGCTGTAAGTCAGATGGAAAATGTGTGACCTATTACCTTTACCTCTAGGGTCTCTGCTGAGTATGTACAATGTGGGCCTTTGGCGACCTGATTGGAGGCAGATCGAAATGTAAGACCCTATATGTGCCGCTGACTATGCCTCTGGAGCTCCAGAGGATAAAGTATATAATTCTACTAACATGATATCCGCAAAGAGACAGACTGTAAGACAGGTTAGCGCTCTAGTTGCTTTTGCCTGCAGAGGGTCAGTGAAGCAGGGACGTAATGGAGACCCCTGCAGCACTTGAGTGGACCTGCAACCATTCAGAGGGTTCCAGTGCAGCCCAAGGCCAATGAATATCTGCGAGATAAGGGAGACTCGGGGGGCCCCACATCACATTCTGCAGGGGGCCCCATCATTTTGCATTACACGCCTGCAGTAAACCTGCCTTCTCCCACAATGCGTCACTCAGAAATGAGGTGCAGTGTGGAGACATTAATGACGGGTAAGGCCTCCTGGTCCAACAGGCCCATGTGTTCTTTTCCGTAAAAGGAATCCCCATTGCGTCTCTTCACCAAGGTGCCTTATGAAGACACACTCTTCCACAGGCGCTATTTTCGTACTGACATAGAAGTGGGTGCCTCAGCCTCATGCAGAGGGGACTACCTGCCTTCTACAGTACCGTGAATCATGCAGTAGAGGCACGAAAGTGGCAACCAGGCGCGCAACGCCCATTGGGCTCAACGGGCTTCAGCCCCCTACGCCGTGTGTGTCGGCCCCGGGCTGAGGCAGCTTCCCGGCTGACACGCAGACAGCCAGATGCACGGAGTACTTCACAGGTCTTTAAAAGACCATTCACTTAACGAGGCTTTGTTGTTTTTTTCACCCCTTCTTAGAACCCCTGCATCTCCACTCTGCCTATAACTGGAAGAATTACCCCCCCCCCCAAATTGTTATCAGCCCCACCCGAAATGTGGCTCTAGTTGCGCCTCTGGTGGCAACTATGCCTAAGTGGAAACACAGGTGTTAACAAAGCTACTGCCTGCTTTTGTGGCTACTAAATATTCAGTCATTAGCCCTTCTTAGAATCTTTAAGTACACTTTTAACCGGCTAAACACCCTTTACCACTTTTTACAGTACTTATTTGCCCAGTTAAGAGACGGTGCTCTTCCCTCCTTTCACATGAGAAATTTGCAACCATGGAAGCTTCTTCAGAGCCGCTGCTAGGGACCCCGGGAGAGGGACGGGGAGGGGAGTCTGCCTGGGCTGAGGCCAGAACGATTGACTGTGCCCTGGAGGAACTTACTGGGTGAGGGCCTGCAGGGGGTAGGGTCAAATGCTCTAGGATTTTTTTTTTTTTAAGAGGGCTCTTTTAGGAAGAGACAGCGAAGACAGCCTCATAAGCAAGCTTCCTTGAGACAAACCTACATGGCCCTGGCCTAGGATGGGGATTAGAGAGTGTCTCTCTTTAGGAGAACTTTGATCCCGGACATGTTTAGAAGGGCATGCTAAGCCCTTGGGCAGTCCAGGACACGAGCGTGGTGAATATCTGGAGACTCCATGGTCCCCAGTCCATCTTCTATAGGCACACCATGCACGAGATGCAGAGCGGTCAGGTGGTCCTGGGTACAAGTGACAGCAGTGAGGTGCTCACGCGCTGCACAAGCAGGCAAAGGACTCGGCGAGACGCCTCAGTCACAAACCATCCGGCCATGGGAGAGCGCTCGCCGTTAGACCGCGGCTCCGCAGGGGCCCATCACAGCAATGGAGGGTGATGCTGGGTGTGCAAAGGCAGAGCCGAGCCGGTCCTCGTTAGGGGGCGAGAGAGAGGAAAGGCCGTGAATGTGGAATAACCAGCGCCGGGGCTTTAAGTGAGCCGGGTCTCACCGGGTCTGAGCACCGGCAGTATTTTAAAGGTGGGCTTCCCCTACAACGCTCACCTGACGTCATGCCAGGTGAGCGTTGTAGGGGAAGGGAAATCCTTTAAAGAGAATCATTTTCTCTCTGGATTTCCCTTCTCTTTTTGAAACTCCGGAGCAGCAACATCGTCTTGGTGTCATCAGGGCTTTGAAGTCGAAGCTTTTTCAATATTATATACAAGCCATAGTTGCAGCTTATTTATATTATACAACTAACAGCCATTGACAAAGCCAATGGTACTGACTTGTTGTAGGTGTGATGTTACTTGTTGTATCATATATCTGGATGCAGTGACAAAAAAAACAGCAAAATACAAGTCGGGCGGCACACTATGCTTAGCACAGATTTTTAGCTTAAATGTGTAGCCACACCCCTTTTAGAGACCGCCCAGTTTTTTCATCCCACTTAAAGCCCTGACCAGGGCTCACAACGCTCACAATAGTATGGAAGGTGTAGGCGTGACCTAAGTTGGGGAACACATGTGAGGAGTATGGAAGGTGTAGGGGTGATCCAAGTTGGGGAACACCTGTGCGGAGTATGGAAAGTGTAGGGGTGACCTAAGTTGGGGAACACCTGTGCGGAGTATGGAATGTGTAGGGGTGACCTAGGTTGGGGAACACCTGTGAGTAGTTTGGAAAGTGTAGGGGTGACCTAAGTTGGGGAACATCTGTGCGGAGTATGGAATGTGTAGGGGTGACCTAAGTTGGGGAACACCTGTGCGGAGTATGGAAGGTGTAGGGGTGACCTAAGTTGGGGAACACCTGTGCGGAGTATGGAAGGTGTAGGGGTGACCTTAAGCTGGGACCAGGAAACACCTGTGCGGAGTATGGAAGGTGTAGGGGTGACCTAAGTTGGGGAACACCTGTGCGGAGTATGGAAGGTGTAGGGGTGACCTTAAGCTGGGACCAGGAAACACCTGTGCGGAGTATGGAAGGTGTAGGGGTGACCTTAAGCTGGGACCAGGAAACACCTGTGAGGAGTATGGAAGGTGTAAGGGTGACCTTAAGCTGGGAACAGGAAACACCTGTGAGGAGTATGGAAGGTGTAATGGTGACCTAAGTTGAGACCAGGAAACACCTGTGAGGAGTATGGAAGGTGTAAGGGTGACCTTAAGCTGGGAACAGGAAACACCTGTGAGGAGTATGGAAGGTGTAATGGTGACCTAAGTTGAGACCAGGAAACACCTGTGAGGAGTATGGAAGGTGTAATGGTGACCTAAGTTGAGACCAGGAAACACCTGTGAGGAGTATGGAAGGTGTAAGGATGACTTACGCTGGGGAACACCTGTGAGGAGTATGGAAGGTGTAGGATGACTTACGCTGGGGAACACCTGTGAGGAGTATGGAAGGTGTAGGATGACTTACGCTGGGGAACACCTGTGAGGAGTATGGAAGGTGTAGGCATGACCTAAGTTCGGGAACACCTGTGAGGAGTATGGAAGGTGTAATGGTGACCTAAGGTGGGACCGGGGAACACCTGTGAGGAGTAGCAGCCTGTTTTGCCCTTTCCAACCCAGAAAAGGTGGCTTGTAGCGTTGAGGCGCCCCCTGCAGGCTGGAAGTGGAGAATAAATTAGGGGATGTGCCCTCTATCTGGAAGAAACCACCTGTTATTGTGAGCATTTCTTTGTTTGCCCCTGAGACATCAGAACCAAAATCAAGCTGGAGCAACATAGTGCTGTGAAGTTTTCAGTTTTCATAATGAGCTGTACGTGTGTTCCTAATGTGCGCAACAGGGCTGCTCTAAAGGACCTTCACAGAGTACCCATCGTATACAAAGGCCTCCAGTCGCTCATCTTGTGTGAGGAGTGGGAAGCTAGATAAATTAACTGCCACAGTTCTATACACCAGAGTTCAGCTCACTGAGCTACTGTTCCATCCACCCTCCTGACTGTGCAGGTGAGCGAATGTAGGGCTTGTTTACGGACCAGGAGCACATCCTTCCCGAGAAAGAACCAGCCCTTGTGTCCCCAGTATTGCACTGCTGGGCAGAGCTCCTTGAAGTGGCCATAAAGTGCTATGAGGTTGGAAAAATGGTACAGAAAGATTGTTGGTGACTCTTACACCCAGGCTTTATTGGTGCCTTCTTTCTGGCACGACACAGGCTTGAGATGGGTGAGCCAACAAATTAATAGGGAGGGACGAGCCGAGGGTCAAGCTGGACTCTAAGAGCGATGTACAAGCCAAGCCCTGAAAATGCATGGCATGTATACTATGCAACCAACACCACATACAATATGATAACGACTCTTCGAAATTCAAGCAAGTGCATTTCTAGAACACACAGAAGCGTTTCAACTTACTACATCAGATTATACCACTGCATTGAGAGGCGTTTGGTAAAAGTGACAGCTTTGAAACATAACCTTACAAATATTCATGTCCCCCTCTCCCGCAATGTTATTCGTAAATTAAGAGGCAAGCCAGCTGTCGTGTGAACCCTGTATATGGCTAGATTCTTACATGGAGATTCATTACAGCCTATATGAATCACACACTAGAGAGGTCTGTAACACAAAATGGAAGAGGTGTGGCACCGCGGCCAGGGTGACTGACTCCAGAATCTGGGGATTGCGGTTCGATCCCCGGCGCCGGAGGCAGATTAGCCCAGCACCATGTGACTCTGGGCAATAGCTTGCTTAATCTTCCAGATGACCCCCAGCGCCTAGAGACCCTTACGGGTGATTGTTCGCGTTTTACAAATGTGGATTATTATTATTATTAACTCACATTATTTTCCGAGTGCTCTCATATGGGACAAGGAAAAAGGAAGCACAGCAAAATAAAATATTTGCCCAGGATCACAAAGTTTGTTCAAGTGATGAAGCCGTGAAAAATTCCTAGGTTTTCTGATTTCACAATGTGCCATTCAGCCACTAGATGAAGATTTATTTCCTGCCCCTGTTTATCCATCAAAGTTTAATGCTTCTGAAACTCTTGGTGAATGAGGGTAGAGCGTGGGTGGCAGGCTGATGCCACGTGAACCCTTAGCTCGTTTTGGGCTTTGGGTCCAACAGGACCCCGAGCTGATCCTGGGCCAGGCACCTGGCTCGAGCTTCCAGAGGCTCGCCCGCCTCTAACACAGGAGTGGGCCCAGAAGCGGCGTTTCAGTAGACCTGGGGGAAATTGTAATTGCCCCGGAGTTATAGGTGTAATTTTGCATGCTGAAACTTACGTGTAATTATGCAATTACACCACATTGCATAATTTCAGGCAGAAAATTTAACGCAGGATGTACTGTTTGGGTAATTTTTGAATGCAAGCGCCATTCATTGTCAAGTTTATTTCGGGCACTTGCCCATAAAACGCATTGAGCAACATAAAGACACATTGAATGGGGGAAACGATGTTTACAATAAAAATTGTTCCCATAAAAATATGCAATAACAGAACATAAGTTCCAGGAATCAAATAGTGATAAAAATGAATTAAAAGCATAAGCATAGCAGGAGTGGTATTTTAGCAAAAACAATTGTACAATTCTCAAGACATTGCACCCCTCACTATTATGGTGGTGTAAACAACCAAGACGCGGGGCATAAAATAATGCATACATTATTTAAAAGAGTGCTGCTGCCTTTTTTCCTAAGTAACAGTTCTGCATATAAGTATCGCTAATTCCAAAGACAAAAACCTGCTTTGTGTCAGACAGCAAGATGTTTATAAATTCATTGACTAATAGTGTTTCCAGCCTACATTTTATAAAAAGTTTGGGCTGTATGGGTGGTTGAATCCGGTCTAGGAATATTTCTTTTGCAGGGGTGGGTTTGCAGGCTAACAGTTCTTCCACCAAACCCTGTTTTGGCCTTGCAGTGGTGTTCAATGACATCTCCGGTCCATTAGGCAGCTTCAACTCTACCCTTGTTGCCAACACCAATTGTGAATGGATTATTCCAATACCCACCCAGACCTAAGTCACTGAGATGGAATTTATCAAACTTAGACCAGGGGAGCAGCTGCGCTTTACTCAGGCTCAAAACTTCGTCCACTGCCAGCCTGTAATGATGAAGCTCTGGAGAGGACCAATGTCTGTCCCTATATAATAGGGGTTTCAGCATCTCCAAGTCACCCAACATTGTTGAGACCTGTATCACAGAATAGTGGTAACATAGGGGTGCTCTGTGGTAAGCTAAATAGGGATCTCGAGAAGGTATTTATTTTGTGGTCAGGCCTTTCAATATTTGTAATCCCTCAAACTTCTGCCCCATACAGCGCAGCGGCCTGTCGTTTTGCCCTATACACCTCGATGGCAGGGGATGCAGGTTTGGGAGAGGTTGCCTTGAAGCCTCTTAGTGACTGGAGAGGCAGAGGCTAGCAACACCAATTCACTTTTCATCAATGTGTGATTTCCAGATTTTGCTCTTGTCAATTCTCATCCCCAAATAATCAAATTTTGCTACTATTTGCAGGGGCTCCCCCTTCACCAAGAATTTGCCTCTACAGGCTTTGTGCAGGTTAGAAACCATGATCTTAGTTTTTGTGGTGTTCACCTCCAAACCACGGGTGTCACAAAACTCAGTGAATTTATGAAGGAGGTTTCGGAGCCCAGATGGAGCTCGGGAGAGCAGAAGGGTATCATCTGTGAAAGGCAGTGCAGGGATGAAGCAACCAGGTAGCCTTCGGGAATCATTAGCACAATCGGCTAGAAATCTGACCACATTATTAACACACAATGAGAACCGTGTTGGCAAGAGGGCGCACCTTTGTCGTACCCCTTGCTAGTACGGGATATGATCAATTAGGTTTCCACCAGACCCCCACCTAACTTGTGCGGTGGTTTTGTTGTGAAATCTAATGAGTGTGTCACGAAGGATGCGGTTGATGCCCATGGCAGCTAGAGTGGACCAGAGGCCTACCTAGGGACCAAGTCAAAGGCTGCCCCAAGGTCCACAAAGGCCAGGTATAAGTGGTCCCTTGAGAGCCCAGGATATTTTGCCACAATGAGATCAAAGCGGAAGATTTGATCTTATTGTGCTCACTTTGGGGCAAAACCCAGGATAAAGGCTTCGTCGATCCAGTCCAGTAATCTGGCTAGGCTCTGACAACAGAAAACCTTCTGTAGGTTATCTATAAGGATGATGGACCGATAGTGGTTTGGAATTCCTCTATCTCCCTTTTCATCGAATAAGATAATTTCAGCATTTTTCCAAGATTCTGGATACGTCCCTCCTCCCAATATTTCATTTGAAAGACTGTTTATGTAAGGTCCCCAAACAAGGGCTTCAGAATGAAATAAATCGCCGGGAACTCTATTGGGGTCCGGAGCTTTCCCAGGAGGCAAGGCCTGAATAGCTTGGAGGGTTTGTTTGAGGGTAAAGCAAGATGGTAGTTACATTAGCATTCTCCAGGTCTGGCATTGTTGTTTTTGGGACATATCACTAGGTTGAGCATGCATTGCGGAAAAATGGTCGACCCACTGTTGTGCGACTTTGAGGCGTGGCTAGGTTAAACCTTGCGCAAAACCAATATTTCAATCAGGTTATACAGCAATATATTTAAACGGTGCTCCAGGGAACAGAAAGGAGACGGCCACCTACGTCCCAATAATCTTTTGTTACTAGAGGTAAACAAAAGATGGACACAAAAACAGATATCGTTTCCGAGCAAAAGACAGGCAAGCAATCAATATCAATAGATCAGTCCAATAAGGTGTCAGTCCAATATATTCTCAATCATTGTTCTTCTTTATTTTCTTATTTCTTTCATCCTGTTCATAATCATGGATGTATTACACACAGGTTCATAACAGCAGATTGGTATAGATGGTATAACCAAGATGTAACCAGTAGCCAACACGTGTTTCGCCTTGGGTAAATCTCCCAGCGACTTCCTCAGGGCATACGTACATTTCTCAGAACAGATTCACCAAACACCAGGTAAAACTTGTGCGTGGTCCCATATCATATGGGTCTAAAATATATCTCCTATCCTTCACGGGTAGCACGTATATCTATGAAAAATATCTCGATCAGACTTAAAATTGAAGGACCCACGATGGCAATGGGAGTACTCGCCGTCATATGATATATATTCCTCTACAAATACTGAGACTAAATTTTAAGTCCGATCGAGATATTTTTCATACATATATGCGCTACCCGTGAAGGATACGAGATATTTTAGACCCATATGATATGGGACCACGCACAGGTTTTACCTGGTGTTTGGTGAATCTGTTCTGAGAAAGTTACGTATGCCCTGAGGAAGTCGCTGGGTGATTTACCCAAGGCGAAACACGTGTTGGCTACTGGTTACATCTTGGTTATACCATCTATACCAATCTGCTGTTATGAACCTGGGTGTAATACATCCATGATTATGAACAGGATGAAAGAAATAAGAAAATAAAGAAGAACAATGATTGAGAATATATTGGACTGACACCTTATTGGACTGATGTTCTATTGATGTTGATTGCTTGCCTGTCTTTTGCTCGGGAACGATATCTGTTTTTAGACCCACTGTTGTGGTTGTATTGTTAAATCTACAAGGCTGTTAGATTAGGGGCAACCATGTGAGAAAATATGCCAGAATGTGTGAGAATCATTCTTGTTGATGCTTCTAAAAGAGCTAGCTAATTAGATTATGTTAGACCTGACAGCCTAAGGGTAGTCTTCTGCAACTTTTTTCCTACCTCCCTTCATTTTTCTGTATTTGTTTTTTCTGGCTTTCTGATAAGGGGTGATACCCTGAAACCGGTACCAGGATGCTGGTTTCCGGTCCAGGAAGGACCTGGCCTGGCAGTTCGGGCTGGACTGTTCCCATTGGCAACAGGGTCAAGACTGATTTGTATATGGCTGGGTTTAAACAGGAATGCCATGGTGGGCAAAAATAATGATGGATGTAGGCTTAGATCTCTGTACTGGGGGTGAATGTTTGACATTGTACATCATTCCGTCGATCAATTGTTCTTTTTGCATTAGCGGGCCTGCAGCACTGATTGTGCCCTCAACATATGTAGTTGATTACCATGTCTCAGGCCTGCCATTGCAGTGCCTGTGTGTGTTCAGGTTACTGCCACTTCGACGTGGTATTTAAAACGACTTGCCAAGCCTTAAACTTCCCTTTTATTACATATAAGTCACCCCTAAGGAAGACCCTTGGTAACCACAAAAGGCAGGTCACTATGTAAGTAAAAGGCAGGGCATGTACTTCTGTTTTTTCCATGTCTTGGTAGTCACAAACAGCTAAATTCATTGTTCACTGCTGTGAGGCCTACTACACTCATATGCTAGAATTGGGAATTCCTTAAAATACCTTTAAACTGTAATTTCTGATCAGAAAGGAGTAGATGTTTCGTGTTTCCAATCTTTGGAATGGTAATGACAAATCCTCTTTACTGGTAAGGTTGGTTGTAACATTAATATTTTAGAAATGCCACTTTTAGAAAGTGGACATTTCTCTGCTTGTACTGTTCTGTGAGCAATACAGCCTGTCTGTAATACATGTCTGGGCTAGGTGACTGATCCCTTTGTGCATTCCTTCTAGACCGCCACAGACACAGGAAAGGGCTGGGTGTGATTTAGCACCCATCTGCATTCCGATAGGTCTGCCTGGGCAGATGGGAGGAAGTGGTTCACCCTTCAAAGGGTAGTGGCCTGACCCCATACAAAGGACTGATAACTCCCCACTGGTAGACTCGAGGGAGGGCTGGGATTGAAATGGATACTGGTGCACTTCAAAACCACTCTTTGAAGTTCCCCTCACATCAAAGGGCTATTTGGGTATAAGTGCCGGGTCTCTGGCCCCATCAAATCAGACACTTCATGACCTCCACCAAATCTCTGCGAGAAAAACTGTGATGTAGCGCAAAGGACTCAACTGGTTTGTTTTTCTGGAAAGTCTGCATTTCTGCTTGTTACCCTGTGGCCTGCTGCTCTCTGCCTTTGCTGGAAGGAGAGTTGGACTCTGCCTTCCCTCCAAAGTAATCTCCAGGGGTTTGTTAGCTTGCCTCCTGTTTCTGAAGTCTCAGGGACACAAAAGACTTCCTGCAGTTCTGTAGCTGAGTTTCTGCCAAATCCGACACCAAGCAGCACGAAGCCGCGCAAAGCCTCACTGCACAGCCTCTCGAAACCAACACCGGCTAACGCAAAGCCTTGCCGCGCAGACTTCGTCCAAGGATCCAAGATACTGTGCTCAGCGGGCCCAAGTGGGTCCCTGTAGCCGGCCCGCACTCCATTGTGGTTGGCCTGAACTTTGCATTTTACACCAGCACCACGTGACCTGCAGTAACCTTTTTAGTGCTACCTGCTTCTAAGATCTTTATTGCATTTATTTCTTCAACATTCAATAACTCGACTTGTACTTGATGGATTTTCACGTTTTGGATTTGTTTTACTCAGATAAATAATTTTTCTTTTTCTAAACTATTGTGGAGTCTTTTTTACTATGTTGTTGAAGGAGTTACTGCGCAAATACTTTACACATTGCCGTCTAAGTTAAGCCTGCCTGCTCTGTGCCAAGCTACCAGGGGGAACAAAGCAAAACCACAGGGAATGATGGACGGAGTGTTGAACAATGCAAGCACTCACCCCCAGTCAACTGATCTAGGTTTAATCCATCATCATTCTTTAGCTCACTCCGCCACCCCAGTTCAGACATGGCCATATGCAAATCAGTCTGACCCTGTGCCTCATGGAAACATCCAGCCCGAACTGTCAAGCCATGTCTTCCCTGGACCGGAAACAAGCATCCTGAGACCGGTATCTGGCTAATCAGCCGTCATCAGCCAGGCTTGCTTGAATCCAGTGGCAAAGTGAGCAAGGGACCCACGTCTGAGCATACCCTGCCAACTAAGGGCGAACAAAGCAAAACCAAAGGGAATGATGGACGGAGTGTTGAACATTGCAAGTACTCACCCCCAGGCAACTGATCTGGGTTTAATCCATCATCATTCTTAAGCTCACTCCGCCACCCCAGTTCAGACATAGCCATAGGCAAATCAGTCTGAACTTACTTTGTAAATGCTATCACTATCGTTCACCCTGCGCCGATAATCGTTGTGTCACTTGCGCCGTCCACCCTGGGTCTCACGAGCACTTATATGCACAAAGTGTTTGTAGGTCACACCCGCATTCAGTGTAAACAGTGCTGATACTGCTGTTTTCCTGCACTTGCTCTGGATCATAGTGCCTCTGGCATATCCTTTAACCTTGGAGTCTCCCTTCTCTTTCTTTTTGCAACTATATGTGCATTTTTAGTTAATAGCCTTTTAAATATCACCTGTTGAGGCATTGTTCTTGTTACATACGTTTATCACCCAGGTCTCAACTGGGTATACGGGTGTACTCGTATTGTGTGATCTCTGATTCTAGTGCCTGCCAGGACTACCTACTATATCACTAACTCACATGTAGATTTAGTTTCTTAGTTCAGTCTTGCATCCACAAACTGCATGCTAACTCCAAAAAGCCACCTCTAGATTTCCAAAACCATGCATGAAAAACGGACCTTTTCTTAAAACTTTTGATGGTCACCTCTCCTTTTTTACTTACAAATTGTAATTGCATTTATATAGCACTGACTACCCCTGACGAGGCGTCGAAGTGCTTTTCGGTGAGTAGAACGCTACTCTGGAACCCAAAAAGGATTAGTGTTGAATAAGAATAGGGAGATATGAAATTAATTCGAGCGGCGGACATCTGAGTTTGTTATTTGGATTGAATAATGATGGTGGAGGGATGAAAGAGGGAAGGGTTTGACCCTCTTCTACCCTTCTGTATGCCTTCTCTCTCTGAGCAGAACCTCTGCGACGTCACAAGCGTGTTTGCCATAATGTCAAGTATTGCATTTCTGCAACCTGCTCACAACCAGTTCAAAGATCAGTCTGCCCTTCCTTCAAAGTCACACAACCCCTGAAATGCAACAAGATGCACTGTCCTCTAGCCCATCTCCTAATCCCACCAAACACCTGCGCGACCTCACATACCAGCCACTGAAGACCCACCTCACTCCTAGGAATTTACTCCACCACAAGGGAACTGGAGTAAATGCATGGAATGGATTGCTTGAGAGCACAAGGATAACCCTAATTATCAACGGTAACCAATAACACTGTACTAATCAATAACCTTGGGTTTCTGATTCGTGTGCTGCCCGGTGCAAAGCGCTTTAAAGCCTCACGAGGGGTAGGAAGCGTTATTTCAATGCAATTACAATTCAGGCTTCTAAAATCTTACAATGCATGCTTCACAGAGCAAAGCTGTCCCTCAAGAGAGACAATCTTGCAGGACTTGGCAAATGACAGTAGAAGAAATGATCAGGCGACGCAGAATGTACAAGTTTAGGCCCTGAAAGCAGAGTTACCCCTTGGGTGACACAGAAAAGAAAAACCTAGATCTCACAGCAGAGCTATCCCTCGGTGAACCCAGAGCTTGCCAGTGGTTATATTTTGACAACAGACCTCTCATAGTGCGGGTTATACAGACCTCATAGGAGTTGGCGCTAGACAGCAGAGCAATCTTTCAGGCTACACAGGATTTACAGGTTAAGGAATCACACTGCAGAGCTAGCCCTCAGGTAAACCAGAGCTTGGAGGTGTTTTATCTTTTAGACAACATAGCTGTAGTCCTCACACTGCGAGTTATGCATCAAGTGACACAGACCTTACAGGTGCTGGCGCTAGACAGCAGAGTTACCTTCATACTACACAGGATTTACAGGCTGTGGTCTCACACAGCAGAGCTAGCCTTCAGGTAACCCAAAACTTGGAGGTGTTTATCTTTTAGACAACATAGCTGTAGCCCTCACACTGCGAGTTATGCATCAAGTGACACAGACCTTACAGATGCTGGCGCTAGACAGCAGAGCTACCTTCAGACTATAGAGGATTTACAGGTTAAGGAATCACACAGCAAAGCTACCCCTCAGGTAACAAAAAGCTTGGGGTGTATATCTTCTAGATAACTGAGCTATATTTCTCACATTGCAGGTTTATGCATCAAATGACACAGACCTCACAGGTGCCTATGCTCGCAGAGTTACCTTCAGACTACACAGGATATACAGGTTGAAATCTCACACAGCAGAGCTAGCCTTCAGGTAACCCAAAACTTGGAGGTGTTTATCTTTTAGACAACATAGCTGTAGTCCTCACACTGCAGAGTTATGCATCAAGTGAAACAGACCTTACAGGTGCTGGCGCTAGACAGCAGAGCTACCTTCAGACTACACAGGATTTACAGTTTGAGATCTCGCACAGCAGAACACAGACTCGGCTCACCCATAACATACAAGTGCATGCTTCAGGCAGCAAAGTTCTCATTGGTGAAACATAACATGCAATATCCGGCCTTTAAGTTGCAGAGCTATCTCTCAAGTTACACATATCTGAGTCAGCGGACAGTTTGCACCTCCCCTGATACATGGTTTCCTAAACACGAGGTCCATCAGGGGCGCAGGGAGAGTCAGCAGGGAGGATGGACGCCTCACCTGAGGCGGAGCTCTCTTGCTCGCCCCTCCCACTTGTGCCTGTCCACTACACGATGCGCGTGCACGGAGGCACGCTGCGTCTAATGTTCACTCTTCTGGCCTACACTGTGACTAAAACATGGCTGGTAACGTCAAATTCGGTGCAAACAGGTTTTTGTGCACAATTTCTCATCATAGGTGTTGCAAAATATGTTCTCTCGAGATCTTCCCGCACTTATATTTCCATGTTGCAGCTGGCGAAATTTACGAATGTGGAAAAGAATTCAGGGCGAATATGTGTGGTAACTGGGTGTACAAACACCAGCTCTGCCAATTTCCCTGATGCGCAGGCGCTAAAATATGCACGCACGACTTCTCTTAGGAAGCCGGTCTCCATTTTAAAGTTCTTTTTTATGGTAACTTCCGACCTGACATCTTCTAACATGTTTCCACTGAGTGTGGAGGGGGCGGGGACTTGGAGGGTGGAGACTCTAAGCCAAATATTGCCTGTGAAGCACTTCAACCTCCCCTCCCCTCCTACATTTAAAAAAAGAAAAACTTTTTAAATTAGAAAGCTCGTATGGATAAGGGATGGGAGGGCAACTTCTCCCAACAGGAGCTGGAAACCCTCTCAGCAGGGGTTTCCAGCTCACTTTATATTACACCGTGCAATATCGGCTCCTCACCGGTGACCATGTGGACTGAGCTGGCATCGTGGACAACATGGTGGCGCTGAGTGTGTGTTGGTGGGCGATGTGTGTGTGTTGGTGGGTTTTAACCTAACAAGAATTGGCCAAGCCAATAGATTTCGCCTATGCAAGATCTATTGGCTTTGTCAACAGTGCTTAATTTGAGCTGGTTGTTTCCGGTGCACGGCACCGGCACTTAATCATCAACAACGGCACTACCAGCACTTAATTGTCAACACCAGCGCTCATATTGCGAACTCGACCCAAAGGTATTGGAGCACTTTTCATGAACACCAGTTATAGACACATTCATATTTGGTAGGCACGGGGAGATTATGTGATTTGCCCAGAATCACAAGATGTTCAGCCAACACCAATATTCAAATCTGGTTCCCCAGCTCCAAAGTCGGCAGCTCTGGCAGTTATGCCACATCCTCTCCCCACTTGTAGGGTTTCATGGTTTGTAGTTGGTTCTATTAAAGGTGGAGCTACTAGGAGCAATGGACTGCTGCAAGCTGTCTCCTGTCGAGAGCCCCGAAACTTATTTTTCACAAATTATCCAGTGTTAGTCAATATTATTTTTACATGTTGCACAGCAGTGTGAGCTATGATGAGGTCAATGTTGACAGTTTCATGGCACTTTTTTTTCTAGTTCCAGTTGCTAAATCTCCTTGGTGGGAGAAAAAACAATGGACAGCGGGGGAGGGTGTGGGGTTGGTGAGGTGAAATACAAGGGAGCTAGGGAGGGTTTGTGTGTGTGCTGGAGGTGTGCAGACAGCTCTCTAATAGAGGGTGCAAAGTAAAAAAAAAAAAACTGAAAAAGGGTGTGGCCAGCGGATGGACTCTGGCCGCAGACTGGAAAATGTGCTTGGTCCATGCTCCATGGCAGGGGCAGAAGACTCTGGGAAAATGCAGGAGATAAGCAGCTGGCACAAAGAAGTAGGCATGGCCAGTAAGAAGCAAGGAAACAAGAGTGACGTGGAAGCCAACCAATAGTAGGTATTGAGAAGTATTGGCCAGGCTCTAAGCAGGTTTTTAAGCCTTTTTTTAATTACAATATCTTTTGCTGACAGTGCATGTTTGCTGCAGGCAAAACCTACAAAAACCGCTCAAAACAATGCCCTGTTGATGCCACACGTGCTTCCTTGGATTACAACACCCTCCCTACAGGAACACTTCAAGACTACATGTACCAGAATTCAAAGCTCAGGACTAAGAGATGATGACACATTGACCTGGGAACTCCAGAGCTTTGTGAAAAGGGTGTTTTTTGATGATTCAAAAGCTGTGCATCAATCAATCAATCAGGATTTATAAAGCGCGGCTAATCGCTCAATAGGGTATCCAGGTGCTTGCAGGCCCCGAAGGCTTATTTGAACAGCCAGGTCTTGAGGGCCATTCGGAAATCACCAAATGAATGCGTAGGGCACTTACATCACCAAATGAATCGCGGGAAATTTACAGGCCCAGCACAGGGATTAAAGGATTATGAAGATTGGAAAGAAATGGAAACAAGTTTCCAGAGAGAAGCGCTGGTAGTTGATTGAACGCTGCTAGGGGAAGGAGCGGGCTACCTGCACAGAATACTGAACAACAAGAAGCGGCAAACACAAGCATCCGGCACACAGAGCCCTCTGGCGAAGCGCTGTTGGGTTGGCCTTGGTCCTCGGGGTTTCAATCCCGTTCACAACACGGTTTGTGTATTTATTTTTTTACAAAATTTTATATAGTGCAGACATTACCCAAAGGTGCCAGAGCGCTTTACAATAAAACAAGGATCGTTCCATAAAGATTAGAGTTACATAGTTATGTAAAGTCTTTGCAGTGAGACATACGTCATTATAATAAGGTCCAAAATTACCAAATGTTTGATCCCTATAAAGGGCATTTTATAAGGTGCACCATTCCAATGCTCAATCATCGTAAAGGGTGTTAGGTTACACATTTACATATCTGTGGATCCTTACCAAGGCACAGATTTACAGCTGATCGAGGGAGTAGGTAATATTAGATGAGACAGAGTACAGGTTGCATCTGAGAAGGTTTAGTTAAATGGAGGTAGAGTAATTAAACTAAGGATCTAGTCATAGGTTAAACCATAGCGGTAAGCAGGCATGTCCCAGCAGGAAAGGGTAGCTAAGAAGTCATTAACTGGAATATCTTTGAAGGAGAAGGGCTTTCAGTTGTGATCTGAGGGTCGCCAGCGAGGTGGCGGTGGGTAGGTTTCAGTGTACGGAATTCCAAATTCTGTTTGTGCTACCTGAAAAAGATGCAGCCATGAGTCGCTCCTTTTTGGAGATTGGAGGTTCTAGCAGCATTTTAGGGTGGTCTAGCACCTCCTGATAGCTTACGTTTGTTGGCCAGGTAAGGGGGAGTGGAGGAGTGGAGGGCCTTATGGGTGATACAGGCAGTTTTGAATATGGCCCTGGCTTCAATGGGGAGCCATCGGAAAGTGACGGGCATAGGTGAGATGTGGTCAATCCTAGTAGAGGTGAGGTGTGGTCACGCCTAGCACAGGTGAGGTGTGATCACGCCTAGCACAGGTGAGATGTGGCCACTCCTAATATAAGCGATACGTGGTCACTCCTAGTATAGTCGAGACGTGGTCGCTCCTAGCATATGTGAGATGTTGTCACTCCTAGCATAGTCGAGACGTGGTCAATCTAGCAAAGGCGAGACATGGCCACTCCTAATATAAGCGATACGTGGTCACTCCTAATATAGGCGAGACGTGGTCACTCCTAGTATAGGCGAGAGGTGGCCACTCCTAATATAAGCGATACATGGTCACTACTATTATAGGCGAGAGGTGGCCACTCCTAGCATATGTGAGGTGTGGTCACTCCTAGCACAGATGAGGTGTGGTCACTCCTAGTAAAAGCGAGACGTGGTCACTCCTAGTAAAGGCGAGACGTGGTCACTCCTAGTATACACGCGACGTGGTCACTCCCAGTATAGGCGAGAGGTGGCCACTCCCAGTATAGGCGAGAGGTGGCCACTCCCAGTATAGGCGAGAGGTGGCCACTCCCAGTATAGGAGAGAGGTGATCACTCCTAGTATAGGTGAGACGTGGTCCCTCCTAGCATAGGTGAGACGTGGTCCCTCCTAGCATAGGTGAGACGTGGTCCCTCCTAGCATAGGTGAGACGTGGTCACTCCTTCTGGTCCCACAGAGAAAGTATGAGGGATGTGTAGGGATTCAGGAAATACATTACCAAAAGCAAGTACATGGTCGGTCACCACACTGAGGAAAAGGGACTCCAGGGCAACATTTCCAAATATATTTCTTATATTAAAAGAAGGGTCTTTCAAAAATAAGATTAATTTCACGGTCTCATGCAAACCATCAAAGTTAAAAGGGTGAGAGACACAAGCCCTCCCTGTTGCTGGGATTGGACAGACGCTGTGCTTGTCAACGAGGTCCAGCTGGTAGCGCGATGGGTTTATGCACTGACGGAGGAGAACTGTTCGCAACTTGCAAGGTCTATAAACCCCTCTTCACTGGCAAACGTGAAACTGCACGACCCCCTCCTTCCTACCTTTTAGAAGGGCACTCTTCGGAGGAGTCTACCTGCCTGACTCTGCTATCCGCGGTGGTTCACACCTTCCACAGGAAGTTACGCAGTTTTCTTTTTGTCTAAGCCAGCTTTAAATACTTTTCATAGTCCCGAAGCTCGGCCCTTTGTACCTTCTACCTTCGAATATTCATATTAATCCGCTCAGCGCCAAGAAACTGATTTATGGTGGAAGGGGCGCTTTACAAATGCATTCAATTATTCAGCCATTCACGTTCCAGAACGCAAAATTGCGTTGGCTAAAAAGCAAGGACGGCGTTAAAGTGTCACACAGGCCCTAGGGACACATGGCGGTTTAAAATGCAGGGCAGGCTGTTTTTTTCAGCATGGATCAAATTAGAGGCATACTGTGAGTTCATACTCACACAAATTGTCAGAATGCTGCTGGGATCCAGTCACTGGACACCTGCTTGGACTGGCCACCCTCTGTGTGGTATCCCCAAACAAGCCTTCGGGTGGGGTAAGCATGGAGGCACAGCTCTGGGAGTGAGTCAGTGAGGGACTAAACATGGAGGCCCAGCTCTGGGAGTGAGCCAGTGAGGGACTAAACATGAAAGCACAGCTGTGGGAGTGAGCCAGTGAGGGACTAAACATGGAGGCACAGCTCTGGAAGTGAGTCAGTGAGGGACTAAACATGGAGGCACAGCTCTGGGAGTGAGTCGCTGAGGGACTAAACATGGAGGCACAGCTCTGGGAGTGACTCAGTGAGGGACTAAACATGGAGGCACAGCTCTGGGAGTGAGCCGGTTAGGGACTAAACATGAAAGCACAGCTCTGGGAGTGAGTCGGTGAGGGACTAAACATGGAGGCACAGCTCTGGGAGTGAGTCTGTGGTAAATATTTAAATTACCTGTACTATTTTTTATGCGGTAAAGTCTAGTAAGAATAACTCAGTCAAAATAAGAGGCAGAATCCGTGGTATTAGAGGTTCTGAAAAGGACTTTATTCCTTACAAAGGAATTATGGTTCGAACCAGGCAATCATATTCCATCACCACGAAGGTTCAGGAAGGGATAGGCAATACGTTATTGACAAGTAACAATATATATATGAAAAGCATTGCATTAAGACAGATGCAGGAGGCGTAACAGCTGATAATACAGATAAGAATACACATACGTAATGAAAATAGGCGTAAATACAGGCGTATACTAGAAACGTCATTTAAAATGATGTCACAGGTGGGTGGATCCATAAGAGAATCCTGCAGTGTCAGCAGAAATATTTGGCAGAGATGCGCGCGCAGCCGCATGACGTGTGATTGACGTGTGATTGACGTGCAACTAGAGGGTGAAGGGGAATTGACATTTAGCTCTACATATGGAGACAGAAGTCTGGGGGGTCAGGTCAACCTAATCCCAAATCGTATCTAATATCTTTGTTTAAGGAACTGGTTTATCCAAAAGGAAAGGTCTTCTCGGACAGATCCTATTCTATACCGACTGTTAGTGAGTGTACAAGCGTCTATGTGTCTACATGCGATGCGAGGGGGCAGGAATCTTCCATGGTGACAGGGGCTATGAATTACTTGCATAAAGACAGCGAGGCCAAGCCTTTTGCTCGGTAGCTGGAAGGATGTTTACCTAAACTACTAGACAGGAATGCATTGGATGAGGAGCGAAGCAGATAACTTGAAGGCTGAATACAGTTTTTGGCAGGCAACAGGCCGCGTCAGGCACCGCTAGCCGCGCAGGGAGTAAGACAAAGTTCATGGACACGGATGCAGGTCCAGGCTGGAGCATTTCAGAGGCAGAAGCAGGAAAAGGCTTGATGACAGAATTCAGGGCCTACTCGCTTGAACTGTAAAACTAGAAAAGTGAACCATATAAAGTCGGTGGCCGATCATACTTAGGAATGGAATATTTGACCCATTCATGGCGGATCTGAAAGAGGACATGTTGACGTAGGACGCACATGCATTTGCGTCTTCATAGCTGGAACTGGAGGGAACATATATGTACTTGTAGCATGTACATGGAGCCGTTGGGGGTCTAAGATAGGGGACATAACTGATCATAAAATTCATATTTCCTCATTCCCTCCTTGTCCCCTACGGACCCTTATGAAATATCCATTTTCATCAATCCATCAATCTGTTCATATAGCATCATTTGTTCTTCTTTCTTCTTCCGGGATCTCGAATGAAAATTTGAAGGCGGGATACACGATGTGGCACACAGACCACAAATCGCTGGCCCACATTGTAGACACAAGCAGCAACTGAATAGTATGAGAAAGCCAATACCTAGGAAGGATAGGATCCTCCATCCCCAGGCTGACAACACGCTCCAGAACCAACCGGACCAAGTCCAGGTGCCTGGATTCTGGTGTATCTGGCTTACAATCTTATGAAGTCGAGTTATAGCTTTATATACTGACGGCGCGTTTTCTGGTATGAAAACACAGCAACTTGATCCGATGACCCTACAAGCTCCGCCCCTATCGGCCAGAATGACGTCAAGGACAAGACGATTTTGAAGAACAACAATCCGCATCGCAGACTGCTCCTCTGTTAAGTTGCCTAAGGCGGAAGTAGTTTCATTCACTACTGCTTCAAGGGTTCTAGTTAATCTACGTATCAACTTACTATTAGTGACTGTACCTATGTAGGGAAAGAAACCTTTATTGAAATCTGTGTATTTCTCCCATGCTGTTTCAGTGTAGTCGACAATCGGGAGATCTCTCTGCTGTCTATTGTGTACTAAATGGGTATTCCTATGATAATCAGGCGGGGCTAGCAAAACAGGTGGTAGAAGGAATGCAATGTAACAGGTACCATCCCAATCTAGGGGTAGGCGTATGTATGCGGTGTGACCACAGATGAAGTAGGAGTGACGAGAAGCTCTAAATGTAGATTTGCCTTTATCATTGAATTCTATTAGAGTGGTACATTTACTATGGCCCATGTGTATTGAACCATTCTTTCTTACACATAATTCGCCTCTAACTGGAAATACTGACATAGCGGGCAAGATTGGTGTAGCTTCGGATTCAACATTCAGGATCATGAGATTAAGTGTAAAGTTACCTAATCCATATACTTCATTTTCTAGATCAGTTCCTGTTCTTTTGGGAAATCCCTCCTTGTTAGGGTAGCAGACTTTAAGTAAAACTAGGTTCAGGTTTCCCCAAACCCAGTTGTCTTGATAAACTACTGAATTTGAATCTAGGGAATTAATCAAACTAAACCATGCTCCACAGGAGCCATTGCGTGTGAACGGATACGGAAAGAGGGGCAGAACTCCCTTGTATTTCTGATAGGGAGGGAGTCGGCCACATATCCAACAATTTGTAGCATTGCTGGTCTGATGAGAATGATGTAACATACTAATGAATGTGTTGTTGCGCAGCGCAAATCTATAGGATAACTCATGCGGGGGTAATTCGCTAAAATAATGTTCGGCAGTAGCATTGAAAACACGCTTGGAGATAGGGTAATACATGTGTAATAATATACTGGAAATAATAATCAGAAGACTTAGAAAAAACATGATTAACAATGTCACTATGCAGTGACTATGAAGTGATTTACAGTACGCATGTTTCTTGAGCTGTTTCTGTCCATTTCTCTCTCTATTTCGGTCTAGAGGATACATGTCAGGGACAAATTCAACCGATTCACCTTGGAGAGGACTTAAACAATCAAATTGTCTGACTTGCTAGACCTTAGTTTCAGTTTATAGTTTTCTTTTTCTATCTTGTCAACCAGGGGGAGTTTTGAGTCAGTCTGTGAGGGAATGCAGGGCTGATAATTTAAGTCGGATGATAGTCCATGAAATTTTTTGATATGGCTCGAGTGCAACCACCCTTTACGTCCCTCAATCTTCACAGCTGTCCTTGTGGTCAATAAGACGAGTTTAGGCGACTGCCAGCGAGGCTCCAGCGGGTTCCTTCTGTCGAAGTTCCTTACAAGCACGATATCTCCCGGAACCACGTCATGGGGCTTCACCTCAGTGTTATCGGGAAAAGCTGCAGCTACCTGTGAACGACAAGATTGTAGTGCAGACATCAATGAAGCCAGGTATTCTGTCAGCATATTACAATCAACATCAGTTATTTTACGAGGTATAGGCGTCCCCCACATATTTGGTGGTCTACCGAAGATCACCTCATACGGGGATAGCCCTGTTCGAGAGTGTGCTACCATTCTCATGTAAAAGAGCGCAACCGGTAAAGCTACTATCCAGTCGACACCTTTTTCTCTACATACTTTGGACAGTCTAATTTTCAGAGTTTGATTATGTCGCTCCACGAGACCTGCTGCCTCGGGATGTCGGACACAGTGGAATTTCCATTGGTAGCCTAACAGAAGTGAAATATGTTTCATTAGCTCGGATGAGAACGGCTGGCCATTATCTGAGTACACGATACGGGGCAAACCATACCGTGGGAAGAATTCTCGAACTAACTGTTTGGCAGTAGTCGGGGCAGTGTAATCTGAAACGGGATACGCCTCTGTCCACCGGGAAAGAGCGCATACAACTACGAGGACATATTTGAATCCTCGACATCGTTCCATCTGGATATAATCCATCTGGAGGACTTCAAAAGGGTGATCGGGGGGTTGAAATCCACCCTGTTCTACAGGTACGCCTTTTCCTGGATTGAACTGACAACAAATCATGCAGGTACGTACTTTCTGTTTAGCTGCTGCTCGCAAGTGTTTATTGAACCAAATGTGTTGAATACTGTCTAGCATAGCTTTCTCTCCTAGATGCGCTGGACTATGTATTGTGTTAATGATGACCTGAACCATTGAGTCGGGGAGAAACCATATAGATTTTCCCTTCGTCATCCATCCTTGATCCGTTTGGATCCCTCCTAATTCAGTCCATCTCTTTATTTCTTCTGGTGTAGCATGCGTCTGTATGTCAATTACATCAAGGGCGGGATCCTTAACTGTCATGCAGTGTGTTGGTGTCAGAACTATTGTCTTTGTCGTGTCAGTTGGATGAGTCTGATTCTGAGCAGTCTGTTTAGCTGTTCTGTCAGCTAGGTCGTTACCCTGAGAAATAATGTCAGTCACTTTTGTATGGGCTTTACACTTCATAATCGATATTGCAGTCGGCAGATGTATTGCATCTAACAGAGCTTGAATAAGGGGACCGTGCTGGATGTGGGCACCGTGAGAAGTTAAATAACCTCTCTCTCGCCAAAGCACGCCGAAGTCATGGACGACTCCGAATGCATAACGTGAATCTGTGTATATGTTGACTTTCTTATTTTTGGCTTGAATACAGGCTTGTGTCAGAGCGATGAGCTCTGCTGCTTGAGCTGACAAGGTATCTATACAATTCGTTTCAATAATTTCAGTATCTGTTGTGACTGCATAAGCGGCCACTAACTCTCCTGTATTTGTTCTCATGCATGAACCATCTACATACAATGTCAGGTCTGGATCTGATAATGGAATATCTGTCAAGTCTTGTCTGGGTTTCGTCGTAATAGTAATAACTTCAATACAATCATGTGCCAATGGGTCTGTTCCACTTAATGGCAAAAGTGTGGCAGGATTTAATGTACTACAACGTCTAATTTCTATGTGTGGCTGGAACAATGTCAATTCATAACCCGTCAGTCTTGCTATAGTCAAGTGTTGTGTTTGGGTCCGGTTCAAGAGAACCTCTACTGCGTGTGGTACTTGTACTGTCAATTGATGTCCTAACACTATGGCATCGCTTTGTCTGATTGCTAAAGCTGTTGCTGCGACTGATTTCAGGCACGCAGGAAGAGCCTGAGCTACGGGATCTAATGTACTAGAAAAATAAGCACATGGCTTGTGTGATCCTGCCTGTTCCTGCGTGAGTACTGACAAAGCAGTACCTTCACGTTCTGTAACAAAAAGTGTAAAACGTTTGCTGTAACATGGCGTTGCTAAAACGGGTGCTTGGCATAAAGCTTTCTTTAAGCTTTCAAAAGCTTGTGTATGTTCCTGAGTCCAAGGGAGGACAGTCGATGTCGCTGCCTCCTGTGTTGTCAACTGAATGAGTGGTTTCGCTAGAAATGCATATTGAGGGATCCACTGCCTACAGTACGAAGTGAGGCCTATGAATGCTCGTACCTCCTTTTGGGTCTTAGGTGGCGGCATGTTAACAATTAACTGGATACGGTCGGGTGTAAGCTGTCTTCCCCCCTTGGACAGCAAGTGCCCAAGGTACACAACTTGCTGGACACAGAATTGCAGTTTCGAAGGGGACACTTTGTGCCCCTTGTCGGCTAAGAAATGTAAAACCGTCAGTGATGCTTTTTCACATTCAGGTTTGCTTCGTGCGGTGATCAGCAGATCATCGACGTATTGAAGCAGGGCAGTGTTAGCTGGCATGTGGATACTGTCAAGTTCTCTTTTCAGTGCTTGGCTATAGATGCTGGGGCTTTCTGTGAATCCTTGAGGTGCGCGTGTGAATTTAAAACTTCGTCCATTTATACTGAATCCGAACAAATATTGGCTTTCCGGATCGATTGGGACGCTAAAGAAGGCGTTCTTGAGGTCAATTACAGTAAAGAATGTTGCTTCTGAATCTATGGCCGTTAATAATGAAGAGATATCTGGGACCACGGGGTATTGTGGTATAATGCATTTATTTAATTCTCGCAGATCAATAACTAATCGATATACTGGTGGTGCTTTTGGATCAGTTCGTTTAAGAATCGGAATTATCGGGGAATTACATACATTGGAGTCGGTTTCCACAACCACTCCTTGTGCAATGAGCTCGTCAATGATTTGCAGTAAAGCCACTACAGCATCTGGCGGTAATTTGTTTTGTCGCATTCGTGGTAGTACCACTCCTTGTTTGAGTGTGACTCGATATGGTGTAATGTGCATACAACCTACATCAGTGGGGCCTTGTGCCCATAAATGTGCAGGTAAATTCTGTAACCGATGATCCATGTCTCTAGACACGTAGTGACCCTTAAAGTCACGCAAAAATAACCGTACTCCTTCCGGAGAACAACATATTATAGCTCCTAGAGCTTTCAATGTTTTTATACCTAACAAGTTTTCTGGACATGATTTCGTAAGCAATAGATCTGTAGTCCGTGTCAATGGACCAACTGTGAATGCAAGTGGTTGCGATACTTCGTTAATAGTAGGCTTTCCTGAAAAACCAAGGGAAATATTTTGTGAGCCTGAGAGGGGTGCCCCTGGGACTTCGCTGTGACTGATAGTGGTTCTGCTTGCCCCTGTATCGAGTAGAAACTTTCTGTCTTTCCCTAATACTTGACTCTGTACGTAAGGACCCTCTTGATCTACGGGAACCTCGATAAGGGGTAGGCCAACTTCCCTCTCTAGGCTATTTCATGTGTAGCGTTGATTTGCTAAATCTCTAAGAGACGATTTATTTCGTGATGGTGGCGTGGCAAAAATTGCTGTCGCACCTTCTGAGGTGCTAGGCACAAAAGGATTTGTGGGGTGTAAGGTAGAAACTGTGGATGCAGGAAAAGCGGTGGAAACAGATGAACCTGTTGGATTGTGCGGAGGAGTTTGTTGTTGCGGAGGTGGGGGCAGATGATCTCGGGGTTGAGCACCATCGACAGGTGGCGTGTGTGGAGGATCATTAACATATTCGGGAGCTGCATCGTCTAAATAGGAGGAAAGGAAAATATCTTTTGCGGTCTTGGGATGTGCTTTAATCGGGAGTAATGGCAAATCTTTCGGTATTTCCGGGGTGGCCTTAGGTAAACCTTCGGCTAAAAGAGGATACATACCATTCATAAGAGCATTTCGTTGTCTGTCTACTTGTTCTGTTTTTACTCGAATACCTTCCTCAACTAATACGTTTTCTCGGGCTCTATTTGAGTTCTCCCTACCTTTCTCTTCCAGTCTGAGCGCTTTCTCTGTGCGCCTATGCGATTCTTTACGCCATAACTCAATGGCATCTTTCTGTGACTGTCTGGCTTTCTTTTTCCATAATTCTTCTTCTACTCTCATGATGCAATCTGCATCCCATGTCCCAGCTGCGGGCCACCTCTGACTTTCTGCTAGATCCTTGGTGTAGTCCACCCATAAGTCAAGATATAATACGGCATCTAGGCCATGTTTATGATACATAAAATACCCTGGAGTGTCCCTAGGTGGAATGGGAACAGCTTCTTCGAGTACTCCTTTTCTAGTTTTGATCTGTCTTAATTTTGAAAAGAGCGGCATCTTTAAACCTTGCTACTTGATTCTTACTTGAACCGAACTTGAACACAATTAATACAATAAACACAATAATGAACAGTCATTCATACCACAATTTTTGAACACAGTAAAACATTTAACATTTAACTTTTAACGAACAATGATAATTTAGAAGAAAACTAGTTACTGACATAATACTAATACTAGATAATATTGAATTATATACATGAACATACTGGATATACTGCTAAACAGTACAGATACACTGCTAAAACAGTGCAGACCGGATCTGTGTACCCAAACCCGTCAGGACCGGCACAAATTAATGTGCACGTCTAACTGCCTCCCCAGCAACGGTACTCACCGGGTAGCACGGAACGGAAGGCCTCGGAACTGAACTGAACTGGACCGGACTGGACTCGACTGAACTCGACTCGACTCGGAACTTTGGAACCTGGTGGGCCTCTGTATACCTCGGATCTTGCTCTCTCAGCTAGGATCTGGTCGGGATACTTCGCACTTCTCACCGCCTCGTCTGGGTGTTGATCGCAGCCTCAGTCACCCCCGCTTGGCCGGAGGGAGATACAGGAAATCCTGCGGGTACGCGTTTTTTTTGTCCATCCAGCTGTGGCAGGAGTCCGGGCCTGCAACGCACCTCCGGCGCGTGAGATGAGAAAGTGTCCCTATTCGGGCGCCAATTTATGTGGTAAATATTTAAATTACCTGTACTATTTTTTATGCGGTAAAGTCTAGTAAGAATAACTCAGTCAAAATAAGAGGCAGAATCCGTGGTATTAGAGGTTCTGAAAAGGACTTTATTCCTTACAAAGGAATTATGGTTCGAACCAGGCAATCATATTCCATCACCACGAAGGTTCAGGAAGGGATAGGCAATACGTTATTGACAAGTAACAATATATATATGAAAAGCATTGCATTAAGACAGATGCAGGAGGCGTAACAGCTGATAATACAGATAAGAATACACATACGTAATGAAAATAGGCGTAAATACAGGCGTATACTAGAAACGTCATTTAAAATGATGTCACAGGTGGGTGGATCCATAAGAGAATCCTGCAGTGTCAGCAGAAATATTTGGCAGAGATGCGCGCGCAGCCGCATGACGTGTGATTGACGTGTGATTGACGTGCAACTAGAGGGTGAAGGGAAATTGACATTTAGCTCTACATATGGAGACAGAAGTCTGGGGGGTCAGGTCAACCTAATCCCAAATCGTATCTAATATCTTTGTTTAAGGAACTGGTTTATCCAAAAGGAAAGGTCTTCTCGGACAGATCCTATTCTATACCGACTGTTAGTGAGTGTACAAGCGTCTATGTGTCTACATGCGATGCGAGGGGGCAGGAATCTTCCATGGTGACAGGGGCTATGAATTACTTGCATAAAGACAGCGAGGCCAAGCCTTTTGCTCGGTAGCTGGAAGGATGTTTACCTAAACTACTAGACAGGAATGCATTGGATGAGGAGCGGAGCAGATAACTTGAAGGCTGAATACAGTTTTTGGCAGGCAACAGGCCGCGTCAGGCACCGCTAGCCGCGCAGGGAGTAAGACAAAGTTCATGGACACGGATGCAGGTCCAGGCTGGAGCATTTCAGAGGCAGAAGCAGGAAAAGGCTCGATGACAGAATTCAGGGCCTACTCGCTTGAACTGTAAAACTAGAAAAGTGAACCATATAAAGTCGGTGGCCGATCATACTTAGGAATGGAATATTTGACCCATTCATGGCGGATCTGAAAGAGGACATGTTGACGTAGGACGCACATGCATTTGCGTCTTCATAGCTGGAACTGGAGGGAACATATATGTACTTGTAGCATGTACATGGAGCCGTTGGGGGTCTAAGATAGGGGACATAACTGATCATAAAATTCATATTTCCTCAAGTCGGTGAGGGACTAAACATGGAGGCACAGCTCTGGGAGTGAGTCGGTGAGGGACTAAACATGGAGGCACAGCTCTGGGAGTGAGTCGGTGAGGGACTAAACACAGAGGCACAGCTCTGGGAGTGAGTCGGTGAGGGACTAAACACGGAGGCACAGCTCTGGGAGTGAGTCGGTGAGGGACTAAACACGTGAGTCGGTGAGGGACTAAACACGGAGGCACAGCTCTGGGAGTGAGTCAGTGAGGGACTAAACACGGAGGCACAGATCTGGGAGTGAGTCGGTGAGGGACTAAACACGGAGGCACAGATCTGGGAGTGAGTCGGTGAGGGACTAAACATGGAGGCACAGCTCTGGGAGTGAGTCGGTGAGGGACTAAACACGGAGGCACAGCTCTGGGAGTGAGTCAGTGAGGGACTAAACACGGAGGCACAGATCTGGGAGTGAGTCGGTGAGGGACTAAACACGGAGGCACAGATCTGGGAGTGAGTCGGTGAGGGACTAAACATGGAGGCACAGCTCTGGGAGTGAGTCGGTGAGGGACTAAACATGGAGGCACAGCTCTGGGAGTGAGTCGGTGAGGGACTAAACACGGAGGCACAGCTCTGGGAGTGAGGGACTAAACATGGAGGCACAGCTCTAGGAGTGAGTCGGTAAGCGACTAAACATGGACGTACAGCTCTGGGAGTGAGTCGGTGAGGGACTACACATGGAGGCCCAGCTCCGGGAATGAGTCAGTGAGGGACTAAACATGGAGGCACAGCTCTGGGAATGAGTCAGTGAGGGACTAAACATGGAGGCACATCTCTGGAAGTGAGCCAGTGAGGGACTAAACATTGAGGCACAGCTCTGGGAGTGAGTCGGTGAGGGACTAAACATGGAGGCACAGCTCTGGGAGTGAGTCAGTGAGGGACTAAACATGGACACACAGCTCTGGGAGTGAGTCAGTGAGGGACTGAACATGGAGGCACAGCTCTGGGAGTGAGTCGGTGAGGGAATAAACATGGAGGCACAGCTCTGGGAGTGAGTCGGCGAGGGACTAAACATGGACGCACAGCTCTGGGCGTGAGTCAGTGAGGGACTAAACATGGAGGCACAGCTCTGGGAGTGAGTCGGTGAGGGACTAAACATGGAGGCACAGCTCTGGGAGTGAGTCAGTGAGGGACTATGGAGGCACAGCTCTGGGAGTGAATCAGTGAGGGACTAAACATGGAGGCACAGCTCTGGGAGTGAGTCGGTGAGGGACTAAACATGGAGGCACAGCTCTGGGAGTGAGTCAGTGAGGGACTAAACATGGAGGCACATCTCTGGGAGTGAGCCAGTGAGGGACTAAACATTGAGGCACAGCTCTGGGAGTGAGTCAGTGAGGGACTGACATGGAGGCACAGCTCGGAGTGAGTCAGTGAGGGACTGACATGGAGGCACAGCTCTGGGAGTGAGTCAGTGAGGGACTGACATGGAGGCACAGCTCTGGGAGTGAGCCAGTGAGGGACTAAACATTGAGGCACAGCTCTGGGAGTGAGTCAGTGAGGGACTGACATGGAGGCACAGCTCGGAGTGAGTCAGTGAGGGACTGACATGGAGGCACAGCTCTGGGAGTGAGTCAGTGAGGGACTGACATGGAGGCACGGCTCTGGGAGTGAGTCGGTGAGTGACTAAACTAGGAGGCACAGCTCTGGGAGTGAGTTGGTGAGGGACTAAACATGGAGGCACAGCTCTGGGAGTGACTCAGTGAGGGACTAAACATGGAGGCACAGCTCTGGGAGTGAGTCGGTGAGGGACTAAACATGGAGGCACAGCTCTGGGAGTGAGTCAGTGAGGGAATAAACATGGAGGCACATCTCTGGGAGTGAGCCAGTGAGGGACTAAACATTGAGGCACAGCTCTGGGAGTGAGTCAGTGAGGGACTGACATGGAGGAAAAGCTCTGGGAGTGAGTCAGTGAGGGACTAAACATGGAGGCACAGCTCTGGGAGTGAGCCAGTGAGGGACTAAACAAGGAGGCACAGCTCTGGGAGTGAGCCAATGAGGGACTAAACACGGAGGCACAGCTCTGGAAGTGAGTCAGTGAGGGACTAAACATGGAGGCACAGCTCTGGGAGTGAGTCGGTGAGGGACTAAACATGGAGGCACAGCTCTGGGAGTGAGTCAGTGAGGGACTGATATGGAGGCTCAGCTCTGGGAGTGAGCCAGTGAGGGACTAACCATGGAGGCACAGCTCTAAGAGTGAGTCGGCGAGGGACTAAACATGGAGGCACAGCTCTGGGAGTGAGTCGGTGAGGGACTAAACATGGAGGCACAGCTCTAAGAGTGAGTCGGCGAGGGACTAAACATGGAGGCACAGCTCTGGGAGTGAGTCGGTGAGGGACTAAACATTGAGGCACAGCTCTGGGAGTGAGTCAGTGAGGCACTGACATGGAGGCACAGCTCTGGGAGTGAGTCAGTGAGCAGACTGCGCAGCTCACTGAACCTGGGCCTCAAGGAGACGCCAAACAGGAAGTACCTGACCATTGTCCCAGCCTGCTCCCCAGTGACGCCCCCCCCCCAACCTCCTGGCAGCATCAGAGGAGGGACCCTCCCTTTACCGATTGTCCCCAACACCCTATTCTGTATTCCACTTAGCATTCTAAACTAGGAAAAAGCAACACTCAACCAAAAACGCTAAATAAATAATCAGACATGATTATAACCTGCCCTCGTTAGCTGACCCTTAAGAAGACAAGATCTGCAGATGTGAGAAAGTGAAATAATTAAAAAAGCGCATGTTACAAGAACAGCTGCCTCAAGGCACAGCGGAAGCTGCCAAGTCTTAGAAGAGGAAGCAGATCTGCAAACACCTCTAGGGAGAACATATCAAACACAAACATTCTTAAAACTCGATTTAATTATTCTGGAAACAAACACCTTCTGATGGTACCATCAAAAACAAGCATCCCCAGCGCTCTTTTCCTTGGTACAAATACCTCTATGGTGGTAAGATCAAACACAAAAATACTCAAAAACCTACTTCTTAGAGCAAACACCTCCATAATGGTAATATCAAACACAAAAATCCTTAAAGCTCCAATAATCAGTGCAAACACCTCCATAAAGGTAATATCAAACACAAGCATTCTTAACGCTCCAACAATTTGTGCCAACACCTCCATAATGGTAATATCAAACACAAGCATCCTTAACGCTCCAATAATCAGTGCAAACACCTCCATAATGGTAATATCAAACACAAACATCCTTAAAGCTCCAATAATCTGTGCAAACACCTCCATAATGGTAATATAAAACACAAACATCCTTAACGCTCCAACAATTTGTGCCAACACCTCCATAATGGTAATATCAAACACAAACATCCTTAACGCTCCAACAATTTGTGCCAACACCTCCATAATGGTAATATCAAACACAAGCATCCTTAAAGCTCCAATAATTAGTGCAAACACCTCCATAATGGTAATATCAAACACAAACATCCTTAAAGCTCCAATAATAAGTGCAAACACCTCCATAATGGTAATATCAAACACAAGCATCCTTAAAGCTCCAATAATAAGTGCAAACACCTCCATAATGGTAATATAAAACACAAACATCCTTAAAGCTCCAATAATCTGTGCAAACACCTCCATAATGGTAATATCAAACACAAACATCCTTAAAGCTCCAATAATCTGTGCAAACACCTCCATAATGGTAATATAAAACACAAACATCCTTAACGCTCCAACAATTTGTGCCAACACCTCCATAATGGTAATATCAAACACAAACATCCTTAACGCTCCAACAATTTGTGCCAACACCTCCATAATGGTAATATCAAACACAAGCATCCTTAAAGCTCCAATAATTAGTGCAAACACCTCCATAATGGTAATATCAAACACAAACATCCTTAAAGCTCCAATAATAAGTGCAAACACCTCCATAATGGTAATATCAAACACAAGCATCCTTAAAGCTCCAATAATAAGTGCAAACACCTCCATAATGGTAATATAAAACACAAACATCCTTAAAGCTCCAATAATCTGTGCAAACACCTCCATAATGGTAATATCAAAAACAAACATCCTTAAAGCTCCAATAATCAGTGCAAACACCTTCATAATGGTAATATCAAACACAAACATGCTTAAAGCTCCAATAATCTGTGCAAACACCTCCATAATGGTAATATCAAACACAAGCATCCTTAAGGCTCCAGTAATCAGTGCAAACACCTCCATAATGGTAATATCAAACACAAACATCCTTAAAGCTCCAATAATCTGTGCAAACACCTCCATAATGGTAATATCAAACACAAGCATCATTAAAGCTCCAATAATTCGTGAAAACACCTAAATGGTGGTAATATCAAACACAAAGATCTTCAAACCTATATTTCTTGGTACAAACACCTCCATGGTGGTAATATGAAATACAAACATTATCAAAAGCCTACTTCTTTTGAGATCTGGGAAAGTTTGAGGGGTGACTAAAAAAGCAAAAACAACATGGGGGCAGTGCAAAGGAGAAGCCCACGACTAACCCCGATCCCGACCCACCAGCTCTAGCCCTTAACTCAGAGTTAGCAGAGGCGACACGCAGGAATGATAACAACCCAACTGTGAGAAGTTGGCCTGATATATGCTGTCCACTAGTTCTAGTGGTCACCTTGTATCAGTCCAAACAAACCTTTATGGTGATGGGTTAAAGACAACCTTTATTGAAAGCTATCCTAGCGGTAGCTATGGAGAGCAGCCTTCAGGCTAAGGCTTGAAGGAATGTAAAGCAGTTTGTTTTACCAGTCTAAAATCTCTTGAATTATCAAATGAAAGGACAACCACACCAGGTATATATTTAAAATATATGTATTTAGGTTAAAATACACCCCTCTGGTCTCTTTATGAGACTGGAGTTCGAAGTACTTAATTTACAAGTGAGCAATCATCAGTAATAGCACAAATACACGTTTGGGCCCTAGGGGCGTACCAAACCATATACCAATAAAGTGGTATAAGAACCACAACTGAACTAGACACAAAGCCTAGGGCCTGTAAAATCGCTGGGACCCCAAGGAACCACCCAAGGTAGTGACACAGGGGACCCACGGGGACTGTATGCAGTGTGTGAACACCACCGCTGGTTCCCGTTATGTTCTATGGGCAATGTCGCAGTTGGAAATTTAAAGATTAGGTTCACTTAGAATCGAGTCAGGACCAAACCCTTTTGGACTTTGGAAGTTCTAGGGCTAGCACCCACGGGAGCACTGGAGTAGTCGAGTTACCTCACCCAGGGAAGCAGGGTGCCTAGGTGTCTTTTGGTGTTGGGTCGCGTCGTCGACTTCAATGAGTGCCTGCAAAGAACTGCTGCTGCCGTGAAGAGGAGAAGTGTCCGAAGAGATCCAAGCCTGGATCTGGGATGGAAGGAACCTGAAAGCAGAGGGGACAGAGTCTGGGTCACTAGCCAGTGACCGAGGGCAGGATGGACCAATGCCCACAGATGTCGGGTGCTTCAGGTGAGTGGATATGTGTCTTGACTCTTCAGCCACGAGGTCCAGGAGGTGTCGACGAAGTCCACGAGCCGGATTCGAGCTGTGCCACGAAGTCTGTCGAGTGCTGCGGTGTCGGCGACCAGAATGGACCCAACAAGCCTTGGCAACGGCAAGTCACTGGAATTCAGAGAAAGGACTGCGGTGCAGACCAGTAAGGTCTGAGGGACTCACCCAGCAAGAGTAAGTCAGGGCACGTCTGGAGCAACCAGGAAAGCCCAATTAGAAAAGGAGTTGCCTTCGTGGGGACCTGCTAGCCAACAGGCTAGTGATCGCGAAGGAGCCTCAAGCGGTCGCACTTGAAACTGGCCCACGGGTCACTCGTGGAGTGGAGGCCAGCAATCTTCAGTGCAGGAGGTGCTCAAGGCTGGGGCTACTCAGAGCCCAAAGCACAACTTCGAGGAAGCCCAGGAAGATGCTGTTGCTGCAAAAGATCATGGTGTCCAGGGGTCACGGTTCCACGTCACCCACGATAGCCACGGGCCTCAGCTTTGCCTCGGGGAAGTCTGGAAATCCACTTCTGGTGATGCAAAGACTTCGGCGTCCGTGGGAGCTTCAGCGATGCAGACCAGTCAGTTGCTTCTTTGGTGCCTGCCAAGCAGGGGAGTCACTCCTTGACCCCAAAGGGAGATTTCTTCAGTCTTCTAGTCAGGATAGAACATCGAAGGTCCAGGATATATGTTGCAGAGTTTCGTCCAGGGTAATCTAAAGTCCTAGGGACTGGATTCCTATACTTATACTAAGTTTAGGGGATGGACTAACTCTAAGGCCCCACCTATGGGTGGGCTTGGAAAGAGGGGTGGTTACACCCATTTCCTTTGTCCAGTTTCGCTCCTGCAACCGGTTTGAACTGGACTCTGCACAGGTACAGCAAACGTTCCCCCAGTGCAGGACTTCAAAGCACCAGAGAGTGCTCCCGCCCAGCCCCAATACACATCTGCCTGTCTGGGGATGTGGTTACACCTCCCTTCGACAGGAAACCTATTGTCCAGGCCTCCCCTGCCGGAGTTTCGGTCAGCAGCAGGAGGCCACACTGTGGCAGAGGCATCCATTTTGTGATGCCAGGGCTCAGGAAAGTCCTACCAGGTTTGACTAGTGTGAACATGTCTTTCCCTCTAGAAGGGTGGAATGCTACCCCCACCGCCAGATCTGGCGGGGGGGGTTAGGATTTCAAAGCGTTTGACACCAAACACAACATGTTTTGATGCAGCCATTCCAAAGTTAGCATTTACCGCGAGGTTATAATGCACTTAAGAGTATATGGTATGGCTGTATCACAGAACAACTATAAGGAAGTATTTCCGAAAGTTGCAGAGGGGCTCAGCTCATGCTCGGGCACCCTCTCACACAAAACCAAGCACTCTGCCTTCGGGAATGTCAAGCCCTGCCATAGGAGTGGCTTATAGGTTTATATGTGTCTGTACATATATGTGGATATAGGTAGCCTATACCACTGTAAGGGGTGCAAGCACACCCTTACCCAGGCTGCAGCAGTAGACCTGTGGTGTCATTTTGGAATGCTTCCCAGGGGTGGCATAATACATGCTTTAGCCCCTGGTAGGCCTCTGAGGTACCTATGCCCTAGGTACATAGTATACCATATACTAGGGGATTATAAGGCACTCCAGAATCCAATTAGATATGTACCTAATGTACATGGAAACCATTTTAGAGAGGAAGCCGCTAGGCTGTGGTCCTGATTAGCAGGGCCACAGCCAGACTGAGGTCGAAAAACAGTGAAACACCAGCAAAAAGTGGAGGTACCCATGTGAAGTAGATCCTACTCTCCTACACCAACAACAACAGCCTCCTGCTCCAAGTCATTGGGCCCAAGAAAGTCTAAATAACCAACTTCTTGAAAGCCACCTGCAAGGCGATCAACTCCCCCACCCAAGCAGACCAAGGGCCAGGCCAAGGCAGCAAAGTATTTCCAGTGAAGGAGATACTCACTTCTATAGCCAAAGCAAGGCCACCACCAAAGCCTGTTTCAAATCTGACAGGGATCAAGGATAAAACAGATTATGACCTGGAGCAACAACTCAGGTTTTCCCGAACCCACTAAAAAAAGCAACACTTGGACACCCAAGCCAAGGCCCGAGCATTTGGTGGAGGTGCTAGTGAACGATACGAAGCAGTGGCCCCTCAACTTAAGCCCCCTGATGGACTGTCCAGTCACTCCGTACATAGGCACGCATGGAGGCCAACTGAACAGGGCTTCAACGCAGATCAGCAGATAGCACAACTCTCCGTTACACCGCACAAGCCAGTCACATCACGGTCTAAACAATGCTGTTCTGGAGGTGTCACCAGATGACTCCACAATATGGCGAGAGATGCTCCTAAGTCCTTTCGATCAGACGCAGCAACCGCCCACCGACCAGCTACATTCATACCCCACCTTCGTCCCAAAACACGACTATAAAACCTTGCTCTCTCCCATTAAACTCCCCCTGGGGGCCCACATTTCCTTGGTGGAAGACTCCCACCCCAGTAGACACAACGAGGAGGAAACAAGAAACCTCTACCCACTGAAACCTACCCCATGCTCAAAAGGGGGCCAAGATAACACAGCGATTTCCTCATTGGTTTTGATGGCAAGGCCAATCCCAGATTCACCAAACCACTCGCCCAAGGCACATCCATCTTGTACCAGCAGTTGAGCACCATGAATGCGATTCGTCTCCATTAACAAGCTGGATACACAAGTCGACCTACTCAACGCTCTTGCAGTCCATGCACAGGGAATCGATCACAAACTGGATGCGCTGAATGCCATGATAAGAAAAGTACAGCGTGACACAGCTACAACTCACCATTCATGTCATTGTTCTTCGACCATGGACACTCATGCCACGGTCCCATTAATATTTTCAGAACTAATGGAAGAAGTCAAGGCCACCCAAACCAGACCCTCCGCCAGCAACCAATGGGCTACTACCGAGCAGTGTTACCTGAAGAATCCATCAATAGGAGCATCACTCCTATTATCCATACAGGAGGAGCCAGATAATAACTCATACCAGCATGCGGGGGTGTCATCAATGAAAGGGTTAGACACCCTCCCCCCCACAACACAGCCAGCTTCCCAACAAGAGCTGGCAGTGGTTCTGCCACCCACAATTCCAGGAAATCCACTCTCAAAGAGGGAAAGTACTGTTCCGAGAAAAGCAAGGAAAAACAAAGGCGAAAAATTGAATAACTGCCGCTACTCTGCACACAACCAAGCACACCGCGGCTATTCTGAAAAGAAGAAGTCCACAGAGCAGGCCCAAGGCACAGCTCTCATGATTGCTCCTTAAACGATATTTCAGTGGCAGGTGGAGCCCATGGAAGCCATTGCACCAGACAAAATCACCCCGTCAAGGGGAAATTCTGTGCCACAATCACCAATAACGCCTGAGCCTCACAAACACACACTGGTGTCCTCTGCCGACATAGCTTGCCCATCCGTACTTATTCAGAGCACAGAAATCACATCAGCTAGTTTACACCCAGTCAGTGCTTGGAGCAATGGCGACCATACCAACCTTAAAAGATGACTCTCTCTTGGCAGGACGAACCTCAATACAGGCATTCTCAAGCATCAGGGGGAAACAAAACTCAAAGATGGGTCACCATGGTGCCCCCACACCTCAAAATCCAGAGAGCCACAGACCGACCTCCCATCATTCAAACCTCACAAAGCTGGGCCCTGCCACTCGTCGTGCCAGTCACAACATACACAATGTGGAAACAGCAGCAGGGGCTTGGCAGCACAAATCAGGAGAACACAAAGCTTGAGTTGATCCCTTGTTACAAAACAAGGGGTCACCATGACCTAAATCAGAGAGCAGTCTAAGGCTGCTTAATGCATCACAAGGCCTATATCATATCGAGTCCAACAACATAGAAGTGGTCAGATTCAGACCCAATCCAGAACAACCAGGGAACACAATTACTACCATCATCTGGTCTTACGAAAACATTGCATCCCAAGTCAAGGCAGCACAGGGAAAAATTAGCAGCACAGGGAATTGACATGCTAGCCCTCTGCTACCATCATGGCCAACGTCAGGTCTGTTAAAAGAGGCGATCGGCCCAGCGCACCCAAAAGCAGTCAGGGAAGCCCTACAAATAACTAGGCCACTATCTCCACCTAAACAAACACACCAGACAGTCAACTGTGACGGCCCCCAGGAGGCATGGCTCTCCATCAGCAGATTCTTTAGAGCCGCATGAGGGATGCATCCACGCCCCGCAGGCCCCACCACTTTAAAATATGCACCTAGAA
The DNA here is from genome assembly GCF_964204655.1 of Triturus cristatus. Lineage (NCBI taxonomy): Eukaryota > Metazoa > Chordata > Amphibia > Caudata > Salamandridae > Triturus > Triturus cristatus. The sequence goes on along the minus strand of NC_140593.1, from coordinate 1,139,163,074 downwards.
CATGAATGGCTACGCAGCAAGGTGAGGAAGGACGACTTCCCATCCTTTCTATGCAAATTGGACCTCCCGCTGCTGTGAGAAACTTGGCAGCAAGCACCAACACCAATTGTGGGCTTCAAAGAATCCCACAATGCAGAGAAGACAGGCAGAGAGTTGTAGCTTTACATCTTGACCAACATCTTGTGGGCCTACAAGGCGGTGGACCTGGGCTTATCATGGATACAATGCGTCAAGCTCTCAGTGGCACCGCTTTAAGTATAAGTATAAGTATAAAGACATTTCTAAAGCGCTCTAATACCGGAGGTGTCTTGGCGCTGTGGTGTGTGTAGTGAGGCAGGAAAGCAGATAAGATTATGGTTGGGTTTTGAATAGGTGATGTTTTAGCATTTTTCTGAAGAGGACATAATCAGGTTGAAGCCGTAATTCCAGAGGCTGAAGGTTCCACAGGCTGGCTGCACGCCTACCAAATGAGCGACCACCCCATCTAGCCAATTTAAACCTGGAAATGCAGATAAGACCCTGATTGGCAGACCGCAGGGCACGGGACGGGAGATAGGGTTTGAATCTCTCTCTTCCATCATTAGCACCACCCCCAAAAAAAGCCCGGTGAACCAGACAGAGGGCCTTAAATTCTATCCTCTGCTGGACCGGAAGCCAGTGCAGGGATTTCCTCCCTTCAGAGGTAGGGCAGCCCCTAGGTAGATTAAGGATGACCCGAACAGTGACATTCTGTAGGGACTGGATCTTTCCCACCTGAAACTTGTCTATCCCTAAGAACATGGCATTGCAATAGTCCAGTTTGGACATAAATAAAGCCGCCATCACAGTCTTCTGGAGCGTCTGAGGGATGTAGGGGAGAATTTTCCGGAGCGTTTTTAGCAAATAAAAACAGGATGATGTTAGGCAGTTAATCTGGGCAGACATATCCAGTTTTCCGTCCAAAATCACACCCAGATTCCTAACCTTCGTGACTGGAAGGGGACATTGGCCAGCCGCCGCTGGCCACCAAAGGGAGTTCCAGATAGAGGGACCCTTTCCAAACTCCATCACTTCCGTCTTTTCTGTATTTATTTTTAGAAAACTCCGGCGCATCCAATCCATCACGTCAATCAGACAGGCATGAAACTTGGCTGCGGTTTGGTCGGGATGATCGACAGTTGATATTACTAACTGCGAATCATCCGCATAAGATACCAGCGTGAAGCCGTGACGTCGGACCAGACTAGCCAGAGGTCTAACATAAATATTAAAAAGGGTCGGAGACAACGCTGACCCCTGCGGGACACCGCATGGGAGGGAAAAATTGGTCGAACATAACCCTGACCATTGTAGGCTTTGTGTCCGATCGTCTAGAAAAGACGCCAAAAGGGCCCACACACGATCCACAATCCCCACTTCCATCAGACGCTGGAGCAACACCTCATGATTGACGGTATCGAATGCGGCGGACAGATCTAGGAGGACGAGCACCGCTCGTCCCCCTGCGTCCACTGCATCCTTGATCCCCTCGGCTGTGGTAATAAGAGCCGATTCCGTAGAATGATTCGGACGGAAGCCATGCTGGGACCTATCCAGTATATCATTCTTATCGAGGTATTGCATCAGATTCTGATTTATAGCCTTCTCAGCGATTTTTGCCACTAAAGGAAGGCCGGAGATGGGACGGTAACTGGAAAATTTTGCAGGATCGAGTGAGGATTTTTTCAAAAGGGGTTTCACGCTCGCCGTTTTCCACATGCTAGGGTAGTGTCCAGCGGCCAATACTTGATTGATCAAAACCGAAAGGGTAGGTAAGATCTTATCAGCAGCCAGAAGCAGAATATGAGGCGGACAGGGGTCTGATGCGGCTCCTGATTTTATGGAGCCCAAAAAGGTCTCAACCTGAGTACAAGACAAGGGAGGGATAGTTGACAAACTGCAACTGGATATCTCATGAGGGGGAGACGGAGGACCTACAGTATTAAGCAGATCAGCATAGATGTCAGTAACCTTGTTTTTAAAGAAATCGGCTAGCTGATCACAAAACAACTGATCCGGTGTGAACTGACTCGTCTGCTGGGAAAGCGCCAAGAACAAAACTGTTTTAAACAGTTCTTTGGACGAGTTGCCTGCCTCCGAGATTTTCCGAGAGAAGTACTCCCTCTTAGCATTCTGAATGGCGAGTTTGTAATTAGTCAGTGCCAGACCATAGGCCTGCTTACAGATCCTGTCATAACTTACTCTCCACAAACGTTCCTGCCGTCTACACTCCACCTTGAGTCGTTTTAACCCTGGGCCGTACCAAGGGGCAGCCGAGG